>NC_059373.1:35970280-37290280 GCF_019703515.2 Myxocyprinus asiaticus
GCTGTTTCATTACACTTTTGATGGGTTTACTTTTCGATCTTACTTAATACAATATGGCAGCGCATAAATAGAGAGAGTGTGTCTGTATTCGCGCCAGTGTGACCAATAACAAAATTTAGTCGCACCAAAATGTGACCATTTAGTTGCAATCTGGAGCCCTGGCAGACTTGAATGCTTGGCCAACATACTGTAAGTGCTGAGTCCCATTGTACAAACTCAAAGGATAAGTTCACCCAAAAATGAAAATTCTGTCATCATTTATTCAACCCTATTTTTGAGACATAACTTAAATCAAATCACTGATCAACTTCTGTAAACAGAGTAAAAATCAAATATGCCAACACATCTGTTATATCAAACCTTACCGGTTCTTGTGCATCTTCTGTCCAAACAGACGGGAACCAATAAGGTTTGATGTTGATGTGTTGCCATATTTGATTGTGCGCTGTTCACAGGAGTTCATCGATGATTTGATTTGATGGAGAATAATGACTTAAATGTCGGTTTGTTCATCATACAAAGTGATCGTATGGCTTCAGCAGACTTGGAATATGAATCAAATTCACAAGGACTACTTACAAGGGGCTCGCAATCATCTGATATTGAATGAAAATAAGCGATTGCAACATTCTTTAAAATATTTCCTTGTCTGTTCTGCAGAAGAAAGAAATTCTTATTGGTTTTAAATGGCATGAGGATAAGTAAATGATAACAGAATTTTCACTGTGGTGCTATCAAAACATTATTGTTTGACATCCTGACCAGCTCGACTTATCACCATTAGCTTAACCAATGGCACAAGTTTGGATCAGGTCTGTGTCTGTTCGACCGCAGCAGACATTTTCAAGACATGAACCGGACCAAAAAACATGCCTTTCAGTTGGGGTGTAACGTGTACAGTTGTGCTCAAAAGTTTTAAATAGCAATTAAAGGTTAATTTTCCACACCTGTGGCTTTTAAAATTGCAAATAGTGTCTGTGTATAAATAGTCAATGAGTTTGTTAGCTCTCACTTGGATGCACTGAGCAGGCTAGATACTGAGCCATGGGGAGCAGAAAAGAACTGTCAAAAGACCTGCGTAACAAGGTAATGGAACTTTATAAAGATGGAAAAGGTTATAAAAAGATATCCAAAGCCTTGAAAATGCCAGTCAGTACTGTTCAATCACTTATTAAGAAGTGGAAAATTCGGGGATCTCTTGATACCAAGCCAAGGTCAGGTAGACCAAGAAAGATTTCAGCCACAACTGCCAGAAGAATTGTTCAGGATACAAAGAAAAACCCACAGGTAACCTCAGGAGAAATACAGGCTGCTCTGGAAAAAGATGGTGTGGCTGTTTCAAGGAGCACAATTAGGGATGTGCGAGACTAGTCGACTAAACGGTTCTGATGCTGCTAGTCGACACTGGAATTACTAGTCGGTTAATATTTCCCCCATTAAACTAATAATAATTTTTACACATTTACATTTGGCTTTATATTTTTACAGAGGCTTCACTTAAATTATTGTCATATTAATGTTACATATTTTAAACAGAATTAATAATACAAATATTATTTAAATTATAAAAAAAAAAATAAATAAAAAAATAAAGAGGATATCTGGAGCAGATACAGAGTTTAATTTCTCCTCAGGCTGCGCGTGCTTCTTCCCTCTCTCACTCGCGGTGCACGAAGGAAAATGTCCTCTCGCTAGACAAGCAAACTCAGCAAAGTAGTTATGAAATCACTTCGGTGGTGCGGGAATCGGCTTTCCAAACGTTTGAAAGTCCCTATGGATGTTTTCACATTTGAGTCTTCTTTAAATCTGTGCATGCTTGGATGTTATTTTTCTGCTGAGCGGGCTTTTTCAAGTGCAGGATAGCTGCCTCAGGTTAGTCAAGTCCCGTCTTTCACCGGACCATGTCGAAGGGTTAATTTTACTCATCAAAAAAAATTATGCTTTTGAGTAGCCTAGAAAATAACTGTTTTAGACTAGGTATGCCATTTTTTTAATCTGCTGATTAAGAAGGCTGTTTTCAACGAGGTGCCGACTGCTTAACATGTTAAACTATCTTTGATTCTGTGTGTACGTCATGTTTAGAATACATTAGGTTTATTGTAGGCTACATCACAGGCCTATTTTTTCTATCCTATAGCTACTTTTTTTTTTTTTTTTGGTTAACATTCTTTACCGAACAGCTGTCATATTAGATCAATGGCTAATATACGACTGCACGTCGTGAAATACGCGTGACTTTTCAGTGCATTTTTTTCTCTCTCACAGATTTGGTTTACCTGTTAAATATTTTCAACAATGTCCTGACTGTTTAAATATGTTAAGAAACTTTTACTTGGTGATTTCTGTTTAGAACAGGCTTTTACAATCCTGCACTATTCATTCAATTGTTTTCAATAAATATGTGTTAAATATTTGATAATGTTGATTCAGTGAATGCATGTCATGTTCTACATTTAATATACAATGATCATAATTAAAGGCGAGCACGTCGCAGATAAATGCCCCTTTTCAGTGGAATATAGCTTCGGATTTGGAACAGATTAAGTATTTTAAATGGGTCGCATACATTTTTTTTTTTTTTTTTTTCACTGTTTTCTGATGGTTGGTTTCTCTTTAGACTAGTCGACTAGTCGGTTACAAAACTTCCATTTAAATGACAGTCAAATTAGTCGTAGCGCACATCCCTAAACAAAATACGACGATACTTGAACAAAAATGAACTGCATGGTCGAGTTGCAAGAAAGAAGCCTTTACTGCGCTAATGCCAGAAAAAAGCACCTTGACACGCCTCACAGCTTCTGGCACACTGTAATTTGGAGTGACGAGACCAAACTAGAGCTTTATGGTCACAACCATCAGCGCTATGTTTGGAGAGGGGTCAACACGCCCTATAGTGAAAAGAATACCATCCCCACTGTGAAGCATGGTGGTGGCTCACTGATGTTTTGGGGGGTGTGAGCTCTAAAGGCACGGGGAATCTTGTGAAAATTGATGGCAAGATGAATGCAGCATGTTATCAGAAAATACTGGCAGACAATTTGCATTCTTCGGCACGAAAACTGCGCATGGGACGCTCTTGGACTTTCCAGCACGACAGTGACCCTAAGCACAAGGCCAAGTTGACCCTCCAGTGGTTACAGCAGAAAAAGATGACGGTTCTGGAGTGGCCATCACAGTCTCCTGACCTTAATATCATCGAGCCACTCTGGGGAGATCTCAAACGTGCGGTTCATACAAGACGACCAAAGACTTTGCATGACCTGGAGGCATTTTGCCAAGACAAATGGGCAGCTATACCACCTGCAAGAATTTGGGGCCTCATAGACAACTATTACAAAAGACTGCACGCTGTCATTGATGCTAAAGGGGGCAATACACAGTATTAAGAACTAAGGTATGCAGACTTTTGAACAGGGGTCATTTCAATTTTTTTCATTGTTACCATCTTTTGTTTTATGATTGTGCCATTCTGTTATAACCTACAGTTGAATATGAATCCCATAAGAAATAAAAGAAATGTGTTTTGCCTGCTCACTCATGTTTTCTTTAAAAATGGTACATATATAACCAATTCTCCAAGGGTATGCAAACTTTTGAGCACAACTGTATAATGGTACAAAACATTGCAGTTCAAAAATGTGACGATACGCATTGTTGTGATTGGACGGTTTTTGTTTGTTTTTTTAATTATTTTACAAGCATCTGTATCCAAAACACGAGACGTCCTACGCCTATGTAATGCTGGCATACACATGGAAATCGCTTCAATGCACACAAGCAGCTCTAAAATGCTATTACTAGCCAAATCTGCGAGAGCTGAAAGTGCAACCATGTAAGCGAACTTAACACAGGAAGAGAGAAGTACCTTTTTAGCCGGGAGGGATCTTGGGGTGTATTACAGAAAACCTCCTATCTTAAGTCTTAAGTTAAGATCTGATCATTTAGTAAGTATTTTTCACAAATTCATATTACAGAAGCAAATCCTAACTGTAGTTAAGATAGGATAATTTATGGAAATTATATTCTGTAATAGCTTTTGTCCTGAATGAGATCCTAACTGAAATTGCCATGGTTACAAAACAGATAGGATTCCGAAATAAGGATCTTTCAGTAATACGCTCCCTTTCATTCTGAGATGCTATTCTTCTCACCACAGTTGTACAGAGCGGTTATCTGAGTTTCCGTAGACTTCATCAGTTCAAACCAGTCTGGCCATTCTCTGTTGATCTCTCTCATCAACAAGACATTTCCGTCCACAGAACTGCCGCTCACTGGATGTTTTTTGTTTTTGGCACCATTCTGTGTAAATTCTAGAGACTGTTGAGTGTGAAAATCCCAGGAGGTCAGCAGTTACAGAAATACTCAAAACAGCCCATCTGGCACCATCAATCATCCATGCGATTATCTAACCAGCCAATCGTGTGGCCGCAGTGCAGTAGGGCTGCAACTAACAATTATTTTGATAATCGATTAATCTAACGATTATTAGACGATTATTCGACTATTTGGGCGATTATTGCAAAGATTAATCATTAGCTGTTAACTGATTATTCAGCTTGTGCCTCGACTTAAAAGGTTGTATTAAATGTGCTTACTATCAATAAAGAGGACAAAATCATCTTTTAAAAATACCTCTAAATGACATTCACTGAATTAAAGGGAAAAATACTTTTTATTAAGTATAATTCAGTAAAAAATTCACTGCAAAATATCCTATTGTTATCAAGTGTTTTTGTCTTGTTTTCCATTTTATATGGTCTAAAAAACAAGATAAATTTACTTGAGAAGCAACATAAAAGACAGTTAGACTTGCTTTAAGAGAACGTATATTAAATATAAGTGTATTTTGGATATAAGTATTTTTTTCACTTGTTATACTTCTAAAGACAAAATATACAAGATCTATTCTCTAAAAGCAAGTCAAAATATCTTATATGCTGCTTCTCAGGTGAATGCATCTTTTTTTTTTTTTTTTTAGATTCTTAGATATTTTAAAATATTTGTAATATTATATTCAACATTCTCGGATAACAATTTTTTTCTTCTGCAGTATAGCTGCTAAAGTAAATGTGTGTTGTTTTAAAGGAGTTTTAGATATTGTTTGGAAAACAAGCCAAAACAACAACAAATCAAAAACGTATTTTGTTGCAGTGTATAAGAAGATTCAATCTCTCCCCGGTCACTTCATGCAACTAATAGACGCGGTGCTGACCGCACAGGGAAATGCCAGTTTCGGAGTTTATTTTCATAACCCACTTCCTTATTATTTGAACTGTAATAAAGGATGGTTAAAAGATATAACGCTGGGGTGTTTCACTGCGAAATGGAATGCGGCACAATAATTGTTTTCTCTCTATTATCTTCTTTTCATAATTGTTGTAAGCCAAAATTGTAATTGAAAATAAAATTCGATTAATCACCCAGCCCTACCCCAAAGTACAAAACTGATATTAAAATTAAGAAGAAACACAACTATTCCCATAAAATATATAGAAATGTAATGGGTAACACAGGGAATTCTGGTTATTGTTTTTTGCAGTAATTTTAATTTACTGTAAAAAGTACATGTACTCTCTTGTTAAACATACATTTTTACTGTTAATTATATGGGAAAATCCTACTTTTTATATCTAAAATGTTGTTATTTTTACAACATTTTACTGTAACACTCCAAAATGATTTGTTGGCTCAACCACAACAACGTAAAAGATAAATAGCTTTTTCTCAAAAAATTGCATATTTCTGACATTTGTAGTTTTACTTAAATGCATTTATGTGTACACCTCAAAAATGAAAATAACAAGATGAACTCAAAGTAATGCAAACAATGAACAAATAATTATGAGCCGTGTCAACTGTCAGTTAAAATTAAGCAAATCTTACTTAAATTTTAACGTATTTTACTACAAACCAGGTGATACGCAAGAACTATTGTGAACGGCATTTTGAGGAGCTCGGTGACAACGGTGGAATCTTTTCCAGGTAAGCTGTCTTTAAATAAATTATATTAAATATTAAAATTTGTCTTTTGAACAAGAGTGTTTCATAAGAGTGAATATCGAGTATCAATGTCTAAATATTACAAAAGTACAGCGAGTTTGCTCGTGTTTTTGAATGTATCTCATTAATCAAGGCCTGACGGCAGCTGAAATAGCTTTGTGCCATTGAAGTACTATGATCGAAGCTTCAATCATTTTGGGGAAAAAAAGTGATCTGGTATGTCCGAAGCTTCATACGTCTGAAAATCACATGACTGCTTCAGTATGTGGTTCAAAAGAAGTGCAAATTCCAGCACAAGTACTGTCACATAAGCATATTTCACTCCCATTTAATACAATGTTACAGCCCATCCCACAAGCATATTTATTTTCCAATCTAGACATGAATTATCAGTTATTAATTTACTCTCAGACAATGTTTTTATTTTTTAACAGAACACAGAAGCTTCTTAACTCACATATGAGCTTCTTAACTCAGTGTGGAGCGCTTCTATTTTTTTTGTTTGTTTGTCCTGTGTTTAGTAATCTTTTTCCAGTCAGTTTTAACAGAGACAAACTGCTGAACATTCGACAGCATGTACCAGACAATCTTTTCCTGGATTTTGAATATTCTGACGTTTTGTTTGACATTTTAGTCGGAGGCGGGGCTGTGTTGTATAAATGCGCTATGAGACGCAGGCGAGGGAGACGAGCAGGTGCGCTAGTCAAGCTCCATCGCCGGGGCTTCCGAACAACGCTGCCGAGTATTCACCTAGCGAATCTCTGCTCTCTTCCTAACAAAATGGACGAACTACATCTCCTCACCCACACAAACAAGGACTTTTCAAACTCTGCTGCCTTGTGCTTCACAGAAACCTGGCTGAGTGAAGCCATTCCGGAGAGTGCGTTACATCTGCCGGCTTTCAGCTGTTCAGAGCGGATCGCATCACGGAGTTAACAGGGAAAACAAGAGGCAGTGGAACATGCTTTTATATCAGTGAAAGTTGGTGTACAGATGTAACAAGGTTAAAGAGGATGTGCTGTCCTAATTTGGAAGCGCTCTTTATTAACTGTAAGTCTTTGTACTCGCCGTGGGAGTTTTCCTCGTTTATTCTGGTGAGTGTGTATATTGTGCCAAATCCGTGTTCGAATGCGGCGCTGCAACAGCTGGCTGATCAAATCACAGACACAGAACAACAATACCCAGACTCAGTTAATATTATTCTTGGGGATTTTAACAAAGCAAACCTCACACATGAACTGCCCAAATACAAACAGCACATCACATGCCCCACCAGAGACAAGAACATACTGGATCATTGCTACACAACAATAAAGGATGCATATCGCTTTGTTCCTAGAGCAGCTTCGGGACTCTCTGATCACTGTCTGGTTCATCTTCTTCCAACCTACAGGCAGAAATTAAAATCTCCTAAACCTGTATTAAGGACTGTAAAGAGATGGTCCAACGAAGCAGAGCTGGAACTACAATCCTGCTTTGACTGCACTGATTGGAGTGTTTTTGAGGCTGCAGCCACAGACCTGGACGAGCTCACAGATACTGTTACATCATATATCAGTTTCTGTGAGGATATGTGCATTCCTACTAGGACTTATTTAAAGTTAAACAACGACAAACCCTGGTTTACAGCAGAGCTCAGGCAGCTTCGTCAGGCCAAAGAGGATGCTTACAGGGGTGGGGATAAAGTCTTGTACAGTCAGGCCAGGAACACACTGAATAAGGGGAATCAGAGTTGCTAAAAGAAGAAACTCTGAGAAGCTGAAAAACAAGTTTTCAGCTAACGACCCTGCATCAGTGTGGAGTGGCATGAAACAACTTACGAATTACAGGACTCCTACCCCCAACCCTGTGGTAGACCAACAACTGGCTGACGACCTGAATGTGTTCTACTGCAGATTTGAAACGCCCAATTTCACACCCCACACCCACTCTGACCTTCATTTCACTTCACACAAACACCAACACCTCCTGCAACCCCCCTCCTCCCCCCTCCTGCTACTCAACCTGCACTTAAGTTCTGTGAAGATGATGTGAGCCGCGTCTTTCGAAAACAAAGTATAAGGAAAGCACAGGGCCCAGATGGCGTTTCACCTGCATGTCTTAGATCCTGTGCTAACCAGCTGGCCCCCATCTTCACACAGATCTTCAATAGATCACTGGAGCAGTGTGAAGTCCCATGCTGCTTCAAATGTTCCACTATCATCCCCATCCCAAAGAAACCAAAAATCACAGGACGTAATGACTACAGACCTGTTGTCCTGACGTCTGTGATCATGAAGTCATTTGAGAGACTGGTGTTGGCCCACCTGAAGGACATCACAGGACCCTTTCTAGATCCCCTTCAATTTGCTTATCGAGCAAACAGGTCTGTGGATGATGCAGTCAACATGGGATTGCATCATATCCTGCAACATCTGGACAGACCAGAGACATATGCAAGGATCCTTTTTGTGGACTTCAGTTTGGCTTTCAACACCATCATCCCAGCTATTCTCCAGAATAAATTACTCCAACTCTCTGTTCCCATGTCTATCTGTCAGTGGACTACCAGCTTTCTGACAGACAGGCAGCAGCTTGTGAGACAGGGGAAACTCACTTCCAGCACCTGTACAATCAGCACTGGTGCCCCCCAGGGATGTGTGCTCTCCCCACTACTCTTCTCCCTCTACACCAACGACTGCATCACCAAGGACCCCTCTGTCAAGCTCCTGAAGTTTGCAGATGACACCACTGTCATCGGCCTCATCTGAGATGATGATGAGTCTGCATACAGAAGGGAGGTTCAACAGCTGGCTGTCTGGTATAGTCAAAACAACCTGGAGTTGAACACGCTCAAAACAGTGGAGATGATAGTGGACTTTTGGAGGAACACCCCAACACTGACCCCCCTCACCATTCTAAACAGCACTGTGGCAGCAGTGGAGTCATTCAGGTTCCTGGGCACTACCATCTCACAGGACCTGAAGTGGGAGACCCACATTGACTCCATTGTGAAAAAGGCCCAGCAGAGGTTGTACTTCATTCGCCTCTTGAGGAAGTTCAACCTGCCACAGGCACTGCTGATACAGTTCTACTCAGCGGTCATCGAGTCTGTCCTCTGCACTTCAGTAACTATCTGGTTTGGTTCAGCTACGAAATAAGACATCAGAAGACCACAAAGGACAATTCAGACTGCTGAGAGGATTATTGGTTGCCCCCTGCCCCCCCCCCCTTCAAGAACTATACACTTCTAGAGTGAGGAAAAAGGCTGGAAAAATCACTCTGGACCCCACACACCCTGCCCATTACCTTTTTGAACTGTTGCCTTCTGGCCGACGCTTCACATACATTCCTTGTATGTGTAAGCATACATGGCAATAAAGCTCATTCTGATTCTGATTCTGATATGAAGCCTTGGGGCCTTCACTTGCTTCTTAAATATTTATAAACACTTTAGTTTAAAAAAAGACTACAACAACATAATAGCATTGATAATACATTTTATTGCTAGTTGTGCTTCAATTTTTGACCACCAGAAGGCAGTAAATTGAACCTTGTACAGAAAGCTTCGAGTACGAACCCAGTTTCAATACGTTTGTAACGGAAGCCCTTTGCTTCTGAAAGCTTAATTTCCCATCATTACTCTATGGATACGGATTATGAGAGATGCAGGTCAGCAGACTTGCGAGTCACTAGACAGAACTGAGACAAAATCCATCTCCTTGACCTAGAGAAGCCTACTGTTGCGATAAACAGAAGATAAAGATGCTGTCCCTGTGACGATGAGCTGCTCCAGGTGGCAATAGGTGTTTTCTTGCAGGAACTTAAGTCGAAATGACGAGAACAAAAGAGTAAATTAAATCATGATCACGAGAAAACAACTTTTATTATGTCAAAACCATGAGAAAATTACGTCGTGTTCATGAGAAAACAACTTTTGTTATGTCGAGATCATGAGAAAATGACATCGTGTTCATGAGAAAACAACTTTTGTTGTGTCGAGATCATGAGAAAATGACATCGTGTTCATGAGAAAACTGTTATGTCGAGATCATGAGAAAATGACATCGTGTTCATGAGAAAACAACTTTTGTTGTGTCGAGACCATGAGAAAATGACGTCGTGTTCATGAGTCAAGAACATTTAATTAAGTAATTTTCTGTGTAATTTCATAAAAAATCTGAGGTTTTTATTTGCTGCCTAAGTATCGATTTAGAATCGATACCAAGGTACCCGGACTGGTATTGTACTGAAGCCAAAATTTTGGTATCGGAGCAACCCTATGTGTAATAGAGGTCTTCATCCTGACCCGAACTCGTCGAGTTCTGATAAACCGTCTGGTTTTGGGTCAGTATTTCAAGTATAGGGCGAGTTAGGGGCTGTTTAAAGGGGCTGTGTGTCTGCACTGTTTCTCTATATACTGTTAACACGCTGGATGGACGTTTTTGACCATTGCGCTGAATCTCTGTTTTTTTCTTTCAGCATCTTGCGCAAGATTGCCACAATTTTAGGCACCAAGTGAAGTTAAAAAAGAACTTTCATTTTGATGAACTTATCACGAAACACCTGTGTTGTGTTGGGCTGCGTTCAGGAGAAGTTCAGGTTGCAAACAGGACTTCTTGTGACTGTTACACCATTAAACATGATTCCAGGTTGTTTTTCACCAAGCAAAGTTTTAGTGCTTTATAAACTGTAAGAATGTTTTTTCCTTTTGCTCTGGTTTGCAACTTTGCATATTTACATACAATAATTAAACAAGTTCAACAGCATTTGATTTTAAACCATTTAAATATGAAAGCACCCTGAAGAGGCTATTTAACTGCAGCAATGTAACTCCACACACAACAATACATGGAATTTGTTGCCTCATGGAAATTAGGTTTGATTTAAAAAAAAAAAAATTGATTGTTTTTGTTTGACTTTAATGATTGATGTTAGAATTTGAAGATCTGTATTGTCTATTTAGGCTCACAGCTCACTGAGCACTTTATTTGCTGCTATTTTGAGTAGTGTTTGAGGAAATTCCATTGCAATAAACATTCTCCAGACGAAAAACCGATTAACCATTTGTGTAATCTCGTGGTTAACCGAATGTTAAAAACAGTAACCATGCATATCCCTACAATGGAGTAGTACATCTGACTACCCAGTATTCATAAAAGAGTGAGAAATACCTGGATGACCTAGTATTTCCAGTGAGATTCTGAAGTGAGCATTGACTGGAAACTTAAAGGGATTGTTCACCCAAAAATGAAGATTCTCCCATCATTTACTTAGCCTCAGGCCATCCCAGATGTGTATGATTTTATTTCTTCAGCAGAACACAAATGAAGATTTTTAGAAGTATATTTCAGCTCTGTAGGTCCATACAATACAAGTGAATGGTGGCCAGAACTATGAAAATCCAAAAAGGACATAAAGGTAGCATAAAAGTAAAAGGTTCCAGTTGACAAATCCATGTCTTTAGAAGTGATATGATAGGTGTGGGTGAGAAGCAGATCAATATTTAAGGCCTTTATTTCCTTTAAATCTCCACCTTTGACTAGCCGCGACCAGTAGGTGACGATATGCAAGAACAATGAGAATCGCCAAAAAAGAAAAAAAATAAAAGAAAAAAAAAAGAAGAATGTGGAAGTGGAGATTTATAGTAAAAAGGACTTAAATATTGTTCTGTTTCTCACCCACACCTTTCATATCACTTCTGAAGACATTGATTAAACCACTTGAGTGTATGGATTACTTTTATGCTGCATTTATGTGCTTTTTGGAGATTTAAAGTTCTGGTCACCATTCACTTACATTCAATGGACCTACAGAGCTGAAATATTCTTCTAAAAATCTTTATTTGTGTTCTGCAGAAGAAAGAATGTCATGCACATCTGGGATGGCATGAGGAATTTTGATTAGAGAATTTTCATTTTTGGGTGAACTATTCCTTTAACTACCTCATAATGCCTCTGGAACATTCAGTGCTGCAGAAACGCTAAGAAAGTTGTTTCTTGTGCTAAAATGGTGCTTGTTTAACAAAGCCAAAGCACATTTTTTCACATTTGTCATTTTATAAATTTTGACCATGCAACCCTCCAAAAAAAACAACTATCAGCACCGATTAATCTGTAAAACCGATATGTCTGTCTACCTCTAGTCTGTTTTCCATAAAACAGTACTATTTATTTATTTATAATTTGATGCCATATCAGCAGCAATGGTTATATTCATGGCAAAAACAACAGTATTTCAGTTTAAACATTGTTTACAATAATTTAATAATTTTGTCTTAAAACAATCAATATACAAAAATATACATATATAACAATAATAACAATAGTAATAAAAACAATTATATAGAATCTTTCAGTTTAATATACGATAGAAATTCTAAAATTATTCCAGGAGAAACCTTTTTAAAAATGTCCATTAATATATTTTCTGAATAAAAACATTGTCTAATATCATTTAGAAATGGACATTCTCTTAAAATATGTTTTACACTCAAGAAATTCTTACATAAATCACAAACCGGTTTCTCTTCCCCTTTCAATAAGTATGAATGAGTGAGTCGAGTGACCGATTCAACATCTCGTATATATGACCTGGTCATATCTATTTTCAAAATAACAACAAACTCCTTGATTTAGTACTGGGATCCCCTAAAACAGTACCAGGCCAACTCATGGAAAAGCGCATGGTCACATGTGAGCAAACAGACAGGCCAAATTCAAGCAGTAGCATTGTAATTCAAACATGTTGCCAATGAATAAAGGATGACCTCTTCAACTGTGCAAGAATTATCATGAGATCTACAGTAACTAGGGAGGCAATGCAGAACTCATGGATGACCTGTGCTGTGTTACAATCAAACATATTTCCCTGTACGACTGTTCTTCTATAAAGAGATCTTGCAAGACGTTAAGTTGCTCAAAATGAAAGGTACAATCAGACAACACAATGCAACATCTGAACAATGAACTAGGCAAGCGCACACCCGAACACTTGGTAAGTGAAGTGACTTTCAGTGGCATGCAAGTGGTACTGATCATCACCAAATGGCAACGTGCCATAACAGTTACACTGGCGGCCAAAAGTTTGGAATAATGCACAGATTTTGCTCTTATGTAAAGACATTGGTACTTTTATTCACCAAAGTGACATTCAACTGATCATAATGTATAGTCAAGACATTAATAACATGAAAAATTACTATTACAATTTGAAAAACTTCTTAAACTACTTCAAAGAGTTCTCATCAAAAAATCCTCCATGTGCAGCAATGACAGCTTTGCAGATCCTTGGCATTCTAGCTGTCAGTTTGTCCAGATACTCAGGTGACATTTCACCCCAAACTTCCTGTAGCACTTGACATAGATGTGGCTGTCTTGTCGGGCACTTCTCACACACCTTACAGGCTAGCTGATCCCACAAAAGCTCAATGGGGTTAAGATCCATAACACTCTTTTCCAATTATCTGTTGTCCAATGTCTGTGTTTCTTTGCCCACTCTAACCTTTTCTTTTTGTTTATCTGTTTCAAAAGTGTCTTTTCTTTGCTATTCTTCCCATAAGGCCTGCACCCCTGAGTCTTCTCTTTACTGTTGTACATGAAACTGGTGTTGAGCGGGTAGAATTTAATGAAGCTGTCAGCTGAGGACATGTGAGGTGTCTATTTCTCAAACTAGAGATTCTGATGTACTTATCCTCTTGTTTAGTTGTACATCTGGCCTTCCACATCTCTTTCTGTCCTTGTTAGAGCCAGTTGTCCTTTGTCTTTGAAGACTGTAGTTGTTTCATTCCTCAAAACAATGATTGACTGACGAGTTTCTAGAGAAAGCTGTTTCATTTTTGCCATTTTTTACCTAATATTGACCTTAAGACATGCCAGTCGATTGCATACTGTGGCAACTCAAAAACAAACACAAAGACAATGTTAAGCTTCATTTAACAAAACAAATAGCTTTCAGCTGTGTTTGATATAATGACAAGTGATTTTCTAGGACCAAGTGATCAATTTAGCATGATTACTCAAGGATAAGGTGTTGGGAGTGATGGCTGATGGAAATGAGGCCTGTCTAGATTTGATCAAAAGTTACTTTTTTCAAATAGTGATGGTGCTGTTTTTTACATCAGTAATGTCCTGACTATACTTTGTGATCAGCTGAATGACACTTTGGTGAATGAAAGTACCAATTCCCTTTCGAAACAGCAAAATCTGTACATTATTCCCAACTTTTGGCCACCAGTGTATGTGAGCAAAGGTATCAACTGGCAACTAAACCCTTCTTTGTAACTGAGATCTCACAACTGTTTACTATTCTCATCTATCTGTAGTGGTGACCAGTTCTTTCCAGGACCACAGACAAATCATGATCCGTCCATAAATATTTGCTCTTAACCTCTTTGATTCATGTGACTCTGAATCATTTAGTCGGCCACAAGCATGGGAGAGTCTCAGACACTCAATTCACACAGATTTGAACCACATACATTTACATTGTTGAGACTGAAAGACACAGAAGGTGTTTCAACAACCGGAAAGACTACAGTAGCAATTGTCTGGCCGCAGCTTTTAATTGCCTTAGCCCACCCTACCCAGTACTATGGTATTTTCGTGGTTTTCAGGACAATTACCATGATAATACCATGTCCCTTGGGCATATATCACGGTTGTAGCATGGTTATATTAGGAATACAATAGCATTTGAATATGGTAACCATTCAGTACCCTGGTATTTCCATCACATATCATCTCTGCAACATGGTACCACCACAGCACTTTTTCCAATTCAATTAAAGTGCTTTATATAAAGCAATAAACAACTACTATCATTATAATTACCTAAAAAGCGAAGAAAAGAGAGCTCGAGCAGATTTGTTGATCAAACACACTCAGGAAACGCAAATAACGCGCGCGAGCATTCAAAACACTCACATTTAAAACACACTTCACATCGAAACCAACATATCTACTTACACATAAATCTGATAATCCACAACGACGGACTGTGGGTTTAATAGAGCAACAGGGACTGAATACTCACCCATTCTGTTGACGCTCCCGGCCGCCTCTATAATCGAGCTCTCACCGATCGACATTCCCTTTCTCCAGCAGCTCACGGTCCAGCCCACCGGCGTACGTCACATTTCTTGCGTAGTCTCCCTTGACAACCACGAGCGCGAGGGCCTTAGCGTATCTTTGGTGAATAGCGTCCGCGCACATCTCGCGATAATACATTTAAGCGAGACTGTTTGTGATTCAAACGTTAAAGGTGCGCTCAGTAACTTTTTGCTCAAACAAGTTGACAAATAAAATGTCACTTGAAAATAGATCTGACATCCCGGGAAGTCTTTTCCTGTGTCAGTGGCATCTTACTTAGTTCAAATCTCGATCTTGGAAAAGACAGCTTTCATAAATGATCTAAATGAGAGGTCTGACAGTTTGGAGATCTTAGCAGTTCTAGTCTATCTTTGCGAATCTATTTTGTAGCCATACTATACAATGCGTTAAATAATGCTTAACTGTATTTTAGTTGTTGTTGTTGTTTAAACGCCGTTGATTTAATTGCTTTGCTTTATGAATGGAACTGCTGAGACAGCTGTGGGGAAACGCTACTTCTTGACCTGAATGGCAATAGAGAAACAATGCTGCCACCTGCTGGTCAATGCGTTTAACAGCAGCCATATTCCAGGAGCTCAAACTGTATTAATATTTATGAGCAATATTTAGAAAATTCTTTGTTTAATTTTAATGTTGCACTTGAAATTCGATTTTTTTGTTTTGTTTTGTGGATGTTAATGAGCATGCATAAAATGCTCAATTTCTGAAAAGTTGACGCGTGTGAAGTTAGGTCTTTTCTATTAAAATATGTAACAAAAAACAACCTTTCAGGCATGAGAGGTATTTACAGTTGAAGTCAGAAATTTACAAACACTTAGGTTGAAGTCATTAAAACTCATTTTTTAATCACTCCACAGATTTCATATTAGCAAACTATAGTTTTAGCGTTTAGGACATCTACTTTGTGCATGACATGAGTAATTTTTTCCAACAATTGTTTACAGACAGATTGTTTCACTTTTAATTGACTATATCACAATTCCAGTGGGTCAGAAGTTTACATACACTAAGTTAACTGTGCCTTTAAGCAGATTGGAAAAGTCCAAATTATGTCAAGCCTTTAGGCAATTAGGATAATAGGCTAATTAGAGTCAATTGGAGGTGTACCTGTGGATGTATTTTATCTCAGTGCCTCTTTGCTTGACATCATGGGAAAATCAAAAGAAATCAGCCAAGACCTTAGAAAAAAAAAAATTGTGGACCTCCATAAGTCTGGTTCATCCTTGGGAGCAATTTCCAAACGGCTGAATGTACCACGTTCATCTGTACAAACAATAGTGCATGAAATAGTGTACGAAAAGTGCAAATCAATCCCAGAACAACAGCAAAGGACCTTGTGGAGATGCTGGAGGAAACAGGCAGACAAGTATCTATATCCACAGTAAAACAAGTCCTATATCGACATAACCTGAATGGCTGCTCAGCAAGGAAGAAGCCACTGCTCCAAATCCACTATAAATAAGCCAGACTACAGTTTGCAAGTGCACATGGGGACAAAGATCTTATTTTTTGGAGAAATGTCCTCTGGTCTGAAACAAAAATTGAACTGTTTGGCCATAATGACCATCGTTATGTTCAGAAAATAAAGGGTGAGGCTTGAAAGCTGAAGAACACCATCCCAACCGTGAAGCATGGGGGTGGCAGCATCATGTTGTGGGGGTGCTTTGCTGCAGGAGGGACTGGTGCACTTCACACCAGTTGGTCGCAAATGGGTCTTCCAGATGGACAATGACCCCAAGCATACCTCCATAGTTGTGGCAAAATGGCTTAAGGACAACAAAGTCAAGGTACTGGAGTGGTCAACACAAATCCCTGACCTCAATCTGGTAGAAAATTTGTGGGCAGAACTGAAAAAGCATGTGCGAGCAAGGAGGCCTACAAACCTGACTCAGTTCTGTCAGGAGGAATGGGCCAAAATTCCAGCAACTTATTGTGAGAAGCTTGTGGAAGGCTACCCAAAACATTTGACCCAAGTTAAACAATTTAAAGGCAATGCTTCCAAATATTAACGAAGTGTATGTGAACTTCTGACCCACTGGGAATATGATGAAAGAAATAAAAGCTGAAGTAAATCTCTACTATTATTCTGATATTTCACATTCTTAAAATAAAGTGACCTAAGACAGGGAAAGTTTTCTACAATTAAATGTCAGGAAATGTTAGGAAAGGAATCAAAATATCTATTTAAAGTCATTTCAGCCAGTGGGCCATGTTCTGGGGCAGAAACTAAATTGCACTTTTTTTTTTTTTTCATGAAATCAATTAGGTTTCAGATATCAGCATGTGCTTATAGAAATATTCAAGATAAAACATATTGGAATGTGGCACCTCATATTTGCAAAATTTGTACGTTACAATATTAAATCAGAAATTTTGTAATATGGTTTAATATGCTTGTTTGTCTTTTCATCAGTCACAAAAATGCAAAATACTCTGAGCGTAATCTACAATCACAGCATTTGCCATTATATCAAACACAGTTGAAAGCTATTTGGTTCGTTAAATGAAGCTTAACATTGTCTTTGTGTTTGTTTTTGAGTTGCCACAGTATGCAACACTGACAAACCGAAACAACTAAGAGGAATGGTGGTTGCAATTTAAAGATGCACTCAGTAACTTATTTCCTCATTATAGAATTTCACTCCCAAATAAATAAATAGTTATTTTGAAACTCATTTATACAATCATGAGCACTCACACAAGATGGAGACTTTTTATTCTACATGAATGAGGGGCACCTTCATGGGGGCTGCCATGTTAGAATCACATGACCAGCTGAATACTTCTTGCTTTATCTCAGTAACTGCCCTGCTATTGGACACTTTCACACATAAATTCAATTAATCATGGCTGACTGTGAATAATGAATTTCTACAATGGCATTGGTTACTAAAAACTATTGATTTTGAATGATGCTGCATCCACACCGCTAGGAGACACTGTAGATCCACGATGATATATTTAAAAAATAAATGACTGAGTACACCTTTAAAACTTGAAAACAAGGATACACTGACACTTTTAAGCATATTTTCCCCAAACTTTTTTGTCAGATCTACCCCACAACGCCATCTATAAGGCTTAAGTACTCCTTCATCGACAAAAAACTTAATAATCAAAAACCTTTTCTTTTTAACTCTGGATATAATTTAGCATTATCATTATCATAGTCACTTTTCAAATATTCTGCTTCAAGTGTCATCCATACCAATGTATAAATCTGGCACACATTACATGCATTATTTTGTTTTATTTCCTTAAAATGGAACTGACAAAATGATTAATCATGAGTAGATATTTAAATCTATTGACAGCCTTAATATTTTTCATCTGTACCTTCTCATTTATGGGTTTAACAAATCTCAAAAGGTTGGGAATATCTGGATAGCTGCATACTGTAATAGCACAAAAGAAAAGCCTCCAAGATGTCCACAGAACGAGCTAAAGACTGCTTTTTTTGTCAAATGACAGCCAAATAATAAGAGGCTATTTTATTGGACCAAGTGCATCATACACCACTGATATTCCCAAACACAATTACTTGCGCTTACTTACTTGGGCAGCCATTCAAGTTTCAGGATAACTTTGCATCTTGGAAAGGATTGAAATCAAGGAGCTAAAAAAAAAGTTATTTTATTGCTTTGAATAAAAGATCTACATATTTGTCATAAACCAAAATCACATAGAAAACTAAGGCACTTGGCAACACTAAATGCATGGACTAATTTGGAAAGCACACTGTTGGCCTCAGACTTCTGCAGCATTTCTCTTCAGTGCTTTGGCAAGCTTGTCCTCTCTTCAACATCACTATACCTTGTTGAGGAAAACAGAAATATTAAATCACATGATAAATGAGTCCAGCTATTGACCAATCTTTTATTTGAAGACGACATAAAGTGAATCAAGTGCACTTGCTTTGTTTTGTGATGCTCTTCCATTCCTGCTTGTGTCATGAGGTCAGCAACATTCTTCTCCAGATCATCTATACGTGTTCCCATCTCATCCAGTTTGAACATTAAGGAAAACCTAAAGCTCTTTGTTTAACACATCTAAGTTCTTAAAAATGGCTTTGACAAGTCAATGTTTTGCAGTAAGTGTCTACAATGAATCCTCTGCTCAAAATCAGTCAAGGACTATGTGTTTTAACATCTACTCATGGATTACTATTCTATAATCCCCCTTCACAGTGACTGTGGAACCACAATTTTGACTTCATGTTCTGTTGAGATTGACTTCCTTTCTGTTTGGGGCATGTAAAAATAATAACAGTAGCCTTATTCTAAAATTAACAACTTATTTTCCATTCAAAATATTTTCATATGTTCTCCTGACTTAATCAATACCAATCACATTACATCTAGAGGTAACGTGAAAAATTACTTATCAATTACTTAACGTATCAAGCTGAATCTTGCACACTCTGAAAAAAGGTACTGTTTAAGGTACAAGGCTGTTACTGGGGTGCTACCCTCAAGGGGACCTTTTTTATATAACTAGTTTTGGGTACATAATAGGTACCCTAAGGTATACCTTTAAAGGTCACCTTTAATCCTTTAAACCTTTAATTAATATCTCAACTCTGTAGGTCCATACAATACAAGAGAATGATGTCCAGAAATTTAAAGTTCCAAATAGTACATAAAGGAAACATAAAATTATTCCATATGACTCCAGTGTTTTAATCCATATCTTCAGAAGCGATATAATAGGTGTGGGTGAGAAACAGTTCAATATTTAAGTCCTTTTGTTTTTTGTTTTTTTTTTACTATAAATTCTCCTCCCTGACCAGTAGGTGGTAATATGCAAGAAGAATCACCAAAAACAAAAGCAGAAGAATGTTTGAGTGCCTATTTGCACCCCAATAATCTAGTGGAACCACAGAAATATATGACAAACTAACCAATAGATGTCGCTGCAGTGGTGTGGGGTGTAAAGATGGTGTGTGAATGTGTAGTGTTGTCCTAGCAACCGCGGTTTGAATCTGTGTTCTGTCCCGCTCTTTTTCCCATCCGATTTTCTTGTTTCCACTCTTAATATTACTTAAAATAATAGATTAAAATGAATATAAATGTTGATTTCACTGCAGTGATTTGGTCACTATGAGAGTTGGAGAGTGCAGAGAAGGGTTTGATCCGGAGGCGAGGTCTGTCGATCACACTCGTTCCCATGTGAAACCATGGTTACTGTAGTAAAACCAAGGTTATTTTTTCTAAGGTAAGGTTAGGTTAGGTTTAGGGGTAGAGGTTAATGTAGTGTGTCTGTGGTACTATAAATAAACACAAGAAACACACTGCAGTGATGCCCATACTGTATGTTAGTATTTAAATATGGGTGCAAATAGTATCTGACACTTTCTGCACCAGGGTGCAATTAGTATCTACCATTATTTGCACCAGGTTTGGGGTGCAAATAATATCTGCCACTATTTGCACTGGGGTATAAATAGCATATACCATTATTTGCACCAGGGTGCAAATAGCATCTGCCGTTCATTTATAGTAAAAAAGGATTTCAATATTGTTCTGTTTCTCACCTACACCTATTATATCACTTCTGAAGACATAGATTAAACCACTGGAGGCATATGGAATATTTTCTGCTACCTTTATGTGCTTTTTGGAGCTTCAAAGTTCTGGTCACCATTCATTTGCATTGTATGGACCTACAGAGCTGAAATATTCTTCTGAAAATCTTCATTTGTGTTCTGCAGAAGACAGAAAATAAAACACATCTGGGATGGCATGAGGGTGAGTAAATGATGAGAGAATTTTCATTTTTGGGTGAACAATCCCTTTAAGTGTACAATAAATGTACCCAAAACAATGGCACCACCCCAGTGACTTTGTGCCTTAAACAGTACCTTTCTTCCTAAAAGAGTGCGCTTCAGTTATCTTTCAATTCTGAAAAGTCGACATTAGGTAAATTTGAACTATTAGATGTGGTTTATTTTAGACTAACAAAACATAAGGGTGAAGATTAACACAGTGACAATAAACACCCTTACAAAGAAGTGCTGTGGTGGTACCAAGGTACTGTGATGGCATCGGATGGTATAACCATGGCACTTTGATATACACCATGGGATTGAATAATTACCATATTCATATATTATTGTCGTTTTGGAGGGGGGGGGGAGGTTGCCTATCCAGGAAACTGAAATACAAATGAGCACATGCTATAATCTCTATGTAAAATAGTTCTTTTTTTTTCTTCTTTTTTTCTCTGAATTTATGTTTTTGCACAGTTCCGATAAAATAAACAAATACTCCAATGTAATTCACCAAAGTGTCATAAAAAATATTTAAAAAATAAAAATAAATACAGAAGTACCATGGTATCCTTTGGTACTTTTTTTGTGAGTGATATGACTGCAAAAATGTAGTAAGCTAAGAATACTGCTTCATATTATGCATTTGAAAAGATATTTTTGGAGATGATCTGTCCAGATAAATCCTGAAACTTGCTCTGAAGTGCTTGCATTGTTGTCTCCATCTGTTTGAAGAAATGACTTGACTTGTGAAACTTCAGAACAGTACAGTTCTCGAATGCATCTCAATGAACACACAGATTTAATGAGCACTCACCACCGCAGTCAGATCTTGAGCAGCTGTTGGCCCGGATCCTGCCATGAGTTCTGCTGAGTGGACTTTTCTATGATTGTGTTTTTGTGTTCGTTTCCGGCTCCAGGCAACATCCGAACAAACTAAAACAAGCGTGGGTGTGGAGATAAGAGATGTGTTTTTCAATCTTAAAGATCTACGATCATATCCACGATCCTACAACAATTCTGAAACTTTTCAGGTTCATTGATTGGTTGTGAAAAGAAAAAAGTACGCTTCCTCTTTCGTATTTAGGTGGCATCCGTATCCACATTTAACCCTTTCAGTAGCAGATAAAATATTTATAAAAAATATTTATAGATAGATAAAAAAAAAGAAATACATAAAAAAGATAAATCCTTTGAATTACACTGTGCTGCTGTTGATATTTCATGTTGATTTATTTTTATTATATAACAGCGAGTTGGCATGACAACTGGATTTATCTTCTGTCATAAGGATAAACAGTTTTAAATGAGGTCAAATATGCGACTGTATAAGACTCACTCGGAAATACTGAAACATATGTTTTAATCGATTAGCATTTGTCAACACACTTATGTTTTGGTTTCCGTGTTCAGTTCAACTTCAGCCAAGTTTGTCTCGCTTTAAGACCACGCAGCTCATGAATATGTAATGAGTGCGTCGTTACGTACTAGCAAGACGGAAGTGAGCATTAGCCATCGGAAGCAGAGAGCATCACAGCGATTGTACAATGTTTAACAGCAGACTGTTTATTAATTCAGGGACCACAAGACAAAAGGAACACATAATCTGATGTGGAGCCACGCAGGGAACGCGTTTCCATCGATTTAGCAAGTATTTATAGCCAAGAAAAGTGAAGCACTTGGCTCTAATGAGTCAGTGGATGGTGACTGGGACAATGAAAGTATATTTACTGTCTGTATTCGGGATGCACACATGAAGTTTAATATGTGGAAATAACTTTAAAAGCACCGATAGTTGATGGTTCATTTAATTAGAGGGTAGCAATCACCAGGCAGTTAAACTTAGGCTAGCTCTTCATTTGTTTTGATAAAGGACAGATACATCATTGAAAGATGGATGATGAGATATTGGATCAGAGCATGTTTGTTGTTTATCAACTGGTGTCTTGGATCGCATCAGTCGCCATCATATTTGGAGGAGTTGTGCCATACATCCCTCAGTACAGGGATATTCGCAGGACTCAGAATGCTGAAGGATTCTCCACCTATGTATGCCTGGTACTGCTGGTTGCCAACATCTTAAGAATACTGTTTAGGTGAGTTTTACTTTAACCATCATGCCTGTGGTCATGATCTCTTTCAGTAAGACAGCTGCTATAATGTGAACCCAGGACACATAATCCACTATAATGTGTGTGTACAAAGAGGCATTTGTATTATTGACACAAGTGTTTGTTTAACAACTGGTGAATGGTGCCCATGTTGTATAGGAAATATAGGATATTTATAACATTTTCCAGGCTGTACGTGATCGTTATGAAAGTGTTAAAGGGATGGTTCGCTCAGTATTAAAAATTCTATTGCCATTTCCTCACCCTTATGTTAACCTATGGGTTGCCACGGTCATTGGAAAACCTGGGAATTTTTAATTAGTCGTTTTCAGACCTGGAAAAGTCATGGAAATGAATATGTTCTTCAAAGTCCTGTTAATTCTAAAATGGATATCAATTTTGTTTCATTGTTTTCCTAAAATACTTCATTGGCTAGATATTGCTCTCTTAACAGTTCCCACACTGAGCCGAATCAAATCTCAGGACAATCGTGGCCTTATTGGAGAAATTTACTTGTTTAAATCTATTAATTCCAAGGACAGTTTACACTCAAATGGAAATCTGCTACAGAAATACCTTATAAAATGATTTTTGAAACTCCTCATCCAGTAATTACGTTGGGGTCATTCCATGTCAACTCATCCATAGGTCCCTGGCTCAAAATGTATCTTTTGATCATTTATTTTACTGGTGAAAGATAAACCTATATGTTGATGAAAGCCAAAATATTAAATGTCATGGATCAATATTTACTGAGTAATACATTATTTTCTAGAGGGGTCAAAATGACTATTTTCGCCTGTGATTTTGGAGCAAAACTGCAGGTCGAAAAAATAACCTTAGAAAGGTGGCAGGGTCATTGTTTTATTTTACAGAGATAGCTAGATCTGTTAGTAAAATCAATTGACTTCAGCTCCTCTTGTTGCATTGTATGCCAAAAATGTGAGAAAATTAAACAAACAAACACTTTTTTGTGTTTTTTTCCAAACTTGGAGTGCCTATAACTCCAGAAGTATTAAAGGGACCTCAATATTCTTTTAGATTCTGGTTCTGAACAAACTTTCCTTCTCGTATCTTCTTTTTTAAGACCCAATATGGTTAAATCCCACTGATATGGGGCTCTCAGTGTGGCTCAATGAATACACTGTAAAATTTGTACTTATTTTCAATGGTTGAAAACCAAATGTGGGTCACATGGTATGAAGCTAGTTTTTCTTGTCCAACAAAACAAATTTATGAAGTACAAATAATGGTGAAACTAGATTATATAAAATAAAACAAAACCTTTATTCATTATTTATTTACTTAATTATTTTGGTTGATTTGACATGAAGCAACCCACTGGTCAAAAGTTGAGGGAACCCTACAGTATATCATAGAATACAGGATTTTGTGCCTTTGACTGTTTCTCTGTTTTGTTTTTTGCAGGTTTGGACGTTACTTTGAAACTCCTTTGCTTTGGCAGAGTATCATCATGATCATCACCATGTTAATCATGCTGAATCTGTGCACCAACGTCCGCGTGGCCACTGAACTCAACACTAAACGCCGCTCGTTCACAGGTGTGAATCTATTATCGCTTTATGACGCTTTGTGACACGGCCTCATTGTTTCCAGCAGTAGGCCTTATATCAGAAGGAATAATTGAGTTTAACATTATCTCATTACCAGACATATGATTAGATTACTTACTTTTTGTTTTGAGCAAGACATTCACAGTCTGCCTTAAACATTTAAAGTGTAGTTTACAGCTTTGTAGAGAAGTATCATTCAGAGAAGTTGTTTTATTAGATTCTCTCAGACTTGATGTCATTAAAACAGAGTTTGGTACTTTGGCTTACAGCTTATTGAATTACAGTAAATGCTAGTCACATGGTCAAGGTCTTCCTTTGGTCCTCTGAAGTGGATGAACTTTGACCTGCTGGCTTTTGTGAACACAAGTCATGCAAGTCAAAGCTTCATTGGTTTATTTACACTCGGAGTTTGTTATAAAGTTATTAAAAGATGCCATTAATGTGAGCAGTAATGCGAAATGTTTTAGACGTTGTTTAGTCTGTTCAGAGTGAAATAAGCATGTACCGTATACTACGTACTAATTTTAAAAATTAGTAGATAAAACTGTAAGCAATATGTAACAATCTAACTATAAATGCTTAAGCAAGAGGCTTTTTAAGCTACATTGGTGCCACATCACCTTCAGCGAGTGGCGTTCAGTTATAAACTTAGAAGTAAAGCAGTTGTGTAAAAATGTCTAAAATTAAAATTCTCTCATCATTTACTCACCCTCATGCCATCTCAGATGAGTATGACTTTCTTTCTTCTGCTGAACACAAATTAAGGTTTATAGAAGAATATTTCAACTCTGTAGGTCCATACAATGCAAGTGAATGGTGATCAGACCATTGTAGCTCCAAAAATCACATAAAGGCAGCATAAAAGTAATCCATAAGACTCCAGTAGATAAATCCATATCTTCAGAAGTTATATAATAGGTGTGGGGGAGAAACAGAACAATATTTAAGTCTCTAAAATCTCTAAATCTCCACTTTCACTTTGAAACTAAACATGTATGTGATTTTCATATGTAAAAGTGAAAATCTTTGTGATTTTTTGGAGCTACAAAGTTCTAGTCACCATTCACTTGCATTGAATGGACCTACAGAGCTGAAATATTCTTCTAAAAATCTTTGTTTGTGTTCTGCAGAAGAAAGTCATCCACATATGGGATGGAATGAGGATGAGTAAATGATGAGAGAATTTTCATTTTTGGGTGAGCAATACCTTTAACTTGCAATCCAATCTAATTATGTGTGAAAAAGGAATTAAAAATCACGGTTGGCTGATGTAACTTCTGGTTCTTTCGTCATGCTGAACTAACCTGACTAAGGTCAAGTCGAGCACATTGCATTGTGTGATACAATATTCCATGCAGATTGCTCTGTTGTTTACTGCACATTTGGGCAAATGAAGTAGCTCATCCAGGTAATCCCTGCTCTGCATACTGCAAAAGGAGTATGAGTATTATGGCAGTATTATGTAATGCCGAACACACCCCATAGTTATAGTTGAATAGTTTTATAACAGGAAGTTCAAACATATTCCGGTTTACACTCCTTGGACAAAGTTGACAGAACCTTAAACTAATAGTGTCGACCTATTCTGTTTGTACAGAAGTGAAGGATCCTGTTTAATGAGGGTGTTTTCTTTCAGTGTAGTTAGTGAAATCATACTGCTGCTCTTTCTGTCGTCATGGAGTAAGAATAGATATTGCTGTGACAGTGCACAAAAGGTCTGAGGGGTTTTAATTATGATATCAAAGAGAGTTAAATACATTGAGTTAACTTCTTTACATAACACAGCGGTGTCGCTTGCAAACTCTCTAGCAGGACTTAACAGATGGGGAATTTTTAGCCCAAAAAAGGTACATATTGGTTATGTACATGTTAAAGGAATATTCTGGGTTCAACACAAGTTAAGCTCAATCAACAGCATTTATGGCATAATGTTGATTGCCACAATAAATAATTTTGACTCACCCCTAGTTTATTAGAAAAAAATAGTGATTACAGTGAGGCACTTACAGTGGAATTGAATGGGCCCAGTCCATAAACACAACTAGATGTTAACATTATACGTAAGATCATTATGTAAAATCACTTACTAACCTTACCTGTGTAAAGTTTTCAGGGTTTCATGTGTTAAGTGATTTTATCACACTAAAATCATGTTAACACGTATAATGTTATAATGTTTACATCTTGTGGCTTTACTTTTGAAACGGTGTGTATTAACATTTATAGACTGGCCCCATTTACTTTTATTGTAAGTGCCTCACTGTAACCGCAATTTTGTATTTATTTATTTTTTTAAATAAAGGAGGGACGAGTCAAAAATATTTTTGGTGGAGATCTACATTATGCCACGAATGCTGTTAATTGAGCTTAATTTGTATTGAACCGTAAATAGTCCTTTAAAGATTTGTGCAAAGAGAAAGCATCTCAGTTATTTCTATAAAATAACCAAGTATTTTTAGCATTAGTTTACTAAAAAAAATGAACATTCTGTCATTATTTATTCACCCGCGACATTACAAAACCAGTTTAATCCATGAAACACAAAAAGAGAGGTTTAGCATAATGTTCTGGCAGCTCTTATCCATTAGGCATGCAGTGATCACAGGCTGTCAATATCCAAATATGACACACACACACAAAAAAAAAAGCACCATTAAAGTACCAAAGAAGTTGTCCATATGACCAAGTTGTAATATGCACAAGTGCAAATAAGATTTGAGAGCTACAGCGGAGAGGAAGATTTTCACCGTAATACAACTTCAAGTTAGGTCTTTTCCTCAAAGAAAGTTATCATATGGCTTCAGAAGTCTATATAGCTCTGAGTTGGGGGAAAAAGTAGCTTGAACATTCTTCATAATTCCTTCTTTTGTGTTCCATTGAAGAATTAAAGTCTGGTTTGAAAAGGCATGTGGGTGAATAAATGATTTTAGGGAACTACTACTATGATGGATCTACTTTTATGAGGTGCATGCATTGCACAGACTTACAATCAAGTAAATCAGGATATCAAATCAAGGGAATCCAGTTCTGAAATCAAATCAATAGGCTCCCATGATCAGTTTGACAAAATAAACTCTTTGATAAACATGTACAAATTAACATTAAATGCAACTTTACCTGTCTGAGAACAAGGTGAGATAAAATCTAGTTCTCTCTCTCTCTTTTTTTACTGTTCTTATTGTTTTTCTTATTTGTCTGAAGCGACAGACAGTAAGGACGAGGAAATCAAAGTTCCTAAGAGGCTCTTTGTGGGTATGTACTGATGTGCTGAGCACAAAACACCCATCATCCACCCCACTCATTTTCCTCCTCCAGCACCATGACTAATTATCATAAGTCCTAACCCGGGCCGAAACATAGACTCTTCTAATCCTGCATTAAAGCTCTGTTAACCCTGGCATTTCATTTGCACATGTCTGAAACGGACATATAATATATATATGATAGAAATGAATTAGAAATGCATGCTCATGTTTTATTAGAAAGTTTGCATGTTTTGCATGAGGAAATTGCAGTGTTGCATGCTAATAGATGATAATTAATTGCTTTTTCTTTACAGCGTGTATGTATACTCACATGAAGTATTCAAAGGAAAATGCATGTCTTACAATGTCCTAACAGCACAATGGAAAACTTGTGAAATGCTAAATCAGACACTCCACCTTGTTTAAAGCTGATGTGTGTAATTTTTTCAGTGTTTACGAAAAAAAAAAAGTCCATACTCCAGCTTCAGTGGCGGATTTAGGCAGGGGCGACTTGGGCAATTGCCCAGGGCTGCATCTTGCGGGGGGCGGCACGAGGCACCCACACAGACACCCCGTCAACAACTTTGGGGGCGTGTTGAAGTGGGTTTCGCTATAGATAAAACATAAGAAAACCATTTTTACCATAGCTCCTCAAATTTTATTTGAACTGTCTTTACTGTCCTTGATAGGTGCGGCTTCTATATCTCCTTGCGTGCGCTTAGGAGAGAACGTGCAACTGAAGGGATGCGGATGACGAAACATGCCCCCATTGCCAGATTTATTTGGCTGCGTTGATAAACAGTCTTGTCCCTACAGCTTCTTGATTCGTTTAATTGCTCTTCACAAGAATTTTGGCTTGTTCCGTATGTGAAAATGTACACTGTAAATGTACACAGTGCTTTGCAGCGCATATCCCTCATGCTTTAAAAATTTAGTTTTCACTTTAGTGTAATTCCAAACATATTTAAACGCAAATACAGAGGACAGAGTTTGTGGATTGATGAATTTTACATATAACAAGCGCAACTGCAATCATGTGATTGACAAAAAGTCACGCTCGTTCCACGTGATTTAATTCTCATCCGAACGCATGAGTTTTAACACAGAGGAGCCATGAAAATGTACTTTTATAGATGTCACCCTGAGAAACATTTGCCATCTGAATAGGGCTTATGGTGCTATCAGAGCATTCTTCTGTTTGTTTGAGCAGCTCATCCTGCCCCACACAGCAACATTGGCTCAACTAATGACGCGAGTTTGGAGGCGGAACTATTTGTACACTAGTGCAGGTTTGAAAACTGATTATTTCTGCAATTCTGCTTGGTGATGTTAGCGGTGCAGAAATTACACGCTTCAGCTTTTAAGAGGAGTTTTTAGACTAATGTATTGTGTACTATATTTTAATGCTGACTTCTGAAAATGGGGACTAACTGCATGGCTTCGGGTACTGCACTGATTTACTCCCGTAATGACAGATGACAGTCTGCTAATACTGAACTCTGACACGCACACACGTCATGCTTGCACTGGCGTTTTATATATATATATATATATAGCCCAAAACAGTTTCATAACATCTTTGGGTGTTGTGTCCCTGATTGGTGTTGCTGTTGCATGAACAGCAGGTGGCATTAGTGAAGCACTTCATTCTGAGCTCAGAGGGTCTGCTGCTGTTGTACAGTCTGATTGTTCCTACTGTATAACCTCTCATATCTGCTGCGTTTCTGCACATGTCCTTAAATGTTACGCTCTACTGTAAATATATCCTGTACCTGAGAGTATTTGAAGATTTTAGTGTTTCATTTCGCTCTGTATATTTTAGATATTGATTTAATAGTTTCTTTATCATTGAGTTTTCAAAAAATATCATGTCTGATTTTTGCAGCACATGTGCTCAATCAGGCACATTATTATTTTTGCTTGATCATCAGATCCAGTTGTCAAGTTGTTCTGTCTCTTCTGACAGCTCAGTGGACTGTTTGTAAGTGCTGTCTTATTTATTCATTTGGCAGATGTGACAACAGTGCATTCAAGTAATATAGTGTATCAGTTTGTGTGTTCCCTGGGAATCGAACCTACTTGCTGTAGTAGTTAAACAAGCACTCACATGGCTTTAAAGGGGTCATGACATGCCTTTTTTATTATTTTAATATGTTTCTTGAGGTTTATTTATAATATTAGTTACATTAAAAAACAGTCATATATTTATAAAACATGATAATTTTCAACCCTCATTCTGACCCTCTGTCAGAAACGCTTGGTTTTGGTGCTGCTTCTCCTTTAAGACTTGACAGTAAACTCCCACTATTCTGATTGGCTCTTTGCTCTTGACTGACCTGCCATCTCACTGTTCACCGCTACTGGGCAGGGCTAGGGAAGTGATAAGGTAAAGTAGTCATGGATGTGTTGTTGTGAAGGCGGTCAGATGCAAATATCTACCACAGTGTGACATCACAATGTGGAGAATGTACTGTAGAGAACAAGTAGTTTTTCAATAAATGTTCTTTTTGCATTGAGGAGGAAGTTTTGAGGTCTGAAACTTACATTATGTTTTTATAGTACAATTAACTTTTATTTGATAACTCATGTCATGACCCCTTTAATAGAACCTGACCTGCTCTGTGGAATTCAAAAAGGAAAATAAGAGGCACTTAAGACCACTGAACTGACATAATGTAAAATTGATAAATAGACAGTATTGACCCTAACTAGAATACATTGGAGAGCTTAAGCTAGATTACTAGAGGTCCTCTTGCAGACAAGAATATAAGCTGTGAATGTTTTTATGGGTGCCTTTTAAAACCAGTTTAGACCAGGTTACTGTATACCAGTATGGTGTAGTTGTTAAAGAATAACTCACCCAAAAATTAAGATTCTGTCATAATTGTCTCACCCTCACCGACTGATCTCAATGTGAGATCGAAAAGAGTAGGTTGACTTTTCTTTAGCTAAAATCGGTGTATACTTACCAAAATTCATAACACTGCCCCCTGTGGCCAAAACAGTAAGTGTTGTTGCGCGTAGGGGCACGCGTGAGCTCCATTTTCAGGGTGTACTGTCCGCGTAGGGGAGCCAAAAGCAAGACGTTTTTTAGCTTGATCATCAGATCCAGTTGTCAAGTTGTTCTGTCTCTTCTGACAGCTCAGTGGACTGTTCGTAAGTGCTGTCTTACATTTATTCATTTGGCAGGCATGACAACAGTGCATTCAAGTAATATAGTGTATCAGTTTGTGTGTTCCCTGGGAATCGAACCTAGGGCAAGTTGTTTTCAGCTGTACAGGCATTAGTACAGTGACGAGAAATGCCTGTTTTATGAAGTCCACCACCCAACCCAAACCTATGCCTAACCCTAACAATTAGTGGAGTAAAACTGTAATGTTAGAGGTGAAAATGCAACGTCCGAATCACACTCGTCACTTATTATGCAATAGCGATTACTCCCTGGTCTTGACACGGGATCCGAACCCTGGTTTCCCCTGCTGCTGACGCGACGTGCTTCCGGACGCGCTTCTGTGTGCACCACAGGGGTAAGCAATCAAACTTAAACCGATTCAAACATATCTGATAGATGACAGCGGTCCATGAGTTGGCATAATGTCGCCGATCCTAGTGTACCGGAACTATCGGAAACAACATGCCGACCTCCCGCGTGATCATGTTGACCCTCATGTCGTTCCAAACCCTTAAGACTTTCTTCTGCTTAACACAAAAAGGAATATATCCTGGTCAGTCTATTCAAAACAATTGCAGTTGATAGTGCTTCACTTCAAAGCTTAAAAGAGCAACTTAAAGTACCACAAAATTAGTCCATGTGACTCATGCACCATATTCCAAGTCTTCTGAAGGCATATGATATGTTTTGGTGAGAAAAAACTCAATGCAAGTCATTTTAAATTTTGTCATCCATTGCACATTAATGAGAGCTAAGAGTGAAACCTTTACAGAGTAGCTCAAATGTTCACACAGTATCTTGCATTGCTTTCACATGAACACTTTAAGTCACTATAGTTTGCTAAATAACTTATTATTCACCGACTTAGACCCTGTGTTAGTTTTTACATATTTTTTATTTTATTTTAGTCATTAATTTTTCTCTTTTGACGAAAATGACTTTCAAATTTAGTCAGTATTTCATCATGACTAATTCATTCATTCAAGTCAAGTGTACTCTATGATAAATAATTTGTCAGCAAAAAAATAGCATCTTTTAGTTGAGTTATGTGCAAAATGACAAACTTAAAACTTAAAATAAGTAAACTTTAACCAAATATTCATACATTTGGAAAAATGTTCAGTATAAACTTTAAACATGGATCAAACATATGATTTAAGCTTTTCAATATAAACACAATGACAAAATTGTCCTGAAAAAACCCTGAGCTCCTGAATATCATATAATGAATAATAGTATACGGAAGTACAGTATTAGCTACATTGTTGTGAAATTCTTCACGTTTTAGAAACTATTCTGACAGAATAGGATATTACATTGTGTAGCACGTTTTTACTACAAACAGTGTATTATTCACAACAGAAATGTTGCAGAAGTGCAGCAAATGCATTGCGAACTTGCATTGTGTTATTGGACCGCAACACCTCAGAAAACCAAACTTGCATTGCTAGAATTTATGCATTCTTGCACTTGTGTAGGTGTTTAAGGCCATTTAGTAAATTACATTTAATTAAAACTTATTGTAATGGCATTTATACCTTAAATCTGTTTAAATCAGCAAGAGGTATATCCTGTATTGAAATCAGTTTTCTGCTAAAGAAACTTTTTTTTTCTAGATGTAGATTTTTCTTCTAGAAAAGTAGATTTGTAGTGCTCTGTCTTTCACATCATTCACACTATTGATCACGTATGCCCGCCAGCTCTCACACACACCTCATTAGAAGTGTGTTCAGGTGAAGCTGAGAGGGGTTTTGCTGCTTTGTTTGCGAGCTCATTGATCGAATAGACCTGAATAATGAAGGTGTATTCTAATCTATCCCAGGGTCAAAGGTCGAGCTGAAATAGGCTATTCTCTTGTTGAGGGCAGTTGTCACTTTGTTCTTTGTCAAAGGAGGCTCCTAAATTATATCCAAACATTCAGTAAATCAGGACTAGTATTGCAGTGCTGCCGACTGCCAAACCTGCTTTCAGATTGTCCATATGGATCACACTGGTATCGTTATGTCCATCATTCAAGCTTGAAGCAGGAGGTTTTTTTTTATCACCGCTAATGGTTCTATTCAATATAATTCTGTCCAGGTGCGTTAGATATTTATAAATGTATTTTGTGCTGGGCAAGACTGCTGGGGTCTTTGTGGTTGTGCAGTAATGGACGTAAATGGGCCTCGCTTCCTACGTGGAGACTCAGCTCTGGTACATTATCCCTACAGGCGACCGCAGCAGCCTCAATTAGCATCTGATCACAGGTACTCTATTGGAAAAGGGGGTCTTTCAAATAAATATGTATTTTTCCTGAATCTTTCCGTAGAATGTGACTAGAATGATTTTTTTTTTGTCTGGACAGTCTGCCTTGCTTTAAGCACTATAAGGACCAAACTTTGGTGACTGAGCCAAACACGTTTTTTGAACAATGTTTGGTACGTTACTCAAACATAAATGTAGCGTCGTTTGGTGACACTATCAGCACAGAAATTGCACACTTCAGCTTTAAGTGCCAGCTGCTGTCCTATTACTAACAAAAATTGGTTTTATTTAAAGCAACAGTGCAGTTACTGCAAGTCATACATGCATATCAAAGCATATATTTTAGAATAACTTAAATATTAATGATGCAACCTTATTAAAATGACATGTATCAAATAAATTGAAAATTTTTTATTTTAATGATGACAGATTATCAAAAGATTCACAACTCAGAGCATGTAAAATACATTTTGGCGCACACAAACAGTATTGAGAGGCTAGTGATATGATATTTTTATATGTTTGAAATCGCTCTATCAAACCGCAAATGCGGTCTCATCAAGATGAAGTGCTTGTTTCCCGTTTTGGCATGTGAATTCAGTCTGGCGTTTACAGCACTGACAGCATCTTAATCCAGTGTTTGCTACTGTTGACAGTTTTGCAGTTTGGGCGGCAGTCCGTACTGGAAAGACTTTCGATTGAACAGATTGTGTGGATCTGGATGATGACCAGCAGAACCAGAACTGTCATTCATTTAACTGTCCGAAAGCCTCTTTCACATGTCTTTCCATTTCACTTAGTAGTAATTAGAGCAGGGAACTGATGGATTTCTTTTGGCGTGTAGGCTGAAGCCATGCTGAAAGAAGAAATGGGTGGCCGAAGGTGGCACTCTGTTAGCATGTCAATCATACTGGGTCCCCAGCTTGAATGCCACTTTTCTCCAGTGTAAATGGAGAGAGTGAATGTACACAAAGTGGCCCTGAGGGAGTAAAGCAGGAAAGAGGGACAGATCCTGAGGAAAACTGAGTGATTCTGAGGAAGAGTTGATTTGTTGCTTTTAGAAGCTCATTCTTTAGAAAGTGCGCAGCATGTGGAATGAGTGTGTTTTGTGTTGTGACTTAAGGGGATGAATAGTCTTCTGCCATCAATTCTGTAAAAACGAATGATGGTGGCTAATGTCCTTCCTTACCCTGATATGACAATATAGTAGCTAAATTTCAGTCATAAATTTTCAAGTATTATAATGGGTATGACAAGTTAGTGGCGGACTAAATCTGTTTACGCTGCTGCTGCACAATTAGACATGCATTGAATCTCCTTAAAGCAGATCTAGTAGGGTGGTGCTGGGGAGAAGGAGGGTATAAAAAAATTCTCGTAGCTCACTGCAGTGAAGCAGACAATTTAAATTCTAGACAAAGAGGGAGCATGCTAGATAATTGGCTAACATGGTTACTTGTCAAAGAACCAGATTGGCTAATGTCAACTGGTTAACAGATTACAAGTTGAAAAGATCTACAGTAGGTTCAAGATCAAAATGACCCTTACTGCCATATGTACCACCATGGTAAAACTGTCAATTTAAGTCACACATGAGAATTGTGAACTGTTTTATCCCTCCTTTAAAAAAAGCAAAAATGTGGGTTACATACTTATAATGGAAGTCCGTAAACGTAAAAAATACTCACTTTTTTATTTTAAAGTATAGCAACACGTTTTAAATAATATGCATGTTAACATGATTTTAGTGTGATAAAATCACTTAAAGTCTCAAATTATACTACTTCATTGCCATGATGACTTAATGTCATAAACCCTAAAACGACCGTAAATACAATGAAACTTAGACAACTTTACTGCTCAGATAATAAACAAGTTTTAAAAATTCATGTAAATGCTTTTAGAAAATTATAAGCTTCACATTTCTGATTTTAAGCCCTCCAAAAATTGGCCTCATTAATTTTTTTCTTTATTTTTTTTTCTTTTTGTTTTAAGGAGAGACAGGACCAAATAATTTTTTGTGGTAATCAACATAATGCAACAAATGCTGTTGACTGAGCTTAACTTATATTGAACACGGAATATTTCTTTAATGGTGTTATTATCCCGTATTATAATCCTAATAAATGATTTGGTAGTTGTAGACTAACAATGCATGGTTCAGTTAAAACCCATCTTATAAGCGTATTAAAATGTAAATTAATTTTTGTTGTTATTGTGTATGACAGGTTTTTTTAAGTTAGTTGTCTCAGCTAGCCCCATGAAGAATTTAATGATTGAACTTAAAGTCATTGTCATATCAGGGTAAGGTTGATTAAGAACTATTAAAGATCTAGTTGAAAGGGGCCTGGGTAGCTCAGCGAGTATTGACGTTGACTACCATCCCTGGAGTCACGAGTTCGAATCCAGGGTGTGCTGAGTGACTCCAGCCAGGTCTCCTAAGCAACCAAATTGGCCCAGTTGCAAGGGAGGGTAGAGCTACATGGGGTAACCTCCTCGTGGTCGAGATTAGTGGTTCTCGCTCTCAATGGGGCGCGTGGCAAGTTGTGCGTGGATCATGGAGAGTAGCATGAGCCTCCACATGCTGGGAGTCTCAGCGGTGTCATGCACAACGAGCCACATGATAAGATGCGTGGATTGACGGTCTCAGAAGCGGAGGCAACTGAGACTTGTTCTCTGCCACCGGATTGAGGTGAGTAACTGCGTCACCACGAGGACCTACTAAGTAGTGGGAATTGGGCATTCAATATTGGGAGAAAAAGGGGGTAAAAAAGATCTAGTTGAAGAATACTTTCATCTGTCAAAATAAACCCAAACCAGCTTTGCCTGAGAACACATTAAAATCTGGCTTCACCATCATTTGACAGTATATCTGCAATACTCTCCTCTATTTGCCGCATAGTATCTGCATGTTGCAGTTGTCGCTGTGCATGTAAGACTGTGGGTGTGAGCTGAAAAAGAGGATGAGCTTTTTGGGGTTGCTGCTTAAAAACCATTGCAGTCTTTCCCACTCACTGCCCTGCTGGCAGCAGCGATATGCACATGCACAGTGGGTTAAAGCACTGGCACAGCACTCAATAGACACAATAGAGTGTGGCAAACACAACTGCCTCTTTGATCCGGCCCTCTCTACATGCACTGCCTCCAGCACTACCGAGCCCTTTTCCTGAGCCCTGCGCAGGCATACACACATACAGGCTTTATGGATTAATGTGTGTGTGCATGAATTTCTGTACATTATGTCTTTATCTGGATATGCATTGCACCATTCTCCAAAATGTGACATGAAGAGTGGCTTAGGTGTGGATTTGTGTACACCTTATTTTTGTCTAAAAGCTGGCACTCATTTTTTTTATACAGAAAACCCACCCTATGTTAACATGTACTATAACTGATTCATAGAGTTCTTCAGAAGTCTGCAGCTAATCTTTGTGTATTTGTGAGCTTAGTAACCTTACACAATTCAAACTGAACTCTGAATAAACTCAAACTGTGTGTTAGACCTAAACTATTCTGCTCTTGAGATAGATTAGATTAGTCTATTAGATGGTGAAACAGCCTAATTTCAGGAATGTTCTGAGTTTAATGTGAGTTAAGCTCTATGGACAGCATCTGTGACATGCTGTCAGTTACCACAGAAAATAAATTCAACTCGATCCTCCATTTATAAAATCATGCAAAAATCACTGTAACACTTCTCAGTGGAAAGGAGGCGGCGAGAAGCAAGATTTCCTGGTTCAGGTAGGCGTTTAATTGTGCACCCTGACAGTTCCATACACACTCGACAATTTCACAAGCAAATATTTACTTAAAGAGTCCCACTTCATTACATCATCAACATAATAACATATAGCACCGTGGCCTTCCTTGCGCCAGTCTCTCTCCCCGTCTGCTGGCGGTGTGGCCCTTTCATGCCGCTCTCCCCGTGCTCACTGAAATTAGAGACAGGTGTTAGACATAATCTAGCTCAGATGTAAGCGCCCTTACCGCTTTCTCTCTCTCCGGAGAGATGCTTGACCACGCCCCCGCTGCCACATATCCCCACTGCCCGACTCAGGCCGGGGAGGCATGCGGCCTGCCTACCACTCCCCCCCCATTCCTGGAAAGGAAGTTGGCAACAGCCATCTGCGCTCCCGGTCTGTGGACCACCTTGAACTTAAACGGCTGAAGAGCCAGATACCAACGGGTGATCCGTGCGTTGGTATCTTTCATGCGGTGGAGCCACTGGAGCAGGGCGTGATCGGAACAGAGGGTGAAGGCCCACCCCAACAGGTAGTATTGGAGAGTGAGGACCGCCCACTTGATGGCGAGACACTCCTTTTCCACGGTGCTGTACTTAGTTTCCCTCAACGAGAGCTTACGGCTAATGTACAGCACCGGGCGCTCCTCCCCCTCCACCACCTGCGAGAGTACGGCCCCCAGCCCTCTGTCTGAAGCATCTGTCTGTAAAACAAAAGGGAGAGAGAAATCAGGTGAATGTAAAAGTGGCCCCCCGCAAAGTGTGGCTTTAACTTGCGTGAATGCCTGCTGACACTGCTCTGTCCACTGGACCGGGTCTGGAGCTCCCTTTTTAGTGAGATCAGTAACTGTTCAGTGACGTCCGAATAGTTAGGCACGAATCTTCTATATATAGCCAGCCAGCCCCAGGAACTGTCTCACCCCCTTTTTGGTCTTGGGCCTCAGGCAGGTCGCAATCGCCGCTGTCTTGTCAATTTGGGGACGCACCTGCCCGTGGCCCAAGTGGAACCCCAGATACTGTACCTCCACCCGCCCAATCGCGCACTTCTTTGGGTTTGCTGTGAGTCCCGCTCGGCGCAGCAATCTCAGAACCGCCCTCAGATGTTGCATGTGCCGCTGCCAATCATTGCTGTAAATGATGATATCATCTAAATAGGCAGCGGCGTAAGCTGAATGCGGTCTGAGAATTCGGTCCATGAGACGCCGAAACGTAGCTGGGGCTCCAAACAAACCGAACGGAAGTGTCACAAACTGGTGTAATCCAAACGGTGTGAAGGCGGTTTTTTCACAGGAAATTGGTGTCAAGGGGATCTGCCAATAACCCTTCGTCAAATCCAATGTCGAATAAAATCGAGCAGTGTCCAACCGATCGAGCAACTCATCAACGCGAGGCATTGGATACACGTCATATTTAGACACCGCGTTGACTTTCCTATAATCCACACAGAATCGTACAGACCCATCGCTCTTAGGCACTAGAACAACTGGGCTGGACCAGTCACTGTGGGATTCTTCTATTACCCCCATATCGAGTATTGCGTCCAAGTCTTCCCAAACGATTTTCTTCTTGTGTTCGGATAATCGGTAGGGGTGGCTATGTACCACGAGCCCCGGCTTGGTCTCAATGTGGTGGTGAATGAGGTTTGTACCACCCGGTAGAGGGGAGAACACATCTGCAAATTCCTGTTGCAACCTGGCAACCTCCGCGAGTTGACTCGGTGAGAGGTGGTCTCCGCAAGTGACCGGGGTGAACTGTTTATGTTTTGAACTCACCTCCGGTCCGAGCTCCGCCTTCTCTGGAATTACCGTAGCCAACGTCACTGGGACCACCTCCCTCCACAATTTCAGGAGGTTGAGGTGGTATATTTGACGTGTGCCCCCTCTATCGGTTCGTTTAACCTCATAATCGAGATCTCTGACTCATTGTGTGACCTCAAAGGGCCCTTGCCACTTGGCGAGTTATTTAGAGCTCGATGTGGGAAGTAATACAAGCACTTTATCTCCCGGTGCAAATTCCCTTAGCTGAGTTCCCCTGTCATACAGTCGGCGCCGTCGTTCTTGAGCTTGGAGCAAATTCTCCTGTGTTAGTTGTCCCAAAGTGTGGAGTTTTGCTCTAAGATCAAGAACGCATTGAATTTCATTCTTACTATTTGAAGGTCGCTCCTTCCAGGCCTCTCGAAATACATCAAGCATACCACGTGGGCGTCACCCATACAGCAGCTCAAATGGGAAGAAGCCAGTGGAGGCTTGCGGGACCTCTCATACTGCGAATAACGGGGTCAAGCCATTTATCCCAATTCCTAGCATCGTCATGCACGAACTTACGAATCATGTTTTTGAGGGTTTTATTAAATCGTTCCACCAGGCCATCCGTTTGAGGATGGTACACGCTGGTGCGAATTGATTTAATACTCAACAATTCGTACAGCTCGCGTAGTGTCTGTGACATAAACGTTGTGCCTTGATCGGTGAGGATTTCTTTCGGAATCCCCACCTGGGAGATTATTTTGAAGAGTGCCTCCGCAACATGGCGTGCTGAGATGTTGCGAAGAGGCACCGCTTCCGGATATCGCGTTGCATAGTCCACTAGGACCAATACAAAGCGATGTCTGCGTGCTGACCGTTCTAATGGCCTGACGAGGTCCATTCCAATTCTCTCAAAGGGGACCTCGATCAACAGAAGAGGGTGCAATGGCGCTTTTGGGGTGGCCGGTGGGTTAACCAGCTGGCATTCGCGGCATGCCGCACACCACCTGCGGACATCGCCGCCAATGCCCGGCCAATAGAAGCGGGCTATTAGACGGTTCAGCGTTTTCCTTTCTCCTAAGTGACCTGCCATGGGATTATAATGAGCCGCCTGGAATACCATTTCCCGACGGCTTCGTAGTATCAAAAGTTGGGTTGTATCTTCTTTAGTCTGAGCGTCCTGTGTCACTCTATACAACCGCTCCTTTATAATCACAAAATAGGGGTATGAAAGGGCGATGTCAGGCTGGAGTCGTTGACCATTGATGACTCTCACTTGGTCGAAGGTGTGTTTGAGGGTTTTGTCTCGCGACTGCTCCAAAGGGAAATCCCCCTCAGGGAATTCCCTGAGAAGGGGAGGGGCTGCAGCCTCTCCCCCTCTCTCGTCATTATGACATGGAGCTGTCGAGGACGGCCCCGGCTCCGCCTCCCCTGCCAGAGCATTGCACATTGCATATCTCCCTAATTTAATACAGGACCCATCCGCACAAATTCCCTTTAATAAATCTCAAAATCAGCGGATGGGTGAGGCAGGAACTAACCGCGGCCTCCACTCTATGCTTTTTCCCCCGGAATTTAATCGTCAGAGTCACCACTGGATACTTGTGAATATCCCCGTGCACACATTTCACCCTCACCGTTTTAGCTGTGCCCAAAGCCTCGGGTTGAACCAAGCGTTGGTGGATAGTGGTTTGATTACACCCGGTGTCCACCAACGCTTGGTGAGTACCCCCCTTGACACTTACCGGTATCCGGTACGCTCCGGCCTGGTCGGGGGCAGCCTGTGGGAGGGCAGAGACCCACACCACTGTCCCCAGCTCCATCAGAGGGCACTGATCCCGGAAGTGGTCCGGGTCCCAGCACCTCCAGCAGGCTGGCCCAGGCACTACGCCCGCACTTGAGTTGGGAGGGAGAGAGGGAGAGCAGCGGGGCATCGGGGTAGGGGAAGGTGTCGCCTCCCACGCCCGGTGAGCTGGTCTCGGTGGCTGAAGTCCTCCTCGTCTGCGTGGGGCAGGAACGGGCCCTGGGGAGAGAGCAGAACGAGAGGAGAGAGGAGAGAGGGGAGGGGGATGAGACAGGGGAAAACACGAGGAGGGGAGAGAGAGTAGGAGGGCTCTTCCGCCCTCGGGATTGCCGCCATGTGGTCCTCCGCAAGCCGGACGGCTTCCTCCAGCAACGCCAGGCGGTGGCACTGGACCCACTCCGCCGTCCCTTTTGGCAGTCGATGTATTAGTTGCTCCAGTACCACCTGGTCGATGATCCCGTCGACGCCGCGGTCCCCCGCTAGCAACCATCTTCGGCAGGCGTCGCGGAGCCATTGGGCGAAGGCAAATGGGCAGTCGGAGCGCTCCAGCTTCAGGTTCTGGAAGCGTTGATGATTCTCTTCCGGACTCCGACCAACCCATTGTAGGATGGCTTTCTTCAAGTCACCGTAAGCCAGGAGGCTCGTTGCCGGCAGTTGTTGAGCCGCGAGCTGGGCTTCCCCGGACAACAGCGGAATAAGTCGGGCTGCCCACTGGCCGAGCGGCCAGCCCCAGATCTCGGCGGTGCGTTCAAACAAGTCCAGGAACACCTCGGAGTCATCCGCCGTCCCCATCTTCTGTAACGCAGGCGGGGGCAACGGCGTGTGGGTATCCAGGGTCGCGGTCGGGGACGCCTCCTGGCTGACGAGGCTCCGGATCGCCTGCCGGTCCTCTGCTTGAGCGTAGGAGCTCCACAAACCGGTGATCTTGATCTTGCCGGAGCTCAAGCAGGCTTTGCTGGTGGTTCCAATGTAAGCCAGCGAGGGCTTGGAGGATCTCAGCCAACTGGGAGGACTCTACGGGGCGACTTACATCCATCTTCAAACTTTTCCTGGGTTTCAGCACCAGTGTAACACTTCTCAGTGGAAAGGAGGAGGCGAGAAGCAAGATTTCCTGGTTCAGGTAGGTGTTTAATTGTGCATCCTGACGCTTACAGTTCCACACACACTCGACAGTTTCACAAGCAGATATTTAATTAAAGAGTCCCACTTCATTACATCATCAACATAATAACATATAGCACCATGGCCTTCCTTGCGCCAGTCTCTCTCCCCGTCTGCTGGCGGTGTGGCTCTTTTATGCCGCTCTCCCCGTGCTCACTGAAATTAGAGACAGGTGTTAGATGTAATCTAGCTCAGGTGTAAGCGCCCTTTCTCTCTCTCCGGAGAGATGATTGACCACGCCCCCGCTGCCACAATCACATATACAGTAAATCACTTACAATGGCAGTCTATGGGGCACATGTATTGGAGGGTTTAAAAGTAGAAATGTGAAGTTCCTATTTTTGCAAAGCACTTATATTAATACTTCCATACAACAGTTTGTGTTTGAGGTGTAAAGTAGTCTAAATCATCCGTTTAGCAGTGAATCTACTGTTGTAAGTGGATGAACGTCTGGTTAGGCATTGATTATGCATTTATGGGTCATATGGGTGGAGTTTGCCCATGTAAATGGTCCCTTTCTGGTAATTGTTTAAAAGTTACTGGGTCTACCAACTTTACATGGTCATGACAGGAGTTAAAGTATGGGATCTAACGTTGGTAGTGTAAACTAAGTTAGTAATGATTTTATCACACTAGTTATGATGTTAACATATATTTAAACACATGTTTAAAGGGATAGTTCACCGAAAAATGAAAATCCTCTCATGATTTACTTACCTTTAAGCCATCCCAGATGTGTATGACTTTCCTTCTTCAGCAGAACAATGCAAGTAAACGGGTGCCATCAGGTTGCTGGCTGTTTGATGGTCCAAAAGTCATATTTAGGCAGCATAAAAGTAATCCTTACGAGTCCAGTCAATCAATAAATGTCTTCTGGAATAAATCGATAGGTTGGTGTAAGAAACAAATTGATAATTAAATGTTTTTTTTAACTTTACATCGTTGCTTCTGCCCAGCGCTGTGTTTCTGTTTGAAATGAACTAACTCTCATGATGTTCGTTCCTCTGTTTTATACAGAGCGCACACTTCCGACTTCTCGCGTGAATGCGCCGTAGCGCTTACATCACTGATGTGTCGACTGCTGGCAGGAAGTGATTTTTTAAAGTTAACAAAATTTTCAATTATCGATTTCTTTTTTTAACACAAACGTATCAATTCAGTTCACAAGACATTAATTGATCGACTGGAGTGGATACATTTTATGCTGCCTAAATATGCCTTTTGGACCGTCAAACAGCCAGCAGCCTGATGGCACCCATTTACTTGCATTGTATGGACAAACTGAGCTGAAATCTGCTTGTAAAAATCTGCACTTTGGTTCTGCTAAAGAAGGAAAGTCATACACATCTGGGATGGCTTAAAAGTAAGTAAATCATGAGAGAATTTTTATTTTTGGGTGAACTAAAGTCTTGTGGCTATATTTTCAAAACCGTGTGTATTTTAAAGCTTGATCTTAGGAAAAAAGAAAAACTGTGGCAAAATTTTTGTGAAAGTAGTACGTATTGTAGCAGTTCTGAGGTGAAATGTCCACCGTGTGGCTCTAAAACCAAGTAAAAAACATTTAATCAGCATGGCTGTGATTACCTGCGGCACTCCGCCTGCAGCTGAATCACAGCCATGCTGATGTATGGCCATACAGCACTCTTGCTCGTGTCATATTTCTTTATTAAAATAAATTGATTTAAGTTTTTCCAGGCTGTTGTTATAGTATTTATTGTCCCTCATTAATTTTACACACATTTTGTATATTGAATATGATTAATTACATATTTAAATAAACTATTTATTATATTTTTTAAATATATAATTTCAATGGAAATTTACAGTAATGAATTACTGCTGACAGTTACGGGAGATAAAAAGGTTTGAACATTAACTGTAGCAAAAAAATGAAATGCAAACAAAAATGAAATGCATGGCTTCTGTTTACAAATTCTAAGGGAAACATCATATTCTACACATTGCTTTACGGAGAGCTTACAACCTACAAGCTAAGTCTCGCATTAAGAAATGCTGGTGCTACCAAACTGACTTGGTTACAAAATGATTAGTAGTTACTAAGCTCTTAAGCCCAAAGAATAATTTGATTTTGATGTGAACACTCAGTGTCTGTGTACAGTCGAACGCGAGTTTGTATAGTATACTCCATTTGACAGTGCACGCATATACAGGCGGTTGGCACATGCATGCTATGACTGCTATGAGATGCCTGACAATTTCTCTTCAGGAGTTTAGGCCCATAAATATGTCTTTATATTCCTTCAGAATCTAGTTATACAGATACAGGTATCTCCTGACCTCTTAACACATGCGCTCTTGACGTGCATACACCGATCAGCCACAACTTTAAAACCACCTGCCTAATATTGTGTAGGTCCCCCTCGTGCCACCAAAACAGCTCTGACCCATCGAGGCTTGGACTCCACAAGACCTCTGAAGGTGTCCATTGGTATCTGGCACCGAGACGTTAGCAGCAGATCCTTTAAGTCCTGTAAGTTGCGAGGTGGGGCCTCTATGGATTGGATTGAGATCTGGAGAATTTGGAGGCCAAGTCAACACCTTGAACTCTTTGTCATGTTCCTCAAACCATTCCTGAATAATTTTTGCAGTGTGGCAGGGCGCATTATCCTGCTGAAAGAGGCCGCTGCCATCAGGGAATACCGCTGACATGAAGGGGTGTACATGGTCTGCAACAGTCTTTAGGTAGATGGTACGTGTCAAAGTAACATCCACATGAATTCCAGGACCCAAGGTTTCACAGCAGAACATTGCCCAGAGCATCACACTGCCTCCAGCAGTCTGCCTTCTTTCCATTGTGCATCCTGCTGCATCTCTTCCCCAGGTAAACTATGCACACGCACCCGGCCGTCCACTTGATCTAAAAGAAAACATGATTCATCAGAGCAGGCCACCTTCTTTCATTGCTCCATGGTCCAGTTCTGACCCTCACTTGCCCATTGTAGGCGCTTTCAGTGGTGGACAGGGGTCAGTATGGGCACTCTGACCAGTCTGCGGCTAAGCAGTCCCATAAGCAGCAAGCTGTGATGAACTGTGTGACACTTTTCTACCATGCCAGCATTAAGTTTGTCAGCAATTTGTGCTACAGTAGCTCTTCTGTGGGATCAGACCAGACGGGCTAGCCTTCGCTCACCACGCACATCAATGAGCCTTGGGCGCCCATGACCCTGTCGCTGGTTCACCGGTTGTCCTTCCTTGGACCACTTTTGGTAGGTACTAACCGCTGCATACTGGGAACACCCCAAAAAACCTGCCGTTTTGGAGATGCTCTGACCCAGTCATCTAGCTATCACAGTTTGGCCCTTGTCAAAGTCGCTCAGATCCTTACGCTTGCCCATTTTTCCTGTTCCCAACACATGAAATTCAAGAACTGACTGTTCACTTGCTGCCTAATATATCCCACCCCTTGACAGGTGCCATTGAAACAAGATAATAAATGTTATTAATTTCACCTGTCAGTGTGTTTGTGTATTTTAATGTTGTGGCTGATCAGTGTATCTACTGTTATTGTTTATACCTTTGTCTCCTGTTGTTTAGCAGCAATTACATCATCTAGCATTTCTTCGTGATAGCAACAGCTCAAATGTGTGTATTGCCACCTTGTGGAGCCACTAATTCGTGCAAATAACTCCAGGCACATGCATATTCAACACGTTCAAAGACGCACAATTAGAAAAATCGGGCTGTGCGCATTCAGTTCTCGAGCACTCTGCTGATGACGAGATTTGCATCACCTGTCCTGCATGCAGACGCTCAGTGTTCACGTCTGATTGAAGTATACTTTGGACTTTAGTTTGAACTTTGTCCCAACTTAAGTGTTGACCTTAACTTACCAACCCTACCCAGGACAGCTCATGTGCAACGCTCTCAGTTGAGCTACCGCGCAATTCAGTTGCACTCAAACAAGCTTGTAAATGTTATTTGTTACGTAATTCAAATGTTAAAATTAAGTCATGCACTATAGTAAAAGTGTTTAGATATCATAAGATAACATTGTGTGAGGAACAAGGTGAAAAGTAAGCGTTTATGAATTGAAAATCTGCCATTTTACTTGTGATTGTAAAATCCATGAGACCAGCTATGTACTTTAACGTTTATTCCGCAATGCCTTCCATTGTAATTGCATCGCTGTGAACACAATTTTGTTTTAATACCAACTGAGGAACAGGATGAAGACTCCATGAGACCAGCTATGTATTTTAACGTTTATTCCGCAACGCCTTCCATTGTAATTGCATCACTGTGAACACAATTTTGTTTTAATACCAACTGAGGAACAGGATGAAATTATTTTCTGTGGTAATCAAACCACTGGTGCTGTCGATAGAGTTTAACTTGTATGAAACTTGGAACAAGACTGGATCAGGTAGTGTTTTTTAAATGCTGAATGTTGTACTGACTATTTCAGGCCTGCTGATTTACATGTGGTCGTGGCGTAGCTTGTATCACGGACCTCCCAATGAGTCTAAGCCCAGCTAGAGGTGTTTCTCTTCTCCTGCAGGTTGCTTCTGTTATCTGTGTGTTCCAGACAGCCCTGTTTCCTACAGTGATTCCTGCCACATGGAAGGCTATTTACAGCCCATAATTCCTTACACAAGTGTGCCCACTGATGTGTGCGAGACCTGTCTGTGGTTTGTTCTCTATATGATGAGCCATGAGACTGGACAGGAGTCATGCTATGCACCACGCAGACCTGATACAGTCTTGACACACTTGGTACTTTTGAAGGATGTCTAGATATATCCTGTCAAAGGTTTTTATTTTGTAGTAGAGATATAAAAGAAAAGAGTAGCAGCATTTGTGAAGGGACAGTGTTAAATGGTCAGCTGGAGATGGTACATGAACTTCTTTTGTCAGGTTGTCTTCTAGGGCAGTGGTTCTCAACTGGCCAAAAATGGATTACAGGTCTGTTCTGAAAGCAGGGGAGAAAACTGCTAAATAGTGCAAAGAATAAAAAACAACTAATCATATAATAGTACATAGTTAAATAAATAAATATAAAAGAATGTCTTTGCACACTAAACTATAATGGGAAAAAGTATTTTAACATCAAAAACCCTTTAAATATTTAAATAAGATGTGTTATTTGGACATTTATCAGACACACTCTAATTACTGATAACTTCAATGATGTGCTGGAATTAAAACACATTTTCAATTTTCAATTTAGTTTTCTTATGCAAAATTTTCTCTGCTCTCTCATAATCTGTCCATCAAACACCAGTCTAAAAAATACTTTCTCACACTCTGAATCCCGCTTGTCTCCTCCAGTCAAGCTGCAGACAAAAGCACAGTAATTGATCTGATTTTCAAATGTCATCTGAAATGTCACTGTCGTTAATTATCAATACTTCAATAAAACCTTTTGAAATGTCATAAACTGGTCATCATTGTCCTCTGATGGTGTTGTAGATAACCGTCTGCCAGGCCTGAATCAACATCTCTAAAGTCATCCAACTGAGTTTGCAAGCACGATAATATTTTACGATGGCGATAACACAGCTTGTTTCGTCGCAATGTGGTCTCAGAACTATACATGTCAATCCAAGTCATATTTCACCCCAAAATCAAAAGAAATTATCATTTCTTTTGATAAAATGTAGACTATTTTTAGGACCATTAAGATTTTTTTACATTGTGACAATAAAGCTTATTTTCTCCCAAAATTCTCATTACTGTTATGTAAAAAAAAAAAAGTCTTAATTCTCATTACTGTAATTTGAAAAAACAAAATTATAGAGTTTTTATACTTTAATTTATTATTTGTTGTACTGCCTTTAATTCAGGCTGATTTTAATTTGAAAAAATAAATACAAAATCATTGTAGCAAAAAAAAAAAAATTCTCTGTTATACAGTAAAAATTACTGTATTATATTAATGATAATCAAATTAGAATCATCACTGAGAAAAATAAAATACAAAAGACATGGTAATTACAATTGTGCTTAGTTGTCATGAAAGTAATGTCACAAAAAAAGAAATATTTCAATAAAAGTGTAAACCAGACTTGCTTTGGTCAAGCTTAGGCACGTAAACTTTATTAATGAACTTGATTTTCTTGATTACATGAGGGTGTCAACTAGATTTTAATTCAATTGTTATATTTTTTTAGCCATATTTTGTGGTTATGATATTATTTGATCAATAAATGTAATTTATCAAACAGGATGGAATTTTTAGAGTGCAATAAACAAATCTATAACACAAATCATCACAGAATTCGTGAAAAAAAAACCATTGTGAATACTTTTGTTGTTTACCCACCAAAAATTATGGCACAAATGATATTACAAAAGTACTGACAGGATTAAAGGTTAAGGCCTAATAATGATAGCTTAATTTTTCTTATGCAAAATATATATACACAGATGAGCCAAAACATTATGACCACTCACGGGTGAAGCGAATAACGTTGATCATCTCCTAACAACGCCACATGTCAAGGTATGGGTAGATTAGATGGTAAGTGAACAATCAGTTCTTGTAGTCAACGTGTTGAATGCAGGTGAAATGAGCAGGAGTAAAGACCTGAGCGACTTTGACAAGGGTCAAAATGTTATGGCCACATGACTGGGTCAGAGCATCTCTGAAACGGCAAGGCTTGTGGGGTGCTCCTGTTCAGCGGTGGTGAGTACTTACTGACAGTGGTCCGAGGAGGGACAAACCACAAACAGGCGACAGGGTGTTGGGCACCCAAGGCTCATCGATGCGCAAGGGCAATGAAGGCTATCCCGTCTGGTTCGAACCGTCAGAAGGTCTTCTGTGGCACAAGTCACAGAAAATGTTAATGATGGTTTAGGGAGGCATGTGTCACAACACACAGTGCATCGCACCCTGCTGCATAACCGCAGACCGGTTAGAGTGGCCATGATGTGATCCCTGTCCAGTGTACACCGTCGAAAGTGCCTACAACGGGCACTCAAGCATCAGAACTGGACCTTGGAGCAGTGGAAGAAGGTCACCTGGTCTGATGAGTCTCGTTTTCTTTTACATCACGTGGACAGCCGTGTACATGTGCGCCGTTTACCTTGGGAAGTGATGGCACCAGGATGCACTGTGGGAAGACGACAAGCCGGTGGTGGGAGTGTGATGCTTTGGGAAATGTTCTTCTGGGAAACCCAACCATTCATGTTGATGATAATTTGACACTTGCCACCTACCTAAAAATCGTTGCAGACCAGGTTCACCCCTTCATGTCGTGGCCTCTTTCAGCAGGATAATGCGACCTGCCACACTGCACACATTGTTCGTGAATGGTTTGAGGAACATGATGAAGAGTTCAAGGTGTTGCCCAGATCTTAATCAGATTGAGCATCTGTGCGATGTGCTGGACCAACAAGTCCGATCCATGGCGGCTCCACCTCGCAACTTACAGGACTTAAAGGATCTGCTGCTTATGTCTTGGTGCCAGATACCACAAGACATCTTCAGGGGACTTATAGAGTCCATGCTGTTTTGGGGGCACGCGGAGGACCAACAGCATATTAGGCATATATGACCATTAGGTGGTCATAATGTTTTGGCTCATCAGTGTGTTTTTTTTTTTTTTTTTTGATTTTGGGATAAAATATGTCTCAGATGTGTTTGTTTGTGATGACATGATCAAAAAGAGATTTTTCAGTTCTAGTGATGAGACCGTTGAATATTTCTCTCCTGACAGGCTCAGATCTCATCTTTCAAATTAGGTGTGAATAAATTCAGAATCAGTTTGAATTGCTTGAAAATGCTTTGAAATACTGTAGATATCCTTTTAAAATGGAAAATGTCTTTTCCTTTACATGGTGATCAAATTCTGCTTCTGTTACTCATTGTACCTGTGTATTGAGTTTATCTGCCATTATCCACTCATCGATATCTGCATAAAATATTACATATGTTTTTCATTATTCCATTGCGGGAATTCATGCCAAGTTGATTTCCCAGAAATGGTTTGGAAGAGCGGTAAAGATAAGAACTCATGGTACAGTAACTTGTTTGGAAAACTGTGGCATGGCCATGTGCTGTCTTTGCTCAGCAGTCACGCTGATGTCTGTGTGGGTTGTGATGACTCGGCCGGCGCACTGAGAGTTCCACATTGGCCACAGTCATTAGTGTAATATGGCTGACCTCATAATCAATGTGAGGACAATTAGTCATTCATGCCTTTTCTTAATGTGGTTCCTACAAGTGTGTCACTTTTAATGTTCACTTTCGCCTAGCTGACCTTTTGCTACAAGTACTTGCTTTTTAAATTTCCTTCTAAAACTTGATATTTAAATTTTCTGAATAAATTGTGAGTGCTGTTTGCCCATGCAAAACTCACTGCTAGATGCTAGGGTGTTGTGGGTGGTTGCTAGGGATTTGCTTATTGGCCCAAGTCAGAAGAGCCCACCCACACATCTGGCATATTACACAAATTGCGATGTTTTTCAAATCTTAACGGCTGACTGTCGCCACTGTCATTTTGCGAGTAATGAAATTGGGACGCTCAATGCAATTAAAATTCTCAAGTTTATTCATGACAATTCACCGTGGTGCAACATAAGCGGCCGAGGCATTTTTGCCCCGTTTAACTCTTAAACGCATACTTCGGGTCTTTAGTGACCCAGGACCTCATTCCGCCACCTGTCCCTCTTCCATTTTTTTTTTGGAGTTATGCCCACAACTTTTTAGTATTCCTCAAGCTTTCTCTTCTGAATAGTGTACATTTTTTTTCTTTTTTTTTTTTTATTGGCCAAAAGTTTATAGGGTCATTAGAGCTATGAACTAGTGTCATGTATGTTTTTTATTTTTTATTTTTTTATAGCACTTCCATAAATTATATTTTTATGATTATTTCAGATCTGTATAAGATTACTATCACAGGATATCTATTTATTTGGTTGTTAAAAGCCAATTGAGTACTATAACACATTGATTTTCTGTGTGACAGTGGACAACTGTATTATACCTGCTATTTCTTACTCAATGTGGCACTGATGTTTCAGTGATTGACTTGATTTACATTTGACATTGCTACTTGATGAAGAAGCCACATGGAAGTAAACTATAGCAAGTGTAACACATGAACACAATTGTCATTTGGGTGTACTATTGAAATTATGTAATTTGTGCATCTATTTAGACCCAATAAGTGCCTGAGAAAATACATATGTGTAGCTTATGTGTTATGTTTAGCTCAATATGTGTTTGACAGGCAGTTATGTCTCATGAAATGTCAGCGTGAAAGTCATGAATCTTGTTCTAGATTTGTCCTGATTTGTTGCATTATCTCTTTGATACATGAAAAATAAATCATCAAAATAAATCAGAATATATTCTATTCTATTATTTTCTAATTGTCTTGAAAATATGGTCATTTTATAGATCCATTTGTTATAGATATACGTATCAGGGCCCTTATTCACAAAAAATCCTAAGGCTAAAATTAGCTCCTAACCAGAGGTGGGTAGTAACGTGCTACATTTACTCTGTTACATTTACTTGAGTAACTTTTTTGGGAAAAAAAAATTACTTTTAGAGCAGGTTTAGAAGTGAGTACTTTTTACTCTCACTCAAGTAAATTTCTAATGAAAAAAATTACTTTTACTTCTTTACAATGGATGGCATTCCTGCCGTTACATTACTGGGTTTAATTTGAATGAATGCATAATTTATTGAGAGATTATTGAATGGGACTTTTACGACAGCGTAAGTTCACAGCTGCGTGCGCTGTCACAGACTGTAACTCAAGCCGAGTCCATCACTGCTGCAGCATCATGCTCTTCTAAGTGAAACACTTTCTTCGCTCTGCACAGTGAAAAAAGAATAGTTTCGTCAAGACAAGTGGATATTTCAAGATTGAAATTGCAGATCTAACTTAAAGCAGCACGCCTTAAGTAGGTTGTGGCTCTAGTGATAACGCAGGCTTTTCTGTGTCATGGTGATGGTCATTTTCAGGGTGATAATGTAAGTGGGCTCTTATGACATTAGTTTTTAAGTGTACATTTTTAAATCAGTGCAGCAATATATCAGTGTGCTTTGTCCCGCATGTCATGAGCAGTATTTACGCATTTACCCCGTGCCCTCGCAGGGGTACTGGAAACAATCGTAGCTACTTTCGGCTGATTAACTGTATAAATCCATGTAAACATCCAAGTTAAGTGTATGCCTTTTGCTCTACCGAACATGTGATTGACAACTGGCGCACAAACAGACAGCATTTCTGCGTGTGGTGCCCTACGCCGGCTGCATGCTCTGTGTTTAGGGAGCGGCGGTACTGCTGTACAGAACTAATGATCTAAATTAATTTTTTTCGACACTGAAAACTGTAACTACACTGAACTAACAACTAAAAGCTATGAAATAGTGAAAGTAGGCATTAATGAAGCATGATCTTGCTTTGGCTTATATTTCAGCATTATATATAATGTCCCTCTGGGACATTGTTCATGTTTTACCGTAATAATTACTAGAAAGGTTTCCAAACCTCTCTTCTTATTGACAAATTCATCCAGGTCTGACAAGAGCCCTTAAAGGGATAGTTCACCCAAAAATGAAAATTCTCTCATCATTTACTCACCCTTATGCCATCCCAGATGTGTATGACTTTCTTTCATCTGCTGAACTCAAATGAAGATTTTTAGAAGAATTGTCTCAGCTCTTTTGGGCCATACAATACAAGTGAATGGGTGCCAACACTTTAAAGCTCAAAAAGTAATCCATAAGACTCCAGTGGTTAAAGCAATATCTTTAGAAGCGATATGATAGGTGTAGATGAGAAACAGATCACTTTCAAATTCTTCTTCATGTGTTTTTGGTGATTCACATTCTTCTCTGCTTATCACCCCCTGCTGTGCTGGGAGAAGAATTTCTAGCAAAAAATTACTTAAATATTGATCTGTTCATATCACTTCAGAAGATATGGATTAAAACAATGGATTTGTATGGATTACTTCTATGATGCCTTTTTATGTGCTTTTTGGACCATAAAAATGTTGCCACCCATTCACTTGCATTGTACTGACCTACAGAGCTGAAATAGTCTACTAAAAATCTTCATTTGTGTTCTGCAGAAGAAAGAAAGTCATACACATCTGGGATGGCATGAGGGTGAGTAAATGAGGTGAGAATTTAAATTTTTGGGCGAACTGTCCCTTTAAAGTGATAGTTCAACCATAATTTAATATTCTGTCATCATTTCCCTACCCTCATGTAGTTCCAAACCCGTTTGACCTTCTATATTCTGTGGAACACAAAAGATGTTAGACAGAATGTTAGGGAATGACAGTCTCAGTCACCATTCACTTTCAAAATATAGTGAAAAACATTCACGAAAGGCAAACATTCTGTCAAAAATCTCCTTATTGTGTTGCATAGAAGAAAGAAAGTCATATGGGTTTGGAACAACATGATGGTGAATGATGACAGAATTTCCATTAATAATAATAAAAATAATAATTCTGTAATACATGTTAAATGTGTATTGTGTAATGGTATATAAGGGAGTTAATGTCTATTATGTCATTTGTGAAAGTAACGAGTTACTCACTACTTGTACTCTTTTAATTAGATACTTTCTTACTCTTACTCAAGTAATTATTTATGTTAGCACTTCTGCTTGAGTAATTATTTTTTTTAAAGGAATTGTACTTTTACTTGAGTACAGTTTTTGGCTGCTCTACCCACCTATGCTCTTAACATGAAAATTTAGGAGCACCTCTTAAAAATTTGGGGTTTGTCACTCCTAATTTTAGGGCTTGTAAAATTTTCATCTAAGAGTAATGAACCATTTTATCACTAAACGTAGCTCCTAAACCCACGACAGCCTAGAAGTCCTCCTGAGAACTTCTCAGTCCCTAAGAGTGACTCTCAAATGATCCGAAGCATGCCTGCTGTCGTCAATCCACATGAAAAACAATGTTTTTGAATATTATTATGACATGAACCTTTTAAAAAGGTATCGCCAGAATCGTAATTGAGTCGGTGTATTTTAATAATATAACATTATAACATTATAAACATTATAATATTGACATTGACCTTTAAAAAAGGTATTGTCTGAACCTTGAGGGTTTTTGAATTATTGCATAGTTAGTTAGAGAAGTAGATACCACTCCTATGATTCGAAACAACCCAATTCCAACAGAGGTAAATGTTTTGACAATGCGCGTGGTCTTTTGACCACAGGCAAAATGAAACTGTGTAGCGCAGATGAATTGGGAATTTCTGTCAGAATAATCATCTATCAAACTATATATGCCCTCTCCAGACCGCATATCGTCCGCAAATTCACAATGTACTGTATGTTTTCCAGTGGTACATGCTCGCTTCAGAGAAAAAATATGGCATATATATATTTGTTATATATGTTATATATATATTCCTCTATCTGTCTATGAAGAATTTGCTGACAAATAGTGCTTCCCTGTCTACCAATCACTTTGGATGATTTAAAAGAGTGCACTCATAAAATGTGACATCATCCATAGCAACGAGGTCAACACTGCCTTGCTGTTATATTATGTTTTCCTTTTGTAAAACTTGCTCTTATCAGTTTTGTGAATAGGTTTTATGCAAAAACTCCTAGCTAGGAACTCTTTGGAGAACTAAAAATATTTGTGAATACTGGCCCAGGTCTCTAAAGACCTGAAAATGTAAAAATGTTTGGTAAACTTCCCATGCATTTAAGGGTTAATGCGTATGATATTCTGGTCCCTATGGCTCTTTCAATTAGGGTCTATTGGATTTATTTTTGCCAATTTTATCATCTGCCATGCAAAAAGCCTGATCGCTTAGAAACATCATAAAACACCTCTCCTCAACTACGTGCCCAGTTTGAGTTATCATTCATATCCATTGCACAAATGGTGCCAGGCACGTTACACTGCACATTTTTTTTTTACTTTGCCTTAGAGGTTTGTTCATAGCCTTATCCCTATGAATGAACAAAAGTAATGAGGCATAGTTTTTAATGGGGAAACACTAGGATTATCCCAACACACTTGGATCTAGGCTTGGATCCTTCTTCAAAGTGTTTTGTGAGCATGGCTGATATCATAGAAAGCCTGAATCTCTGGATTTATGTTTTACTTTTCCAGTACTACACTAAAGATATTATTTTTTTCCTTGCTTCAGTCCAGTCTAGACCCATCATAGCAATGCTTTGACCTATGTTCATTTGTGTCATTGTTCTCTTTTTAGCTTTGTCCCTTAAGCCCTAACATTTCTTCATGCCACCTTGACATGGCCCTGGTAATGTGGTTTCGGCCCCTGGTTGTCCTTTGTTGCTTTGACATTTTCAATGTTGTTTATGAGAATAACTGTTGTTGAAGCTTCCAGTGTCCTTTGATTTGAAATGCCCTTCTCTTCCACCAACGAACTGGCAGAAAGCTTGAAGGCTTATGAGCTCTCAGACTCCATCCACATGAGGTCAGAAATAATTGGCAAACTGGATCATTTTAGGTCAGAATTCAGTCAGAATCATCGGTCCTGAGTTTCTAGAGTTCTGAGAACTGGATGATCATTGTAAAGCTCTGGTATCAGTTACTGTGTTGGGGATCTAAGGGAGCTTTTGGTGCAGACCCGAGTCTGTTTGACATCAGAATTCATTTTGTTCGATTGGTATGAAAATAGTTTTTTGAATTCAGATGCACACCAGCAAACCACACTGAGTCCACTTGAAAAGGTGGTCTTCATGTGAGAACACCAGTACTTTTTTTATATTGGTCTCGTGGAAGTGATTGCAATATATAATCTTTGCATGCGCCTGGTAGCACATATTCAATAAAAAGCATTTCTCAGCTAGTATCTAGCACTCTGTTGCCCCCTTGAGCTCTGAGGTTTGTTACCACCACAGTAACGTACAAGCGCATGTTAAGTGTGTACAATGTGATCCTGCGTCCCCTAATTATCATGTATACCCTGATGAGCCAATCAGGCAACAGGCTCATTGATGTACGAGGGGAAACAAAAGCTATCCTGTCTCATCCGGTCCAACAGAAGCTGTAATGTGGCACAAGTCACAGAAAATTTAAATGATGGTTATGGGAGGAATGTGTCACAACACAGTGCATTTTACTCTGCTGCATGTGCGGCTGCATAGCAGCAGACTGGTCAGAGTGCCCGTGATGACCCCAGTCCACCATCGAAAGCACCTACATTTGGCATATGAGTGTCGGAACTGGACCTTGGAGCAGTGGAAGTAGGTCGCCTGCCCTGATGAGTTCCGTTTTCTTTTACATCATGTGGACGGCCGTGTACATGTGTGCCGTTTACCTGAGGAAGTGATGGCACCAGGATGCTTTGTGGGAAGACGACAGTGTGATGTGTGATGCTCTGGGCAGTGTTCTGCTGGGAAACCCTGGATGTAAATTTGTTATGTGCCACCTACCTAAACATCGTTGCAAACCAGGTGCACTCTTTCATGGTAATGGTATTTCCTGATGGCAGTGGCCTCTTTCATGGAGGATAATACGCCCTGCCACACTCCACACATTGTTCAGGAATGGTTTAAGGAACATGATGAAGAGTTCAAGGTGATGTCCCTGCCTCCAAATTCACCAGATCTCAATCAGATTGAGCATCTGTGGGATGTGCTGGACCAACAAGTACAATCCACGGCAGATCCACCTCGCAACTTATAGGCCTTGAAGAATCTGCTGCTAATGTCTTGGTGCCAGATACCACAGGACACCTTCAGGGGTCTTGTAGAGTTCATGCTTCGGCGGGTCGCCTTTTTTTGGTGGCACGTGGAGGACCAACAGCATATTAGGCAGGTGGTCATAATGTTTTGACATATCAGTGTACATTCTGGATGATGCCGAGCTACAGTCACCTTATCCAAGTTTGTTAGTAGTACTAAAGCATTTACATGACATTTTAAAAAGATGGTAATCAAACTTTAAAAAGTGCTTGTAAATGTACTGAATGCGAAATGAGACCTGTAGGGAAAGGGGTGGAATCAAATTCAGGTTTGAACAAAACCTTAGAGAGTCTCTGGTCTAATATATATCTAATACTATCTGACATTATGTTTCAACCCTCCATCCATACTAATATACTGTTGACCATAATCCATGCATATTTGTGTGAAATGTTTCAGTTTTCTAAGAAGCAAATTGCTGAAAGGAGGAACTTGATAAATTCATTACTACCCAAAAGTGCCTCTGGCTCTTAAGTTTACTGCATTAAACAAAGAAGAATTGAAGTTTTCTTTCCAATATAACTTTTAATACTCTGTCTCTTTCTGAATCACAGACTTTGACTGGAACTACTTCTGGTCTTGGAGTCGATTTGTGGATTATCTGCAGTGTGTTGTGGCTTTCACAGTGCTGACAGCCTATGTGACGTATCTGCTGTTGGACTCGGTTCTGTTCGTAGAGTCCCTGGGTTTTCTGGCCGTGTTCACTGAAGCCATGCTGGGAACTCCACAGCTCTACTGCAACTATCAGAACAAATCTACTGAAGGCATGAGGTTAGTACGACTGATGTTCTAGTAAACGGTCACTAATTGGGAGAGGGAAATGGCCTGATAAAACCCCAATGCATTAAGGTGGTTTTCTTTCAGATTCTGTCAATCCCTGGTGCTTTTTCGTCATCAGCTTGCATCATCACAAATGTGCTAATGATGGAGAACACAACGCGGGTCACTATATTTGAGTGTTTTTATTAATTTAATGTCATATGCACACCAGAATGAATGACACTTGCGCCTCTGTGCGTCAGATTCCATAATTCACTAGAAATGCATGTCTAGCAGAAGGCGATTTATCTGCTGTTCGCAAACGGTTTTTTTTGAGGAGACAACTGGTTGTAAGTAATGCATTTGCAGCCCTACTTATGCTCCCCTGTCATTCATGGTACACGTATGTGTGTGTTTTTGTGCAACTGATGATGCTGTCATGCTTAAATCTGCAAAAACGCATGCGCAAGTTATTTTACTTCCTGAATGAATACGGACCTGAGTCCAGGTTGCTTTCTCACTCATGCAAACCGTGATGGTGGAAATGTTTGGCAATGTGATGAGCTCTATTCGTTTATGGGTGCTCTGAGTGTTCAGAAAGCTTTGTGTCAGTTTGGAAGAATTTACCTATACCAAATAGCTTTTAGCGTAGAATATATTTAAGCAATTAAGCGGGATGGTTAACTTAAATGTTTTGATCATTAGCATGTTTCTTAATGCGTGCTTGAAAACAAATCAGTACCAAACTGGCATTGAGAAAATGAGCTCAATGAAAAGCATGTGTTTTCCACCAAGCTTCCGTGCATTGCATTTATTAACTTAGCTGTAATATTAATGCAGAAGTTATCAACCATAACACCACCAGCATGTGGCCTCCGTGTGCAAACAAGCTCCCTTTCTAAGATTCTAAATAGCAAACCTGTTCAACCTTAGGGTTTTTTTTTTTTTTTGGAATTCTGCCTGAAACTGACATACTCAAATCTGAAGGCTCCTCTTACCCACATACAATGATGTAAATGTAAAATTTTGGTCTCATTTTAAAGGAAACTTAATTATTGTTTAATTATCAATAATCAATAATTGTTATTGTATTTGTTCAAACTACTGTAATAAACACAAAAAAATAGGCGCTTTTGATTTTTTTCTTTTTTTTTTCTTAGAATTATGTCTTTGAAAGTGTATAAATCAAGCCCTGTATGCTCTTTTTATATATGGCAAGTTTTGTTTGATTCCACTAGATGGCAGCAAACACTGAAAAAAGATTTTGTTTCTCTATCGTTTACCATTCAAAAGGTATTACTATGAAACCGAAGTGAGGCAAAGTGGCCTTTTAGTGTCTCCAAGGTCCCGGGTTATCCAAAATGCAAAAACAAGCTATAACAAACTATATTACACCAAAAATCCTACTTTTACTATTTGGTATACATGACAACAGCACTTACAAGGATTCCCAAACAGGTTTTCTTATCTTCATTTCAGAGACACACAAAATATTAGTAATGGGATAGATGAAAATGAGACCTGTTTTTATTTATTTATAATATCATAACAAATGTATAAACTAATATAAAATGTAAAACAGTAATATACTGTAACAATAATACAAAATGCAATAGTGCAAACATGCAAACTTTTCTTTAGAACAAGCAAATATTGAATGAAAAGACAATAAACAGCTAAATAAATTGCAAACACAAACTATAATAAGTGTTTGCAATTTATATATTACATTATATAACAATCTAGTTGCTCTAAAACAGCCTCAGCACCAACAAAAACTCTCTTTTGCTGCATGTTTTGCTTTTTTGGAGCCATATTGAGATTAATAATAAACTATAAAAATAAAGTGTGTGTGCGCATCTGCAAGTGCTTCGGCAATATGAAGTGCGTCTCACATGAGTGCACGTTACAGGCCTCATGTTGACACCCAATTGCTCACAGACTATGATGATGATTATCTCAGGCTCTGATTGGTCGGGAGGGAAAGATTGACATATCTTTGGACAGCTTAGATCATCAGCTTTCCAATGATATGTGTCTCGTCATTATCCGTGGACGACACCATATTTTGCAGATTTTATGATAATAACAACCTATGTTCTGCACTTTCGGTGTTTACGAATATAAAAGATCTTTGCGATTCATTCGGCGATCATTTGATCTGTTGTTTTATTCCAACAAAATAAACTAAATATACATAATCTGGAGAATGAGAGCTTTTGTTTATGCTTGTCTATGTTCATCAAATCTGCGATATGAAAAATATTCAAATTCATAATCATACTTGATTTTTATCTGTATATTGGTTGTGGAAGTGGGAATTGAAACATTCAAATGTTGTGCGATGTAAAATAAATAAAAATATGATGGTTTTGTGTGAAAAGTAGAGGGTCTAAGCTTTGTAATGATACCACATATGACTGTTAATGTTCCGTCAGGACATATAAATATTGAATATATCATGATTATATAATTTTCAACCCGGGGGCGGGTTTAAGAGTTGTATTGGTTAACAGGATTCATCATTTATAAACTTTGCCTGGGAGCGGGTAAGGGGAAGGTGAGCTGGTACATTCTGGGTAATGGGGTAATTGTTCCTACGAAGGGCCAAAAATCAAATTTGATTGAGGGCCGTGGGCCAAAAGAGCATTTTTTTACCTTTACAAAGGTCATTTTTTTCATTTTTTTCCCATCATCCTTTTATGTCAAATACTTGAAACAATTAATAAAACAATGAACATTAGATATGAGATATGAGAGATATGAGTCATACACCAAAAGTGGTTAATTTTCTGTAAAATTATTTTTGTATCATTAATAATGTTTTATTTTACACATCCTATTTTTGTTAATATTATTATTAAATTCATTGTAGCATTTGGTATTTTTAGCATGGGAGCATGACACCGAACTGATGCGGAGCACCATCTGTGCTCGTTTATGGCGCGCGGGCATCTGCCACTGACTCTGCAAAAAAAATGCACAACGGACGGGACAAAACAAATAATGTTCAGCAAAAATTCAAATGAAGAACGTGATGTATATATTCATTTGGAACTAGATAGACTGCAGGGGAATATTTTGCCGAGAGCCTCCTTGAATTTCCAACCCTGGATTGAACTAGAGATGGATATGAGAGATGTAACAGGTGTTTACGTGTCTCTCTTCATCATGCAGCTGGGACAATACACAAAGCATTTTTGCTATTTCTGCCTTTCTTGCAAATGTGCTGCATTATGACTAATGAGGGAGTACCAAGATATGAAAGTCCCATGTGCTTGCAATGTTAACAATTTTTGTTGATTATAAACAGGAACGATATAGTTTTATCACGTCGCTCGCATACAGAGACGTGGTATAACACCAGTTGCATGTCGAATTAACAGGTTTAGAAACAGGTTTAGTTTATACATCTGTAACATCTTAAGTTCAGTAACTATGCGAAAAAAGCGCTTCCTCACTGCACATGCTCACACTTCTGACACTGCTGACAGCTTCACGAGAGAGAAAGTGAGAAACAGAGCGGATTTACTCACGCAGCTTCTGGAATTGCAGTTTGATACAAATACAAGTTTATTGATTTGATTTGTTCATCTGTATCTATTGGTTTACTAATTCGTAGCTGCACTGTAAAGTGAATAAATGTGTGCAGGAATTTCCTGCATTATGAACGTGGAAATTGTGGGAATTATTCCATGCTGAATTTCAGGCATGAAACTGTATAATATTAAAATATTAAAGTTGCCCTGGTTCCCCTCCTTTATGATTTCATTATAAAAAAAATAAATAAAAAAAACATAACTCTGCAATCTATTAAATTAATGCAATGAAAAGCTGCATCAATTTTATTGATTTTTTTCACTCTTGTCATATACGTCAAGGCGGGCCAAATCAAAGGTCATCACGGGCCAACTTTGGCCCGCAGACCCTAGTTTGGGCATCTCTGGACTAGAGAATATGTGTCTACGTCATTCGATTCTTAGCTTTTCTCCACATTATTCATGAGAAGTAAGGCTTCCATCCAATCAGCGGAGAATTCAAAATCACTCACGGACGGGACAGCAGTCCCAACCCAAGTTCTACAATACTCATGGAACAGATATGGGAGGCGCTTTTACTTTAAAATCATGGTGAGATCGACATAACTCACCAGAACGGACCACAGTCCATAACCGGTGTGGAGCGAACATGTTTGTTGGCTGCAGTTCTGCTACTCTAGCACTCCAGAAAATAAAGCAGCTGTTTTTTTTATTCGCATATTCTATCGCATCTTCTCCGTACGTCTAATCAAGAACAGGATAGCATAACTGCTTGTTAAAAAACAGAAGATGATGAAAACCAATAACTCAAAAGCCATATAAATGCTCTTTTGATATTTTTTACATCATGGGAGTGAAATATGCCAGTCACTCATGTTTGCTTGTCAGACTTCCTGCTCAACTGGTTTATGGAACACTGTTGCTAAACTGCAGGAATTGCAGGAATATAAATACATTAGATTACATTAGATATAATATGTTAAACAGTCGCAATTTTTTTTTAATGATTTATACTAATTATTTTAATTTGTGCGATAACTGAAATGCAAAACCAATTTTTTGTTGTTTTATTTCTGCTTTTAGACATGAAAATAAGTCATTAATCACTAGTTAACAGCAATGTTGTTACGATGGATACTGATTATTTTTATATGTGGTGAATGATATATTGTGTCTAAATGCAGAACCTTTTTTAAATTGTTTTATTTCTGCTTTTAGACACAATAAATCATTCACCACTAGTCAACCAACCAATAATTTTTTTTTTATTATTGATTATGATATGATGTCTGATAACCAATATGCAGTAGCTGTTTTTAATTTTTTATTTCTGCTTTTAAACATGATATTAACTAAATCATTTGTCACTAGTTGACCAATTAAATTTTTAAGACAGATTTTATACAGATACTGAAAGTGATTATTTTTTACAGGTTTTTCTTTTCATAATTTCCTGTAAAGTTGGTTTGAAACGATTTCTGTTGTGAAAAGCGATATACAAATAAAAATGACGACTTGAAAATGACTATGTCCGATAACCAATATTAGGTATGTTGATGATTAATCGATTAATAGTCATTTATAATTTAATCGATAAATCTTATCGATCATCGATTAATTATTTACAGGACAAACGCATTCAGTAATCATGCCAGCAGACTTTGATAAGGCTGCCTATTCAGTCACCCGCCGCTAGAGGGCGCTTGCGCACTGCATGTCATGTCTTGTCAGTAAAGAAGAGCGGCATAAGATGAAGCAGCTCAATGTAATCAGTGTTGGAGCGTTTCTCTATAAATAAACATTGTTTTCTGCATACACCATGATAGTGGGTTAAATTACTACATGAAAACAAGCACAGTTGATCTGCTGGTCTCCTTGTTTCATCCCAACCTACAATAATGTCAGTGATCGCTGGGGAAGCACATTCAGCTGACATCCCACCAGCACACATGGTGTGTTATGTAGGCTGCTGTGTTTACTGAGCGTATTATGATTTAATTTCAAATAAAAATAAAAAAATATGTCCAAAGGTCCGAAATATCCCATGATCCACAAAGTGACGTTTTAATGAACTCAAATATGTAAACGAGTTATATATCTGGTTTACAAGTTATTACTAACAGTAATTCATTAACAATAATTAAACAATTCCCAAATTCGTACTAAACATTGCCTAAATGTATTTAAATACACTGAACTAAGAATATTTTAAGAGGACAATGCCAATACCTGTGCTTCTTAAGTGTAATAAGTTAAATTATATTTAAACAATAGGCTACATTGCACATATTATTTGGAGTCCTTCACGTGCGTTTTGCTCTATTAACATTAACAATTAATCTATTAATTGAACGTTAATTTCTACGATGATCGATTATGAAAATGTCTGAATATTGACATCCCTAACCAACATACAGAACCGATTTAAAAATATATATATTTTATTTCTCCTTTTAGACACAATATCTAAATAATTAATCAATAGTTAACTGACCAATTTTTAATGATTTATACTGATTATTTTCATGTTCAGTTACCAATATGCAGAACCGATTTTTAATTTTTGTGTTATTTCTGCTTGTAGACACAATAATAAAAATCATTCATCACTAACTTCTGAAGGTGAAGTCAGCAAATAATTAATTTAACCTGTTATATTGACAATATACGCTTGTCCAAGTTTCTTCATTTAATTAATGTAACATAAACATTTTTTTAAAAAGTCTTTTGCACTTACACTTTGCACAATTTGCCCTATAATGATAATAATAATAAGTTTTATTTATATAACACCTTTCCAAATGCTCAAGGTCACTTTTTTTCTGTTAGTAAGGTAGGAAGAAAACTAGGATAGAGCAGTGCCAGTAATACCAATATCTGAGAGTCAGGAAAGGAGTGTGTTGTGGCATATAGTGTCAAAAGCAGAGCTCAAATCAAGCAGGTTTAGAATACTGAGGGACACAGAGTCATCTATGGGAGTTCATCTTTGTTTTGGGATATGTCTAACCAATTAAGGGGAAAGTGTAAACATCAAACTAATTATCTGTCTCTGTCTGTCTTCTGAGGCTTACTGTGAGACCACAAATTAGTAATTAGGTAAATTGTCATAGTGACTATTCAGTTGCACTGTACAATAACGGACATTTGTGTTTGTGTGTGGTGTATAATTTTGCAAAGACATTTGAGTGCGTGCTGCAGAGACACATCTTGTCAGTGTGAGTTAGTGTGTTTGGTAGCATTGCACAGTGTGAGATGCTGTCCTGTGTTCTGTTTTTATGCTTGTGTGTGTGTGTGTGTGTGTGTGTGTGTGTGTGTGTGGATGTGTGTCTCCGTTCACCCGCACTCTGATTTGATGGCACAGGCAGGGAGCCGCCACTGGCACAAGGCCAACTTGACAAGATAAGGGCCGCTGCTGCCTCCTGTGCCACTGTGTGTGTGTGTTTTTACACATCTCTGCAAACTGGCTGATAGAGCCTGTATCACTTATGTATGCATGTATCTGGGTGTATGCAAACCATAATGTTTGTATATATGCTTCTGTTTATGTGTTTTTGCATTCAGTCTCGCTGTTTTGTGGGTGAGTGTGTTCATGTGGGCACAGCTGTTGGAGACGTTTTAGAAAGAGAAAAAAATCAAACAAATATATACTGCATATATTTATAATATTATAGCTAGAGGTTGACCGATAGTGGATTTTGCCATTACCGGTAACTAAGGTGATGGGAAAGGCAGATAACCGATTAATCGGACTATAGTTTTTAAAATTGATTTGTAGAATATATATATATATATAATATTCGCTGAAGTAAAAAGTGTGACAACTGGCTCCAGTTTCCCATGTATATTTGCATTGTTGTATAGATGCTTTTCACTTGTTGCTGTATCTTTTTTATTCCCAGAATGCCACATTGGACCTAGACTCATTTTATGTAACCTGCATGACATGGTAAACTATCTATCATATCTGATTAAATTCTACACAGGTCCACTGCGACTGGAGATGATTTCTCTGCTGGAGACAGCCTTGTTTTACAAGATCAAATTAAGACAATTTAAGACATCACCCCCCCTCATATCATATAACCTTCTATCTATTTCCCAGGCATCTATTTGTTTATTCATGCATTCATAATTTTTTATGTCAGTTTTCCAGTGGCTGGTAGTTAGAGTGAGTTGTTTGCCTGGTAACTGTTGTTGTGATAAAGACCCTTTGGCCATGTGCGATTCTACTTCATTGTCCATCAGTAGAATGCTAATGAATCACATTGGGAGGGAAACCGGTGACCCCCACAGCTGGCCTTATAAGGTTCAATGCCTAAGTGCTGTTAGTCAGAGTTAGAGAACTGTCAGTGCCTTATTTAGCTGTCTGAATAATCTCATGACCACCCTGCAATTGCACCCAACTCTGTTTATATATGTGTTTACCGAGCAGTGCGCTGTTTTGTATCCACAGGCTGCAAACAAACCATTCATTAAGTTGCATTCCTGCAGATTTGAGCCACGAGTTAGGTGCTGGGTGGATCGAGCGCTCCCTCAAAAGGAAGTTGCTCTCTGCGCTTCTGTCAGGAGAAGCTGAGCAGGATGGCATATTTCACCGCAGTGTGTTGGTGTTGACTGCTTTATGCCGAGCACCCTGTTTCTCTAGCTGAGAGGATGTGTTAGTTGTCAATGGCGTACACAACACCAGCAGTCAAAGATGCTCACACATGATCTCTGATCAGCTTCTGTGGTATGTTCTGCTACTGCTTTGGATTTCTCACAATCCCAGGCCATGGACATTTAAAGCATGTAACGGAATTTGTTGTTGTTATTTTTGTGCATGTGCATTAGAAGGTGAAGTTTTGCTTAAGTCAGGTGGAAGTTGTTGTAAAACACGATGAGAAGTCCTATTCATTTCCGTGAATCGGTACTTTCAGACGGTGTGTTTCAACAAACCGATAAAATACGTAATGATGTAACTAGTATGTAATTCTATCATCCCGGTATTATGGTGTTCACGCTGAAACATTCAAATAAAGCCAGATGTGAAAGCATATTGCTGATTCATTCTATGATCATGAATGTGGAATAGTCTACGACTGACAAATATTGATTACATCTTTGAAAAGGTTCCTACATTTCCTGCACCTAAAGCACCCAATACAGACACTGATGCACAAACGCGGATATTATCTACATGTCTAAAGCATGTAAAGAGAATAAAATAATCTCTTAAACTCACCAGAAACCATAATTCAGTTTATAACAACTTAAAATATTAAATATTTATATTAAAGAAACGTACTTTTCACCCCAGGCTCATTCAAGCTCATGGTACACGCATGCTCATTACTATTGGGATCAGCTCTTTCATCAGTTTTTCAAATTCAAATTCAAGTTCAAATCACTGAGATCATTCTGATGGTTTATGTGACATTAACTAAAGCTCCTGACCCGTATCTGATGATTTTATGCACTGCACTGCTGCCACATAATTGGCTGATTAGATAATCACATGGATGATTGTTGGTGCCAGATGGGCTGGTTTGAGTATTTCTGTAACTGCTGATCTCCTGGGATTTTCACACACAACAGTCTCTAGAATTTAAAAGAATGGTGCCAAAAACAAAAAAACATTTAGTGAGCTGCAGTTCTGCGGACGGAAACTGAATTAAAGGCTGAGAAAAAATCCACAAATAACAACCTGGGATAATTTCCATAACTCTAGCTGTTTTCATAAGAAATCAAGCAGGGTTAAGGTTGCATCTTAAACCCTAATATAAACCCTCTATGTTCAAACTGTAAGAGATCAAGTAATTTGTTAGTTTCATCCAATAATTCACATTTCAATAATCTCTTAAATGCCTTCATAACTAATGAGGTCAAGGCCACGGGTCTTTAATCTGACAAACACTTCGTGTTGACAAACGCTTTATGGCGACAGGAACAATAATACTGTACAATAAAACGTACTGCATATCAATTGACCAATTTAAAATATACGTAAAATTGTGCCTAGTTGCTCTGCACATTGAGTAAGCATCTGGCCACTGATACCATCCGGGCCAGGGCATTTCTTTGCTTTACACTATCTATAAAGTTTCTATTGAAGTTGACTTCAATCCTGGAGAGAGCATTTTAAAAGAACATTGTCCCTATTAAAATCATCAAATATTGCATAAAACTTATTGAATTTTTCTGCAAGAGCAGTATCCAAATTAAATCAGCTCACTACCAACTTCTTCCTGTTCCCAGTATTTAGTCTGACCGTAGTTTTTAGACTATCCCAAACAGAACCTAGGTTATTTGTCCTCAATTTCAATTCAGCCTCCCTCTTAATTTCATATATAATATATTTTTGTAAAGTATGCTCTTCAGTTAAATCCCCATGCTTAAAAGCACTTTTTTTCTAATTTAACAGAACCTTAAGGTGTTTACTCACCCAGGGCTTACTATTTGGATATATCTTAACCTCTCTATCATGAATGACAGTGTCAACACAATACATAACCCATAAGCTAACTACGTCATTGAGTTCGTCAATGTCCTTTGATGAATCAATGAACAAATCCCATGCTGTACAGTCCAGACATCCTTGCAACTGCTCAATGGCATCAGCAGTCCAATTTTTCACAATTCTTGTATATTTTCCCTCTCTTTAGCAGCGTTATGATCTCCATTGCCTAGTTTAGGGAGTGGGGTGGATTTATATGCACCTTTAATAGAGCCATAACACTGGTCCAAAATTTTGTTATTTCTAGTTGGACACGTGACATACTGGTACATACTTTTCATACTTTTGTCCAGAGCAGTTATTAAAATCACCCATTACCAAAATCGGAACCTTGGGGGATAATGTTTGAAATTTCTGCACGCTCTTCAAAATTTCTTCAGAAGCGGCACTCACATTCGCCTTTGGATGAATTTATACCACCATCACGAATATCTGGGGAATTTCCCTAGGATGTGGTGTAAAGACACCGTGAGCAGCTCTATATCTTTGGTGCATAATCGCTCCCTTACCACAAAGGTTTTACACCAGCATTCGTTCATGAATGGGCATAATCCCCCACCACATGATTTGCCAGTGATACCTGCATCGCGGTCCTTGCATAGTGGTTTGCCAAAGCCATCTATCTAAAGCTCAGAATCCAAATCCAAATCCCTCAGCCATGTCTCAGTAATTTCCAGCAAACAACTATCCCTGAACTCATGTTGGAAACGAGCATGTGCATGGAGCTCCTCCATTTTGTTCCGCAGTGACTGGGCATTCGCCAGAACTATAGACAGCAATGGAATGTGAGACAAGGATTCTCCTCTCAATCTGTCCCGTACCCCACCTCTTCTCCCCCGCTTCCCTGTCCTCCGAAGTGGCGTGTTGGAAAATGCATCTTGGCTAGATCCCTGAAACAATTCCTGAAGATTCAGGAAGGTAATATCCACAGGTGGTTTAGCAATTGAGAAATTTCCCCACTTGAGCAAAAAATCTATCATTTTGGACCTATTTTGACTAAATTCATTTCCGCTTACAGCGTTTCCAGTCCATGATGTCAACAGACAATACAATACAACACACATGCACCACACTGCACAACTGCTGCTGGGAATGTGTTATATGTATATAGTTAGCAGTCGTTATACAAAATTATTTGACCACAGAATGCTGTGATTGACCAACCAGAATCAAGTATTGCAAAAAGTTCTGTAAAATCAACAGATATCTAATTAGCTGTCTTTTGAGTGGGTAGAAGTTTTAACCTCATGAGAAACTCTAATCTTGTAGTGGATCATAACATTAGCAGGTCGCTAAACTAATGATTCAGTACTAATTGATACCATACAAGTATTGCATGAAATAATTTTTGATTAGTTTACATTATTTTATATCAATATTTTGCTCACAGCTCCAACGGGCCAGCTGTTTTTAATGAATCAATCAAACAGATCACAAATATAAAGCCTGATTCAAACTTGTAACTGATAATTGATGCAATCTGATAATCAAACCTATGAGTTATTAGCCTGAATCAAGCTCATGAATTATTGGTCTGAATTAAAATCTATAGGCCAATACCCTGCCAGCCAGCAACACATCCTTGTGCTATATTAAGAGTCCCCAAGCATTTATGATCAACAGAGTGCTTCAATGTAACACATTACACAGTGCATAATAAGTTGAAATTAATGCACAGATAAACAGAAATTCATATTCATAGCATACTCTTAAATATTTGTACAATGTGTATCATATCAAACATTCTTCCCTTTCACCAACCCCCCCCCCCCCACCCCCAATTCTACGGCAATTATATGTATATTAGAGCTGTCAAAATTAATGCAATAACGCATGCGATTAATTTACAAAATAATAATATATTCAATCAAACAGGTTAAAATGTAGTTTACCTAATCTAAATTTTCATATAAATTTGTCTTATGTCCTCATCTTCCTCGTCTCTTGGATTGGAATGTGTAGGTGTTAGCGAAGCAATACCACACTTATGTTCCTCTAGTGTTAATCTGTGAACAACCAATCATTATTTGTAGGGGAAACCAAAATAGTCTGAAGGCAAAGCCCTCCTCATGCAGTGCTGTTAACCTTGATTGTTTATATTTGTCGTAGTGTTCTTCCTCAGTATATCTGACAACTCTTTGCTGTAGCCTGCCTGTAAGACTCAATGTGAGGACTTGGAGTATAAACGAATTCTTCTTTGTCATGCTACTCATGGCAACCTTCGGCTTTACCAGCTTCCTCGTCTCCTGGTGGTTCTCATGGCAGCCATTTAGATTGATCACTGTTTTTTTCCTGTGTCATTTCACCATAAGGGACACACTTCAACACTTTGAAAACCTCCCAGCTGTGTGTTACATTAAAATGTAAACATTTATCGTAAACCTACTTTTTGGTTAATCTGATGCTTAATATCCCAAAAATTGGAGCTGTTTTTATCATGGAGTTTTCAGTCAAGAGACCAAATTTACTGTTTGATAGTGCTAATATATCATATGAAAACATATGACCTCTTATGTAAGAGATAATGTACAGTCAGACATTATTATCATCATAAAATAAATCCCTTCAGGGTGATTCATATACTCCTCCGTTCTAATCGGGCTTCTTATCACCCTGACAGTGTTTATTTTGTGATAAAAACCCACTGACTGTAATCCTGACTGTGAATGTTTATCACAGGGTTATATGCCAAATGCTTAATTAAATGGACATGAAATATTGACATTAATTTACTATATTATGTGAGAATGATCATGATATGAGAGAGGCATGAAAGTAGCACAGCTATATAGGAAATCAGTTGCCTGGGAATGTGTTATACAGTTTAGTGGTCGTTATACAAAATTATTTGACTACAGAATGCTGTGATTGACTAACCAGAAGCAAGTATTCCAAAGAGTTGTTAAAGCAACAGATATCTATTTTGCTGTCTTTGGAGTGGGTAGAAGTAAAAAAAAAAGGAAGAACCTCATGAGAAACTACTCTTGTAGCCGATGATAACTTTAGCATGTCGCTAAACTAATGATTCAGTACTCGAAGCACAAAAACACATAGCATACAAGTATTGCATAAAATAATAAATGTTTATTAGTTACATTATTTTATATCAATATTTTGCATCATAATTTTGCTGTCTACAATTTGATGCAGCGTTTTCAGAAGCGCACCATGGTTCCCAAAAAGCTATCTATGTAGTTCACTAACTTTTAAGACGTAGTGGCTAAAGATGCAACAAGAAAATGGAGATGATGGAGTCCAACCACTGCCTCCAGTGAGCTCAGGATAAGTTGGTTAATGGAGCCCTTCCTGTGTGTGGGATTAACTGAGCTGGTGTTGCTCCCCCAGAAGACCACAGCTATGCCCACTATTGACTGGTTGGCAATCCAGTCTAGACTGCTTTTCAAATCTCCACACTGTCTCCCTGGATGGTAACTACTGTCTGGTTGAATTGAAGGACATGTCAAATAAGAGCAACTGGCTGGTATTCTCTTGAAGTGTTGGGTTGGCGCATCTTTGGCACAAGAACTGTGCAAGAATTCATCCAGAGTTAAGGGAACTTCATGCAACTTCAGACAACCTTTGTTGAGAAAACTACCCACCGCATCTGTTGTTAACTGTGTTTGTGGTGTTTTTTTTACATTTCACCTTTAAACCAAATAAAATATGCAGACAGGACTGGAAGTAAAAATTCCCTAAATGGCTTATGTGGTTGGTATAATCTGTAGAATTCAATGGTCGTGCAAACCAACAGCAATCTACAGCAAAAAGTGAAGGAGGTCATACATTTTTTATGAGAGTTGACGATTTGAGGCAACATGAGTGAAAATAGCTTTTGGTAATGCAGCAACTTAAGTTCAACTTTATGCCAAAGAGCAGTGATGTGTAATGCGGCAGCTACCAGTGAAGATACAGACAGCAGAGTTCACGTGATCTGCCTCCCGGCGCAGTGGATGTGCAGTTCAGTAGGAAAGTCTACTAACATTCAACAGTATAGGAAGAGTCGCATGGCGCCATGCGAGGGTCGGACGTGTGAACAACGAGCTCTGCACACTTTGCTAGTTTTTAATTCTTTTTGTATCATAAACCAGTGAGATTCGATACACCCTGCAACAAAACTGTTCTAAGAAGTCAACATGTCAAAGAATTCAAAATCCTCGGGCTCTGGAGATATTAAAAGACACTTACGTGCTCAAGCTGATACTTCACACAGGGCTGCAGACCAGGGACTCGGTTTGGATGGTGCGGTGGGAGAAATTCAGCGGCAACTGTCCAGCATGTCGGTGATGCTGACGAAAGTCGTAGCGGACCTGGAGGATCTTGCTGTAATATGTCGATCGATTACGGCAATTGAGGCAAAATTCTCTGAGTTGGTTACAAGAATCGGGGACGTCGAGAAATGGATTGATTATCTGGAGTCATCGGAGATGGAATTAGCTGCTAATCCGCTAGCGACCAAAGTAGATTTGGAACGTGTTTGGGAAAAGCTGGAAGACCTTGAGAATCGTAATCGGCGAAACAATGTCCGAATTGTTGGAATTCCTGAGAACGAGGAAGGCCGAGATATGGTCAGATCTGCTCGAGTCTGCTAGACATAACAGCCCATAAGCTGGAAATCGAGCGAGCTCACAGAGTCCTGGCTTGCAGATCCGCTGAGGGAGACAGGCCCGATCAATTCTGGCCAAATTTTTGAGATCATCCGATAAAGATCTTGTGTTACGCAAGAGTAAAGGAAGGCTTTCTTGGAAGAACCACAGCATTTTCTTGTTTCCAGACTTTGTGAATTCGACAAGAGAGAAACTTGATCGATTCAAGGAATGAAAGAAACTCTTACATCAATGGAAGATCGCTTTTGCACTGATGCTTCCGGCCAAACTGAGAATAGATGCTAAGGATGGCCGCAAAATATTTACATGCCCACAGCAAGCATTGTCTTTCATAGAGAACATAGAGTAAGCCATTTGATGTTTCTCATGTGGCCCCCGAGTGAGCATGACTCGCTGAACATACTCTTAACTGTCTGAGGAAGCTGGGTGCCATTTTGTTTCTTTTTGTGTTTGTTCCACCTAGCGGCTGGAGTTTGTTTTGTGTAGTAACACTCCTTCAAGAAACTCTTGCATTGATGGAGGATAGTTTTTGCACTGATGTTTCCAGCCAAATTGAGAATAGATACTAAGGATGGCCGCAAAATATTTACATGCCCACAACAAGCGATATCTTTCATAAAATCAATGGACTGAGGAAGTCATGGTGTGTTTCTCATGTTGCTCCCAAGTGAGCTTGTCTCGCTGAACATACCTTGATCGTCCGAGGAAACGGGGCGCCTTTCTTGTTTCTGCTGGTTTCACCTAGCGGCTGGAGTTTGTTTTGTGGAATAACTGTCCTTCGGGACAGTTGTGGATGAATCTGCTCATTCTTTTTGCTTGTGCCTCCGATTGGCTGGAGTTTGTTTTGTGGAGTATTTTTTGCAGGATATTGGAAGGATTAGGTCATCTGCTGCACTCGTGAACAGCCGGCTCACTGAACATTCGTTTGACTGTCTGAGGAAACTGAACGGACTACTTTTTTTTTTCTTTTTTTTTTTTTGTGCTGGTTCCGTTCGTGGCTGGAGTTTGTTTTGTGGAGTAACACACCTTCGATACAGTTTTGTGAATGAATCTACACGTTCTTTGTGTTTATTCTGCCTATTGGCTGGAGTTTGTTTTATTGATTATTTTCTGTTATGTAATTCTTTCTCACAAAGTTTATATAGAAGCACCGGACTTGAACAATCTGACAGCAAAGTTGTTGCGGGGCTCTCGTAGGCGTACATGGACTGTTTGAGTTTAGACGGATGGACGCCGGTTGGCGCTGTCGTGCGCAGGGTTTCTGTTTGTTCAGTTCGGGGGGAAGTTTGCCGTTTGATTGTTGCATTAATGGGGAATGTGGTCTTTATAATTTTATTTTTGACACACAATCTATTTTTGTACGTGGAATGTGAATGGGTTGTGGCACCCCATAAAAAGAAGGAAGGTTATTTCTTTTCTTAAACATAAGAAATATGATATAGTGTTTCTTCAAGAAACGCATCTTTTCACGCAGGAAGCTAAAACATTTGGGAAGAATTTAGGGTGGACATGTTTTCTTTAGTGATGGCTCAAGTAAGAGCTGGGTTACATTGTTAATTTATTACATTGTTAATTTATTAATCTTATTATCTCACACTGGACTGTCACAAATTATATTCTCTCTTAACAACACACTGGCAACTGACTATCAACCGACAGCCTGAATGTCAATACAGTACAATACAACCTACTGTATATTTTGTATATACTATATATACTATTTTTATTGTATAATGTGTATTCTATATTGTGTGTATTGTATACTGTACAATACACACAACATGTGTTGTATTGAGAAAAGAAACATGTTGTGTGTAATTATGTGTATATTAGATTTTAAATTGTGTTGTGTAAATCTGATGTTTATTGTAAATTGGTATATCTCATCACTGTCATGAGTGCTATGTTGCTCGGAGCTGCTCTGGAAAAAGACGGTATGGTTGTTTCAAGGAGCACAATACGAAGATACTTGAACAAAAATGAAATCTTTCTTGGTCTACCTGACCTTGGCTTGCTATCAAGAGATCCCTGAATTTTCCACTTCTTAATAAGTGATTGAACAGTACTGACTGGCATTTTCAAAGCTTTGGATATCTTTTTATATCCTTTTCCATCTTTATAAAGTTCCATTACCTTCTTTTGACAGTTCTTTTCTGCTCCCCATGGCTCAGTATCTAGCCTGCTCAGTGCATCCACGTGAGAGCTAACAAACTCATTGACTATTTATACACAGGCACTAATTGCAATTTAAAAAGCCACAGGTGTGGGAAATTAACCTTTAATTGCCATTTAAACCTGTGTGTGTGTCACCTTGTGTGTCTGTAACAAGGCCAAACATTCAAGGGTATGTAAACTTTTGATCAGGGCCATTTGGGTGATTTCTGTTATCATTATGATTTAAAAAAAGAGCCAAACAACTATGTGATAATAAATGGCTTCATATGATCACTATCCTTAAATAAAAGACAGTTTTTTTGCATGATCAGTCATATTTTCAAAATCAATGCCAAAATTTCACAATTTCTGCCAGGGTATGCAAATTTTTGAGCACAACTGTATATGGTTGTTTGACAATAAAAGTGATTTGATTTGATTTGACATTGATAAGTAAACATCTACAATTCAAATGTCTCAAACAGAGTAAAGATAAATTAGGAAGAGTCATTATTGTTTTAGCAGAAATTCAGGGGCAAAGGTTGATTTTGGCTAATATTTACGCACCTAACGCTGATGACCAGGGCTTTTTTGTAGATCTTGAAGGGATGTTGCAAGTCGTTGGCACCCCTCATGATATAATATTGGGAGGAGACTTTAATCTTTTGATGGACTTAGTCCTTGATCATAGTGAAGCAAAAGTGTGTAAGCCGCCTAGAGAAACAGTGACGCTAAACAGGATGTGTAAAAATCTTGGTCTTACAGATATTTGGAGTCTTTTAAACCCATCTGGGAGGGACTATACATTTTTTTTCATCAGTCCATAAGATTTATTCTAGAATAGATTAGTTTTTTTATATTTAAATCCATCATTTCATCTGTTGTTGATTGTTCAGTTGGAAACATCTTAGTCTCAGATCACGCCCTGGTGAGTTTAGAGGTGATGCCACATATAGAGAAAAAGAAACCATATAGTTGGTGCTTTAATGTATCCCTTCTGCAAAATCCTGATTTCCAACAAATGTTAAAGGCTGAAATCAGTGTTTATATGGAGATCAACTGGTCCTCAGTATCCTCTGTGGGCGTGGCTTGGGAGGCACTTAAGGCGGTTCTTAGGGGCCGGATCATACAGTATACCTCATTCACCAAAGCACAAGAACTTGTGGTGTTGGAAGGAAATATTAAAAGGCAGAGCTGACGCGCCAAATGTCACCAAGACAAATTCCTTGTATGTGTAAGCATACTTGCCAATAAAGCTCATTCTGATCTTCTGATCTGATCTGATCTGATCTGATCTGATCTGATCTATATACACAATATGGCCAAAAGTTTGTGGACACCATATGTGCTTGATGAACATTTGATTTCAAAACCTTAGGCATCAATTTCCCCCTTTGCTGTAATAACAGTTTCCACTCTTTTGGGAAGGCTTTCCACTATGCTGTATGTAGTAACATGGCTGCAGGGATTTGCTCTCATTCAGACACAAGGCTATCAGTGAGGTCAGGAACTGATGTTGGTCGATGGGGCTTGACTTACAGTTGCTGGTCCAGTTCACCCCAAAAGTGATCAGTGGGGTTCAGGTCTGGGCTTTGTAAAGTCCAGTCAATTTCTTCCACGCCAGACACAGTAAACTATTTCTTTATGGACCTCACTTTGTTCACAGGGGCATTGTCATGCTGGAACAGAAAAGGGCTATCCCCAAACAGTTGCCACAAATTTGGAAGCACACAAAGCCCAAGCCATTACATAAAGAAACATTAAGATTTCTCTTTACTGGATTTAATGGAGTAACCAAATTCATTAATTAGAAGGGGGTGTCCACAAACTTTTGGCCATATAGTGTATGTATGTATGTATATATGTTTTTTGTTTTGTTTTGTTTTTTGCTCTTGTATATATGTTTTGTAGGAATCAATAAAAAATGTTAGTCACAAAAAAAAAAAAAACTGGTTTCGTGGCACTTTCAAAGCATTAATATTTGTTTGTGCAGTCTGACATATCAATAGCAAAAGTGTAGGTTGGGACTACCTGTTTTTTTGAACAATGGAAAATGGTGGCATGCCAAAAAGGGGGTGGTAGGGATGTTTGGGATACCTTTTTGGAAACATTTACAATTTTGTTTGCTGGTGCTAGTGGTGCAGAAATTATACACATTACCTTCCATGATCTAACAGATTGTGAGTCTGTCTTCATCATGACTCATGCTCATTAAACTCTGCTGTTGTGTGGAGTGTCGAGTGGTTTATTGGTCTGTCACAGAAGCTGATTGGTGTTGCCTGGTGGCACTGAGAGTGGTCTTTTATCTCCCTCTCTACTTTAGGACGTGCTGCTCTAATAAGCTCTTATAGGGCTCTTTTATCAGATGCTGTGGATCAGGCCAGCTTTCAGCTCTGCTTTGAATGTAGTGCCGAGTCTACCAAACAGAGAAAGTATTTACCAGAAGTCTCTTCAAAGAACCCCTCCTGACTCAATTTCTTTTGGACAACAAGAGATTTGGTTTGTCTCTGTACTGTTTTCTTTGGTCTGCTCTTCACACCCAGCTGTTTAGTTTACTCACCCTTTTGAGATGGCCGTTGGAAAGATGCCTCAGAATTCTCTCAATCGTTGTGTTGCTATAACAACACATCCGGTGTGTAGGACTCCCTTCACTTTCTGCAAGATGGAACCTCTCTGAAATAAGCACATTTTAGACCTTTCGGACTACTGAAGGATGTCTGGATTTGTTCACATCTGCTTTTTTAATTTAAATTCTAGTATGTCAGAGTGTGTGAATACAGTATTTTATTCTTTGCCATGTCTATTAAGTAGAATTTGACAAGGAGGGTGTCTTCCTGGATCAACATCTTTTATTGGCCCTGGAATAACTTTCCTGTCCAGAAATCATTAGTCCCTTACCATAAACTATGGCTAAAATCAGTTGGAGGTGATAGATTGATAAGAATGTTGTGCAAGCCTCAACCCCAGAACTAAGACTAACCTCGACCCAAACCCTTGTCCTCCCGGCCCCTCATAACCTCAACCCCTAACTCAATTTATTTAATACAATTTATTTATTTATTCAACTCTGTATACTTCATTTATTTATTGATAGATAGATTGATTGATTTATTTATGAGGTTGTTTGATGAATTACCCACTTTTAGGGTTTTTAAGGAGAGCTTACTTGAGAGGTTGCTTGGTTTTCAGTAACACAAATGAACATTAGACATATCTGTCTTGATCTCAATCCTAACCCTAATCCCAACACTAGCCCTACATCCTTTCCTAATCCTAAATTTAACCCTATACACTACCAGTCAAAAGTTTTGAAATACTTGACTGAAATGTTTCTCATGATCTTAAAAATCTTTTGATTTGAAGGCATATGCTTAAATGTTTGAAATTAGTTTTGTAGACAAAAATATAATTGTGCCAACATATTAATTTATTTCATTATAAAACTAAAATTGTATTTAAAAAAAAAAGTTTTTGAAATTGATGACTTGGACCAAATAATAAAGAAAAGTAGCCAATAAGTGCCCAACATAGATGGGAACTCCTTCAATACTGTTTAAAAAGCATCTCAGGGTGATACCTCAAGAAGTTGGTTGAGAAAATGTCAAGAGTACATGTCTGCAAATTCTAGGCAAAGGGTGACTACTTTGAAGATGCTAAAATATAACACAGTTTTGATTTATTTTGGATTTTGTTTAGTCACAACATAATTCCCATAGTTCCATTTATGTTATTCCATAGTTTTGATGACTTTACTATTATTCTAAAATGTGAAAAAAAAAAAAAAAAAATTATAATAAAGAATGAGTAAGTGTTTCAAAACTTTTAACCGGTAGTGTATATATAATGCATCTCTGAATTGGAGAACCTTTGTGGGACAGCGGTTAAGCAGGATCTACTCTTACCTGAGTTTTAGAGGTTGTCTTAAAATAGTATATTAATTTAAAATGTAGTAACTTCATTTGGACTACAGTGGACCTTTTGCTATGGATTTGGGTTGGATTTGGTGGTTGAATTGTGAGTTCGGGGTGGGGCTATGCCATCATTGGTGAAGGCAGTAGCCGAAGTACTACCTAGGGCGTCACGCAAGATGGACACTTTCCGGGGCCTGGGTAGCTCAGCAAGTAAAGACACTATCTACCACACCTGGAGTCACAAGTTCAAATCCAGGGTGTGCTGAGTGACTCCAGTCAGGCTTCCTAAGCAACCAATTGGCCCAGTTGCTAGGGTGGGTAGAGTCACGTTGGGTTAACCTTCTCAAGGTAGATAAAATGAGGTATAATGTGGGAGAAAAAGGGGAGAATTTATTTATTTATTTATTTTTTTAAATTTATGGACTCTTTCCATCTGACTGGACTTCTGAACCTGTCCCATGTCCATGACCATGGTGGCCTAAGGTGATGAGAAGTTTACTCATATGAGAGACCAGTGTTTGATTCCCAGGCTTGACACATACCTTTTATTTAAGGAGATTACCTTTGAACGATCATGTACCCAGAGTCTAATAAAGGAACTTAATATTCCAAACTTAAAAAAAAACAAACTCTTTTGCGTTCACCTAACTCCGACCATAAATTCTAACCCTAACCCTTAATTTTCTAATCTTTCCCTTGACTTACCACCACTTCACCCAACCCTGATCCCAGCCCTCAACTCTTTTTCCTTATCCCAACCTTGAATTTACAACCTTAAATCCTGACCCCTAATCTCCAAGCCTGAACCCTGCCCTGGACCACCTCCTTCTTTATCTAACCCCTGTCCCTAATTCCTATACCTTATCCCAACCCCTGATTTCTAACCTGGGTAATCTTCAAGCCTTAACCCTGCCTTGGACCTCCCATCCCTTCTCCTAAAACTTGTCCCTCACCCCAACCCCTAATTTCTAACCTTGGTAATCTTTTTCCCTTAACCCTGCCTTGGACCTCCCACCTCTTTACCTAATTCCAAAGTTAACAATGTTTAGTTTGCTGCCATTGATAGAATTGCCATGTTTTGTTTATGTGCAAACAAAATGTTAAACATATTAAACAGTGCGGGATATGTTAAACAGTGCATGCTCTCTCTGTACTGTAATGTACGGCTTACCCTGAGAACGCAGGGCTGATGAGAGAAACTACAGATGAGAGAGACTGGAATATATGAATGGGTGAAGACACATACCACTGTCTGTGTGATTTACACCAGAAAAAGATAGACAACATAACGGAAAAGGACAGATGGAAAAAGATCTCACACACGCTATCAATCACATCACTAATAAGCAGTATTTCAGTTCGGTTCCATACACACTATGTGGAGTTTATGAAAATGCAATTGTCACTACCAGAATTTTGGGGGAGTTAATTCGGTTTTAGAATGCTGTTGTCACTCCCGTAAATTACCTAACTGTGTGTGTCAAGAACAGGATTAAGCACTGAAAGGAGAACTGACAACTGTATTCACCTGCAGTTTGTACATGGATTATAATTCTTTGTTGCACACTCATGTTAAAGTCAACACATCACATTTATACTGAATTTCTTTACCACTACCATTTCTTTAAGGTGGTTTTTAAGCATAACCTGATATGAAATTTGTTTACATACATTTACAATTCATGGCAGAAAGTCATTTGGTACAACAGAAAATGCCAAATCAAAAAATATTAGTGCAGTGAGGAGAGATGTATTCTGGAAAATCTAAAAAGAAAATGCAAGATTTGAATCATTGATTTGTCTATTTAAAAACATTGCTTCATATAAGCTTCCTCCCTGATGCGGTCATAAAATGCATGCACGAACACATTCTGTTTCACTCTTTCAATCTGCCAGTGGAAATGAAAGACTGCTGTATGCTTCTGTGTGAATTTGCTGATGCACCAAATATGGCTGCACAAAGAAAGTTTGTTTATCTGCCTGCTTTAAAATGTGAGCTGTTCAGAGGGATTAAATAGGCTTGCAGAGGGGTTTCTGCTATCAACACCGCTTGAGAAAACCTTTTAAAGGAATAGTTCTCCCATAAATGATAAGTCTATCATCATTTACTCACCCTCATGTCAATGTAATCTTTCTTCTGGAACTCAAAAGGAGAGATTTTGGTTATGCTGCTCTTGTCTAAACATTGAAGGTATACCAGGGGCTGTCAAGCTCCAAAAAGAACCATCAAAGCACCATAAAAGCACCATTTAAAATACTTTTTAATACGCAACAACCAGTGGCGTTTGGTGTCCCCAAGTTTTGCGGATGAGATTTGAGAGCTGCAGTGGACTTGAAGATTTTTAGCAAATAATGACCTAAATTTTGCTTTTTTCTTGCAAAAAGCTATTGTATGGCTTCAGACTGCTTGCATTATAGCACACAAGTTGTATTTTTTGAGCATGAAAGGCCCTGCTTTACTGTATGCTTTAATTTAATTGAAAACTGCAGCATGAACATTCTTCATAACACTCTTATTTTCCCCCATGGTATAAAGACATATTTGTTTGGAATGGCATGGAGGTGTTTGATTTTAGCCTGGTGGATGATAAAGCAGGCAAAGTAAATTCAAAGACTTACAAGGAGAAACCCAAGCCATACCTAGGGAACAGATTATCATAGAGATTTGGGAGTGGGCTCATTCACTCATGCCAGTTAGCAACAAGTAAGTAAAATGTAAAAATGATCAAAAATGAAAAAAAGCCTACAAATGTACCTGTATTTTGTTACACTCTTCTTATTTAGGGTAACCGTGCAAGGGCAACTGTCACAAAGCTTTTCCTCTCTCCATTTGTATTTTCTTTATATTGGTTTTCTTGTTTCTCTCTGTTTTACCACCTTATGGTGATTTTTATAGATTTGTCTCTCTCGCTCTCTTACTTCCTGTCTCTCCAGCATTAAGATGGTGTTGATGTGGACCAGTGGAGACACTTTCAAGACAGGTTACTTCCTGTTGACTCAGGCTCCAATGCAGTTCTGGATCTGTGGTCTGCTCCAGGTGTGTGTGGACATCGCCATCCTCTTCCAAGTGTACTTCTACAGCCATTACCCACAGAAACCCGTCTCACACACCACACACACCACCAGCGCCAAGGCTCTCTAAAACACAACTCCCACACATATTAACAAATGGACACAGTGGACATGAGCATGGGCACGCAAATAAGAAACAACTTGCTTTCAAGTGTCAATGGATCAGTGGACAGCTTTTACCTGGAATATTTGTAATTTTTGTAAAGAGCTGCTACTCTTCGGACTGACATGCAGTATGATGTACACGGGTACTGTATGTACAGTGTATATATGCTGATTGGACGAGGATTTTGCTCACATACACTGATCAGCCACAGCATTAAAACCACCTGCCTAATATTGTGCAGGTCCCCCTCATGCTGCCAAAACAGCGGCAACCCGCATCTCAGAATAGCATTGAGATGATATTCTTCTCTTGTACAGAGCGGTCATCTGAGTTTCCGTAGACTTTGTCAGTTACAACCAGTCTGGCCGTTCTCTGTTGATCTCTCTCATCAACAAGACATATCCGTCCACAGAACTGCCGCTCACTGGATGTTTTTTTGTTTTTGGCATCATTCGGAGTAATTTCTAGAGACTGTTGTGTGTGAAAATCCCAGGAGATCAGCAGTTACAGAAATACTCAAACCAGCCCATCTGGCACCAGCAATCATGCCATGGTCTAAATCACTGAGATCACATTTTTCCCCCAATCTGATGGTTGATATGAACATTAACTGAAGCTCCTGACCCGTATCTGCATGATTTTATGCACTGCACTGCTGCCACCCGATTGGCTGATTAGATAATTGCATGGATGATTGTTGGTGCCAGATGGGCTGGTCTGATTATTTCTGTAACTGCTAATCCATTTGGCACCATTCTGAATTTACTCAGAATGGTGCCAAAAACAAAAAACATCCAGTGATCGGCAGTTCTGTGAATGGAAAGGCCTTGTTGATGAGAGAGGTCAACAGAGAATGGCCAGACTGGTTGGAACTGACAAAGTCTACGGTAACTCAGATAACCGCTCTGTACAACTGTGGTGAGAAGAATATCATCTCAGAATACAATTCTGAGATGCTGGTTGGTGCTGTTTTGGCAGCACGAGGAGGACCTACAGAATATTAGGCAATTGGTTTTAATGTTGTGGCGGATCGGTGTATACAGTATATTAAAAAATACTTCTGCACAATGCATACATAGGATTGATGATAGGTTACACAATGCCCCTATGAAGTATTTCGTCACTTAAGCCACACTTAATGGGATAGTTCACTCAAAAATTATAATAAATATTAATATTCAAGGTTTCAAAACTATGAAAACATTGGACAAGCAAAACATTTAAAATAAAAGAAATTTGTTACGTTTTAAATGATTATACAATAGATTAAAGTGTTGAAAAGAAGACAAAAGACCCAATCCCAGATATTTCTGATTATCTTAAAAACCTTGTAATCTAGAACCTCTATGATCTATACTTACATGCTCATTTTGTAGAAATGCTCAGTTTGTGTAAATTATGAATTTCTTTAGGAATCTAGCATTTCTTTTTGGTGATACCCTGAAATCCACCTCATGAATGTCCAGTGTACAGAGCTGTTATGTTGATTTAACATTTTGGACAGTACATAATTCTCATAGTTCCAACGTAATATTCCATATTTCCTTATTTCGTATGCAACGTCAACCCTAATATGTTTTCAGCTGAAAATGCATTGATTTAGCTACTTTTATGCCTTTCATCCACACTGGAACTGCGTTTTTCAGTGTATTGAAAACACTCTTTTCATACAGTAAACGATTGCAGGGTAAACTTTGATAGCAGAGAATGGGAGACTATGGTGAATATAATTTTTGCTTACCCATCTGCTACCCAACATCAAAAGAAAAACAGCACTAAGTTTCCACAACTTTCCAAAATGAAAAAAAAAAAAAACAATTTGAGAGTGATTGGATTACAGCCGCAACAAGAGAGATGATGGCAAATTTACTGTGACTCTCACAGCAGCTGTATTAGAAACCTCATCGCATTGGTGATGACTCATTTTTTAAAAACGAATCTCAGGGTATATACAAAGTATAATGTTATAAATTTACACAAGATAATAAAAAAAAATGGCAAATATTAAACATTTTGATAGATTTACCTTGCTTGATAAGGTGGAAGCGCATCATCACAGTGTGTGAAAAGGGTCCATTGCCGCATACTTTGGAACACGATGTTATTAGGAAACTAATAACGTTTCGTTTGAGTTTTCAAACGAAAACTCTTTGGTGTGAGCATGGCCATAGTTTTGATGACTTTACTATTATTATAAAAAATTAATAATAAAAAGGTTGTAGGCGTGTCCAAACTTTTCACTGTTAGTGTAAATGCAACTTACAGGTTTGATATTTTGTCATCTAATGCAATGATGTTCATGCATTTTTAAGTGTGACTTAAGTGTCCAAATACTTTTATATACACACATAGGACCAACTACATAATGCATACATACAATATCATAAAGAAATGCAGTGATATTACAGACACAACCACACATACTGGCCAGTCTAGGACAATTATTGTGGTTATGAAAACTTTTGCCTTACACTCTTAAAAAGAAATGTATCTGACATCAGCTAGATGAATGTAATAAGAGATTAATGCAGTTCTGTTTTATTTGATGTGGTATTGAGAAGATAGGTTTTACCTTGCTGTCTTTACCTCAGTAGGCTGCTGTAGTGTTTCACAGTGAAGGCCAAATGAAGATCACAGGAAGAGCCCTGTGACATCTTGAACCAAAAATCAAACCCTTTTCTTTTTATAGTGTAGTTTGTATCAGTCATAGGAGACAATCCTCACATAATCTCTCAAAACTTGATTAAAAATTCATATATATATATATATATATATATATATATATATATATATATATATACACACATATAAAGAATTTTGTATCTAGCAATCATTCCCTCGATCAGGTTCATTGACTTATGCAATCATTTCAGCTATTGTGACAGTAAAAATTTAATTAACATTGGATTCTCATACTGATTGTTGACTATTAAAGGAATAGTTTGCCCCAGAATTAAAATTGCCACCATTTCCACAATTTCATGTCACTCCAAAGCCACATGACTCTTTCTTTCAAGAACAGAATATCCTGGCCGCTCGCTTCCATAAAATGAAAGTGAATGAACTCCATTAGGACAAAATAATACCATAAAAGTAGTCAATGCGACTTTTTCCAAGTCTTCAAAGCCATACAATAGCTTTGTGTGAGGAAACTACAGAAATTTAACTAGTTATTTGCTGAAAATCTCATTTGTGTTTACATACGTTTTAATATGACACTTCAGGACACGTTGCACCCAGTTTGGAATGACATGAGTGTGAGTAAATGATGACAAAATTGTCAGTTCTTTTAAAGACAATAAACATTGTATATTTTGACTAGGAATATATCTGGGCCATAACTGTATAGTTTTATGCGACTTCAAGGCCAAGTGTTTCAAATGTCCAGTCAAACATGAGCCCTAATATGATCTTAGTACAGTCCCGTGCTAATAGCTGTAGTCAGGGATGTTACAAACCAGTCAAGGAAATGTTTTCTTATATTATGAATGAGGTGCTGCTTATAAATGTGTTATATATATTTAAAGAGGGAAGTCAAGAGTTGTCTAACAAGGAACAATTAAAGACCATTGACAAATGTCATTTTTCACTCTTATTTTGCCCAAATATCATGACGTTCTTTACATCAACACTCCAGTGTCACATGAAATGGATGTCATCAGCCTGACTCAGCTATCCCCATTCAGATCAGAAAGACTCTTTAAAGGACTGCTTCAAGGAAAACTTTGCATTTCTATTGCTTTTATTGATTTCTATTTTTCTGCGATACTGTGATATCATATATTTGTTCTGAGCCTCATTCAAATGGATGTGGTTTCTCTTTGGGCTATTACTGTTTTGTTATGATAACTGTTTGATTTAATTTGATGATTTATCCATATTGCCTTTATTTTAAACCTTTAAACCTTCTTGCCATACATTGAGTGAACGTAACTGATGTACAGTTCTCTACATCAGTTACTTTTTGTTCCACTAGCGATTAGTAATGTTACTCTATAACTGCACTCCACACAGTATTGACATTGACAGTTTATGGTTATTGTTCATATTTTTTTTTTTATGTTGCATCCAGCCAAATGTTTCTATTCTTATTAAGTTGGAGACCATTATTCACTCCACATATTTTCAGTGCTACTTTTTATAGCCAGTTTTATGAATAAACATTTAAAATATATATATATATTTGTCATTTATACCTGAATTGATAGATGTTTAGAATTTTCATTAAGGATGTTTTCTAATCAAGATTCATGGTAACACTTTACAATAAGGTTCCATTTGTTAACATTAGTTAATGCATTAGGTATCATGAACTAACAATTAGCAATGCAGCATTTATTCATCTTTGTTAATGTTAATACAAATATAATTGTTTATTATTAGTTCATAGTGCATTAACTAATGTTAACAAATACAACTTTTGATTTGAGAAATGTATTAGTATATGGTGAAATTAACATTAACGAAGATTAATAAATGCTTAATAAATATTGTTCATTGTTAGTTCGTTAACTAATGTTGTTAACTAATGTTAACAAATAGAATCTTATTATAAAGTGTTGCCAGATTCATGGACAGTTGCATCTGATGCACCAACACATTTAAAAATTTATTTATTTGTATTTATCCATAGGAATCTCATTTACCTCATTTACTTTTTTTCATTTTGTTATTAGTAATATAGGGCAAATCTCACAGAATAAAATGTCCAGGTTATTTTTATTTATTTTTTTTAACCCAAAATCAAATGGAAAGAAATAGAAATAAAATATTAAAATATAATTTTCTGGACAATTTAACATATTTTGCTTTTTGCGTTTTTGAATTTGCTTTTGAGTAAATATTAATTCTCAACCTAGATTCTTATTACTGTAATACAACCCCAATTCTGAAAAAGTTGGGACAGTATGGAAAATGCTAATAAAAACAAAATTGAGTGATTTGGAAATTCGTTTCACCCAGTGCTATATTGAAAGCACTACAACTTCACATTATATGATGTTTTACCTTGTTTTTTTGTTTTTTTTAATGTACAGTAAATTCAAATCAGATGATTACAACACATTCCAAAAACGTTGGGACAGTCGAGTGTTTACCACTGTGTAACATCACCATTTCTTCTAATAACACTTATTAAGGGTAAACTGAAAACACAAGTTTATTAAGTTTAGCAAGTAGAAGTTTCCCCATTTATCCATTATGCAGGTCTTAAGCTACACAATTGTACGGGGTCTTGATAATAAAATAATAATGATAATAAAAATAGACTGCATTTTTTTCTCTTTTTTGATTTTGAAATTAAATATGACCACAATATGTTCTTACCAGGTTTTTTTTTTTTTCAACTGAATCATTAAGCTTCATATTAATATAATTAAGCATTTTTCCTATTTAAAAAAAAAAAAAAAAAGTATCTGAAGTGTACAGTTATTTTAGCTTAATTGCTCTCTTGCACTGTCTGTAGTAACACAAGCTGGACCTTTTAGCTGTATTTTTTCAGTAGTATAATGTACAGTCACTGAATGGCCTAACTGGCATAATTGTGTGATTATTAAAGGAATATTCTGGGTTCAAAACAAGTTAAGCTCAATCGACAGCATTTGTGGCATGATGTTGATAACCACAAAAATTTATTTCAACTCGTCCCTCCTTTTCTTTAAAAAGTACAAACCACATTGGCCACATTCACTTCCATTGTATGTGCCTCACTGTAACCCAGATTTGTGCTTTTTTTAAAGAAAGGGAGGGACAAGTCAAAATGAATTTTTGTGGTAATCAGTATTATGCCACAAATGTTGTTGACTGAGCTTAACTTGTATTGAGCCCAGATTATTTGTTTAAATGGAAACCTGAGAGTGCATTGATTATTGCAGTGATATATTTCATTATAGAGTGTTAGTATTGGCAGCACACTTGGCCTCATGCTTTTATAAGCACAGTACTCTCATTGGAATCAGTGTGGACATATCAGTCACTGCTCGTTGGTAAAAATCCTTTACTGACATTTAACACCAGCTGAAGCAATCTGACCTTTTTACATTCAGACATCTAATCACTTGCTAGAACAGATGTCTTTTTGAACAGAACTCAGTTTAGTTTATAGTCAGTATAGTTTAGAGAATATCATCTTATCAAATATTGAATTAATTTAGTTTTTAATTTTGATATGGTATTCAGAGCCTTCAAACCAGCTAACACTCAAGACAATTTAAAAATAAGAAACTTTTATTTCTTTAAAGGGCATTTCACCATGTTTATTACAACCGGCAGATCCTGAGACTATGGAATCTAAAAGCAGAACTGTACAGAGATGTGTGTAAATGTGTTTTCATACACTTTTTATTGCAAATCAGCTATATAGAAGCATCAATGAAAATTCATGAACGCATTGTTTAAACAGTGTAACAGACACCAAATGCTCTGTCACCAAAAAATAGCTCTTTAAAGGTGGATGCCAAATAAAATGGCAGTCTTCACAGTCATACAGTTTTCACAGGTAGGAGCATCCCTCTATCAGGAACACCTGCTTAAAGGAACAGTTCACCCAAAAATGTAAATTCTGTCATCATTTACTTACCTTCATGATGTTCCAACCACGTATGATTTTCTTTCTTCTGTGGAACACAACAGCAGACTGTTCAAAAGCAGCTGGGAAAACCAAATCATTTAAGTGAATTGGTTCTTTCGGACACAAGGCTGAAAATGGGATGAAGGGGGTTATTTTCAGCAAATAACTAGTAAAATTTCTGTCTTTTCCTCACACAAAGCTATAGTATGGCTTTAGAAGACCTGAAAATATCATTTGCATATATAAAGCAATTTATATATGATGAATAGTACAACACTGCCTGCGTGATTTTTTTTTTAAATTGTTGGTTTATGTAAACATGCACTAGACGGCCGTCTTCGGCTGTTGTGTCGTGCCTCTGTTTTGCAGGGCAGCAGATCAGGAGCGATAAAGGTGAGGAGGAGGGTGGTCCTGAGTGGGCCCACATCGCTTGACACTTGACTGGGTTCAAATGCATCAAAAACGCATATTAATTAGTATTGGCATTGCTTGAGCGGTTCCAAATATATTAAAAATGCACATTAATTCATAAGGTTTAAGATCATTTCGCAGAGCTAACGTAAGTCTCTAAAAATTAATGCTTTCTTTTAATTTGTTGTTATTGAAACATAAATGTAGGCAGTCAAATTATTATAATTTCTGCACAGCTAAATCATAAAGTTATAATATAAATGAAAAAAATTATTAAGATAAAGTGAGCCCATTTGCGTATACTGTACAGTATAACGCCTATGTCAGTCCTTTATATAAAAATAACATTGAAGGGTCTTCTCAGTGAATCCTGGCCATTTCCAGCACTGTTTGGACAGTTCATGTAAATGATTCACTGATTCACTTGAGCCTCGCATAGCCTTAAAGGGACTTTAAGGTCTTCTTTTTTGAAGCCAGATATTTCATGTTTTGCTGCTGCTTATCACTATATTTTGATTCTGTTATATACAGTATGGTGTTTTCTAGTTTTTTAGTGTATATTAAAGCGATAGTTCACCCAAAAATGAATATTCCCTCATTTACTCACCCTCAGGCCATACCAAAAGTGTATGATTTTTTCTTCTCTGAAGAACTCTGAAGCTCCAAATATCACATAAAGGCATCATAAAAGTCCACAGTAAAAAAAAAAAACTGGCAGCTGTGGTTGCCAAAATAATTATATAAAAAATACAGTAAAAATGTTAACAACTTTACAGAACAACCTGTACATTTTACAGTTTAAAACTGTTGTAATTTACAAACAAATTACATTTCAAACCAGTAAATCAAACTGCCCTTTTCTGCTGAATTAGCATGACCACGCTGGTGCTGTAAACAAAATTTTACGGTAAAAAGCTGTCACACTGTAAAAAAATATCCTGTTAAATTTATGGTCAAAATCTGGCAGCTGTGGTTGACAGAAATTCACTGTAAAAAATATGGTAACCACATTTCAGGCTTTAAGTATGTAATTTTGATGCCTGTATTTTTTACAGTGCAGTACTGTCGTTTATATTATTAGATGATAAACTTAATATATTAACCTTCTGAAACTGTAAAAATCTGCTTTTCACTTTATAATGTATTGTTAATCACTGTAGTAATTATTGAAGGGCACATGATGACATGATGTTCATCAATAGTGGCCTTTCCAAGAGCAATGACCAATAAACATATAGAGACAGAACTCAGTGTCACTCACACAAACACAAAACACCATCAGAGTAACACATGTGAAATTAAAATAATGCAGTAAACATTAACACAGAACACCCCAATGTACATAACTAATATTAAAAATAAGAAGAAACAACTATTCCCATAAAATATAATAAAATGAAATGGGTCACGCAAGGAATTCTGGGAACGCCTGATTACAGTTTTTTACCATAATTTTAACAATAATTTACCGTAAAAAGTACATGTAATCTCTTGTTAAACATAATATACATTTGTATTGTTAATTATACACCGATCAGCCACAAGATTAAAACCACCTTGCACCAGCAATCATCCATGTGATTATCTAAGTAGCCAATTGTGTGGCAGCAGTGCAGAGCATAAAATCATGCAGATACAGGTCAGGAGCTTCAGTTAATGTTCACATCAACCATCAGAATGGGGAAAAATGTGATCTCAGTGACTTAGACCGTGGTATGATTGTTGGTGCCAGACGGGCTGGTGTGAGTATTTCTGTAACTGCTGATCTCCTGGGATTTTCACACACAACAGTCTCTAGAATTTACTCAGAATGGTGCCAAAAACAAAAAAACATCTAGTGATCGGCAGTTCTGTGAATGGAAAGGCCTTGTTGATGAGAGAGGTCAACAGAGAATGATCAGACTGGTTCGAACTGACAAAGTCTACGGTAACTCAGATAACCACTCTGTACAACTGTGATGAGAAGAATATCATCTCAGAATGCTATTCTGAGATGCGGGTTGGCGCTGTTTTGACATCACGAGGGGGACCTACAGAATATTAGGCAGGTGGTTTTAATGTTGTGGCAGATCGGTGTATGGGAAAATTTTGCATCTAAAATTTTTTAATTTTTACAACATTTTACTGTAAAACAACATGTATTGTCTTTTTAAATATATTACAATTTTTACAATATATTTTAAGGTAAGTACTCGTTAACCAATTTACGTTTTTTTACTGTAGCATTTTTACAGTCTTTTACCATTAAAATTATGGACATTGTTTACAGTGTAATCTATGTGACTCCAGTGGTTTAATCAATGTTTTCTGAAGCGATCCAGTTGGTTTTGGGTGAGAACAAACCAAACTAAAACTCCTTTTTCACTGAACATCTTGCCATTGCAGTCTTTAGGCACCATCATGATTTCAGGACAGATTACACTTCCTAGTGCTTGACGCATGTGCAGAGTGCTAGATGATGCTAAACGAGTGTGAAATCACGATCGCCAAGGAGACTCCTGTCAAGATGTACAGTGAAAAAGGAGTTACGTTTTGGTCTTTTATCACCCAAAACCGACTGGATGACTTCAGAAGACATTGATTAAACCAGTGGAGTCATATGGATTACTTTTATGCTGCCTTTTTGTGATATTTGGACCTTAAGAGTTCTGATCACCATTCACTTGCATTGTATGGACCTACAGAGCTGACATATTCTTAATTTGTGTTCAGCAGAAGAAAGAAAGTCATACACATCTGGGATGGCATGAGGGTGAATAAATGATGAGAGAATTTTCATTTTTGGGTGAACTATCCAATTTAAGAATAAATTTGTAACCAATTTAAAGTTTTCACCCTATTTCTTTAATGCTTATGAAAATTAACCATGGTTTACTATAGTTATATTGTAGTAACCATGACAGTAGTAACCAGTGATGTAGTCAAGTTAGACTCAGGCCCACCCACATTTTTAGAGATTTTTCTATGACTTCAAATATATATTTATAAAATAGTTTTTAAAAATGCATAAATTCTGATTTCTGAAAGTGTTAAAGAGCTGATTGAATGTGCCGCCTCTCTGTTGTTAAGGAAAATTTGGTTAAAAAAAAAAAGGGCCAAAATTTGGCCCATCCATTTTTATTGAGGCCCACCCAAAAGTCATTTCCTGGCTATGCCCTTGGTAGTAACCATGTTTTTTGGCAGAAAGCATGGTTTTGATGGAATTTATTTACCATGGTTTCACAACATTAATAATGTAGTAGCTATTTAGTAATCATGGTTTTACTACAGTATTATTCTAGTAAACATGATTGTACTAACCATGGTTAATTTTGTGGTTATGATAGTTTTACTACAAATACCATAATTAAACTATTGTTACTGTAGTAAAACCATGATTCATTTTTGTAAGGGAATGTCACCCTAATGAAATATAGAACTGACTGCAGAATTAAAAATCATCTGATTGTTATATAGTGAAAAAATATTTTCTGCTTTAAATAGCTTCAATGTTCTACTTTTTTTAGTAGCTTGTAGTCTAACTGATTACTTTTTAAAAAGAGTAGCATGACTGTAGTTTAACTACCTACATTTTTGATTGGCTTTTAGCTTGGGAAGCTACAGTATTGAATAAGCACATTCCATTTACACTTGGTCATATCAATGTGTCTCCGCCAAACGGATATAAATCTGATCTTTAATTCCTGCTATATGCAAATAAAAATATTTAATGCAAATAAAACAGAGTTCACTTCTGTGATTAAGCTAATGCCGGACAGCAAATTTCAAAGATGTGATTTATTATTTGATTCCAAGTGACTTTGCCCAGTGCGGTGTGTGTGTCTGTGTGCGTGCAGTGTTTTATTTTTCCCCTCGGGCTTGTTGTAGTTAAGATATGTCCATGCGCATCAGCTACGCTCATTGGCAGTGTTTAGTTTCAGTTTCATCAACGTCAGTCTGTCCTACAACGTGCATCCGTTTCTTAACTTGTTATTATTTACTGCGCAATGGGAGACATGAAATACTTGGTTACAGCTGTTGTGTTTCACATTTTCCCCATGCTGACGTAGTTCTGTTTGGGCGGAGTAAGGTTTACATATGCCGCTTGAACAGCCAGATGCATTTACATTTTAACCGAGTTTCGAATGGAATGCATCTCAAACCACTTCTGGAGGTATATGCCTACATCTGCCTTGAACCCGTCTTTGAGAGCATAGCAATCCGATCATTAAAAACACATAAAGTGACCAAGTTTAAATACCTCCAAAGTGGCTTCCCTCACACTGGTTATGACACGTGACAAATGGCGCATCATTGACATCAAACCTGGCACAACCTGTCTTAATACGCCATATTTGAATACAGGACTATGAATGAGATGCCACTGAGTAGAGAATGAGAGCTACTGCAGAGGGAAAGATTTTCAGTGAATAACATCTTAAATTTTGGTGTGTTCCTCGTACAAAGCTATTCCACATTTTATTTCATAAGACTTTGATGGTCATTTTTGGAGCTTGACAGACCCAGCCATTTCACTTGTAATGTATTGAAAAGAGCAGCATGAATATTCTGCCCAACAACTCCATTTGTGTTCCACACAAAATTATACAGGTTTGGAACAACAAGAGGGTGAGTAAATGCTGACAGAATTTTCTTTTTTGGTGAACTAAACCTTTATATAATTGTGCTTTGGACTTACAAACCTGTCCATTATAGCACCACCTTCCCAATGTCTTTTATTGTTAAGTCACCTGTTTCATTCAGATACAATACATATGGCATCTCACCTGTCCCACATCTTACAGAGTCTTACAGTCTGCTGTGTGCATTAGGATTTCAGTGATCTCCTGACCAGTGGGACTCCTTGACTTGCCGTAACAACAGATCTGCGGTGGTGTGCACTGATGGCTGCCGTATGTTCTGTGATTCCATGTATGGAACTATCGGTGTCCTGGGAGTCCTCACTATTCTGGGATTTGGTGCTGTCCTGGGAATCAGGCTTGTGCCTGGAGGCCCGACTCTGTTCCTCTTTAAGCTCCACATAGGAGCGTGAGAAAGTGTGAAATATAGACGTGACCGGGAACGCCATGAGCAGTATTCCGCTCAGGATGCTGCTGAGCGCCACCACTTGACCCGGAATACTGCGAGGAACCATGTCCCCGTATCCAACTGTCGTCATGGAGATCACAGCCCACCAGTAACTCCCGGGGATGCTGGTGAACTCCTGCTTGGCACCCAGCTCGCTCTCAGCCAGGAAGACCAGTGGCGAGAACAACGCCATGGCGACACACAGGAAAAGCAAAAGCAGTCCGAACTCACGAGTGCAACGGCGTACCGTAAGCCCCAACGTCTGCAGCCCTAAAGAGTGCCGAGCTAAACGCATTACGTAGAAGATCCGTAATGCTCGAAGAACTCGCAGGACCAATCCGACCTTCTCCAGGTAGTTGTTTCCTGAGCCAGTGGGCCGGTCGCTCACGGACAATGAGTCCACGATCAGAGTGATGTAGTAGGGCAGGATGGCCACCACGTCAATTATGTTGAGGGGTGTGCGTAAGAAAGTGCACTTGCTCTGCGTCTGGATGAACCGCAAAATAAACTCCAGGGAGAACCAGCCCACACAAACCGTTTCCAGTACAAAGATGTTGAAGCACCTCTGCGAGCATTCACCCTGAAGAGAAAACATGCATAGAGTTCAAGGTCAAGGTATAAATCCAGTATGGACTGTTTCACATTTTATTACACCTCTGAAGTAATCAACTCTCTTCTCCAAATTACTTGAGTCAAATTGTGTGCAGCTGATTTATTGCATGTGATTTTAGAGTAAATGCACTTACTGTATGCCTGGACACATGTAAAGCAACTGTCCAAGGCAATGCAACATAATAAAGATAAATAAATGTTCTATGGATGTTGGAGACAAGGTTCTTGGGAGACAAGTCAGGGCATATTATCTCAAGCCCTTTCGACATTTAATCACGTTCAGGATATGGATTATAGATATCTATAATTACATTTTCACTAGTTAAAACTGTAATTTTTGATATCAGTAATTATGTTTGCACAAGTACAGTAAAAATTGTATTCTTGATATTATAAATTATGTCATTACTCGCTAAGCGCAGCGCTATGCCATAAGTACATGCAAAGTTTGTGGGCATGGTGCTGAATTTTGGTATTTTCATGCAAGCATGTGCTGTCTAGACACAAGCGAGTTTGTTGAAATAGTGCACCCCACGCGCTAATGGGCTGGATCAAGTGCAGTTTAATTCGGAGGTTCTTCACTGGTTATTGCAGCATCTGCGTCCTATTATATAGTCCATTCCCTCAAGCACCAGTGATATAAACAAAGACAGCACATTCATAAGAAGTTGGTAGTGTAAATGGACTGGATGCAATGAACTAGAATAGAAATATGGACTTACATACAGTACTTTTGTGCATTAACTGCATGCTTGTTGAATGTTAGGCATATTTCTATGACAGTGACACGCTCCTTTTATTCGCAATATAAAATGTGATTCTCGTCAGGATTTGGATGTACGCTCCGTTAAATTATAGAGAATGTAAGTGTTATTAATCATATTCATCTACAGACACACAAATCATGGCTAGTAGCCTATTAACCGTAATTGTGTCGGCACGCACTTCACTTCACTTCTTCTGGTATAAAAATACAATTCAATTTATTGAAACACGAAAAAATGAAACCCAAAATATTTCTAAATTCAAATTACACTTCAAATAAAATTAAAATGTATCAAAATAACAAAGTGGTCAAAAAAATCCTACCAAATCTGAACATTTTACTCTCTCCAACTTTCACCTGCACCTTTTACAGTGACTTAAAAATCACTCTACGACAACAGGTGGAAAAATACCAATACAAATTAGATCATAAATACAGTTGTAAATATAAACATAATAATTATTGAAAAATAAACCATGACCTATAGATAGTTTAACACAAATCTCATACATTTTTATTTCATAAAACGGCTTCAACTCTGATTGTCAGGGACTTAATTTGATGTTCCACCTTATTTTCAGAGTTTGGACATGCACTTTATAACCACCTGCTGGTAGAATCTTGAAACTGCAAATCCAGGAACTGAGTTTAGACTTTGCGCTGGGAACAGACCTGCCCCGTCTTAGCACAATGATCTATTTCTCAGGAAAATAGCAAATTGTACTTTGCTCAAATTCATTTAGGCTCCATACAATACAGTCTGTGCGCATACACCCACAGATAGCACAAACACTCCCACCCACGGCCACTTGTGCTTTACACTGGCACGAAAATTGCGCTTAGAATCAGTGTTCTCACGAAAACTGGATAAGACGTAGCGCTCGGTCGCTGTGCATAGCGCTCATGAAAATAGAGTCCAAATATTTTAATGCATTTTCTACAATAGAATTTCACATTTTCATTCATTCCTGTTCAAAATGCAGATACACATATCTATAATTAATTTCTTAGATGACATTCCAAAAAAACATATCAGCTATGTATTTCTTCCTAGTAAAAATAAACCTTTTTTTATATGAATAATTACTTTACTTGTGCACATGTTCATTCCTGATGTCAACAATTGAATTGAACTAGTATGCTAATTTTTGATGATGTAATTTGGTTTTCACTAGTGGCAATGTTAATTCCAGATCTGCAATGTGACTGTAATAAGTAAGAATTTAAATAAAGAAATCTTTAATTACTCTTCGATTGATTGATATTTGAAATCCAGTTCCAGATATCCGAATTAACACAGTGAAACTGAAACTACATTTACATGTGAACATAGTGAATATGAAAGTAGTGAAAACTAAATTTCAGATATCAAAATTAAGCATTTTTATTAGTTGTAATTCAGTTGTTGTTATCAGGAATGGATATTGGATCAGGAATTGGATTTGTACTAGTAACAATGTTGTTACTGGTATAAAAAATGTTACTTGTAAGAAGAAACTGTTACGAAATTAATTATAGATATCTGTAATTGTGTTTTGCACATGAGTGAATGACAGATCATTGTGAAATTTTACAAGTGAAAATGCAGTTACAGATATAAAAAATCATGGCTTTTATTAGTTCAAATTCAATTTTTGATATAAAAAAATTTGGTATTTACACAAATTATGTAATTTTTTATGTCAGGAATTAACGTTTTGCACAAGCACAAATGTAATTACTTATTTCCAAAAACAAAGGGGTTTGCGATAGGCATATACTGTCCTTCAAATGCAAAACACAGTAAATAACATTTTGTCAAAATTAAATTGTGAATCTCTTAGACTGCGCTCTGTCCTGTGTCAGATGGGTTTGTCTCAACTATGCTCAGATTCAGAGAAAACAGAGTAAGAATATTTTTTATCCATATTTTAATCCATATTTGTCTGGACAATCAAAAAACTTTGAAGCCATTTTTTTCTCAGTTTCAGTCGTCATAGTTACTAAGACAGTGAATATACATACTTTATAGCCAAAAGTATGCTGACACCAAAACACCTCAGCCATATATGCTTGTTAAACATTTAATTTCAAAACCATTGCCATTAATAGGAAGTTGTTTCTCCCTAACAGCTTGCAATATTTTTTGGAATAAAACAGTCCATACACTACTGTCAAGACAAAAAGAAAGGTAAGGCAGCTCTAAAGTGGTCATAATTCTCCATCTGTACATGAAGCAACAATGTATGCACTCTTCAGAAATCTGGCCTGAATAGAAGTCCAGAAAGAGAAAAGCTTTTAAGTCTTAAGGTTTCCCAAAGGCATCTTACAGACTCAAATAAAATGTTGATTCTACGGTCTGGGCCTCAGTGCTATGAACACTACACTGATAAAACCTGCTTGGATTTAACAAGATTTAACATGAATTTATTATAATAAAATACTGCTTTCAGAATTTTACTGTAAAATCAATGCAGACTATGCCATTTTCTGTTATAACACAACAAATTACTGTAAAAAAGAAATAACAATTTGCACTGCATTGTGGGATAGTTGTGTTTTGTTTGAAGTCACCATTATGGTATTTGGTGTTCTGTTTGAATGGGAACTTGGACTTAATTGAAATACATAAACTTTCTTCAAGCTGATGCAATTGTGTTTTAAGAACGGTATACTTTGCACTGTGCAGCCGGGAGAAAATTAGTTCAATTTAGAGATTGACTAAGTCTGATCAAGATGTATAGTCTACACTATCTGGTGCATTTGTAAGAAAAGGAAAAAAAAAGTTGTAATCAAACAATGAGGTCGCAATTCTTGCAATGACAGTGTCATGTGTATTTTGTTACGTCATGTTTTTCATGTCTTTTATTCTGAAAAGTTTATTTCTAGTTCCTGTTTCATGTCATGTGGTTCCCTTGTCATGTGATTTCATGTTTTCCCTCCATGTTCATGTGTCTTGTTTTCATTGGTTTATTGTTTTATTATCTTGTTTAGAGATCTGTTGTTCATTGGTTTGTTCTCCCATGTCCATGTATTTAAACCCTCATGTTTCCATTGTCCTTTGTCAAGTATTGTGTGTGTTTGGTATGTTGCCATGCCATGTCAAGTCAAGTTTATGTCAAGTTTATTGTTATGTCAAGTAAGTTGTTTATGTTTATTATGTTTCGGATTCACGTTTTGGATTTCACGTATGTAAATAAATTGCACTTGGGTTCATCTTTATCACGTCTTCATTGTCTTCGTCATTGCCAGTTCCAGCCAACGTTACAGACAGGCTGTGATACACGACTGATCTGTTATTGCACATAAACTTTTAGTACCGCTGGCAACCAGGTATGTACAGAAATCAACTCATACAAAGCAATTCCATATTTTCTTTCATGAGACTTTGATGGTAATTTTTGGAGCTTGACTGACCAAAGCATACAAAACTATACATTTTATATTTTTGATTCTACAATATAACACTGCTACATTACAGTAATTTCATGGCCCTGTTCACTGCAAAGTCAGTATACAGTTGTCTTTTAAATGTAATAAACTGTTGAAACAATACTGTAAAATATACTGTGAAAGTCATGCAACTAGTAAAAGCACACTTTACTGTAAAATCAATTATTTTTTTTTATTTTATTATTATTATTTTTTTTACTGTATGTTTGGAACAAACCTAAAACAGCTCAATGTATTGGAAACACCTGTGCAGTGGTCGAAGCATCATACTTTGGAGATTTTAGTTCTCTGCAGCAGGGACTTAAAAACAGAGTAAAGAAAATATATATAGTTTTTTTTTTTACATGATTTTTGGCCCAGACAAAGACCAGACACTAATCCCACTGAGATATATGGAATGACCTAAAAAGTGCCGTTTCAACTTCATGACTTTCACAATTGTTCACAACACCAACTGTTTTAAATTGGTCATCCTATCAAATATAAATGTACTGGGTAACAATTCACATGAATGTTCCCTTTGTTGAGGGTTTATAAAGGGGTTCATTAATGACTAATCATTTATTTACAAATACATTATAAATAATTGACATGCGTTTATAACAACATGCATAAAAAGGGCGACTTTCATGCAATACCTGCCAAATTTAAATTCACATTTTATAAATGCTTAATAACTCTTGTTCAACATTAGAAACTTAAGTACATAAAATTCAGTATGATTTAATGTTCATCAGGCTTTATTATATGGTATATGCTGTGAATAAGCCTGAAGACCTGAAAAGTGTTTTTGCAGAGGGCTTTAGGTAACTAGGATGGTAAATTGGGACACCATTCTGAGAAGCACCATTCTTCTGTAAATGGACATAATCCCTGTTTTTAATCTCTATTTTTGCTGCATTGTGACAAATCATGAATTTGTGCATTTTATGTTTTTGATGACTACGTATGAATAAGTGAATTCATTAAGCATTTATGATGAATAAATTAAATTGCTCATTATTTGGTAAGTATTGGATGAAAGTTTCCCTTTTATGCATGTTGTTATAACTGCATATAAATAATTTTTAATGCATTTATAAATGACATATAAGTCATTAATGAATGCCTTCATGGGAGTCCACGGACGCCATGCGAGAAGCAGACGTGTGAGACACGAGCTCTGTGAACTTTGCTAGTTTTTTAATTATTTTCATGTTGTGATCCGGTGAGATTCAATACACCCAGTTACATACTAGCTCTTTGAGGTAAACATGGAAAAGAAGTCAAAAACCTCAGACTCTGGAGACATTAAAAGACACTTACGTGCTCAAGCTGAGGCCTCTGACGGGCCTGCGGACCGGGGACTCGATTTGGACGGCACGTGAATGAAATTTAGCGTCAACTGTCCAACATCTCGGTAATGCTGACAAAGGTTGTTGCTGACTTGGAGGATCTCGCTGTAATACGTCGATCGATTACGGCGATGGAAACAAAATTCTCTGAGTTGTTTACAAGAGTGACAGAAGTTGAAAAACGAATCGATTATCTTGAGTCATCGGAGAGGGAATTATCCGCTAATCCGCCCGCGTCCAAACAGATTTGGAATTAATTTAGGAAAAACTGGAATATTTTGAAAATATGAGCCGAAGGAATAACATACGAATTGTTGGAATTCCTGAGCATGAAGAGGGCAGAGATATGGTGAAATTCCTGAACGAGCTCTTTCCGAGTCTGCTCGACATAACAGGCCACAAGCTGGAAATCGAGCGAGCTCACAGAGTACCGGCTCACAGATCTGCTGAGGGAGATAGGCCCTGATCAATTCTGGTCAAATTTCTGAGATCATCCGATAAAGATCTCGTGTTGCGCCAGGCAAGGAGCAAAGGAAAGCATTCTTGGAGGAATCACAATGTTTCTTGTTCCCAGACTTTGTGAATTTGACAAGAGAGAAACGTGATCGGTTCAAGGAATGTAAGAAACTCTTACACCAACAGAAGATCACTTTTGCACTGATGATCCTGGCCAAACTGAGAATAGAAACGAAGAATGGTCGCAAAGTATTCTTAATAAACTTCTGCATTGTTGGAAGATCGTTTTTTACACTGAAGTCCTCAGCCAGATTGAGAATGGACACTATGGATGACCGCAACATATCTACATGCTCACATAAAGGACGTCTTTTATAAAGTTGACGGGCTGAGTAAGTTATGGTATAGTTTTTTTTTTTTTTTTTTGTGCAGCCTCCAGTTAGTTTGGCTCTTGATCATCTGAGGAACCGGGATGCCAGTTTTGTTTTCCGTGCTGGCTCCGCCTAGCGGCTGGAGTTTGTTCTGTTGAATAACACTCCTTTGGAACAGCTGTGGATAAATCTGTTCGTTCTTTGTGCTTATTCCTCCTGCTGACTGGAGTTTGTTTCTGTGGAGTATTTTTAAGGGACAGTAGAATGATTACGTCATCTGCTGAACTCATAACAGCTGGCTCACTGAACATTTGTTTGTCTGTCTGAGGAAACTGAACGGTTTTATATCAACTGGAGTTTGTTTTGCAGAGGAACACACTTCGAGATGGTTCTGTGAATGAGTCTACATGTTTTTTCTGTTATTCTGCCTGTTGGCTGGGGTCTGTTTTACAAAGTATTTTCTGTTATGTAATTTTGCCTCACAAAATTTGTATAGAAGCACCGGACTTGAGCAATCCGATGGCAAAGTTGTCGCGGGGGCTCTCGTAGGCGTGCATGGACTCTTTGAGTTTTAAGGGATTGACGCCGGTTGGCGCTGTCGTGCGCGAGGTTAATGCACACATTTTTCTTTTTTCTGTATGTTTTGTTCGGGGGGAAGTTCAGGATTTGATTGTTTCATTAATGGGGAATGTGATCTGTGTAATCTTGTTTTTGACACACAATTTATTTTTTCTATTATATCAAAATGTCAAATGTTAATATGAGTGTACTATCTCTCTCCACGTGAAATGTGAATGGTTTGGGGCACCCCATAAAAAGAAGGAAGGTTATTTCTTTTCTTAAACATAAGAAATATGATATAGTGTTTCTTCAAGAAACACATCTCTCCCCGCAGGAAGCTGAAAAATTTGGGAAGATATGGAGTGGACATGTTTTCTTCAGTGCTGGCTCAAGTAAGAGCAGGGAAGTTATTATGCTGATAAATAAACATCTACAATTCAAATTTCTCAAACATATTAAATAATGTAAATATAATAATTAAAGATAAATTAGGAAGAGTCATTATTGTTTTAGCAGAAATTCAGGGGCAAAGGTTGATTTTGGCTAATATTTACGCACCTAACGCTGATGACCAGGGCTTTTTTATAGATCTTGTAGGGATGCTGCAAGTCGCTGGCACCCCTCATGATATAATATTGGGAGGAGACTTTAATCTTTTGATGGATTCAGTCCTAGATCATAGTGAAGCAAAAGTGTGTAAGCCCCTTAGAGCAACATTGATGCTTCACAGGATGTGTAAAAATCTTGGTCTTGCAGATATTTGGAGACTTTTGAACCCATCTGGTAGAGACTACATTTTTTTTATCAGTCCATAAGATTTATTCTAGAATAGATTTTTTTTTTAATATCCAAATCCCTCTTTTCATCTGTTGTTGATTGCTCAATTGGAAATATCTTAGTCTCGGATCATGCCCTGGTGAGTTTAGAGGTGTTGCCACATACGGAGAAAAAGAAATCATATAGTTGGTGCCTTAATGTATCCCTTTTGCAAAATCCTGATTTCCAACAAATGTTAAAGACTGAAATCAGTGTTTACATGGAGATCAACTGGTCCTCAGTATCTTCTGTGGGCGTGGCTTGGGAGGCACTTAAGGCGGTTCTTAGGGGTCGGATTATACAGTATACCTCATTCACCAAAAAATCCAAAGCACGAGAACTCGTGGAGTTGGAAGGAAATATTAAAAGTGCAGAGGCAGAGCTGAAGCGCAGAATGTCGTCTGATGGCCTCAGAGAATTGACTCGATTGAAATACAGATATAATACTATTTTGTCGTGGAAGGTGGAGTTTTGTCTATTCAGGGCAAGACAGTCACATTTTGAGTCGGGGGACAAAGCAGGGAAGCTTTTGGCTAGATATATAAAGCAGAGAGAGTCTTTTTCTATCATTCCCTCTGTGAAATCTGCTGGTGGTGAAATATTTACCTCGGCCATTGATATTAATAATGCTTTTAAAGAGTTCTATATTGATCTTTATAGTTCTACGTCTTCGTCTACTGATGAAGATATTAGAAACTTTGTGGAACCATTAGATCTTCCTAAACTGAAGACTGAGCAAAAAAACTCTCTTGATTCTGAGATAACCTTGGAGGAGCTTGACGAGGTAATTAAGGCCTTACCTACAGGCAAAGCTCTGGGGCCAGATGGTTTTGCTGCTGAAATTTTTAGATCCTATGCTACAGAATTGGCCCCACTTTTGTTAGAGGTTTATACGGAATCATTAAAGAATGGAAAGCTTCCTCCAACCATGACACAAGCCCAGATCAGTCTGATTCTTAAAAAAGACAAAGATCCAAGCAAGTGTAAGAGTTATCGTCCAATTTCCCTGATCCAACTAGATGTAAAAATTTTGTCCAAAATTTTGGCTAATCGTTTAAGTAAGGTTATGACATCTCTTATACATATAGATCAGGTGGGGTTTATTCGGGGCCGCAGCTCTTCTGATAACATCAGGCGTCTCATCAATATCATGTGGTCAGTGGCGAATGAACAATCTCCGGTCGCTGCCATCTCACTCGATGCCGAAATGCATTTGATATGGTAGAATGGGATTATCTTTTTAAGATTTTGGAAATGTATGGGTTCGGGAGTACATTTATTGGTTGGATTAAGTTACTTTATAGACACCCTATAGCAGCGGTACAAACAATGTATTAATTTCAGATTATTTTACTCTGGATAGGGGCACTTGGCAGGGTTGCCCTCTTTCCCCATTATTGTTCTGTCTTGCCCTGGAACCATTAGCAGCTGCGATAAGAAAGGAGGATGATTTTCCAGGGGTGATGGCAGGAGGTGTGGCGCATAAGCTTCTGCTTTACGCAGATGATAATTTATTATTTGTCTCTGAAACTACTAGATCTATGCCTTGCCTCCACAGAATTATTAATTCCTTTTCCAAGTTCTCAGGATACAAAGTCAACTGGTCTAAATCCGAAGCTTTAGCTCTGGCTGCATACTGCCCAGTAAAGGCCTTTCAGCCGGGCGCCTTTCAGTGGCCCAAACAGGGCATTAAGTATTTGGGTATTTTATTCCCAGCAAATTTGTCTGATTTAGTTAGAGTTTATTTTGACCCTTTAATTAAAAAGTTTTCGAGCGATGTGGACAGATGGGCTTCATTACATTTATCGATGATTGGGAAGGTTAATGTGGTGGTTATAGTAATAGAGGGGGTTAAGTATTGATTCTGTTTGTATATGTTCTTGCTTTTATGTGTTAATATAGGAATCAATAAAAAATGTTTTATATAAAATAAAAAAAAATAATGAACGCCTTCAACATTAAAAGTGTAATTTTGTGTAATTTTTTAAAATCATTTTGTAACCAATTGCAACTTGGCAAATTTGAAAATATTCAAATTGCACAACTAAAATTTTAGAACTATGGTGGTGGGGACAATTTTTTAGTAAATAGCGATTTTACAAACTAGCAAACTAGCTAAATTTCAGTCTGTTCCTCAAACAAAGCTATTACTGAGCCTCAGAAGGTTTACAATAAAACACACAGGTCCTATAGAGTACTGTTATGTGACTTTTATGGTGCTGCCTAACATCTTTTGTGTTCAATGGAAGAAAGAAAGTCATATGGGTTTGGAACAACATGAGGGTGAGTAAATAATGACAGGATTTTAATTTAAAGGGATAGTTCACCCAAAAATTAAAATTCTCTTATCCTTTACTTACCCTCATGCCATCCCAGATGTGTTTGACTTTCTTCTGCAGAACACAAACAAAGATTTTAGAAGAATATTTCAGCTCTGTAGGTCCATACAATGCAAGTGAATGGTGACCAGACCTTTCATATCTTCAGAATTTATATAATAGATGTGAGAAACAGAACAATACTTAAGCCATTTTTACTCTAAATCTCCACTTTAACTTTCACTTTCAGATGTGAAAGTGTAACTAAACAGGCACCACATGTGACTTTCAGATGTAAAAGTGAAAGTGAAGATTTAGAGTAAAACAGGGCTTAAATATTGATCTGTTTCTCACCTACACCTATTACATCACTTCTGAAGATATGGATTAAACCACTGGAGTCTTATGGATTACTTCTATTTTGTGAGCTATAAAATCACCATTCACTTGCATTGTATGGAACAACAGAGCTGAAATATTCTTCTAAAAATCTTCATTTGTTTTCTGCAGAAGGAAAAAGTCATAAACATTTGGGATGGCATGAAGGTGAGTAAATGATGAGAGAATTTTTATTTTTGGGTGAACTAACCCTTTAAGGGTGAAATACCCCTTTAATACGTTATTAACAAGGCAGAAAAAAATATAAAATGCAATGCTGCGAACTGATTAGTAGATGAAATTTGCTTAATGGGAATGTCAAGTATTCCTCAGTGGATTTTCAAGTCATATTTGATCTGTTTGACACATCACACTGTTTCTGAGGGAATACACTTGTACAACCCTGCAGGCCATATTTAATTAAAAATGACTTTGGGGAAAAATAATCAGTCCACTCTACCCTGAGTGAAACTTATTAATGAGCTTCATCCAGACAAATATGTTTTTCCTTCAAGGATCTGACAGGCAGTTAGAAAGCAATGTCTAATTTATAAAATGCTTCATTTTCCTTAATGCTTCCTTAATGCTAGGTGTTCCTACCTCTGAAATAATACATTTTACCACATGCAGTTAATGAATTCCATTAATATTTGAAGGTATAATTCCGTGTGATTATTGCCTCATAATGAAACAACAGCTATTTGATGAAGAGAGTGGGCTTTTTTAGCCTGTTATTTGATTTGTTTTTTAATTGTGAGCCAAAGTGCGTGCCTGTAAAGGGAGAGTTCACCCAAAAATAAACTTCTTTTGTGACATATTCACTCACATGGCATTACAAACCTATGTGACTTTTTTCCTCTGAGTAATACAAAAGGAGATGTTTAGCAGAATGCCCAAGCTGCTCTTTTCCATAAAATGAAAGTGAGTGGAGACTCACGCTGTCAAGTTCCAAAAAGGACAATAAAGCACCATAAAAGTAGTCAATATGACTTGTGCGCTAAAAACCAAGTCTTATGAAAACATTAAATAGCTTTGTATAAGGAACAGACCGAAATATATATCATTATTCACTGACAATTTCATCATCCACTTTCATTGTATGGAAAAGAGCAGCATTAACATTCTGCTAAACCTTTCCTTTTGTGTCGAACAGAAGAAAGAAAATGATATGGGCTTGAAATAAAATGAAGATGAGTAAATAAAGCCTTTTTTTTCTTTTCTTTTTTTTTTTGGGTGAACTATCCCTTTAAGTAAACAGTCTTGGCATGGCATGGATTAGTTTTGCATGTTACATATTTTGCAGAATCTGTGAAAATGTTATCAACACAACAGCGGTGAGTTTCCTCAGAGCTTCCTACAGGCACATTTGGCATGAGGTAATGTGGAAACAGTAATCAACAAACAACCAGACATCAGCATCATGTTTGTGTGTTTGAGCTTTATGAACAGAGATTCATTGTGATCAAATCGCCTGATAAGTTTAGTAAGCAATTTTATCACACTAAAATCATGTTAACATGTACAGTTTATTGTTAACATCTTGTTGCTAAACTTTTGAAACATTGAGTATTTCAATATTTATGGATTAGTCCCATTCACTTCCATTGTAGGTGCCTTTCTGTAACCACAATTTGTATATATACTGTACATATATACAGTATATGTATGTATACATATGGGTTATATGTATACTGTGTGCTGAATGTCAAAATGTATGATTATTAGCAATAGGTTATGGTAATTATTTATGTTGCAAAATTTGTGCTGGACTAATGAAAATCCTCTGTTGTCTGACTGTGAATTTCTGCCATTACAATTTAAATTCCAATTCAACTTCCAGTGACCAATTCAAATCCTAACTAATGAACTGATAGGGAACCAATTCTTTATTTCTGAAATAAAGAACACAAGCTGCCAAACACATTTTCATTGTTTAGAGGCTAATATGTACATGCATATGTGTATGTATGAGTGTGTTAAAGAGGAAATGCATTTGCAATCCATTAGGTCCATTCCCTGAAAATGCTCTTGTTGTGGTTTTATTGTTGTGCTTTGATTGGAAGCTTTTTGGATGATGGCTTATTTTTTTCACTCTCCCTCTCAGTAACACAGTGATAAAATTAAAACCAGACAATTACCCATCCGAGCAAACATGGGCTCCTGATCCTCTCGGATCACAAAACAACAGGCCTGTAATGCATTTACTCAGTATTATTTAGCATATGTCCAGTTAACTCACTTCACTGCACATAAGAGAGATGACATGTCTCTTTCCCCTCACCTTTCTATCTCTCCTATATACAGTATATATACTGTATACCAGACCAAAATTAAGCATAAAATCTGCACACTGCATCACAAATAGGGCGTTGCATGAAAAAAAAGCATGCTGGGCACAACCAGGCACTAGCACAGCTCTATGTTTAGTGTTCCTTAATAGGAGTCAACAAAATCTTTTTAAAGGAATATTCCTATTTACAGTAAATACCACAGAAAATCCATTTTGATTTGTAAAAACATACAAAAGTCACGTGTACAGTAATGCACTTACTATGGAAGTCTATGAGGTAAGCCACAGATTAGTAAAATGTATTGAACATTTTTTTAACAATGTTGCAATCAAGACATTAAGAGTTTAGTGCAATCTCACAACCCGGTATATATTCACTATGATTAATAAGACATTAGTTCACCTCAGCATTATTTTCAATGTGTGGCGATGTGACTGGTATGGAAAATGTATAGTTTTGGTGAAAAGAAGCTGTGATTTCATTAATGTATTGAAGAGCCTGTCCTTGCAGGTCTTAATTAATGTTATTCAGTGAAATCCAGCAGAAATCATACAACCCTCTCAAGTTCCCTACACTTTATGAAGCCTGTCAACTTTATAATTCAAACAGTTCCCTGCTAACATGCTTCTTTGAATTTTGTTTCCCAATTTCAAGTGAACATGCACACAGCCTTCGGTTTGAACTAAGACTTGCGGCTTTTGCCTACATCGTATTCTGACACCTCGACTCTCAGTCTGCAACTGTGTCTAATATCTGAAACCTATAAAGTATGCATTAAGTACGCTCGTGGATGTGCTTTTATGGTTATACTGTATCTGTCATATACAGTACTTATTGATTAACAGTACTGTGCAAACGTCTTAGGCTCATTAGATGTTTCACAAAAACATTTGTCTTAAGACAGTTATTTTATATCTTCTGCTTTAGTGTGACAATAGGGCATAGCAATTTTAGGTTTAGAACGTGAACAAGAAGCTCTGCAAGTGCAACAGATGTTATGGCCCCCACAGAGCCCGGATCTCAACATCAAGTCAGTCTGGGATTACATGAAGAGACAGAAGCAATTGAGACAGCCGAAATAGATAGAACAACTATGGTGAATTCTCCAAGAAGCTTAGAACATTCTATCTGCAAGCAACCAAGAAAAACTGTGCGCAAGTATTTTATTTTATTTTTTTAATGTTTACTGCACTTTGTATGAAGTTAATTGATAAATAAAAAAATATTCATGGCATTATCTATGAAAACATCCTCACTATAAAATATTTTTCACAACTGCCTAAAATTTTGCACAGTACTGTATATAAATGTAAAGAAATAGGTTGATTTTTTTTACTTTATTATAATTGCCCACAGCAGCGCTGAATGGTGTAGCTGTGATGGAGTTGTCTGTGCATGAATTTCAGGAATCCTGTCAAGAACATTTCCAGATCATATTAAAATAATGTTTGCACTGTGACATTATTTTCATGACAATATTTCACCATGTTTTCCCCTAAATTCTCTACTGTACTACTGGTCTTTTATAATGAGGAAAAATCTCATTCTCTTTACTGTAATGTGAAAAAGAAATACATTGTTTAAATTGTAAAGTATACATCTGCAACATATACATAAGTATATACCATAGTAGTATTTTTCATTCTGAATTTATTTTTTAATTTTTTTTGCAGACTAATCACACTGTAAATTAGGTGACAGTAGGCCTATAGGTCGAAAATTCTTCAGCTGATATTGGTCTGTGCTTACCGAAATTCTAATCACTGCCCCTAGTGGCCGAAGCTGTAAGTGTTGTTGAATGGATGGGCATGTGTGAGCTCCAGTTTCTGGGTAAAATGTCCACTGAGTGGTGGTAGAAGGTGGTTGTATTTTTAGTTGTAAATTATGTAATAGTCAACAGAAATGCATATTTTATTAACTCTACCTTCTTACCCAAACCCCAACCCCTTTGGGTAGTAGGGTAAAAAAAATGTAGAGCAAAAGTGTAACCTCCGAATCACACTCGCGCAACACGCTAACAGTAGTGCCAGATGGAAAGGTAAACAAATTTAAATTGTTGCAAACTGTCTGATGGGGGATGACGCTTGTCAGTAATTCGGCAGAATGGGGTTGATTTCATGGAACATGGACATTCGGAAGCAACGTGTTGATTTCCTGTGTGATCATGTTTGTTTTTTTACATTAAAGTTAAGAGAGCTTATGGGTAAGTCATGCTTATTTGCCACGAAAACAGTATTGCAATGCAAATGTAGCTGGTACACCACAGCATACAAAACTATTTTTGGGGGGTTTAATCTGATGGCTGTTTATTAAAATGGGGAAAAAACAGCAGTCGAAGGGGCCGTATTATATAAAGAGAAAAAAAGGAATAAAGAAAATACAAAAAATTAAATATAAAAATGGAATACGGAAATGAAATCATTTACAATGAAATACGGTAGAGGCCAGTCATCATATGTGTGCACAGAACGTGGTCAGACTCCACACATGCAATCCATATGCCTCCCAAAGTATTCTCAAACGATGAACAAAACCAGGAGCTCTCTTGCCCAAAGCATGCTCTCACGTTCTAACCAGCACATGCGTGTAACACAGTGGGCATCGCAAAACTCTTAAAGGGGCCATGACCAATTTATGACCAGAGTTAAATTATATGAAATTTATCCTCTTGGCTACACAAAAAAGAAAGAAAGAAAATCTTAATGGTCCTAAAATAGACTTAATTTTCATTATGCAACATATTTATGGGATTATATATGACCCAGGCATTTCTTTGTGAGATTCACTTATGAGGACATTCAATGTTTTTGAACTTTGTTTTGTCACATTTACAATTAGAAAAACACAGTTTTGCAGTAAATGCATTTGACTGTCCTTGTCTTGCTCAAGTAGTGGCTGTTTGTTGTTGTCCTGTGTCCATCATCACTCTTTTCTTTCCTTCTAAATTGAGGTTCAATTTGGCACTCATCTTTTACACAGCCCTCTCATCTGTCTCTTGCTTTCTCTTATTCTCACTGTCAGGGTCAAATCATTCCTGTCCTCTACACGCTGAGTGTGTTTTGAGTGTGTGGGCACGTCTGACTGGATCGGCTGTATTTTTGTACTCCAGAGCCAATCAAAACATTTTCTCTGTTCTGTGCTCACTTATGGCTTTGATGTAAACACTATAAAGAGGAGCGGGTTACATGTTTCAATATTCATAAAGGAACAGTTCATCCAAACATCAAAAGTCATTATTTACTTACCCTCTTCATTCAGAACCCATAATGCTTTTATTTGTAACACAAGAAGAGAAAGCCCCAAAAAAGAAAAAAGAAAAAAAAGAACATTAAGCCCATAAGTAGTCAATATGACTATTTTGCATGTCATAAAGCAGCAGTGTGCAATATTACAAGTGTTCTGAAGCCAAATCAGTGGCAAAAGCGAGTTATTAAACAAGTTGTTTTCAGCTGTACAGGCTGCAATACAGTGAAGAGGAATGCATGTTTTATAAACTGTACCACCCAACCCAAACCCCAAACCTAAACCTAACCCTAACCATCAGTGGAGTTAAAATTTAATGTTAGAGGGAAAAATGCAACCTCTGAATCTGGCTCATCACTGATTATGCGAACGTGATTACTCACTGGTAACAACGCGGTATTGGAACCCGTGTCTCCCATGCTGTTGATGCAATGCGCTTCTGGTCAATGCATAAACGTATTTTTGGAGTAAATTATGACAATTAAAATTTTTGGGTGAACTATTACTTTACTATTCACCATCAGTCTGTCCGTATTATAGTTTAGAATTACAGAAGAACTAAATATGTTGTTGTTGTGTGTATAATGAGGCTGCTGTCCTTCTTTACTCCTGTTGTACTCTCTCTCGCTGGGTCCCGGGGGCTGCTTTAGACATCATAACTCAGGATCAAGCCCTCCCTAAATAGACTGACCTGTATGATATTGCTCTCTCTGTCAGAGCTCATCCCATATCTCAGAGGGTGTTTAAGCTCTAATGGACAGGACCAGTTGGGCTTGATATAAGGGTGTGTGTGTTTGAGAGAAAATTGTTACATGTAGTTTTTGTCTATAACTGTTTAGAGTAAACGTAGAACCATTTGCACTAGTGGTCTCAGATTTTTGTGCCCCACTGTACTATATATGCAGAGAATCTGTGTTCAGCAAATTTCCAAAGGATTAAAAACCTGTATATTATACACATCCCCTGCGCCTTACTTGTTTATTTATATATTTTTTGTGGTAATTTGATAATGCTTTCAGGTTCCAACTCTCAGCTCTATTTAACAAAACTCCACATTTAAATAGTTTCCACGTAATTCTGCAGATTTCCCCCACAATCAGTGCGGAAGATCTGAAATGTGGAAAGATTCCATCAACCCTCACTGGTCATGGATTTACTGAGAATTTTGGATTTACAAAAATGCTGTAATGCCATGATAATGGAAATACACATTCAAGAAGGCAAACAAGCTGTGTGTACACCAAAACATTCAAGAACAGCAATCAAGAGCACTCAGAAAACATGGCTTGAAAACATTTTTCATCAGGATGCTTCATCTCCTGTGCAAGAAAAGCAATTCACAGGACTTGTCGAGTGTTTCCTTTCTTCTGCTTGTCTCTGAGCCTCTCTAATTAATTTTATAATTGAGCCATTTGAGTGCATCACAAACTCATTACTGACACCAGCAGGTTTCCACAGAGGCCTCAGATAATGTGTTTAGTTTGATAATGTAATTGTTTGCTGTTGTATATAATGAATGTACTGAGAGTTAGGTCAGGCTTTGAGTTGTGTTTGTAGTTATTGAGACATTAGCATAGGGCTGTGTGCAACTTATCATCTCATAGAATAAATGTAACTATAACTACATTTCAGTAGTTCGCAAGTTAATGTAATCCTGCATTGAAAATAGAGTAAACGTGTTTGGCTCACTGTCCTGGGTGAAGGGCTCGAGGCTCGAGCTTGAATACACCCCCGGACTTAGAGTAGTTACTGATGAAATAGATAGATGGAGATGGGGAGATGGAGGAATGCTGGAAGGCTTGATGCCACGTAGAGGTAAGCAGCTGTTTATATACGCTTGCTCTGGCAGTGTGATTGGTCAGATTAAATGAACTTGCTCCTCCTGAACTTTGTTAATGAAACTCCATTTCAGTAGTTCACAAGTTAATGTAATCCTGCATTGAAGATAGTGTAAAAGTATTTGGCTCGCTGTCCTGGGGGAAAGGCCCGAGGCTCGAGACTTGACCCGAGCTTGAATACCTCCCCGGACTTAGATTAGTTATTGATGAAATAGATAGGTGGAGATGGGGAGGTGGAAGGATGCCGGAAGGCTCGATGCCATATAGAGGTAAGCAGCTGTTTATATACGCTTGCTCTGGCAGTGTGATTGGTCGGATTAAATGAACTTGCCCCTCCTTAACTTTGTTAATGAAACTCCATTTCAGTAGTTCCAAGTTAATGTAATCCTGCATTGAGGATAGTGTAAAAGTGTTTGGCTCGCTGTCCTGGGCAAGGACTTGAGGCTCGAGACTTGACCCAAGCTCTAGTACCCCCAAAAAGAAGCCAGGAAATGGGACAGCGAACCTACAGATCCTTGTAGTACGAAGTGATGTTTTTACGACGCCTCTTATTTCCCCCCAAAAGAGACGAACTTGAAATGATTTGCTAAGCGTTTGCTAAGCCTTGTGTGAGATGGGCAGAGGTGCCAAAGATGATAGAATGAGCAGAGCCACTAGTGGAGGCAGCCTCACGCTAGGGTCTGCTCAGGGGATAGGAAACTGGGAGGTACAGGATAGGTAGAAAATGAAGAATGAAAATAGTCTGAAGCACTGACGAGACAGTGGCAGTTACGACCACATGGAAATGAGCTCTTGCGGGAGCTGTTATGCACTGGAGGGGTCGTTACATCCAAACACGAGGGCCGCCCCTGTGGTCGGGCAGGTTCGCCCCGGGTGGAGGCGTGAATCCAAGCTGCCTAGACCCGACCATAAGCCCCCCTCCAGACACGGTTGGTTCAACAGAATGGGCCCGTGCAGTGAATGGGCGAACCCTGTAGGAAAGGGGCTCGGCGGCCACATGAGCAAGCAAGCCCAACCTGCGATCGAACGGGGGCCCTCACTGCATTTGAAAGGGGGAGTCCTCCTGGATCTTCAAACAGGAGAGCCCATGATACAAATGATGAGAATTCAGACGGGAGAACCCCCACTGCATTTCGAACAGGAGAGCCCTTGATGTGATTGTGCTGGAGGAGCCTGATATGCCTGAAAGCGGGGGTCACCCCGAGCGGAGGCGTGAATCCAAGTCACTTGGACCCGACCTAAGCCCCCCCTCCAGACACAACTGGTTTGACGGGATGGGCCCGTGAAGCGAGCGGGCGAACCTCGTAGGAGAGGAGATTGGCTGCCGCTCAAGTGAGCAAGCCCAACTTGCCATCGAATGGGGGCCCTCACTTCATTTGAACGGGGGAGTCCTCGCTGCACTTCGAACGGGAGAGCCCAAGATACAAATAAACGTGAGTTAGCTCGCACTGCATTCGGATGACCAGTGGCCAAGTATGCGTATTTCGTGCTCGGGCAGGCCTTTGTGGGCTGCTGTGGTTGTGGGGCCGATGTGGAAGTAATGGCTTGAGTATAGTTTTTCTGAGATGCCGGATTTGAGCAGGACAGATTTGAGGTGTTTTTGGAATCAGAATTGGGAAACTGCTTGATTTTTGTCATCCCTACAAAAAAATATGATTTTAATAATAAATTATGAAGGTGAATTAGTGCCTAAAAGATTTGCATGTGTAGAGTAAGATACTGTATGTTAAAGCTTAAATCAAATAGCAAAGTGTAAAAATAAATTGCATGCACACAAATATTTTTGAAAAAGAAGAAAAAAAGAAAAAAGTTTGCAATATTTTAATGCTTTGCATTAGTGTAATTCATGTGTTGTGAGTATTTGATTTTAAGGGGTTGCATACCGGATGCGTCTGGCGGATGATATGCCGCATTCTAAAATTCGAAACAACAATGAAGGTATGCGCACCGCTGCTGCCGCTCGGTGACTGTCGGCGGTGCCCAGCTATGACTCCGGAGGCTGCTCAAATTTCTGCCGCGCATGCATATTTTCCATTAAATTCATTCCAAATCATTGACAAAGATCACAGATTATTTACTCTAGCATTGTTCATTCTTGAAGAAGGGAAAAACCTTGGTAACTTTTGTTACACACTGATCAGGTGTAACAAAATCACACTGATCAGAGATCACACTGATCAGGTGACTCTCTGTCACCTGATCAGTGTGCCCTGTGTTTGATACCTGTGCCTAGCTGAGACACACCGCGGCCTGGCGCTTCTCGTCCGGTGTGCGACTGCCTTTACACTTTTGGCACTGGTTTTTCACCTAATTATGGACAAACCTTTACAAACCTGCAATCAGCGATATGCAAGCGAAGAAAGTGTGTCATGAACAGCTAAATGGATTGACCATGTCTACGTAGAATCAGTCTGTGTCTACAAAATAAACTTTGAAAAGTGTGAATGACTTGTGCTTGTGGCGAAAATATTTTCCCAAAATGATACAATATACTGTACATTGTTCCTTCTTCCCTTCTTTACGGCAGTCTATTATTGTGGTATTAACTATTTTAGATGAACCAACCCATAATCAGCTTGCATAACCAGAACAAACTTCGGTTGGTTGCTTTAAATGTCAGTTTAATGGTCTCTTCCTGTCTAATTGGGCAGTTCTTGGCTAGAATAGCTGTAAATGTGACTAGACTTTATCCTAGAAGTTAAAAGTCTGGCAACGTGAGACTAATGAAGATATAATTGATATAGCATGAAGTTCATTTTTTATAGCTGATTGTTCCCGTCAGGGCATGCTGCCCCTCAAAGACGTGTTTTAAACTGACTTTTACATTACATGATTAATATTGGCTTTCATACAGTATTGTGGGGACGATTGTGCTGAAATGGTTATATATTAGCCAGATTCACAAAAAACACAAACCCACAGCCTGCAGACAAGGGATTCAGTGCTCTTTTCAAAGCCTATCTGTCTCTCAGCCAGAGCCCTTAGGTTAATATGGGACAAGTGTGTGTGTGTGTGTGTGTGTGTGTATACCAGATTTTGAGACCTCTCAAGATCACATATATTGGTCTTTTCCGTAAAGGAACACAGTATATTAACACCATGCTACAGCTGATAATTACCTGAACCAGAGGTCAGCACAGCATTTTCACCATTACACTGAATTCAAGATTTCCATGCATCTGAATGGCTACTTCTCCATTTTGGTTCATTAAATTGGACAGTCTGGATCTTGGTGTGACAGGTCATGGTATTGATTTTGGCCTGGAGGGGTCTAGTCTTGGTCTGGGTCTTAGATTGGTTCAACTCTACTGTATACTGTATGCATGTGTGTGTATATGGATATTCATAATGTTTGTTTGTGTGTGTGTGTGTGAGAGAGAGAGAGAGAGAGAGAGAGAGAGACTGGTGTTCCAGAGCACAATTAATCGATCACAGTGATTGATTCTCTCTTTGAAGATAAAGAACCTGCTGTTGTTCAGCATGACTCTTTGATTGTGGAAGACACCTCAGTCTCTTTCTTCACTTTAATGTTCACCATCTTTATTGATGTTATGCAGAGGGCTATGTTCAAGTACACAAACACTCCTTAGTCACAACTCTGAAAGCTTCAGAGCTTCTGCTCTGAAATGGGCCCTGGGCACAGATAGCATTGTTGGTTGGGTTTTCCCAAAGTCTCTAATCACATCTGATGTCTGTTTTATCAATAATGGTCAAGGAGTGTCTGATAGGGTCCTATAACATGTCTGAGGCTTGATTAGCATTTTATATTTGGAGTGTGTTTGAAGTTCACTGCTTCAAGAGTGCCAGAGGCTGTTTGAATCTGACTAAAGTCACTTCTACTAATTCATTTTTAATTAGTTACATATTTTAACTACTTAAGAGAATAAGCCACTTGTGTTCCAGACCAAAAAGCACAAATGATCGACATTACTTTACCATGAGGAAAAGGGCTTTGTTGACTGTTGCATTATGTTTTAATGTTTTAATTAAATAGAAACATTTTGGATAAGGGGAAAGGGGCATGGGTAGGGTTAGGGGATAGAAAATATCATCAGCTCAGAATAAAAAGAATAGATGTAAAAAATAAGTCCTCACAATGATAGAAAACAATGTGTGTGAGTACCAGTGAGTACCTTGTTTTCCTAAACATCAAAGAAAATGTGAGTGGTGCTTGCAGTGGCAAAATACACCACCACAATGTCCAACCAAGTGCCTAAATACATTGCCTCAAGTCAAACAAGTCCACCCCCATTTTTCTACAATGTTCTGGTGCTGATATATGGCTGGAGCATTTTGCTGTACAGTAGCTTGGGTGCTGTGGATGGTTGCTAGGGCATGGCTTGGCAGTTGCCAGGGTTCCAGTTTCCTTGGTGCATTCATAAGTAGCTTGTTCACACTTCCTTGTGCTTGACGTATGAGACAGCTTCAGAAGACTAATCTAAGATTAAACCTTTACCTTTATGCTGCCTTTAAGTATTGGACAGCATTGAATAGCATTGTGTGGATAAACACACATCATGCTGTATATTCTTTAAAATATCTTTGGGTTCTGCAGAAGAAAGAAAGTCATATAAATTAGAGACTGCATTAGGGTGTTTAATTATGAGAGAACTATCATTTTTGGGTGAACTATTCCTTTAAAGACTGCTTGCTAGCTCAAGTCAAATGAGTCTCTATGACATTAAGATCTGGAAATATGATCACTTTGATCACTTTTTAATGTTTAGTGTACAGGATTTTATCGCCAGTCTTTAGTCTGCCAGGCAAACAACGTATATCCAATCACTTATACTGTACTGTAAAAGTCATAGCACACCTCTCCTCAACAAGCCAGCCGATTCATGTCTGTAGCACAAACGTTTGGGACGAGTTACATAATGACATTTTGAATGGAAGAAGATTTGGGTTAGGGATTTTGGAAAATCCCTAAACAACAGCCAGAGCAATTGTAATGTAATAGTAGTGAACTAATTACTATTTAGATGCAATATAAGCACCACTAGATAGCTTAATATTTGCTCTATACCCTAACCTTACTAATAACACCTAAAGACAACAAACGTCAAATAAATGTCCTCAGAAATGTAGTGAAGTTTGGTGCAGTTTTGGTAAACATCAAACTTGAATTTTTGCATTATGATTTTCTGTTTGAATCACCTATGGGCATCTTAATTGTTTATTCATTGGATCCCATTAGCAGATGCGTGGTGCCTGTCTTCTTGCTATTAGTGCCTTGAGAAGGGGTTGTACCAAGTTCTTCCCAGGGGCTTAATTGGATGTTTGGTGGTGGGAGAAACTTAAAGTCTAGTATAGGCTACATTAATACACTATAGGTGGGGATTTTGATTCATCCTTGTGACTTAAGCCTTTCAAATCCATTCACCAAAAAGATTCGTCCAAAAACAAATATTAGTTCACGAACGAAACATCGCTGTAACTCAGGCTAGGGTTGGTTTTAGGGGTAGAGTCAGGTTTAAGGCCATAGTATACTTCAGTTGTCAGCAATGCTGATCAGAACACGCACAGTAAGTGTGACGCAAATTTCGTCATCAACATAGTCTGCACGGATTGTCCGCGTGCAGCCCAGATTTTCTCAAAACGTGGACAGTCCTTGTCTTTGTACATCATCTGCGCATGTGCATGGGATTGGCTGCAGCAATATGTGGGTCCACTAGGTGGCAAAATTTATATTGGGGTCGTTGCTTTTAAGTAGTCAAAAAAGATAGTGGACACTACTAATAAAAATAACAAAGTAGTAGTAGTAACAGCAACAATGGATGGGCACATTGATGAGTTTTTTGTGAAAAGGTGAGAAGTCACCCCCATTTATACAACTCAAGTCATGAGGTGTATAAAGACGACTTTCGACGTATGAATTCATGGACAGTTGGCTGTCCTTCTTTTTTTTCCATAGAGCGTACGTTCTATAGAGGATACAACTCTGTGCTGTCCTCTACAGGTCACGGTAGGAAAATCACAAAACAGTCGCCATCTGCACTCAGAGTCAATGGAGTATACTTTGAAAACTCGGTTGACCGGGCACGATTCAATTCGGAATGCGGAAAACAAAGTATACACGGGCCTTTAGGGTTAGGTATAGGGCTAGGGGTTAGGTGTAGGGTTTCTGTGGGAGTCAAAATAAACACAATAAACACTGTGTATGAATGTCGCATGCGACTCTCGCAGACTTTCCACAGCTCGACAGTTCCTTTTTAGACACAACCGTAGTAATGAATCTCCAGCTGAATTTATGGGACTTTGGAGGGGCTCACTCTCATCCTGGCTGTCAGATTGCTGCTGCTGCATGGCTTGTCATTTACATAAGATAATCACTGACTAGTTATACAAGACTAGTCAACTTGTAAAAATTTGTTGTTGCACAAGCCTTGGCCTGTAATGTTAAGTGCACACTCACCCTCTCTTCCTCCTCCCTCAGGTCAGGCATGGTGCTGACACACAGTGTAACTGCCGTAATGGCCACAAAAACTACCGAGAGGCAGGCGAAGATCTTCCCAGGAATCCCAGAGTGAGGATTCTCCACCATGTCTCTGAGGCTGTGCATGCACCCAGCCAAACGTCCCTCCTCTGGGCTCCCGTCACATGGCGCCTCCTCATATGACTGACGCGAAGCAAGCTCGGCCTCTTCCTCCTCTTGCCGAAGTCTCTCCCGCTGCTCTGCTTGCCGAAGACGCAACTTTCTCAAGCAACACCACTCCAGACTTGCCTCCTCCACACCCCAGTAAAGCAACTCCTCCTGAAAAGACAGAGCACACATCTCCCGCAGGAGACGAAGCTTTCCGGCCGCCAGGAACGTGACAATGGAGCGGAAAGCGTTGGGGCTTCGGTCGAAGAAGAACTCGTTGCAGTGAGCGTCATAGTCATCACACAAGTCGAGGATCTCCTCGGCATTGCTGCAGCTCCGTAACTTTCCCAGGCGCGTCAACGGAAACTCCTCAAGAGTGGACCATGGTATGCGATAACGGATGCCACCCACGTTAATGATGGCGGCACGGTCAACTGCATCATCCTCGTCCACGCTACCTGCAAGATGCCGGTAAATCTCATTCTCCTTTCTAGGCTTGTGCTGCAGTTGCACTCGTTTGTAAAACACGCCCTTTTTGCTGCTGATCTCATGGGGGTTCTCCAAAGGGTTGAAGTGGAAGGTGGTAAACTGATGATCAGTGCTGCCGGCTAGAAACGCCACCTCCTGGTACATCTCTTCGGCGTGGCTGTAAGGGGTGTACACTCCACAGATTCAGAGTTTACAAGGCCACATTGGTCGACTCAGCATGTGTATGGCTGAGTTCTGAGAGACAAAAGAGTAAGATTTTAATTGAGATTTACTCTACAGTTCGTGATCCAGAATCTTAGGTTTTGCAGCAAAACACAACAAAATTTGCCCAGCAAACAACGGTCCACAACACAGCAAAAAGCCACAAGGCAACCAAATAAAGTCTGCTTCTGTTAATTCTGTAGTGGCTTGACTCTGTTAGAGGTTCATTTAGGGTTAGTTTACCCAAAAATTAAAATTTTGTCATCATTTACTCACCATCATGTCATTCCAACCCAGTATTATTTGGCAGAGTGTCCAAACTGTTCTTTTCTGTATAAAGAATGTGGATAGTGATTATACATCCAAGCTCCTAAAAAGACAAAATGCAAAATGACAGTTTCATAAAAGTAGTCCATACAACTTGTGCACTATATTTTACATGTTCTGAAGTTATATGATAGCTTTGAGGAATAGACAGAAATTTAAGTCATTATTCAAATATTCAAAATCATTCACATTATTCTGATGATGTTAAAGATTGAGTGAAAATGAGTACACATTTGCACGGGTGCAGAATTTACCATTTGCAATCCAAAATTCAACAAGATCTGGATTCAGAATGCTAATTAACTTAAGCACACATCGACTAGGCCAATAATACTCATTGGAAGTACGTAATGAACGTATTACAGCTGTCAAACTTCAACCCTAATGCCGCAAAATGTATACTAATATATTCTTCTGAGTCCCCTAATCCTACATTGCATTCTCCTGACACCATATTTGCATACTTTTTTGAAACAGCAGTAAAAATATGTTCTCCCATGGCTTTAGAAATCCTAATTGCTCACGAATCATGGGATACAGTTAACTCATGTTAAAACAAGTTGAATCCCAATGTGGAGGATTTAATTATGATATTTCTATTCTCTTCATGGCTAAGTTTCTAAATGAGCTGTGTACTCCCCTCAATGGCAGTGTAAGGTCCAGTGCTCTCAAATAAATATTGGTGTAATTACTGTGTTTGCAATATTAGATAAATCAGATATGAGAATGCAAAATTAGAATATCATCTGTCTTTAGCCACCTTTGCAACCAAATCAAATTAAGTTTATTTTATTTCTTTGATTTAGTTGTTTAGGTACAATAAACAATATTATAAATTCTCATTTATGTTGTATCATGAATGTATTTTCCAATTAAATGTGTGATTAAGTGTTTTGAAAACAATTTGAAAGTTCACTATGACTGTCACCAAGGAACGAATTTCGACAGTCATATTTACAGGTTGCAGACAGTGATAAAGTCTAGCCAACCTTTGTGAAAACAAAGTAATGTATTCATACAGAATATTTGTTCAGAGGGGCATTTGTTACACCCTCAAAAGTACCATCATATTGGCAGTGGTAACTTAACATTTTGTATTTCATACAAAAATGCAGCAATGACGTGTTTAATAAACTGTATGTACAAATCTAAATATATTACATATCACTCTTGATGCATTTAAATTTTTAAGTGAATAAAGGTGTAAAATACCCACAATATCACTTTTGTGCTGTTTGTTCAAGTGACAGTCTTATTTTTTTCTGTAGGAATATGTCTTTAGAAGTCAGTGGACACATGGCCCCTGGAGCCCCATTAAAGACATGAATGCTTTTTTCATTCGAAATTACCTCCACTTTACTTCAACTTCTAGTACAAATGAAATCCCAATTAGAATTAGTTCTCTAGGTATGATATAAGCAATTAAAAACATTTGAATATTATACATGATGCAACTTCAGCCCAGACTGGGCTTTCATTTAATTTCTTAGCATGCTTCCTGGAGCCTCTGAGAGTCCAAATGACTCACTGTAGGCTGTTTAAGTGAAAGAAAGCTAAAGAAAGATGCCATGAATTATTGCTCAATCTATGAGTCAAAATATGACCCAGCATTTCCCAGCGTGAAGCTCAAACTTGCACATAATATGTTAAAGCAGATGCCAAGACATTTTAAAAATTCAAATGAGGCAGACTTTTATCCTTTGCAGAGATGACACTAAGAAGCGATGCCTACGACAATGAAAAATTATTTATACACAGCACCACAATTGAGTAAAGGAGACAATTTTAGATGGGTGATAAGAATAATGGATCTTGCCAATATGAGGTGTCTTTTATGTCAAGTGAATGATATTAGACAAAAAGAAAAAAAAAAAGGTTTTGGTACCAAAACATGCCATGGTATTACGATGATCTTTTGGATATGGAATCATGGTAATATTTTTTTTTTTGACATGTTATATGATATATACTGTATACTGTATATACTGTACCATGGGGTTCAACACTGTAGTCCATGTTAAAGATTCAAAATCTAATTTCAACCTGTTTCAATTTGACTTCTTGGTAGCGTGGACGAAGATACTGATTGAGTACTTACTGTTTTTTTCTTTCATTTTTTTCTCCCCTTTTCTCTCCAATTTGGAATGACCAATTCCCAATGCACTCTAAGTCCTCGTGGTGGCGTAGTGACTCGCCTCAATCCAGGTGGCAGAGGATGAATCTCATTTGCCTCTGCATCTGAGACCGTCAATCCGTGTATCTTATCACATGGCTTGTTGACAGGGGTGAAGAGAAATCGGCCCAGGATTTTACATAGAAACTGGCCCAAAATTTTACATAGAAACTGGCCCAGAATTGTTGGGGAGGTGTGGGGGGGGTCACTGTCCTTTTCTGCATATCGCTGCCCCATTCGGCATATCGCGGCGCCGTTTTGTGGCCCATTCTGCATAACGCGGCGGCTCATTTCAGCTTAGTCCCAGTTCTCCCGATGGCCAGTCCGCCCCTGATCAGCCCCAAAGTGCGTCGGCCCACCAGGAAAATGCCCGGTATACCAGATTACCAATCCAGCCCTGCTTGTTGAGCGCATTACCGTGGAGACATCGCACGTGTGGAGGCTGACACTATTCTCCGCAGCATACACGCACAACTCACCACGCGCCCCACCAAGAGCGAGAACCACATTATAGCGACCACAAGGAGGTTACCCCAACGTGACTCTACCCACACTAGCAACCGGGCCAATTGGTTGCTTAGGAAGCCTGACTGGAGTCACTCAGCAAACCCTGAATTCAAACTTGCGACTCCATGTGTGGTAGTCAGCGTCTTTACTTGCTGAACTACCAAGGCCCCCTGAGTACTTATTGTTAAGTACCATTGCAGTTCATCTTACCTAACAATCTTTAACTGAACACTGATTCTCTTAACTGATTGGTATGTACCATGACATTACCCTCCTTACATCCTTGCAATTTCTTCAATTCATAAAGGTATTTTTTATGACATACCTAATAATTGTGTGGGTGTTAACAATTCTCATTTTGGAAATAGGCAGTAGCTTCCAGCTTTACCAGTTGTCATGTGAAGAAGGCCTTGCTTAAAATGCACTTTATAGTAACAGTTGTGTTTCATAGTAGGTTCTATGTAAAAGCATGTACCATGCGGACTTAATAATACTTATCTATATATAATAATATCTATCATTTTTAAAGTATTGGTAAGTACTATAATGTTTCACATTATTTATTATGTATGTACACTACAAGTAAGTGCTTGTTATTACCCCACACTTGTCTGTAAGTAGGCCCACTAAATATTTAACATGAAATTGAGAGGTATTGTAAAGTTTCATATTAGTTACCATGTTGGTACACTTTAGATAAATATGTATGGTTATGCCATATTAGTCTGTAGGTACAATGTATTTACTGTAAAACATTACTGTAAGTACAGTAATGTTTCATATAGGTTACCATTTACAAACACTTCAGGTAAGTACCTTTATTTAAAAAAAAAAAAAAATTAAATTAGAAAATCTTTACAAGCAGATTTTAAAACCTCACTGTATATTTATGTTAAATGAATATGCTAATCATTCAGAACCATGACTTCTTTCATCACATTTCAAAATCATTACTGTATACAAGGGAAGTTCATAATCAAACTCTTTTTCTCTTCTAGTGATTCTGAAAGTGCAAAGGACAATGATTTACTAAAGTGAGGTCTGTAGATTTATTTGGAAAAAGAGAGCGGTCAAAGAGAGAATCTAAGTAATATTCTGCTTCATAATGTCTGCTATAGTGTTCAAGAAAAGTGCTGCAAACTGCAGTGGCCTTGCACATTAAAAAAAGCTTTGAATATCTTTTTTATGATCAGACTGTTATGTCACAATGCTAATTTGAGTTTAATGCAACTCTCTCTCCATACAGATTTGGTTTTGGTCATTGTGTCTTTTCAGGTCATTAATAGATTATTGTACAAGGTGATGAAGGTCAGAGCTCTCTAAAAGAACAGGCCAAATAACAGATGCATTACTCATATGTGAGGGCTTAGCAGTGGCATACAGAAGCAAACAGATTTATTCCAGTCAATAATGTGCAAACACATACACATATAAATATATATGAGAGGAGCAGGGACATTTAGGTGATTTTCCCAAAACGCAAAGAGTGTAAGAGTGTGGGCAGAACTTTGTCTGCAAGCTTCTTCCTTCCTTCTTTTATCTTTATTCCTTACTTCTTTCTTCCTCAATACCTTTTTTCTTGTATCCTTTCTTTCTTCCTTCATTATTTTCTTTTCATTCAGTATTTCCTTTCTTCCCCCCTCCTTCCTTCTTTCCTTTCTTTCTTTCTTTCTTTCCCTCTTTTCTCATTCCTTCCTTCCTGCCTTTCTTCCTTTTTCCATTCCATTCCATTCCTTATTTCATTTCTTCCTTTTTCTTCACTTATTCTGCCTTCCTTCTTTCCTTCCTTTTACTTTCTTTCTTAATTATTTCTTCCTCCTTTTTTCTCATTTCCTTTCTTTTTTCTTTCTTTCCTTCCTTCATTCTTTCCCTACATTTACTTTCTTCCTGTCTTCCTTCATCTTTCCATTTCATTCCGTATTTCCTTTCTTCCCTCATACCTTCTTTCCATTCTTTCTTTAATTTTCCTTTCTTTTTTCCTTTCATCTTTTATCCTTCCTTCCTTTCCTTATATCCTCTCTCCCTTATTTCCTTCTTATCTTCTTCCTCCATTCCTTCCATTCTTCCATTCTTTTTTATTTGTTCATTTATTCTTTATTTCTCTCTCACCCTTCTCTCACCCCTGCTCACTCGATTCATGCAGAGCTCACAGTCACTGAGAAACCTATTCCTCCAGTCCCATGAGTCTGTATTGAGATCTATGAAAACGATGGTTAAAGACCCTGGAGGCAGTCATAACTATTAGCAATCAGCACAGATCCATACCAAGATGGCTGCAACATTGATTTTCCTTTCCGGAACTTCATAACAACACACAGGGGGCTGGAGGTCACAGTATAGACATATTAAACCATCCTATGGAGCAGTGACTGGCAGTGACAGATGAAAAAGAACTTGTTCTTCTGCTGTACAGGAATCTGTATGATTGATGGTGCAGATGATGAGCACTGTGGTGCCGTGCATCTCCTGAGGAAGATGAAATTCAATAGTGCTGATGGGGGATTTCTGCAATGGCACTTTGAGTTAGAGTCTTATAAAGGCACTCATGAATCAGTATGAGGTATTTGCACTTGTTCTTAACAGATGTTGGCATTATTCATGCCATTGTGGTGTAAAATGAATGGGAAGACAATAAGTGCATTGTTTTTCAGTCACAAAAAATTTGTGATAAGGCTACACATCCTCTCAACTGAGGAATGATGGTGAAAACCATTTTTTCCCCTTTTTCTCCCAATTCCCAATGCGCTCTAAGTCCTCATGGTGGCGTAGTGATTCACCTCAGTCCGGGTGGCGGAGGACGAATCCCAGTTGCCTCCACGTCTGAGACAGTCAACCCGCGCATCTTATCACGTGGCTTGTTGAGCGCATTGCCACAGAGACATAGCGTGTGTGGAGGCTTCACGCCATCCACCACGGCAACCATGCTCAATTCACCATGCGCCCCACCGAGAACAAACCACATTATAGTGACCACGAGGAGGTTACCCCATGTGACTCTACCCTCCCTAGCAACCGGGCCAATTTGGTTGCTTAGGAGACCTGGCTGGAATCACTCAGCACACCCTGGGATTTGAACTAGCGAACTAACGATCTCCAGGGGTGGTAGCCAGCGTATTTTACCACTGAGCTACCCAGGCCCCTGGTGAAAACACTTTTAATTTTACATTCAGTATAACTTCAGAGTGCCATTGTTACACAAGCAAAACGCTATTGTTTTTTTTTATTCTTGTTTATTTTTATTTATTAATTTTTTATTTAAATAATCTTATATTGAAATGTAGCTCCATAATTCAGTTAGTAAATAAAGTTGTGCACATCACGCCCCATTTAAAATGTCCATTCAGACAAAATAAATCAGGGGTCTTCAATAGGGGGTCAGCGGCAGTACTGTAGCAAATATACAATAAACAAAATATGCACCTTTACACTTTTTGAAATAAATAATAATCTTTTTACTTTCAACCAAATCTAAAGTCAAGAAGCTAAATGTTTCATTTCTGCCTCCATCATTAAATGTATTTGGTAACATTAAAATATAATGTGCAGATACAAGATTGTATCTAAGATAAATGCTCCCATATTTATAATGTCTGATATACAGTATTTCTTAATATTTTATTCTAGGCCTATATATACAGTTGAAGTCAGAAGTCATTAAAACTCTTTAAAAAAAAAAAATGTTTAACCACTCCACAGATTTAATATTCGCAAACTATAGTTTTGGCAAGTCGTTTAGGACATCTACTTTGGGTATGACATGAGTAATTTTTCCAACAATTGTTTACAGACAAATTGTTTCACTTTTAATTGACTATATCACAATTCCAGTGGGTCAGAAGTTTACATACATTAAGTCAACTGTGCCTTTAAGCAGCTTGGAAAATTCCAGAAAATTATGTCAAGCCTTTAGGCAGTTAGCCAATTAGCTTCTGATAGGATTTGTACTGAATTGGAGGTGTACCTGTGGATGTATTTTAAGGCCTACCTTCAAACTCAGTGCCTCTTTGCTTGACATCATGGGAAAATCAAAAGAAATCAGCCAAGACCTCAGAAAAAAATGTTTGTGGACCTCTACAAATCTGGTTCATCCTTGGGAGAAATTTCCAAACGCCTTAAGGTACCACATTTATCTGTACAAACTCCATGGTTCCATGCAGCCATCATAACGCTCAGGATGGAGACACATTCTGTCTCCTAGAGATGAACGTAGTTTGGTGCGAAAAATGCAAATCAATCCCAGAACAACAGCAAAGGACATTCTGAAGATGCTGGAGGAAACAGGTAGACAAGTATCTATATCCACAGTAAAACGAGTCATATATCGACATTACCTGAAAGGCTGCTCAGCAAGAAATAAGCCAATGTTCCCAAACCACCATAAAAAGCCAGACTACAGTTTGCAAGTGCACATGGGGACAAAGATCTTACTTTCTGGAGAAATGTCCTCTGGTCTGATGAAACAAACATTGAACTGTTTGGCCATAATGACCATTGTTATGTTCAGAGAATAAAGGGTGAGGCTTACAAGCCGAAGAACACCATCCCAGCCGTGAAGCATGGGGGTGGCAGCATAATGTTGTGGAGGTGCTTTGCTGCAGGAGGGACTGGTGCACTTCACAAAATAGATGGCATCATGAGGAAGGAAAATTATGTGGATATATTGAAGCAACATCTCAAGACATCAGCCAGGAAGATAAAGCTCAGTCGCAAATGGGTCTTCCAAATGGATAATGACCCCAAGTATATCTCCAAAGTTGTGGCAAAATGGCTTAAGGACAACAAAGTCAAGGTATTGGAGTGGCCATCACAAAACCCTGACCTCAATCCGATAGAAAATTTGTGGGCAGAACTGAAAAAGCATGTGCGAGCAAGCAGGCCTACAAACCTAACTCAGTTACACCAGTTCTGTCTGGAGGAATGGGCCAAAATTCCAGCAACTTATTGTGAGAAGCTTGTGGAAGACTACCCAAAACGTTTGACCCAAGTTAAACAATTTAAAGGCAATGCTACCAAATACTAACAAAGTGTATGTAAACTTCTGACCCACTGGGAATGTGATGAAATAAATAAAAGCTGAAATAAATAATTCTCTCTACTATTATTCTGTCATTTCACATTCTTAAAGTAGCGATCCTAACTGACCTAAGACAGGGACCTAAGTTTTCTATGATTAAATGTCAGGAATTGTGAAAAACTGAGTTTAAATGTATTTGGCTAAGGTGTATGTAAACTTCTGACTTCAGCTGTACATAATATTGCATTAAGCATAAGATATAATTACTTAAATAGTTAATTTATGTTAATAAATCAGTTAAATTGAAGTATTAGACTCTCAATGGAAAAGTTATTTCTGTCACTGCTCTGTACATCAATAATTATTCATTTAAATCATGAGAAAGTATGAAAATACAATAATATAGTGCAATACACAACAGATTCAATCAATGTTATACAATGTAACAGGGCGCCTCTTCTTCCAGGGGGTCCTCCCCTGAAAAAAGGTCGAAGACCCCTGCTATGAACCAAGTTAATATATGTATAAATATCTTTAAGAGATGTTGCAGTAATATCTATGTATCATATGTGATTTGTTGTGTTTTTAAGGAGGTGCACTAGACTGAGCCAAATAAGCCAAGATGTGTCACTTACTCGGCCAAACAATAAAAATGCCTTAAAAAACCTGATATAAAAGTCGACTTTTACTATCCATTCTATCTAAAATAAACCTGTTAGAGTGTATGACTGGTTAAATGAACCAAGTAATAGCTTTCTCTTTATAGTTAATAGCACTTTTTACTAATAATTTCCATTTATAATACTTCAGCAAACATTATAGGCATATATAAAAGTGTATGAATCGAAGTTTCAAGGCATTTCATATCTTGAATGTACAAATAATTATGTCAAGCATAAGGTTATAGCCTACAATGTATATTATAGGCTACAATTATAAAGTGTTCATAAATTACACACTGTGTAAAGCTTTAGTCATCTTGGTTACTATTTCTAAGCTTTAATAACATTAGTATTTTCTTAAATAGCTTCTAAATTGGGGTTATTTTTCATTAACGCAACTTTAAATCGTTTGTCATCTTTAAGATTATATTTGGTACTCCTGAAATCGCATTCAATCGCATGTCCATCAGTTCGTATAGTTTCAGCTACAGTGCAACAGCAGAAGGAATAATTAAAGTGAAATCGACATGAAATAATACTGTATCTCAGAACCCACAGAAGGCTACTAGCTGTCTGCAACATTTCTAGAACGCGCCAAAACGCGCCTGTGATCCCACGCGTTTAACAGCGGCATCTGCCACAAAATGCGCTCGTTAGGTAAGACAGAACCAACGTGTTTTGTTTAATTATCTGATGCGGTTTGGTTACGATAACGCGCGCAGGATCAAACATACAGACACCCCAGACATGAACAGACTTATTAAAAAAAATAAAATCCAAACTTAAACTTACCCGTTCTGAATGAGTTAACGCCATTGATTTAAAACTGCTTGGAAATGTAAGTTGAGCTGTGGAGCAGTCACACAGTTCATTTTAATCCTTTATCCGCATATCTGGCTGATTTTATTCCAGCATCATTGCGAGTTTGAGCGCATCTGTGCAGCATCAGAGCCGGACTCAAACTATTGAAGTTCCTGTCAGCATGTCGATGGGTGTTTCTGCCGCTGCTCTCCACACGCGCACACTAACGTCCCCATCTCACCTCGAGCCTGAGCACATTACCACTATTAATCATGCACAACTACATAAGATGACTTTCTACTGATCTCACGGGTTCTTCATTACATTATTCTCATCATGTGTAACCAGTTCTGCAGAACAGCTCATTAGCGCATGAATTCATGTGGACGGAATATTAGAGAAGCACTTTCCATGCAGTTTAAGACAGTAGGCTACAGCTGTGAGGAAAAAAAAAAAAACATTAAACTTTTTATGTAACTATTCATGTTGTTTATTATCTCAATTAGTTAATTACTTTTACAATTATGTTCCATTCTTTGATAATTTGCTCCATGACATAAATTAATTAACGGTACACTACAACTAAGTTAACCAATCAATTTATTATATTTGATATTGAAATGCAATATTATTTTATATAAAATATATTAAAATATAAATTATTGTTATTAGACATTTTTAATATTATCCACAGAATATTAAAATATGGTATACTGTAAAAATAATAATAATAATAATAATACAAATACTGTAAACAAAAAATGAACAGAGATCCAAAATATAGACTGCATACATTACAATACCTAAACATAAATATTTTTTTACATAAATATATTGTATCTCCCTTCCATCTGCCCACTCTTTCATATTTTTCTATTCTTTACATCTTTTGCTATGGACTCACACTGGTCTGCCCACTGAGGGGAGACAGAGAAGTCTGTTGCTCTATCAGAGGGACAGTCAGTGGTCTGTAATGCCCATATCCCCCCCTAAAGTTCACATCCTGAATTTAGTGTCAAATCAGTTAAAAAAAATCACCTGGCCAAAATAACCTCAGTATGAGGTAAATATTTATTTTTATTTTTTTGCATGTAATGGCTTACAAAGGTTGCTGTGATCGACTGTAAACCCTAATGTTGTCATTACTTGAAAAATCAAGTTGTCTTAATTAGAAAGTACTTGAAATGTCAAGTTTTGGGCTCATAACTCAAATATCAAGTTCATTGAACGTATTTTTCTTAAAAATCCATAGACTTAAGATTCGAAGTGTTAATAACTCAAACTATCGAGTACAAAACGTCTACGTTACTGAAACGTAGCCCCAGTTCCCTGAAAGGAGGGAACAAGACATTACTTACGCCAAATGACGACTAGGGGTCACTCCTGATTCCCCAATCTCTCTGAATAGTTTTCAGTCATGCCAGTTCTGATTGGCAGATGTCTTTCGAGGTTCCACCTCCATGCTCAGCGAGCATATAAAAGGCGTGAGAAAGCCTTACTTTCTTACTTACGGCGAATGACGACTAGGGGTCCTTATAAAATAATGCCATAATACTGATATAGCTGCTCTTACTCCACATTATGTGGTAGTAAGCTCACAGACAGCCTGGGTGGGGAAGAGTCAGAGACAGTGAGTGATACCTAGCGACACTGCCATAGACAAGGTTTAGCCAGTTTTTTCCATAGAACTCACGTCAGGTGAAGTGATGAACTGTTGGTGGGAGGACTGATGGTAAGCAAACTGCAGTGGGTCCAGTGAGGTAGGCAGCACAGAGCAGATGTAATCTCTGATTAGTCTCTCAAAGCATTTGCTGATGATGGGGGTCAGAGCAACAGGGCGCCAGTCATTTAAGCAAGTGATTTTGGATTGCTTTGGAACAGGCACAATGTCTTAAAGCATGTTGGGACTACAGACAAAGAGAGGAAAGGTTGAAAATGTCAGTAAAAACACCAGCCAGTTGGTTCGCGCACGCTCTGATGACGCGGCATGGAATGGCGTCTGGACCCGCTGCTTTAAGGATATTCAATCGTCGGAAGGATCGGCTTACATCTGCTACAGAGACAGAGAGTGAACTAACCTCTGTTGCTTCGGTAGTGAGAGCTCTCTCCGTGAGGGCAGTGTTATTTCCTTCGAAACGAGCATAAAAGTATTTAGCTCATCCGGGAGAGAGGCAGCAGTGTTGTTTTTATTCCGTTTGAAGTCCCTTTGTGTATGGATCACAGATAGTAGCATGAGCCTCCACATGCTGGGAGTCTCTGCGGTGTCATGCACATTGAGCCACATGATAAGATGCACGGATTGATGGTCTCAGAAGCGGAGGCAACTGGGACTTGTCCTCCATCACCCAGATTGAGGTGAGTAACTGCGCCACCATGAGGACCTACTAAGTAGTGGGAATTGGGCATTCCAAATTGGCAGAAAAGGGGATCAAATTAAAATAAATAAATAAATAACATCTATGACCCACCCGCTTCACTGGAGCGAGAGCCAGTAATAAAGCGGTGTTAAACGGCTTCAAATGGAGAGCTGTATAGAGCTTTTCCACCAAGGACAGCTCCCACACTGGGACTGTAACTGGCCAAGTAAATCTGATACGCCTCACTCCCATAGGAATTTCATAACAAGATCATGCTTGTTTATTGAAATGCCTTTAACCAGGGCGCAATTACCACAATAGCCTCAATATTGATGGGGATAAACCTGCATCAATCGCTCTTGAAGAAAGTGAAGCATCACGTTCACCTAGCAGTCTGCTGGGTTTTCATTCCGTGATGCACACCAGTCTGAGAAGACTCGCCACTTTATTGTATACAGGAGCCTGGTAGAGGGGGCTCTGGCTTCTGCGATGGTGTCAAGCACTGTATGCGACAATCCATTGTTCCGTTCAACATAAAAACTTATAGCTTCCACAGCTGTAGCTGTGAATGCCAGATTGTGCCCTGCACCTAAGAGAGTAAATCTCCCTTTTGTGGGATTTGCCATGATGGATTTTTCAGTAACTCGACCTGCTACAGAAACCAGGGCTGGTTGGGCCATTTCAGTGTAACTAGTAGTACTGCTTCCTGATCCATCCTGATCTTACACGCCGACTGGGGGAAACACTGGATGCCTATTGCACAGGGCTCCACAGCCCGAGTTGGATGCGTCTGTGGTGGCCACATTGCGTCTGGTCACCATGATGCCCGCTTGATAAACTGCAGTTTCCTCTCACTGTGACTGCAAGGCCAACAGCAGTGTGTCATCAGCAGGCATAATTTTCTGCAGCTCCATGCATCCCATGGCTCTCTTGCACTAACCCCGCATTGAAGGGGTCTCATGTGCAGTAAACCCAACAGTGTTGCTGTTATTGAGGCGGCTGTCAACCCATGAGCTTTCTGAAAATGATTTCAGTAGCCTTTTTCCCCCCAACTTTAAAACTTGCAAGTGCGGATAATGGAGTGGAATTCCATTCTGAGAAATTAGATTCTTTGAGCCACAATGAACACACTTTTTCCAATTGACTCTCATAGCCAGCTGCTACAGATGTGCAAGCAAGGTATCTCTGTGCTTGCAGCACCAAGCCTATGACTGTTAAAATTAGCCAGTCATACCGGTAATTCAGAAAGTGGATTCTGCATTCTGATCATCGCTGGGAAAGGTGATATGACACCGCCAGGGTGGATGGTGCATCAAATTAACGTTGGACACCACCAACATCCCCTCTGGTGTACTTATATATGTCACCACTGACTCTGTTGTTCATTTGAATCAACTTCTTTATACTGGAGCTTTGGTCAAAATGATTTTGGGGCCAGAATTTCCTTTTTACAAGAGTCATTTGATGGAGTGATGGAGAATAAATTGTGCGCACCTGCCTGGCGTTAGAAAACGCCAATGTCATCCTGTGACATCATGCATTCCATAGTCCTCTCGCACGGACCCAACAAAGGGGTCTTATGTGCAGTGAACACCATATTCGTGTCTCCGAACAAGCCCAGCTGAGACACCATGCCATTTTGGTTTTAGCGTGCTAGAGGTGTTCACTCCTAAAACATGACTGACACATGGCCACGTGACACATTTTGGAGAGTTTGGCATGCATCTCTCATCTAGAGGGAATGCATACCAGTTCGGCTGAATTGTACCATGCCATGCCAAACAGTTATCCGGGGATATGTCAAATGAAATTTAATCCTCTGTCTAGCGGAGAATTTGGTTGACATATTCCATAGGTGAAGATACTACAAATGGAGATCAAGGGGCCGCAAAGCTTGTGCCGGCGGGAGCCTCTCTGAATTCTCCATGTTCCATATCTGAGTTTCACATAACACCTGTCTGTGCTCCACAGAGGACGTGTTGCGGGAAACTGCAGACATGGCAGCGTTCTTTGACGAGAACACGTAGTGTGTTAAGGCTCATGCATTCGCTGAGAATATATTGTGCATCATTGAACGTTGCTTCAGCGTGGGCGCTGGCCAAGCCTGAAAACAATAAACGTTCAGGAGAATACACTTGTTATATTCCATCCCGAATAGGACTTACACCGATCAGCCACAACAAACCACCTGCCTAATATTGTGTAGGCCCCCTCGTGCCAACAAAACAGCACCAACCTGCATCTCAGAATAGCATTCTGAAAAGCTATTCTTTTCACCACAATTGTACAGAGCGGTTATCTGAGTTACCGTAGACTTTGTCAGTTCAAACCAGTCTGGCCATTCTCTGTTGACCTCTCTCATCAACAAGGCATTTCCATCAACAGAACTGCCGCTCACTGGATATTTTTTGTTTTTGGCACCATTCGGAGTAAATTCTAAAGACTGTTGTTTGTGAAAATCCCAGGAGATCAACAGTTACAGAAATACTCAGACCAGCTCGTCTCAAAGGTATAAATTAAGCGAGAATGCAGCAGGTCGGTCGCAGCCCTGAGCAATACTGACAACTCTTCTGGTCGATGAAGATGGATGGGCGTGGCTGCCCGTTTTCCGTCACTCAACAGCTCCAGGGTGCCTGCCGGAAGTGGCTGCTGGCTGAGGACCGCGACGCCGAGGGAGTCATTGATCTCGTGGTGCTAGAGCAGCTTCCAAACCCGTCTACCAAAAGGAATGGCGGAGTGGGTCCAGTGCCACCGCCCGGCGTCGCTGAAGGAGGCCATCCAACTGGCGGAGGACCATATGTCGGCGTATCAGAGGGCAGAAGAGCCTTCCCACTTTCTCTCTCTCTCTCTCTCTCTCCCCTAACCCTGTGTTTCCCCCCCTCTCTCCTCTCACTCTGTCTCTTCACTGCAGCCCATCCCAGTACCCCGGAGTCGTGGAAACCTGCCGCTGAAGCCAGTTCCTCGTTCGCAGGGGTTTTTCCCCACTACAGGTGACCTCAGTGTCTCGTCACTCTCCTCCTCAGGTGGATGTACGAGCCAACACAGGTGCGAGCATAACACCTGGGCCAGCCTGCTGGAGTTGCAGGGATCCAGGGCACTTCCGGGACCAATGCCCAGTGATGGAGCTGGGAACTGTGGTCTGGGTCCCTGACAATCAACGGGCTGCCCCTGATCGAGCCGGAGCGTACAGAATACCGGTGAGTGTCAAGGGGAGTACACATCAAGCCTTGGTGGATACGGGCTGTACCCAGACCACTATACACAAATGTTTGGCTCAAGACAAGGCTTTGGGCACAAGCAAAAGGGTGAGGTGTGTGTGCTTGGGAATATTCACAATTATCCTGTAGTGACACTTGTTATTACATTTCGGGGACAAAAGCATAGAGTGGAGGTGGTGGTTAGTTCCTGCCTCACCCATCCACTAATTTTGGGAACTAATTTTCCGGAATTTAAAAAGGTATTAATGGGAATATGTGTGGATGGGTCCTGCAAGAAAGTTGTTAGACGTGAAATGTGCGATACCTTGGCAGGGGAGGTAGAGCCGGGGTGGTCCTCATCAGCTCCACATCAGGATGACGTAAGGGAGGGGGAGGCTTCAGCCCCTCCCGTCCTAGGATTTTCCGAAAGGAATTTCCCTCTAGAGCAGTCGAGAGACAAAACCCTTAGGCATGCCCTTGACCAAGTGAAAGTTATTGATGGTCAACAACTCCAACCAAACATCACATTTTCAGATCCATATTTTGCTATTATAAAAGAGCGATTGTATCGAGTGATGCGGGACGCTCAGACAAAAGAGGATACAACCCAGTTAATACTGTTAATACCGTGGAGCCGTCAGGAAATGTTACTCCAGACGGCTCATTACAGTGCAATGGCGGGTCACTTAGGGCAGGAAAAGACACTGAACCTACTAATGGCCCGTTTCTATTGGCCGGGCATTCGCGGGGATGTTCGCAGGTGGTGTGCAGCATGCCATGAATGTCAGCTGGTGAATCCGCCGGCTACCCCAAGAGTGCTATTGCGCCCCCTTCCGTTAATCGAGGTCCCCTTCGAAAGAATTGGCATGGAAGCAGGAAGCCGGAAGCAGTTTTCCCTTTTGGGTGAACTATCCCTTTAACTGTATTTCAGTTCACTTCAGCAGAAGTAGGTATTTAAATGGAGATTTAAGTTTATTTAATAATCAACCTAGAATCAGTTATAATCTCCATTTTTTTAAGATGTGTTACTGTATAATATAAATTTGAGTCCATTCAATTAAAATTGTTAAGTAGAACCAACATTTAAATAGCAAATATTTCTTCTTGCATCTAGTTACCTTAACTTAAATATTTAAGTTCATTCCATATGAACACCAAATCAAGTGAACTTAATTACACAAGATTTGGAGATGCCATTACTCAATTCAATTGAGGGACAAGTTTACTCAATCAACTGAGTAGTCAGCTTATTAGGGTTTTCAGTGTGCATTGGGGGAAAAAATGCAATAATAAAATAAAGCTTACCATGATCAACTTAGGTTGGATTTTGTTTGTTTACGATCATACTGTTTTGCCCTGAGAGTAATCAAAATTAAATATGCATCCAGAGAGTTTTGTAATTAAAGGATGAGAGCTGATTTGTGGAAAAACTTCATTTGCTCAGTGTCATACTGCTGTAATATGTGTTTTTATTTCTGCATAACAAACAAAGAGTAAAATATGACGTAAAGCATTTCAGTTTATTATGAGAATTGTGTATTTCAGTTGCACTAGTTTATGCTTGTTGTCTGTTATGTTTTGTCTTGAAGAGTAGTCATAATGTGATTCAGAGTTTTTTATGTGATTTGGATGGTCTCAGAATTGTCACATACATTTTAAAGACTTTCAAGAAAGTTTCTGTGAAGACTTCAAACATTATGTGTACAAAAACACAAAATTATAGTCATTTCTCAGGTAATTTCTACCAACATTCTGGCATAAGATTAAAATAAGTAGAACAATAGAACAAGACGTGTTCTTTACAAGAAATCCGAGCTACACTATTAAACTTACCGAGGATTACGGACCCGGCAAATGGGGCCAGTGCTCTGGGACATCAATTCCAGGCCAGACACTTGGAAACAAGCCACTGCAGATGTAAAATTTAGATGGATAGACAAACAGCACTTGATTGTGTGCCAGTGACTATTGCTGCAATCCGAAAGAAATGGAGAATTAAAAGTGTTTTCTGTGCCTGGTCCCTCCTCATCATTAATAGCGCCATCAGAACACCTTATAACAGCTTTTATGTTTTATATGTACAAGTCAAAAGCACATTGTTGTCTCTTTTTCAATGTATGACAAACAAGGGGCTTCATTCATGAAACATGATCAGAGTCAATTTCTGTGTAGAATTCAATAAATGTAACAATTTCCGTAAAACAGATTTACACAAATTAGTTCTGCTCGTGTTTCATGAATGAGGCCCGTAGTGTGTTCATTTTTGTACTTGCAACTTTATATCTTGCAATTGTGACTTCTTTTTGTATATTTCCATTGTAAATGTTATTTTGACAATACATCTCACAATCACGACAAGAGGGGCCCTTTAAAGTGGCTGGGGCCTCTGGGACTCATAGAAACCATAATCCACCTTTGAAACTGACATACTTGAATCTATACTGACAATATTTTTGTGGGCTTTGAAAAAACCCAACAATGAGTGTTCAGAGTTTGAAATGTTCAAGCAGAAGTTGTCTTGTAAGTTTTTGCACTTACACAAGTACAGGCACAGATGAAGTGTTTTTCTGGAAGCTGTATGGCAGTAGCCCACACAAACACAAATGGCTCAAATGCAGTATTTTTTCAAGAGGGTCAGACAGTGATAGTTCCAGTTGAAAGACGTTATAATGAGGAGCAGTGCTGTGGGTTGTAGGGCTTCACTCATGTCAGATACACAAGATAATGACACATGGAGATAGTGTTTTCTCACAACTCATGAAGCAGTAAAGCCAAACCACACTGTTCTATAGTTCTCTCATGATCCTCCCAGGCATGGAGAGAGAAGATAAGGGTGTATATTCATACATGTGAAAGAGACAGTCTGACATGTTTAGATGTGTCTGTAAGTGTGTTAGGACTGTATGTCTGTTCAGATGATCTCCAGCCACACATGGGATGGTTAGGCAGTCATGCATTCAAGTAAACATGATTACACACATGATTACACACAGTAACAGATCTGCCTTGATCTTCAGCTCTATCCTCTCGCTGTTGAAAGGCATTCCAGTTTAAATGCCTGCTACCTGTAAGTAAAGCACTGTGGCATTTCTGAGAACTTTTCAGGATGTACTGCAGAATAAAAAAGGCTTTAAAGCCTCACAGCAGAAGACCAGATTTCTCTGATTTTCTACAGTAGCTATAATGCTATAATGCTTTCAGGTTGCATGTCTGTGGAATTACAGTTCCATATATTATATCACCCAGGATTAGGGAACACATGACACAAATTGGTAGTATAACATATAAAGTATAGGGTGGTATGGTGTGTGTAGTGTAGTATGAAATGGTAGCACAGTTGCAGTAATACAGTGCTGTTTGGTACGGAATGGTACTTTATATTATGGTATGATTGTAAAGTATGGTACAGTACAGTATGATATGGTATGGTACAGTAAAGTTAATCACAGTATGGCATATATGTTATTAAATAGTATGGTAAGGTATGGTATGATATGGTACAATATCCATCTATGGCATGTACGGTAGGGTATAATGGGGCTAAATGAACCCCTTAAGGAAAATTAGCTTTTTCGGGTGTATCAAGATATAGCTTTATTGAATATTGATGGAGCAACATCATTTGAGTAAAAATAACTCATAACAAAAGGTTGTTTTGATTGAAATGTATTTTTTAAGAAAGGTGATGAGGGCGGCTTTTACTCCTTTTACTACTGAGGTACAAGGCCCCCAGGGGGTTATAGTGACATATATTTTATGGCAAAATCCGTCAACTTATGCAATTACTTTTAAGACCGCAAGATGCTTTTTTTAGTAACAAGTTAAGATAATGCTTATTCAAAATATCTACTTCAGAAAAGGGATACACCATTTACTGTTAATTTCAGTCACATTTGGCATTTCATAACATCTCAAATATGCTATAAACAAATAAATCTCCATTGTGATTGAATCAGTCATTGTGAGCCCACTCTAAACATTCTTTATAACAAAGCTATTCCCCCCAATAAAGAGAAACAGTTACACTTTATTTTAATGTGTCCTTGTTACACATATTACATGTATTTACTATAGTAATAACAGTAAATTATGTGTAGTTGCAAGCAACTATTCCTAAACCAAACCAAACCCTTACCCTAACCCTAAACCTATAGTAAGTACATGTTGTTAATTAGTAATAATCAGTAATTACTTGTGTAATTACACTGTAACAAGGACACATTAAAATAAAGTGTAACCAGAAAAACAGTGGGTTTTAAGGGATGCTTTAGCCTCTGCAACAAATGGGCTTTTAACCACATATACTTTATTTTACTTTCATTTCTTGGAAAGTGGTTGAAAATCATCATTAAATCACTTTGAACAAAACTGAAAATAATAAATAATTTTGTCTCAAAATAATATTATAATTTCAAGGATTAGCTACATAAATGTGCAACATTTAAAAATGTGTTTAAAATTAGATCAAATTACCTCAAAATCTTTAGACATTGCACACAATGACCTCATGAATAAGGAACATTTTGCAGTGTATAGTGACAAACAGGTGTTTAGGGAAGTGCTGTGGTTATTTTTGTTGCTATTCATTTTTTTTAGGACAAAATAAAATCAAAAGTGACTTTTACGCTGGCGGGGCCTTTAGCCCCTTTGTACCCTATGATATTGTACGATATGTATGGTATGTGTTATGCAGTGATAGGCAGTAGCGTCATTACAAATAGAGAAGTTACCTGTAGCAGTTGGAGAGAGCGGGGCACAAACTAACACTTTTTAATTTTCTTACGTTTGTGTAACATTTGTGTGGTATGGTACAGTATGTACAGTATGGTATGGTCTGATAAAGTATCTGTTGTATTGTATGTGTTGTATGTTACAGTATGTATGATATGGTATACTATAGTATCTATTGTATCATAGGTGTGGTATGGTACAGTATGTATGATATAGTATGATATAGTATCGATTGTGTCATATGTGTGGTATGGTATGGTATGATATAGCATTTATCTTACTGTATGTGAGGTATGGTACAGTATGTATGATATGGTATGATATAGTATTTATCTTATTGTATGTGAGGTATGGTACAGTATGTATGGTATGGTATGATATAGTATCTATCGTATCGTATGTGCGGTATGGTATGGCATGTATGGTATGGAATGGTATCTATCATATCGTATACAGCATGTATTGAATGGACTGACATAGTATCTATTGCATGTGTGGTATGGTATAGTATGGGATGGTATGTTATGTTATGGTATCTGTCATATCATATGTGTGGCATGGTATGGAATGTGTAGTATTGTATAGTATCTATAGTATTGTATATGTGGTATGGTAAGGCATGTATGGTGTGTATGGTATGATATAGTATGTAATGTATCAAGTCAAGTCAAGTCAAGTGGCTTTTATTGTCATTTCAACCATATGCAGCTAGTGCAGTACACAGTAAAATGAAACAACGTTCCTCCGGAACCATGGTGCTACAAAAAAACAACATAAAACAACATAAAACAAACACAGAACTACATGAGACTACACAGAACTAAAAGACCTACACAATTCTACATGAAGTGCATGTGCAAACGTGTGCAAACAGTACAATAGACGGTACAATAATTGCTGAAACAGGACAATAGGCACAGTAAAAGACAGTGCAGCGCCAACCAGTACACAGTTCTAGTGTGAAAGTGTCAGATGAAACAGGTAGTGCAAAAAGATATTACAATATAATAGAAAATACTGTGAATGTAAACATAACATACTATGACATATTATTCAGCAGATAAGCTTATACTATATATGGACATAGCAGTTATTGGGGTGCACAAGAAATGAAGTACAATATTTTATGAATACAGTAGCAGTAAAAAAAATTCGGGTAGATAATACAGAAATGTGCAAAATTGAAAAGGGAGTCGGAAGGTGTTCAAGTTGAGTGTGTGTGTGTGTGTGTGTGTGTTGTCAGTCCAGTCCCTAAGTGTTGAGAAGTCTGATGGCTTGGGGGAAGAAACTGTTACACAGTCTGGCCATGAGGGCTTGAATGCTTCTGTACCTTTTGCCAGACGGCAGGTGGGTGAAGAGTTTGTGTGAGGGGTGCGTGGGGTCATCCACAATGCTGGTGGCTTTGCGGATGCAGCGTGTGGTGTAAATGTCTATGATGGAGGGATGAGAGACCCCGATGTTCTTCTCAGCTGTCCTCACTATCCTCTGCAGGGTCTTGCGATTTCCAAACCAGGCAGTGATGCAGCTGCTCAGGATGCTCTCGATAGTCCTTCTGTAGAATGTGGTGAGGATGGGGGGTGGGAGATGAGCTTTTCACAGCCTTCGCAGAAAGTAGAGACGCTGCTGGGCTTTCTTGGTTATGGAGCTGGTGTTGAGGGAACAGGTGAGATTCTCTGGCAGGTGAACACCAAGGAATTTGGTGCTCATGACGATCACCTCCTCTCTGTGTGCTGACTCGTCATTCTTGCTGATGAGACCCACCACAGTCATGTCATCGGCGAACTTGATGATGTATGTGTGGTATGGTACAGTATGTATGGTATGGTATAGTATCTATCGTATCATATGTGTGGAATGGTACAGTATGTATGGTATGGTATAGTATCAATCGTATCGTATGTGTGGCATGGTACGGTATGTTGAGTATTGTAATGTGTGGTATGGTACTCCATGGATGGTATGTATAGTATGGCATGATATAGTATCTATTGTATTGTATGTGTGCATGGTACGCCATGGATGGTGTGAATAGTATGGTATAGTATCTATCGTATCATATGTGTGGTATGGTACACTATGTATGATATGTGTGGTATGGCATGGTATAGCATCTGTTGTAACGTATGTGTGGTATGGTATGGTATAGTGTCTATTATATCGTATGTGTGGCATGGTACGGTATGTATAGTACAGTACAGTATCGTATTGCATGCATGGTATGGTACGCCATGGATAGTACACTGTAAAAAAATTCGTAATTTTAACGGTAAAAGACTATAAAAATGCAAACGTTTATTGGTTAATGGGTAGTTACCTTAAAATATACAGTAAAACAATTTAATATATTTAAAAAGGCAATACATGTAGTTTTACGGTAAAATTTTGTATAAATATATATTTTTTAATGTAAAAAGTATGATTTTTTGTATAATTAACAGTAAAAATTTATATTATGTTTAACAAGAGATTACATGTACTTTTTAAGGTAAATGATTGTTAAAATTACGGTAAAAAACAATAATCAGATGTTCCCAGAATTCCCTGCGTGACCCAGTTAATTTCATTATATTTTATGGGAATAGTTACGTTTCTTCTTATTTTTAATATCAGTTATGTACATTGGGGTGTTCTGTGTTATATTTGATGTAGTTTAGTTCAAGTTTATTACATTATTTTAATTTCACATGTGTTACCCTGATGGTGTTCAGTGTTTATGTGAGTGATATTTTTACAGTTTCAGAAAGTTAATATATCAAGTTTCCTATTTAATAATATAAACGATGGTAATGCACCATAAAATATACAGGCATCAAAATTACATCCCGTAAAGCCTGAAATGTGGTTAACGTATTTTTTACGGTGAATTTCTGGCAACCACAGCTGCCAGTTTTTTACTGTAAATTTAACAGGATTTTTTTTTTTTACAGTGTATGTATAGTATGATATATTATCTATCGTATCATATGTGTGGTATGGTACAGTATGTATGGTATGTATGATATGATATAGTATCTATCGTATTGTACTCTGTGTGTGGCATGGTATGGTATTTATAGTGTTTTATAGTATCTATTGTATCGCATGTGTGGTATGGTACGCCGTGGATGTATGTATGGTATGGTATAATATCTATCGTATTGTATATGTGGTATGGTACAGTGTGTATGGTATGATATGGTATGATGCAATATAGTATCATTTTGTGTGTTGTAGGGTATGGTATGTTTGTTATGGTTTGCTATGTGTAGGGGAAGAGTATGTATGTTAGAAATTAAATTAAACTGTCCGCATGTCTACGCTATTAAATATAGGAACTTTTATAATGGAATTAGTCACGTTCGACAACCATTATAAGAAAGATAAAGGACAAATAATTAGATTGTGTCTGAATAAAATTCTCCACCATTAAAATCATAGTACAGGGGCCTGGGTAGCTCAATGGTAAAATATGCTGGCTACCACCCCTGGAGTTCACTAGTTCACTAGTTCGAATCCCAGGGCGTGCTGAGTGACTCCAGCCAGGTCTCCTAAGCAACCAAATTGGCCCGGTTGCTAGGGAGGGTAGACTCACATGGGGTAACCTCCTCGTGGTTGCTAGAATGTGGTTCGTTCTCAGTGGGGCGCATGGTGAGTTGAGTGTGGCTGCCGCGGTGGATGGTGTGAAGCCTCCACACGCGCTATGTCTCTGTGGCAACGCGCTCAACAAGCCACATGATAAGATGCGTGGGTTAATCGATCTCAGACGTGGAGGCAACTGGGATTCGTCCTCTGCCACCCGGAATGAGGCAAATCACTACGCAACCATGAGGACTTAAAAAGCACATTGGGAATTGGGCTTTAATAAGGGAATTATGATTAATTCATTTATTGAAGTAATATTATTCTCATGGCTTACTGAAAATAATGTCACATATTTAAGATATAGCTTTAGGGCCGGATCTTTGAAAAAATCAAGTGGTGAGATTATTTATCAAAATATACCACAGTCAAATTATCCTTGAATACAAACAAGGCTTTATTGCTGGGGGCCTGATTAGCTCAGTGATTAAAGATGTTGACTACCACCCCTGGAGTCACAAGTTCGAATCCAGAGCATGCTGAGTGACTCCAGCCAGGTCTTCTAAGCAACCAAATTGGCCCGGTTGCTAGGGAGGGTAGAGTCACATGGGGTAACCTCCTTGTGGCCGCGATTAATGGTTCTCGCTCTCGGCATGTGTTGAGTTGTGCGTGGATGCCGCGGAGAATAGCGTGAAGCCTCCACACACACTATGTCTCCGCGGTAACACACTCAACAAACCACGTGATAAGATGCACAGATTGACGTTCTCAGACGCGGAGGCAACTGAGATTTTTCCTCCGTCACCCGGATAGAGGTGAGTCACTATGCCACCATGAGGACTTAGAGCACATTGGGAATTGGGTATTCCAAATTGGGGAGAAAAGGGGGAGAAAAAAATAAATAAATAAAAGACTTTATTAGTTATCTAAACATAAAAAACTAATGAAGCATGAAGTTTTCAAGTCATGTGCTATCTGGACAAGTCTCTTTGTTCGTTTTATTGGCCAGATGTGGTTCATTTAGCTGGGCCATGCCAGACTTTAGCGAGCCATTTTGTCAGATCTTAGTTTTATGGCTCTGAGGAATTCCAGGATTGAAAGGTTGGGTTTCCTGGACTCAAGTCATTTTGCTTATAATTTTTCCTGCCTTCCGTCACTACATATGGTATAGTATCTATCGTATCCTATGTGTGGTATGGCATGGTATGTATGATATGGTGTATAGTATAATATTAATCATATTGTTTGTGTGGTATGGTACTGTATGTATGGTATGGTTTGGTAGTATCTATCATATTGTATAAGTGGTATAGTATGGTATGGTATGGTATGGTATGTTATGTTATGTATGGCATGGTATGGTATAGTATCTATCGCATTGTATGAGTGGTATGGTAGGGTAGGGTATGGTATGGTATGGTATGGTATGGTATGGTATGGTATGTTATGTAATGTATGGTATGGTATGGTATGGTTTGCTGACAAAACTTTGTAAAACATACAGAGATAATTTCAAATCAGTAATAGTCCCATAAGAGATGGTGTGCGATAGTAAAGGTGAATGAGCTCTGGGTGGGGACTGATGAATGTGTGTAGATTGTGCTGACTCAGATGGAGCAGATTACATTCATATCTGTGAAATGTGAGCAAACTGTCACACTACAATAAGAATATGTGATTGATTCAGACCTGTAATCTTGTTCAAATAAAGTGAACCCAGAATAAATCTTACAAGCTTCACAGTGTGAGGTTTGTTTTTATGTGGTGATATGTGCTGACAGTGACAGATTAAAATTCATGAAACCATATCATAGGCTGTAATATTTTGTCTTGTACTTTTGCTCCGACAATGACAATAGTACTTGTTTTCAAACTTATGTCATTTATCAAGCATTTATTGTAAGTAATGTTGCACTGCAATTTTTTTAATAGGAAATGTATCAAAAGCTGCTCATCAGTCACTCACCTTATTACTTTTTAAACCAAACATTTAATTTAAAGGAAATAATTCTGAATAAATCAGAAGGATGGACAGATGGACAGACGGATATATAGATAGATAGATAGATACATACAGGATACTCTTTATAGATACAGATTGGCCATAGCCACTTTGCGCTACTGATTTCAACCTAAGGATAAACCTACAGTTAATATCTACATTCAGAGAATGAATTCCAAATAGGTGGAGAAATTGTGTGTCATAAAAATCAGAAGCAGCCTTCTCTCAGGACACAGGCTGATCTGACAGAGGAAATTGACCTCCACTAATTTAGCGGAACTCAATGTGCCAAGACTGTGAAAGATTTGACAGTCTTACTCCCAAATAACAGCTCTCTATTTGCACTCATGTAATAAGTGTCTCTGTGTTGTCATGTTTACTTCAGCGGAAAGACTCCACTTAATGTGGGCAAATAATTAGGGCAAATAACGTCCGATTTATTTGGAGAAATAGGTATAAACATTGAACCACAAACTTTAAGTAGCATGTTTGACATTGATGCTGGTATTGTAGTTAATGTCGATTGCTAACTCTAGCATCAAGAGGACTAATGAAGCAACCGCTAATGTAGGCAACCATTAGAAGTGACTGTCTCCTAAAGTAAAGCATCAATCTGGCACATATACAGTTTAAGACATGTGGGTGGGTTCCAAAATAAAATAAACTTGTGTGTGTTGGATCTTGGCATCTTTAAACTCTTATTCATTAGGACTGTCAAACTAAGATATTGCAGGCATTTAATTCTAGGGTCGTTTTTGTTATTCAAAGTCCTGTCGGGGATATACAGTACATGCTTCACCGATGAAAGACGCCTTTTAACTTGACACCCTATGCTACAAATTTTCATGAGCAAATCCAATCTTGAAGTAGATTTGTACAATTTTAAATGCAGTTACTGTTTACAAACAAAAGCTCTGTGACAGAATGAATGGCTCTTAATGGGCGTTTTGTTGAAATTGAGCTGAAAATGTTCAAAAAGTGCTGTTTGTGGAGCTGAAACATTTTCAATTCCACAACCATTTCCAAAAGATTACTGAAGATTTGAGCTTCTTAAAATTTCAATGAGGATCAGTGAATCTTTTGACATTAATTCTGATTTTACACGGATCACCGTCATTGATAATGCATCTACGCCAATAAGATCAGTATCCCACTGCAGCTGCTGCTGGTAAATTTTAATTTCCCATGAAGGAATCTCACAAACTCAGATGGCAAACGGCTATTTTTTAATTTCCAAAGTGCAATTGCTGTGACAGATATGAGGCCAGATATGATCTATCGATGATCTTATGAAAAAAAAAAGCCACTATCAATCTAACGGGACGAATGGAGCGCTTACTAACTGCTTGTGAAACAATATGCAAATAAAAATAATGTACTACTTCTGAAATTTGCCTTTGCATTTATTGTGAATGCAGTAAGTAACTTGTTTCATTTTAACATGCCACATTTCTTCAGACCTTAGAAGTATGTAAAGAGTGGAAGGATGTATATTCATCAACCTGTTACATGTCCAACAAATTCATACAGGCCTATTGAGCCAAGTTAAACTGGTTTTGTTGATAGTTCAAAAAGTATCTACATATACGTATTTATTCACCATAGGCCTAGATATCCTAAGTTACAAGCAAGCACTACTTATAATTGACCAAATCAGTCCTGTTTTCCTGCACAGACAAATCTTTATTTATTACTGACTCTGTAAAATTGAAAATATTTAATTTAATATTATGCAGATTTTTAATAAAAACCACAGAGACAAAATTACCTTGCACAGAGACAACCGAACCAATTACTGTTATCCTCTGATGTAGGGCACAATGTACTCAGCTCTATGTCTGTAGCCCTAAACATCTCAAATACAGCGTCTACTCAGAAAATGATAAAATTAGCCCCATAATTGGAGTGCACTTTACCTAAACAAGCTCAAATTAATAATTAGCCTTAATTTGGGTAACCTCATGACACAGGTTGTTTGTCTGTTTTACTGCGCTATTACTGTAGGTTAGATGTTTAGAGCATGTCTGCCTGATCATTTTATTGTGGATTCCTGTAGGGTAGATAAGCATGCACATGTACAAATGTGACATGCATTTGACCATAATGATGATAACACTCTTTTCCAGATGATGAGCTCCCCGTGGATACACAAAACAAATACATACACACAAAAAACAATCACGATCATTCTACTTGCTTAATTTCCTCTTTCAGTAGAATAGAATGGCACAGCATGAGATTTCCAGAACTATTATAAAAACATTTAAACGTTTGCCATTAATCTTTATGATGCAATAATGCAACACAATGGCTATTTAGACCTCTCCATGTGATATCGTTTCAAATCAAGAACATTTCTCTACTTTTCATTCTGTCTCTTTAGAAATGTCACATTCTTAATGGCTTGGCGTTTGAGTGCTTTCATGAGGCTTTTTCTTAGTCTTTGTCTGAGATCTCGAGGGTGAGCTGAGGGCTGATTTCCGCTCTTTAGTAGACATCTTGATGGAGCTCATTTGAGAGGGTGGTGGATGGAAAGGTAAAATGATTGACACTGTATAAGTATAAAGCGCATGAGTCACTTTAAATGTTCACAAGTCTGAGAGATAAATAGTAGTGTGAATGATAGCTGTTTTCTGAAAGGTAGTTATTTTGCTAAACACACACACACACACACACACACACACACACACACACAAATAATCACTCAAATGACAAATGAAATCGCTTTACATAGTTATTACATTGTTACTACAATGTTACAACATTTTTATAAGCATAATACTTCTAAATAAGTGCTAGATCATGATTTAATTTTAGATTGATCTACTTTGGGTTCAATGTAACAAACTGGTGTTGTACAAAATTAGTAATCCTTGAAGTTTAAACTCCAGCTGAGTTTGTTCTTGTGGCACTTGAATAAGACTTTAGTGCAGAACTATTATTCCATTACATTAAGCACAGCAAATGTAACATGCTCATTATACAAGTAGGACTGAACAGGTTAGCACCACTGTTAGGGTCTGCTCAGTTATATTGACCGGACTACAGAGATGTCTGGGGCTTCTCAGAAACCTTTAAATTCCTATTCTTGTTGATTTTAGAATTTCAGTTTAATACTGTATGCAGATTCAACTTCTGGCTCAACCAAAGGTGTGATTTCAGTGTTAATTTTGTGTTAATATTAATATGTACACATGCATATTAATTTGTCTTTTGATGAAAATGTCCTTTAAATTTAGTCAGTATTTTATCATGTCAGTTTTACTCTGACTAAAATGGCATATAATTTTAGTCATTGATGATAATGTGCAAAATGACAAAAACATCACACTGTAACAGAACAAACTTTAAGCAAATATTCAAATATTTTGAAAAATGTATAAATTGAGCTATTCACAACTATTTAAACCTGAGCTCCTGAAATAATGGCATATAATTAATAGACTGGCGTATATGTAGAAGGTACTCTGTAGTGAATTCCTCATGTTTAGACAGGTTCTCTTAAAATGTAAATGATATTGCTGTAACACTCTCTTCATACCCTTCATAAAACTGTGATCTTATGTGGATTGTCTTCATAATTTATTTCATATTGCTGCAATTTTTGCCTTTGCATTTAATCTAACATGAGTTCTCTTTTATCTCTAATAGAACATGTTTCACCGCATCTTTGTCGTTGTATTGTCTTTTTTAATAAACAACTTCACGGATCATAAGTGTTTTTCTTTACCAAATATTAATAACATTAAAGGGATAGTTCAACTAAAAATGAAAATTCTCTCATTATTTACTCACCTTCATGATATCCCAGGTGTGTATGACTCACCAGAACATATTTGAAGAAAAATAGAAAATATCTTAGCTCAGTAGTTCCTTAAAATGTAAGTGAATGGAGATTTCTCTTTTGAAACTCCAAAAATTACTGACAGTCAACATAAACGTTATCAATTCAACTCCAGCAGATTAATGTCTTCTTAAGCAATACAATCACTTTTGGTGCGAAAAAAGATAAATATTTAAGTACTTTTTAACTCTAAATCATCACTTCCGGTAAGCTTCACGAGAGGGTGGGTTTCAAGCTGTCTCTCGTGTGACATATTCGTGTTGCCATGTTACAGATGTAATCTTATTATCTCCACTCGGTTGATACATCCAGGATAAGCATACAAACGCACCATTGTGAGTAAAGAAACAGATAAATACAGATCTAAACCAAAACCAATGAAGCTTCTGTACAGCGTTCCTTCTACTCAATTGTAAACAGTGCTGCTCTTCCGGCTGTGGCACACGGTCATCAGTTCTCACGTGTATCAAATGCCAACGTGATTACGTCACGTGCATACCGCTGCCGACCGGAAGCATGATTTAGAGTTTAAAAAAAATACTTAAAAATGTATCTTTTTCACATTGACATGACGTTTATGCTGACTGTGAGCTTCAAAAAAGAAATCTCCTTTCACTTGCATTTTAAGAACATACTGTCAGGCCAGTGAAAGTGATACAAAGAGACCCAATAACAGAGGAACAGTTCAAAGGATTTATTTACAATAAGTTAACTTAGGCAGATCTGTGAGGAATCCTCCGTTGAAGATTCGTGAGCGCAGAGAATAAGCGTACAACAGACTGGTGGGTAACTGCTCTCCCGACACACGGGCAGAGATGAGGAATCCTCTGATGAAGATTTGTGAGTGCAGGGAACAAGCGTACAGCAAATTGGAAGGCAACCACACTCCCGATACAAGGGCAGAGACAGGCAACCAAACAGATACACGAGATGGGACCAACTAGGCAAAGAGAATGAGGTATGTTACTTCACACCAAACAACTTTCAATAATGATAACACACATAGACAATCACTAGAGACTACATTCATTCACTAAACTATATTCAACAATCCAGCAACGACAATAGACAGGGAATCAGCGGGGAGACAGGTGCTGCTAGTACGTTAATTAGCGGCAAGATCACGCACGCCAGCAGCGTGAGAGACACATGAGGGAGAGAAAGAACAAACAGAACATGAAGCATGAGTGTCCGGATCCCGACACAGACCGAAGCCGAACCAAACAGGAAGTCAGGATCCAGACACCATGCTCCAACAAGACCGACCGAAGAGCACACGGCGGCAACTCACAACCGGACCCGTGCGCTCACACAAAGAACGTACAAGAAACACAAGACAGACAGGGAACAATGATGTCACAGTCCCATCAGACAAAAACCCCAACCTGACAGAGTGACAGGACTGTGACACATACTGAGCTAAGATATTTTCTATTTTTCTTCAAATATGTTCTGTTGAAGAAAGAAAGTCATACACACCTGGGATATCATGAGGGTGAGTAAATAATGAGAGAAATTTCATTTTTGGGTGAACTATCCCTTTAATACTATTGCTGTGACTTGCAGTGCTCTGTATATGTCTCAAAATGCATTTGTATACTAAAAACAAGGTGGTGTCTCCACAAAATTGTTATTGCTGTGCAATTGTTAATAGTCGTTAACAGCTTTGCTGTCATTGGCAAGTATAAATGTTTCTAATAGTGGGTCAGACTGAAGATGGGATTTGTTGGATGAAGTCTTTGTTTTACTGTGTTCATTAGAAAGACTCTTGGAGCGTTTAAATGTTGTCATGTTTAATTAGTAACATGCATGGTTTTGAGAAAATGCATAACACAAGTAGATATACAGTACATGATGGCAATAAGATACAGTCAGTCTTGTTCAAATTGACAATATCTGTTATAGCAGTCATTTTATGTGTGCATTACACTGTGATTTTAAACAAATATACGGTATATAGTCAGGGTTGGGAGGGTTAATTTTACATGCTGTAAAATGTAATTTGTAACGTATTCCGTTAGATTACTCAAGGTCAGTAACATATTCTAAATACTTTGGATTACTTCTTCAGCACTGGTAGATTTTTTCACTTGCTTTGACTATAAAAACTCTGCCAGTAGAGTAAGACAAAATACATGTTAAAAATACATTCTCTGAAAAACCTAAATATCTTATGCAGTGTTGTTTCTAAAACAAGATAAATCAAATTGATCTTGTTTTAAGGATTTTTAGATATTTTTAAAGGAAAATAATACAAAAATTATTATCAAGAATATGATTTTTGCCCAAATATCAAAGGTCTTACTAGAAAAAAAGAAATTATGATCCAACGTGAATTTTCTTGATAAAAAAATATGATCATGCCTGGTAACGTGCATGTTTTCTTGATAAATAAATATGATCGTGTCTGGTAACATGTGCATGTAAAATGGTTAGAAATAGCATTTTAACTTAGCGTAAAGCTGACAATTTACACAAGGGTTATTTCTATTTCTTACTTCAAACTTACTTCAAACTTACTTCTCTGTCTGCTCGTATGAATGTAACACATCATAATAAAGTGTTTCACTGCTGAAAGGACTAAATATTAAATGAAACAAATGACAATAAAATGCAAAGTAATCTCTTCAGTAATCAAAATACTTTTTGAATGTAACTGTATTCTAATTACCAATGATTTAAATTGTAACTGTAGTGGAATACAGTTACTTATATTTTATATTTTAAATACGTAATCCCGTTACATGTATTCTGTTACTCCCCAACCCTGTATATAGTATGCATGGCAGTAGCATATGATCAATATTGTTCCAAATGATAACATGCTTTAACCTTTATTATTTTTATTTTACACTTAATTTTTTTAAATCACCCCTCAGTGTACACATGATGATACTGACAGTCAGCTTGTCCAGCAGGTGAACTGAAATAATTTGTGAAGTGTCTCAAATGTTTTCTTTCCTGTTGAGCAAATCAACAACACACTCTCCATCACTGCTGCAGCTTGTAGCGAAATAAGTTTTCTTTTTTCTTCTTTTTTATTTTTTGTCTGCTTGTCAAGTGATTCTTCTTCTCGTCTGTCATAGGTGGAGGTCAGACCAGCTGAAAGGTGCTTTGCACCACCTACCGCACTAGGGTAAAATTGTTGCACCACTTATTGTAAAGGCGTGAATGTGCCAACCGCAATCATACGCCTCTCTTTCTATGTGCAAGGGCCATTTGTCTGTGATTTGCCTCTCATTATTGTGTTGACTTTGGTGGGCAAAGGCCTTAACACTGCATGAGTTTGGGTTGTAACTACCTGTGTGTCCAAACAATGGGGTTCACCAGAGGCTAGATGGTAACTAATGTTCATGTGAAAGTCTTGTGAGAGCACATTTACTGCTAACAAGTCACAGGGCCATCACTAAAATTCATGGGACCCAGGACACACAGTTTTATGGGTGGGTCACTTCTTCCTCGCACACAATGTGTAGGTTATACCATACACAACCTCAGTTGGCCGATCCCCCTCATCACAGGGACAACGTGGCGGGCTGAAAGGGGCAGTAGGGGAGTTTGGGAAACGAGTTTGGAAGCAGTCATCATTTTTTCAATTCATTTGGTGATGCTAGTGTTTCTGCAGCTAGTAAGAACTGAATATAAACATGATGTAATAGTGAGATTTAAGGACAGAGGAAGTCCCATCAAAGTCTAGTTGAGACAAACACACAGAGACACTTTAAGCCTGTTGCTGACTCAAGTTTGAACATAAAAGCCACATACATATTTCAAAAGCCCCTTATGCATAAGAGAGTTTTTCCAGGAATTGACAATGGAAGAGTGGATGTAGTGAGGAGCATCAGCACCATATCCACCTTTACATTTAGCCCAAATCTATTTGTTAAAATTTGTGATATTGTTTTTATTTATAGGCTGTCTCTACTTTTTTTACATAATTTTACGAGTTCAGTACAAGTTAAGCTCTATCGACAACATTTGTGGCATAATGTTGATTACCACAACAAATGTTCAAGTTTAATGCAAAAAAAGAAGAAGCAAAAATCGTGTGAATATTAAGGCATTTTCAATGGAAGTAAATGGCGCCAATTCAAAAAATAAATAAAATACTCACTGTTTCAAAAGTATAGCTTCAAGATCTAAACATGTGTTAACATTAATCAGGTGTGTTGAAATGCTTAGTAACCTTGTTTGTGTAAAGTTTTATCCAATATTACAACTTCGTTGTCAAGACAATGTAATGCTGGTTAATCCTGTAATCCCGGTAACTTTTGCACAATGTCCACACAAGTATACCCAAGAAGGATGACGAAACTTCCTTGTAGCTGATCGGGTAGTTTGCCAGAACACAAACTTGTCTCTTTCCGGTAGGGCTGGGCGATATGGTAGGAAAATAAAATCTTGATTTTTATCAAACTTATCCGGCGTATAACCTATGCCAAGTAAAATATGCGGATCACGGTTGGTCCGCTGTGGCAACCCCTAACAGGAGCAGCCGAAAGAAGAAGATTCTTATCAAACTTATGGACGATTCACTATTACATTTTTTCAACTTTTAAATGTACTCCAACATGATTCAAATTGTATGTTCTTTATTAGAATGCAAGGCAGCCTGTTAGAGAAATCCAAGTTCTTTTCATTATAGGAAACAAAGGTGTGCAAGAAAAATTTACAAATGCACCAAATACACCACAGGGGGAAGTAGTCAACAGAGTGTAAATGTAAAATAAATTCAAATCTAATAAACCCAGATGTTCAGAAATAATATAATAAGAAAACTAGGTATTCATTTTAAGTAAACCAAGTCTATCTAGAAAGTTATCTAGATAAAGACAAAATATACTTATATTCAAGATCTATTCTCTAAAAGCAAGTCTAAATATCTTATATGCTGCTTTTCAGGTGAATGAAAAGTGACATATATTATGATTCAGTAATTCACATTCAATAAGACACATATATTATGATTCAAAAAATTAAAATCTAGCTGCATTAAGCATGCGCGCTCGTGTGATGAGCATCCCCGCAACAGAGTGTGCCTCAGCTGGGTGCAGTTTCAATCTCTCCCCCTTAGATCGGGACACTTCGCGCAACTCATAGAAGAGGCGCTGACCGCACTGAGAAATGCCAGTTTCAGAGTTTGTAGTTATTTACATGACCTGCTTCCTTATTATTTGAACTTTAATAAAGCTGTAACACATTAAATATAACTGCATTTAAGATGTAACGCCGGGGTGTTTCCTTTAAAGACGCTTGACAAACCAGTTTTACTTCAGCGGAGCGGAGCTCCACTTATTCCACAATGAGAGTGCTTCTGTATTTACTTATTTGGTATTTTTGTATAATTCCCTCATACTTTGCGATTTACATCACCTGAAGCTGTGAAAGTTTAGAGTGCATCTGGACTCATATACACAAACACCAGTAATCTAAAATACAAACACTTTAAAACGGTATCCTACATTTCATTTGTCGACTCAAAGGACATTGTAAACATATAAGATTTCAGACGTAAAAGTCTTTAATGATCACACTGGGCCATGTCACGAACTGTTTACCTGGAAAAGTGAAGCTTCCGGCAAAAAACACGTCATAATAAAAGCACGATTCAAAATAAAAGTTAGATGCTTGAAATTGAAGAAATTAAAAATATTTTACAACTGTATAGTAAAATGTAATATTCTCTTTAATAATAATAATAATAATAATAATAATAATAACAACAACAATAATTAATCAATTTATCACAAGCAAGACAGCTGTTGAATAAAAGTTTGGCCAAAAAATAAAAAAATAAAAATAAAAATGCAATAACATGTTGAAAAGTTCTATTTTCACATGTTAAAAGTTTTAAGAATTTACTGATTAGACACCATTTTGATGATTAAATTAAACTTTAAAAACTGTTCTGGAAAATAATAATAATTATTAAAGTAATTATTAAATAATTAAAAATAACTAAACTGGTGTGTTCAATAGCACATGATCATATTACCATATTTTTGCTGTGGTATCGAAATTGGGATAGAGACCTGTGAAATTTCACTGGTATCGGTACCAACTACTGAAATTTTGGTACTGTGACAACACTATGTACTATGAAATTCAGAACTCAAAACTTCCTCCCCAGTCTAAAAAGAACATTTATAATTCCCACCTTTTTGAAACGTTTCATTTTGTAAACTGTGTTCATGACATCATGAGACATTGCTCAGTTGTGTTTACACACCCCAGAACATCTGTCATTGCACCCTTGGCCCTGCTCACTGGCGCTCAGTTTGTATCATAAACAGAGAGGGAGAGAGACAGGCCTAGTGTGACCCATTATTCCTAAACACCAAAGGGACTATTTTGAATTTTTTTGTGCATATAACATGCATTACACAGACGTATTTGACCGTTGTCATGTTTATCACTTTTAAAAGATGCGGTGTTAGTTACAACTCAGAAAAAGAGACTACATTCGGCTTCATTCAGCTGCTCTGCATCTTGCTGTTCTTGCGCCCATCTGCGCTATTTTTAATTGTTGGTGTATGTAAACAAGCACTAGCATACGCCTTTGACCATTTGGATGCGTTTCTGGTGATCTGCACCTCAGTGCACCTATGTGTGTGTGTTTCACCGTGGTGGACTGAGTATGTGCGGCTAATATCAGCATGGACTGCTAGTGAAACAGTCATAATAATATTCAAGCTTTGCAAAGGAATTGTTATTGAAGAATGGGGCAGTTAAAAACACTTGGACTTGACAGCAAAACCATGAGTAAACAGTTTCATTCATGAATATTTCAAATGTCATGATTGTTTGATGGTTGATGGTGCTGAGTATTAACAGCTGTGATTGAGTGAAGTTTAATATATTGGGATGCAATGTGTTGGATGTGCGTTATGTTTAAACCCTGAAATTTTGTTTTATAATGTTGTGGAGAGCTTGTTTAATCTCTTCCGATTGAGTTCCAAATATGGTTGAATTTGAGGGACTGCATGATGTTAGCCAATCAGAACAGCTTTTACATTGAAGTTTAAAGGAGCCGCTGAGGAATGCAAGAAACTCTTACATCAGAAAAAGATCTCGTTTGCACTGATGTTCCCGGCCAAACTGAGAATAGAAACGAAGAATGGTCGCAATGTATTTACTTGTCCAGAACAGGCACTCTCCTTTATAAATACATTGGAGTAAGCCATTTGATGTTTCTTATATTAGTGGACTGACTCACGGTTCAGGCACTCTATTATCTGAGGAAGCTGGAGACCATTTTTGTTTCTTTTTGTGTTGACTCCACCTAGCGGCTGGAGTTTGTTTTATGGCATGACTCCAAGAAACTTTTGCATTGACGGAAGATTTTTTGTTACACTGAAGTTTCCGGCCAGATCGAGAATGGACACTTTGGATGACCACAAAATATCTATATGCTCACATAAAGGACGTCTTTTATAAAGTTGACGGGCTGAGTAAGTTATGGTGTTTTTTTTTGTTGTTGTTGTTTTTTGTGCGCGGCCTCCGAGTTAGTTTGGCTCTTGATCATCCGAGGAACCGGGATGCCGGTTTTGTTTTTCGCGCTGGCTCTGCCTAACGGCTGGAGCTTGTTTTGTGGAATTACACTACTTCGGGACAGTTGTGGTTAAATATGTTTGTTCTTTGTGCTTATGCCTCCTAGAAGAATGATTACCTCATCTGTAGCACTCATAACAGCCAGTTCACTGAACAACTGTTTGTCTGTCTGAGAAAACTGAACGGTTTTATATCAGCTGGAGTTTATTTTGAGGAGGAACACACCTTCAAGACAGTTCTGTGAATGAATCTACATGTTTTTTCTGTTATTCTGCCTGTTGGCTGGGGTATGTTTTACAAAGTATTTTCTGTTATTGTAATTGTGCCTCACAAAATTTGTGCAGAAGCACTGGACTCGAGCAATCCGATGGCAAAGTGGTCGCGGGGGCTCTCGTAGGCATACATGGACTCTTTGAGTTTAGAGGGATTGTCGCCGTTTGGCGCTGTCGTGTGCGGGGTTAATGCGCACGTTTTTCATTTTTCTGTTTGTTTTGTTCCGGGGGAAGTTCGGGGTTTGATTGTTGCATTAATGGGGAATGTGGTCTGTAAAATTTTGTTTTTGACACACTCATTTTTTTTATTTTTTATTATATCAATATGTCAAATGTTAATGTGAATGGGTTATCTCTCTCCACATGGAATGTAAATGGGTTGGGGCACTCCATAAAAAGAAGGAAGGTTATTTCTGTTCTTAAGCGCAAGAAATATGATATAGTGTTTCTTCAAGAAATGCATCTTTCCCCGCAAGAAGCTGAAAAATTTGGGAAGATATGGGGTGGGCATGTTTTCTTTAGTGCTGGCTCAAGTAAGAGCAGGAGAGTCATTATATTGATTAATAAACATCTACAATTCAAATGTCTCAAACAGATTAAAGATAAATTAGGAAGAGTCATTGTTGTGTTAGGAGAAATTCAGGGGCAAAGGTTGATTTTGGCTAATATTTACGCACCTAACGTTGATGATCAGGGCTTTTTTATAGATCTTGAAGGGATGTTGCAAGCTGCTGGCATCTCTCATGACATAATATTGGGAGGAGACTTTAATCTTTTGATGGATCACAGATGGATCACTCCTTGATCACAGTGAAGCAAAAGTGTGTAAACCCCCTAGAGCTACATTGACACTTCACAAGATCTGTAAAAATCTTGGTCTTGTAGATATCTGGTGACTTTTTAACCCATCTGGTAGGGATTATAAATTCTTTTCATCAGTTCATAAGATTTACTCTAGAATAGATTTTTTTTTTTTTTTTTTTGATATCGAAGTCCCTCATCTCATCTGTTGTTGATTGCTCAATTGGAAATATCTTAGTCTCAGATCACGCCCTGGTGAGTTTAGAGATATTGCCACATACAGAGAAAAGGAAATCATATAATTGGCGCTTTAATGTATCCCTTTTGCAAAATCCTGATTTTCAACAAATGTTAAAAACTGAAATCTGTGTCTATATGGAGACCAACTGGTCCTCAGTATCCTCTGTGGGCGTGGCTTAGGAGGCACTTAAGGCGGTTCTTAGGGGTCGAATCACACAGTATGCCTCATTTATCAAAAAATTCAAAGCACGAGAACTTGTGGAGTTGGAAGGAAATATTAAAAGTCCCGAGGCAGAGCTGAAGATGGCCTCAGAGAATTGACCTGATTGAAATACAGGTATAATACTATTCTGTCACAGAAAGTGGAGTTTTGGTTGTTCATGGCAAGACAGTCATACTTTGAGTCGGGGGACAAAGCAGGGAAGCTTTTGGCTAGATATATTAAGCAGAGAGAGTCTTTTTCTACTATTCCCTCAGTGAAATCTGCTGGTGGTGAAATTTTTACCTCAGCCATTGATATTAATAATGCTTTTAAAGAATTCTATCTTGATCTCTATAGTTCCACGTCTTCGTCTGCTGATGAGGATATTAGGAACTTTGTGGAACCATTAGAACTCCCTAAATTGACGAATGAGCAAAAAAACTCTGTTGATTCTGAGATAACCTTGGAGGAACTTGACGAGGTAATCAAGTCCCTACCTACTGGTAAGGCTCCGGGGCCAGATGGTTTTGCCGCTGAATTTTTTAGATCTTATGCTACAGAACTGGCTCCACTTTTGTTAGAAATTTATACTGAATCATTAAAGAATGGAAAGCTTCCACCAACCATGACACAAGCCCGGATCAGTCTGATTCTTAAAAAGGACAAAGATCCAAGCGAGTGTAAAAGTTACCATCCAATTTCCCTGATCCAGCTAGATGTAAAAATTCTGGCTAAAATTTTGGCTAACCGATTAAGTAAAGTTATGACATCTCTTATACATATAGATCAGGTGGGGTTTATTAGGGGCTGCAGCTCTTCTGATAACATCAGGCGTCTCATCAATATTATGTGGTCAGTAGCGAATGATCAGACTCCGGTCGCTGCCATCTCACTTGACGCCGAAAAGGCGTTTGATATGATAGAATGGGATTATCTTTTTAAGATTTTGGAAATGTATGGGTTCGGGAGTACGTTTATTGGTTGGATCAAGTTACTTTATAGACACCCTGTAGCAGCGGTACAAACAAATGGGTTAATTTCAGATTATTTTACTCTGGATAGGGGCACCCGTCAGGGTTGCCCTCTTTCCCCATTATTGTTCTGTCTTGCCCTGGAACCATTAGCAGCCGCAATAAGAAAAGATGATGATTTTCCAGGGGTGATGGCAGGAGGTGTGGCGCATAAGCTTCTGCTTTATGCAGATGATATTTTATTATTCATCTCTGACCCCACTAGATCTATGCCTTGCCTCCAAAGAATTATTAATTCCTTTTCCAAGTTCTCAGGATACAAAGTCAATTGGTCTAAATCCGAAGCTTTGGCTTTGACAGCATACTGTCCAGTAACGGCCTTCCAGCCAGGCGCCTTCCAGTGGCCCAAACAGGGCATTAAGTATTTGGGCATTTTATTCCCAACAAATTTGTCTGATTTAGTCAGAGTTAATTTTGACCCTTTAATAAAACGGTTTTCGAGTGATGTAGACAGGTGGGCTTCATTACATTTATCGATGATTGGGAAGGTTAATGTTATTAAAATGAACTGTATTCCAAAATTTAACTACTTGCTACAGTCTCTCCCTGTAGATGTCCCCTTCTCTTATTTCAAGCAATTTGATAGCATAGCAAAGTCCTTTATTTGGAATGGTAAGCGCCCCAGACTACATTTCAATAAATTACATAGGCTGATTGACAAAGGTGGGCTAGGCCTACCCAAGATTTTGTTTTATTATTATGCATTCGGTCCCAGACATTTGGCTCATTGGTTGCTTCCACCTGAAAGAGCCCCTCCCTGGTTCTGCATTGAACAAGAACTCCTTGCCCCTATTTTCCCACTGCACAGCCTTTCCATCAAACTAAATAGAGAACTTAAATCACACCCCATTATTTCACATTTACACTCAGTATGGACAAAAGTATCCAGAGTGTTTAATTCAGATATTTATCTAAATGTTGCCTCGAGCCTATGGTTAAACCCCAAACTATGCATTAATAAGTCCCCTTTTTGTTGGTCAGAGTGGATTGCGAGGGGGGTTAATTCACTCGGTGATCTTTACGAGAGCGGTGTGATGAGATCCTTTGAAAATCTGGTTCAATATTTTGTTACTCAGTTTTTTAGGTATCTTCAATTACGCCATTTGCTCTGTACTATTTTTGGGAGTAGCATACACCCCCCTAAAGCAGCAGATACTCTAGGAGTGGTGATTTCTGCTTTTGGAAAGGGCCATGAGGCATCAGTGTATTACTCCTTATTAATTCAGAGTCTGGGGGACGGAGTCTTAACCACTCTCAAGAGATTATGGGAGAAAGATTTAAACCTGGAATTGGAGGAGAGAGAATGGGCTAGGATTTTAAAAAATATAAAAACTGCATCGAGAGATGCAAGGGTGCGCCTTATACAATTCAAGGTTTTACATCGGTTCTATTAGACCCCCTCTAAATTGTATAGGCTTGGTCTTAAAGACATACCCACCTGCTGGCGATGCCAATCAGAGGAAGGAGACATGGCCCATGTTTTTTGGTGGTGCGCTGAGATTCAGGAATTTTGGTTGAAGGTACAGAGTGTTCTGTGTGACGTGTTAGGCATTCGGATTTCGTTTTGCCCCAGACTCTGTGTTTTGGGTGATGGGGCGGTCATCAACGTAGGTGATAAATACATAAACAATTGGGGTTGGAAGTCAGTGGGAGCACCCTCAGTTCAGGAGTGGTGCGAAGAGATGGGAAGGGTGGCAGCCTTCGAAGAGATATCATGTAGAAGGCTGGGGATATGGGATTCTTTTATTGGGAAATGGGGTAGATATTTGACGTTTTTGGGGGGCTCTTGCAGTGGGTCTGTGGAGAGAGAGGTATAGTTTAGAGTTGTATGTTTATTATAGGTGTATGTGTATGTATGTGTGTATGTGTGTATGTATGTATATATATATATATATATATATATATATATATATATATATATATATATATATATATATATATATATATATATTTGTATGTGTGTGTATACATATATGTATATATTTATTTATTATTTTATTCTCTGTAAATGTGTGTACTTATGTAAGACCACTGGGATGTTCGTTCGGGTGGGGTTCTTGATCAGGGAGCGGAAGTAGTGGGTGTTAATGCTGAATCACTGTATATATGTTTTGTTTTTCTTTGTTTTGAAAATTAATAAAAAAGGAGCCGCTGAGGTCAAAACCGAGTGTTTGAGACAGAGGGCCACAGGCAGGGTGGAAAATTATCATTTATTACTAAACTATGACAGATTTGGCACAAAAAACCTTTACTGACATTATCAGTGGGCATCAGGGAAGATAATAAAATTATATATATATATGTATATATATATATATATATATATATATATATATATATATATATATATAAATAGCATTTCATGACCCTTTTAAATAGGAGTTAAAAACCATGTTCACGTTCATATTTATATGTAGTATGCACTATGCAGGTATAGCAGGTTGTCATTCAGCCGATGCTTTTATCCAAAGTGCATGAGAATATAGCTATTACAAGTACAGTCCTCATTAAGATTAGATGCCTAGTTCACAGCAAGGGCACAATGAAAAAGACTAATCTCACAATAAAATTAGAAACAGCAGGTTGACTTTTCTATATCTAAAATTGGTCTATTCTTACCAAAATTCAAAACATTGCCCCCAGTGGCCAAAGCGGTAATTGTTGTTGGGTGTATGGGCATGTGTGAGTTCCATTTTCTGGGTGAAATGTCCATGAGGGGCACCAAAAGTGAGTTGTGAAGTGAGTTGATTTCAGCTGTACAGGCTGTAATACAGTGAAGAGGAATACATATTTTACTCAACCCAAACCCCAAACATTAATCTAACCCTCAGTGGTGTAAAAATGTGATGTTACAGGGAACATCAGAATTGCACTCGTCACTGATTATGCGAACGTGGTTACTTCCTGGTTTCAACGCGGGATCCGAACCCAGGTCTCCTGCACTGCTGATGTGGCAAGCTTCCCACAAGTGAAGGTTTAACATGCTGGAGCCAATGCAAAAATGTCTGATTGGAGATGGTGCTTGTCAGTGAGTCAGCATAATGTGGCCGATCCTAGGGTACCGGACGTATCGGAAAGAACATGTCGACTTCCTGTGTGATCATGTTGAATGTTAATAGCTCTTGAATCACTTCTTAGTGTGTTTGAATTTTTTTGCAATATTTTTGCATTAAAAACATTTTATCCTTGTCCATTGTACTTATATATACTGTATGTGTTTGTGTGGGTAAAGTTGCTGAGATGTTTCAAATTTTACCACCAAACATGGGAATTGCCAATATTTCTGTGTCCAAAAGTCCTACTTAAAAGTCCTACCTAATTTTCAATGTACATTGAAATGTCTGTTTCTTTGCCCATTCTAACCTTTTCTTTTTGTTTTTCGGTTTCAAAAGTGGCTTCCCATAAGGCCTGCACCCCTGAGTCTTCTCTTTACTGTTGTACATGAAACTGGTATTGAGTGGGTAGAATTCAATGAAGCTGTCAGCTGAGGACATGTGAGGCGTCTATTTCTCAAACTAGAGACTCTGATGTACTTATCCTCTTGTTTAGTTGTACATCTGGCCTTCCACATCTCTTTCTGTCCTTGTTAGAGCCAGTTGTCCTTTGTCTTTGAAGACTGTAGTGTACACCTTTGTATGAAATCTTCAGTTATTTGGCAATTCAAGCATTGTATAGCCTTCATTCCTCAAAACAATGACTGACTGATGAGTTTCTAGAGAAATATGTTTCTTTTTTTACCATTTTTGACCTAATATTGACCTTAAGACATGCCAGTCTATTGCATACTGTGGCAACTCAAAAACAAACACAAAGACAATGTTAAGCTTCATTTAACAAACCAAATAGCTTTCAGCTGTGTTTGATATAATGGCAAGTGATTTTCTAGGACCAAATGATCAATTTAGCATGATTACTCAAGGATAAGGTGTTGGAGTGATGGCTGCTGGAAATGGGGCCTGTCTAGATTTGATCAGAAATGACTTTTTTCAAATAGTGATGGTGCTGTTTTTTTACATCAGTAATGTCCTGACTATACTTTGTGATCAGTTGCATGCCACTTTGGTGAACTGAAGTACCAATTTTCTTCCGAAACAGCAAAATCAATACATTATTCCAAACTTTTGGCCGCCAGTGTATATGTCTCCACAACCCATCCCTTCATAGAGTGCAGTCTCCGATCTCAAAAAGGAGACTTTAACTGTGCCCAAAATCACCCCCTATCCACTATAGAGGAAATAGTGAATGAGTGAACAAGTGAGTGATTTCAGACACAGCTCTTGGCATTAGTGAAATGTGTCAGTAATGAACATAATGACCGTATTTTAAGTTTTTTTATTCACTCTCAAATCAAATCCATAAACAGCACTGAAATCCAATATGGCAGCCAATGAGAATCAGTGCGGTGACATGATGTGATTTGGTCATGAGATGCACAAGAACCAAAGAGGTTTACTGTTCTCAGTAGCCATCATGTTTTGTTTCAGCGCTGTTGATGGTGGTCATTTTTGGGTGATCTATTCTGTTTAAATTTGGAATGTAACTCGTCCTACTACATAACTAAAATAATAATTCAGCTTGTCAAGGTACTGTATGCTATTATTTCCTTAAGTGATCAGACTTCTCCATCGCCAGCCTGGTGAATGATAAAACTAGTAACCTAAAATATAGAAAGTCTCAAAGCTCACAGACATAGACTAAAATCCACAAACGTCCAAATTTCATATCATTGGTGTCTTTAAAGACAACATGTTTTGAGTTGTCGAAGTAACTAAGTGTCTTAAGTGGAAATATTTCAGAAGAAGTAAATTGTAGGTAGTCCTCCGTGACTCTAAATCACAGATTTAATTTAAGTGAGAGACCCAGATCATATCTAGATACCAGAGTATCACAGAGACTTGGGGAGGGGCTCTTTTGACTATGGCCAGTGCACAATCAACCAGAACATTGCATGAAACATGTTAAATCATTCAGAACACATGAGTAATAAAAACACCCTAGCAACCACACAAAATTATCAGTTGCTTTTCCACCATCTAGCTGAATACTTCTTGTTGTAATGTGAAACCATCCCGTTTCATGCTGATACGGGCCAGTTGGCACGGTTACGGTTTCTTTTCCTCTGTGGTGCTGCAAAATTATGATTAGAATGTATGCAGTGTTAATCTCGTCAATGAAATCACTGACGAAAACGTCAGTTTTTTTGATTTCGTCAGCGAAGACGAGACAAAAAAGGCGCATCATGACAATAATTAAACGATTTTATCAAAGCATACTGTTGATGAAAATATGACGATAAAAATGATACTGCTATATATTAACAGTACAAGCTATAAACAGAGGAAGAAACATCTTGAGAATCTGTATATAGAAGAAGATATTAGATATGGATTCATCTAATATATCTAATCCAGTATGTTGGGGATTTCTCCGCAAGCTGAGTTAGCTGATCATGCTAACCCTGGCAAAATGAACTACTTCAAAATGGGGTAAATACCTCATTCAAATGCATCCTATTTATACATTAGATTCATCAATATATCCACAACATTTATGGAACAACTTACATCTGTAACAAATGAACAGGTGAACTTCACTTGAACTTCACACAAAAAAAATCACTTATTTAATTTGCATTGTGAATACGCTGTTTCCATAAGAAACATGCTACACGCAATGTAATATCCTTTCACGTAAAATTAAAAGATCACTGAATGTATGTAACAAATGCATCAGTTGGCGTGAGAGGTACACATTGGAGTGAGTGTGCTATGGAGGATTATCCCATATTCCAGTTTTTAGGACTGCTTTTGGTTTTTACTCTGCTAAAACACAGGAAATTCATGGCCCAGTGCAGCAGTACTGCAGTGTTTGTCAGCTTGCTGAAGATAATGGGAATTCTGGTTAAATACATCCTATTTTCTCTGTGTAAAAATAGCCGTCCGAGCGGAGTCCCCCTGAGTATTTTATGGTAGCCGGTGTGCAAGAGTCATTCACTTGCCGTTCTCTCCTCCACCATGATGACTTCATCTCCTCACAATGCAGAAACTCTGGCATCAGGTATGTTTTTTATGACTCCATCTGTTGTGTGTCCTCTCAGCTGTGATAAGCCTTAATGCTGAAGCTGTTAGTTTAACTGTATTTCCCAGCTGTGATATAGTAATAGTAATCTGGGCAATCATGGAGTGAGAGACAATGTCCATGACTTCAAAGAAATCGCTCGCTGACTGGCGTGCCCTGACTCAGTGCACGTCATACTTTACTGGCTCATAAGCAGGGTTTGAAATTAAAATGTGGGTAAAAATCGTCCGCAGCGGACATTATGCTGGGTGTCCACTGATGCATAGTGAGCGCAGCAAGCATTTTCACTTAATTCTAATGGGAGCAGAGCACCACGCTCGTGAGGTGGATTCTCATCGGAATTAATTGAAAACAGTGGACACACAGGGTTAGGGCTTTACTCTATATCAGGGCGGATGGCGGAGACCATAAAACTTATGTGACCCATTTGAATTCTGCAGAGAATATTCTAGTATAAAGCTCTGTATAGAGGAAATCTAACCCCTCAAACCGCTAGACATTCCCTTCATTAGATACAGCACTGACAAGGTAAAAAGGAAACAAACAAATTTTATACACAATCATCATCTTTACTAAAATGTTTTGGTATTTGGTAATGTTTTGCTAAAAAAAAAAACTCCTGCACTAACTGATAACTTGTATATAGTCATATTTATTCTATCTAAAGTCTGATAGAGTAAATCTATTAGACTTTATTTTTATTGCATCTGTAAAGTTGTAGACAAAGGTTTCTAAATGTGTTATTAGTGGGGGGTTTTTCCTATATCAAATACCATAGTTTGTTTAGAAAAGACTGTCTACATTAACCTAACCACAGCAATGAAGAGCCATCTATTGTCTTACCTGTCATAATGGCCTTATTTCAAATGCCACTGTTAAACAAGGGTACAACAATGGTAAACGTTCATATAGGCAAGTACAATGTAGAATGAAGGGATCCTTCCATGAATTCTGGACAAATTATTGACATTTTCCTCCTGTTCTAACTTTCCTTGAGTCACAGAGAGACTCACGGAGGCAGAGATATGAACTCAATTGCCGGGTTTTATTGAACAGATGATATGAAGCAGGGATGTAAACAACAGGTGAGACGATCCAGAAACAGTTGAAATTTAAACAGAAGGCGAGTAGTATCCAGGCAGGGTATATTAGCGATGTACAGATGAAAGGTGAAACTCACAACAGTCCTTTGATCTTAGCCAGGAAAGTAAACACAGGAGCGTCCCAATGCTGGGGAATGAGCGTGGGGATAAAACACCAACATCAGACGAGGAGAACACTAAATACAATAAGTTTAACCAGCTAAGTAACAACAAACTAGGGAGTCTGTAGTCACAGGTAGAACATAAACGAGAGGTCTGGAGCCTCTGAGATACTTACGATGAGAACAGACCATTCCCTAATGAAAAAGACGCGCCGAAAAATAATGTAGGCTACTTTACTGGTTAAAGCACCATCATAAAATCATGAAGATACACTAAACCTATACTATTTTTTTAATTACATTTTATTAACCTCACCACTGCAAACTTTGCCAGCTACCTAGAAACAGGAGTTACTTTAGCGTTTTGACAATTGACAATCGTTAGTCACCACTTACTAAAGCCGTTCCACCAGCACGGTTAAGCATGGTTAGCTAAACATGCTGAGAAATCCAGGCCAAGAATGATTTATAATCATGCCGTGCTGAACCGCAATCAAGTGGAAATGCTATGGGGACCGTTCCTCACTGTACTCAGAACAGTTCAGCCCGATGGTGGAAAACAGCTATTGTGGCAGTGAGTTTTACATGGGCAAACACCACTTACATTTTCTTCAGAAAATGTATAAATCTAATTAGGCTTGAAAAAAAACAACGTACTGTTCTAAACTTTAAAATCTTTAAACTCCAGCTGTCAAAAAAATTCAAATAAACAAACCCACACAAGGCAATTTAAACAATCTGTCTGTCTGTCTGTCCTAGCAATGCCTAGCAACCAGACAGAATCAGCTAGAAGGTACATGATATAATGTGGTCTGATGGGGTCCGATAAGATCTAATGGGGTCTAATTTGCTCATCACATAGCAACCACTACAAACATGCTAGCAACTGCCATTGAAATTTTCAGACAAGGCTTTTTTAAGTCATCATCAAAGTTTGTCCTGATCTAGTTAATAATTATTTACTGAATTTGAAATGTAATTTAACAATGCCTCTTAATGCTTTGACATTAAAGAGATGGAGATACAGCTTGAAACCTAGAGAAGTCTTTGCTCTAGTCAGTTTATGTCAGGGTGAACAGGCCCTTCTCCAAAGACGTAATTGGCAGCTGCATTTGAAATATCATGTGTGTCATTTATGCACAACATTCCAACCACATATATCCAATAATCACAACACAACACAACACATCCAAACAGCATACACAAAGGATACATTTACATGATTACAAAGACTTGTTGCTAATGACAAATGTTTCAGCAGGTGGTTGTTTTGTTCATATTGTTAAATCTTGTGTGGTGGGATGTACAGCCACAGAACTGGGCCTGTGCTGACTTGTCATATGCTATTGAAACAGATCACATACATTGTGGTATATTGCTCCATTTTAAAAGGTAATTTCCTCAACAGTGTATGAGGTGGAGTCCGGTCATCCGTCAACACACGCATTTGACACATTTGAGTCCATTCTCCTCTGGACGGATAATGTGTGTATCCAACAGCCCTGCAATAAAGTCTTCAGACAGCTGAGCGGTTCAGGCCGAGGTGGCTGGTGGGTAATTTGGTTTGCTGTGGACCATGATGGAACAATTAGAGGTAAACACACTGTCATCTGCCAGAACTGAATCAGAGACATTGGTGAACGTTGTCTCTATTCACCATGATATCTCTTCACAATAAACAAAAACAGTCTTTTATTCACCATCTCTGTGTCTAACCAGATTCCCCTGTCCTGCAGATACACATCTCAGTCATGACCTAAACATGCTTTGTTGATGAACTGAAAACTGTCCAAGGGATAGTTCACTCCAAAATGAAATTCTGTCATCATTTACTGATCCTTATGTCATCCCAAACCTGTGGGGTTTGGTCACATTCACCTTTGCACATTGAAATTCTGTGTGAAATACAGTCCACGTCCACACTATTCCATTTAAGTTTGAAAACTCAGTTTGAAGCTTTCTAACATCATCGTTTTCCAAAGAATGCTGTTATGGATAGCGTTTACGAAGGTCTTTGTTTTCAGTAAAGGAAAACGACACTCTAATCTGTATGAGAGGTGTAAACAGCAAAATCAGTGCATTTTCAATCTCACCTGTGCAATCAGGAATTTCACCTGATGGTCTTTTGGTGAAAAAAATAAAATACGTTCCCAACAAGAATTCCTCTGGGGTTCAAGTTTTGGTGAACTTTGACAAACAGGAATTGGTGAACGTTGACCAGTTGGAGGCTGCTTGGTTTGACAGTGACCTCTTTGAGAACTGCTTCATACATAGCTAAACTGACTATTCCCATTGGGTGAGAAAATCCTTTTAGCAGTGAGATTCATTATAACCGGGCTGCTTATGCTCGGCAATTGGCAATTATGATTGGTTTTTGCAGGTTTCACACACTAGCTTAACATCCACCCACGTCCTCTTTGTAACACTCTTATAACAATTTGTCTCAGTTGCCACTTTTTGATGCGCCACAAAAATGTCCTCATTGGTCCATTGCCTGCATCACCAAAACGTCTCCCTTTGTATTTTAAATGTCACTCTGATGCTGTATTCAAGTCATTTCGAAAGAAAAGTGGTTTGATCTGTGCACTATATTTGTTAAAGGAATAGTTCACCCAAAAATTTAAATTCTCTCATCATTTATCCCATCGCAGATGTGTATGACTTTCTTCTGCAGAACACAAATTATGATTTTATTTCAGCCCTGTAGGTCCATACAATGCAAGTGCAATTTAATCCAAGAGTGAAAGTGTCCAATAACAAGACGGTTACTGAGATAAGTGAGCAGTATTCAGCTGGTCATGTGATTCTGAAATGGCAGCCCCCATGAAGGTGCCCCTCCCCCATGTAGAATAAAACAGCTTTTATAAGATTACTGATATGAATAGAGTCCTCATCTAATGTGAGTGCTCATGATTTTATACATTTCAAAATTACAATTCATTTGTTACAGTCATACAATACAATTATTTGTCATACAATACAATTTATTCGTTATTGATCTGTTTCTCACCCACATCTATCATATCGCTTCTGTAGACATGGATTTAACCACATGTTACATGTCAGAAGCTTTCTAGCTAATAGGATTCCAACACCTGGCTCACCAGGTCTTTGTTCCAGGTCAGCGTTAGTATCTGTTACTTCAATCTTAACTAAGTTTCTAGACTGAAATTCCTGTCCACACAATGGGAAATATCTGTTTGTGTTGTCAAAGCATGAGTACAATTCTTAATGTTGTAGTATACAATAGGGCTGGACGGAATGGCGATATATATATCGTGGCGACAGAATGGCGATATATATTGTGGCGATGGAATAAAGTGTCAATCGGTAGAAATGTTTCTATATCATCTATATCATGGTATGCAAATATCTGTGCATGCAATGCTCCATTTGGCTGAAGGTGAGACTGATAGTGAGAGAGACGAACAAACAAACACGGAGATAGATGAACAAACAGAATGCAGGACGACTCCGAAAGGTGCGGTCTCTCGTTATTGGATGAGAGCCCTGTTTATGACACGTGTGTACACAGCGCACACCTCAGCTGCTGTTAATTAATTACCATTGATACCCTCAAGCTTTCCAACCGACTGTTCTCTCACAAGCAAAGAGAGAGAAGTGATCGCAATTACATCAGGAATTAATAAATAACACCTTTGTCAACAGTGCATTTATATCAAGTAGACTACATAGTTACCAAAACGGTTTTTCTTCTAATGGAGTGACTGAGGGCTTTGCTTCAGAATCAAAGCAACTGCTTATATTCAAATAGAAAAGCCTATTTGTGCTTGTTCTGAAAAGTGATGCAGAGTAGAAAAAGCAAATCAACTATTATTTTTAATATTTATTTATTGATAGCGTTTTTCATTGTAATGGACATGACAGGTGTTCCATTAGGTTACATTGGCCATCAGTTTAAATAAAAGAGGAACTTGTATCACTTCCATCATAATGTGTAGGCTATATTCCATATCATATCATTATTGATCAAAAATGTAAATAATATTACCATATACTTTGTTGCTTATATCGCCCACCCCTATTACATGTTTTTTTTTTTTTTTTTTTCAGGAAAAAATATTATATTGTGATATACAGCTCTGGAAAAAAATAAGAGACCACTGCAAAATGGTCAGTTTCTCTGGATTTACTATTTATAGGTATGTGTTTGAGTAAAATGAACATTTTAGTTTTATTCTATAAAGTACTGACAACATTTCTCCCAAACTCCAAATACAAATATTGTCATTTAGAGCATTTATTTGCAGAAAATGACAACTGGTCAAAATAACAAAAAAGATGCAGTGTTTTCAGACCTCTAATAATGCAAAGAAAACAAGTTCATATTCATTTTTAAACAACACTATACTAATGTTTTAACTTAGGAAGAGTTCAGAAATCAATATTTGGTGGAATAACACCTGATTTTCAATCACAGCTTTCATGCGTCTTGGCATGCTCTCTACCAGTCTTTCACATTGCTGTTGGGTGACTTTATGCCACTCCTGGTGCGAAAATTAAAGCAGCTCGTCTTTGTTTCATGGCTTGTGGTCATCCATCTTCCTCTTGATCACATTCCAGAGAGTTTCAGTGGGGTTCAGGTCTGGAGATTGGGCTGGCCATGAAAGGGTCTGGATCCGGTGGTCCTGCTGGAAAAACCAATCCTCAGAGTTGGGGAACATTGTCAGAGCAGAAGGAAGCATGTTTTCTTCCAGGATAACCTTGTACGTGGCTTGAAATTTGAGAAATGTTTTCAGTACTTTATAGAATAAAACTAAAACGTTCATTTTACTGAAGCACATACCTATAAATAGTAAATCCAGAGAAACTGATCATTTGGCAGTGGTCTCTTAATTTTTTCCGGAGCTGTATTACTGTGATATAGAATTTTGGTAATTTCGCCCACCCCCTACCCAGACACCTGGCACTGTTGCATCCTGTCTCACTGTCAGAAGCTGTTACTTCTTGGTCTCATATAATACAATAAGATTATCCAAACCTTACTGCATTGGTTTGAATTTTTTATTGAGAAAAATAAAAAGCATTAGTGCAGAAGAACAGTGGCACACAAGAATCATGATAACAGACATACCATAAATACCTTTATATTAAGGTTTGTACAAGATCTGCTGTTGTAAGATTTGTTTTTTGTTTTTTTCATGTTATGTAAATGTATTTAATGAAAAATATTTTTCCAATAAGGCTATTAAAATTAATTTCAAAAGCATTCTTTATCACATTTGTGTTGTTATAGAAGACTGGCTCAGTGTTATTCATTAGAAATACAAATGTTATATTAACCTTGTAAACAATGTGTATTACATTTATTCACTCAGGAGGTATGTGGCTGTCAGTTGCAGGAGGACCAAAGATCGGAGGAATTGTAGTCTCTGCATCACAAAAAGATGGACACAGCTGCAGGGATTTTGTGCAACTGGTAAAACATAACAAGGCTTCATGGCAACAATCTTGTTTCTTTCTATTAAATTTTATACAGGAATCATCTAGTTTTTATATACTTATTCATTAGTTTAATCTGTCCAAATTGCTCTTGCCCTGACTACAGGTACCAGTCCCAGACAACTGACACTACACCACGCAGTAGCAATGAGGAAGGGTAGCCTCAAGTAAAGTGCCAAGTGTGATGTTCTATTCCACTGTTTGTGTGTGTACATAGAATGTGCAATTTAAGGACATTGTTTCAACCCAAACAGAAAAAAATTAAACATTTCATTTTGTTTGACCTGACAAAGACTAATTCAGGGTCAAAACATTGTCTTTAAACTGAAAGGTTGCAGTGTGCAAGCATTTTTCTCCAGTTGTTCTATGGATATTAAGTTGCAGATGTGCACCTGCATTTATTAGCAATGAGTTTCACATGTTGTATATGTGCATATAAATTCAATACCTCTTCAGCCACCAGACTTGCATTTGAGTCATTTTTATATTGATATGCTTTCTTAAAACTGTACTAAATTCAAATGTCTTGGTAAAACACTGAATGAAAAATTTACAAATTTAAAGGGATAGTTCACCCAAATATGAAAACTAACATCATTTACTCACATCATAAGAAAGGAAATGTTAGGCAGTATGTATAGAGACTGACAGCCTCAGTCCCTAATCACTTTTATTACATTTATTTATTTTCTACATTTTTATTACAAATAGCCCTAAAATACATGCTAAAGACATGAATTATTGTAACTAATTGATTCACGAAATTTACCGTATCCTGTGTAAATTTAATTGTATTTGTCATTCTTATCTTTACTAAAATAAAATATTTTAGTAAATAATAATAAGAATAAGAATAAAGTCTATTTTTTATTTCTTATGGGGGGTCCCTAATACCTTATGGGGGTCCAGGACCCCCCATCCCAATTCGAGCATTGGGGTTGCAAACTGCCAGACAGTTCTGAGAGGTAATTGGAGCTAATCATTTTGATGAAAGGCTTTGTTACCGGCATTTCAGAATAATCGGAGCAACATTTCAAATGCTCAACATTTTTGCTGCACATCTAGAAATGTATTCAGTAAATGTGTTCCCATCGTAGTTTATGCACGTCTTCTTACCAAATAAAAACTGTGTCCTCCTGAAGAAAGCGTTAAAGTATTTTTATGTGCATTTTGGGCATTTCATTCATGTCTTGGTGTTCCCATTCAGCATTTTTGTGCAATATCCCAAAATATGCATTAAAATATGTGTTAATAGAATCAAGCAATAATTGGTTCTTATGTTTCCTTTGACTGATTGTGTAATTTTCTGCTAGTTCAATTCTTTAACCTCGTGCGACCCCGCATCCACATGTGTGTACGTTGTATTTAGGCTTTGCTATACGCGACGCATAATTTAAATGAATTAAAACTGACTGAATACTGTTCACAAGATTCTACACTGTCATTTAAGGGTTAAATGACTCCGTGGCTTCTGGCGCACCGCGTCACGTGACAACAGCATGACAACGATTTCCGTGAAGTGCTCCTATGTGCGCAGTGCCAACAAAAGTGCCTTTGGTAATAAACCTCTTTACATTTTTTGATTGAAACCTGTTTGGTTGTAAAGAGTAGTATCACTAGTTTCGTTTGATATGCCGCTTTAAAAAATCCATTCATTTTTATGATCTCCAGGGCATATCTAAAATCCCTTCTCCTAAAAACCTCTATTAAACATCGCAAGCAATCATGGCTTTTATTTTTGAATAATCACACTTCCAGTTCCAATCACACCACTTTAACTTTCACTTTCAGATGTGAAAGTGACACTAAACAGGCACCACATGTGACTTTTAGATGTAAAAGTGAAAGTGGAAATTTATAGTAAAAAAGGAGTTACATTTTGATCTGTTTCTCACCCACAACTATTATATCCCTTCAGAAGATATACATTTAATGACTGGACTCTTATGGATTACTTTTATGCTTCCTTTATGTGCTTTCTGGAGCTTCAAAGTTTTTAGCACCATTCACTTGCATTGTATGGACCTACAGAGCTGAAATATTCTTCTAAAAATGCAGAAGAAAGTAAGTCATACACACCTGGGATGGCATGAGGGTGAGAAAATGATAAGATAATTTTCCTTTTTGGGTGAACTAACCCTTTAAGCCACAGTTGAATTATCTGAATGTCATTGCATCAGATAACAAAATTTCAAAGCAAGTGGCATCGGCTACCAAATGAAGCTAAAGCTTTTCTCAGAGTTAACTTTCCTTTTTTGAGCAGAGTTTTTCCATTTAAACAACTCGCCAGAAAACTCTAGCAACAAACTAGAACACCCAAACAACCAGTCAAAACAAACTAGCAATGCCTAGCAACCTGCCAGATAACCTTAGCAACAAGCCAGAACACCTTAGGAACTAGCAACAACATCCTAGCAATGAATAGCAAACAGTCACCCTAGCAACGCCTTGTAACCTGCCAGAAAACCTTAGCAACAAGCCAGAACACGCAAGCAATACCTAGCATCCACTGAAAAACACCCTAGTTACGCTGATCAACCTGATAGTAAACCCAACCAATAAACAAGAGCATTCTAGCAACAATACCCTAGCAACCAGCCAAAACACTCAAGTAACCAGCCAGATAACCCTAGCAGCAAGCCAATACACCATGGGAACTAGCAATAACAAGAAACCAATCAAAACACCCTAGCAACATCTAGCAACCAGCCTAAACACTCTAGCAACACCTAGCAACCAGCCAGAAAAATGCAGATATAAGACAGAAAATCCTATTCTAGGGTGACCAGACGTCCCCGTTTTCTGGGGACAGTCCCGGTTTTTGACAGTCTGTCCCCAACTGCAGCTGTCCTCAGAAATGTCTCATGTTCAAAACAGTCTGCATAGTGAAATATTAAATGGCAAGAAACTTAGCCCAAGCTGCAAAGCCTACCATGTGTTGTTTATTTTGACCGAAAGAGGGGGCTACTCGCTATATCAGCTTCAATTAATTCATCTTCCTTCACTGATTACTTGGTCGGGCCAGTTTTGCCATTAAGAACTGGACCAGGGAATTTAACAGAATTGTCATCATTGTTATAAACTTCTAAGTAAGGCACATACTAGCTATTTATGTTATAAAGTTATATTGTTATGTATTTTATAACAGGTTCTGAATTTGGCGCAGGATTGTATTGAAAGTTTGGCCTTCATAATGCGGGAATTCCCACACAGACTGCACAAACTCTAACATGCTGGTGAAAAGTAGTCAAATTAATCCCCGCAGATGAACAACTAAAATCAATAATTTTATCTTTAATCAGTGTGTGATGTGTATATCAGCACTATTGGCCCACCACCCCCTCTCCCTCTCTCCCACACTAATAATATTCACACACTAAAGAAAGCACCTTCTCACATAGTTACTCATTTGTTGTTTTAACATATGCCCGAAATAAATTTCAAAGAAGAATATCACATTAATAACATGGAAAAATAAATAAAAATGTATAATAAAATATCTGCATAGGGATGTACAGTTAGTTAGTACATCACAGTATAGATTACATTGCGCCTTGCAGGGAAACAAGCAACTGAAATGGAGCACCATAATGCAAAAGACTTGATCAAAATAAAAGGTGGTAATTAAGAAAAACAGGTCCATATGAGATATGCAAACAGTTAGGTAAAATAGTATAATAATAATATAGAAATTATTTTTATTATCCTTTAAAATGATCAACTTTACCTCCGTGTTTGAATTTCATTGAGACAAAGGCTACAGTATTTAACAGAGCATGATATACCACACCGTATAAAGTTAATTTTATATTTTTTGCCAAATCAACTTAGATTCACTAATGTGTTCAGATAACATAAGAATTTGTGTTTTTATTGAGTAAACTAATGGCACAATGGCAATGCACTGATATAATGTAAAAAAAAATAAAAAAATATAAAAAAATAAAAAAATTATTCCACAAACTATTTACTATACCTTTTTATTCAAATTATTATTTATTTATTTTATTATCAAATGTTATTTTAAATGAACTCGAAATTTTAAGGCAACCATGTTACTTACTTTTTTAAGTTAAAACAAATAATTTCTTACAGTGCATAGTTCAGCACATCACCATGGTCAAAATACATAAAATAGGATTTGTCCCCTTTTTAATAAGTAACATGGAATTTCAATGACCTATTGACTACTGAACTTGAAATGTCCCAATTTTTCAATGATTAATTACATTTTAGCAATGCCTAGAAACCTTCCCAAAAATCTTAGCAACAAGCTAGAACATCCTAGCAACTAGCAACCGCCAGATAACATTGGCAACAATCAGAACACCCTAGGAACACATGGAAACCAGTCAAAACACCCCAGCAATGCCTAGCAACCAGCCAAAACACTCTAGCAATGCATATCAATGACAGAAAATCCTAGCAACAAACCAGAACATCCTAACTAGCAGTAACACCCAAGAAACCAGCCAAATCACCCATGAAACCTGCCAGATAACCTATAGCAACTAGACAGAGCACCCAAGAAAAGCCTAGTAACCAGCCAAAACACCCTAGCAATGCATACCAACCAGACAGAAAACCCTAGCAATAAGTCAGAGCACCCTAGCAACAACACCCTAGCAACCAGGCAAAACAACCTAGTAGCCTGCCAGATAACCCTAGCCACAAGCCTGAACATCCTAGCAACACCTAGAAACCAGACAAAACACCCTAGCAACCAGCCAAACACCCTAGTAACTACCAACAACATCCTAGCAATGCCTAGAAACTAGCCAAAACAACCTAGCAACAATTTTTCCAATGAACTTTGACCAACTGGTGTCAAGGTGATTCTTAGTGGAATAATGAAGTCAGTTTCTCTCTCTCTCTCTCTCTCTCTCTCTCATATATATATATATATATATATATATATATATATATATATATATATATATATATATATATATATATATATATACATACAATGGTGGACAAAAGTTTAGAGTACATTTTTATTCACCAAAGTGTCATTCAACAGATCACAATGTGTAGTCAGGACATTAATAACATGAAAAATTACTATTACAATTTGAAAAAAATTACTTCAAAGAGTTCTCATCAAAAAATCCTCCATGTGCAGCAATGACAGCTTTGCAGATCCTTGTTATTCTAGCTGTCAGTTTGTCCAGATACTCAGGTGACATTTCACCCCACACTTCCTGTAGCACTTGCAATAGATGTGGCTGTCTTGTCGGGCACTTCTCACACACCTTACAGTCTCGCTGATCCCACAAAAGCTCAATGGGGTTAAGATCAATAACACTCTTTTCCAATTATCTGTGGTCCAATGTCTGTGTTTCTTTGCCCACTCTAACATTTTCTTTTTGTTTTTCTGTTTCAAAAGTGTCTTTTTCTTTGCAGTTCTTCCCATAAGGCCTGCACCCCTGAGTCTTCTCTTTACTGTTGTACATGAAACTGGTGTTGAGCGGGTAGAATTCAATGAAGCTGTCAGCTGAGGACATGTGAGGCGTCTATTTCTCAAACTAGAGACTCTGATGTACTTATCCTCTTGTTTAGTTGTACATCTGGGCCTTCCACATCTCTTTCTGTCCTTGTCAGAGCCAGTTGTCCTTTGTCTTTGAAGACTGTAGTGTACACCTTTGAATTAAATCTTCAGTTTTTTGGCAATTTCAAGCATTCCTCAAAACACTGATTGACTGACGAGTTTCTAGAGAAATCTATTTCTTTTTTTGCCATTTTTGACCTAATATTGACCAGTCTGTTGCATACTGTAGCAACTCAAAACAAACACAAAGACAATGTTAAGCTTCATTTAACAAACCAAACAGTTTTCAGCAGTGTTTCATATAATGTCAAGTGATTTTCTAGGACCAAATGATCAATTTAGCATGATTACTCAAGGATAAGGTGTTGGAGTGATGGCTGCTGGAAATGGGGTCTGTCTAGATTTGATCAAAAATGACTTTTTTCAAATAGTGATGGTGCTGTTTTTTACATCAGTAATGTCCTGACTATACTTTGTGATCAGCTGAATGCCACTTTGGTGAATTAAAGTACCAAATTTCCTTCCGTAACAGTAAAATTAATACATTATTCCAAACTTTTGGCTGCCAGTATATATATTTATTAATTTAGAACAGTATTTCATAATATATTGTAAATGCATTTATTGTAATTTAAAATCTAACAAACATGTTTTGAAAAAAATATTTTGCTTGAAAAGTGTGCTTGTGCTCTCTTTCAAGTAAATGCCACTTTGTTCAATATTGCGTTATCTAATGCAATAATATTCATACAGTACATTTTTAAGTATAACTAAAGTTTCCAAATACTGGAACTGCAGCTCTCAAGTTCAAAAGTTTATTTTAATTATAATTTTACAATAGTTCAAAAGTTTACTTTAATTGTAATTCTAAATAGGACATGATACATCCTAAAACCAGATAGAAGACAATTAAAATATTAGTAGGATTATCACAATTATTCAGAAACAGAGAAGATGAGCTGAAAAGACCCCTGAGATATCTAACCCTTATCTCAGTATTAATTATGAGCAGTATGTTATGAGATTTCTGTACATAATGGAGCTATATGCACCATCCTTATTCCACTCATGAAGACACTAAACTGAAGCACAAGCATCAGAAATAGTCAACAGTGTCATTTGAGACATTTGACAATCTCTCTCAAAGCATTTAACAAACATCCAATCAACTGCACAATAAACACGACATCATCAGTATTCCAGACATGTTGCTCACAGTAAAAGCAGGAACGCGTTTACAGCAGAAACTATTGAGTGTGTTTAATTGAACGTTTTCAAGCAGAAGGATGTAAAGAGATCATATAGGCAGAGCACAGGGACAGACTGTGGTCAGTCTGGAGAATAGATGTGTCCAAACTGCTGTTCTCTTTGAGTAAATAGGATAGAATTTTTTTTTACTGAGGTTTCAGCACCTACAAATGAGCCAACACCTCTTGAGGGAATGTTAATAGTAGAATAGTTTTTCTCTTATTGGTTTCATTTAGTCTACTTGATTTGATGCTTCTGAATTGACATCAATTAATCAATTCAAAAAGCTCAAAAGAAAGCCAAGTCCATATCCTTCAGTTTTTCTTTTTATTTCTTTTAAAAATACTTTTCTAAGTTGAAAAAGTTGTTGAAATTAACTCCATAATTCACCCAAAAATGAGTTTTCTGTCATCGTTTATGAATAGGCAGGATGACAGCCTCAGTCACCATTCACTTTCATACAGTAGGATGGAAAACAAAAATGCAATGAAAGTGAATCCTGACTGTGGCTGTCATCCTGCCTAACATCTTTTTTGCTTCACGGAAGAAAGAAAGTCATATGGGTTTGGATCAAAATGAGTCTAAATAAATATTGACAGAATCCGTGCAAGTTTTAACCCGATAACCCTTACTGTCATTCTACACTGATTTTTATTATGTACAAACTCACATTTATTTAAATGTTCTTGAGCACCTAATAATGCACCTAATTAATGTGAAATTAATGTGAATTCTTTAGTGTTTGGCATGAATATCTCTGCAGTATTAGATGTCGTTTTATGATTTTAGTAAGTGAAGTTTGATTTTTTTTTTTTTTTTTTGTATATTGTATGAAGTAAGGTTTGCAATACAAATTAAAGGTGAAGAAGGTAATATCGGTACCACTAGTAGTAGCATCAGATGGGATATACAGTATACTGTATATATACTGTATATATATATACTCACCGAGCACTTTATTAGGAACACCTGTACATCTACATATTCATGCGATTATCTAATCATCCAATCGTGTGGCAGCAGTGCAATGCATAAAATCATGCAGATATGGGTCAGGAGCTTCAGTTAATGTTCATATCAACCATCAGAATGGGGAAAAATGTGATCTCAGTGGTTTGGACCATAGCATGATTGTTGGTGCCAGATGGGCTGGTGTGAGTATTTCTGTAACTGCTGATCTCCAGGGATTTTCACACTCAACAGTCTCTCGAAATTTACTCCGAATGGTGCCAAAAACAAAAAACATCCAGTGAGCGGCAGTTCTGTGGACGGATATGCCTTGTTGATGAAAGAGGTCAACAGAGAATGGCCAGACTGGTTCGAGCTGACAGAAAGGCTACGGTAACTCAGAAAACCACTCTGTACAATTGTAGCGAGCAGAATAGCATCTCAGAATGCACAATATGTCGAACCTTGAGGCGGATGGGCTACAACAGCAGAAGACCACGCTGGGTTCCAATTCTGTCAGCCAAGAACAGAAAACTGAGGCTGCACTCAACAAGGCATTTCATTGCCGCGTGAAGAAACGGGAAGAACCCGCGCACTCATTTTAAATCCCGAGCGCACGAAATCTCCTGCGCATGCAAAACAAGCTCTTGCACGCGAAGAAACTTTTGCTCTGCCGCACGAGCAAAATCATTCTTCTTTGCTCACGCAAACACCTTTTAATTTTGTCAGTCCTGGGACGGGCTCTTGCTGTTTTGTGTGTAACCAGAAATATCATTGGTTATTCCCTTTTCACGGAAGTTAGCTGTGATTGGCTCCCTTTTATTTTGGTAAACAAGATGGCGCCGGTGTGTGTGGCTAGCCACCTGTTACCTGGTCTGTTTGCTCTCATTCTCATCCTGTTTGTGTCTTTTCTGGTCCAGGATATCTCTGCTGTGTTGGTTTATGACTACCCTATGCTCATTAACATCAAAAACACTGTTGATGTGTTGCTTAAGCAAGAACTTCGAGGACCGTACACCTGCCTCCCTCCAGTCTTGTCTGGTGTGCCATCATGTCTGCGCCAGCTTCCTTGCGCTCTTCCACGAAGGAAACATCGAAGAAGATGGGGAAAACAAGGCGGGATATACGTCAAACTCAAGTCCTACCTGACATCGGTTTCTGTGAACCATTCCTGGCCTCTTCTCCCTGAATACAAGTGGGAGTACAATCGTTGGGTTTACCAACGCACTCTTGAACTGGCACATTTATAGATTCGGACGATTGTTCCAGAGTTTTTTGCCGAACACCCTCAATACTGGACACAGCATATCCATAAAGGTGGTGTGAATCTCTGTAATCTTTGCCCACTGTGTCGTGCATCACAGGCGGTACGCTACTCAATTTTGGTTATTGGTTAATGTGAGATCGCTATCAAATAAGACATTTATCTTGAAGGATTTTTTTTTTACCTCAAGAGACTTGGATTTCTTATTTGTGACTGAGACTTGGTTATCGATTGGCAATTTAAGCCCCTTTGCTTATCTTGTTCCCTTGGACTAAATTTTTTAGCTCGCCACAAGCTACAAGTCGGGGTGGAGGGCTCGCCTCTATTTATAAAAACAGTTTTCACTGTCGGTTCTTAATGGCGGATATTTTCCCTAGTTTTGAATTGCAAGTGTTTCAGTTAGATTTTGTGGAGCCTGTGCTGTGCGTGATGGCCTCATTTTAATAAGGAGTTCATCCAAAACTTCTCTGGTTTTTAGGGGGAATTTTACAGAATTTTGATAGACTTTTAATTGTGGGAGACTTTAATATCCGTGTTTGTTTTCCATCAGACCCCTTGACTCTTTTAATCTTGTAAAATCTGTGTGTGACCCTACACATGAACATGGACATACATTAGACTTAGCTTTATCTTATGGTATTTCAGTTTATGTTGATACCTGTGACACAGTTTTCTCCGATCATAAGCCTGTTATTTTTGGTGCTTCTTTCCCATGTCAGAACGTCAAACCTCGCCATCCTACTCGTCTGTCTCGCATAATGAATTCTTCAACCGTTAATCAATTTTCAACAGCATATACAAGTGCCCCCCATTTTTCAATTCTGGAAAGTCCTCAATCGTATGTGAGCTCTGAGGCTCTGCTTACTTTATTTAATTCAACCTGCTCTCCCCTGAAAGTGAAGTGTGCAAAAAGTAAGCCAGAGCCTTGGCTTAATGATGCCACACGAGCTCTTAGACAGACCTGCAGGAGAGCTGAGCACAAATGGAAGAAGGATAAGCTCCAAGTTTCTTATGATATTCTAAGGGATTCCTTGCATAATTATCAGAAGACAATTAAAGAAATGAAGATAAAGTATTTTTCAGATATTGAGTAAAAACTGTCATAGACCTAAAGAACTATTTAGTACCATCAATTCTGTTATTAATCCTTCTAATGTGGTCGGCCCTGATGTATCAGTGGCTACATGTGAACATTTTCTCTAAATTTTTGTTACAAATGTTGCTAATATTAGATCTCAAATTCTACCTGTTGCTTATGACACATCTACCCCTCTTGTATGCCCTGCTATGTTTGGTCACTTTGAACCTGTCTCTTTTCCCAGTCTGGCAAAAACTGTAGGTCAATTAAAGCCATCTGATTTTACACATGACATTTTACCGTCAAGATTACCCAAAACAGGTCTTTGATACTGTATATTGATTGTGTCTTTAATCAATAGTTGCCTTGCATCAGGGTCTGTACCAGCCTTTCTTAAACATGCTGTAGTGCAGCCCCTTATTAAAAACACAAATCTGGATCCTACAGTTTACTCCAATTATAGAACTATTTCTAAATTGCCAAAAGTGTAGGAGAAAGTCCTTCAGCTACAGACTTTTTTGGAAGCATTTCAGTCTGGGTTCAGAGCACATCATAGCATAGAATCTGCACATCTAAATGTTCTTAATGATGTTTTGTTAACTGTGGACTCGGGGGATTCTGCAATTTTGGTGCTATTAGATCTTAATGCAGCATTTGACACCATAGACCATGATATTCGTATAGCCCAACTTGAACAGTCTATAGGGATCCAAGGAACTTAATTGGTTCAAGTCCTATTTAAGTAATAGAAACTTTGCAGTTACTTTGAGTGAATATTCATCTTCCACAGCCCCTCTTACTTGTGGAATCCCGCAAGGCTCTATTTTGGGACCAATTTTGTTTTCATTATATGCTTCCAATTGGGTCAGTTTTTTTACACAGATGATACTCAAATGTATCTGCCAATGAAAAAATATTTAATTAGAACCTCTTTTAGCTTGCTAAAAGGATTTAAAATCATGGCTGTCTTTGAATTTTTTACATTTAAATGATTGTTAAACAGAGATTGTTGTTTTTGGGGTGCCTGATGTTCTGGGGTCATCTAATTTCAGTCTTGGTCCTCTAGCTACATATTGTAAACCGATGGTGAAGAACTTAAAGGTACTTTTTGATAGTTCACTTTAATTACACAAACTAATCTGACAAATAAATTCTGTAGTCAAATCAAGTTTTTTTCAAGTAAGAACACTAGCTAAGGTTAAGCCTTTTCTTTCGTTTCATGATTTTGAGAAGGTGATGCATGCATTTGTTTCACGTCTGGACTATTGTAACTCACTGTACGTAGGTGTTAGTCAGTTCTCCTTGTCACGACTGCATATTGTCCAGAACGCTGCTGCTAGACTCTTGACCAGTACTCGCAAACGAGATCATATTACTCCAATATTGGCTTCTCTGCACTGGCTGCTGGTCCGTTACAGGATAGATTTTAAGATTTTATTGTTTGTTTTTAAATCCTTAAATTATCTTCACCTTCTTATCTTTCAGACCTTTTGCACTTGCACATGCCATCTAGATCCCTCAGGTCCTCAGATCAGAAAATATTGACTTTGCAATGGTGGCCTCGAAGCTCTGGAATAGTTTGCCTCTGCACATTAGAACAGCTCCTACACTGGTATCTTTTAAATCTCGGTTAAAACCCATCTTTTTTCCCATCTTTTTTATAGTAACATCACAGGAATGCAACAGTTAGCTAGTCAACTTCCTGTTTTTAAAGTGTCAGGCAAAGATACACAGTACTTACATACATTCTATAACATTAAATCAACCCTGTTATTATAAGAATTAGCAACAAATAAAGTAATAATGACTCACATGCAGAGTGTCCCTAGATGAAGCCTTGTCTCTCACAAAGAACAGGTGAGTTTGTTATGGTTCTTCGTAATAAAAGGGAGCCAATCACATTTAATCTACACGCGATAGATTAAAGCCACACGAGGAAAAAGAACACGTGTGTTTTAAACCCTCGCGCACACGAATTCTCCTGCGCATGCAATACAAGCTCTCTGCGTGCGATCTTCCTTTTTGCTAGCGTGGCTTTAATTTATCGTGCGTGCGAGCGTCAGTAATGCGCGTGGATTATTGCCATTGATTTGCCGCCATACCCGTCTGGCACCAACAATCATGCCACTGTCTAAATCACTGAGATCACATTTTATACCCATTATGATGGTTGATGTGAAAATTAACTAAAGTTCCTGACCCTTATCTGCATTATTTTATGCATACTGCTGCCACATGATTGGCTGATTAGATAATCGCACGAATAAGTAGATGTACAGGTGTACCTAATAAAGTGCCCGGTAAGTTTGTGTATATATATATATATATATATATATATATATATATATATATGAGCCAAAACATGACAACTCAAAGCGAATAACGTTGATCATCTCCTAACAAGGCCACATGTCAAGGTATGGGTAGATTAGATGGTAAGCGAACAATCAATTCTCGTAGTCAACATGTTGAATGCAGGAGAAATGGGCAGGAGTAAAGACCTGAGCAACTTTGACAAGGGCCAAATTGTTATTAACAGTTGACTGGGTCAGAGCATCTCTGAAAAGGCAAGGCATGTTCACAAGTCCCTGTGGTAGAGTCTAAGTCTAGTCTTAAGTCTTTGGTCACAAGTCCAAGTCAAGTTATTAGTTATTGTTAGTTGTTTTTCTGTAATAGTTCTTTATCTTCAGCTGGCAAGTTTAATAAACCCAGTTTAAGGCTAATTCAATTTTGAAATGTTAAAACTGATTACTTCTAGGGATTGTCTTGTTCATTTATTCAATCTGGTCTAATATAGTACATAAGGTTTTATTTTAATTTTTTTTATACAGTAAACAATCAATAAACTATTAATTTCATATTTGCATAGTATTTCATAGCTACTTTTGTTCTGGTGAATTCAGTGAACCTGCAGACAGTGAACAACGACTGCATAATAGATTAACATTTAAAACTAAACCATCGGGATAAAATCTATGAAAACCCCATATGCACGACAACTGCATACACTTTATAAGTAGTGAATGGGACGATATGAGGTGTCACAGAATGAAATAATGTGTACAAATTACAAGAAATAACATTGAGTTAACATTCATTTGTGTAACAAGTGCTATAATGGTACTGTCACTTTAAGTTTAATGTACATCTCAGACTAACACTGGTGTGTTGCTCTCGTTTTATTTTTCAATCGCATCTGTGCTATGTGTGATTAAAATTAATATTTCTTTTTACTTTTATATTTGACTATAAAGAACAGAAAGGATATTAAAAGACATTATTCAGTGAAAGTGGAGTGCAGGATCTCATCTTTGATGGACACACATTACATGGAAGAAATTTTATATTTTAATTTCAAGAGCTTTTCAACAGCTTTTTCCAGTTTTTAAATTTCTAAAAGCTAAATTCAAGCTCTTTAAGCACTTCAAGGACCTTGTGCGAACTCTGTAAACAGTGTAGATAAAAGCGCAGTAGGGGTAAAATCAAGCAATAGAGATCATTATGATGTTTGACAGGTCATTTTGTTTATAATCATATAGACAAAAACATTTGTTTTCACCTCATGAAAGCCTGACTCACATTTAGACAGTTTTCAAATGTCTAATGAAGTTCAATGTAGTTGTGCTAGCATCTTTGCTCATCCCACATGTTTTACATACAGCATTCCATTTATTGCTATTATATTAAAGGTTTTTGAATCCAAACGTTATGATAAAGTTAGATGATGCTGGGGGCCTGGGTAGCTCAGCGAATATTGACGCTGATTACTACCCCTGGAGTCATGAGTTCAAATCCAGGGCATGCTGAGTGACTCCAGCCAGGTCTCCTAAGCAACCAACTTGGCCCGGTTGCTAGGGAGAGTAGAGTCACATTGGGTAACCTCCTCGTGGTCGCTATAATGTGGTTCTCGCTCTCGGTGGGATGAGTGGTGAGTTATGCGTGGATGCTGCGGAAAATAGCATGAGCCTCCAGATGCGGTACGTCTCCGTGGTAACGTGCTCAACAAGCCATGTGATAAGATGCGTGGGTTGACGTCTCAGACGCAGAGGTAACTGAGATTCATCCTCCGCCACCCGGATTGAGGCGAGTCACTACGCCACCACGAGGACTTAGAGCGCATTGGGAATTGGATATTCCAAAACTGGGGAGAAAAAGGGAGAGAGAAAAAAAAAGTTAGATGATGCTGACATGTCAAAGTGAAGATTTCAGTAAATGAAAGAGTCTTTCTATTGTGTCGATTCTTTTGAATCAGCCGTACCTACTAAAGAAAGAACCGATCTGCGGGAATGAGTCAGACAGCACTTAAGCCATTCACACTAACCTAGATTCCATCCACTTTTCCACAAAACACGTTTTGTTATCGACAAAGTGAAAATGCTTGTATCCATTCAAATGGCCTTTTATCGATGAAAATGGTGTGCGTGATGATGTCCTGCTTAAAAAACACTTTGTCGCATAAGTTTTGGTTAATCGCAAAAAAGAAAATCTGCCCTTAAGCCGTTTCCATACAGAAATGTGTGTATATCAGTGTAGAGCCGAGGAGGGCGGGGCCGGGCTGGAATGAGACACACCCGGTCCCCAATCAGCCTGATGGGGCGCGCGAGGGTTAAAGGCGGCCGGGGACGACAGTTCGAGAGAGAGAGAATTGCAGGCAGCTGTACTGTGTGTTTATAGTTGTGTGTTTTGTTTAAGTTGTCAATTAAATTATTATTTATATTATTAAGCCGGTTCTCGCCTCCTCCTTTCCACCGAACCCCCTTTACAATCACTAATTGTGTACCTTTCGCCTCCCAGATGTCCCTAATCCCCACCCCCCATGTATTATGCAATATGCAATTGCAATATAATGCAATTAATGCAATTTAAATTTTCTGAAGAAGCTTAGCAAATGCCATCCGAGGTAAAGGAGTTAGATTTAAAATATTTAAAAGTTTTAAAATGTTCAAAAGCTCATTTTCTGAAAGTGAACTCAGCATTGGACAAATAGTTTTATCTAGTCTTGAAAAAAGTGTAGAACATTCTAAGAGTCATTCAGCTGACTTTTTTCATCTACAGAACAGGGTACGGCTAATTTAAGTTTGTGTAAAGAAAAGGCAATTATATAGTCCTAACAATTTAATTTTTTCATTTGGTAGTTCTTGTTTTTTTTTAACTTAAAGCTTTATTCGTTTGTTAATTTATTTAATTTAATACAGGGAATTTTGCCGGCATTTTTTCAAAAGTAAGCTAAACAATAGTTTCACACACTCTCACGGCGAAAATGAAAGAATTCATATGACTTTCCAAAATTTGGCAAATTCGAATGATATCGTGCGACTGCACGGTTAGGTTTAGATAAGGGGTTTGGGTAAGGGCATAATATTAATAAGTATGTCCTTAATGACTCGTGCGCAAAACTCATGCTTACTTCCGCATTAGACATCCGGGCATTTGTACATGATGAAATCGTACAAATTCATATGAACTAACTCATACGAAATCATATGAATTAGCCAACTTGTAAAATATGTACGAATCTTCATGAGAATGGGTTGATAGTTTTATAGAATTGGACTATGTTAGTGTTCCAAAAAAGCACACTGATGCTTTTCTTTGTGAACAGAAATGATATGTTTTTTTGTATTGTGGGCTACTTCCATGACTGCCGTCTATTATTTTGAATGGTGCGGAAAAGCAACTTTAATAAATGAACGGATGGCTACCATGATTAAATTAGTAATTAACATTTTATTGATTCATGTGCATATGACTCAACACATATATAATGAATCAACATTTTACATTTAAACCCTACTAATACAATCCCACCCTGACCCCTCACGAACACCCCTGTGGTCCCACATAACATACACACAATCCAAAAAAATTAAATAAACATTATATATATATATATATATATATATATATATATATATATATATATATATCATACATACATATATATATATACACATATACACATATATACACACATATATACATATATACACACATATATACATACACAGATACACATACATACACTTACATAAAATAAAATATATTATATATATATATATATATATATATATATATATATATATATATATATATATATATATATATACACAAATAAATAAAATAATAAACATACATAATTAAACTACACTCTCCACATCCTCTCCCCGAGATTCCCCAAAAAAACTAAATATTTGCCCCATTTTTTAGTAAATAAGTCCCTCAACCCCAGCCTTCTACTTACTGCCTCTTCAAATGCAGCTACCCTCCCCATTTCCACACACCACTCCGAAAAAGAGGGTGCTCCATTTGACTTCCAACCCCTTAAAATTACTTGCCTGCCGATCATGAGACTGGTCATAACCCAGTTTTTTATATGATTGTCCCCCAAATGCATGACCGCTCCATCACCCAAAATACAGAGTCTGGGACAAAGCAAAACCTGAGTGTTCAAAACGTCACACAAATACCTCTGAACCCTCAACCAAAACTCCTGGATCTTAACACACCCCCAAAAGACATGGGTAGTGTCTCCAACTTCTGGGTGTGTCTTTAAGACCAAGCCTATATTATCTAGAGGGGGTCCAATAAAATCTATGTAAAATCTTAAATTGCATAAGGCGAACCCTTGCATCTCTAGATACGGACTTGACATTTTTAAGAATCTTAGTCCACACTCCATCCTCCAATACCAAATTCAAATCTTTTTCCCATACTCTCTTGAGAGAAGTCAAGGCTCCATCCCCCAGACTCTGAATTAGTAGGGAGTAATACACTGATGCTTCATGGCCTTTTCCAAAAGCAGCAATCACCTCTCCCAAAGCACCTGCCGCTTTAGGGGGATGCGTGCCACTCCCAAAAATAGTGCAGAGTAGGTGGCGAAGCTGTAAATACTTAAAAAACTGAGATCTGGGAATGCCAAAATGTTGAACCAAATTTTCAAAAGATCTCAATACTCCACCCTCATATATGTCACCAAGTGCATTAACCCCCCTCACAATCCAATCTGACCAACAAAAAGGGGACTTATTAATACATAGTTTAGGGTTCTGCCATATGCTCGAGGCAACATTTAAATAAATATCCGAATTAAACACTCTGGACACTTTTGTCCATATCGAGCGCAAATGCAAAATAACGGGATGCGACTTAACCTCTCCGGCTAGTTTAATCGAAAGGCTATGCAGTGGCGAGATAGGGGCAAGAACTTCCTTTTCAATACAAAACCAGGGAGGGGCTCTCTCAGGTGGAAGCGACCAATGAGCTAAATGTCTAAGACCGAACGCATAATAATAAAACAAAATCTTGGGTAGGCCTAGCCCTCCTTTGTCAATTGGCCTATGTAACTTATTGAAATTTAACCTGGGGCGCTTACCATTCCAAATAAAGGACTTCGCTATGCTATCAAATTGCTTGAAATAAGAGAGGGGGACATCTACAGGGAGAGACTGAAGCAGGTAGTTGAATTTTGGAATACAATTCATTTTAATAACATTAACCTTCCCAATCATCGATAAATGTAATGAAGCCTACCTGCTGACATCGCTCCAAAACCTTTTTATTAAAGGGTCAAAATTAATTGCTGGGAATAAAATCCCCAAATACTTAATGCCCTGTTTGGGCCACTGGAAGTCGCCCGGCTGGAAAGCCGTTTCTGGGCAGTACGCTGTCAGCGCCAAAGCTTCGGATTTAGACCAATTGACTTTGTATCCTGAGAACTTGGAAAAGGAATTAATAATTCTGTGGAGGCAAGGCATAGATCTAGTAGGTTCAGAGACAAATAATAAAATATCATCTGCGTAAAGTAGAAGCTTATGCGCCGTACCTCCCACTGTCACCCCTGGAAAATCATCCTTTTTTCTTATCGCAGCTGCTAATGGTTCCAGGGTAAGACAGAACAATAATGGGGAAAGAGGGCAACCCTGACGGGTGCCCCTATCCAGAGTAAAATAATCTGAAATGAATCCATTTGTTTGTACCGCTGCTACAGGGTGTCTATAAAGTAACTTAATCCAACCAATAAATGTACTCCCGAACCCATACATTTCCAAAATCTTAAAAAGATAATCCCATTCTACCATATCAAATGCCTTTTTGGCGTCAAGTGAGATGGCAGCGACCGGAGATTGTTCATTCGCCACTGACCACATGATATTGATGAGACGCCTGATGTTATCAGAAGAGCTGTGGCCCTGAATAAACCCCACCTGATCTATATGTATAAGAGATGTCATAACCTTACTTAATCAGTTAGCTAAAATTTTTGACAATATTTTTACATCTAGTTGGATCAGGGAGATTGGACGGTAACTTTTACACTCGCTTGGATCTTTGTCCTTTTTAAGAATCAGACTGATCTGGGCTTGTGTCGTGGTTGGAGGAAGTTTTCCCTTCTTTAATGATTCAGTATAAACTTCTAACAAAAGTGGGGCCAGTTCTGTAGCATAGGATCTAAAAAATTCTGCGGCAAAACCATCTGGCCCCGGAGACTTGCCAGTAGGTAGGGACTTCATTATATCGTTAAGCTCCTCCAAGGTTATCTCAGAATCAAGAGAGTTTTTTTGCTTAGTCGTCAGTTTAGGAAGATCTAATGGTTCCACAAAGTTTCTAATATCTTCATCAGTAGATGAAGATGTGGAACTATAAAGATCAATATAGAATTCTTTAAAAGCATTATTAATATCAATGGCCGAGGTAAATATTCACCACCAGCGGATTTCACTGAGGGAATGATAGAAAGAGACTCTCTCTGCTTTATATATCTAGCCAAAAGCTTCCCTGCTTTGTCACCCGACTCAAAGTATGACTGTCTTGCCCTGAATAACCAAAACTCCACTTTCCGCGACAGAATAGTATTATATCTATATTTCAATCGGGTCAATTCTCTGAGGCCATCAGCTGACATACGGCGCTTCAGTTCTGCCGCTGCACTTTTAATATTTCCTTCCAACTCCACAAGTTCTCGTGCATTGGATTTTTTGATGAATGAGGCATACTGTATGATCCGGCCCCTAAGAACCTCTTTAAGTGCCTCCCAAGCCACGCTCACAGAGGATACTGAGGACCAGTTGGTCTCCATATAAACACTGATTTCAGTCTTTAACATTTTAATCAGGATTTTGTAAAAGGGATACATTAAGGCGCCAACTATATGATTTCTTTTTCTCTATATGTGGCATCACCTCTAAACTCACCAGGGCGTGATCTGAGACTAAGATGTTTCCAATTGAGCAATCAACAACAGATGAAATGAGGGATTTGGATATAAAAAAAAAATCTATTCTAGAATAAATCTTATGGACTGATGAAAAAAAATGTATAGTCCCTACCGGATGGGTTCAAAAGTCTCCAAATATCCGAAAGACCAAGATTTTTACACATCCTGTGAAGCGTTAATGTTGTTCTAGGGGGTTTACACACTTTAGCTTCACTATGATCAAGGACTGAATCCATCAAAAGATTAAAGTCTCCTCCCAATATTATATCATGAGGGGTGCCAGCGGTTTGCAACATCCCTTCAAGATCTATAAAAAAGCCCTGATCATCAACGTTGGGTGCGTAAATATTAGCCAAAATCAGACTTTGCCCTTGAATTTCAGCTAAAACAATAATTACTCTTCCTAATTTATCTTTAATCTGTTTGAGAAATTTGAATTGTAAATGTTTATTAATCAATATAATGACTCCCCTGCTCTTACTTGAGCCAACACTAAAGAAAACATGTCCACCCCATATCTTCCCAGATTTTTCAGCTTCCTGCGGGGAGAGATGTGTTTCTTGAAGAAACACTATATCATATTTCTTACGTTTAAGAAAAGTAATAACCTTCCTTCTTTTTATGGGGTGCCCCAACCCATTCACATTCCATGTGGAGAGAGACAACTCATTCATATTAACATTTGACATTTTGATATAATAAAAATAAAAAATTGTGTGTGAAAAACAAAATTATGAAGACCACATTCCCCATTAGTGAAACAATCAACTCCCGAACATCCCCCAAACAAAACAAACAGAAAAAAGAAAAACGTGCGCACTAACCCCGCGCACGACAGCGCCAACCGGCGACAATCCCTTTAAACTCAAAAGGTCCATGAACGCACACGAGTCCCCACGACAACTTTGCCATCGGATTGCTCAATTTTGCCTCACAAATTTGTGAGGCAAAATTACATAACAGAAAATACTTTGTGAAATAAACTCAGTTAATAGGAAGAATGAACACAAAAAAATGTGTAGATTCATTCACAGAACTGTCTCAAAGGTGTGATCTTCCACAAAACAAATTCCAGCTGATATAAAACCGTTCAGATTCCTCGGACAGACAAATGAATGTTCCGTGAGCCAGCTGTTATGAGTTCAGTGGATGACATAATCATTCCAATGTCCCGTTAAAAAAAAAAAAAAAACTCAAAACAAACTACAGCCAGCAGGAGGAATAAGCACGAAGAACGAACAGATTAATCCACAGCTGTTCCAAATGAGTGTTATTCAACAGAACAAGCTCCAGCCGCTAGGATGAACAAGTACAAAAAGAAACAAAACCGGCATCCCCATTCCCCGGATGGTCGAGTCAATTCGCTCGGAGGCTGCATAAAAGTAAATACCATGACTTACACAATCCGTCAGCTTTATAAAAGACATCCTTTGTGTGAGCATGTAAATATCTTGCGGTCATCCGTAGTGTCCACTCTCAAACTGGCCGGGAACTTCAATGCAAATGTAATCTTCCATCAATGCAAAAGTTTCTTTAAGGAAAAGTGTTATTCACAAAACAAGCTCCAGCCGCACGGCGGAGCCAACGCAAAAAACCCAAAATTTCACCCAGCTTCCTCAAGAGTTAGGTACAGCGAGTCAGGCCCACTCACATGAGAAACATCCAATGGTTTACTCAGTCATTGATTCTATAAAAGACATTGCCAGATTTGGACATGTGAATTCTTTGCGACCGTTTTTCGTTTCTATTCTCAGTTTGGCAGGAAACATCAGAGCAAACGAGATCTTTTTCTGATGTAAGAGTTTCTTACATTCCTTGAACCGATCGCGTTTCTCTCTTGTCGAACTCGCAAAGTCTGGGAACAAGAAAACATTATGGTTCTTCCAAGAAAGCTTCCCTTTGCTCCTCGCCTGGCACAACACAAGATCTTTATCGGATGATCTCAGAAATCTGGCCAGAATTGATCTGGGCCTGTCTCCCTCAGCAGATCTGTGAGCTGGCACTCTGTGAGCTCGCTCAATTTCCAGCTTGTGGCCTGTTATGTCGAGCAGACTCGGGAAAAACTCGTCTAGGAATTTCACCATATCTTTGCCCTCCTCATGCTCAGGAATTCCAACAATTCGTATGTTATTCCTGCGGTTTCTATTTTCAAGATCTTCAAGCTTTTCAAGGAAATGTTCCAAATCAACTTTGGTCACGAGTGGATTAATTCACTCTCCGGAGATTCCAGAAAATCGATTCGTTTTTCAACATCAGACACTCTTGTACCTAACTCAGAGAATTTTATTTCCATCACCGTGATCGATCGACGTATTACAGGGAGATCCTCCAAGTCAGCAAGAATCTTCGTCAACATCATCGACATGTTGGACAACTGACGCTGGATCTCCTCTCCTGCCATGCAATCCAAATCGAGTCCCTGGTCTGTAGGCCTGTCGGGGCTTTCATCCTGAACAAGTAAGTGTCTTTTAATATCTCCAGAGCCCGAGGATTTTGACTTCTTTGCCATGTTTTGCAACAAAGGACAAATGAGTAACTGGGTGTATCAAATTTCACCAGATTATAACATGAGAATAATCAAAAATTCAGCAAAGTGCGCAGAGCTCGTCGCTCACACATCTGCTCCTTGCATGGTGTTTATTTTCTACCATGATTAAATTAATCGCAAAGAGTGGCCATTCATTTGTTCTCCGTGCACTTGTCGATGACAGGTGTGTGATACGAGATATTTGTGTTGGCACTCCTGGAAGTGTCATGAAGCAGATGTGTTTGCAGCATCAGATCTGTGAAGGTATGCCGTTAAGATCAATCTATAACAGTGCGAATAATGCTTCACGTACAATTAATTGGCTTTCAAGGATGTATTCCTTGTTGTCATGATTAACACAGGCTAATGATTGGGGTAAATTCTGTCATGTGACACTATATTTTTGCACTAATGGCAATTTTCTCGACAAAAAGTGTCTACAAACAAGTTTTTCGCGACATTTGAAGGATCGACAAAGAGTTTATGCGCTAGAGTAAAATATTGTGTCGACACTTGTGAAATTTTAGCGATAAATTGCGCTTCCATCAGCTATATTGGTAAACTTTTTGATGCGCTACACTTTTTATAAAAATAAATAAAAAAAACTTGGATGGAAACGTAGTTACTGTCAGCGATTTTGTCACTGGATGTCACTAGTGGGCGTTCCTACTGCTGTTGCTCTATCATTACTGGTTGGCTGCACAACTGGCCATAGCTTCAGAAAATCTGATCACAGATGAGCTAGATTGTAAGTAAAACAAATAGATCAGTTTTATTTGACAAGGAATCATTTGTTTTGCCTCTAATGATGAACATTCTGCAGGGGAGAGTGCTTTTATATAAACTACAGCTGTGCTCAATGCATCATATTATGAACAAGATGAACAATCTATTAATGTATGCATTAAACTCACTAACAATGGTGACAATTTCTGGTACATTATCCAATTTAATTAGAAATCAGTTTACTTACCGCTAAAAATTAGCATTCTGGATGGAAAAGTTTTATAAAATGCATCTATACTCAGTGCATCAATACAAAGATCGATCCTTCAATGTATTCATCAAACTCACTCAGAATACCGACAATTTTTGATACGGTTTTCCAGGCATCACCGTTTTATTATATCCATGTAAGTTGTTACAGAAACATGATATGGAACAGTAAAATCGACGACAACAACAACTCCTCGGTCTTTCCTGCACTCGTCTCCATTATCTCACAGAGACAGATGACGTGAGCTTCACTGTCTTTTTTCATTGGCTGTTGCTGCCTGAAATCGCTCTGCATTTGCATCAAGTTGAACTTTTCTCAACTTTGTCTCGTTGCTGGACATGCCCACATCCTGTCGCCAACGGTCACTGTCGCTCGTGTTGCCGGAAGTCGCCAACTCATTGAAAATCTCCCGTCGGTTGCAGCGACATAATCGCTGACAGTGTGAATGGGGCTTTAAAGGGAAAGGAAGTGGTGCCTCTTCACTCCTGGACATTTTTCCTGTTCAAGGGATATGTATTAAAAAAAAAAAAAAATGCATTTAAACATGCAAATGACTTGTGTTTTTCACAAGTCTCTGATCTTGAGTCCAAGTCAAGTCTCTAGTCAATTGTTTACAAGTCCGAGTCATTTTTTTTTTGCTACTTAAGTGCAACTCGTGTTTCCATCTCTGGTACCTACTGACAGTAATCTGAGGAGGGACAAACCACAAACTGGCGACGGTGTTGGGCACCTAATGCTCATCGATGCACGAGGGCAACGAAGGCTATCCTGTCTGGTCTGAACGACAGAAGGTCTACTGTGGCACAAGTCACAGAAAAACTTAATGCTAGCTGTAGGTTCTACTGGTTGTTTAGATCAGTGTTACTATCAGAAATAATTAATAATTATTTCTTTAGTTATTAATTAATATTTAAATTAAATAATAGAATCTAACTCATTAAAACCTCACAAGGCGCACCATTTAATGTAGTGCGCCACGTTCAGGAGCGGGTTTTGTTATTAGCAATAATTAATAATTATCAAAGATAATTACTAATTATTAAAATCAATAGAACATTGATGAGAATCAATGTTGGCTTTTTTTTTTTAATCCTTTAAATCAACAATTATCAAAGATAATCATTAATTGTTAACCGATGAAACACTGATTAAAATTAATACTAGCTTATTGATCCTTCAAATTCAACAATCATCAAAGATAATTATCAATTATCAAAAATCCATAGAATATTAATAAGGATTAATATTGACGGGGCACCACCCTGGAATCAGGGACTAATAACCAGATAGTAAAACAGTCTCAATATTAGATTGTTCTCTTAGGAAAATCGACATCCGAATATTGATTTTCGAAAAGAAACAAAGAAGGCTTGAATCCGAGCACTGACATCCCCTGTCAGCATTTGACACAGGCGTATGCAAAACAAACCAAAACACTTCTCTTTGAAATATAACAAAGTTTATTTATGGAGTAATATCAATTAATAATCAATACAATGCAGTCAATAAACTTCCGACTTACAACTACAAACTAAACAGTGACATGATTAGATATGGAAATAAAAATAATCCTATAACACATAAGGTGTGTGTGTATAAGGAGGGACGCGCACAAAATGGCGGACATGGACAGTACGTCACGCGAGATTTCCGGCCAGAAAATATGGCCGCGAATGTGGGCGGAGAGAAACCGGTTAATGGCGACTGCCCGTTTACCGCGTGTCTCCGCTTGTATGATAACTTAGGGACAAAGCTGAGCTTTATCACAAAGTTATCTACTAGCCAAACGTGTGTGCGAGAATGTTTGTGAGGGGTTGCGTGCGTGCATGGTTAGTATGAGAGAGAGATTAAAGTGGCGGCACCAAAGCCGGTTTCACGATCGTGGGAGAGAAAGCAACTGTTAATTTATCACTCAGAGACGCGGTGGACGGCTCGTAAACCGTCCCGCGGTCTTTGGTTCTTTAATGGATAAACTCAGTGTGCCGGTCTCACCCGCGATGGCGGAAATACACAACAGTCCAATGTGGTTGGACTACAACACAGCAGATTTCATTCGTGATAACAGTACATTACAGTAATACCTTGAGTATTATTAGCAGCAATGAGCGGACTCGGCGGTCCGTAAACTGTACAAGCAATAACCTTGAAACACAAGAATAACACACTATACTATTCTATCTCTGCCCAGATGTAAACCTCTTACTTGAATCGCATGAGGACACAGGTAGAATGTGTGTTCATCAGTCGTTTGACTACGACTCGTTTCCTTGAGGCTCGGGTGATGACGGGAGGCCGTTTCTTCGCTCTGTCGGCGGGCTGGCGGAAAAATCAGCGACGTCGACTTGATTGAAGATGGAAGAGAAATCTTTAATCTCTTCACTTCTGCAGGCAAACAGATGAAGATGTGGATTGCTCGGCGGTCTCCTTCGGATCTGTTAGAGTGTTCGGTGGAACACAGAGTAATCTCAACTCATCCAGTGAGATGGAGATTGTATGGCCACAGTTTCAAGTCGTACGTTACTTCCTTGTGCCATGAGGCTACACCTGAGAACAGCGATGAGCTGCGTCTACACACGGCGAGCAAAGTTGCTGGAAGCAATGCCCAGATGGATCTCAGAGTTATCTCTACTCACGATGACGTCATGGTTGAGGGCCGTTATGTTGTGTGCCTCATCCAATAGGAGTTGAGAGTTTGATCCTTTAGTGAGCAAGGCTTCATGGGATTTGTAGTCTGTTTTGGACTCCCTTTGTTTGATTTTGGCACAGATTTTATTAGTAAGATTTATGACTGTTTGTGGGCCTCAGTTAGGTTTTACGACTGTGTTAGGCCTGCCTTTGTCTTCTATCTGAATACATGACGACCAACATAACCATGATAGAAAGGTGTCAGAACACACAGTGCGTATGTGTATGGGACTGCGTAGCCTCAGACCGGTCAGAGTGCCCATACTGACCCTTGTCCACTGTCTAAGGCACCAACAATGGGCACACGAGCGACGGAACTGGAACTTGGAGCAGTAAAAGAAGGTCAACTGGTCCGATGAGTTCCGTTTTCTTTTACATCACGTGGACAGCCGTGTACATGTGCGCCGTTTACCTTGGGAAGTGATGGCACCAGGATGCACTGTGGGAAGACAACAAGCTGGTAGTGGGAGTATGATGCTCTGGGAAATGTTCTTCTGGGAAACCCAACCATTAATGTTGATGATAATTTGACACTTGCCACCTACCTTAACATCGTTGTAGACCAGGTTCACCCCTTCATGTCGTGGCCTCTTTCAGCAGGATAATGCGACCTGCCACACTACACACATTGTTCGTGAATGGTTTGAGGAACGTGATGAAGAGTTCAAGGTGTTGCCCAGATCTTAATCAGATTGAGCATCTGTGCGATGTGCTGGACCAACAAGTCCGATCCATGGCGGCTCCACCTCGCAACTTACAGGACTTAAAGGATCTGTTGCTAATGTCTTGGTGCCAGATACCACAAGACAACTTCAGGGGACTTGTAGAGTCCATGCCTCGACGGGTCAGAGCTGTTTTGGCTGCACGCGAAGACCAACAGCATATCAGCCAGGTGGTCATAATGTTTTGGCTTATCTCTGTGTGTGTGTGTGTGTGTGTAATATATATATATATATATATATATATATATATATATATATATATATATATATATACACACACAGTGCATTCAGAAAGTATTCAGTTTTTTTTTCACATTTTGTTATGTTGCAGCCTTATGCTAAAATGCTTTAAATAAAAAAACATTTTCACATAAATCTACACACCATACCCCATAATAAAAAAGAAAAAACTGATTTTTGATAACTTTGCAAATTTATTAAAAAGAAAAATCTGAAATATCACATTGACATAAGTATTCAGACCCTTTGCTATGATATATATATATATATATATATATATATATATATATATATATATATATATATATATTCTAAAATATGTTTTCCATGACCATGGAACCCTGACATTAAAAAAAGTATGAATATTTTAACATTAGAAAATTCTCTGATTTTCCTTACTCGATAAATGAGTAATTTTAGTGATGGGTAGAAGTTCTGCATTGATTTCCTTTTCTTCATCCTATTATAAAGCATCTCTGAAATTATTATTATTTTTTGTTACAAGTTACATTACACATAATAATTAAATGCACTGCATTCAAATATTACAAACATTGTTCAAAACACCAATTTATAAAACAAATCTTTTATTAAATGAAAAGCATCTTCTTGGTCAGGTATGAAATAGAATATACAAATTACTTTACATTGTTGAAAACAACAACACAATGAAAGGAACAAAATGTCTGTCAGTCAAACACAAAATGCACACAGATATGAAGTGCCATAAAAGCAAGCTTATTTTTCTCATCACTGAGAAATATTTGAAAATCAGATCTAGACGTCTAGTCTTTCAAGCCGCTAAGACCAGTGAATACCCATCTAGAACCAGTTCAGTATGAAAACAAAAACTGACCTTACATCAGCACTCCTGTTCAAAGTCACTTGAATCCTATTAGTCTGGATCTGATCAGTCTTTACAGTGATGGTTTAGGGTGGCATGAGTGCCTACCAAACACCCGGTTTAATGATGCCACAGTGATCACTATCAGCGCTAGCTCCTTACCTCCTAGAACCCAAGTTATGACACTATGTTGAGATGTCACAAGTAAAATTGCCTTTTGGATAAAACATTTTATTATAACATTTCATCTTATAAACACCAGGAACAGAAAAGATCACATTTACTGATTTAAAGATATTTAACATTACAAACTAAAACCAAATTGAAAGTCTTAAAGGAATAATCTGGGTTAAATTTAAGTTAAGCTCAATCAAAAGATTTTGTAGCATAATGTTGATTACCACAGAAAATATTTTCGACTTGTTAACTTTGGTTACAGTAAGGCACTTGCAATAGAAGTGAATGAAGCCAGTCCATAAACATTAAAATACTGTTTCAAAAGTATAGCCATAAGACAGAAACATTATACATATTAACATGATTTTAGTGTGATTGCTTAGCAACCATGTCAGTGTAAAGTTATATGCAATATAACAACTTATATAAACCCTATAAGGCATTTTAACACACTAAAATCACATGTAATGTATTCGACTTGCAGCTATACGTTTGAAACATTGTGTATTTGAATGTTTATGGACACCCCCTTTCACTCACATTGCCTTATTGTAACCATAAATTTCAAATAAACGAGGGACGAGTCAAAAGTGTTTTCTGTGGTAATCAACATTATGCCACAAAAACTGTCGACTGAGCTTAATTTATATTCCTTTAATACTCGCAAAAATGCAAAGGTGTAAGCAGTGAATCATTCTAACTCATTTCACAATTCATATGCACAGCCATTCACATTGTCTAATAGAACGTTTTTGGTAAAAGTAAGTGAGGACAGTGGCTTTGGGTGTGTCTAAAGGTGCTGGTTTTCTGGGATATGTGCAACACAGTGTCAATCACACTCATGGGCGTCAACGTCACTGGAAAAAGCACAAAACGAAAGGAAAGAGACACAGGACACATTCAGGCATCTGAGTTTGACTGCTGGTGAGGACCACAAACCCCTCCAAAAATCATCTGAGTTTGTAGCTGCTGGCCCACTTAGGCCCCGTTCAGATTCTTTGGCATTCGTGACCAATTATTAATTTCATTTACATTTATATAAAAATTTGTTTTGCAGCTGGAACAAAAAAGGTAAAACATCACACAAAAAAATCTACTTCCCACACCTCTACATTAATTCACAATAAAACTTGAACTCTGCATTTGACTTCTTTGACTAAAACTATCTGTACATTTACTATCTTGTTTGTAAATCCTTCCTGTTTGTTTCGATACTCATTTACTTGCACTGTATAACAGCGACACAAGCGCACATTCATATATCTCAGGTTCCATATGAGAACATCAGCTCTGATTGGAGCAGTTCATTTGCAATGTTTTATCATCCAATCAAGTCACATGAAGTCATTAAGCTCCGCCTCCAGCGCAGCAGCCATCTCATCAGCCTCCGAGCTGCTGCCATCCTCATTGGAGTCTTTACTGGAGCCTTCATCATCATCATTGTCTGCAGCATCATCTTCTCTGGCCTCCTCCAGTTTTCTTTTGTGGCCCCTAAAGATAGCAAACACAGAGGCGGCAGTCAGTGATGCTTGTTAGTCAAAGGAGTTTGGGGAGAAATGCTCATTGGTTCAAAGGAGTCTGGTTGCTACAGTTACATAATGCCGTGTAGAGAGCTGCTGACAGTGATTGGTTGCAGCACTCTATCATGGTTTGCGGGCTGGCGCTCTGAAATGTCACAAACTCCACCTGAAAGGTGTCTGAAAGGTGCCCGCAGAGAAAAACTGAGGCCAGGAGAAAGTTTGGGGAATGAAATGTCATGCTTGGTGCACCTCAAAAATAATAATAAACATACAATGCTAAGCTTAAGGCACTTTCAAGGAATAGGGTCCAAATATGTGTCTCATTCCTTTTGTAAAACCAATAAAAGGCACAATTTGGAGTGAGAACTATTATGTTAGGTAAACTATTTTATAAAATGCATTTACATGTTACACAGCATGAAAAGTAACTAGTAGTTAAAACGAGCTCCACCATTAAAATGTTAATTTTGGCCTGTTTCACCCTGAATTGTGCATCAAAATGTGTATTGAGTTGATATTTAATGCAATGTAGAAAAATTTACGATAAACTGTACAAACTGAACATTGTATAAAATGTTTGTTATTTTAATGGGGGGAATTGAAAAAGGATACAGGGTACAGTAAAAACACTTCAAAAAAGTAAGGTGAAACATTTTGTTTAACAAAACATGCAATTTTACGTTTAAAATATTGTAAAAAGAAAAAAGTATTTTAGAAGAAAAAAGTATGATTTACCTTACAGTTAATGTATATCGTTTAACAAGACATCACATGTCCTTTTACGGCAAACTACTGTTAAATTTTGCATACAGTAAAAATAATAATAAAAGAAAAAATATATGGAAAAAGAATGTAAAAATGCTTACCAGTGAAGAATGTTAATTGTTAACTGAAAGTTACCTTAACATGTACATGAACGGTGAAAAAATAAATGGTATTTAACAAGACAATACATGTAATTTTACTGTAAAATATTGTATAATATATATATATATATATATATATATATATATATATATATATATATATATATATATATATATTAAAATTTATTTTTTTTTTTTTTTTTGGGAAGAAAAGATATGATTTACCTTACAGTTAATGCTTAAAATGTAGATTGATTAACAAGACAATACAAGTCATTTCATGGCAAAATACTGTTAAATTTTATGCACTGTAAAAACTAAATACATTTAATTACATTTAAAATTTAAAAATCCGGAAAAAGAATGTGAAAATGCTCCAGTAAAGAAAGTTAATTGTTAACTAGTGGTTACCTTACCGTATTTTATTGAAATATTTGTTTCTTCTTATTTTTGATAGCTTACCGTAAGTTTAACATGATTTCTTAACAGGGTGTGCAACACTTCAAATATTTTCACTAAATTACACCATGCACACATACAAGCAAACAAACAAAAGAAAATATTTGAGAACATAAATATATATTTAAAAAAATCAACAAACAAAGAGAAAAGAAAGAATTCCACAAAGAACAGAATTTACAATTACCACCACAATTCTGTTTCTCTCCACATGGTCTTCACTGAGAGCCCTCCCGAAAGGCCTCAGTGAATACCTGTCCCATTTCTTACCATATGTGTCTATTTTGCCAAGCTGTTTGTATGACATCTTTTCAAATGCCGCCACCCTGCCCAATTCGGTGAACCATTCTTGAAATGAGGGAGCGCCAATTGAGTTCCATCCTCTAAGAATTATTTGTCTGCCAATCATTACACTAGATTGGACCCAGCTTTTTGTATATTTGTCACCTACTTTAAAGACCACCCCATCACCCAATATACATAGTCAATATACATAGTCTGGGGCAGAATGAAATTTGAGTATCTAAAACCTCACAGATATTCTGGACACTTATCCAGAATTCTTGAATCTTAGCACAGAACACCAGGGCATGGGCTATGTCTCCATCCTCCAACTGACATAGTCAACAGGTAGGTGTGTCTTTTAAACCAAGCCTAAACAATCTAGAGGGAGTCCAGTAGAAACTATGCAAAATCTTAAACTGAATAAGGCATACCCTTGCATCCCTAGACATAGTTTTAATATATTTTTTAAATCCTTTCCCACTCTCCATCCTCCAATACCAAGTTCAAATCTCTTTCCCATAACCTCTTAAGAGTAGTTAAGGCCTCATCACCAAGATTCTGAATCAACGAGGAATAATACACTGACAATTCATGACCCTTTGCAAAGGCTGTGAGCACCATACAGAGGGTGTCTGCAGCTTTAGGGGGCTGAGTACTACCACCAAAAATAGTACAAAGTAGATGGCGCAACTGTAAATACCTGAAAAATCCCACATTGCTATATTTTATTGCTATATGTTATATTTTCAAATGATCTCAAAGCTCCGTTTTCATAAAGGTCACCAAGTGTAGCAACACCCCTCTCCATCCATTCTTTCCAGCAAAAGGGGGACTTGTTAATACATAATCTGGGGTTCAGCCATATGCTGCATTTTTAGGTAAGTATCAGAATTGAACATGCAAGAATCCTTTGTCCATACTGAATGTAAATGTGAAATAATAGGATGCTTTTTTGCTTCTCTAAGCAATTTAATAGAAAAACATTGCTATGGTGAGATTGGGGCAAGGACCGCTTGTTCAATGTTGTACCAGGGAGGGGCCCTCTCAGGTGGAAGAGACCAATAGGCCATGTGTCTGAGATTAAAAGCATAGTAATTAGGGGGCCTGTGTAGCTCAGCGAGTAAAGACGCTGACTACCACCCCTGAAGTTCGCGAGTTCAAATCCCAGGGCGTGCTGAGTGACTCCAGCCAGGTCTCTTAAGCAACCGAATTGGCCCGGCTGCTTGGGAGGGTAGAGTCACATGGGGTAACCGCCTCGTGGTTGCTATAATGTGGTTCGCTCTCAGTGGGGCGCGTGGTGAGTTGTGCGTGGATGCCGCAGTGGATGGCGTGAAGCCTCCACACGTGCTATGTCTCCGCGGTAACGCATTCAACAAGCCACATGATAAGATGAGCGGGTTGATGGTCTCAGACGTGGAGGCAACTGAGATTCGTCCTCCGCCACCTGGATTGTGATCTCCGCGAGTCACTAGACCACCATGAGGACTTAGAGCGCACTGGGAATTGGGCATTCCAAATTGGGGATAAAAAATAAAAAATAAAATAAATAAAAAATAATCAAAAAATAAAAAAGCATATTAATTAAAATTTTGTCAACTGGTCTATGTAACTTACTGAAATGCCACCAAGGTTGTTAACCATTTCAAATAAAAGACTTAGATATTCTATCAAATTGTTTAAAGAAAGAGGAACTTCTAGAGGGAGAGACTGTAGTAGATAATTGAATATGGGGATGCAATTAATTTTTACAACATTGACCATCCCTGACATAGACAAATGTAGTGAAGCCCACCTATCAACATCACATGATAACCTTTTCATTAATGGGTCAAAATTAACTAACTAAATATCTCCAATTGTCTGGAAAAAAATGCCTAAATACCTAATACCTTGCTTGGGCCATTGAAAGGCGCCATGTCGGAAAGCCGTGGGAGGGCAATATGCTGTCAGAGCAAGAGCTTCCGATTTAGACCAATTCACCCTATATACTGAAAATTTGGAGAACTGATTAATCATTCCATGGGGCTAGGCATAGATCTTTTAAGGTTAGAGACTAATAATCATATATCATCTGCATAGAGTAGAAGTTTATGCACCACACTTCCTGCTACAATACCAGGAAAAGTCTCCCTCTTTATTTATTGTGGCTGCTTATGGTTCCAGGGCAAGACAGAACAATAAAGAGGAGAGAGGACAGCCTTGCCATGTTCCCCTACCAAGAGAAAAATTGTCTGAAATTAATCCATTAGTTTGCACTGCCACTAACGGTTGTTTATAAAGTAACTTAATCCACCCAATAAAAGTGTTCCAAAACCTGTACATTTCCAAAATCTTAAAAGATAGTCCCCTAACAAATGCCTTCTCAACGTCAAGTGAGACTGCAGCGATTGGGGACTGATCATACGCTACTGACCACATAATATTTATAAAACTACTAATATTATCAGAAGAACTACGACTCGTATAAACCCCACTTGATCTATATGTATAATCGATGTAATTACTCGGCTTAATCGATTAGCCAGAATGTTTGACAATATTTTTATATCTAACTGGATCAGGGAAATTGGACAATAACTTTTACATTAATTTGGGTCTTGATCTTTTTTAACACTGAGACTGATCAGGGATTGCATCATGGTTGGCGGTAGTTCACCTTTCTTTAATGACTCTGTGTAAACTTCTAACATAAATGCAGCCAGTTCTGTGACATAATATCTAAAAAATTCTGCTGCAAAACCATCTGGCCACGGTGCCTTACCTGTTGGCAAGGATTTAATTACCTAAATAAGCTCCTCCAATGTAATATCTGAGTCAAGAAAGTATTTGGGAAGTTCTAATGGCTCTACAAAGTTGCTAATATCCTTATCAGAAAATGTGGAACTATAAAGATCAAAATAGAATTCTTTAAAGGCTTTATTAATATCTGTGGCAGAAGTAAATATATTGCCTCCAGAAGACTTCACTAAAGGAATGGTGGAAAAAAACTCTGTTTTATGTATCTGGCAAGAAGTCTCCCTGCCTTGTTCCCCGACTCAAAATATGTCTGTCTTGCCCAGAATAACCAAAACTCTACCTTCTGTGACAAAATAGTATTGTACCTATATGGTTTTAGAGTCAACTCTCTAAAACCATTGGGTGACATTCGGCGCTTCAGCTCTGTTTCAGCACTTTTAATACTCTTTTCCAATTCTATGCACAATTAATGATTTCACTGACACCAAACAACAAACATCTGATGCATGTGCCGAGCGCTAGTGTTACGGCCCTGGTGGTGATGCTAATTTTTGTCCACCAGAAGGCGTTCTCTCTTCCAGTGTGGAGTTTAGGATCAGGTGTTCTGAATTACCTGAGATGAGAGCTGGAATGTGTATCCCATAAAAAGGCCCTTCTCCCCAGTGTGATTGTCTCCCCTAACCAGCACCTTGAGTTGTTTGCTTTTCCCTGATATATTGTTCTTTATTTTTATTTTATTTCCTTTTCTTATTACATATCTTGATTATGTTACTCTGGAGAAAAGGTTAAGTGCGGTTTAGACTGCCAGAGCTAAGCAAAACCCCGTGCTAGGCAGTTGAGCAATGCTGTTTGTTATTTTAGTTGATTGTTTTTGGTGCGTCGGATATGGGTAGACTGATTAGCAGTTGAGCTGCATGTGGGCGTACCGAAGACTAGGGTTAAGATTAATTAATTGGTTTATTAGTTTAGATAAGGGGCAGCTCCTAAACGTATGTTTTCTTCCGGCATCGTGGCGCTTTCTGCACTGCTCCACTGGCCATGTGCAGTCAAAGGAATTTGGGTAAGTGGGGATCAATCATTTGTTTGATTGGGCTCTTCTTCAATTGATTGTAAGTGGAACTTCCATGATTGATGTTGGCTGTGCGAGATGTTACCCAGGAGAGCACAGGCTTTAGCCCTAATGACTTGGTGTTTGGGCATAGAGTGAGAGGTCCTTTAGCAACTCTGCAAGATGAGTTGGTAAAACCCGAGTCGCCAGTGAACCTGTTGGAGTATGTTAATGGGTTTCGATGCAAGTTACTTTTAGCGGGTAAGTTGACCAGTGAAAATTTGGGTAAGGCCATATAAAAAATGAAAACCTGGTTTGATTGCAGGGCTGAGCATAGAGAATTTAACCCTAGTGATCCAGTGCTTGTGTTGCTCCACATTACAGGTTCACCCCTTTTAGCGAAATTTGTGGGCCCTTAAACAGTTGTTTGTCAGGTGTCCGAACAAAATGATGTACTGTCGACTAGGGCTGAAATGATTAGTCGACGTTATCGACAACATCGACAATAAAAAAATTGTTGACAAAATTTTCCATTGTCGAAAACATGAGATCACATTAAACTCTAATGATGACAAGCAAGAGCAGCACTGCAGTTCTCTCCTGACTGAGGAGAGGAAGAATTACAAAGCTCAGAGTCTAGATGCACTCTAAACTTTCACAGCTTCAGGTGATGTAAATCGCAAAGTATGAGGGAATTATACAAAAATACCAAATAAGTAAATACAGAAGCACTCTTGTTGTGGAATAAGTGGAGCTGGAGGTGCCACTTGATTTAAGCAAAACGTGTCGAGAGTCTTTAAAGGAAACACCCCGGCATTACATCTTCAATGCAGTTATATTTAATGCGTTACAGCTTTATTAAAGTTCAAATAATAAGGAAGCAGGTCATTGTAAATAACTACAAACTCCGAAACTGGCATTTCTCAGTGCGGTCAGCGCCTCTTTTATGAGTTGCGTGAAGTGTCCTGATCTAAGGGGGAGAGATTGAAACTGCACACTGTCGCGGGGACGCTCATCCCACGAGCGCGCACGCTTAATGCAGCTAGATTATAACGTGATGGCTCACGACTTACTAAATCATAATATATGTCACTGTGCATTTGTGAAGAAAACTGGCAATAAGCAGCTTTATTAATAAGAGAGTTATAACAAGAACAGTTTTTTCCCTCAGGCTGTCCATCTCATGAACAGTTAAAACTGCTCCATTGAGCAATAATTACGTGCAATACACAGCTTAGTCAATTATATTTATTTAACATATCAGAATCAGCTTTATTGCCAAGTATGCTTACACATACATGTAATTTGTCTTGGTGACACATACAATAGAGCAACAAAACAGAGATAATAATAAAAAATGATAAAAAAATAGAATAAAATAAAAATGGTTAAAATATTGTACATATTTTAATTGTTAAAATATCCTACCTCTTCTGCATTACATTCCCTTGCACTATCTGTATATAACAGATTTGTATTTGTACATACGTATATACACGTATATATATATATATATTTTTTTTTTCTTTTTTCTGTCTTATTGTGTATTTCTATATATACTTATATTTTTCTATTAGCTTTTTATTTTTGTATTATTATTATCTCTGATTTGTTGTTGTATTCTTTGTCAACTGGTAGCTTCTTTCAGAAAAATTCCTTTTGTAAGCATACTTGGCAATAAAGCTCATTCTGATTCTGAGTTTGTTTTTTTGTGAGTTAAAAATGGATTGACAAGAACAGAAGGTGAGAGAGGGTAGTCTTTGCCCCATTATACACTGCAACAAAATATGTTTTTGATTTGTTGTTGTTTTGGCTTGTTTTTCAATATAAATATCTAAAACTCCTTTACAACATAGTACATTTACTTTAGCAGCTATACTGCAGAAGAAAAAATTGTTATCTGAGAATGTTGAATATAATATTAAAAATACAAATATTTTAAAATATCTAAAAATCCTTAAAAAAAAAAAAAAAAAAAAGATGCATTCACCTGAGAAGCAGCATATAAGATATTTTGACTTGCTTTTAGAGAATAGATCTTGTATATTTTGTCTTTAGAAGTATAACCAAGTGAAAAAAATACACTTATATCCAAAATACACTTATATTTAATATACGTTCTCTTAAAGCAAGTCTAAATGTCTTTTATGTTGCTTCTCAAGTAAATTTATCTTGTTTTTTTAGACCATTTTAAATGGAAAACAAGACAAAAACACTTGATAACAATAGGATATTTTGCAGTGAATTTTTTACTGAATTAAACTTAATAAAAAGTATTTTTCCCTTTAATTCAGTGAATGTCATTTAGAGGTACACTATATTGCCAAAAGTATTCGCTCACCCATCCAAATAATTGAATTCAGGTGTTCCAATCACTTCCATGGCCACAGGTGTATAAAATGAAGCACCTAGGCATGCAGACTGCTTCTACAAACATTTGGGAAAGAATGGGCCGCTCTCAGGAGCTCAGTGAATTCCAGCGTGGCACTGTGATAGGATGCCACCTGTGCAACAAGTCCAGTCGTGAAATTTCCTCGCTACTAAATATTCCACAGTCAACTGTCAGTGGTATTATAACAAAGTGGAAGCGATTGGGACTGACAGCAACTCAGCCACGAAAAGGTAGGCCACGTAAAATGACAGAGCGGGGTCAGCGGATGCTGAGGCGCATAGTGCGCAGAGGTCGCCAACTTTCTGCAGAGTTAATCGCTACAGACCTCCAAAGTTCATGTGGCCTTCAGATTAGCTCAAGAACAGTGCGTAGAGAGCTTCATGGAATGGGTTTCCATGGCCGAGCAGCTGCAGCCAAGCTATACATCACCAAGTGCAATGCAAAGCGTCGGATGCAGTGGTGTAAAGCACGCGGCCACTGGACTCTAGAGCAGTGGAGACGCGTTCTCTGGAGTGACGAATCACACTTCTCCATCTGGCAATCTGATGGATGAGTCTGGGTTTGGCGGTTGCCAGGAGAACGGTACTTGTCTGACTGCATTGTGCCAACTGTGAAGTTTGGTGGAGGGGGGATTATGGTGTGTGGTTGTTTTTCAGGAGCTGGGCTTGGCCCCTTAGTTCCAGTGAAAGGAACTCTGAATGCTTCAGCATACCAAGAGATTTTGGACAATTCCATGCTCCCAACTTTGTGGGAACAGTTTGGGGATGGCCCCTTCCTGTTTCAACATGACTGTGCACCAGTGCACAAAGCAAGGTCCATAAAGACATGGATGAGCGAGTTTGGTGTGGAAGAACTTGACTGGCCTGCACAGAGTCCTGACCTCAACCCGATAGAGCACCTTTGGGATGAATTAGAGTGAAGACTGCGAGCCAGGCCTTCTCGTCCAACATCAGTGTCTGACCTCACAAATGCGCTTCTGGAAGAATGGTCAAAAATTCCCATAAACACACTCCTAAACCTTGTGGAAAGCCTTCCCAGAAGAGTTGAAGCTGATATAGCTGCAAAGGGTGGGCCGACGTCATATTAAACCCTGTGGATTAAGAATGGGATGTCACTTAAGTTCATATGCGTCTAAAGGCAGATGAGCGAATACTTTTGGCAATATAGTGTATTTTTAAAAGATGATTTTGTCCTCTTTATTGATAGTAAGCAGGTTTAATACAACCTTTTAAGTTGAGGCACAAGCTGAATAATCGGTTAAGAGCTAATGATTAATCTTTGCAATAATCGCCCAAATAGTCGAATAATTGTTCTAATAATCGTTAGATTAATCGATTATCAAAATAATCATTAGTTGCAGCCCTACTGTCGATCCCTGACCATAAAAGATCTACACAGCTCTGTCATGTATATCTATTGAAACCTTGTTACAGTCGTGCGTCCATGTTAAAAGCCGCTGTTCCAGGTGCAGTGAAAAAGGAGTTATATTTTGGTCTGTTCTCACCCAAAACCGATTGGATCACTTCAGAAGACATTGATTAAATCACTGGAGTCATATGGATTACTTATGCTGCCTTTATGTGCTTTTTAGAGCTTCAATGTTTTGGTCACCATTCACTTGCATTTAATAGACAAACAGACGTATATCCATTAAAATATCTTGAAAATATCTTGTTTGTGTTCCATGGGAAAAAGAAAGTCATGCAAGTTTGAGACTACATAAGGGCGAGTAAATGATGAATGATTATTTTTGGGTGAACTATTCCTCTAACTTTGCACACATGGAAGTGATTGTACTCGCACAAAGACAACAACCCTGTAAGTGTGTTTTGAAGAAGATATAATAATGCACAGCCAGTGCTAAATGAGAGCGGCCTGTCATTATACAGTATGTGCTGACAGTACAGACAGCAGCTTTGATCAGAGGACAGTATGTGCGCTCACATTTAGTGTAATGATGAATCCCCAACCACCTGCTGATAGAGAAGTAGCCCAAAGAGATGAATAAAAGATAAAAGCACAGGAGAAACAGGAATATAGAAAATATTAGGAAAGAAAATCAATCTGCTGATGGAACAGACAGTGTGTTTGATATTCATGTACAGTGTATATAGGAAAAATGAGGCACAGCATTGTGTTCCCATCATTTCTGTCTGTGTCCGTGAACCCAGCATAATCAAGTTTCTAGATACTCTTTCAGTTTTGCATTGTTTTCATGCAAGTATATCATGCTTTATAACATACCCTGAAAGTCTTGCATCCTCAAATCAGAAACCGAAGAGCAGCGCAATTACTCATTAGTCTGCGATCCTCTTTTTAGAATGAAGCCTATAACATGACAATATATTATAATCCTGAGGGAACTTTTTTGTTTGCAGCCTTAAACATCCAGGTTCTTCCTACTTTGAAAATGTTGCCATTTCGGGCTGCTGTAGCAAATGTAATGATATTTATATTGCATTCTGCATTTTATATGCACTTAATGTGCTTCTCATCTTAAATATGTTAAATTACATTTAGTTTGACTTTCACGAATCTGTTGAATTCAAAAAGTTCCAGATGCTTAATAATGAATAATAACTCATATCCAGTGAAAACAAGAAATACAATTAAGTAATTACTTTATATTTAAATTAATTGCAATGATGTAAACCAACTTGTAGATTACCATGAACATCAGCCAACACCAAAGAACATTTCTGATCCAGGAAAAACTATAATTATTTTTTGTAAAAATCTGACCTATGACAATTTAATCAGGTAATGGGTGAACAATTCAATTCAAAAGTATTTGTATAGTGCTTTTCACAATATAAATCCTTTCAAAGCAACTTAAAGAATGGTTCCATACAATGGCCCGTGAGCAAGTCAAAGGCGACAGTGGGGAAGAGTAAACACTGGACCTTTCTGACCACAAATAAAATGAAAAGCATCTTTAGAGTGCAGACGAATGCTGCATTCTTGATTTGTCCTGAGTGTTTTCTGACAAGGCTCAACTCTCACCCACTGACAGCTGTCTGCGACCCTGCTGACTCAACAACGCCGCGCAAATGACACATCTGAAACTAATATGCATGTCTTAGATGTCTTAAGAAACAGTAACTTCTCCATTGGGAATATTGCTGTCAAGCTGGAAAACCTGCGGGAGCTTCTGAAAGATTTTTTTTAACCACAGATAGACACAACGCTAATGGCACAGCAGAATAACAGAACAAAGGAAGGAGTATCCTTTTTTCTTACAAGCCGTTTCATTCTCTACCTCATCTCACTGTCTACAAGAATCAGATTACATAAGCACAAAGGCTGACTGTGAGAGAAAGAGACAGAACAAGATAAAAATCTTTTAGGGGGACTGTGACTGCAGAGATGTTGAAACTGACAAGTTTTCTCCCTTTGAATGCACCTGACAGATTTAAAAAGACAGAGCTCTCGGTTGAGAGAGGGAGAGAGAGAGAGAGAGAGAGAGAGAGAGAACTAGAGAAAGTAAAGGGAGGAAAGAAAGTAAGACTAAACAAAAATCAGAACAGGTAGAAAGCATAATATGGAAAATATGGAAAGAATAAAGGACAAAACCACATAAAAGAAATAGCTCAATTCTATAATTTACTCAACCTTACGTTTTTCCAAATTCCTATGTCTTCCTTTAATGGAACACAGAAGCAGAAGTTTTGCAGGCTGTTCACGCTCCTCTTTTCCTTACAATGAAAGTGGATGGGAACTGGGGTATTCAAGCTCTAAAAAGGACAAAGTCGCACCTTAAAAGAAGTTCATGCAACTTGTGCACTATATTCCAAGTCTTCTGAAGCTATTCAATAGTTTTGAATTAGGAACAGAAAAAAAAAAGTAATTATTCAATGAAAATCTTCCTCTTCACTCTCAAAACTCATTTGTAATTCTGCGAAAAGGTTAGTTGACATTAAAATCCTGAGCTCCGGTGGAGTGCAAACTATTTTTTTGTGATAATTTCTCACACAAACCTATTGTATGGCTTAGATTATAATGCATGAGTCATATTACTACTACTATGAACTATCATTGTATGGAAAAGAGCAGCATGAATATTGTTTTAAATTTCTCCTTCTGTGTTGCACTGAATAAAGAAAGGAAGAAATAATGACAGGATTTTCATTTTCATCAAACCCACAAGTGGCATTCAATAAGAACCGTGTAGAGCGTAATGGTGCAAATTCGATTAACCTGACGTTGTTTTCATACGGCGGTGTGTAAAGCGTCATGATGGGGAGTATTGATTGAAGTTGGAGGGGGGCTAATTAATGGACAGGCATGCATATATTGGAACGCTGTGGTCAATAAGTGTCACGTTTGGTCATTATGAACACTGTTGTCTCCTGCTACTCCAGCAAATAGCACAAAGCACAAGTCACAATGGATGAAGATCGGCCTGATGGATGAGCAAGACATGAATGTGAATGGTTTTGTTTAGAAATGTATAGATTTAACTATTTTAGCCTTGTCGCAGACCCAGACTTTCAATATTAAACTATAACAATTTATTATAAAAACAGACATTATTACATGTTTATAAATATGATAATCTAAATAGTGAAATATTTACTGTGTCAATTTTATTATTTTTACTTACAATTGTTCCACAGTTGTGGCATAATTTTCACCACATCAAACAATTTTGCCTTAACATTTTTGACTTCTGAAGTAACCAAGTGAACAAAAGTGTCAGTGAAGAGCATGCTTGAGATGAAATATGAGACAAGTGATGTTTGACTAAATCAAAGAAAATTTCATGGAAGTTATCACTTGTAAGCAGAATATTTTAATTGGACGTCATTTCAAATTAAGTTGTAATATTTTTTTTGGTAATTATCTAAAAAAATGTGAAAGTATTATTTAACTGTATGTATTTAGGATACATAAAGTGTAAACTATGAAATTAGCCTTAGCAAGACAAAGGAGCCAGCCATTTTATTTCAAAAATTAAAAAAAATGCTGGAAATGACACTGTGAATTTTCATGACTTTCAGAAACAAATGACAAAATGAAGTGAATCTCTTGGGATGCATGAACATACACTGTTGGAGATATATATATATATATATATATATATATATATATATATATATATATACATACATACTGTGTGTATACATATATATATATATATATATATATATACACTATATTGCCAAAAGTATTCGCTCACCCATCCAAATAATTGAATTCAGGTGTTCCAATCACTTCCATGGCCACAGGTGTATAAAATGAAGCACCTAGGCATGCAGACTGCTTCTACAAACATCTGTGAAAGAATGGGCCGCTCTCAGGAGCTCAGTGAATTCCAGCATGGTACTGTGATAGGATGCCACCTGTGCAACAAGTCCAGTCGTGAAATTTCCTCGCTACTAAATATTCCACAGTCAACTGTCAGCGGTATTATAACAAAGTGGAAGCGATTGGGAATGACAGCAACTCAGCCACGAAGTGGTAGGCCACGTAAAATGACAGAGCATGGTCAGCGGATGCTGAGGCGCATAGTGCGCAGAGGTCGGCAACTATCTGCAGAGTCAATCGCTACAGACCTCCAAAGTTCATGTGGCCTTCAGATTAGCTCAAGAACAGTGCGTAGAGAGCTTCATGGAATGGGTTTCCATGGCCGAGCAACTGCATCCAAACCATACATCACCAAGTGCAATGCAAAGCGTCGGATGCAGTGGTGTAAAGCACGCCACCACTGGACTCTAGAGCAGTGGAGACGAGTTCTCTGGAGTGACGAATCACGCTTCTCCATCTGGCAATCTGATGGACGAGTCTGGGTTTGGCGGTTGTCAGGAGAACGGTACTTGTCTGACTGCATTGTGCCAACTGTGAAGTTTGGTGGAGGGGGGATTATGGTGTGGGGTTGTTTTTCAGGAGCTGGGCTTGGCCCCTTAGTTCCAGTGAAAGGAACTCTGAATGCTTCAGCATACCAAGAGATTTTGGACAATTCCATGATCCCAACTTTGTGGGAACAGTTTGGGGATGGCCTCTTCCTGTTCCTACATGACTGCTCACCAGTGCACAAAGCAAGGTCCATAAAGACATGGATGAGCGAGTTTGGTGTGGAAGAACTTGACTGGCCTGCACAGAGTCCTGACCTCAACCTGATAGAGCACCTTTGGGATGAATTAGAGTGAAGACTGCGAGCCAGGCCTTCTCGTCCAACATCAGTGTCTAATCTCACAAATGCGCTTCTGGAAGAATGGTCAAAAATTCCCATAAACACACCCCTAAACCTTGTGGAAAGCCTTCCCAGAAGAGTTGAAGCTGTTATAGCTGCAAAGGGTGGGCCGACGTCATATTAAACCCTATGGATTAAGAATGGGATGTCACTTAAGTTCATATGCGTCTAAAGGCAGATGAGCGAATACTTTTGGCAATATAGTGTATATATATATATATATATATATATATATATAAAATCCTTTCTAGTAGGGATGCACTGATATATCAGCTGCCGATATTTATTGGCTAATTATTGACCAAATTAAAACCATCAGCATGAAAATGCTGATAAAAAAACAGAAGGTTTATTTATAATTAATTAGTAACACACTTTGTTAAAACTGTAATATAAAATTTTTATTCTTTCTTGTACTCACATTAATGTGGAAAAACCGCAATAAACTGATGTGACAGTTGTGAAAATAGCACTTACCTATAGGCTACATGATGAGGGAAACTATGCAACACGCTTTGAAACCAGCAGACTTTGACTACAGAGACATTGGTACAATATCCATTAATGCTGCATGATTGATTGAATTAAGATTGAAATCGCAATATGGCCTTGTGCGATTACTAAACCTTAAAAGGCTTTCAAAATAAAGTCTGCATTCAGTGCTTCAGTCAGCGTTCAGTTAGTGCTGTGTGAACAAGCGGCGCCCTCTACTGGTCTGGATGGCAATATCCATTATCCATTATGCCATGATAAAATTTAAAAGGGGGTTTAGTTTCTTTGGTTAAATGTCTCTATTTTTCCATGACGTAGTTGAAATTTCTGTATAAATGCCCAAAATATGCATTATATGAATTTGTAATGTTCTATCATATACCGTACATACGTGTGAAATGTGAGTTCTGTTGTTATAAACTGCAGAAGTGCAATGTTTTAGAAGTATAAAATATCCTTGTTTTCAATCATCATCATGTTTTCATATTTAGTTATTTTTGTATCTTTTTATATGTTTACTGTCTCTTATATTTATCTTTTATTGTGGTTCTCTTTAAACTTTCGGCCTGTCATGCGTTCAACAGATCCAATCCATGTTCAAAGGAAATTATTTATTGTTAGAACAGTCTAAAAAGCTTTTGTACCTCTTTGTACATTTTAAAAGCATAATTCTTAAAACAGTGATCTGATGACAAAAAAAGTTGAGTGGCAAAATATCTGTATCTGCCTAATTTTTTTAATTTTTTTATTGGTATCGTATCGGACAAAAGTTTTCATACCGGTGCATCCCTACTTTCTAGAGGTTAACAGTGCTAAAAGTGCCCGAAGTTAAAGAAACACCTATATAAAAAAAGGTCAAGCCCTTTGATATGTCCCACCCTTACTTCCTTTTGCTGCTTCAACAAGAACTACAGTAATAAACACAAGAAACAAAAGTTGTTTGGCAAATCAAATCATTCCATGGGATCTTTAACTTGATATCCTCATTCCTAATTAGCTGATGTGGATCTCTGAATGGTGTGGAATGCTAAGATGTAGTCCAGTAAGGCACAATCTTCATTAAAGCACTGCAGCAAACAGCAGAAGTTTTATGGACTGCACCTGATGGCCATAACTGCTCTATGTAATGGATTTAGATTTCAGTGATTTTAAGAAGGCTCCATTAATTTCCATTATTTTGACAACTACTTTAGGCACACACAAAAAAAAGACTATGAAGAGTGAGAGCTCCATTTTCGCTGACTCATAAACATTTAAAAAAAAGTATTTTATACGAAAATGAGTGTCTAGCCACAAAAACACAGGGTTTTCACGCTTTGACCAATAAATTCCCATGTCCTTTCCAGTCATTTGTGGAAGCTGTATGAGGATTTAAATAGGGATGCACCGATACCACTTTTTCTATTCCGAACCGATATCTGAAATCTCAGTATCGGCCGATACCGATCCGATACCAGTGTTTCTTTTTGCATGTAAAGAAACACAAACCTCTAACTACACATTATTTCAATATAAATGTATAGCCTATTAAGAAAACTTTATTGTTAACTAGTCAGCAAAATTTACAGTAATTCCAGTATAAGTCTTCAGTAGAAAAGAAGGCAGCTTTCTTTGCAAAATGTTTTCAACTTGTATCTGGACTTTAAATCTCTTTTTTGTTCAATTTAGTTGTAAGACATCCGTTCACTTTTCATTCACACAGTTATTTTTTGGAATCCATTAACCTTAAATATTGTTATAATTTGTAAACATATAATATTGATAATAATCAATTATAATTATTATTGACTTTTAGAATTTTAAATACACCAGTAATATACTGTATTTCAGTCATTCACCTTTAACTTTCAAATCCTCTGGCTTTTCTTTTGACATTCAGAACTTCCCAGGAAGTCCTGAATGTGTCTGTATGTAGTCTAGATCACAGTAGTTTAATTCGCTTCTTATTCAAATTCTGGTAAAATGCACCTCCGCTGCTGTTCTAAATGCATATATTAAATGAACCGAACTATTGAGCATCTAAAGAGATGTAGCATTCAAATATTGCGCACCGCTGTGAAGGCTGAAAATTGCTGTGAGTGCATCACATTTCACAGTGCAAGCATTTGTATTTGTATATTGTACATACACACATATACATATTGTCCTATTGTGTATTTCTATATATATTTTATTTTCTATTCACTTTTATTTTTATTCTATATTTGTATTATTATCTCTGTCTTGTTGCTTTATAGTTTGTGCACTGGAAGCATCTGTCACCAAGACAAATTCTTTGTATGTGTAGGCATACTTGGCAATAAAGCTCATTCTGATTCTGATTCACCAATGCTCTGGCGCTGCGTATGCATACTATATACAGTATTTACTTATTAAACACAGCCTTTTGCGATTTACAGAGCTATCGCATGTCTTCACGAGGCTTTGAATAAAATGCACGAGCCATGTCCACAAATGTGGACAGGACACCTTGCTAAAATACTATGGCAATGTGTACTGCACTACTATACAGCGGCACAGCAACACTGCTACTAAAACAGCCGATCGAAACTTACAGCGTGACCAGTGTAGTCTGATTCCAGCATGAATTACTCTTATGAGCTGGTTCTTTTGAATCTACAGCACAAAACATACAGCGAGACCAGTGTGGTCTGATTTCTGAACAAATGACTCTTAAGTATGGAAGCCCAGAAGTGGCATTTTCAAAAGAATTAAGAAATAAATCTATCAATCTTATTCATTTGAAAATAAAAATGTGAATAAACCAGTTTATAAATGGACAAATAAATAGACACATTTAAATGTGTTTATTTAATTCATGTTTTAAAATGTACTTATATTTAGCAATATAAGTTTTAAAAAGCATTTGGCAATTGCTTTTCTTCATCCATTTGCCAGTTGATTTTCTTTATTGTTTGACTTTTCCTTTTCTTTTACCATTTGTCAGTCCATACCAGCTGAAGCCCAGGAGTGCCAATTAAAAAAGAATGTAGGACTAAATTATCAATCTATTAATTTGAAAATAAAAACTTGAATAAATCAATCAATTTATAAATGGACAAATAAATAGACACATTTATATGCGTTTATTTAATGTTTAAAAATGTCATTATATTTAACAATAAAATTGTGCATTAATAAGTCATTTATTTCATCTTTAAAATGTCATTAAATGTAGCAATAAATGAGTACATTAATGAGTCTTTGAAATGCACTTTTTAATGCACTTTAAAAGCACCTTTTAAATTGTATTTTAAAAAGGTATTTGGCAATTACTTTTCTTTTTCTTTTTCATTTTGCTTTTCCTTTTCTTTTTCCTTTTTCTTTAACCAATTGAGAATAGTTAAAACAATTCCATTGGACTTTCGACTCAGTTATAAGACACACCCTCTCCCCCACGTGCCACCCGAAGAGGATGTAAGACGGCCTGTCATTGGACGATGGTACGAGCAGTTTACATGATATTATTGGATCTGCGCATAAGAAACAGATGTGAAACATATCAGAAGTTAATGGTGGCTCGTTCTCTGTTGCTGTGAAATACTGAACGGCCCTGTCATGGATCCAGCATTTGCCAGTTCATTCTGTTGTTTGTTTTTCTCTCTCCCTCGTGTTTCACAGGTGGAGTCGGTGAGCGTAATCACCGTTTCCATGGAAACGCTAAACGCTCCCGGGGAGGTGTCAATTATGGTAATGGATTTCTCACACACTCCACCTGTCTTCCTCTGATCGCACGCCCTACTTTATCCCTTGTGTGTTCCCTGTATGTTTGCTAGTTTATTGTTTGCTGTACCTTAACGTTGTTCTCCTGTTTAGTGTGAAGTTCCGTTCTGTTGATTGCTTTATCTCCAGTGGTGTTTGCCCATCAGATCGCCGTTGCCTGGTGATCGCGCTCGAGGAGGATTCTTTGGTTTCTGCCCGTGTGTCGGGAGACTTGTTCTGGGCTCTGCTTCGCACCACACCACTCTTCAGCGGATTGTTCCGGACCTCCACAGCACACACACTGACTAACACACTATCCTCACCCCAGTGGTTCCTTTTAAGCTCCACCGAGCTGGCGCTGTAGCGCTTTTGTGAAGACTGTTTAATTAAAGACTTGTGAGCTTTGCCTCTGCTTTTGGGTCCTGTCTTTCCCCAGCATGACAGGCCCTACCAGAGCATGCACAGTGATATGTGTCCAGATCGGAGCTGGTAATCGTGATGCTGTGAACAGAACCAGCCTCCCGACCTGCGCCCCAAACCGAGACACACGACGGAGTTGAGCAAGGGCAACGGCTCGAGTTGCTGGAGAAAGCCGATGGACTTTCCAGATAGCCGATGGACTCACCAACCTGCTGTGTATATCTGTTTATAAAGTCACAAATAAAGTTTGTGCTTAATCTTTTGTTGTGCTCATCTCATAAAGATTTTTATTGACTGATAGTAGCTATACATACAGTAAATACACAATGTACACATTCTTTTTTCACATTCCTCTTTGACAATTGTAGTCTGGGTCTTATGGATTTAACAATTTGAATTTTGAATGAATTTACATTTTAATTGTATCTACATAATTTTTACTGGAAGAAGAAAAAAGATCTTCTGGTTGTGTAAATGAAAGATAATGCTTTATTAAGCTTTATAAACAGAAACAGTTTAGCAAAGTTTCATCGTGTCCCAGTGCTTATGATCGATGATCTCACAGTGCACAGAAGGTACTTATCTTCAGTATAAGTTCTATCGGCTTCCTCCAGCGACTCGAGCCGTTACCCTTGCTCACCTCTGTCGTGTGTTTCAGTTTGGGGCAAAGGTCGGGAGGCTGGTTCTGTTCACAGCATCGTGATTACCAGCTCCGATCCTGACACATATCACTGTGCACGCTCAGGTAGGTCCGCGTTCAGCATTTCACAGAAACAGTGAAGGAGCCACCATTAACTTCTGATATGTTTCACATCTGTTTGTAAGGCGCAGATCCAATACCACGTAAACTGCTCGTCCAATGACAGGCCGTCTTACATCCTCTTCGAGTGGCACGTGGGAGAGGGGGTTGTCTTATAACTGCGTAAAAAGTTCATTGGTTGCTCTCACGAGTCAACAGTTCAATTGCATTTTTTTTAAACTCGATTTTGGTTAAAGAAAGGAAAAGAAAAAGGAAAAAGAAAAGGAAAAGCAAAACAAAAAACGAAAAAGAAAAGCCATTGGCAAATGGATGAGGAAAAGCAACTGGCAAATACCTTTTTAAAATACAATTTAAAAGGTGCTTTTAAAGTGCATTAAAAAGTGCATTTCAAAGACTCATTAATGTACTCATTTATTGCTACATTTAATTACATTTTAAAGATGAAATAAATGATTTATTAATGCACAGTTTTATTGTTAAATATAATGACATTTTTAAACATTAAATAAACACATTTAAATGTGTCTTTTTATTTGTCCATTTATAAATTGATTTATTTATTCAAGTTTTTATTTTCAAATTAATCGATTGATCATTTATTCCTTTGTTCTTTTTTAATTGGCACTCCTGGGCTTCAGCTGGTATGGACTGACAAATGGTAAAAGAAAAGGAAAAGTCAAACAATAAAGAAAATCAACTGGCAAATGGATGAAGAAAAGCAATTGCCAAATGCTTTTTAAAATGCCGTTTAAAAGGTGCATTTAAAAATGACTTTTTAATGTGCTGTTTTATTGCTAAATATAAGTACATTTTAAAACATGAATTAAATAAACACATTTAAATGTGTCTTTTTATTTGTCCATTTATAAATTGATTTATTTATTCACATTTCTATTTTCAAATTAATAGATTGATCATTTATTCCTACATTCTTATTGTAAATGGCACTCCTGGGCTTCCATACTTAAGAGCCAGTTCTTTTGAATCTATAAAGCAAAATATACAGTACTACTTCCTGAACGAATGACTCTTATCAGCCGCATCTTTTTAGTTCATAATGTACTAAACTGAAAGTCAGTAATTTTATTTGCAAGTCATTCATTAGGGCAGTAAATATTAACTGCATTTATTATTTTCAAATATTTGTTCCTCAAAAGTACAAGAAGAATCGTTAATGGAACCATTAAGGGCCCAGAGAATCTAAACCATAATCGTTAAATTCCTTGCAGTTCCCACCCCTAATAAGTTTGTAGTTCACTGTAAAAAAAAACAGCATTGCATTGTATCCAGCTAATGAGTGTTTTAGAGTCACAGATACTACGAAATGGGAATTACTTTACATCTACATAAAAACACATTAGACAAAGAATATTCCCCCAAATGTTGTCCTTTGGTTGGACGAACAAATTCATATTGAACAATGTTGCTGATTTGTGAGTTCCCAGCATGCATTGCAACATGAATAAATTATGCTGTTAGTGTTATATGCTGCTTCTTTTGTTTTTTGGCTGTTTGCTGTTGTTTTTTGTTGCCACTGTTAGTCAATTGTTGTGTGGTGATGTTATGAGCTCATCTTTTAACTTCAAGAAATTTGTTGATTGTTACCGTTATTTAGGGTTGTGTGTTCAGGGTTGAGGTCATAGGTACACCTCCAATTAGCTTATCAGACACTAAATTAGGCTTGACATCATTTTCTGGTATTTTCCAAGCTGCTTAAAGGCACAGTTAACTTAGTGTATGTAAACTTCTGACCCATTGGAACTGTGATAAGTCAACTAAAAGTGAAACAATCTGTCTGTAAACAATTGTTGGAAAAATTACGTGTCATGCACAAAGTAGATATCCTAAACGACTTGCCAAAACTATAGTTTGCTAATATTAAATCTGTGGAATGGTTAAAAAAATTAGTTTTAATGTCTTCAACCAAAGTGTATGTAAATTTCTGACTTCAACTGTTCCTCTCTTCGGAGGCAAAGATTGCAGTTGACTTCATGTAAAAGTAATTAAAATAGTGACAAAATTAAAGTTCTTGTATTGTGAATAATTTATGGTTGCTGAACCATAAATTAGTAGTTCTCTCAACAAGAATTTTTGCATTAAGCAAATAAACAAATTCACATTGACAAAAAAAAAAAAAAAAGCAATGTTACAGAGGACAATTAAGACTCGAAACTCAAGACAACTTAAGACAAGAACTGAAAAATCTTACTTCATGATTTTTTAGTTTGCTCAATTCTTTTTTAAGTGTTGTTCAAATGTTTAGGAGAGAATTGTCAAGAGTATATTTGTGATTAGAGGTGCAGTATGAGTTAAGGAGGGAGAGAGAGAGAGAGAGAGGGGGAGGAAGTCAATGGACTGTATCATCCATCATCTTAACAGTCGCTCATCATCTTTAATCCATCACAGGTCTGTTCTAGGAGGACATAATTCAAAGACCATACATTTACCCAGAAGACCCCGGACACAGCGCCAAATTACATTTACAAAGTTACCAAGGAGTGATGACACCACATTTTCCCATTTATCAATGATTTAAAAACCTTGCCTTCATTAGACAGTCAAATTATATTCACCTCATTAACTTCATAAATGTGCCATTGAAACATTGTATTATTGAAATAATCATTAGTGAAAAAGAGTGAAGTGGAACACTCTAAACGATTCCCTTGGGATAATGCAAATCAAAATCCTTGTTAATCTATGTCAACTTCATTCTCTGTTTGTTTCCATGGAGAACAGTCTCTAAGACTGCCAGCAGTAATTAAATCATACTGGGTGTATAACATACTCTTTCTCTCTCGATAAGCCTTTAAAATCACGCTGGGCTCTTCAGGGACTTCTGATGGATCCATTAAGAGCACAGTAATGGGCCTCCTCTCTGTGTTACTTCACAGCTCATAATATGCACTAGTTGAGGGGATTAAATGTAAAACAGCACCTACAGGTCTGTTGCCATAGTTAAGTGGCGGCCTTGTCCCTGAAAACCCTCGGAAAGACTTCATAGGTATCGTACAGTGTGTGGTTAATAAATTAATAATGACAGCTGATGATGTGTCAGAAGACCTCTTGAATTCTTGATGGTGTCCTGTCTTTGAACAAAATCGCACTGCATGAAGAGGCAGGTGAGGAATGTGTACCCTTTCATTAATAATAAAGAAAATATGGCAACTAGTTGCTATACACAGCCAAAATGAATGCCCATGAATGCACACACACACACACACACACACACACATACACACACACAAAAACACACGAGTATGCTGAGAAAACAGCATTAGCTCTCCTCCCACGACACGCTCTAATTGGCCCTCAGGGACGTTCAGAGTCCTTTGTACGACACCACACATTTATGTTGCAGGAAACACGGCCATATGCAATCTTAAGAGAGGCATCTGTCCTCTGTATGTGCAGTATGTATAAAGCAACACGACATCTGCAACAGCATGATCTATTTATTGTTGATAAATGATGATTAGTGGTGTTTGCTAATGCAAGCATCACTATTGGTATGGTTCATAGTTAGAGTTAGGGATTTGAACAAACCCTTGAACCCTCAAAACTTCAAACAAACATCTATTAGGGTGCTTTAATCATGACACACCTTTCTTTGAATGGATCACTGGATTTTAATTAAGAACAGCGGGAGAAGGGTCAAAGACATGAGTGCTCTTTACTCGGCCACTGAAAATTATGATTCATTAAGAGCAGAGTACAGCAAACTCAAAACTCCACCATCATCACCATTAACATCCTTCTCCTCCATCAGGTCTCAACCTGAGGAGAAACACTAATATCAAGAAAGAAAGTTAAAGTGTGACAAAAAAGGAAAGAAAACCCAGCTGTTGTTCAAAGACAGGGCTGAAGGAGTGTACTGTGGATAACTAAGTTCTCCAAGACCATTAAACTCTTAAACAGGCTGCCTCAGTGTAGTTTTGAGTGATAACATCTTTACAGAGAACAACATTCTTGCTTTCTTAAGATGTTTTAACACTAAGTGACTGCTTATTCTGAAGCCAAGTACTAAAGTCAACGGTTTACCACTGCAACTCGGTAACGACTCAGGACAAGAACATGGCATTTTCACTGTCATTGAAATATTTATCGCTTTGGATTTACCATCAAATCTTTTCATTTACCCCCCTCGGGAAAATGTTCGACACCTAAAATTTTCGGGACGAACTTTTGCACAAACTGAGTAGAGCGACCGGCTAGCTATTTTAATTTCCTGAATGGACCAGGTCATCCAATTTAACGAGTAGGTCCCTTTAGGTTGCTAGAATATCCTGGCAGGGGGCCAGGATTTAGATCTCATTTAGAGATACAGCTTTCATGTTCAACATTTTTACACTCTCAAGTTTAGCAATACAAGAGATGGTTTCAAAAAGCACTTTTTGCATCTGAGATAAAGTGGTATCAAGTGAATTAAATGTATTGTTCATAGATTTGTTCATGGTTTGGATGGTCATCAGGATAGTTGATGAGTCTGAGGTGTAGTCAGTGGTGCTACCATTAGCCTCATGTTCCCTTGTTGGCTGTTTCTTAGCCAGTTGTTCACCTAAACTGGGGCCGGTTGCATACAACTGTTTTAGACTAGTCTTACAAGTTAGTTGTCTAAAAAATTTACAGTCAGTTAAATAAAAACTTTAGATCACTCTAATTTAAGACTAAAATGTATGACAGCAGACACCTAAGCTGTGTCCCAAACGACACACTATGCACTTATTAAATATACTATGCACTTAGCCATGTAGTGTATGAATTTTCAAAGTGTATTATCATCTCAAATGGAACACTTAATGGTTTGTACTACACAGAAGCGCTTAGGTATTGAACAGCTGACGGTAGTGATGTTTCAAACGCACCTGATGTGTTGCCGCTAGCTTTAGTGCATTAACCAATCTCAGTTTAACACTTGTATCTCAAACAACGTACAAATTCACATAGCTTAGGGTGATGATAAAGCATTAAACTCACATTTGTAAGGTGCTGTATCCACTGAAGTTTCACCAGCTGTTACATTCGTAATTATTTACAGCTGTTTTGTCAGACCAGCAGCGCAGCCAGGTAACTCCGCCCCTTCCGCTATGTATGGCAAGCCGCGTGTGTTGAGTGCATGAAGTGTCCAACATTCCACACTCCGTTTTGACGGTTGAATAAGTGCATCATCCGGGTACTTAAAGTAAACTTATTTTGCTGCATTTTCAGTGTAAATATACTACTGGCGTAGAAAATGGAGTAGAATAATGCAGAAGTGTGTGGTTTGGGACGCACCTCTAGGCTAACTTTTGTTTACATTCTATGTTGCCATGGAAAATAACTGTCAGCTGAGCCAGTGGGGGCTTCAGTTGAGCACAAAAAGGGCTTGAGTTGAGACTTTGAAGAAGACATTGACTTCTTCGATGGTAACAAAATTCCTTATGTTTATTATTTTCTGGGCTAAAATCACTAAATTTGTTCATTACAATTAATTTTGAAGCATTGCATTCTTCTATCAGGCAAATATTTTCAGCAAATGAAAACTTTGTTGAGTGCCTACTGTTGGCCATTATTTTTAAGCTGTTCAGTGTCTTACTTTTCCCCACAATGCAATACAAATTAGACTGTCTTACTAAAGACATCTGTGAGCTTGTTTTTTTGCAACAGGCTTCCTATGGCATCTTTAGCTAGTCAGACTAATTGTTAAACGAAGTCTTAAGTTAATCAGAATCAGAATGAGCTTTATTGCCAAGTGTTCTCACGTACACAAGGAATTGTTTTGGTGATAGGAGAAACAAGTGCACACAGAACATTACAGTGAGACACAGAATATAAAACAAGGTATGAGTATAAATAGACATACAAATAATAGGACATATAACATAGAATGGCGTATGTACATGTGCAAGTGGTAATGTATGTGTAAGGTAGGGGTATGTACAGTTATTTAATTAAATCTGAGTGGATTTACATATGTACATGAGATATTTATTTTCATTATTGCACTATGGGAGAGTCCTGAGGCAGTTTATTTGTTCATGTGGAAAATGGCCTGAGGGTAGAAACTGTTCTTGTGCCTGGATATCCTGGCGCTCAGTGCTCTGTAGTGCCGACCTGAGGGCAACAGTTCAAAGAGGTAGTGGGCAGGGTGTGTGGGGTCCAGAGTGATTATACCTGCACGTTTCCTCACTCTGAAGACGTACAGGTCTTGGAGGGTGGGCAGGGGGGTACCAATAATCCCCTCAGCAGTCCTGACTGTCCGTTGTAGTTTCCTTCTATCTGATTTGGTGGATGAACCAAACCAGACAGTTATAGATGTACACAGGACAGACTCAATGACGGCCGAGTAGAACTGTATCAGCAGCTCCTGTGGCAGGTTGAACTTCCTCAGTTGGCGAAGGAAGTACAACCTCTGCTGAGCCTTCTTCACAATGGAGTCTATGTGGGTGTCCCACTTCAAGTCCTGAGAGATGGTAGAGCCCAGGAACCTGAATGACTCCACTGCTGCCACAGTGCTGTTTAGGATGGTGGGGTGGGGCGGGGTGCGGGGGGATTTCTCCTGAAGTCCACCATCATCTCCACTGGTTTGAGCGTGTTCAGCTCAAGGTTGTTGTGACCGCACCAGACAGCCAGCTGATTAACCTCCCATCTGTATGTAGACTCATCACCGTTGCGGATGAGGCCGATGATCGTGATGATGTCTGCAAACTTCAGGAGCTTGACAGTGGGGTCCTTTGCAGTGCAGTCATTCATGTACTCGTGGAGAGAGAACGCATCCCTGAGGAGCACCAGTGCTAATAGTGAGGGTCCCGTATGTGAATTTCCCCAGTCTCACTAGCTGCTGCCTATCTGTCAGAAAGCTGGTGATCCATCGACAGATTGGGGTGGGCACAGAGAGCTGGGTCAGTTTGGTTGAGGGAAGATTAGGCATGATGGTATTGAAGGCTGAACTGAAGTCCAGAAATAGGATCCTTGCATAAGTCCCAGGTCTGTTGAGGTGTTGCAGGATATAATGCAGTCCCATGCTGACAGCATCATCCACAGGGCCTGTTTGCTTGGTATGCAAACTGAAGGGGTCCAGCATTGGTCCAGTTATGTCCTTCAGGTAGGCCAAAACCAGTCTCTCAGATGACTTCATGACCACAGGCGTGACAGCGGCAGGTCTGTAGTCATTTAGTCCTGAGATTTTGGGTTTTTTGGGGACCTGAGTGATGGTGGAGCATTTGAAGCAGCAGGGAACTTCACACTGCTCCAGTGATCTATTGATGATCTGTGTGAAGGTGGGGGCCAGCTGGTCAGAGCAGACTTTCAGACAGGTAGGTAAAACACCGTCTGGGCCTAAGCCAAGTTAATGGCTATGTTTATGCAACTGGCCCCTGGTAACCAGATCTCCTTGCTTGGTTTTGCTCATCTTGGTTCTGGCTGTTGTTGAGCAAACCACCAAAAATTTTTACGCACACAACGGCACTTGCGTTTGTCTGCCGTGAATGCATTGCAAAATATGTGAAGAATGCAAGCTGCTCTCCAAAAGCAATTTATTTTGGAAACAAGACACAACTTGTTATCAATAGCGGATCACTTCCGTGATTTAGGATTGCTTTCATTCCAACTTTGAACCTTACCATAGTTCACATGAACTGTACCCTGACCACTTTTTCAAGCAGTTAACTGGTCTACACCAGAGTGTGAAAAACCACATTTACATCAACCAAACTCTGACGTCAAAGGGGCTCAGTTCCTCACCAAAAGCTTGAAGCATACACAGAGCGTACATGTAAAAAGCGAGATAAGGACTTAAATTTTGGTCTGCTTCCTACCCAAATCAGATCATTTCACTTCAGAACACTATTTATAGACTAGTTAGATTACCTTTCTGTCCATTTTGAAGCTTGAAAGTTTTGGATCCAATTGAATTACATTGCAAGGATATAAACACATCAAATATCTTTTCATACTGGGCATGTTTTCTGGGATCTGAAACAGAGTGCATTTGCTTCCATTGCCCTCTGCAGCACTGGTCTGGTTTCAGATTCACTTGTGATTCAGTCGAACTCTGCACATTTCACTACAAATTGCATAATCGCAAACGCAAATAGTGCACATGATGGAGAACACAACGCAGGCCACTTTATTTGTGTGTTTTTAATTAATCTGGTGCCATTATGCACACCAGAGTAAACGACACTTGTGCCCCTGTGCGTTGCATGCCATAATTCTGTAGATGTGCATGTCAAGGAGAAGGTGACTTATCTGCTGCTCACATGATGTTGTCATGCTTAAATCAGCAAAAACAAATGTGCTAGTTCGGACACTAGTCCATGTTGCATTGTCACTTATGCGAACTGTACCACAGTTCTATTGCAACCGAACTCTTACAGGTAGTCTCAGGTTCACTACATCAGGTACCACAGGCCGCTCCCCAGGCCCAAAAACAGCTTCCATACTTCTAATTTTTTTGTGCAAACTGGATTCTGATTCGGATTAAACTGCCAGTGAGAAAGGCCTCTAAATCATAAGAATGGTCTTTTTTGGGGTGAACTATCCCTTTAAAGTGAAGAGAAGAACAGCAAAGAAAAACCATATATGAACTCTGTTGCACACTGTTGTTCAGAGGCAAGGCTGATGGACTGCACTGTGGATAACTAAGGTCTCTGGGATCATTAAACTCCTAAGCAGGCTGCCTGAGTGTATTGTGTATTAAGTGATGAGATCTTTGCGGAGAACAAAGCTCTCAGTGCCTTATTGAAGCTGCTGAATTCTTAATTCAGGGTTGCACTCGTAACTTTCTCCCACAGGGACCTGTGGCAGTCTTCTTACTTGTGTCACGACAAGGATGCCCTTGTTAGGAAGTAATGGGAAGTGGCAGTGTTTGTAACACCAGAGGAAAATGACGTGTCTGTTCGTTGAACAGTTCCTTATGAGTTGAGTTCTGCCCTCAGGCATCTGCCATAAGATGTTTCTAATAAAGATTTCCATGGGGTGAACATGATGAGTTTTAGAGAGGAATTTGCATTTTGGCTTTCTAGGGCAGCACAGGTTAGATCAACGTCATAACTGAATCAATTAATTATCTCTCAATTAGAGCCCGACAGATATGGCATTTTTGAGACCGTTATGATACCGATTTTAGAGAGGGAAAATTCACAGATTACGATATGGTGGCCGATATATATAATTTTTGAGCTGGAATGAAAACAGACCTTTTCTATGTGGATTTTTCACTGATTTTGCACCGATATGACTATGCAAAGGTACTCAGTAGGCTGATTTCTTAAATATTTTTATCAAAGAATATTTGACATTATTATTATACATTGTCAACAAATTCTAGAAATGAACACTGAGAAAATAAAGAATAAATAAAAATACAATAAATAGCTAAATAAACATCAGTACTGTTTAGTATCAGTCAAATGCTGACCATTTAAATAAAGAATAAATAAAAATACAATAAATAGCTAAATAAACATCAGTACTGTTTAGTATCAGTCAAATGCTGACCATTTAAATAAAGAATAAATAAAAATACAATAAATAGCTAAATAAACATCAGTACTGTTTAGTATCAGTCAAATACTGACCATTAAAGTAAAGAATAAATAAAAATAAAATAAATAGCTAAATAAACATCAGTATTAATCTTTAGTATCAGTCAAATGCTGACTATATTAATACTGCCGAGTCAAGATAAACAGATAAGCAGCGGTGTTACACCGTATTCTGCTATACAAGTTCAGGGGAAACTTTCAATGGTGGAAAACCAGACTTTTAAATATTTCGTTTTATAAATGCAATGACTGGAATTGTTAGGTTGAAGTGGGTACCAAACTGTGAATCCTGAACAAAACAGTTTGGTGAATACATGTTTACTCATTAGCTTCCACTCAGCTGACAACAATAGCCTAGTTTCCATCCACTTTTCGCGCTATTTTGTTATCGACAAAGTGAAAATGCGTTAACAATTGTTTGCGAAATTTGTCGTCTTCTGCCTGTTTCCATTCAAATGGCCTTTTAACGATACAAATGGTGTGCATGACGACGTCATGCTTATAAAAACACTTTGTCGCATAAGTTTTGGTTTATCGCAAAATAAATCTGCCCTTAAGCCGTTTCCATACAGAAATGTGTGTTTATCGCTAATTCGCCTCCCAGATGTCCCTAATTTTTTTCCTCTTAAGTTTTGGTCAAATGGGGAGAGTATTGAGACAATTCATTGAAATTAACCAGCTAACTGTCATTTTAATTTCACAAATAAATGCAATCAAAAGACGAGGAATTGCAATCAAAAGATAGGACTGTAAAATTGGTCCTGATGTTGCGCCTATCGCAGGTTGCCACCGGTTCTGACCCGAAAGCGAATCGTCATGGCCTTGTTCAAACTGGCAACCTGTACCAAGTAGTGGGGAAATTTTCGGTCTTAGTGTAAGGACCATCCATCCATGTGTATGCTGTGTGCACAGCTATTAAAGAAAAACTGATGCTGTGTAATATCAGGGTTTACATATATGATACATTCCTAATATTCAATAGGCTATTTTGAATAATCATCTAATCTAAAGCATTGCCATCTCAACTGCATTATGTCCCGTATATTTGCCCAGCAACTTTTAATGACCAACTGTACTTGATTATCATCTAAAATTAATTTTAGCGTCATAATGCAATTTACATTACCTTGTCTCTTGTTTGCTGCGATCAGCTAATGTCACTCAATCTACACCATGCTATCATTCAGGTAGAACTATTCTTTCAACCACTAAATATAGCTTCACTAATAATCTTCCAGAAATGTCTCACATAGTCAGTATGCCAAAAAGTCAAGAAGAACTTGATGAAATAACAGAAAACATAAATACAGTCTTCTCTAGTACTCTTGATAGTGTGTCACCCCCTTCGATTAAAGAAAATTAAAGAAAAAAGCCTTGCACCGTGGTACAATGATCACACTCATGCTCTCAAAAGAGCAGCTCGGAAAATGGAGCGCAAGTGGAAGAATACAAAATTAGAGGTATTTCGCGGTGCATGGAAGGACAGTGTCTGTAGCTACAGACAGGCACTAAACCTGCCAGATCAGCATATTTTAGCAAACTCATAGAAAATAACCACAACAATCCTAGGTGTTTATTCAGCACTGTGGCTAAATTGGTTAGGAATAAAGCATCGACTGAACCAGATATTCCATTGCAGCACAATAGTAATGACTTCATAAATTTCTTTACTGATAAAATTGAAATAATCATAAATTAAATTGGATCTATGCAATCAACTTTCACAGTACCTCAGAAAACAGTGTCTCATAATTTTGCCCACGAGCAACTTCAATCCTTCGCTGTCATAGGTCATGAAGAGCTAACAAAACTTATCAAAAAATCAAAAGCCACAACATGTTTGTTAGATCCAATAACTAAGCTCTTAAAAGAGGTATTCCCAGTAATCTCAGAACCTCTTCTTTATATTATTAACTCCTTGCTATCCTTAGGACATGTCCCAAGAAACTTTAAAATGGCAGTTAACAAACCGCTTATTAAGAAGCCACAGCTTGATCCTAGAAAATTGGCTAATTACAGACTGATTTCACATCTACCATTTATGTCGAAAACACTAGAAAAGGTAGCGTCCTCCCAACTGTGTTCATTTCTACAGAGAAATGGAATATATGAACAATTTCAGTCAAGATTTAGGCCCCATCACAGTACAGAGACTGCACATATCAGAGTTACAAATGACTTGCTCTAATCATCTGATCGCAGCTGCATTTCTCTTCTAGTGCTTTTAGATCTTAGGGCTGCCTTCGACATGATAGATCATGACATTCTCTTGAAAAGGCTGGAGAATTATGTTGGCATTAGTGGCTAGACCGCTACCACTTTGTATGTATAAACGAGGAATTATCAAATCAAACAAAAGTTAAGTATGGAGTAACACAGGGATCAGTTTTAGGACTTCTGCTTTTCTCCTTATACATGCTTCCCCTGGGAGATATCATCAGGAATCATGGAATAAGTTTCCACTGTTATGCGACGATACCCAACTTTATATTTTTTCTAAACCCAATGAAACTTCACAATTCTCCAAATTAGCAGAGGATATCAATGAAATTAAAGATTGGATGGCCAAAAATGTCCTTCTACTCAATTCCAACAAAACAGAGGTACTAATGATTGGACCAAAAACCTCAAAAAATAAGCCACTATAATTTATATAATTTGACTCTCGGTGGATGTACTGTCACATCGTCTTCAACAACGAAGAACTTGGGTGTTATATTTGATACCAATCTGTCCTTTGAAAATCTAATTTCCAATGTTTGTAGAACAGTATTCTTCCACCTAAGAAATACTGCTAAATTACGACACATGCTCTCTGTTGCCGATGCTGAAAAACTAATTCATGCGTTCATGACCTCAAGACTAGATTATTGTAATGCATTACTGGGAAGATGTCCAGCAAATTCAATAAATAAACTTCAATTGGTTCAAAATGCAGCTGTCAGAGTGCTGACTAGAACTAAGAAATATGATCATATAAGCCCAATTTTATCATCGTTACATTGGCTACCTGATAATTTCATATTAATTTTAAAATTCTGTTAACTACATGCTTTGAATAGTCTAGCTCCACAGTACTTAAGTGACCTTCTGACACGTTACATTCCATCACATTCATTATGATCACAAAATTCTGGCTTGTTAACAAATCCAAGAATATCAAAATAAACAAAAGGAGGTAGATCCTTTTCATAATTGGCTCCTAAACTATGGAATAGTCTCCCTAACACTGTTCGGGATGCAGACACAGTCTAGACTAAAGACTCATCTATTTAGCCAGGCATACACCTAATTTATCCTTCAAATCACAATTAGTCTGCTTTAGTTAGGTCTGCCGGAACCAGAAACATCCATCATGATCTATAACTCTGTAAAAATTTGAATGGCATCTAGAAAAGATTCATATCCCCAGGTTTCCAGAGCCTGCCAGATCCAGCCCTGTTCCTGCTTGGTGTCGGACTCCACTGCTACGTGTCGCTGAAAGATGACGATAAACTATAGCTGGTGCTAGCCAGACATCACTTCAGATTTTTGACTTCAGAGGATGAACTGATGCCAACTCCAACTTTAAGACATCGGATACTTCATTTGCCACTGCCTGAACCTTGGATTTAGGATGGACCCCACCGAACCTCACCGAACTGCGATGCACATCATCATTTATCTCTGCCTGCATCACCTTTGTCTATTGATGGACTATACTCTTGAAATGGAATACATAGACTATCAATTAATTGCCAACAAAAGCCTTCATCAGCCAACTAATAAAGGACAATGCATCTGTGTAAACTTCTGCAGTTAATCCAGGATGGACTTCGAAGACATTAGTCATTAATCTTAAAGTTCATAAAAATATTTTCTTATTTTTAAACACTGGACCTTAACACTTACTTAATTTACAAATTTAAAACCACGACTTGCACTGCACACCAATAACTAATACTGGCATTATATTAATGATGTTAGCCAGAGGGGAACTGGCCCCCACAGTGAGCCTGGTTTCTCCCAAGGTTATTTTTCTCCATTAACCAACGTCTAAAGGAGTTTTGTGTTCCTTGCCACAGTCGTCTTCGGCTTGCTCACAGGGGTTCTAAATACAATTATAATTTAATTAATTTCTATACACATTTTACAGTCATATTTAATCAAACTATACAATGATCACTGTAAGACATTATAGATATTACAGTTTCATTTTTTTTTTTTTTTGTCAATGCATGATTTCCTGTAAAGCTGCTTTGAAACGATGTGTGTGGTGAAAAGTGCTATACAAATAAAAATGACTTGACTTGATGGTTGATTTAATTTATCTACATACCACATGCACACACACTACTGAATCTTCTAAAACACACATAATTCAATCTGTTTCCTTTTCCTGGCCCTTTGTTGATACAGAGGTTACTTCAGTAATGTGCTTAGTAACAGAACATTGAACTAATTTATTGATGCCCAGAGACAGGTCCTCACACCACTGTGAAGATTAGGGTGTCCTTTCACTTACCAGAATGAAAACAAATACTGCAAATGCATGAAGAAAATAAAACTAATAACAGCCAACAGCATTGTTTGTGTAGCTCTGAGATGCTTATGTTTATTAATGCCAATCTGATCCCTTCAATGGGATAATCAGAGCATAACCTACTCATTAGCAGACATAAAAAGACTCTTTTCTTCTATTCTATTTTAGATGTGGCATTAATATCATGGGCTAAGAGTTAGCACATTAGAGATATTGTGTCGTCTTTTTTTTTCTTCTCGTCCTCAAATGCTGTTCTGTTCTCTGCATCAAACTATTAAGAGATTGACCAATATTGTTTTGTTAGTTAAAAACAGTTTTTTTTTTGTTTTACCAATTATTGGTGTCCAATAGCAAATCTGCACAAGCAATGTTTAATTTTTAATTACATTTTTGTCAATAATAACGAAATAATCATTAGACTGCAACAATTTTTATTACTATATTATTAATCATGCTACTACATTTTTGCAATCTAAATAGATGCAAATGTATTATCATTGTTGGGGGCTTTGTCTATTCTTTAAGTAACTGCTAGGACTGGGCGATATGTCTTAATTTATATATAAATATTCACAATATTCTATATCTCAATAATTATGTATTTGCTCTATTTTTTTATTTAGAGGAACCATCATTTTATCCAAATAGTCATTGTAGCCAAGTAGATTAAATATTTTAAAGACATTTACTAAAAATCTAATAATTAGTTTTTCATTAATTAAACACAAGGGAGAATGAAATTCAATCATTTTCATTGATATGCACTTTTATATTTATATTTCATACACAATGATACATAGTAGCTTAATAAAAAGCATTATTTACCTTCAAATGTTTTTACTAATACACTTTTGTGAATGAACAAGGTGTGCAAAGCTACTTCACTGGAGACTTATATCTCTGCAGAACAAAAATGGGCTTTTCCCAACCAGTGGGCGTTTTCAAACCATTGAGATTCCCTACTTTTATTGGTTAGTTTAGAAACGCATACTGATTTCTACACTGAGATTCCGTACTTTCATTGGATAGTTTAGAAACGCCCATCCCGGTTTGAAAATGCCCACAGATTTGAAAACTGTTCTGCAGAGACCTATACTTTGTTCACTGACTTATTTTTGAAACCCCAGTTGAACACTGCATAATACTTAATTATTACTGTGGGACATGTCAGGTTGATTATTATAATATAATGCTGAATTATCATTATTATTCTGATTATTAAATTTATGTTATACAAAAGTAATATATTTCTTTCCTGTTTACTTCACCTCCACCTGGGGCTTTTATTTTGCACCGAAAGTGCTGTTGTATTTACTTCAACTTCACAAGGAGCTTTTATTGCGACACAGAAAAGGCAATGTGTATTTGACAGTTTACAATGTTCTGCATTTCCTGAAACGCTGTAATTTCCCCCTTTTCTGTTATACGGAGCCGCATTTGTAGATTTGTATAATAACTTGTAACTGTTACTAATGTCTGAAATTGCGTGAATGCTTGAAACTGCATTACTCTGATTTCACAATGCACATGAACTGATCTGAGAGCGCCGTCATGTGTGCACACAGTTCAGAGTGTCACCGGTTTGTTCTGAATCACACACAGACCGTGATTAAATGTCTTTAAATCACAGCCTTTTGTGGTTTAATAATCACATATGACCAACTCGCCATTTTGATGTTATTTTGATTCATTGTGATCCTGAAGGATCCTTAAATTATTGTACTGATGCGCTCTTTATGAAACTTAATGGCTAAATGAGAGCACATTCAAATCATCGCGATATTCACGATATTGGTCAATTTTACATTGTCAAAATTATCTCAATTATATTGTTAATATTCAATATATCACCCAGCCCTAGTAATGGTTACGCATTCCTCCTGCCACCCATGAGAATTAATGACAGTTATGTAAAAGTCGAGAAATTTATGGAAGTAATATTAAACCACTGTGCATTCAACAGAAATTAACAGTATTTACAGGTAAAGTACTGTACTTATTTAATGTATTGTTTCCATAAATTACTCAATTTTTTACGTCATTAATTCTCATGAGGAGAATGGAGGACCAAAGCTGCCTAATAAATAAATTAATAAATTAATAAATAAATACATTTAAAAAATGAATGTGTAAATAATTTTCTTTTTAAATCTGAGATAAATGAGTATTTATGCTTTTATTTCTTTATTTGTAATTGTATTTCTTTATTTTCACATTTATTAATTATACATTTATTTCTACATTGCCTTGCCCGCATGTCTTTCTACTTCAAGCATTGTAATGAGCTCAGAGTGCTAGCATTGGGATGTGGAAATAAATATGTATAAATAAATAGAATAATACGTAACTAAAGGAAATAATAATAATAATAATAATAATAATAAAAAAACTCTCAATGTCAGATCTGAAAATGTTTTTACATTTCAATGAATTTATTTCTACATTTCTTTACAATTATATATATTAATTTATTTTAAATTTAGGCAGCTTTGGTTTTCCATAGTGTAATGCTGTTGTCAGGCATGTGATCGGCTAAGCACAAAAAAAGCAGGGAAATGTTCTGAGCATAAACTAACAATTAAAACTACTTCTACAGCATTTTGATTAATGTTAATTTCAACATGTATCAAATTTTTTAAATAAAAAGTTGTATATGTGAACATTAGTTAATGCACTAGGAACTAACATGATCAAATGTATATTTATTAACCAAAATTAATATTACATTCCTATAAAAAACAATAAATGTTTAAGAAAAAAAAGTGTGAATAGCAGTAAAAAAAAAAAAAAAAAGATGTCAATCATCTCTAATCACAATAACAATGCTTTCAAATAATCCTTAATGAACACAATAATTTCCCAAGGAAGTACAAAAGTATTTATTGACTAGATCAATACTGTCATCATATGACTGATGTACATGAGCAGAGAGAAAATAGTAGAACAAGCTCTGCTGGGTTTCACTGTAAATCCAGCTGAAGACAGTTTAACAAGATTGCAAGAAGACTTATAAACTTGCCAATACCAAGTGGAATAGTGATGCAATTCATTTAACCTGGAAAATCGGAATTTCAAACTTCCTACTTGGAAAAGTGCAACTGAACGACACTTGTTGGAAGTTGGAAACTTCCAACAAAAAAAACTAAAAACAAAAAAAAAAACTCCAATTTTGTCGACAAGCAGGTGTATATTGTCACACATAAAATAAATAGATCAATGAGACAAATGCCCAACATCCATGATTTTCAAACTGGTGTGGCCATGCCTCCCCAGGGCGGTGCCAAAGCATGTCAGGGGAGGCGCAGAGAATGTTGATAAATTCAAAATAAAATCAAAATATAAATAAATACAATTAAAATGTATTATGAAGATAAATGAAAATTAATAACTTAATCGACCACAGTCCAGCTTAATAAGCCGTAGCTCGATTGCATTATTATACTGTTAAATGTTGAGAGTACATGCAGTCGTACAGGGCACAACATCTCTCCGTGTGCACACAGGTTTCCTTCGCTCTCGCGCAAAACTGGATGTGTGCTTTAAAAATATGCTGTTTTCTTTTGAAATCTCTCTGTTCTTGCTCAGAAAGTGTGTGTGCACTCTCAAAACGTGTCTTGTGCACTTGCAAATCTATTATAATGGCAGTTATGGTATGGAAGTGGGATATCGTGGGAGAAATAATACCGGAGTATGAGTAATCAACTCGTCATTTGGCTGGTAACTTTAAGAATTGCAGCACAATACCTGGTACATTTCGTATTGTAAGAATGATATCCTGATGCTCGTTGACGATGTAAGGAACGTGAGCAAATCATGTTCATAAATCATAGAGACAGAGACTGGCTCATGTGATGCGGGTTTATAACAAAAATAGGCTAAAAACAGTTATGTAATCCCCTTGTCATTAGGACAAATATGTATTTTTAATCAAAATAATGCTAAATATGTTTTAATATTATTAATAGAAATATTTATAGCCATTAATCACACACCACTGTATTGCCGAATGAGTCTGTCAGACTGAATTTAAGGTTTTTGATCATCATTGGTGAGTTGCTCAAACGCCTGAAATATGCCGAATTTTTTATAATAGAACAACAAAGGACAATACCTGATAAAATGTAAAATAAGTGGACAAAATATACTGCTATTTTTAGTGGAAGATTTTTTAATTTAGCATAATTGATTTAGTCTGACGGAACTAACATAACTTTTAAAGTGATTGTAATGTACTGATTGACTTGAATTTGGGACAGCACCATTTGTTTGTTCAACCAATGTTAAACTGGGGGAGTGTTTGCGAAACCTGTTTGAAAACATTAATTATTTTTTCAGTAGTTTGGTGTCCGTTTAATGACACTTGTGGTGAAAAAATTATACAATTCAGCAGGAAGTTGTCATATACTTTAAGTATCCAGTAATCACTGTGGAGACGTGGGGGTGGGAAAAGCTGAACATGTGACCGCCAAGAAAACTGTTGTAGAGCATAGATGAGGAGCATGCCTGTGACCCCTTTCTAGGCTGGCAAATACCAGTACATGTTAGTCTCTTATAATGGGTTGATGAGATCAGGAGCACTTTTAGCTTTCAAACAGCTCACTTTAGAGTGAAAGAATAGACTTTAGTTTAGCATTAGAGTCAATTAACTTTTCAGAACTTTTCATTTAAAGCTGCCAGTGGAGACACTTGCTTTTTGGTCAACAAAAACACTACTAATGGAGTCTTCGTGCTTTCCCAGAGCTGATAAAAGCTGACTGGTATTTTTCGTTTGGTAAACAACGTTTTAGTCTGTATTGCGAAACACTGTTCCAGTAAGAGAGACAAACTGAAGGGTCTAATAGGTCTTAAGAATCTCTACTGCACTATACTAAATGGTTCAAAGTGAAACAAGCTGGTCAGTTTCTTTGTGCAGATGTGAATTCAGTGAAATATAGCAGCCAATGTAAAATGTAGCCAATGCTGGGTCTGTGAATTTTTTTTAAAATGTAAATTGCTTTGTTGACAAAACTAAAATGAAAAACTGAAGTAAAATTACATAAAACACCATTTGAAAAAGAAACTAAACTAAAATACAATTTCATGACTCTATTCACCTGTCTACTGTATATATCACTGTGCGGCACCCATAAAGGCCAAAAATAAATAAATAAATAAATACATTTTCAGTTGCATTTTGTGTCTTTATATTTCTATGTGGTAACTAAGCTTTATAAAAGCAATCAGGCATTCAAGGACTTGTCATATCTTATTACTTAAAAATGAAATAAAATGAAAGACTGTGATTAAGCATACACAAAGCTCCATTGCACAGACTTCAATTCAGTTTGATGGAATGCTTTATGCTTTTGGATTCAATTTCAGTTTTAAAACTAATTTGCACTGTAACAGCATGCAACAGTGAATGCCCACTATTTTAGCGGCCTTAGTTCTGGAAGTATCTTTTCCATTAATTTCGCCTTTTGCCATTTAAAAAATGTCTTTAATAAAGAGTTCCATGATGGATCACAACATTACATTTGATCTAAAGCAAAGAAATATCTGAAATTCAGAAAAAAATTACTGCTTCTGAAATAGGGCTGCAAAGTAAATTGAAAGTGTATGGTGACTGATGTGATCAGGTCATTTGCAGTACTTTATGGGAGTCTGCGGTTACTGCTGAGCTCTATTGCTGCAATTCCCATCTAAAAGGTAACAGCGTCTTTTATGAATGGTGGATCTTACTTCAGGATTGTTGGTACTGTCGTACTTCACTATGAATTCCGGCAATTAAAAAGGATTTTTTTAAAAGTAAAGTTCGCAAATCACACTGACTTGTAGTTTCTAAAGAACTATTTATAATCATTTAGGCCACGCCAATTTAATCCATTTAAGTTCAAAACTCATTTTCAGTTTCAGAATGTCATTGTTTTCCAAAGAGCTTTTTTGAAAGTCTCCGTCTTCAGTGGAGGAAAGTGTTCTAGTGTGGGTGAGAGGCATAAACGTAGCAACATTAATACGTTTTCAAACAAAACTGTATCAGTGACTACGTTTACATGGACACCAGAAAGCGATTTATTGCGAGAAAGCGGGTTATTGTGAGAAAAAAGCATTCCTGTTTACATGTACTGTTTAAAGGTTTTTTTTTTTTTGCCAATGTGTGAACGGCTTGTAACGCAACTTAAAAAATGAGCCCTTCCCGGACTTCCTAGGTTGCCTATTAAAGCCTGTAGACTGATTTTCATGCGAAGGGAGCGGGTCGCTTTTGCCGGGAAAATCCAAAGGATGTGACGTTTATGCGCTCTCCCGAGAGCCTTGCCTCAGTGCTTCTCTTCCGCTATTCAACAGCGTCAACAGACAGTCTGCAACACTAGGTAATGTTATCTTAGAGATGGAATCCAGCAAACATCCGGCTCCCAGCACAACACCGACTCCTACACAAACTCAGAGTAAGCCCAAAAAAGAAAAAGAAAAATATTTATCTACTGAATCCCGTCTGGCTAAGCGGGAATGTGATCATGGTCGAGCGAAAACTATAGTGAACATCGGCAGGGTGTTTGATTCCTGGAGGGACCTTCGTTCGGTTTTGGGGATCAAAACCGACCCTGAATTGGCGTTCTTCTTATTGGACAGATAAGCTTACATAACTGCAAAGCATGTGAAATATAGTGCCATAAGGATTGATCTGTGTAATTTTAGCTAACTTGATCTTGCCTGCTAACGCTGACGAATTGCAAGCTACCTTGCTTCGTAACTTTCAAATAATTTCAACGATCTTCTCTTTATACTAAAAGTCAGGTTAATGTCAATGCTAATCTGTAATTATTCAGCAAGGTAAACTACAATAACACATTAAATGAATGTTAGCCAATGTTCAAGATAATGCAAAAAGCTCCATTCATTAGTGTAACGTAACTTGGTTCAATCTATTATTATAAAACAGCGCATCGATATACCAAAATGACAGTTGTGATGGAATCACATCAATACTGAATTGTGTCAACATATTTATAATGTAAAGTCTATTTTATAAACAGCTACTGTCATCATCCACCAAATTTAGCTAACAGCTATTGATAAAGCTGGCTAGCTAGCTAATGCCGACATAGGCTATCATATAAATGCAGTAAATGTATCATGCAAAGAAAAGTGATTATTTCAATCTACAGTCTCACATAGTCAGACCTATATCCACACTTTGTTTTCGCCCTGCTCCAGCACTGGAGAGTCAAATATAATATACAGTCTCAAAGTTTGTAGTAAAACAATCAGAACTGTGTAATTTTAATTATGCTACCTCATCTATCAGCATGAATCATGTTCAGTCTCTTTGTACGTTACTTCATTGTTTTGGCTGACGCTCGCTCGCATCCCTAGTGTGTGCACGAGCGCGAGTATGAGCAACAGGTAGCTGGCTGCAGTTCACTTAACGGCCACAGGTGTCATTAATAACAAGGGTTTCTGAATCTTATATACTGCACCATTAAGCAGTATACTCTTTACTCCCGTATACTTGCGGCTCGGTCGGTAAGTGGCTTTCTCCACAGAAACGTAATTTTCCAGGGACGTGGGACAAATGAACACGGGATACGAGGAAGAGTTTCTATTTTATTCTCCTTTGCTTCGCTTTATTTCCAGATATTCCAGAGTTGTTACTGTGTTTGTTTCCTTAACTTTCTATCGCGACCTGCAGCAGAACTGCGATGCAGCAGTGGAATTTCCCTCTTACATAAAACTCTGGGATTCCCCTAATGTATGAACATATATACGAGAACGTTAGGGACAGTCGATATTTTACATTGGTGTATATAAATAAGAATTGTTTATAGTGTATGTGATTGTCCCACTGTACTCCCAGACATGTTGTTGGGCTCCATCCTATGACGTTTGTTATCCATGTCTGTTCCACACAAACACACTCTTCAAACATCAGAATGGCGCTTATGCATTTACATGAGCACATTAAGTTTCATTCTCCAGGAGAAACATAGGTGTGTTAAACCAATTTCTCTTAATCCCTTAAACGGCATAAGGAAATCAGCGTTCTTGTTTAGATGACGTTTCAGCATGCCGCTTTTTGCAAAAACCCTGGAATAAAGAGTTTTCTTAAGTGCATGTAAACATGGTCAGTGTAGATGTGGCCTTAGCCGCAGAAATCATGGTGGGGTCAGACTTGAAAGGTTTTTACGTTAATGCTAAAAATACATTTCTCTAGGGAGATAAGACTGCACCGCAGTTGCGCTTCATTGAAGCAAATTATGTGAGAATTTGAATTACCAAAGCAAATAAGAAAAGTTGTTTCCAAAACTCAGAGACGAGTTTTTCCATTTAACAATTCCTGTTTTACGGCAAGAGTGAACCAATTCTCTTCTATTTAGAAATTAATGGAATGAAGGAGTTAAAACATTTCTGCACTATATGAGATTTCAGAAACATAAGGAACAGTGGCTTACTGGTGATAATAATCATCTGCCATTCTCTTTTATAGACAGTTTAATGTAGGAAAGAAACAGAGCATGAATTTAATGGATACTAATCATTACGTAATGTAAATAGAACCCCAGAGGGACTCTGGGAAGCTCTCGTAAGAATTACCATCATCTGGACCCATTTAGCAAAGCTAACAGTAATCCACTGTGATAGAATGGCTACAGCCCGGGGGAGAGAAAGCTCTAATCATTAGCACACCGCTAACTCTCCTCAACTCAGGAAGAGGTGAACACTTTGAGACTGCTGCAACTACATTCACAAGCAAGAAAAATCACATTGAAGAAAACTTAGGATAACCAAAGACATAAGACAAACAAGATTCACATTTGAATAATCTTACTCTGCACATGGTGAAATGCGCAATGTCTGTTCTTTACAAAGCTATCATTAGCATATGCATGAGGTAGGTGTCAATTTTATGCACTGTCCTCGTTTTGTCGTTCAAAAACGGGCCGTCTCCACAGGAGCCTGGCAGAGTCATACACAAATACATAAAACAGCCTTGAACATTACACTGATAATATCCTGTCTGTAATGCTATCATTTTGTATTTAATCTTTTTTCTGTTCATCCATAATTTAGCAATTTTCCTGTTTACATATATGTGGATACTGCTTAAAGAATCCAAGCATAAAAACATGTGCACTTGACTCTTCACTCAGATACACACAGGCAATGGATGCTGGCCAATAATGCTATTAATACACCTGCTAGGCATTTTTCAAAAGCTCATTTGATCTGCTACAACCTCATAACATTTAGTACATTTACATGAACTTTAAAAGTTTGATATCAGTCAAACTAAAACAATAATTTGTCTTTTTTTTTTTTTTTTTATCCCCTTTTCTCCCAATTTGGAATGTCCAATTCCCACTACTTAGTAGGTCCTCGTGGTGGTGCGGTTACTCACCTCCATCTGGGTGGCGGAGGACAAGTCTCAGTTGCCTCCGCTTCTGAGACAGTCAATCCGCACATCTTATCATGTGGCTCGTTGTGCATGACATTGCAGAGACTCCCAGCATGTGGAGGATCATGCTACTCTCCGTGATCCACACACAACTTACCACGCGCCCCATTGAGAGCGAGAACCACTAATCGCGACCACGAGGAGTTTACCCCATGTAGCTCTACCCTCCCTTGCAACCAGGCCAATTTGGTTGCTTAGGAGACCTGGCTGGAGTCACTCAGCACACCCTGGATATGAACTCGCGACTCCAGGGGTGGTAGTTAACATCAATACTCGCTGAGCTACACAAGACCCCTAATAATTTCCTTTTAAAAGTGTCATGTAAACGCTTTAGTCAGACTAACAGCTTACTTCATCTATAGGCAACATTTGTGTAGCAATAATTTTGACAAACTTTGAAATTTGAATTGTAATGCGATAAACATTTTTGAACTGATATTGTTGCTTCTCAGCATGTGCCGCAAACACACACTAGAGAGCGCCGCTCCCTCACTCTGACTGAACTGTTGAATGCAGACAAAAATGCAGCCTTTTGTGGTTTAGTAGTTGCGCAAGGCCAAATTGTGATTTAAATCCGAATTGAATCAATCGTCCATCCTTAATGGATGGATCCCATACTGATGTCTCAGAGGTCAAAGTCTAAGTTTCAAAGTGTTTTAGATTTTTGTCACATTCGTAAAGCAAATTCATTTCCCGATCCAGAAAAAAAAAAACAAAAAAAAAACGTGTCTAGACTCTATTTTCTGGGCTTTATGATTCTGCATTCAAATGGTTTGACATACTGGTAATGAGTACTTTTTATGAGAAGTTAAATTTCATGTTTATCCTGCAAATGTCATGTCCATAATGCTGGAAATGCTCAGAGGTGGCGCATGACCTCAGTTATTCGATTATGCATTGTGTCTAAGTTTCCTATACCTTTTAAACAACGTATTTCCATAATTCTAGATAATATTATCTAGATATTACTAGATAAGGATTTTTTAAATCATCTAATAAACATTGGAGTAACAAAGAACATATTCCATTCATTGAAATACTTTAAAATCAAGCATCACAAGAAAAAACTTTTTATTTACTGTAGACATTTCCATGAATTTTTCAGCTTTAATGAGTTTCTATGACTTTTTCAGGCCTGTATATATATATATATATATATATTATTTTATTCTCTGATATTTTCAGGTTTTCTATGACTTTTCAATATGACAGTGGGAACCCTGCAATCTCATGCTCCGTAATTTTAATTCTTCAGCAGTAACTTTAACCTCTATCAACGATTGCAGCCTTCTTAAATGTGGTCTCTGTCACCAAATTGACTTCTTTGACCTAACGCTGTCTACATCACTGAATGTGGTGAAGTTAATTCACCGATTTAGGGTACAGAACACCATAATGCACCAATTCTGACTCTCTCTGCTCAGATCTGCTCTTTTCAAAACTTAATTAGCCTGGTTTAGCATAATTTTAGGCAATTAATGTGCAGGACTGATTCAGAATGGGAAGCCAGAGGGGAATGTGAACTCATGGGATGTCTCATTTGAAATAAATCTAGGTCCCATACAAATTAATTCACTGGCAAGAGTATGTCCTGCATTTGATGAAGAACATGTTCTTCATAAAAATAAAAATAAATCTTTTTACAATGACAGTACTCTGTGCTAAGGGTGAGTGATTTAACATAAGTGACCTGGTCTGGAAAATAAAAAGAAAGGGGGGGGGGGGGGGGGAGATTAGGGGGAATGATCAGCATAGAAATCATAACAAACATAGTATACAGAAGCCAGTCTTTTCAATAAATGTATCCCTAATATCAAACATATCCTCAAAATAATTAAAATATTTCAAATACACAATTGGCCATCTAAAAACAATAAATAAATCTCTCTCTCTCATGTGGGCATGTTTGGACTAAATGTCACCTTATGTGAGCCCAATTACTTTTATTGTTTTAAACACTGGTGTACACACAGACAATGCATGCACAGAGTATGTTCTTTTGGAGCTAATAAAGTCCTGGATTAATTTAAAGGGATAGTTCACCCAAAAATGAAAATTCTTTCTTTTTTTACTCACCCTCATGCCATCCCAAATGTGTATGACTTTCTTTTTTATGCTAAACACAATCGAAGATTTTTAGAAGTATTTCTCAACTCTTTTGGTCCATACAATTTAAGTGAATGGGTGCCAAAATTTTTAAGCTCCAAAATCCAAAAAAGGGCAAAATAAAAGTACTCCAGACAACTTCAAAAGTACTCAATCCATATATTCTAAATTGATTTAATAGGTGTGGATGAGAAACAGATTCATATTTAAGTAATAGGTTTTTTTAAACTGTTAAAATTCTCCTCCCTGCTCAGTCAATTTCCACTTACTCATTCTCCTTCTTGTGTTTTTGGTGATTTACATCTTTCTTGCATATCACCCCCTAATGGACAGGGAGAAGAATTTATGACAAAAATGATTAAATATTGATCTGTTTCTCAACCACACCTATTATATCACTTCTGAAGATATTGATTTAACCACTGGAGTCATAAGGATTACTTTATGCTGCCTTTATGTGATCTTTGGAGCTACAAGTTCTGGCCACCATTCATTTGCATTGTATGAACCTACAGAGCTGAGATATTCTTCTAAAAATCTTAATTTGTGTTCTGCTGAAGAAAGAAAGTCATACACATCTGGGATGGCATGAGTGTGAGTAAATAAATAAAGAATTTTCATTTTTGGGTGAACTATTCCTTTAATACTAATTTAATAACCAACATTGGTGTAAAAGAGAAAGGAGCACATACTCATTCCTCTTGGCTCTTTAGCTGTAATAAACCACATGAAACTGAACAAAGTAAGGCCTAAATAATAATAAAAAACTATATATCATTTTATTTGAATTAAGTTTTCTGCATATCACAGACAGCAACATCAACAATGTGCCAAAAGGCAAATAAATGTGTGATGCAGTGGTTTCCTTCTGAATCAAAGAAAATGCTTATTTTGAAAGATTATGCATATATATATATATATTGTTACAAGTTAGACAGTTTTACATCTGTTATCTGCTTTGGGTTATCGTGTATAAAAGTCTGGTCACACAGACTGTTCCTTGGGTTAAGATTTAGAGGAGCTATGCTACATGTTCTTCATCAAAAAACATCAGGCAACAGCAAGTGGTGTTATTACGCATCTTTACCGTGATAAACCCCCTGGACTTTGGTTTCATGCAAACAACTTCGGAACAAAATAATATCCTTTTTAACCGGCTAACTTTAGCCGGCTAACTTCGCTTGATGAGAAACTAAACTGTTTTAAATGCTGGTTACCAGCATTTAAAAATGTTTTCACTCTGAAACAACTGAAAGTTTCTGTTTGCGATTACATTCTGCAAAATGTTTAGTTCATTTTTGGTTTCATTCCTTGAAAAGTTTTTAGTCCCTGTTCTGAATATGATGTTTCGTCACTTCCTGTGGCATTATGGGATAGTAAAGGGTCCAGCGGATGCACACTTTAGAATCTCACCAGATGTAGTAGGTCATTAACAGGGTTGGGAGGGTTACTTTTTAAATGTAATCTGCTACAAATACAGATTTCTTAGTAAAATGTAATCATTAACATAATCCAGTTACCTCAATAAGAAATGAATGTAATCAGATTAATTTTAGTTACTTTTTGATTACCTCAAGATCGCATTTGTGAATTAAGTCAAGAGAAAATCAATATTTTCTCAAGGACTTTTAATCATGCCTTCTGAATGCAAACAAACCATGTTTGAATAATGTTATGAGTGATGTAGCTATTATTATATAGAGTATAAGAAAAACATGAAAAACAGGGACGCTGCCTCCTTAATAGGAAAACAGAATATGTTCAAATGTAGAACAACTCCACATTTTTAACCAAATCAGGTGATCCGTTACAGAAAACAGTTTATTTTCTCATCAAGCGAAGTTAGAACAGATGCAATGAATTACGTCTAGGTTAACATTAAACAAAATCTGACAGGATATACCTCAGATTCAAAAACACTACCACTTTAAATTCTGCCATGTATTGCAGTTAGCATGTAAACTAATTGGCACTGACCATTCATTAACTTACAACTGCAACAGGTACTGTAGATCACAGGCTAAAATTATCATCATCATTATAATTCTTAATGCCTCCAGTGCCTGTACCGGAATACGGGCCGTTCGCATGGGAGCGGTCGTTTCTCCGCTTTTATTTCTGCTCCCGCAAAAATGATCGAAAGACGGTCTGATGACAAAATTAGGGAACACTCATGACTAATTTTAGCTATCTTAGCTAACATGATTTTCATATGGGTCTTACCTTTAAATGCTTCTTTAAATTATGTATCGGGACCTTGGAAAAACACTGCATCTTCACAGCTGGAAGGTATAAACTGCACTAAACTGTAATGATGTTTCCCTTTTCTCCACTGAAGTGACAAGAATGTTGGAATTTCCACAAAAATTATAATATTTCTCCAGTGGCCACTGCAATTAAACAGCCCTTATAATGGGTTGACCATGTTAAGATTATAATGGTTTAAGATTTTATTTTTTGGTTTTTAAAGCACTACACAATCTGTCTCCTCAGTACATTAGTGATCTCCTAAGCCACAACAAATCTTCTAGGCTACTGAGATCTTCAAACCAAATGCTGTTGGCTGTCCCTCGGTCCAAGCAAAAATCTAAGGGGGATCAAGCTTTTTCGGTATTTGCCCCTAAACTATGGACTATATTGATATTCGTTTGGCCCCATCTGTTGAGGTCTTCAAGTCTCAATTGAAAACGTATCTCTTTTCTCTTGCTTTTGAAAGTAGGGAATCTTAAACTGGAGTTATATGCACATACACTGTCCTTTTTAATATATAGTTTTTCCTGTTGAATTTATATTGTTTATATGTACGTTATCTGTGGTGATGTTTCCATCATTCTTAATCTCTTAACTATTTCTAGATTCTTGATTGTGAAGCACTTTGGTCAACAATGTTGTTTTTAAATGTGCTATATAAAAATAAATTGATTGATTGATTGACTGTTATGTGAGACAGGTGTTATTTGTGCATGCAACAGTGGTGCCAGATTCAAGTCAGTCACGAGAGAAAACCAGAAGAGATCTCCAGCGCGCATCTGATCATATCTGTACCACTGTAAAGCAAGCAGCGGTCTATATCATTTTATGTCAGGTGCATCTTTTTTTTTATTTATTTTTTTTTATAAATAATTTTTTTAATCCTGTAAGTAAACCCAATTTTTACGAAATGTAACTGTAATCTAAATACATTGGGTTTTTGTGTAACTGTAACGGATTACAGTTCCATATTTTTTGTATCCTGATTATGTAACGCCGTTACAAGTATTCCATTACTCCCCAAGCCTGGTCACTAAAAACACTGAGGATCTGGACACCCTACTCTATTTACAAACTGCTTTTGGCATACTGTATGGTAAAGAAATATGCAGCCATTATGACTTGTTTACATTTTAAAAACTAAACATTAACAAAACAGAAACTGACAGGAAATTGAGGATGGAGGATTTTTTTATGGCATTGAAAATAACTGTGGAAAGCACAAGTCTACATGAGAAAATCAATGTTTAAAGGTGTAGAATAGAGCTGCACGATTAATAGTTAAAAGATCGCGATCTCGGTTCAGACACCCACACAATCTCATTTCTGAATGACAACGATCCTGCAATGTATATTAACGTTCCAGTGGCATGCATTTGTAAGACGGTCAAATGAAATTCAAAATTCGCTTCAAGACGCATTTTTAAATGTTGATCTTTTAAACTTTATATGGTGTCTACAAAACACAGCGCTCCTGTACGAGACACTGAATTAACTAAAACGCATCGGCCAAAGACGTTTGTCCAGCACAGTGCTTTACAAACTGCAGGGTGCAGCCACGATTAGCTATATTTTAATAGCCACCGAAGCTACAAAAATTATGGCATTACCAAGATCTGACTAAGTTCACTACCCGTGCGCTGTTTGATTACAGCCGGCTGCTTTTAAACATTCACATGCGTGTTTCTGCCCATGCACTTGTGTTGAATGCAGCCCTCCTGTATGAGAATCTGCACTATTCAATCAATACCCCTCTTTAGGTGACATTAATGTAAATACAGCTGTTAATGAATTACCAGTGTGTAAACAGACGGGATTAAATCTGCGCTGTCTTGACGAGATATTAAAGCAAACACAGCCATTAATGTATAAGCAGATGGGACAAATTCTTCAAAATTCTAGATCTGTGCGATGTCTAAATGTATATAAGCTGCATGCTGTCTGTTATAGGCATTCAGGCATTCTTACTGCATCAAATCAGTATTAATGTAAATCTATCACACAGTAAAGAGTGTCAAGTATTTAAGTAGTGCATTAAATGACCTTTTTTAATGTTTTATATTATAATTTTTTAAATGTTTAATTGCTACTGTTGCAAAAAAAAAACTTAAAGCACTGTTTACTCTGTTGTCTATTTAATTACTGGCTCTTGAATAATTCCTTTACAAGCTTGAGGCAAGTTTTACAAGAGAAACACCGAAGGCCTCATTGTTTTAATTTAAATTGTGTATATATATATATATATATATATATATATATATATAACTGTGTTTTATTGCATATTTGCTTACAAGTGCAATACCAAGTTAACATAGAACTGTTAATGAAGCTTTTTTCTGCTGGTTTTGCTATTAGCATGTGAGAAACAGGTTAGATGTATTTTTTTTTTTTTTTTTTTTTTTTTTTATAAATCACAAGGTGCTGTTTGGTTTTTAATGTATTCATTGCATCCTCTTGTGGACTTAAGACATTTTAAATGTATATATTTGATTTACAACTTTATTGCATTTTGTATATATATTGAAGCAGAGAACAATTTGTCAGAACCTCTAGTAAATTATATGTTACTTTGTTTAATACCCTTATGTCCAGGTTTTGTAAATCACTGAAATAAGCATTTTTCTTCAGAATCGTGAGCTTTATTCTAAGCAACAAAATAATAAAAAACAAAAAAATAATAATAAAAAAAAATTGTGATTCTCAATTTATCCAGAATCGTGCAGCTCTAGTGTAGCAGCAGTTAGAAAGCATGTCTAAATTTGGTTTCTCCAAGTTGGAGCACTTTATATGACAGAGACAGACAGGTCACTGGACTCTGAAGACAAAACTACACACTTCACTAACAAGTTGGCAACTGTATGAATAAAGAACACAAGATATGAATAATGAAGAAAAAGCAATAGAAAGAGACTAAATGTGTCCATCATGGCAGTAAGAAAATATGGCTTTCATTTGTATTGAAAATTTCTGTAATATTGTGGAGAGTTAATAAAGAATATCTTTGACAGGGGACAGTGTGTGGCTGTGTGAGATAAGAGACAACTGACATAACTGATATTACGGCAGGAACATGCTCCTAAGATGTTGGCATGAAACACAAGAACTGACATGCGGGCAGACAGGATTGTACTTGAGCTCAATCATCGTAGCAACCCAGCAGCACCCGTGACAGCTGGCACCCTGAGCTCCACAGCCACACACAATCTTTTATCACTCACTCACTCACTCACTCATGTAGACTGCCAAATTAAATTTTTGTCTTTTACTGTGGTATAATATATCTCAGATAACCTCGACCCTAAATGGCATGTAATAACAAAAAAACAACTGTGATTGATCACTTTACATGTCAGTTAGATGGCTATTTTTTTCAAAGTAGAGGTGCTTGGCTAGTATGAGCTGTAAAAGAGCCCAAGGCCTTTTGCCCTTTTTTTCAAAGTTCTGGCTACGTGAGACTACGAAATGCGTTTTTTAAGTCAAAAATTATTTTAACTTGACAGGGCATCTTAAAAAGCAACGAGGCAAGATGCTCAAACAGCCAGAAACACCCATCTACATATGTACATTGACTTACAATTGTCTGCAAATTTACTGCTGAAGGTGGTAGAAAAAAAAAAAAACACAGTTTGGTAAAAAAGGATGAATTTAGAGAAGCAACATCTAGGAGGGTTGTAGCATACTGGCAGATCTTGTTAGAATACTGAAGCACAGCACACTAAAATCCTGCGACAGAAATAGAAACTAAGCGACCAAAAAATATTGCATCAGATCTGGCTAAGCATTTGTCCTCTGTTGTGCATTCTCAAGCAAGTTATTATATAAGCACTTTGTAATGTAAAAGTTATGGAATAATATTAGCCAAAAGCACGTTTTTTTTATTTTATTTTAAATGCGTTAATATTAATACTATGCAGTAAGAATATTATACAATATTTTAAAAATACTATCCATCACTTAGGCATGTTTGAGCCTAGATGTTATGGCACTAATGTCATCTGAAGAAACAACAAGTACAATTTTAACAAACCAAAACGTAACTCCTTTATCATTATACATCTTGACAGGTGTCTCCTTGGCGATCGTGATTTCAAGCTCGATTAAACTTCCTATAGCATCATCTAGCGCTCTGCACATGCGTCAAGCACTATGAAGAGAAATCGAGCTTGAAATCATGATGGTGCCTAAAGACTTCAATGGCAAGATGTTCAGTGAAAAAGGAGTTTTATTTTGGTTTGTTCTCACCCCAAACCGATCGGATCGCTTCAGAAGACATTGATTAAACCACTGGAGTTGTATGGATTACTTTTATACGGCATTTATGTGATCTTTGGACCTTCAGAGTTCTGGTCACCATCCACTTGCATTGTCAGGACCAAAAAATCTTAATTTGTCTCGGTGGTTTGACTAAATGATTAATTCACTAGTCAGTCTTCACACAGTATTAATTTGTGTCTGGTTAGGACAAAAGACATGATTGAAGAGATATGATTTATTGCTTACTTCTTTGTCCATGGTTAGGACACTGTGTTTAGATCAAGAAAATTGTGAGATTCATGGGAAAAAAAAAAAGGTATATTTTCATAAGTTGTAAAACTATTTGACAACCAGATTTTAGGGCTGGGCAATATGGGTACAAAAATTATACAGGGTTCCAGACTAAAAAATTTGCTTAAGAGTCATTGGCCCCTAAACTGAAACATTAAAGAGCCAAATGGCTGTTTTTAGTAGCCAAATCACAGATTTTCTCGATTTAGATTGCTGTTCAGAAACAAGTTAGAAAGCCAAAGAAAAGTACGACAGCTGATAACCCATTAATCAGAGGTTTAATAAACAGTATATATAGTTGAGAAAATACGTTTACATTCCCTTTTGTCTCATAAATGTTCACATCCCTTTCATAATTTATACAAATATAACAGATCAAATATTTTTATTTCTATTTAGTACTGCTCTTCAGAAGCTACATTAGATATTTCCATAAAGTATAGTATGCATATAGAAGTGTGTTGTCTTCTTGAGCATCAATGAATATTTGCACCTTGTGTAATAGTTGTGAACAAGTCCCTCAACTGTCCTAAGTGTCAAAAGCTTAATCTCATATATATAATTAAATTATCATTTAAATTGTTTTAAAATATTTCCTTAGTCTTTCTTTACTGTTACTGGATGGCCCCAGACACAGAGACAACAAGAGTGCAAATTGAATGAAGTCCCAGATGAAGTTAATTGTGCTACACCAATCCCAATCAATAATTACCAGAAGAAAAAAAAGTGGTACACAATACGGGACTTTTAATAATAAAGAAGGTTGAAAAACACACGGGACTCTTATTTTGAAATGTCTGCACTCCCAGTTGTGAGCTTACTGACGGCTGATTCACTGAGAAAGTGAATCTGATTCAAACTGTTAACCTGAGCTCCTGAGTTCAAACACTCAGTTCTTTTTGGGTGATTCATGAAAAAGATCCGGTTCAAAAGAGTCATTTGTTCTCGCGCTGGGTTTGTTGTTGCGCGCAGTGCAGCAAGCTCGTCAGAAACAGAACGGGTGAAATGTGGTGCGAGACACACCGGTGGTGCGCATTCTAAAAATATATTCAATAACTCACAAGAAAATATCTGACCAAACCACATATGAATGCACACAACCTGACTGTTGCCAGTGGAGACAAGATTTTAAATTATTGTCGCAATCAATAATTTTTGTCGCATTTGCGACCACTTTGGTCGCAGTCTGGATCCCTGTTATATCTCGATATTTTTCAGCCTTCTGACAATTTTGGATTTGATATATCTGGATAATTATGTATTAGCTCTGAAATGGCTCAAAAGTGATTTTATTTATTTTTTAAATCAAGTAGAACCATCATTTCACCCAAACAGCCATTGTAGCCAAGTAGATTCAATACTTTAAAGGAAGTGAATAAAAATCTATTTAAAAATAATAAAGGTATGTTTCCCCACAGTTTTTCACTAAATGAACAGAAGAGAGAATGAGATTTAATCATTTTCATTGATATGTGCTTTAATATTAATATTTTATATACAATGATACACAGTAGCTTAATAAAAAGCATTACTTACCTTCATGAATTTTTACTAAAACATTTTTTGGTGAATGAACAAGGTGTGCAAAAACTATTTCACTTATTTTTTTGTAACCCAGTTGAATATTGCACAATAAAAATCTATTACTGTGGGACACAGTCAAGTTTATTAATATAATATATTACTGAATTATCATTTTTATTTTGAGGATTAGATTTGTTTAATAAAAAGTGATATATTTCTGTCCTATTTACGTCACCTGCCGCTTTTATTTTGACACAGAAAGCGCAGTGTGTTTTTGACGGTTTACAATGTTCCATTTTGGTGAAACGCTGTCATCTCTTTTCTGTTATACTGTGCCACATTTGTAGATTTGTATATTAACATGTAGTGGTTACTAATGTTGGGAACAGCATGAATGCATGAACAAGCGATGCTTTTCTTTCACAATGTATGTGAACTGCTCTGAAAGCGCTAAAAACTTGAGCCCACGAGCCCCATGTGTGCACAGATCAGCTTGTCACCCGATTATTCTGAAGCGCACACAGACAGTGTTTATCTGTCTTTTATCGCAGCCTTTTGTAGATTTAAAATAGTTTCAAAAAAGTTTGATGTTATTTTGATAAACTGTACAGCCCTGAAGGATCATTAAATTAGTCTACTGATGCACTCTTTATGAAATTTTATGGCTAAATAAAAAGCACATTAAAATCATCACGATATTCATGATAAAGCTTAATTTTATATAAAGCCAGCAAAATCATCATGATAATATTCAATATACAGTATCGCCCAACACTATCAGATTTTATTACTCAGTCACACTTTCTCTCCTTTGATGGTTGAATCAGCAGTGACTAACAGCAGATTGTCAGTCTCTTGGAGAATGCTGCTGCATCATTTCTGCTCAGATAGACAAGCATAAAATCACAATGTCAATATTCATACGAGAAAACATCAGCAGGTGTGAGAGCATGTCTGTGTGTGTTGTGTAATAAATGAGTGTGTAAAACCCCTGCTGTCCATGATTTATTAGAACTATGGAAGTCAAATTACACATGATAGTCTGAGAGCGGGATGAACTGGTAGGAGGTCCGTCTCTACATATGATGCTCAACAGTTTGTGAAACCATATTTTGTATATAACATTTGAATGCATTCCTTACCACAAAACAAAGAGCAGAGCTTTTCTAGACCTTCTAATAAAAACTTCTAGAATGTTGACCGGTCTGATATGGATAGTCTGAGCCCACACACCACTGACAGTCTGTTCACTGCCTGTCTAATGCATACTGCACGCATAAATGGCCAACACTAAGGCCACACAGGTTTTTTTTTATTTTAAATCAGTCCACCTGGTAGCATTGTTGTGTTTGCAGGGGGGTTGGTACAATAAGCATTTTTGAGGAAGAATTGATAACTGGATTGCCAAAGTTTGCCAGGCCAATGGCATAAAATATTCAAAGATACTCAAGGGTTTTGCTTGAGACTCAATAAAGCAAGTTAACTATACATTCACAAGCTAAAAAGTATAGTCCACTTTGTTTTATGAGTTTGTTTCTGTAAATTAATCTGTACCTATTACTAAAGGATGGACAGAAATTCTGATCTATACTAGCCTACACATTTTTTTCACTATTTCACAGACCGACACTGCTGTGCAATTTTTGAATGAGGTTTTCTATTCCGTCTATTAATGTGGAGTCAACGTTTCAGATAAATTCGCTCCTAAACATGCCGGGCAAACAATCTCTCCCTGTCTTAGGCCATGTCCACAATAATACGTTTTCATTTGAAAACGCATTCATTTTGCTACGTTTCCACCTCTTATCTACACTAGAACAGGGTTTTCCTCCTCCAAAAATGGAATGTTTAGAAAATGCTCTCGATTAACGCATACTTTGGAAAATGATGACGTTAGGAAAATGAAAACTAATTAGTTTGCAAGTGCTAAGACTACAGTTTGCAAGTGCTCATGGGGACAAAGATCTTATTTTTTGGAGAAATGTCCTCTGGTCTAAAGAAACAAAAATTGAACTGTTTGGCCATAATGACCATCGTTATGTTTGGAGGAAAAAGGGTGAGGCTTGCAAGCTGAAGAACACCATCCCAACCGTGAAGCATTGGGGTGGCAGCATCATGTTGTGGGGGTGCTTTGCTGCAGGAGGGACTGGTGCACTTCACAAAATAGATGGCATCATGAGGAAGGAAAATTATGTGGATATATTGAAGAAACTTCTCAAGACATCAGCCAGAAGTTAAAGCTCGGTCGCAAATGGGTCTTCCAAATGGACAATGACCCCAAGCATACCTCCAAAGTTGTGGCAAAATGGCTTAAGGACAACAAAGTCAAGGTATTGGAATGGCCATCACAAAGCCCTGACCTCAATCTGATAGAAAATTTGTGGGCAGAACTGAAAAAGCGTGTGTGAGCAAGGAGGCCTACAAACCTGACTCAGTTACACCAGTTCTGTCTGGAGGAATGGGCCAAAATTCCAGCAACTTATTGTGAGAAGCTTGTGGAAGTCTACCCAAAATGTTTGACCCAAGTTAAACAATTTAAAGGCAATGCTACCAAATACTAACAAAGTGTATGTAAACTTCTGACCCACTGGGAATGTGATGAAAGAAATAAAAGCTGAAATAAATAATTCTCTCTACTATTATTCTGATATTTCACATTCTTAAAATAAAGTAGTGATCCTAACTGTCCTAAGACAGGGAATTTTTTCTATGATTAAATGTCAGGAATTGTGAAAAACTGAGTTTAAATGTATTTGGCTAAGATGTATGTGTTCTGACTTCAACTGTAGTCTGATCTGATGGAAAAAAACATGAAATACTACTCTCCTCTGGCCATACTCCTCATTTCCTCTACTAATAATGGGCTCTTGTTTGGTCAGATCACTATGGTAGAGTTCAGCTTCTGTCTGTAAACAAGTCTTTCAATAAGTTCTGAAACATTTAAATGACCATTCTGTGTCTACATGATATGCTAAACAGGTAAACTGCATAGGACTGAGAACTTTCTTTTGTACTAGTGTGAAACGTTGGCCTAATTAACCCAGACTGAAGCGAGAGTGATTTTTGCTCTTGGCAGTTGTGTAAATTAGTTGTCATAGCCTTTTCTCTCAATTTCAAGGTCTCAGAAGTAAAGGACAACAATGCTGATATCTCAGCAGTGGTGGGAGCAAGTCATCCTCTTGTTTCATGTCCTTTTCGGTCTCAATTTGAGGAGCTTGACGGAGATTTAATCACAATAATCCATCACTGCTCTATGTAACTTGTCTCACATACAGTAGTTTGTGCTACAGACATAAATGGTACCTCAAATCATGCAATTTAGAGTAGTGTGCTACTACTTTTCATACGACTTATGTTTTGTTTGCTAGATGGGTAGGGATGGGAAGATACACAGAATTTATTTATATAGCGAACCAAAAAAAGATGAACCATATCTAGTACAATACAGTACTAGTAATTCAGTACAATACAGCCTACTGTACATCCTATATATACTACTATATATACATTTTTATATATTTTTATTTTTTATTTTTATTGAATAATGTGTATCTATATAGTGTGTATTGTATACTGTACAGTGTATATTATTATTTGTATATTGTTATGTGTAATTATGTGTATATCAGATGTTTAAATTGCGTTGTGTTAATTTGATGTTATTGTAAATTGGTATATGTCTCATCACTGTCACAACTGCTATGTTGATCGGAACTGCACCCAAGAATTTCACACACCATTGCACTTGTGTATATGGCTGTGTGACAATAAAGTGATTTGATTTGATTGATTTGATAGGCAAAACTCGATATTTCTAAATTTAAAACATTGTTTTCTTTCCATGTGATCATAAATGAAATGACCCGTCAAACATCATAATCTCTCTATCGCTTGATTTTACACTGTTTACAGAGTTCGCACAAGGTCCTTAAGTGCTCAAAGTGCTTGAATTTAGCACCTAGAATTTAAATACTGGAATACCTGAAAATTGCCTTGTTTTGTTAAAAAGTGCTTGAAATAAAAACGGACCATTTCTTCAGTGTAATGTGTGTCCAAAGATGAGATCCCGCACCCACTTTCATTTTATAATGTGTCTTTTAATATCCTCTCTGTTCTTTACAGTCAGTTAAAAAGTAAAAAGAAATATTAATTTTAAATCACAAATAGCACGGACGTGCTAAAAAACAGAGACTCGTTAATAAATCAACTAGAACACCTGTGAGAATTTGTGTGATGCGCATTAAACTCTTCAAGTGACAGTACCATTATAGCGCTTGTTATACAAATGAATTTAAACTTAATGTTATTACTTGTAAAATGTAAACATTATTTCAAACATTGATAGCTCATATCATTCTTATACAATTTCAAGAAATAACTGATAAATGATAATTTATCATAAAAATGACAGAATTATAATTTTTTTTATATATATAGTTAAAATGACTCCAGCCAGGTCTCCTAAGCACCAAATTGCTCTCGGTGGGGTGCACGGTGAGTTGAGCATGGATGCCGCGGTGGATGGCGTGAAGCCTCCACACATGCTATGTCTCCGCGGTAACGCGTTCAACAAGCCACGTGATAAGATGCACGGGTTGACGGTCTCAGACGTGGAGGCAACTGAGATTCGTCCTCCGCCACCCGGATTGAGACGAGTCACTACACCACCACAAGGACTTAGAGTGCATTGGGAATTGGGCGTTCCAAATTGGGGAGAAAAAGGGAGATTTTTTTTTTTTAAATGATGACAAATTATTAAAAAATAAAATCTACATTTTCACATACTTTCAGGACAGGCTGTGTTCAGTTGTACTGCTTGTTCTGCACCTGATCAGCAAGAATGTAGCCTACTATTTTAGAAGGCTTATTTGTTTGTGATCTTTTCTTATAGTGAAAGGTATATGAGAAACTCTTATTATTTAAACTTAGAGCATTCATATTGTGTATTAAAGAGCTTTATTTTGATGAGAAATTATAATTTTGATGATTCAAATCATTTTGCACAAACATAAAAACAACAACACAATTTTCTGCCATACATGTCATTTAAATGATAACATATGGAATTGAGACAATATCTAATCCGTAACCTCATATCGTATATCGAACAGAATCGTGAGATAACCATATTGTCCCATCCCTACAGACGGGTGATAAAAAGGCAAAAATCTCACAAACGTTCACTGAAGGAAGGACCGAGCAACATAGGAACCAGAATATCAGAGACTTGGGGTAGGCTCTAGTTTCACTCTGCATTTTTGTGGCCTATAAATTGAGTCGGAAATATCATAATTATGAGTTATAAGCACATGAATGACCAAGCTGGCCTATACACCAGTAGGGCAACTCTGAATCCGACATGCTAACAGAGTTGTGACACTGAAAGGAGCATGACAATATAAAAGATGGAAAGCAAATCATTTTCATATAATTTCAGTGCTTTATTTTAATAACATTACATTTGTTACACTATATGACAGTCAACTAATAACACTCTTCACAGTTTGTTTTTAAGCAAATTAATAAGTAATTTTTTTAGATATCTTGCATTAACAAATCACATAGTTTGTGCAGTTCCGCAGGTGTTTTTACATATGCTTATTCCCTTTTACAACAGAGAAAAAGAGCTTTTGCATTTTCAACTTTTCTTTGTATCCATTTTTTAAACCCTAGCACGTTTTCCTGCAGTTTTTATGTCCACTTTTTCTCTTTTTGGCAAATTGCATTCAGACGTCTGACCCTTGCAGAGGTACTGATTCCCATATTACAGGAGGAATTGAATGTGAGCTTGTGTGACAATGAAAAACTGCATGCACAAATTTTTCTGCAGAAAGCGCCTTTCACGTAGTAAGAACTAAATATAAGACCATCAGAGCCTCACCACTAATCTCATCTCTAAAATTACTATATATTCCTAAAGGACACACAAAAAGTACGAAGATTATAACAACTCAAAGATGATGAAAAGAGGCTTTAATCTGGAGTAATTGGAGGCTCGCAGCATTTGCGTAAAAACTGCATTAGATAATAGAATTGGGAGAGTACAAGGGAAAAGATTAGACGGCTAACATACAACAGAGAGAATGTAATTAAAGAATCAGGAGGAATCAGGGCCACTATGCTAATTAAGAAGCATGTGAACAGGAATCTTGGACTGGGCGGTATGGTGGTATATACTATGTGGTGGTAGAAATGTGTCAACAAGCAGGAGATTCTGCTGTACCACTGTACTGTGGTCAATCTGCAGCACAATTTTACAAAAATCCAGCACTAAGCAGAAAACTATAGTCTTCTCTCCAACTGTGTTTCAGACTGTCACTTCCAGTGTAGACAGCTTCATTAATTTTAATGGGAACGATATAGTTAGTTATAGTTACCTAGCAGTGTAACTGTATGTTGTTTACAGCTGCCATGCAATGTCACAACTAGGGGTGGGTAAAAATATAGTTTTTCCAATTAATCACGAACTTCATTTGAACAATCTCAATATCGATTCTTAAACTAGCTGGTAAATGTTTAAATTTCACTCACCAGTAATTGTGTAATTTAGTCGTAATGTGTTCAGCAGCGAGATCCTTTCACAGCGTGCTGAGAATAAAAGTTGTGTGTGTGTGTCTGAAGACGAGAACCACGCAACCCATTTGTCATTGAATAATGTCTCTTTTAATACCCTTTCTGTTCTTTATGGTCAATTGCTGATCAAAAACAAAGAAAAAAAATATTTTAATTCCAATCACGCATCGCACAGAGGTAAAACAGTAACATGCCCTCATTTAAAGGTGCTGTTTACAGAAATGCCGTTTTTTTTAAAGAGACAGTACCGGTTTTAGCACGTGTTCAACAAATCAATGTAAATACATGTAAATAGTACAAATTATGCAATTTAACAATAAATATGTAACAAAACAAAAAAATATGAAATATAATATTTATTGATTGAATAGATTTATTTGTTAATTTTTAAAAAGCCAAAATGTGGCCAAAATGATGAAAAAGTAATAAAATATAATTAGTAAAATTAATATTTTCCTAATGTACTGAGTTAAAAGGTCCCCTGTAAAATTAACAGTATTAGCTGGGAGATCATTTATTTTATATGCAAGTAAAAGGGACATTATAACTGAAATAAACACATATGAATCGATATTGAATCGAAATCAGAATCAAATCAAGAGCTTGTGAATCGAAATCGAACTGAATCTGGAAATCTGAATCAATACCCAGCCCTAGTCACAACTTGGGTCAGCTGATACAGTCACACCATCACAGCTATTCAATTATCGACTATTTTACAATAGCCTTAAACAATAGCCTTTCACAGCCTTTTCTGGAAAATTAATGGCATTTTTCCATTTAGAGGTACCTGCAAATCAGCAATTTCACTGAATGAGAAACGGTAATTTTACCAAAAAAAGTTCAGTTTTGATGCTATGTGAGAACAGAGCTGAAAGAATAATGGTTTGAGTAGGTACGAGGTTGGGACGCGATGTCATAAAAAGTCTGTTTGGAGCCAATCACAATGTTCTGACGGACATAATGCAAATAGTCTGCGTCGTTTTTAACACCTAGTCAAAACGTAATTAAATTGGACATAGTGAAACTAAAGGGCTTCTTTTCATTGAGCGGATGAAGAAATCTGTCGACAGCTTACAAGAACTGCAAGTCATTACGTTACTTAAAGTAAAATAACTAGCCTCTTTAAGGAACGAGGTGTATATAGGACCAAAAGACATCAGAGTTTAACTCCATTTTGGTGCTGATGTGTGAATAGCAGATGTGGTACATTTACCAAGAAAGGCAATCTAGCATTTTTACTGCAATTTAACAGGTTTCATAAGTGGCTGACGGCTCATCCAACCAGATGTATTACTGTTTTTATTATTTTATTTAAAGCTGTTTCTGCCCTCATGCCAACTGAAGGTTTGGTCACGATACACTGCACTGGATTCACTCACATCTGCACATGAGAGACCAGAAACGCAAACTTGTGCGAAGAAAGATGTGTGACTAGCAGAAGTTCGAAACGTCACACACTGACCTCTTGGATAAAAAAAAAAAAATAATTGTTTTATTGTTACAGAAGAGTGAGTAGACATATTTTAACATTTTGATTATTATTTATTAAAACCAGAAGCACCTTAAGCGTGATGTTATATTCTGTTTGTTGCGGTGTTGGAAATAATTTTATATGCACAAAGCCTAATGTGACCACAGCTTTATCAGTTAGCTTTATCATCACTTGTCACGAACAATCTTCTAAAAAATAAAAGAAAATTGACAAATCGAAAATTTTTGTTATTACATGATTATATAATATATTAAACATTTTGGGGCTGAATACTCAGCAAAAACAACTATATTGTGATATATGGTGTAACAATGACATACAAATTACTCATACCATAATGTAAATTTTGGTCATACAGCCCACCCCTACTGGGATCTACAATCGTCTTGTTAGCCAGATCATTTATTGGTCTTCTGGTGTCTGAATGCAGGCAGGTTGACCTGGCAAAAAGGTCATCTATGGAGTGAGATGAAATCATGGCAGACACATCTTTAACTCTCCAGGAGAGATTCTGCTCTTTGGAGGTCTGATAATGGAAATACTGTCAGTACTTCCACCCTCACTCAACGCTCATTTTCCACAAGTAAAAATGTCACAAACAAAGTAAAAACATCAAGAGGACTGATGAGAACTGGGATACAGTGGCTGATTACATGCCTTTAATTCTTTTTCTACCTTCACATTAGAAAATCTATAGCTCCACTACAGTGTTTATCCTCACTGATAGTGTCTTCACATCCTCCTGGGTGTGTTGTGATGTGTGTTCAAGTTATTTTGGTAGGAAAAATTTACAAATTGGGCAATTTTACGTTGTTTTCTCTCTTTTTAACTTCCCGACAAACACAGGATTTGTTTTTTAGCACTAGTGCAACAAAATGAAGAGTAAAGTTGAAGTTTGTAAGTTAAAATACTTGGTCCTTTTCCAGTTTAATGTGCAAAGACAACTATAAGTAAGTCATTGGTAGGCTGATTTCCCTGAAAAGTGACTGTGGCACTTTCTAAACACTGCTTTGCTTGTTTGAGCATCCCGGCCTTGTGACACAGCAATATTGACTCAACCAATAGCATCAGTTTGGGGAGGGACTAACTGTTGGCCTGACCAACAGTGGACGGGAGAGTGTTTGGGAATCATGTATATTTTTATTTATTTATTTATTTTAGCAATACTGAAATTCCACAATTCAGCTTCAGTGCTTTATCTAATTATTTATGACTTTCATTCCATTCTTCCCGCAAATTACGCATTTATTGTGGCTCAGACTCTTAAAAGTGTGTCATAGAACACGAAACAGAAATTAAACCATTTGTAAAATATCAAAAAATTAAAATAAAACGATCCAGTCATAAAACTGCCCCATCTGAGCTGAAAGCGCTAAACACCGATAAACTGAAGACACCAATCTGGACGAGCTCACAGATACTGTTACATCATATATCAGTTTCTGTGAGGATTCCTACTAGGACTTATTTAAAGTTCAACAATGACAAACCGTGGTTTACAGCAGAGCTCAGGCAGCTTCGTCAGGCCAGAGAGGATGCTTACAGGGGTGGGGATAAAGTCTTGTACAATTAGGCCAGGAACACACTGAACAAGGAAATCAGAGTGGTTAAAAGAAGATACTCTGAGAAGCTGAAAAACAAGTTTTCAGCTAACGACCCTGCATCAGTGTGGAGTGGCATGAAACAACTCACAAATTTCAGGACTCCTACCCCCAACCCTGTAGAGAACCAACAACTGGCTGACGACCTGAATGTGTTCTACTGCAGATTTGAAAGGCCCAAACTCACACCCCACACCCACTCTGACCTTCACTTCACACAAACACCAACACCTCCTGCAACCCCCCTACTCCCCCCTCCTGCTACTCAACCTGCACTTAAGATCTGTGAAGATGATGTGAGCCACGTCTTTCGGAAACAAAAGACGAGGGAAGCTTCAGGCCCAGATGGCGTCTCACCAGCGTGTCTTCGATCCTGTGCTAACCAGCTGGCCCCCATCTTCACAAAGATCTTCAATAGATCACTGGAGCAGTGTGAAGTCCCATGCTGCTTCAAATGCTCAACCACTGTTCCTGTCCCAAAGAAACCAAAAATCACAGGACTTAATGACTATAGACCTGTCGCCCTGATGTCTGTGGTCATGAAATCATTTGAGAGACTGGTGTTGGCCCACCTGAAGAACATCACTGGACCCTTTCTAGATCCCCTTCAATTTGCTTATCAAGCAAACAGGTCTGTGGATGATGCAGTCAACATGGGATTGCATCATATCCTGCAACATCTGGATAGACCAGGGACATATGCAAGGATCCTTTTTGTGGACTTCAGTTCGGCTTTCAACACCATCATCCCAGCAATACTCCAGAATAAATTACACCAACTCTCTGTTCCCATGTCTATCTGTCAGTGGATTACCAGCTTTCTGACGGACAGGCAGCAGCTTGTGAGACAGGGGAAACTCACTTCCAACACCTTTACAATCAGCACTGGTGCCCTCCAGGGATGTGTATTCTCCCCACTACTCTTCTCACTGTATACAAATGACTGCTCCGCCAAGGACCCCTCTGTCAAGCTCCTGAAGTTTGCAGACGACACCACTGTCATCGGCCTCATCCGAGATGACGATGAGTCTGCATACAGAAGGGAGGTTCAACAGCTGGCTGTCTGGTGCAGTCAAAACAACCTTGAGTTGAACATGCTCAAAACAGTGGAGATGATAGTGGACTTTAGGAGGAACGCCCCAACAATGACCCCCCTCACCATTCTAAACAGCACTGTGGCAGCAGTGGAGTCATTCAGGCTCCTGAGCACTACCATCTCACAGGACCTGAAGTGGGAGACACACATTGACTCCATTGTGAAAAGGGCCAGCAGAGGTTGTACTGCCTTCGCCAGTTGAGGAAATTCAACCTGCCACAGGCGCTGCTGAAACAGTTCTACTCAGCAGTCATTGTCTGTCCTCTGCACTTCAATAACTGTCTGGTTTGGTTCAGCAACGAAATCAGACATCAGAAGACTACAAAGGACAGTTCAGATTGCTGAGAGGATTATTGGTTGCCCCCTGCCCCCCCTTCAAGAACTATACACTTCCAGAGTGAGGAAAAAGGCTGGAAAAATCACTCTGGACCCCACTCTCCCTGTCCACTACCTTTTTGAACTGTTGCCTTCTGGCCAACGCTTCAGAGCTCTGAGCACCAGAACCGTCAGGCACAGGAACAGTTTTTCCCTCAGGCTATCCATCTCATGAACCGTTAAATTGCCCCATTGAGCAATAACTATGTGCAATACACAGTTTAGTCTTTTTTATATTTATCCAACACATCCGACCTCTTCTGCCATTTCATTCCTCTGAAGAAAAACAAAACAAAAAAACATTTGCAATGTACATAACAGATAACAGGTTTGTATTAGATTTGCACTACGTATGTGTGTATGTATGTATGTGTGGGTCTGTGTGTGTATGTACATATGTGTACAATTATTTTTATTATTATCTATGTCTTGCTGCTGTTTTTGTATTGTTGTACACTGGAAGCTCCTGTAACCAAGACAAATTCCTTGTATGTGTAAGCATACTTGGCAATAAAGCTGATTCTGATCTTGTGACACTGTAATGACTATCATATAAGCAATGACTTATGTGACCACACACTGATCAGCAGAGAGCCCTCCAAATCAACGGTCAAACACTCTTGACTCTCTACAGCCGTCAATGACGTAAATCAAATAATCTCAGCAACACAGGGCTCTGGAGATGTAGAGGAGACATGGAGGATGAGGAGGACATGTGAAAGAGAGTGCAGAGGTGGACAGAGTATTTCATGCTTCCATCTGTTTATTCTCTGGTTAACCAATGAATCCATTTTTATCTGAGTGCTGTCTCTTTAAAAAATACAACAGTGCCGCGTTCACTTTGAAGGACGTAGCACATGCATTTATTTCATTAAATTGTATTCTTTTGAAGTTTGATAATCATATTAGGTCATATCACGATTCCTGTCTTTCTGCCCCCAAATTTAAGACCTCTTTAAATAAAAATTAAGACTTTTGCTGTATCATTTAAGATAATTAAGACTTTTTACATTTTGGAAAACTGAATTTAAAACATTAAGACTTTTTAAGGATCCACAGGAACCCTGGTAAACAAACAAGTAATTTAAATTCATTCTTGAGGTCTAATAAACATGTGAAATATATTTCTTTACCCATTAACAGTATAAAATGTATACTGTGATAAATATTGATATCAAACATTCTGGAAAAAAAAAGGGTGATAATTTTTTGCGTTTTTTTCCTATTGCATCGCACATGTGGCTTTCATCAGCAATGGTCAGACTATCGCTCTTATTGACCCATACAATGTTGAGGTACCTAATAAAGTTACCAGCCATCTGGTAAGTAAGATTATTTGCTTGCCAAAGCCAGTTTGTACTCATTTGGCACTTGGCATGTTGATTTTGGACCCTAACATGCCCAGGGGCCTGAGAAATAAAATTAAAAATTTGCCTCCAAACAAATTATAAACAGAAAAATATCTCACATCTCAGGAACACAAATTATGTGCATATTCTGGGAATAAATAATTCAAAAACAGGATTTGATTACCTTCAAAAGAGCCACCCATATTGGAAGGAGCAGCGTTATTTACGGAAGCTAACCTCTGGCCGTGGGGCAGAGGATTGTGTCTCAGGTGGGCTCTGTATTTGAGATAAGTTGTTTTGCTTGGCTCTATTATTCACCGGCTGCTGCCACCGGCGGCTCTTTTTCCATAATCACTGAGCATTTTCTCTGCCAAAAACACTGTCATAATAGCGGAGTCTGAGTCTGGAGGGCCATTCACAGAGACAAGAGGAGGCTTGATTGTGATTCAGCTTTCGACATGGACTGCAGACAATGACCACCACACGGCTTTATCTCAATTTGGCTTCATTACTGCTGTCAGCCAGACAAACAGATGTTATCACTGTATCATTACTATAGCAAACAATTAACAGTGCAACTACACCAAAGAAAAAGACCGGGGAGGATTTTTTTATGGTTTAAAGTCAACATGAAATAGCATTCGCAATCCCTTTTACTTCTGTAATGTGCGTATTTCTGGACATTCAATGAAAAAAAATTTACCCACCATTATCCATCTGACTGGACTGTGACAAGTGGACATTCCAAACCAGATTAGGGTCAGACCTGAATGCAAATTCACTGTGGATTGTGGAGACTTTTTTGTCCAGAACATGAAGGCAGAAGGTTAAAGCCAAGAAAATAAAAGTATCTCAATGGTAGGACTGGGTAAAAAATAAATTTTCAAATGCATCACAATCTTCATTTGACAAATCTCTAAATAAATTCTTAAATCCCCAGATCAATCTTTTACTCTATGCGGCAAGTCTCTACAAAGAGAATAAATCACTTGCATATGCAAGCGAATTTCACGCTATGCAAGTAAATATGTCTGTGATTAGCCACTGACTGGTACATGTTCAGATTTCACTCACCAGTGATTGAGTAGTATAGTGGGGAAGACATTTAGCAGCGAGATTTTTTTACTGCATGTTGAGAGTATAAGTTGGGTTTGACTCGTTCTGTGTGTCCAAAGACGAGATCCGTACAACCCATTTGTCTTTGAGTAATGTCTCTTTTATTACTCTTACTATTTTTACAGTCAGTTGTTGAATAAAAACAACAACAAAAAAGAAACAATTTAAATCTAATCACACATAGCACAGACGCGCTAAATAAATGCATCCTCTCATTAATATGCGCTCACTGGCTGATGCCAGTAGTGTTAAAGAGACAGCACTGATTTAGCATGTGTTCTAAATTTAAATGTAAGCACTTGTAAATATTGCAAATGATGCTAGTAAAAAATAAACATTTAACAAAAAAATATACATGCAGTATAATTTATGCAATTTCAAGACATTTATTCATGGAATAAGCAAAGTGTTTCATCGACGGAGAAGAGCAGTGCTGAAGCACAACTGACGTAAAAACTAAATGCGCAACATTTGAGCACTACTCAAGAACAGCATCTCAGATGTAGATGCTCAATAGTTCGGTTCACTTATAATATGCATTTAGAACGGGACCGGAGGTGCATATTACCAGAATTTGAACAAGAAGCTAATTAAACTGTGAACTTGCCTATAAACAGACACATACAGGACTTCCTGGAGAGTTCAGAATGTCGAAATAAAAGTGTGAGGGTTTAAAAAGTACACAATTTAAATATATTACTGTTGTATTTAAAATTAAAATTTAAAAGTCAATAATAATAAGATTAATAACAATTTATTATTATTATTGTCATCATTAGTATTTGTTTACAATTTATAACAATATTTAAGTTGAATGGGTTCCAAAAAATAACTGTGTGAATGAAAAGTGGACTGATGTCTTACAACTAAATTGAACAAAAAAGAGATCTGAATCCTTTAAGTCCAGATACAAGTTTTAAAAAGGTTTCTTTTCTACTGATGACTTATACTGGAATTTCTGTTAATTTTGCTGCTACATTATCCAGTATACTAGTTAATAATAAAGTTTCTCTTAATAAACTATACATTTATATTGAAATAATGTGTAGTTAGAGGTTTGTGTTTCTTTACATATTAAAGAGTACTCCCTATTAGTTCCACACAATAATGTAAAGATATTCTAAACTGATTATGCAAAAAAACAACACTGGTATCGGATCGGGATCGGTATCGGCCGATACTGAGATTTCCGATATTGGAATTCCACAGTATACTTTAACGACTGGAAATTCCATTATTTATTGTGTTTATGACTTTTATGAGGTGTTGCTTAAGAGCTGATCTGAGAATGGTAAACAAAGGACTAATTCTATTGAGTTGGCAAGGACATAACACACACATACTTTTACCACAACTTACATCAAAACTTATGTCTGAACCTCAGCATTACAGGAGCTTCTCCACCACAACTGCAGCAAAAACAAGGTCCAAAATGTTTTGTTATCTGATCTCTCAAACCATACTGAGTGGATGTTAACTTGGCTCAGTGGTAGTCAAGTTTGTCTGAAAATACTGGAAAATGAGGTGTCACATGACAGCTGCAAAGACAATAAGCGGAAAGACTTTTACCAATCTCTGATTTCACACTTGCTTCAAGCTTTGACGGAGATGTTTCGACCTTTCAACAGCAAACAAGTGAGGAAAAGAAAAAATAGAAGAAAACGAGGAGACCACAAGGTGAAAAAGCAAAGTTTTTCTGTGGAGCTGTAATCACTGGATGCAAGTCCTTCTTCAGCCAAATAGACAATCTGAGACACACTTACATAACTCTTTTTACAACTCCACTTCTCTTTTTCCCTCTTCACTCATGCCATTGTTCACAGCCTTGAACACCTAATGATTTCATAACTACATTCATTCTCAGCTGACACAGGGGGCAGATAACAGGGCTGTGGGCTCTGATTCACTGCTAATGACTGCTGGGAAGCAGAGAAACTAGAGAGAAACTAAAGAAACTAGAAGTGGGACTGGTCTCATATTCTTATGAAATGTCTTATCCCCAAGTTTAAGTAACATAATAGAAGAGCAGCATGCTTTTCTGCACTTGATCCTTATTGGAATAGTTCACCCATAAATGAAAATTCTCTCATCATTTACTCACCTTCATGATATCCCAGGTGTGTATGACTTACTTTCTTCACCAGAACACATTTGAAGAAAAATATCTCAGCTCAGTAGTAGGGCTGAAACGATTAGTCAATGTTATCAACAACATCGACAATAAAAAAAAGTGTCGGGCAAAAATTCCGTTGTCGAATAGTTGTTTGATCTTATTTAACATTACATGAGATCACATTAAACTCTACCCATGGTACGCGAGAGGAGCACCACAGCTTGCGCCTGATTGAGGAGAGGAAGAAAACACAGCTCACAGACACACTCCAAACTTTCCAAACAGCTTAAGGTGATACTGATCTCAAAGTGAAGGAATTCTACAAAAATTCTACAAAATAAGTGCATACAGAAGCACTCTCGTTGTAAAATAATGTGGAGCCAGAACTACCGTTCCACTTAAGCAAAATGTGCATGTCAGAACGTCTATAAAGGAAACACCTCAGCATTATATCTTTAATGCATCCTTTATTAAAGTAAAAAAATAAAATAAGGAAGCAGGTCATTTAAATAAGTACAAACTCCGAAACTGGCTTTTCTCAGTGCTGTCACCGCCTCTTCTACGAGTCACGTGAAGTGACCCGATCTAAGAGGGAGAGATTGAAACTGCACCCGGCTGATACACACTCTGGCACGGGGTTGCTTGTCCCTTGCGTGCGCAGAAATCGGTTGGGATGTATTGAATCATAATATTTGTGTTGCGGTGTGCATTTTATCATGAAAAAAAATCAGTGATAAGCAGCTCGAACAAGAGATGATAGTCTTCGCCCATAATATACTGCAACAAAATAAGTTTTTGATTTGTTGTTGTTTTGGCTTGTTTTCCAATATAAATATCTAAAACACCTTTAAACAATAAAGTGATTTGATTTGATTTTGAATTGAAACAACGCACATTTACTTTAGCAGCTATACTGCAGAAGACAAATTTGTTATCTGAGAATGTTGAATATAATATTACAAATACAAATATTTTCAAATATCTAAAAAATCCTTAAAACAAAATACATTTACCTGAGAAGCAACATATAAGATATTTAGACTAGCTTTTAGAGAATGATATTCATCCAGGTGGATGCTGCACACTGGTGGTGGTTGATGAGAGTCCCCTGTTCACTGTGTAAAGCGCTTTGAGTGTAGTGTCAGAAAAGTGCTATATAAATGAAACGTTCATTCATTCATCCAAGATGAGCATACAAATGCACCATTGTGAGTAAAGAAACAGATAAATACAGATCTAAACCAAAACCAATGAAGCTTCTGTACAGCGTTCCTCCTCACTTGTAAACAGCGCTGCTCTTCCAGCTGTGAGGAGCGTGCGTCAGTTCTCGCGTGTTTCAAACATCAATGCGATTACGTCACACGTGTACCGCTTCTCACCGGAAGCATGATTTAGAGTTAAAAAAAAGAAAATACTTAAATATTTTTCTTTTTCACACCAAAATCGATCGTGTCGCTTTAGAAGACATTAATTTAATAGCTGATGTCATATCGATGACGTTTATGCTGACTGTCTGTGATTTTTGGAGCTTCAAAAGAGAAATCTCCATACACTTGCATTTTAAGGAAATACTGAGCGGAGATATTTTTCTATTTTTCTTCAAATGTGTTCTGGTGAAGAATAAGTCATACACACCTGGGATATCATGAGGGTGAGTAAATGAGAGAATTTTCATTTTTGGTGAACTATCCCTTTAATAATCATTTTGACAAACTTGTGAGGTACTTTTGACCAATTCATTAAAAAGAACCAGCTCATATTAATCATTCCTTCGCAAACTGGACTACACTGGTCGCGCTGTATGTTTGCTGTTCCATGCAACCAGCAAGGACAATGTAATAGCAGGATGTGTTGTCCATTTATTATTCTCATCACATTCAATTCAGAAAGCAAGTTAACAAATCAGCTAAAAAATAATGCTGTAGATTAAATAGCTGCATAGTGTCAATATAGTCGGTCTCCCTACACTCTCAAAATACTTGTATATCTGAATATTTTGAAACAAACTAAAATATATTGTTTCTATAGTTATAAACAACAACAGTGGTAAAAAACGCTGGCTATCACCCCTGAAGTTCGTTAGTTCGCTAGTTCGAATCCCAGGGTGTGCTGAGTGACTCAGGAGCCAGGTCTCCTAAGCAACCAAATTGGCCCAGTTGCTAGGGAGGGTAGAGTCACATGGGGTATCCTTCTCGTGGTCGCTATAATGTGGTTCGTTCTCGGTGGGGCGCATGGTGAGTTGAGCGCGGATGCCGCGATGGGTGGCGTGCAGCCTCCACACGCGCTATGTCTCCGTGGCAAAACTCTCAACAAACCACGTGATAAGATGCACGGGTTGATGGTCTCAGACGCGGAGGCAATTGAGATTCGTCCTCCGCCACCCGGACTGAGGCGAATCACTACACCACCATGAGGACTTAAAAGCGCACTGGGAATTGGGCATTCCAAATTGGGTGAAAAAAAAAGAAAAAAAGCAGCACCTCATAGATACTGATTTGACAACATCCTGCCTTCTACACCAATTTCGGACATAAGGCTAGGCAGCGGGTGGGGCATTTGTACTTGGACAGGAAGACTTACGAGGACGTGACCCCACCTTATGCCAGATCTCTGCTTCCAGACATTGCCATGGCAACTGGTAGTGTTACTCTTCATCTAAGACTGTGGCAGAATTGTGTGTACAAGGAGCTGCTGGAGATCGGGCACAGCAGTGTGCATCTAATCAACAGTCACACACAGACCTACACTGAAGCGAGAGGCTCAACCCATGAGCCCTATTTTTACTGTAAATGTACTTCATCAGTAATATAGGTTACAGAGCATGCCATAATGAACGAGATTGTTTAAGTTATTGAAATTGTAATTTTCCTTTACAAGCACTGAAGGTATAATACCTGGGCATGCTCTCCGTTACACCGACTTCTGCACTGGTCGACTTTTGGGCCGCTTCTTCAACAACAGTGCTTAGGGTTCGTGCGGGACCTGATGCTGGGGTCTTCTGTCCACTCGTCTGAGGCTGCTCTTCCTCGTCCTCCTCCTCTGCCTCCATCCTCTCCCCTTTCCCTTTCCCCTCACTCTCATTATCACTCTCCTCCCCGAGAATGTCATCCACCTGCCCAAAAGAGTTAAATTAACAATGAATGGATCTATTTTTACAACTGAGAAGCACAAGGTTTGCTGTATAAGAAATTTAAAGGGATCACATCATAGTACATGTTTGATGAACTTTCTCTAATTTTACGCTTATCACAAGTTCAGTAATAACAACTCTCAAAATAAATTTAAGGTGTTTTAATGGATATGGCAAGTTGGTAGGTTTGGACTTGGAAGACTAGATCTGCTTACGCTGCTGCAGAGCAAGAATGAAGACTTGCTACACCTAGAAAATGTTGAGCATGTAAGACATGCTGCTGCTATAAAATTAGACATAAAATTCCTTTGAAGCAGATCTAGACAGGTGCTGCTGGGGAGGAGGAGGGTTTCAGATAGAAAACCCTTGAAGTCCAATGCAGTCAAAGCAGCTTACTTGCGAACAATTGAGGCAACTTAAATATTAGACAAAGCAGGAGTATGCAAGTTGATTTGCTAACAGATTACATGTCAACGGACTCAGCTTGCACCTAGTATAGATTCATGACTGAACTCAGGGTCATGTTTTCTCGTGTTTAGAAATAGTATCTATCCTACCTTCTCATTGTCTCATTTTGACTGGGTGGGCTTAGTTTCTGAACACTGAATTTGCTATGTTAACGTGCAAATGTGGGTCATTATGTATTAATGTAACTATCTGTCTGATGTTAGAAAGCAACAAAAAGTTTAGTTTTTGGAGCTCTGTATCATTAAATGATTTTTGGACTGGGGAGGAAGTTGATTTCTGAAAGTTACAGTGGGTTTTCTTATTACAGGGGTTCTCAACAGGGACAGTACTGCACCCCAGGGGGCTCTGAGAGCAAATTAGTAGAGAGGGGGGCATTAGGTTACAAATGGGGGGCGTTTATCAGTCATATTAATCAAATCGATTGTCAAGTTTGCATAAAAATGTTTATCTAGACTTGGAATATACCAGTTCTCCATTATATGTGTTAGTGCGCATTTGTACTGCGGTTCATCTGATTCTGAAGTCTAGCGACGCATCTGAAGTATCTGGTTTAGCAGCGTCAACTAGTCAAGCGGAGTCACAACCTCCACTAATGCACCTATGGATGGATCTGTAGTTGGATACGGCTCAACGTACAGAGCAGAGCAGGGGTGTTTTTACTCGCAGACCAGTCTCAAACTCTTAAACATGCACCGTTTATCATTACAGCGCTGCAAGAATCAGTGAGAAGCATGGTGCTAGATTCGGAAACCATTTGAATTCGGCACAGAATTCTACATGACCACCCTTGAATTTACTATAGTAGCACTAACTGTACTTCAGGCAGAAAAAGATTCATAATAAATATTATCATAACACTACTTCAGGTCTATTAAATATGTAATAGTCTACATTAGGGGAGTGAGAAAATATAATTCATTTTTGTTACAACTTTTAAAATGTTTATATTTTGTATTTATTGCTTTTAAATGTGTTTATGGTAGGGCTACTGTTTATAATTACAAAACTACCATAGTTTGTTTTATAGAAATCATGTTACATCTAACCACGGTAGTGAAGATCCATGCTTCCATTTGCTTGCTATGGTCTTGTTACAAATACCACTGTTAAAACTATAAAAAATACATGTACATTTTCATAAGGGCAAATGCAAAATACACTTTTATTTTTATTTTTTAGATTAAATTGAAATGTGTAAATCCTAAAATAAATAGGCTAAAATATTTAGTTTGAGTGTAAGAAAATATAACTGGTTTTGTTTGCCTTCAGAAATTCCAAGAGATGACTTTAAATCAATAAGAACCTGATGAAAGGAGTTCCAACTCAGTCATGTCAGAATAATTTAACCACATAAATTAGGTGTTAACTTTTTACTTTTTATAGATGTTATAGATAACCTTACTGTTGTGAATGCCAGAAAATTTACATCTGCATCCAACTCAAAATCAATGCTGTAATGAAGAATGAGCATTTCAGTGGGGCAAAATATGCAATATTATTGGTCTTTTCACTTATTTTTTAAATATAATAAAAATATCACTTTTATTATTAGTTTCTGTCTTCGCGTTTTCATTTTATAGGCCCCAGATATAGCCCTCCATCTGCTTGAATTCAAGAAACGCAAGGTTTGGTGTCACATTCATGACGCGTAATCCTGCTGAGTTTAATAATGAAACTGTAAAATTAATTACAAATATTGTTTTTATTTTGTAATTTTCTGATAACACAAAGTCTCCGCTTTCAAATTATGTCACATCATATTATAACTGCAACTTTCGAGCTCAAAAGTAGGAACTTTCTTGGAAGACTTGAAAGCAGCATCTTTCACATGACCTAACGTGAAGTTAAAAAAATAGGAAGCTCTCCAGCACACTGTGGGTTTCTATCCAGAATTCTCACTCTGAGCTCTCGCTCATTCTTAGTTCAGCGAGGAGTGAAGCGCTGATATATTAAAAAAAGCAATTCAATTACATGTCTCATCACTCTTGCTGGGCAAATGCATTAAATGCTGTCTGTATCTATGTGAAGTTTAAGGCAGCTGCTTAAGAGGGCCACCAGCAGCACTAATGCTCTATGCAGACACAGGGCTGTTGAAAGGCTGATAAAATTAAAGATTCTTCTTAAAGTGTGCCTTTAGCCCCGTTGTACCCTACACTTCAAAATATGGTGGAAAAAATTGAGTCAGAGTGGTTAGACGTAAGTGCACACGCTCTAAACATGTCAAACTGTGGTGATTGTGTTCAAGGTTCTATTCCATCCCATGTCAAGTACTGGAGTAATTTCCCTTCTCAGTCCATGATGTCCTGTCACTTCTGTCTAATGTTCTTTCAATGAAAAAGTGGGAGAAGCTCAAAAACTATAGAACGGGGGGCCTGGGCAGCTCAGTGGTAAAGACGCTGGCTACCACCCCTGGAGTTCGCTAGTTTGAATCCCAGGGCGTGCTGAGTGACTCCAGCCAGGTCTCCTAAGCAACCAAATTGGCCCGGTTGCTAGGGAGGGTAGAGTCACATGGGGTAAACTCCTCATGGTCGCTATAATGTGGTTCGTTCTCAGTGGGGCGCGTGGTGAGTTGAGCGTGGTTGCCGCGGTGGATAGCGTGAAGCCTCCACATGCGCTATGTCTCCGTGGCAACGCGCTCAACAAGCCACGTGATAAGATGCATGGGTTGACGATCTCAGACGCGGAGGCAACTGGGATTCATCCTCCGCCACCTGGATTGAGGCGAATCACTACGCGACCACGGGGACTTAAAAAGTACATTGGGAACTGGGCATGCCAAATTGAAAAAAAAAAAAAATAATAATATAAATAAATAAATAAAATATAGAACGGTGCAAATCCATTGATATTAATATGGAGGGTACAGAGGAAATATGCAAGTGTTTGCAAAAGTGATGGTCCGTCATGTGAACAAAAGTTGAGAACATTTTTATTTTTGCTGCAATGCACTTTTTACGTAGGCATCCGTTGACCAGTGAGAATTTCAGATAGGCAAGCCCAGTTGGGCTTTCAGAAATCCAATTTGCAGCATTCCTGCTTGATTTCAAATGTTTTTCTGTTTTTTTTTTTTTTGTTTTGTTTTTTAAATAGAATCAGTCATATTTTTGGGCAAACTTGTTATAGAATGCGCCAGATTCACAAACGTCAGCACTTTTTGCCAGCTGCAATTAACACTATTACAGCCCATGGAAAACTGGTGATAAATGAAATTTTTATTTAAAATAGATGTTTGTGTACATTTTCTATTATTTTCTATCAAATTAAGTCTGCTGCATCCAACGCAACCTAGTACTTAGAACCAGCCTGCAAGCTGGGGAGTCACCCATGCAAATTTTGCACAAATTTTGTGGGCAAGTTTGTGCCATTACCTGATTTGCATAATTCCTTTAGTAAATCAGGTGTACACATGTAGAAAAACAACACATGCAAGTGAACAATATCAGTGGGTGGAATTCTAAGTGAATTCCCCCCACAGTTGTGTGTGTACATATGTATGTATGTGTGTGCGTGCGTGTTTGTGAAGGCAATGTTGACAAAGCACGAGACCAAAGTTTGCGAGTACTCTACATTAAAATTCTTACAGCCCAGTCAAGTTTGACTCCAAGGTCTGGATGAGACGCACAAGGCTGTCTGCACACTGGCAAGGGTGCACAACTTAAAACTTAAATCTCTAAAACTAGAAAACACTTGCACATGACTGCCCTCAATTCCATATGCACATATCTCTCAGCAAACAAATTAGAGAAGACATGTTTTTGCCCAGTGCATGAGGGCATAAAAGCTTAAATTGTGGTGCAAAGCAGCAAGCAGGGGTCTATGAAGATTTGCCTGCCAAAGCCTTGCATCCAAATTACAGTCAACCACCACTAATTTGGGGCAAGCTCGAGTAGAAAGGAAGTTTATTTTTTTATTTGGCGGCTGTCTAGGTGATGAAGACTGAAATGCAAAGCTTCACAAAGAGCTGACATGTAAGGAAAATCATTTGGACATGACTGCATTATTCATGACCAATAAGGTAAAAGATATTGCTTGAATTCAGGGATGCTATGGAAAGTTCCCCATATTAATCATTTTTGTGTGGAAAATGAATTTCCATGACTTTTCCATGACCTTTCCAGTTGTTTGTGATCATTTTGATTGAGAATGATTCATTATATTTAATAATTTAGACTATTTGTGAACTTGTTTGTTCAATAAATTGAAAACAACCAACTCAAAATAATGATTTACTTGTAAATCGGACATTAATATTATTTATTATTATTTATTTCCATTTCTTACTTTTTTTAAATTACCTGATATTTCAAGGTTTTCCATGATCATGGCAACCTTGAATATTTTTGAGTAGAGCATAACTAGAAAAGTGGACAGCCACTAAAGGAATTTCCATGCCTGGACAATGCAATTTAAAAAATTCTTGATATTTCCAGATTTTCCAAGACTGTGGGAACCCTGCCAAAAGTTCTTGCCCCAGATAAGATCCAGATCTGTGAGGGAATCAGGAAAATTAATGAATCAACATGCAATCCCATAGTTGGGAAAAGCAATTGAAAGATTACAAATAGGACATTTGTGCCGGAGTCAACAACAGTGGAGCCCCAGGAACAGAGAAAATGGCAATAGTGACTTCACTTCTTGTTTACACATTCTTCAAGTATACGTTTAAATAAACCATGTGAAATATATTTGGACCTAGTCAACCACTAAGCAGCGGGGTCCATGCAACTTTGCCTGCAAATAACGTCAACTACCACTAATCTGAGGCAAGCTTGACTGGTATGGTCCTTTGCTTAATATGGCGGCTGTTTGACAACATGAATGTTTATTTGCATACTGTAGCTTCAAAAAGAGCCGAGGGGTAAGAAAAAGCATTTGGACATATTTACATTATTAATGACCTATAAGGTAAAAGATATTGCATGAATTCAGTGATGCTATTTGAAGTTGGCACCTCAAGGCTGCAGTGCAACTGCCTTACAGTACGTTCCATCACCGAACAGTTGAAATATTCATTACGGGTTGAGCACAGATTTTGTATTATCTTAGAAGGTCCCTCTTACTACACACAGTTGTTTCTCTTTGTAAAAGATGAATGGCTAGAAGCTCGAATGAAGTCTGATGGAGCTCCTGCTACATAGAGATCTATGAAAAGCAACGTGAGGCTTGTATTCATTGTTTATTTTTTCAACACGACCACATTTTAATCAGTGTTTGTTCCCTTAAAGGAATTGTTCACCCCAAAATGAAAATTCTCTCATCATTTTCTCACCCTCATGCCATCTCAGATGTGTATGAACTTCTTTCTTCTGCTGAACGCAAAAAAATATTTTAATGCAAGTGAATTGTGACCAAAATTTTGAAGCTCCAAAAGCACATAAAGGCAACATAAAAGTAATCCATAAGTCTCCAGTGGTTTAATCCATATATTCAGAAGCGATTAGTGTGGGTGAGAAACAGATCAATATTTAAGTCCTTTTTTGTAAATAGGGACAGGACAGGATGGTCAACAGGATGGTCAACTATTTGATTAGTGACTAGTATATCTAGATTTTCTGTTGGCATTTTGATTAGCTTCAAAATTTCAGAAAATGTGTTAATGTTGAGATTCAGGTAGTTTTAACTATTGTTATCAGAATTACTATAATTAAACATTTATAATTTGAAGTTTACATCACATGTTTCAATAGCACTATACACAGTGGTTTTGTGGACAATAGTAATGTTATAGAGAATTTGTCTCTAAATTCATCATCTTTAAAGCCCCAACACTACAGCCATCAATACACTAATTTTTAACAAATTTATCAACCTCAAAAATACAAATGAAGGGCTGCACTTTGCATTGATATATCACTAAGAAACACAGTAGTATTTTCTTCACTAGTTCATTAAAATACAAATATTCCATGCAGTCTCCAAGCTGCATGCATATAATTATAAAGAAATTCTCAAAATGCTATTAAAATAGTTTTAGATAGAATGTAGCAAGTCATACCAAAGGACAACAACTTTCCAAAAGATTTATGTTAACTAAACTTATTTTTTTTTTAATAGAAAGAGCTGAGAAGGTCAACTATTATTGTAGTCATGTTCGGAATTGTACACAACTATTACTAAGAGACCAGGTCGAAAGCACACTCACTGAGAGCAAAAACAACCTTGATACCTATTTAGTGGTCGACTGAAAACGGAAACATTTGAGTTGAGTCTGGAAATGTGAAAAAACAGAGGGTGTTACATAAATCTTCTGGGCACAGAGCTTGTTTATCTGCTTCAATTTTCTGGCAAGACAAAACTAAATGCATGGAAGAAGAGTCAGGGTATCGCAATTTCTCTTTTGTTTGAACAAAGTTCTTGCCCAAGGTACAAGCAATCCAAAGCTGTACAGGAATTAGTTTGACTTTGCACTCAGAACTGGAGGGAGTTGCAAGATGCCCAAGATGCTATCCAGAAGTTGTGCAAGCAATTGAAAAAGTAAAAACATGGTGTATTGTGGAGGAATTTGAACTGTAGATGGCAACAGTGAAGCCTCAGGAATAAAGAAAACTCCAATCGCTGTTTCTTCACTTTCTTCAAGTGTACCCCAAGGGCTCCATGTGAAATATTTTAGGACTAGAAATCGTACAAAAAATCTTTAAAAAAAATCTCTCTTTGAAGCCGCAGACTCATGCTGTGTCCTCAGTGTATGCTATGAGATTCTGTGGGATATGGAGAGCTTCAGTATGCCCCACAGAGACCGAGGCCTAAAACCTTTAGAACTTCAGCAAGACCTGAAGCAGCACTGTAAACGGTCATGCAGTCCTGAATTTCATTCCTGTCATGCTTATATTAAAAGACATTTGCTTTGTCCACGGCACAAGAAAAAGAACATGAGTGTGACCAAAAAAAAAAAAAAAGATAATTCAGTGGTTTCTCTCTTCTGTTGCTTGAAGTGCAAGGCAAGTTTTTAACTAACTGAAACTTTTTTGCACACACATGGTCCCACTTCTGTTCAGCTCTGATCTAAAGCTACTTTTTTAATGTTAAAATCTCCTATCCCACACAAAGCTAATGCATACTTTTGTATTTTTGGAGCTTAACAGCTCCTGGCTGTTATATGCTGTCAGTGTATTGGGAAACTATACCTTCCTTCAACTTCATCTGCTTCATTTTGAAGTGTATGCATAACAAGGACCCCACAAAACCAACCCCCCACTTACAATTCTTGTTTTTTATTGATTCTTATATATACAACCCCAATTCCGAAAAAGTTGGGACAGTATGAAAACTGGTAATAAAAACAAAAAGGAGTGATTTGTAAATTATATTCATGCTTTGCTAAATTGAAAGTACTACATCTACACATTATATGATGTTTTTCCTTGTGAATTTCATTGTTTTTTGAAAATGTACAGTAATTTCAAATCAGATGATTGCAACACACTCCAAAAAAGTTGGGACAGTTGAGTGTTTACCATTGTGAAACATCACCATTTCTTCTAATAACACTTATTAAGCATTTGGGCACTGAAGGCACAAGTTTGTTAAGTTTAGAAAGTGGAATTTTCCCCCAATCATTTAGCTGCACAATTGTATAGGGTCTTTGTTGCTGTATGGTGTGCTTCATAATGCGCCACACATTCTCAATTGGAGACAGGTCAGGACTGCAGTCAGGCCAATCTAGCACCCGCGCTCTCTGCTCACACAGCCATGCACTTGAAACCCAGGCAGTATGTGGTTTGAAGTTGTCCTGCTGGAAAATGCAGGGACGTCCCTGGAAAAGACGGTGGTGGATGGCAGTATATGTTGCTCCAAAATTTTTAAATATCTGTATGCATTCATTGTGTTCACACAGATGTGTGAGTTACCCATGCCATGGGTACTGACACACCCCTGGCCCATACAGACACTGGCTATTGGACCTGATGCTAACAACAGCTTGGATGGCCCTTTTCCTCTTTGGCCCGGATAACACAACTGCTTTGTTTTAAAAAAAAAGACCAAAAAACACGGTTCCACTGTTCTACTTTCCATCTAAGATGAGACCGAGACCAGAGAAGTTGGCAGCGCTTCTGGACAGTGTTGATGTAGGGCTTCTGCTTTGCATAGTAAAGTCTTAACTTGCATCTGTGGATGCAGTGGCGAGTGGTGTTGACTAACCAAAGGTTAACTAAAGTTATCCCAAGCCCATGTTCATGATATCCATTACAAATGAATGCCGTTTTTTAAGACAGTGATGATGAGGGATCAGAGATCATGCGCATTCAGAAGTGGTTTTCGCCTTGCCCTTTACGCACCGAGATTTGACCAGATTCCTTGAAACTTTTAACTATATTGTGCACTGTAGAGGGTGAAATGACCCAAATCCTTCCAATTTGTCTTTGGGGAACATTGTTCTCAAAGTGCTGGATTATTTGCTGAAGCATCTGTTGGCAAATTGACAAATCTTGAATGATCCTTGCTTTTGAAGGACTAGGCTGTTTTTGGAGGCTCCTTATATACTATGACACAATTGCCTCACCTGCTTAGCATCACCTGTTTCACATCGCCTTGTTATTTCAACTCGTCAAATTTTTATTAGTCTTAAATTGCCACTATCTCAACTTTTTTGGAGCGTGTTGCAATCAACGGATTTGAAATTACTGTACATTTTCAAAGAAGTGGAAATTCGGGGATCTCTTGATACCAAGCCATGGTCAGGTAGACCAAGATAGATTTCAGCCACAACTGCCAGAAGAATTGTTCGGGATACAAAGAAAAACCCACAGGTAACCTCAGGAGAAATACAGGCTGCTCTGGAAAAAGACAGTGTGGTTGTTTCAAGGAGCACAATACTTGTTGACCCCTCTCCAAACAAAGTGCTTATGGTTGTGACCATAAAGCTCTATTTTTGGTCTCATCACTCCAAATTACAGTGTGCCAGAAGCTGTGAGGCATTTCAAGGTGTTGTCGGGCATATTGTAACCAGGCTTTTTTGTGGCATTGGCTTCTTTCTGGCAACTAGACCATGCAGCTCATTTTTGTTTAAGTATCGTCGTATTGTGCTCCTTGAAACAACCACACTGTCTTTTTCCAGAGCAGCCTGTAGTTCTCCTGAGGTTATTTGTGGGTTTTTCTTTGTATCCCGAACAATTCTTCTGGCAGTTGTGGCTGAAATCTTTCTTGGTCTACCTGACCTTGGCTTGGTATCAAGAGATCCCCGAATTTTCCACTTCTTAATAAGTAATTGAACAGTACTGACTGGCATTTTCAAGGTTTTGGATATATTTTCATATCCTTTTCCATCTTTATAAAGTTCCATTACCTTGTTATGCAGGTCTTTTGACAGTTCTTTTCTGCTCCCCATGGCTCAGTATCTAGCCTGCTCAGTGCATCCACGTGAGAGCTAACAAACTCATTGACTATATATATACACAGACACTAATTGCAATTCAAAAAGCCACAGGTGTGGGAAATTAACCTTTAATTGCCATTTAAACCTGTGTGTTTCACCTTGTGTGTCTGTAACAAGGCCAAACATTCAAGGGTAGGTAAACTTTTGATCAGGGCCATTTGGGTGATTTCTGTTACCATTATGATTTAAAAAGGAGCCAACCAACTATGTGATAATAAATGGCTTCATATGATCACTATCCTTAAATAAAAGACCAAAATGTCACAATTTCTGCCAGGGTATGCAAACTTTTGAGCACAACTGTATATACACACATACACACACAGAATCAACTTTTAACCCCCATTATTTCCCTTTGCCCCTTCCAAACCCAAACCCCACCCTGTCCCTCAACAAATATCCCTGTGGTCAAAGCTTGAGTTACACACAAAAACAAACAGAAAAATAAATATATGAGAAAATAAAACTATAAAAATCAACAAATAAAGAGAAGAAAAGAAAAATTCCACAAAGGATACAATTCACAATTTAAACCACAATCGTGTTTCTCTCTACATGATCCTCACCGAGAGCCCTCCAGAAAGGTCAAGTAGTTGTCCCATTTCTTATCATCCACGACCAATCTGCCAAGCTGTTTATATGACATCTTTTCAAATGCCGCCACCCTGCCCAATTTGGTGAACCATTCTTGAAATGAGGGAACGTCAATTGACTTCCATCCTCTAAGAATTATTTGTCTGCCAATCATTACACTAGTTTGGACCCCGCTTTTTGTATGTTTGTCACCTACTTTATTAACCGCCACTATCACCCAGTACAGTCTGGGGCAGAATGAAATTTGAGTATTTAAAACTTCACAGATAAAATTCTGGACTCTCAACCAGAATTCTTGAATCTTAGCACCACTTACAATTCATGAAGGAATATTCTTATCTATTTTAGAAGAAGATCTGAAAAGCGATACGTTTCGGACAACCTTCCCTAAGTTATCGCATAATGATCAGACTGACAACTCTAGAGGATCATTTTATCGCATTTTATTCAGTTAGAAAACTTTGAGGAAATAGTAGCAGAGCTCTGGTTTTGAAGAGATGGCATCAATGATGATCATGACAATGATTATAGAGGGAGAGTGGCTCTAATCCACAAAGCGGCCTGACCGATACCATCAGCGTCTCAGACTTTGCTCAAGTCACTGCTGTCAGCCACAACCAAAGAACTTTTGTGACAACAGCAGGGGAAGATAGGAATTAAATGAAAATAAATAAATAAAAATGTTGTAGCAAGGGGTGATAGTACAGTGGAAATGGATGCACATTTTGAAAATCCACCAGAAATATTTTACCATCCAGGCAACTTTGGCTTATAATTTTGCAAATACTATTTTGCATAGTAAGTGAATTGGGACACAGGGCTTCTGCCTCATCACATGCATTCAGTAGTCATTAGAACGCTTATAGAAGGGCTGGGCAATGATAATATGATAGAAGCAGATCTTCCGTCGCAAAAAGTAAATTAGTTGGCCCTTAGATTAAACTTGACAAATATTAAGGGTAATTAGTATTTGGAACATGCTTTCATCCAGAGTTAGAGTGACAGTGATGAAGCAAGACGTCTGAAGCAGTAGTGAGTCGATGAGCCAGGGTGAGCTCCGCTGAGCTGACAATGAAAGCAAGCAGTGCCAGCCAGCACGGTGGCATGTGTTGAGTCCTTTCCACTGTGATGCAATGTGATATGTGCCCAGTACTGAAGGCCAGAGTTTAAGAGAGTGAGTGGAGACACTGCTGTAATACTGATAATTTCTAAAGCCCTGTTCATACCACCAGCGACACACAGCAACAAAGTGATAGGATCTCATACATTTTCAATGAGAGCCAGTGACACGTGCGACAGAGACCGTTGGGGACAAGATGTGGGCCTGGTGGGCGACACAACAAAGTAAAGAAAAGTCAAACTTTATGCAAATGATTAGTGACATTCAGGAGCGACTACCAATGAGATTGAAGACAGCGGAGCTCAGGTCATCCGCCTCAAGTCAAATCAAATCACTTTATTGTCACACAGCCATATACACAAGTGCAATGGTGTGTGAAATTCTTGGGTGCAGTTCCGATCAACATAGCAGTTGTGACAGTGATGAGACAGTACCAATTTACAATAACATCAAATTAACACAGCACAATTTAAACATCTGATATACACATAATTACACATAACAATATACAAATAATAATATACACTGTACAGTATACAATACACACTATATAGATACACATTATTCAATAAAAATAAAAAATAAAAATATGTAAAAAAGTATATATAGTATATATAGAATGTACAGTATTGTACTGTATTGACATTCAGGCTGTCGGTTGATAGTCAGTTGTTAAGAGAGAATATAATATAATAATAATATAATTTATGACAGTCCGGTGTGAGATATAAGAGTAAGGGTAATAAAGTGCAGTGCTGATGTATTTGATCGTGGGAGATCAAGAGTTCAGAAGTCTGATTGCTTGGGGGAAGAAGCTATCATGGAGTCGGCTGGTGCGGGTCCTGATGCTGCGATACCACCTACCTGATGGTAGCAGTGAGAACAGCCCATGGCTCGGGTGGCTGGAGTCTCTGATGATCCTCCAAGCTTTTTTCACACACCGCCTTGTATATATTTCCTGGAGGGAGGGAAGCTCACCTCTGATGATGTGTCTGGCAGTTCGCACCACCCTTTGCAGTGCTTTGCGGTTGTGGGCGGTGCTATTGCCGTACCAGGCGGAGATGCAGCCAGTCAGGATGCTCTCTACAGTGCAGGTGTAGAACCGTGTGAGGAAGAAGAGGCGCTGATGAGCCTTCTTCACAACGACTTCAGTGTGGACGGACCATGTGAGTTCCTCAGTGATGTGGACACCCAGGAACTTGAAGCTGCTGACTCTCTCCACTGGTGCTCCATTGATGGTGATGGGACTGTGTTCTCTGTCTTTTCTTCTGAAGTCCACCACAAGCTCCTTTGTCTTACTGACGTTGAGGGAGAGGTTGTGCTCCTGACACCAGTGTGTCAGAGTGTGCACCTCCTCTCTGTAGGCTGTTTCATCATTGTCAGTGATCAGACCTATCACCGTCGTGTTGCCACACAGTCATGTGTGTACAGGGAATGTGTGTACAGGGAATACAGGAGTGGGCTGAGAACACAGCCCTGCGGGGCTCCAGTGTTGAGGGTCAGTGAGCAGGAGATGTTGCTGCCTGTTCTAACCACCTGGCGTCTGCTTGACAGGAAGTCCAGGATCCAGCTGCGCAGCGAGCTGTTTAAGCCCAGAGCCCGGAGTTTCTCATCTAGCTTGGAGGGCACTATGGTGTTGAATGCTGAGCTGTAGTCTACAAATAGCATTCTCACATATGTGTTCCTTTTTTCCAGGTGGGAGAGAGCAGTGTGTATTGTAGATGCAATGGCATCATCAGTGGAGCGGTTGTTGCGGTAAGCAAACTGCAGCAGGTCAAGAGAGAGAGGCAGCACAGAGCAGATGTAATCTCTGATTAGTCTCTCAAAGCATTTGCTGATGATGGGGGTCAGAGCAACAGGACGCCAGTCATTTAAGCAAGTTATTTTTGATTGTTTTGGAACAGGCACAATGGTGGATGTTTTAAAGCATGTGGGGACCACAGACAAGGAGAGGGAAAGGTTGAAAATTCGCGCACGCTCTGATGACGCGGCCCGGAATGCTGTCTGGGCCCACGGCTTTGCGGATATTCACCCGTCTGAAGGATCGGGTTACATCCGCTACAGAGACGGAGAGTGAACTAACCTCTGTAGCTTCAGCCGCGAGAGCTCTCTCCACAAGGGCGGTGTTATTTCCCTCGAAACGAGCATAAAAAGTATTTAGCTCATCCGGGAGAGAGGCAGCGGTGTTCATGCCGTTGTTTTTATTCCCCTTAAAGTCCGTGATGATGTTAATTCCCTGCCACATGCTTCTAGAGTTGGTGGTGTTAAACTGTCCTTCAATCTTGAGATACTGGTGTCGAGTGCAGGCAAAAACAGATAATTTATAATGTTGTGAGGGATTTCACTGTTCTATACAATTTGTCTGTAACCACATGCATGAATATAATAAAACAATGTTGCATGGAAAACAGTGTAGTGCATAGTGAGTTTGATTCAGATATTGATAGATTGTTTATCTTATGATATGATGCATTGAGTACTGCTGCAGTTTACATAAAACACTCTTTCTTGCAGAATGTTCGTTTAGAGGCAAAATAACTGATTATGTAACTAGAATGATCTCTTTGTTTTACTGGCAGTATATCTCACCTGTGATCAGATTTTCTAAAGATATGGCATTCTGTGGGAGTTTAATATATTTCATGATTGGTCATCTTGTTAATATTATGATGCAATGAGCACTGCTGCAGGTTATATAGAACACTCTCCCCTGCAGACTGTTCATTTTAAGAGGCAAGAGAACCAATTCCTTGTCAAATTAAAATTATCTCTTTGTTTTACTGGCAGTATATCTCACCTGTGATCAGATTTTCTAAAGATATGGCCAAACATGCAATCCATTCTGTAAAAAAATCCAACTTCCATTTTGTTAAGCAAACTCAATTTTAAAAGATGACTGAACTATCAAATGTAGAAAAAGTTGAAATTACTTTAACCCTTGTGCTGTTGAAATTGTTTACCTAATTTGGTGTTCCTGGTCAAAAATGACCGACCTATTAAAAATTGCTTATCAGTCTCTCATTATGCTATATTATCACCAAATATTGGATTAGATCTTTTGTCAGCTTGTTTTCTTTCAATTAGCACAGGTTTTGTATTTCTTTTTGGAGCTCACTGATCATATGCCTCATTGACCTGAGCTTATGCACCTCCGTTTTTGAGTGAAAAAAGCATTATTTGTGGATAATTTTGGCAATATTAAATATGAAAACATTCTGTACTATTTAGCACACTAGTGTGCTTTAATGTTTAACCAGGAAGTTTGTTTTTAAATGCTTTTAGTTTGTACAAAATGGCACAAAGTCACACTTTTGCTTTGTGACCATTGAAAATAAAAAATAAAAGGGGAAGATAAAAAATAAAAGAAAATTTGAGTGTTCAGGAGCATGTTCATCTTGTTCACATATGTGCATGTGTGCTTGCAAGCATAAAGGCCTCAGCCTGTGCACGCGCACACACACGCGCGCACTAACAAACATGCTCACATACATGCACAAACTATTTTGAGTATTGCATGCTTTCTTTTTCACAGAGATGTACTTTATCCTACCCTGAACTGCATCCAACATCCATCCAACATTACCACACAAACACATACACACCAGAACTGTCTTTGCCCTACAGTGACCACTCTCCAATAGAATCTTTCTTTGATGATCTTTTTTTCAATAAGCATTGTGTTTCAACTGCAGCACACACATTTGCAAGGCACATGCAAAAAGCTATTGTCAGTCATGTGCATGAGGACAAAAAAAAAACAAAAAAAACACCAGGTGTTTGTTGATTTGGTTTGTTGTTGATGAAAAAATATAACAGAAATATGAACAGTGTTAATGTGTAAATAGGCTTAGGCCAGTTTTCTTTGTCACAATGGTCAGATTTGACAGGGAACACTTTGTGCCCCTTTTCAGAAAATAAAAGCATTTAAAAAAAAGTCCTGTTTTTTGTGATCTTCCCCATTCATTTTCAATGGCCGGTTATCTTTGACCGGGAACACCACAATTCTATTGATTCTGTTGGAGAGGGGTCACTGTGAGGCAAAGACAGTTCTGGTGGGTGGGTGTGTGTGTGTGCATGCTTATGTGTGGGTGGGGTAATGTTGGACCGATGAATGGATGTTGGATGCAGTTCAGGGTAGGATAAAGTTCATTTCTGTGGAAAAGAAAACATGTAATACTCAAGAGTTTGTGCGTGTACGTGAGTATGTGACGGTGCGCATATGTGTGTGTATGTGCACGTGCACAGATCCGAGGCCTTTATGTTTGCAAGCACACATGCACATATGTGAACATGAACATGATGAACATGCTCCTGATCCCTCCATTTTTCTCTTATTTTTAATCTCCCCCATTCATTTTCAATGGCCGGTCATTTCTGACCAGGAACACCACAAGTGTGAATTTGCACCATTTTGTACAAAATAAAAGCATTTCAAAACAAAATTCTTGATTAAACATAAAAGCACACTAGTGTGATAAATTGTACAGAATGTTTTCATATTTTATTTAATATTGCCAAAATTATCCACAAATTATTCTATTTTTCCCACTCAAAACTGAGGTGCTTAAGCTCAGGTCAATGAGGCCTACGATCAATAAGTTCCAAAAAGAAATACAAAACCTGTGCTAATTGAAAGAAAACAAGTTGACAAAAAGATTTAATCCAATATTTGGTAATAATACAGCATAACCAAAGCAATTTTGAATAGGCCGGTCATTTTTGACCATGAACACCACAAGGTTTTATTTACTGATATTGATATTTTCTGATTTAATATAATGTATTTATGTTAAGTAAATATTAATAAGTAATATTTTCATCAGAATGTTGGATTGCTGGATTGACCTTACCAGCTGACAACACAATGCACAATAACATAGGATTGTATACTGTATTTAGTGGATTGTCTGTGGAAACTTTGTGAACTTCAGTGAAGTGTAAACTTCATGTTTACTATTTTAAGGTCATAGACCAGGGGTTGGCAAGTGCCATTTTGAGGTTGGTTTATGACATCTGTTTAAACAACATATGCGCATATTTGCAGATGGTATATATGATATTAGTTTTATTAATATTTGCCTTTTTATCATTAGACAAGACAGTTAAAAGTTACAGGGAACTGTTGAGGAGAGAGGGGGAGAATGAAACAGGTGAGCACTTTAACATTATGAGCTCAAACATGTCTGCTGCGGCTCTGATATGCAGATCGATTAAATGACACTGTGTTGCACACCGGCCTATTATTGTAGTAACACGATGGCACGTAACAACAAAACGAACCATGACTGGTCATAAACAAGTCTCAGTCGCTTCACATGCAAGCAGGCGATTTTCGGCGCCCTCAAGAAAAAAGTCTGCCAAACAGGAACATTTATCAGCCGATGCTAATAATTAAAAAATTCAGAATATAGGCAGATTTATCAGTCTTTGCAATATATCGGTCAACCACTAATCACTACTGCCTGAACCATTCTGATAAGCAAATAAAATAAGGTAAGAAACCTCTTCTTCAAAGAACCACATTCCTGCACAGCCCTCATCTCAGCCCAGAAACCGCAGAGCACTCCAGAGAGACAAGACAAAATACAGACAAGAGCAGGAACTCTTGAACAAAAGAGTTCCTAAAGGTTTCCGGAGTTTATGTTATCTAAGGATATAGATGTGGGAACAATTCATTTTGAGAGAAAATAGTGTAAGAAAGTCAAAGGGTGGTTTGAAAGCATTTCACTGCTGATGTCATTTCAAATGTATTCCTTTCTACATCAGCAATCTAATGGCTCCAGACAGCAACTGAAAATGGTTGTGGTTGTGTGTACTTCCATGTGAGGTTTCATGCTGTTAATTTATTATATCTTTAGAGATAGAGAGCATTCCTCCTGCACCACTATTCTGCATTTTTCTTTTACACTGCTCTCTGCACGCGATAACAAACACTGCCCCTGTTGTGATGTCTGATATACTAACGAATGACTTGTGAGTCAGTTAAAAAATAATCACAAAACTGCCTGAATCTCATGAGTGAATTATCATTTTAAATTGCATTCAATCACTCATTGAATTGTTCAAAGCTGTTACAGAGTTCACAAATGATGCCATTGGTAGACTTACCTGTCAGAGTGAATGACACTTTCCCCAAGACAAAACACATTTCACTTAGTTGATGGACACAGAATCAATAACTCCAGGTGTGTTAAAGTGCTTTGTGTCTTTTTATGACACTCACTTCCTGTCACCTCATGCTCTCCTTACTGTGATTAAGACCTTTCATTGACAATTACATCACTCAGCTCAGTCATTTTGCAGATTGACTACCTCAACTCCCTTCACGCCAGGCTACCTGCAGTTACCATACGTCCCCTTGAGAACATCCAAAATGGTGCTGCTCAGCTTGTTTGTAACCTTTTAAAATAATTCAGTGTCATTGACTCCTTGAAGCACGTTATGTCTCTGCAAAGCCAGCACAGAAGCCCCATCTGAAGTGGAATACACGCCTTGAAAAGGGGCTTTTACAGAGACTGACTAAAAGGCTGAAACATTGTACCATGTGTGCAGAAGTTCTTGTGCACATTCTAGAGAGAACAAGTTGCATTTGCACGCTTATGTCATGACAACAGTAATTGAAGACACACTTGTACAAATTGAAAACGCATCAGTCACTTAAGCAGTGTTAATCTCCATGACAAAATTACTGATGAAAAGGTTAGTTGACTAAGGTTTTTTATTTTGTCAACGATAACGAAGACGAAATGAAAAAGATGCATTATGGCGATGATCAAATAGTTTTAATCAAAACACTGTTGATTAAAATATAATGAGAAAATCTAATACCGCAAGATGTTAATCCACTAACACTGGGTTATTCATCTATTTATTCATTTTAAAGAAAGAAAAATTCAAGTTCACCTGCACAATGAACTTAACTAGCGGATAAATTACCTCACTCAAATATATCCTATATATGTGAGATTCATCAGTTATATCCACAACAAAAACATAATATTACAACTGACATCTGCACAGACAGTGATGCAAATAAACAGGTGAAATTGAAAGTTACACGCTAGTCAGAATGCGTAACTTGTGTTGTGAATATGTTGTTTTCTTAAAACGCGCTACACGTAACGCAATATCCAAACTAAACGTGAGGAATTTACAACAGAGTAACTTCTAAAAAGTAGCTAGTACTTCAGTATAATAATTAATAGTTATTATTTTAGGATCACAGATTTTCAGGAAAGTTGTTTAAACTGGTTTAAAATATTTAAATATTTGGTTAAAGTTTGGTCTGCTACAGGTTAATACATGTTTTTGTCATTTTGCACACAATTGTCAACTAAAATTACATTTTTGTCAACTAAAATATTAAGCCATTTAGTCAGTAAAATTGACTAAACTTAATGTATATGATGTGTCTCATGTGTGAGCGAAAGAAAGAGAGAAACTGAGAGAGATCGTGAGTGGAATTACTTGTGTTTAATTTGCGGCTCTCATCAAGACTTTAAAATAACTGAAATAATTCGCCGAAGTTATATGGAACCATTATGCGGTCAAGACTTGGAACTACTTCACAGCTGTGCGTTTACTGGAAAATAACTGCACACCTTAGAGCATCTGTCAACCAATCAGAATCATGCATTCAATAGACCCGTGGTATAAATACACTTAAACAGATAAATGAGAACATCATGTCATGAGAGCTGAAATAAAAGGTGTAGGTTTAGACAAACACTGGCAGAGAAGTCATGAAGGACCATTTAATTTTCCTCTGAAGAGTGTTTATCCCCCAATACAAGAAGAAAAGTCATCAGCCATCCATGACTGTTGTTTCTCAGAAATTTTACAAACATTTCTCTGAATCTACTTATGATTTCTTTATCAAATACTGTCATTCTTAAAACTAATTTCACCTTGTTTCCAACAACAATTCATATTCTACTTAACGAAACAGTTCACCAAAACATTTCAAACAGTAATATGCTATGTTGTACATTTCATTCTGTGAATGGCCTTCAATTGTCATCTTGAAAATCATCTTGTTTACTGCAGATTTTGGCTAATGTAGCTGCTCATTTGGGTATTTTACGCATACAGAAAATCTGCATGCTATACACAATATGAATGTTATAAACTGCAGAAATAGTGAGAGTAACTTGGTGTGCTATTACAAACATGGCACCTATGACACAAATCCATTACACCAAATAAGAAAAGCTTGCAGTAAACCATAAAACCGATGTGCTGTTAAAAAGTTGAAACAATGGTGCTCTAAAACTTGAATAAATCTGAAAGTCTATTATTTGCATTGGTATTGCATCATACAGTTATCATCAGCTATATTTATGCTCTGCTGCCCTATATGGCCCTGTAATATCACATCATAATGTTAATGTTCATACAATAATTATAAAGGTATATCTATGGTTTATATCGGCCTGTCGGATCTTCCATGTTGATATTATTCATGTAAGATCATCGTTAGATCATATTTGGCCTCATATCTGTCACACTTTGGAAATTAAAATCAGCCATTTGCGATTTGTGTTTGTGCGATCATTAAAATTTAAATCAACCAACAGCAGCTGCGGGACAACTGGGTCTTATTAGAGCAGACACAATAACAATGATGTTGATCCATGAAATATGCCATTCATGTCATATTCTCTATCCAAAACAAGCTGAGAACTATTAAGCTGAATTATTTATAGCTGTTTGATACATCAATACAAGTAACATGACAAAACTGTTTTTATATATTGTACACAAAAATCAAGCAATATGACACTATAGAACCATTTTTAACAGTCGATTAACCACTAGTTTTCACAAACAGTTCATCGGTTTTTCGAGTCGGGAATAAAGAACGTTTATCGCTATTCAAAATAGCATCAAATAAAGTGTACAGTGAGCTATGAGCCTAAAATAGCACAATACAGAGATCTTCAATTGATAAAAACTCACATTAAAGTAAAAAATAAAAATAAAAAAATTCGAATTGTCACTACCTGCAAATGCGCTCTGCTTTCCGTGAGGCAGCGAAGCCTCATCGGGTGCTTTGATTTTTAAATGTTTTAAAATTGGTCTAAAAAAATGGCATTGAACTGGTCTTATTATTGTACATAAATATGCACACCAGAGTAAAAAACACTGTCTTTACTGTTTATTTAGTTAATGATGCAGTACAAAGAATGAAACACAATGCAGGCATTTCGAGATGCATTTTTAAAATGTAAGTTCTTTTTAACTTTACCTGGTGTCTAAAAATGCAGTGATCCTGCTCGAGATGCTGAAAGAAAAAACTGTGAGATTCAGCGCAATAATAAAAGACGTCCGTCCAGTGCATGTTAACAGTATATAGAAAAACAGCACAGATGCACACAAAAGCATATTGAACAGACCCTAACTCGCCCTATACTTGAAAAACTTAAACAACCCTAGCAGGAAAGCCCAACGGTTTGTCAGAACTTGTCAAATTTGGGTCAGGTTGAAGACCTCTATTGCACATGAAGAATAACTGAATCGTGATTTTGGTATTTGAATAGTGGCATGTCGAACGGTTAACCAAATGTCCTTTATCCATACACATCTCTAGTTTATACAACTGGCGCCCTGCAGTTCAGCATGAGCTCACTGACACTCCATTACATAGTTCTGCACTCTCATGAATGCTCTCAATAAAAAGGAAGGTCAATAAATAAATTATTTACAATCGCATCTATGCCTTGATTATAACGGGAGAGTTTTCGTTTTGTCACGTTGCTCATTTGCAGAGTATTTACCACTTATGATGCAAGCGAGCGGCACAACATGCAATGAATCCAAAATAATTCCAAAGTGCTTTTCACTTTTGTTCTACAGCTTCTTTTCGAGTGTCTGGTGATGTTTCTTCAGTATTCATTTTTGTTTGCCACCACGAACAGAGGTGAAACATAAAGCAAGCATCTGGGAATCAGACTGTTTAAAACTTGTGTATTAGGATCAGTTGTCATTACTGATAGAACTAATTTAAGCATCACTGATTGGTTATTGACGTTTCATTGCTCAACGGACATGTCTGTGATTGGTTAGAATACTCAACTGCTGCAAAAACACGTTGTTAATAGAAACCATTGATGCAACAGGAGCAAACTTAAATTGAATCCTGTAATCGTCAGATTTCGCGATTATATAATGGTGTCAGACGTATTCGTAATTGTGATTAGTTCGCTTAATTGTGCAGCCCTACAGCTGAGGTTGTTTTGCATTTTGCAAATTTAAATAGTAATGAAAAATAGTGCACTACCGCTGGCACAACGCAGAAAACCCTCTCCTATAATTCTGTTTTGCTTTCTGTTGCTCACAGTGCAAAGGCGGAACTTAGCTTTGCTAAAAGCAATTTCTCATTTGAAGCCAAGTGAATTTACCCGCCAAGGCTTTAACTTTGATCATTTACCCACGGCAGGAGGCAGAGGCAAATTTGAAAATGAAGCGAAGATTAAGGGCAGAAGACATAGGGAAGATGGTGTTTCTCAATGTGTTAGCAGATTTAGGCAGGTCCTACTGAGAGCTGAGGTGTGAAATGTGCAATGAAGCTGTTAACACAATGTTAGAACTGCAATTAAAACACCTTGATTGCACACAGTCTCACAAACACAATCAGTCAGACAATTAAACTGCAATGCATTTTACTTTCATCTGTGTAACACAAAAAAAAATAATTGTTGAAGGAAGTTCCATACAATTAAAAGTGAATCAAGACTATCAAGACCCATAAATCGTTCATTGTGAAATAGAGCAAAAGTCATATGGACTACTTTCATGGTACTTTTTATGGTACTTTAAGTTTTGGAGCTTGAGAGTCGCTGGTCACGGTTTACTTTTGTTCTAACACCCTGTCTACACAGGGCACATCCATTGCCGGACGCAACACAAAGGCATGAGGCTGTCTACCCTGCACGTGTCACAGTGAGCATTCTAAATGACATGCTGAAGGCACAGACCTATCAGCTGTCTTCAACAATGGATTAGTGGGAAAATAATCTGCATCCTACTTTTTTTTCCAATGGAAATCAACAGATATAAACATTTACACATTATATAATTATTATTGTAATGTAATTGTTTCTAAAACTGCATAGAAATGTGGTTAAAATCAAAAGATTATTTAAATCAGTAGACCAGAGGCCAGAAACATCAAGAGCTGGCTTTGATGTAGCAGTCAGAAGTTATTTAACATGCAACAATCAGAATTCATGGCAAAAAGATTCAAATATAGGATATTTGGTAACTAAAATCATTTTATTTCAGACGGACAGGATAATGAAATGGCTTGAGGAGCTCTGTAGTGCATCAGCAATAGAACGGGGCATCCTTTTACTGTAGGCGCAATGCAACGTGCAGCAAAGGACACTTCCAGAGTAGAAAGCTTCATTGATTATAATGGATCTATTTGCTTTTGATGTGTCATGACACGCCACTTGTTTTAGGTCTACACAGGCCTTAAAATGAAGCTGGAGCCCGACCCCTACCTGAGACCGTGTGAACTGACCCTCCCTGACCTGAAGTGTACTGTCTGATTTTAAGCCCGAACCGGACCCGAAATGGCTCACGGTATAATATAATTTATTCATTTATATTATAATTTCTTTTCCAAGCATGTTGTTGCAATATACTGAATTTTATGTAAGCATCATAGGCAATAGTTGTAACATTATACATACACAGTTTTAACAATGCATGGTGGCCACTCAGTACACTGCTGAAAGGGAAAGCAACATTTGCTTGCCATTTATCAAGCGCTGCAACTTTGCTGGGTGAAGAACAATCTGGAATCATGTGTAACAGTCACATGAAGTCCTCTTTACAACCTAAACTTCTTCAGAACATTAAAAACAAACAAGCTAGATGCATGAAACAGAATGCAGGTGTCTTGAAAAAAATTACATTCTTTTTAACTTGATATGATGTCTAAAAATGTGGTGGCCCTGTAAGAGACACTAATGAAAAAGCGAGATGCAGAGCAATGGTCCAAGAAGTCCGTCCAGCTCGCTTTTACATAAGAAAAACAATTCAAAACAGCGCAAACATGAGCAAAAAAATCTTCTGCCATGAACAGCCCCTAACTCGCATGTTCACGCTATTCTGTGAGTGAAAACGCATGCGCGAAACAAGTTAGATAGGCCTATTTATTTTTACATTATTTACAAACCCAAACCTTAAGTCATACTTGAAAAACTGACCCAAACATGGCCCGAAATTCGGTGATTTCTCGAGTCCTGTGTCGGGTTTCAGACCTCTACCTCTTGCGTCCGATATAGACAGGGTGTTAGGTAAAGAGACAATCTGCCTAACATTTCCTTTTGTGTTCAAAGGAAGAAAGCAGAGCTACGTCCACGATAATAAAATTTTGTTTGAAACACATTTAATTTGCTAGATTTACGGCTCTCATCCACACTGGAAAGATGTTTTCGAAATTACAGAGACGTTCGAAAGCAGTCTCTAGTACTGCGTACTTTGAATAAAGTCGACATTTGTGTGTGTGTGGCAAAAAGTCATACGAGATTGGAACAAAATGAGGGTGAGTAAGGGCAAGTTTACACGACAATGATAAACTAAAAACGGAAACGTTTTTCCTTTGCATTTTTGAAAAGTTACGGGTACAGGCGACACCGTTGTCAAAACGATCCCCGTTCACACGGATCTGCAAAACGACGCTGTATTATGCATGCCAAGCCAGTAGTTGACGATGTCACTTTGTAAAGAAACACTACACGCCTGCACACATAAGCATTCTTCCACAGAGCGGTGAATACAAACAATGAAGATGGCGATCGCTGGTCGTAGTAGTGATGCAGTAAATCTACACTTTGCTGGAGAAGCATCAATAAACTCAATCTTGAGGCGCACAAACACAGTCCTGTAGTCTGCCACTGTAGTTTTTAATGTCTCACTCGTTGTTCTGAAGTACTCGCACGCATGCCTATAGACTGAACATGTAATACGCGTGCGCATGACGTCATCGTTTTCACAAATTCGCGTTTTTGTATGTTTACACGGAGACGATAACGGCATCGTTTTCAAAAACTGGCACTTTGAAACCCGTTTTCAAAAGTTTGCGTTTTCAGGCCCCAAAACGCCGTTGTCGTGTAAACGAACAGCCAAAATACATAAAATATTTTCCGTTTTTAGTTGAAAACGTTGTCGTGTAAACGGCCCCTAAATGAAGAAAGAATTTTCATATTTGGGTGAACTATCCCTTTAAAATCAAACCAAGTGCACATTTGTTCCATTATTGTCTTTCAGAGTACTTTTCAAAGTACAGACTAATCAATTCAATGGGCTCATTTTCATGCACACCAATATGCTGAAACTACCAAAAACCATCTTATTCAAAAAAACGCATGAAAACTGCGTTTACATGAGATTTAGAATCAACATGTTATCCTTTACGTTTGACATCAAAATGTGAAAGTCAGGGTTGGGAGGGTTAGTTCAAAACGTATCCTATTACAGATTACAGAATACATGCTGTAAAATGTAAATTTGTAATGTATTCCATTAGATTACTCAATGTTAGAAACGTAAACTCATTACTTTGGATTACTTCTTCAGCACTGGCAGATTTTTTCACTTATTTTGAATATAAACAAGTTAATAACAAGTGTCAAAAATCATACATTCTATGAAAAAAGTCTAAGTATCTAATGTAGTGTTTCTTCTAAAACAAGATCAAATAAATTTTTCCTGTTTTAAGGATTTTTCGATATTTTTACAGTAAATTCATGCAAAAATTCACATCAAGAATAAGATTTTTGAGTACATCTTTGCCCTAATATCAAAGGTCTATATGTAGGTCTTACAAAGATCTAAAGTAGGTTCATGCAAAAGGGCTAGAAATAGCATTTTAGCTAAGCATAAAGCTAAATGTTCACATGACAGTTTACAAAAGGTTAACTTTTTCTGATGCTCCAACTTCAAAACCACACAGTGTACATAATGGCATTATTACTAAGCTCCCAAAGGGAAAGCTTGTGTCAGATCCACCTTTTCACTAATATCAGTGTGCTCGTCTGAATGTAACATATCATAAGTGTTTCATCGCTGTTAAAATGCTCCTCAGATTGCATCATTTATATGGATGTTTTTCAACTGAAAAATTAAATGAAACAAAACATTTTCAACTTAAAAATGAAATGAAACAAATGAAAGTAAAATGCAATGTAATCTCTTCAGCAATCAAAATACTTTTTGAATGTAACAGTGTTCTGATTGCAAAATTCGAATCGTATCTGTAGTGGAATGCAGTTTTTGTATTTTAAAGACGTAATCCTGTTACATGTTTTCGTTACTCTCCAAACTTGTAAAGGGTCATGCGAACAACACTTGCGCAGATTGGATAAACCAGTAAGAACGCCAGTAAATATGTACAAGAAATCAGTGTAATGGGGAAAAATCTACCTGTGTTGATTGGTTTATGCTTAACATTACCCTGATAAAGGAAAACCGTTTAAGGTGTTTACATAACCTTACACGTTATTGGCCTATTAGGCATAATCAATGTAAGAACGTGCATGTAAATGCACTCAATGAATGCAATCACAAAAAAAAGAAGAAAAAAATAAACATATGACAGAGTCATACTGCTCCATTATGGAACTGGAACAATCTGTTTTATTGCAACTTCAGCCTAATTTTCAAAGTCTTTTTATACTTGCCTTGGGTAAAATCGTACACTAATTTGATACAGTAATGTGCAACAAATCTCTCCTCAGGGTAGTTGAAATGATAATAAACTTAAACACACTGCTAAAGCACCACAAATAACAATCTTCTAGTTTGGCCACACCAAACAACTGAACCAATAAAATCAGAGTGCATACAGCCTTTGTTGTTCACAGAATGATTGTATGATGTGTGGAAGTCTGTATCGGATGGGATCTCAGAAACTCTGCCTCCCACTGAGCAAACATCATAACACATCCAATATTCATACTGCCCTGGAAATATCTCTTCTCCCCATTTGGCATGACAAAATTAAGCCATAAGGAGCTAGCCATTCAAAACTGCAGGCAAATAAATCTTTGAACACACGGTACATTTGGCCTCATCTAATATGGGACTTAACATTTGAGCCACTAGGTTTGTGGTACACCGAGTGACCTAAACATTCCAATCAAACACTGTTGCATTATTCCATGCTGCTATCCAAGATAGTTAGTCGTCTTTTGAGAAAGGTCATTTTATGATCACAATCATATAGTGATTTTGATTCTGCGGTTCACTGGTGACATTTCCATGCTGTATTTCCTACCTGACTAAGATAACTGCCAGACTCAGCCAATTAGGGATTTCTTTTTTTTTTCTCCACATCCACAGCTTTAAAAACATTTGAGAATGGCAAAGATATTTAGGCTGCAGATCTAATAGAAGCATGATGACATTTGAAAACACAGTCCCATTTATATGTCCTGAACAATCACAGTGCTGAGGTATAGGTGCGATTTGTCCTTTAATACTAATGTTTTTAGGAACAATCCAACTGTGAGTAACCTGCTATTAAAACAGAAAAACCTTCGCAATTTTGCAACTCTAAGATAAACATTTAAGTAGACAAAATAAAAAAAAAGGGCAGTAAACCAAGTTACTAGCCTTAATCTGACTAGCCTTAAAAATAAATATGAGTCCCAATGTTTACAATGTCTCCAAATTATATGACACACTCAGTACATTAACATACACTTTAAAAGTTCAATTTTTGTGGGACTAAAACAATAATTTGTCTGTTTTTTGTTTGTTTTTTGTCTGACTGAAAAATACCAGATTATGCAATTGCTGCTCAGCTTAATCCAGCATGTATACAAGTTAATCGGACCACAGTTGGCCTCAGCGTTTTGCAAATGCTCCAAGATAGAGGTAATGTGCAACTTTTGAAAAACCGCTATATGTCATGCATCCTTGGACAGTAGCTTGATTATAAATGTGCATGCAAATAAACCTAAAGGGCTGCAACCCAAGACAGCATTTAAGGCATCTCATACCTCATTCACACTGGGCTCTGGTCCCGGGATTTTGCCGGGGTCAATGCCTGGGAGCCTTCTATGTGAACGCAAGCCAGAGCCGGAATGCCTGTTAATTTGGTCCCAGGATCAGACCCTAGTAACATTGCCGGGATCAATCCCGGAACGTGTCTGTGTGAACAAAAGGCAGAGCCGATCCCAGGAATGGTATATGTCGTATGTCGTAGTGATGACGTATTTATCATGAGAAGGAGAAAGTCTGTATCAGAATAGAGATTTAACAGTTTACGGTTTATTGCGGTAAAAAAACAAAAACATTAATACGGCTGTCATAGATTGCCATTTTCTCATTCGTGGCATTCTATGGACATAAAGTCAGTTTTTAAAGTCAGTACGTTTTTTTCTGATCCCCCCCCCAAATCCAATTAAAGGAATTAATGTTTCCATTGTAAATATCTGTTCAACAAAGAAACAATAGGCTACAATTACAGCATCACTAACCTGCCGTGATCAAATAAACTCCTTTGTCATTCAAAGCACTGCACACACAATGTCAGAGCGGTACGGTGTGGTTGAAGTCTGCGATGTATGAATACTTTGGATATGTAAAATGTTGATGATGGTAACCCAAACTGTGTCAGAAAAGAGCCATCTCATGCAGGATACTCCAAACCTGAAGTAAAATCTTCATGAGCATCATCTCAAGGAATTTGTATATAGTATAGTATATAGGCTAATAAATTATAGACCCCTTAAATAAGAAACACAACCATATACAGTACATTTCGGAAGATTTGTAATAACTCAGCTTTAAATCGCCGCTGCGCTTGCAACCTTATGACAAGCCAACTGTTTGTTCATACATTTATTTTTTTTAACCCCAAAAGGGGCAAGAACATAACGATACAGAATTTTATATATATATACATAGAAATGCTAACATGTGAATCGAGTCTCCCATGTGCCTCACATGAATAGCACTATTTTGTGTCCTGCTCTGCGTTGTTGTCTGTGAAGTCAGCTATTAAATCAGTCACTTGTAAGGTTCCATTTGAGTGACTACGTTCACATAAGTCAATGTATAGGATTGACAACTGCATATTAAAAGGTGCGAGTCTCTAAATGTCCTGTTAATACATCAGCTTACAGTAGCGGCTTGAATACTATCCATGTGAATGAATAACCAAAGTCAGAACCGTACTCTATCCTCCCAACAGCCTTGAGTTACAACTGTAACCAGACATCTTTTTCAGACACTGTAACCATACTTTTGACAGACTGAAGTGTCAAAGAAGTGTCTAGAATTGACCAAGAAAGAGTGGCAGTTCTGCGGATGGAAACACCTTGTTGATGAGAGAGGTCAACAGAGAATGGCCAGACTAGTTCAAACTGATAAAGTCTACTGTAACTCAGATAACCGCTCTGTACAATTGTGGTGAAAAGAATATCATCTCAGGATGCTATTCTGAGATGCGGGTTGGCGCTGTTTTGGAGGCACGAGGGGGACCTACACAATATTAGGCAGGTGGTTTTAATGTTGTGGCTAATCGGTGTATGTTGGCAGTTGACAGCAAGGTAGTGCACTAGGTTTAAGAAGAGAGCTTTAAAACAGAGAATACTGTTAAAATGAGCTACTCAGAAGCAAACAAAAAAAAAAATGCACCAGCGAGCCATTGCATTTAACCTTAACCCATCCTTTAGTCCAGCAGGCCCCTAGGGAGACTGCAGTCCATTCAGACCCTCGGCCTCTGCTCGCACTCTGAACTTTTCTAAGCTTTACGTTCAGACATGGAAAATGTCACATTAACACAAAGTGCTTTAGGTACCCTAAAAACAACAAACCTCAACATTTCACTCACCTTCCTGATAGTTTCATGACAAGCTACTGCTGCACTAAATGATGGCATAAGCTAGATGTTATCTCACTTTGGAGTGTTATTAGCAAGTTGCTATGCAGTTGCTGATGGCACGCTGCACGAGTGTTTGTAGCCTGCTTAGCATTGCTTATTCTTATACGTTCAACGTTTTATCCTTTGTCATTTTACAGCGTGTTTTGGGTTTTTCCGCTTTTCTACTGTTTCATCTGTGTGTATTTTACCTGTTGCTGCTGGCGCATAGCTGGAGTCTGTGTTTGTAGCCTGCTAGCTTTTTAAGCATTGCTTATCTATCTATTTTCAGCTTTTAATCCTTAACATCTGTCATTTTTCAGCATGAATCGGGTTTTCCCCCACATTATTCTCTTATCGCAATTCAACTGCATGCATTTCTGCGTGCATCCACTTTCTATTTTATATCACAATTAAACTCCTCTGTGTTACACGGATTATTGTACTGATCTCAAAGCACCACTTATCAAGAACAACCATAACAACAGTTGCGTGAGGGATTCACATCGATCTCAAACACTCACCGCTCAGGAATAACCAACAACAACAAACAATTGCTGTAAGTCATGGCATCCACTCATATTATTTCTTCCTGCATTGCATGTCACATGTTTACTATAACTTCTTCCGTCAGCAGTGAGGGATTCACATGTGATAAATATAAGGAATTAGTCAGGCTGACAGAGAAGGTTAATGAGTTGGAGACACACATCCAAACGATAGTAGAGATCAGTGAGAAAGAGAAGCCGGTAGATACCATTTTGGATGCGGGTAGTACAACGAGCAACACACACACTTTGGTTCCAGCTCTAGAGCCCCTGCAGCAGGGCGTTTGGGTGATGTCTCGGTGGCATACTCGCTCAGCAAAGCGACACCACTCTCCCATTCCTGTTAGGGTTTCCAATCGATTCTCCCCACTCAGTGATGCACCCACTGAGAATCATGTTGAAAGAGACCTAATAATTGGTGATTCTATTTTAAGGAACGTGGAAATAAAGACTCCAGCCAGTTGTTAAATGCATTTCTGGCACTCGAGCATCTGACATCAGATCAAATTTACAAGTGCTGGCTAATGCTAAACATAGATTTTCTAAAACTGTTATTCATGTCGGCACTAATGATGTCCGGCTTCACCAGTTGGAGATCACTAGAGATAATGTTAAAGAGGTGTGTGTACTTCCAAAAACAATGTCAGACACTGTAATATGATCTGGCCCCCTCCCTGCTAATCGTGGTGACGAGGTTAATAGTAGATTAGTGTCACTGAATGGCTGTATGTCTGAGTGGTGTCCGAAAAATAGCATAGGATTTATAGACAATTGGAAGAGTTTTTGGTGTAGACCTGACCTGCTAAAGAGAGACGGACTCCATCTCTCCAGGGAAGGTGCCGCTCTCCTCTCTAGTAATTTAGCTCATAGTCTTAATAATGATCGTATTTGGCTAACTGGGGCCCAGGTCAGGAAGCAGACAAACTGGTTAATACGAACGTCTGCTAACTCCCTTGAAATGTCACACAGGTCACACAAACACATAGAGACTGTATCGCCTAGATATCACATAGAGACTGTGTCTGTTCCCTGAACTACAAAACTTTCACTAAATGATTTAGAAGAAATTTGATTAAGGTCAAACTTGAAAACAATAAATAAATAAAAGATAAACATCATATGAAGGTAGGGCTACTAAACATTAGATCTCTTTCTATCAAAGCACTAACTGTAAATGAAATTATTGCAGATCATAGTTTGGATGCACTCTGTTTGACCGAAACCTGGCTTAAACCGGATGAATAAATTATTTTAAATGATTCTACTCCCCCAGGTTATTGTTATAAACATGAGCCTCATCTGAAGGGTTGAGGAGGAGGTGTTGCTACAATTTACAGTGAAGTTTTTGGTGTTACTCAGAGGACAGGATATAAATTTAAGTCTTTTGAACTAATAATGCCTAATGTGACACCGTCAGATTTAAATAAAAAAACTCTGTCATCTTCTGCCCTTGCTACAGTATGTAGATTCTGATTGTCTTGGTAAATTTGCTAATTTTTTTTATCAGATCTTGTAGTTTCTGTAGATAGAGCTTTAATTGTTGGTGACTTCAAGTCTAGAAGAACTTGATGAAATAACAGAAAATAGTGAAAGTGTCGCCCCCCTTCGATTAAAGAAAATTAAAGAAAAAAGCCCCGCACCACGGTACAAAGATCACACTCATGCTCTCAAGAGAGCAGCTCGGAAAATGGAGCGCAAGTGGAAGAATACAAAATTAGAATTTTGCGGTGCATGGAAGGATAGTGTCTGTAGCTACAGACAGGCACCAAAAGCTGCCAGGTCATCATATTTTAGCAAACTCATAGAAAATAACCACAACAATCCTAGGTGTTTATTCAGCACTGTGGCTAAATTGGTTAGGAATAAAATCTCAACTGAACCAGATATTCTATTGCAGCACAATAGTAATGAGTTCATGAATTTTTTTACTGATAAAATTGAAATTATCAGAAATAAAATTGGAATTATGCAATCAGCTGTCACAGTACCTCAGAAAACAGTGTCTTACAATATTCCTCACGTGCAACTTCAATTCTTCGCTGTCACAGGTCATGAAGAGCAAATAAAACTTATCGAAAAATCAAAAGCCACAACAGGTATGTTAGATCCAATACCAAATAAGCTCTTAAAAGAGGTATTCCCAGTAATCTCAGAACCTCTTCTTTATATTATTAACTCCTCGCTATCCTTAGGACATGTCCCAAGAAACTTTAAAATGGCAGTTATCAAACTGCTTATTAAGAAGCCACAACTTGATCCTGCAGAACTGGCTAATTATAGACTGATTTCAAATCTACCATTTATGTCAAAAATATTAGAAAAGGTAGTGTCCTCCCAACTATGTTCATTTCTACAGAGAAATAGTATATATGAACAATTTCAGTCAGGATTTAGGCCCCATCACAGTACAGAGACTGCACATATCAGAGTTACAATTATTTGCTCTTATCATCTGATCATTGCGGCATTTAACTTCTAGTGCTTTTATATCTTAGAACTGCCCTCGACACAATAGATCAAGACATTCTCTTGAATAGGCTAGAGAATTATGTTGGCATTTGAGGACTTGCATTAGCATGGTTTAGGTCCTATTTAGCAGACCACTACCACTAGGTCTATGTAAATGGGTAATTGTCAAACCAAACAAAAGTTAAGTATGGAGTGCCACAGGGATCAGTTTTAGGGCCTCTGCTTTTCTCCTTTTATATGCTTCCCCTGGGAGATGTTATCAGGAATCGGAGAATACATTTGCACTGTTATGCCGACGATACCCAACTTTATATTTCTTCAAAACCTGACAAAATTTCAAAATTTCAAAATTAGCAAAGTGTATCAATGAAATTAAAGATTGGATGTCCAGAAATTTCCTTCTACTCAATTCCAACAAAACAGAGGTACTAATTATTGGACCAAAAACCTCCAAAAATAAGCTGCTAAAATATAATTTGACTCTCTATGGATGTACTGTTACATCGTCTTCAACAGCGAAGAACTTCGGTTTTATATTTGATACCAATCTGTCCTTTGAAAATCAAATTACCGATGTTTGTAGAACAGTATTCTTCCACCTAAGAAATACTGCTAAATTACGACACATGCTCTCTGTTGCTGATGCCGAAAACCAATTCATGCGTTCATGACCTCAAGACTAGATTATTGTAATGCATTACTGGGAGGATGTCCAGCAAGATCAATAAATAACTTCAATTGGTTCAAAATGCAGCAGCCAGAGTGCTGACTAGAACCAAGAAATATGATCATATTAGACCCATTTTATCATCGTTACATTGGCTACCTGTTAAATTTAATATTGATTTTAAAATTCTGTTGACTGCATACAAAGCTTTGAATGGTCTAGCTCCGCAGTACTTAAGTGACCTTCTACCATGCTATATTCCATCACGTTCATTACGATCGCAACATTCTGGCCTATTAATAGTTCTTAGAATATTAAAATCCACAAAAGGACATAGATCCTTTTCATATTTGGCTCCTAAACTATGGAATAGTCTCCCTAACACTGTTCGAGATGCAGACACACTCACTCAGTTTAAGTCTAGACTAAAGACTCATCTATTTAGCCAGGCATACACCTAAATTATCCATCAACTCACAATTAGGCTGCTTTAGTTAAGTCTGCCGGAACCAGAAACCAGACACATTGATCATGATCTATAACTCTGCAATAAATTGAATGGCATCTATGCTAATATTATTCTATTTGTATCCCTGTCTCAACCTCAGGACTATCCTGAGGTCACCATAACCGGGCTGGATTCAGCTCCATTCCTGCTTCGTGCTGGACTCCACTGCTACGTGTCTCTGAGTGATGATGACTAAATGCAGCCGGTGCCAGCCAAACATCACTTCAGTCTATTACGATGGACTTCAGAGGATGAACTGATGCCAACTCCAACCATAAGACATGGGATACATCATATGCCATTGCCTGAACCTTGGATTTAGGATAGACCTCACCAAAATTACCGGCCAGTTGAACTGCGATGCACCTCACTGATCTCTGTATTACCTCGGTCTAATGATGGACTACAGTCTTATAATGCAATACATAGACTATCAATTAATTGCCAACCAAAAGCCTTCATCAGCCAATTAACAAAGGACAATGCATCTATGTGAACTTCTGCAGTTAATCCAGGATGAACTTCAAAGACATTAGTCATTAATCTTACAGTTCATACCAAAGCTTTGTTTAAACACTGACCCTTAACACTTACTTGGTTTAATAATTTTAAACCATGACTTGCACTATACATAATTAAGTAATATTGGCATTATATTCATGATGTTGGCCAGAGGGGAACTGGCCCCACAGTGAGTCTGGTTTCTCCCAAGGTTATTTTTCTCCATTAACCAACATCTTATAGAGTTTTTTGTTCCTTACCACAGTCGTCTTCGGCTTGCTCACTGGGTTTCTAAATACAATTATTATTTAATTACTTATTTTTAAACACAATTCACAATCGTATTTTATCAAACTACACAATGATGACCTAAGACATGTAGAGATATTACAGTTTCATTTCCTGTTAATGCATGATCTTCTGTAAAGCTGCTTTGAAACGATGTGTGTTGTGAAAGGCGCTATACAAATAAAAATGACTTGACCTCATTTTGAAATTCCAAACCCGTATGACTTTCTTCTGTAGAACACAAAAGGAGATGTTTTGAAGAATGTTCAACTCTGCTCTTCAAAATAGACAAATAATGCACATTAAAAGTGGTCCATAGAACGTGTGCACTTTCACGTGTTCTGAAGCCATATGAAAGCTTTGTTTGAGGAACAGGCTGAAATTTCAATGTTTGCTGAAAATCTTGCCTTCTTCCACAGCTCTCAAATATCATTTATGTTCGCATATTATAAATTTAGAGCCCGAACACATGATGCCATTGATTCTTATGTGTGTCATAACCACACAGCGCATATTAAATATACTTTGCTGAAGAGCAAACTCTAAAAGATTTAAGATCTGTGGGGAAGGTTTTGTTTTTTTGTCGTTTCCGGTACAATGCTAATGAATGGCTTCAGAAGACAGAAAAAATATAGTGCACAAGTCCTTTTGATTGATTTTATGATATTTTTGGAAATTTAAAGCCTCTGTTCACTGTATGCACATAAATGACTACACATTTAGAATGACATGAGGATGAGTAAATGGTGATTTAATTTCTAGGGACGACTTGCCTTGGAGCCCAATAATGAGCTGTATACTTAGCTCTACAGTACACAATTAATTAAACACAGAAAAAAACAAAACAGAAATAAAACATTTACTGAAGGAAAAAAAGATGATACATGGAAAATTAATGAGCAAAACTGCAAATGACCTTTCTCAAATTAGTGTTCCTCATGGAAGATTTCTTAGCACAAAACATTTACTGTAAGTCAGCAAGCCACACTTTCCAATGAGAGAGATCATTGTTGACCTCTTATACAGGATCTGGATGTCAACAATTAGCATAATTAATGTCACTGGAGTCTCTGGTTGAGTGGAAGTCAACACTGTTTATTTGCACACTTACAGCAGAAGATGAATAATAACTTTGTGGGAGAGCGGAAAGGGACGGTGAACAATGACGCAATCCTGAAACCATTAAAATCTTCTCAGACTGATCTTAGAGGCAACAATTAACATTAGAGTTTACTGAGGTCAACATGTCATTCAGGGAAGGTTTCAACATTTCAAATCTTTCTTTGTTCTTCTCAGAACCTGTAATTATGTGGGTGACGAAAAGCTATTTTTCCTTGCATGAAAGGAAAGTGATACATCTAAAAGCAACAAGTTCCTATTTCCCCTCATTCATGAAATAAGCAGAAAAACAAAGATATTTTTGTGAACACTGTAAATAAATGCTGCTGTGCGTAGAACATTTGACAACCTTACAACATACAGTGAAGAAAGAAAAAAGTCCTGCACATGCAGCATGCAAATCTTTATTATATTACAACACTTTGGTCGAAGACCTACTTCAGACAACCTGTAAATTTTTCTAAAGATTCTTCCAGTTGCAAATTGAGTATATTAGTTGTATCAGTTACTAATTGGGGATTACCTGATAGGTTTCACCAAAGATGCTGGTGATGTCCTCAACTATCACTGTCTGCTTGAGCACAATTTATTTTATTTAAAATAAATCCCTCTATTTCTGTTCGGCATAGATGTTCAAAGCTTCCTATTCGCATTATGATAATTGTGAATCACCATGCATTCACGATGCATTCACAATTACTCCCAATTTACACATACAATCCTGGGCAAAAGAAATAGGCCAAGACCCAAAATGGCAAAGCATTAAGCTTTTAATGGTCTTAACCACAAATCATTGGTCAGGAAATTAGCAAGAATTGAACAATAGATAAAGTAACTTAATATGGGATGGCTTTTCCCTTTGATTTATTTTTCTTTCTTTTTTTTTCTCCCCAATTTGGAATGCCCAATTCCCAATGCGCTCTAAGTCCTCGTGGTGGCATAGTGACTCGCCTCAATCCAGGTGGTAGAGGGCGAATCTCAGTTGCATCTGCGTCTGAGACCGTCAATCCACGCATCTTATCACATGGCATGTTGAGCGTGTTACCGCGGAGACCTAGCGCGTGTGGAGGCATCACGCTATTCTCCGCGGCATCCACGCATAATGCACCACTGCCCCACCCAGAGCGAGAACCACTTTATAGCGACCACGAGGAGGTTAACCCAACATAACTCTACCCACCCTAGCAACCGGGCCAATTGGTTGCTTAGGAAGCCTGACTGGAGTCACTGAAGCACGCCCTGGATTCGAATTTGCGACTCCAGGTGTGGTAGTCAGCGTCTTTACTTGCTGAGCTACCCAGGCCCCCTCCCTTTGATTTCTTTAAATATTTAAGCCTTGTGGATAATCTTGCAGCCAGCTTTTTACAGAAAGAAGAGTCAGTGTTGTTCCACTCAATGTTGATGGATTCAAACGGTTGATGAGTAGTTGAAAACGTTTCCTGGTTATTCTGAGTTTAATGTGAGACCAAATATTCTCTATAGGGTTCAAATCTGGACTCTGACCAGGCCAAACATAAGCCTGATGGATTTGTTCTCAAGCCACTTCTTGGTAGTCTTTGTAGTGTGGGCAGGAGCATTGTCTTGTTGAAAAATAACATCTGATCATTCCTCTTTAAAAACTACTTTTCAATTGTGGGAAGCAAGCCTTTCTGAAATATTCTCCTGTACTCCAAAGCATTCATTGACTTTTGAAGCAGCTCATCAGTACCAGCAGCTGAAAAGGCTCCCCACATCATGACACTTCTTCCTCCATGCTTCACTATGGTAGAGATACATTCACTATTATTTCTCACCAGATCTTCAAAGACAGAACTCTGCTGAACCACTCCGAATCAAACTTTCCATATTCTGCCAAAAACTTCATTCTGTCTTTGATATTTTTCTGAGACAGCAATGGCATTTTAACATCTTCTAGACACAAAACCTGCATTATATAAACTCCCGGTTATTGTTCTTCTCGAAAGAGTCTTGTTTTTTGAGGTCTTGAATTCTGCAAACAGTTTTTTTTAGGCTTTTTTCCCTGTATTTGAGAACTGTAAATTTCAGCAGGGGTCGTCCCTGCATGAAGAGGCTTTGGGCCTTCCAGATCCTTTCTTTCTGGCAACATCACCTGTTGTTTCAAAGCGTTGACCAATTCTCTTAATAGCTAATAGAGAAATGGGGATTTTCTCGGCCTTTAGGGTCTTGTAAACTTCAGAATAGCTACAGTTGGCCTGACGCAGACCAGCTATGTGGTTTCTGACAGCAACCCCTGCATTATACTTTGCTTTTATTTTTGGAGCAGATTTTCTCACTCCTTTACCTCAGGACTCACAACACCGCATATTGTAGATCTCTTCTGGCTCTATCACTCCTGGTTCCATTTATGAGCTTGTTATCAGGCCTTTGATGGGCTGCATCAGATGTGGCAAAAAGTTAAGAAAAAAAACATCCCAGAAGATATTTTTGAAAAATTGTGCACACCCAGATGTTATTTTAATCATTATCATGATTTTACCTTTGCATACAAGAAGACTTTATAAGTGAATTTCCTTTTTCCAGTTTTTTCCCAAACAGTTCACTGCAGTAAAAGTTAATGAGCAAATGGTGGCACAGAAGTGCACCAGGAGTGCATTTATTATTGCTAATTTCCTGACCAATGACTTGTTGTGGAGACCATTAAAAGCTTAATGTTTTGCCATTTTGGGCTTGGTCTATTCTTTTTTTCTTTTTTTTTCAGGAGTGCATATTTATGAAAGTTTCATGAGTTAGGCCCATTGATTTTTAAAGTGTTATTAAGCCTTGCCAACATAAACATTTGGATTTATTTTATACATTGCACATTGTTAAGAATTCTGCCGAATTAAATGTCACCAAGGCAACATTATCCAGCTGGTGAGCATAAATGGGTTTTTGATGAATTTGCAAAAATGACTTATGATAGTCTTGGAAGCATCGGGTAAGAATGGGTTGGAAATTATAAACAAATCAGTAAAGTTTTGTACCGTAAGTAATTGTTTTCTAACAATGGCTTTTTTGTGTTAGTGTTGAATGTGTTGAATGTGCTTAGTGCTGAATGAAAAATATTGATTTTTCATATATAGAATATAAAAGTTTTGACATATATATTTGTCTAAAAGAAATATTGGTAGGGCAAATAGAAAAGTGTGAACCACACTTTTTCAAATACCTATTTACCTTCAATCAACCTCAAGATTTCTCATATATTAAAGCCAATCTCTCTCCACATGCTAAGAATAGAAGCCATTCTGTTCCATTTGGCAGGTTTTGTGAACAAAGGACTAATCCCCTCGATATCCTAATTCGCAAAGTTCCTGAATGATAATGCTGTAGTCCTGCATCTCTGCTTTAGTGAGTGTGGGGAACTATTCACCAAAAACCCTCTCAACCGGATAGAACAATGGGGGATTAATTGAGCCGTGGCAAATGGTACCCATAAGAGAGAAAAATCAGCTTGGGCACAGAACAGGACAAATGAGATTGAGATTGAACCCTCACAGTGGGGTCTCACAAAGAGCAAAACATTTTATGGAATTTCCAGGTCTGGATATTTTACAGGGAAGAATTTACAGTCCAAATAAAGTCTTTAAATAGATGGTTGGTGTAGACCAGGAGCTTGTTAAAATCTGATGTTCACAGTCATTTTAATATTAGATGCCATGTCTGTCACAATGAATGCTTCCAGTAAACAGACAAAATTACATTACTTTATGACGCAACACAACATTTTAAAAGAATAACATACGTATCTACCCAGTGTCTGATAGTACAGACATAATATTAGTGATGTTAGAAATAGCCATCCTTTCCCATCATTTCCTTCAGTGTAAAATAATGATGGGAAGCAGGAATATTTGCCTTAATTAGTGACTGATAAATCGGCCAGGTCAACTAATGGCAAAATTATGTGCATTCAACTTAACCTGTAAATAAATAACTTACGCTTTAATGCGGATCAAAGCTTTCAACAGTACAAAATACTTAGTCAAACTGTATTTGTAGTATCCACTGCTGTGTTAACAGCAAAATATTGCTTAATTTCAGCCATGCACGTCATCATGAAGTTAAAACTTAATATGAAGCTATTGGTATGTCCAGCAAAGTGCAGTACAGCGATTATGAAGACTGTCAGCAATGAAAGGATTTTGACATGGACTGCTGAGATGTTATAACTGGTAAGCGGAGAGCTGAGACAGGCCAGACATATGAGAAAGAAGTCAAAGGAGTTCTAAATCAATGTTTCTAGGTCAGTGATTTTAAGAGGGAGCCATGAGGCACATCTTTCTCTTTTACACTTCAGGGGAAAAATGGGAAGATGACAAGACAAGTGTAAAAGGAAAAGTCTAAAGAAGAAAACCTCATCCCACACAAAGCCTGATGCAACACTTTAAGCTGTAAAAGTTTCACTGATGACTCCAAAGCTGGGAGAAAAATAAGCAGAACCCAGGCTTCATAATTCGATGCACATCTTTTCATCACTGAGGCCATGACCAATTATGATGATATCCAAATCATTAGATTAAATCATTAAAAAATAAAGTGGAGCAGGCCTGCAGAAAGATGACCTTAAATGAAAAGCAAGGTCAGAAGAGAAGAGGCAGGCTGGGAGGTGATGTGTTCATAAATAAGCAAGGCAATATAAATGCCAAGACTCATATCGCACAGCAGTAACATAGATCCAGCTCGCCGACGAGAAGATAGGTCTCAGTTCTCAGAAACTCTGCATCTTTGTTCCCTGCTATTGTCCTTTATATCTGTATGTATGCTCATTCAGAGTCTTGACTTCTCACATTTAAAGTCAGGGATGAAAGACTGGTTCAGCTTAGGGATGGGCATTTTGGTCATTTTGTGTACTCGAGTACTCGAAGTAATTACTCGAGTACTGGTGGGGGGGAGGCACACATAGACATGCACATACCGTATATAGTATGTACATATATGCTATACGTCTTTGGCTGCTGCATTGCATGTCTTTGTTGTTGTTCATTACTAATGTAGTCTGTTACAATAAGTACAAAAGAGGGCATAATAAAAATATAATGTATGACATTTTGTCCTTACGTAAAGACTCGCTGGCCAATTCATTGAAACAATGCTCAGAAAACGCGTCTGTTCTTCCTTCAGGTTACTGTAATAAGCTTAGTAGGTGCGCACCACTGTTTCTGAACCATGTATCTGCAAACCGCAGTTGGCGTGACTGGAGACGCCATAACAATCGCGTTTTTATAACGGTGTGTTAAGTTGAAATTAGTTTTGAAGACCTTGCGTTCTGTTACATTCAGCTATGCTTCATCTAGATGTATGAAAGAAAGATTTCACGTCGTGTGTGTGCATGCGCTTCTCTATAGGCTGTCTTTGCCCCAGACACAAAGTCATGCTGCGCTCTGTTGGAGTTAGTTGCTGTGATGATTCATGATTTCTCCCATTTAACTTGGAATTTTAAACTTCATACAGGGAAAACTGCAAATGGAATGCCACTTTATGTTAGACTTACAACTTGTGCGGAAATCTTCAGCTCTGATTTTGCTGAGATGCAGGTGTGTGACATCACGCAAACATGCCGGCACCGAAGGAGATTCGCAGTAAATGATAAACATTAAATAATATACATTAATGAGTCAAAGTTTCCACATTATATGGCAATAAAACTTGTTTAGCAAGTCTGTGCAGAGACAGATGTTCAAAACACGGGGATTAAACTTTCTTCTGATTACCGTAAACCTGTTGAAAAAAACGCTAGCATTGCAGCATCATTTATCAGTTTGGTTGCTATGAAATGTCTCTGTTGACAATCAAGGTACTGCTGAAAATCACAGCTTAATCAATCTCAAAATTAAAAATAAAGCCTCTCTTTGATACATTTGTATATAACTCTTAGCAATTATTTTAATTTTGAATTCAGTGAAAAGTCACGTCACGGATTTTCATGATCTTTCATTATTTTCATGATCGATCATTGCTGTCAATTCCAAGTACTCGTGCCCACCTCTAGTTCAGCTATTCTTTTTCATCTAAAACCACATCAAAAGTCAGATTCATTTTGCTTCCTGCAGAAAGATGTGACAGAGAAACATGCACCAATGGAATGCCGGATATTTCTGTGGCTATGTTCGGAATGACATACTAAAATACTACTCTTACCACTTCTGCAGTAAAGCACATAAACGGTTCCATTTCCAATGTGACAAATTAATTGTATTTTACATTTTTGATTTTTACCACCTCTTTTTGACTCATTTGATTGGACTGCCAATCTTTAAGACATATTTACACATTAATACATTTTTATAGATACAAAATGGACTTGTTGCACTCAAATGCAACAAGAAGAGGTCATTTGACAACGTAACATAAAATTGTTTGAAACGTCTGTCATGAAATGTTTATTCAGCTATTTTATTTTTAATACTAGGCAAAGTAGTTAGCTTGTATTCTTTTGCAAACACAGCCCAAATCTTTTGAACTTCTTTTTTGGCAAATGCATCTTTGTCAGACAGGAACATCATTTTGATTTCCCTTTGTTGAAAATCTTTAGCAATTAAATTTTCTCATTGCTATGATCAGAGTAATTTGCTCCCTCAAAAAAATCTTCAAACAGCCCTGGCATTAATATTCATCAGCTCCAGATCTCAGTGGGCGATTATTGCTGGCTCACCGTTCGAGAATTTGTGTAGGGTTTTTTGTTTAGGATTTTTAATTCCCTTTTCTGAATCTTAAACTCCTGTGATGTGGGAGGAATACAACTTTGTCTATGTCGAGAATTTATTAAACACACCACTGTAAACAATACCAGACAGGTCAACAGCACAGCACTGACATAAAAGCAGAGAACTTAGTAGAGACGTGTAACTGTGGGAGTTGACTACACCAATGGACTGAGGGTACATGGGTCTATAATTTCTTAGCTTATATACTGTATTTTCACTTACATTCATCACTGCAAGTTCCGTGGGATGGTGCTAATGGAGACCATTGATGCTGCCTTGTAAGTCTTTTAAATAACATGAATAAACATATGAATCTGACCTATTTATACCATGCTTTGTATTGTCTTTGTAATGTGGCAATAAATATTTTAAATGTGTGTATTTTTTTACCTCTTTGTCCATGCTGTCAAGATCTTCTTTGCAGAGTGTGTAAAGTGGCATGGTTTCAGACATGCTGGGCTGTCGTTTCCTGCGTGAGGGTCCAGGCTGCTCATCGTCACGACTCGATCCTGCAGCCCCCTCCAGTTGTTGAGACCCCTGACCTAACCTAAAGAAACACATACACAAACAATCAGTCAACACCCTCAAAAAAGATCAGCAGCTGGTGAAGCAAATTACAGAGTAATCATTCATTGTTGCTCAAAACATCCTGGGTACAAGATGTTTATCAAGAGCGCAAAAGCTCTGTTTGCTCTGATAGAACACCAGAGCAGAACAGCAGTTCTCTTGGTTAGAGCAGCTCCTGAATAAGCAATCTAAGGTAAATCAAGCACTCACATACAGGGCAAGCCTGTCCACACCAGACAGCACACACTAAATAACATCTACACTTCAGTCTGAAAAGCCACAAAATGATAATTATGGTAATTCTGCAGCAGGGAGACAGAAGGTGAGTGCAGACAACATCCAAATCAATTAGTCTCTTTCAACACGGCACTTGTACCTTTAACAAGCATGTTTTAAAGACCCGGCACACATCCACGAGTTTAATTTTACAAAGGCTGTGTTTATGTAAACAACATGCTTCGTTAAGTCCAATATATACTCTACACAAATATTAGGGCTGGGCACCGATACAGATTTATCAGTTTGATTAAATTCACAAGAACTCGATTTGATTTTTGATTCAGTTGGCCATATTTCAGTCATAAAGTCAGTTTTGCTTACATTTGAAAGCAATTGGACAATTCTCATTACCAATTTGATACCACAATAAAAAATACAAACTAATTTGAGTAAATATTACTTCAAGTTATTAAGTAAATATTAAAGACAAGTAAACAGTAATAAAGAAAGAAGCTACAGAACAAAGAAAACAGTGCTTGAAGGTTTTAACAGCCATATCAAGTTTTCAAATAAACAAGAAATGTAACAAAACTAATTTAATTGCTGGTCTTCACTGTATGATTATAATACACTGCCTGGCCCCCCAAAAAAGTAGCATAATCTAATATTTTGTTGGACCACCTTTAGCTTTGATTACGGCGAGCATTCGTCATGGCATAGTTCCGACAACCTTATGCAACATCACAACATTTATTTCTGTCCAAAAATCCATTGATGGGATAATCTGGTCATTCAGTACATCCAGGTTGTAAGCTGACTTCATTTTATTGCTGCATAACATTGTTGAGCCTAGACCTGACCAACTGAAGCAGCCCCAGATAATAACACTGCCTTAAATCCAAACAGTGATTTTGTTTTGGCCAGGCAGTGTACATATTGTGTTTTAAAGCTACTAAACTTATTAAACCAAGAGCAGTGTTTTTTTTTTTATTTTATTTAATTTTTTATTGCTGTTTGATTAAAATGAACAATATATCATACAGCAGCAGGTCTAATAGAGCAGTGTTTCCCAGCCACTGTACCGCGGCAGACTAGTGTGCCGTGAAAAATTGTCAGGTGTGCCGTGGAAAATTATACATTTCCACAAAATAAATAAATGCATGAAAAAAAAGTAATAATTTCAGGGATCCAACATAATCGGTTTACTTTTGTGATTGTGAAGAGCAATGATTAATGTGCAAAAGTGACTGATATTTATACACGTTAAGTGTCTTTCACATGACTCGCGTCAGCGCTGCAGAATACATTGAAGTCTATGAAGTGACGGCACTTTATAACAAAGTGTTTTTCACACACATGATTTTGCTTCACCAATAATGTCTTTGGGAGTACGAAGCAACAAGAAATATTTAAAAACTGTCCAAATTTGTGAAGAGACCTTGAATGTAATTTCTTTTAATTAAAAATTACCTTATCATTTATGAATATCAGAGACCCCAGTTATTGAACTAATTTAAATTTACAAAGAAAACGCTTAGACTTAAACATAAACGAGTCCTTTTATTACTTTCTGCAATCAAAGCAACTGCAAGCTTTTTTCTCTCTTCCAAATACATGTTTTCAATGTTTACTGTGCACACCTCCCACTTTTTTACGTGGCAAACTCGTAAAATCACCCCTCTGTGACGCTTTCTGCAACTCTTGTCATGTGGAGGGCAATGTGGCGCTTGACGCTGGCGCTGAACGGAGCGTTGACGCCTCGACTCAACTCATGTGAAATGCGCTTTACAATGACGAAAGAACATTATTGAAACTCAAAATTATCATTATTTGTCTATTACTGTAGTCTTCTCTGATAAAAGCCATGCTCAGCTGTTTAAATAAGCTACTGTAGGAAAATGATCCCGTAGATCTGCTTTGCGTTTCTAATTCTTATACTGAAGTCAGTAGATTTGTAGCCATTCAAGTTTTAATAAAGGAGAAGGTAAGGACGTTATTGAAACTCACTATTATTAGACTATTATTGTTGTCTTTTTGGATGAAAAATAACGCTCAGACTGAAGGAAGACTGTAGATCTTCTTTGTTCTTTTAATGCTTAAACACTATAAAGTCTCTTGGTAGATTTTGGTCATGAACGTCTCAGAATGATTCACTGACTCACTCATAGCACATAAGACGCTCATTTGTCGCCACTTAGTGACATTTCCAGAAGGGGTCACTGAACTAATCAGTTAATAAAATTGAACAAATTTGTGAAACAGAAGCAAGCCTCACCAAAATACTCTTTATTTTGCAGCTAATTTTGCACAATTATAAACTTGAATGAACGAATCAATAAAATAGCTGAAATTGGTGCTTGAAAAAATGTTTGTGGACCAGTGATTGTCTTACCTTTTTCGCCCCTCATGAGTTTGCATCCCTGTAATTTGTTGTGGCATTGCAAGAACAAATCTACAAATTAGAAAAGAAGCAAATTTGTTGTTTTTTCATTACCCATTTAGCACTCTTGCCACCTGTGGCCTCACACAGCATAGCCTACCTATGTGACTTGTTTTTTGATTTTTTGTTTTTTGCATAGCTGAATTTCAAACATTACAAGTAAACACGCTACTAAGACGGACAGAAAACATGGACAAGTTCTTGAAAAGGAAAAATATTGACGATGGTTAGCCTATGTGGGATAGTGGTGCCGTAGGATTTTTTAGTTGTAAAAAGTGTGCCGTAGCAGAAAAAAGGTTGGGAAACACTGTAATAGACCCATTAACACTTAAAAATACACTTTTTGTCCCGTTGTTTACGTTTCCTTTAGTTTAGACATGAATGAATGTAAGAATTCTGAAGTGTATTTTACCACACACGTGCACGTGATTTTGGAAATCGATATCGGGATCGTTTAAATGAAGATCACGTACATTTACCCTGCCCCAGCAAATATGTGCGTGCAAACATTTCTAGCTGCACAAACTTGATCGCAAGGCACGTTATTTCATTCCATAATGCGTCAAAATGCAACTCATAATGCAATAAAACTGTATTTGAGGTGTTGTCATTTATCATCTGGAGAACACATGTATGTGGTGGGGCAGTGGTGGCTCAGTGGTTAAGGCTCTGGGTTACTGATCAGAAGGTTGGGGGTTCAAGCCCCAGCACTGCCACGATGCCACTGCTGGGCCCTTGAGCAAGGCCCTTAACCCTATCCACTCCAGGGGCACCATATCATGGCTGACCCTGCACTCTGACCCCAGCTTAGCTGGGATATGTGAAAAAAAGAATTTCACTGTATATGTGCAAATGTATAATGTGTGATAAATAAATATAATTATAATTAATTATTGATCTACTATGCAAAGATGTTAGCTAATCATAATCTAACTCTAAAGGCTAAGTATACTCCAATACTCCACTTGGTGTCAGCCCAGTTTGAACCTTGCATACCAGTACGCATCTGTGTGCGTATGGCCATATGTGCCTGGAATTGAGAGAAGTAAACAGTATCACAAAGCCGCCACAGCGCGTATGCACGAACGTGCTCGCACGCAAATTTCCGAAACATAAAATGGCAGGGGAAGAGTCATTTGTATTCTTGGGGAAAGTTATTTCTGAGTGCATGACTCTATTCATTAGTAAAGCTCTACCTGATTTGCCGGAAAATCTACCAACCCCTAAACTTAACCCTAACAAATCCAGTAAAGCTTTACAAATAAATATAAATGACTCTTCTCCAGTCATTCTCTTCCGATGCCCACAAGGGCTCGCAGTAAATATTGAGTAACCTTTAAAAGGCTAGAATGTTGGACTGTATATGAGATGTAACGCACATGGAAAAACAAAGCATAATCAAGTCTTTAAATGAAAGGCAGCACCAAAACAGCTCATTTCAGACAGTGAGAAAGAGGTGAGAAATGGTCATGCATTACTAATATATTAGTATATATATATATATACATAAAAGGTTACTTATATTTTAAATGGACCTCAGGGAAAATAATAATATTAACAAATATGTTGCGACTTCTTTAAGGAAAGATATTCTGAAGGGCAAATTTCAAAAGAAAGAGCTGAGAAAAGATAAAGCACACTCTTGCCTTCTTTTCTTCGGAAAAGAAAAACGATACAGAAAATCCAAACCAGTATTGCTGTGAATACATGCCTCCTAATCTACAACTTGTGAACCTTCAGTTTTATTCAAGATGCATTCACACTCAACCACTTGTGCACCTGACTATCCCATAGTTATTTGAAATATCCACCATGTTTCCATAGTAACAGAGCCAGACTCAAGAGGTCTGATGGGAAAGTTCAAGACTGGTCTGCCAAGCAAACAAACTCTGAAATCACAGCAGTGACACAGAGGGATGCTGGAGCTAAACAAACCGTCTCCTCCTGCTGACATGAGAGAGACTGTGACTAACACTAGACAGCAGAGAATTGTGGGAAATCTGCTGGACAGAGCAGCATCTGTGCATGAAGTGTCCCATCAGTGCTAACAGCTAAACAAAACACCTGTGAAATTCACATTATTGAAGGTTTTTATACGGTCTTAGTTATTTACATTTACTTGGTCAGAATTCACCAACATGTAAGAAATTCAATGTAATAAATTCAAATAAAATGTAACATAAATGAACAAAAAAAAAAAATCTCATGAGCGAACATTTGGTTCCTAAAATTCAAATCTAAATATCCTATCCATTTAATTCATAACCATGAAATTGGACATGATCAATACAGTCAGCTGAAATAATACAAATATATGCAATATTCAAAATACCCCATTATGGTATTTGCAAGGCAGCACTGCACTGAAGTTAATTGTGCTCTCTTGACATTCAAAAAAAGTATTCGGAGACCAAACTCTTTATTTTAATAAACATTGCTAATTAATTTACATTTAAGTTACTTTCTAAAACACTTTTCCAGCAAAAGTTTTTGTTTTTCTCTAAACTAATTCAAATGTCAATATTTGTTGTTCCATGTTTCTTACAATTACTTGTTTCAGCAGTCACAGAAATGCAAATGTGTTATATTCTACATGCAATCTCCACTAATATTAAATATTATTTTAGAAATGTGTAACCCAAGTAATGTCCTTATAATTAATTAACTTAAATGTGCAATATGTAACATTTTATTTTATGTAATATTTGCCTTTTTTTGCCAATGTGTGAACGGCTTGTAATACAACTTAAAAAATGAGCCCTTCCCGGACTTCCTAGGTTGCCTATTAAAGCCTGTAGACTGATTTTCATGCGAAGGGAGCGGGTCGCTTTTGCCGGGAAAATCCAAAGAATGTGACGTTTATTTACACTCCTGAGAGCCTTGCCTCAGTAATAGCTTCTCTTCCACATCAACAGACAGTCTGCAACACTAGGTAACGTTATCTTAGAGATGGAATCCAGCAAACATCCGGCTCCCAGCACAACACCGACTCCTACACAAACTCCGAGTAAGCCAAAAAGAAAAAAAAAAAGATTTATCTACTGAATCCCATCTGGCTAAGCGGGAATGTGATCATGGTCGAGCGAAAACTAGAGTGAACATCGGTAGGGCATTTGATTCCTGGAGGGACCTTCGTTCGGTTTTGGGGATCAAAACCGACCCTGAACTGGCGTTCTTCTTATTGGACAGATAAGCTTACATAACCGCAAAGCATGTGAAATATAGTGCCATAAGGATTGATCTGTGTAATTTTAGCTAAACTACAATAATACATTAAATGAATGCTAGACAATGTTCAAGATAATGCAAAAAGCTCCATTCATTAGTGTAACGTAACTTGGTTCAATCTATTATTATAAAACAGCGCATCGATATATCAAAATGACAGTTGTGTTGGAATCACATCAATACTGAATTGTGTCAACATATTTATAATGTAAAGTCTATTTTATAAACAACTACTGTCATCAAACACCGACATAGGCTATCGTATAAATGCATTCAATGTATCATGCAAAGAAAAGTGATTATTTCAATCTACAGTCTCACATAGTCAGACCTATATCCACACTTTGTTTTCGCCCTGTTCCAGCACTGGAGAGTCAAATATAATATACAGTCTCAAAGTTTGTAGTAAAACAATCAGAACTGTGTAATTTTAATTATGCTGCCTCATCAGTCAGCATGATGTCGGTGGATCACGTTCAGTCTCGCTTTCATATGGAGTGTGCGCGCGATCACGAGCAACAGGCTGCAGTTCACTTAACGGCCACAGGTGTCATTAATAAGGGTTTCTGAATCTTACATACTGCACCTTTAGATTGAAAGTCAGTAATTGTAATCTGATTACAAGAATTAAAAATATTTTGTGTTAAACTACAGTAACTAATTACTTTGGAATCAAAAGTCACCCAACACTGTTTATGAATAAGTGATAGGTCTCCACCTTTTTGAGGATGATAGTTTTACAATAAAAGGCAATTATTTGTATTTAGCCTATTGATTTGTTAAATATCTGTAACACACCCTGATGAAAATGACTCTAATGGGTCTGTTCTAAAACCTAGTGAGCATCCTCCAGAAGCCCAGAGAGGGCCTCTGGAAACATCATAGGTGCTCCCGACGCAAAGGCTGTTCCAAAAGGTTAGTATCTTAATTATGCTGCCTCTTAAGATATCTTGCTTGGCCAAATTCTAAGGTAGCATCTTGTGTATCCTTCCCCGGGTAGGCCATACCAGAGTGCATCGTGATGAGCTTGGCGGAAAAATAAATCCAAGATGGCGGACGAAGGGAGAGAAATTTAGATTATAAATATACTTACACTGATCACCCACAACATTAAAACCACCTCCCTAATATTGTGCAGGTCCCCCTCGTGCCACCAAAACAGTGCCAACCTGCATCTCAGAATAGCATTCTGAGATGATATTCTTCTCAACAAAATTGTACAGAGTGGTTGTCTGAGTTACCGTAGACTTGCCATTCTCTGTTGACCTCTCTCATCAACAAGGCGTTTCCATCCACTGAACTGCCCCTCACTGGATGTTTTTTGTTTCTTTCCAAATTGCCCCTCAAGTGCCTCCAAGTGCGCAAGAATTACATTTGTCACTTGAGGCGAAAGCACCAAGTCATCAACTCATGGAAACATGGAAAAAATACCCTCCTCGTCTCGCTCTCTCCATCTTTGAATTTTCTTCAGAAAACCATCCATCTTGTCATAGAGCTGAATGGCATGTGTATTATGGCCCTGCATAGAACTGTTGAGTTTGTTCAGCTCAGAGAAAACATCTGCTAGATATGCCAGTTAAGTGAGCCAAATAATGTCACTGAATTTTGTAGCCAGCTCTGCGCAAAGTTGAAAAGTAAAAACTTGTGAATAAATGCACGTAACTCAAACACGCGCAAAAATACTGATCCACGAGAAAGCAAATGGACCTCTGAATGATAAAGTAGCGTGGTGTGTTCTTTTCCTGCAGCAAAAAGACATGTTTGCAAATCACTCCTCTTAATAAAATTAACAGCCTTCTCAACAGAATCCATAACGTCGGCAAATTCTGCACTCATTTCTTTGGCAACGAGAGACTCTCTGTGTAACATGCAGTGAGTCCATAGCGCATGCAGGGCTACTTTTTGACAAGCACTATCAGTTCACTTTTCTAACCGGCCATGGATCTCGCACCATCAGTACACAATGCAACGCATTTTGCCCAGGGTATGTAATTTTCTCTGAAAAAAACTCAGAAAATTTCAGAACTTGGTGTGCATTCAGGAAGCTGTTTTTCCTCCTGCATTTTGTTTTGGTATGCAAAAAGCACAAATGCCAAAAGCTGTGCATCCTTTGAGACATCTGTAGACTCATCCAGCTCATCTGTAGACTCATCAAAAGGCCTCTGCCAACTTCAGTTTCTCTATCAGTAGCGCTCTCACATCAGATTACATTTAATCAATCCGTCAAGCATTGGTTGTGTCCGACAAGGGAATGGTTTTCAGTTTATTTACACATTCATCATTTCCAAACATTGTTTTGTACATATCACTGGCTGCAGGCAATATCAAATCTTCTGCGATTGTATATGTTTTTTTACACTGAGCAATCCTAAGAGCAACTTGAAAAAGCTAGCTTACCAACGTTAGCTGATTTTCTCATAATTTTCTGTTGGCCTTGGAAAGATTTGAGGCTAGCCTGAAAGTATTCCAGTGGTTTGTCTCTCAAGTGGCCATGGTTTGTCTCCAAATGACACTGCAGCTTTGATAGCTTCATGCTTTCTTTTGACAGCTCAGCTGAACAAATGACACACACTGGCAATGCAATGCCCTCCGTGTCCTTATAAGTCAATCCAAACTTTAGATATGTTCCTAAATATTTTCGAGACTTCTCTCGTTTGCATTTGGCCGTAGCTGCTACTGTAGCAGCTGTAGCAGGTGTGTTAGCCTCCACATCTGGATTTTCACCAGTTGTTTCTGAAGAGGTGGAATCTCGAGCTTGGGGTGTAGATATTACAAAACGATCCATTCTATTATGCTCATTAGTATTAATTATTAAACTGTAGTGTTGGGGGCCTGGGTAGCTCAGTGGTAAAAGATGCTAGCTACCACCCCTGGAGTTCGCCAGTTCGCTAGTTCGAAACCCAGGGTGTGCTGAGTGACTCCAGCCAGGACTCCTAAGCAACCAAATTGGCCCGGTTGCTAGGGAGGGTAGAGTCACACGGAGTAGCCTCCTCGTGGTCGCTATAACGTGGTTCGTTCTCTGTGGGGCACGTGGTGAGTTGAACGCGGATGCCGCGGTGGATGGCATGAAGCCTCTGCTTTTGGAAAAGGTCATGAGGTATCAGTGTATTCTCCCTGTTAATTCAGAGTCTGGGGGACAGAGCTTCAACTTCTCTCAAGAGATTATGGGAGAAAGATTTAAACTTGGTATTGGAGGAGGGAGAGTGGGCTAGGATTCTAAAAAACGTCAAGTCTACATCTAGAGATGCAAGGGTGCATCTTATGGAATTTAAGATCCAAGAATTTTGGTTGAGGGTTCAGAGTTTTATGTGTGACGTATTGGACACTCAAATTACATTTTGCCCCAGACTCTGTATTTTAGGAGATGGGGTGGTCATTAATATAGGGGATAAATACATAATAAATTGGGTCATAGCCAGTGTTATGATCAGCAGACAGGTCATTCTAAGGGGATGGAATTCGGCTGGAGCGCCCTCATTTCAAGAGTGGTACACAGAGATGGGCAGGGTAGCGGCATTCAAAGAAATGTCATATAGAAGGCTTGGCAACTTGGATTCATTTAATGAAAAATGGGGCAGCTATTTAGCCTTTTTAGAAGGCTCTCAGGGAGGGGCAGTGGAGATATATGTGTAGTTTTAAATGTGTGTGATTATTTTTATTATTTTTTTGTATACTCAAGCTGTGACCACAGGGATGTTTGTTGAGGGTCAGGGTGGGGTTGGGGATTGGGAGGGGGAAAGGGAAAGGGAATAATGGGGGTTAAAAGTTGATTCTGTGAATATATGTTTTGCTTTTCTGTTTCAATTGTGTGAATAAAAAAAAAGTGTTAATCGGAAGAAATAAAAAAAGAATGTTCTTAGTCACCATTCACTTTCATCATTTCTTCCATACAAAGAAAGTGAATACTGAATGAATCTGTTATTCTGCTTGTGTTCTTTTTGTGTTCCACAGAGGAGTGAAAGTAATGTGGGTTTGGAACAACGCAAGTAAATGATGACACTTTTTTTTTTTTTGGTAAAGTATCCCTAGAGTCACTTACAGTATATACGTTAAATTTCAATATATTTGTATACAAATGGAAAGGTTATGTCACATGTTAATCCACAAAGCACTGTAAGAATACATAAAAGTAAACACTGACTTTTAAAATGATCAATTTAAATAAATCCTTGTGAGATGTTTTCTTTGTCTTCTATGTTTATGGTGCTATTGTAGTGCATTATGCAAAACATCAAATTAAATCAGCAAATTAAAATTAAGGTTTTCTGCTCATAGTTCAATTAAAATAATATGAATACAGTTTACTAAAAAAGTTAGTGAATGCAATTAAATTTTTTGAGTTACAAAAACTGATAAACATTAGTTAATGCAGTGTTTTTTCAATGAACTAAACCTTTTAATTCAATGCTATTTAAGATCTTTAAGTTCTTTCAATTGAAAATTGTTTGTTTGTTTGTTCAACCAGCCAAAAAAAACTTTTTTAGAGCAATGAGTTTCCATAATATTTTACATTAGTTGTACTTGTCCAGGCTTACAGTGGGGGAATGATGGTGTGCCATGTGAGGCAAATTTAGTTCAGCTACAATTCATACAGCCAAACAGACAGCCACCAATGAATTTCATAACTACCATATAACAATTTATATTTAATTAAAGAAAAATATCTCTATGACATTTCCAATGATTTGTGATTACAAGAAAAGGATTTCTATTTTATACAGTTTTGTTAATCTCACAAAGAGCATTTTGAAGCTGAATGTTGAAGCTGACTATCACAAGGAAAAATTGTATTCAACCTAAAAATGTCCAAGACTTTGAAACCTTTAAGGCTGCAGTGACAAAAATAAATTTCTAGCAAATTAGCTATTTTGGAGCTGAGCTTTTGCTATATTTTAAGCTGATCAATTATTTATTTATTTATTTATTTTCATTTTGAATGTCTCATCCAGGCCTAGAAAACACAATTTTATAATTACCTAGTATTTCCAGTTTTTCATGACTATTGGGAACTTGTACTGTTGTAAATGTAAAATAAAGTCTTAAATTAACAGTTCTCAGAAGGACATCATGTGCTTCTAAAAACATGTTCTCGGAATTACAGGCACATGTAGTTCTTTTCTCGAGTGCTACCTAGCAAAAAAAGAGGAACATGGGTGATTTTGTATTAATGCTTGTGGCCTCTCTTTTTTTTTTTTTCAACAAGCCCTGTTGCCAGGAGACCAACTAAATCCTCTCATCAGCAGCGCAAGAGCACTTACTGTGATCCAATGTGTGATATGTTCACATAGCCCGGCTATTCACTCAAGCACATAAAGTTTTGCTGTTTACGGAGTACAGGCTAAAAACAGGACTGCACACTCATTAAGAAATATTAGTGCAGCATTTAAAAGCAAGCAGTGTTTATAGAGAGTGTATCATGTGTATGTGTATGACTTTCTTTCTTCTGCAGAACACAAATGAAGATTTTTAGAAGAATATCTCAGCTCTGTAGGTCCATACAATGCAAGTGAATGGTGGCCAGAACTTTGAAGCACCAAAAAGGCACATAAAGGCAGCATAAAAGTTTTCCATAAGACTCCAGTAGTTTAATCCATGTCTTCTGAAGTGATCCAATTGGTTTTGGGTGAGAACAGACCAAAATACAACTCCTTTTTCACTATAAATCTTGACAGGAGTCTCCTTGGCGATCATGATTATAAGCTCGATTACACTTCCTATAGTGCCATCTAGTACTCTGTGCATGCGTCAAGCACTAGGAAGTGTAATCAAACTTGAAATCATGATTGTGTTTAGAGAGTGCATATGGCAAGATGTAAAGTGAAAAAAAAGTGTTATATTTTGGTCTGTTTTCATCCAAAACAAATTAGACCACTTCAGAAAACTTGGATTAAACCACAGGAGTCTTATGGATTACTTTAATGCTGCCTTTAACTACATTTTGGAGCTTCAAATTTCTGGTCACCATTCACTTGCATTGTATGGACCTACAGAGCTGAGACAGTCTTCTAAAAATCTTAATTTGTGTTCCGTAGAAGAATGAAAGTCATACACATCTGGGATGCCATGAGGGTGAGTAAATGATGAGAGAATTTTGATTTTTGGTGAACTATCCTTTTAAGGTGGTACATTAAGCTTTAATGAATCCAGTGGTAGGAACATTCTTTATTATGGAATTTACACACAAGTCGGGGGCATGATTAGAATCTTTTTACCTGTTATTTTTCAGACAAATATTTTTTGCAGCATTCAAATCACGTTTCCCTTAACTCACATCTTTTCTAATATATTTCTATCCTCCACAGATGCTGACACTGGAGCTGTAGTTTTCCCTTCATCTCTTTCGGTCTGCATTAACAGTCTTGTTTATATTATTTCCTTGTAAGAGTAATGGCCAAAGGTGCTGATGAAATTTGCTAATCATTTCGGTTTCACAATCTCACGTGTGACAAAGTGCAATGCTTTATTTCTCTCTGATTTTACTTAGAGCTATAAGATTAATGTGAAATAGGCTCCATGAGAAATCCAATATGAGCTGATAAAGAAAAGGCAAGCGCAGCATATAGGCTATAGACTTTTAAACGGCATCAGCAAAGGTCTTCCAGTTCCCTTCCCTTCCAGTTCAACCACTTTTATATTGTATTATATTGTCACGGTTCTGGCATTTGTGCCAGCTCATACTGTTGTTTGTTTTTCTCTCTCCCTCGTGTCTCACAGGTGGAGCCGGCACAAGTGATCAGCGTTTCCATGGGAACTGTACATATATATATTAGTTTTCATATATATGATTTCATGCAATTTAGCATGCGAGATTGTACATTTTATTTTCATATTTTGCTTTTGATCACTTTAATAATTTTAGCTTTTGTACAAATTTCACATTCTATCGATTTATATGATGTCATGAAATTGCATTTTTAATAATGATACAAGCTGTTGTCACTATTTGAAATTTCATTAAAACAAAAATTAACAAAATATTTACAAAGCTGGAACCTAATGAAAATAAATGTATAATTATATTATTAAATATTCATTTAAATATAAAAAAAAAACATTTTACCAAACCCTTGCATAGATGCAGCACAAGCTGTTAATAATTATTTAATATTTACAGTGGTTTCTGAAGTCAAAATATTTCACAATGTATAACTGTGCCTTTTAAATATTTATATATTTAGACATTTATAACACTTACTACATTACTACATTTTGTAACATGTTTGTTTATATGCACTTGTGCGATTTATATTGAGTTTACATTGATATATATAACAAGTTGCACAGTGGTTTTTCCCTCATCTGTGCAATGTAAGATTAGAAATAATGTTTATTTTTATCTTTTTGATCACCAACTAACTGTAAATAACAGAAATGTTTTTAAAACAGAAATGAAATGAAACTGGGTGCCTGGGACTCGTCTTTGGATACAAAATACATGGAATGAAACAAAAGGAAACTTTTACTTGTATAATGTGTATGACTTGCTTGTACAAATATTTATTGTACATGTTGTCAAATTCAAATCAACAAGCTCTCGAGTTTTGCAACACTTATACCTTCTAACAGGCGCCCAGCAGGTGCGTTACTGGTCCATACTTTAAAAAGGAGAATCCGGGGAAAAGTTTAACCAAAGTCAGAGTTGACGTCGTTAAATGCAATGTCAATGCCATTTCACAGTTTAACTAAAGCGATGGTGACGGCGCGATCACAACAGATCCACACCCACTGCAACCAAATGAGGTAAATTTTCTTCAGGGTGCACACTCACGAAACACAACACGCTGTAAAAGACAAGACAGACTCCAGCTTCATAATCGCTACCTTCTTGTTCAGTAAAATGGATCGTGGCGCTCAAGTTCTTCTTCGCCACTACACAACTCAAGCCATGGTGAATAAAATCTGAATATTTACTTGCCAGTGGCTAATAAAATTCATATTTTAGTCCCATAGTGCGACATTTGGTTGCATATGCAAGTGATTTTTTAGCAGTGTAGACGGCTGACAAATTACTAATTACTTCTATAAAATGTTCATATTGCTGACTTCATCAAAATAATTTCACAGAAAATTTCACAGAAATGTTTTCAGAACCAGCTCCATTCTTTAAAAAATACCGGAATCATAAGATCTTCGTGACTTTCGGTTCCATTAATGGTAATTTTTCTGCCAACGTGGCTGGAACACCATCCTGAAATACTCTGACAGTGTTTCCAGCAGCACATTTCTGCAGCAGCGCTGCCCTCGACTGACTCTACAGCTTAAAACGCACAGCTCTACCAGTGTATTTGATTCCTGATCTCGAGCTGGCTCTTTTGAATCTACAGAGCGAAACATATGCGCTTCTGGTAAAGTTAGATTCCCAAAATAATTATTTAAAGGAGCCGGTTCTTTTGAATCTACAGCACAAAACATACAGCGCTTCCATTTATAGTCCGGCAAACAAGCAATCTGTTGTGTTACTGATGTGTAAGTTATGAATGTCCAACACAAAATTAAATAAGAAATGTGGAAATCTCACAAGACTTTAGGCTACAAAACACAGTCTAAACTGTCTCTGGAACTGTTACTGTTTATTTAATGATGACCTGTGTGATGACTTAAATCAAGCCGTGATGTTACTGACTGGTTGTTCATATGACAATGTATAATTAAAGATGCATGAGTGTTGTTGTAATAAGTGTAATTTTATAAAAGAATAAATGAATTAATGAAATTTGCATTTGCATTTTCAAATCGCCCCTTTTGGGTCAGAGCGGCTGGAAAATGGTCATGAAAATATACATTTTGACTGTTTTGGTGCAACAAAATGAGCTAAACTAAAATTATAAATAGACTTCAGGGAAAGTCCATGGGGCTGCAAAGCAGGATTCCTTCAGCCTCAAGGGCCACAATCCTTTTTTTTTTTTTTTTTGGCTTTATCTTTAAAAAAAAAAAAAAAATGATGTTACATTTATTGCCATATGTAGAACGCAGTTATGGTCAGCTCTGTTTTATCATTATGACACACTGGTTACCTAGTACACACACAGACACACACACACACACACACACACACAGGCTACACCAGAGATACCCTCAAAAACATGACATATATCCAAAACTAGATCCAAAAGTGCTTCAATGACAAATCATTAATATCTATGATTACCCTCAGGGTTTTGTTTAGGTTAGTAACGCAAATCACTAGCATTAAGGAGAGCATGTCTCAATGCCGGTATTCAGGATAAACGTTCTGTTATCACTGTTCACGAAGAGCATACATCTCTGTTAAGCTCTTCAAACGGGTTTGTCACCCGTTGACTCGCGCTGTGGCTGACAAGAGACTCAGAGCTAGAGGTTGCACTAGAAAAATCTTTATCCGTCACTCTGACGGACTGAGTTTCCGTCATGGTCTATTTTTATCCATCACTTTTCTTTTAATTTTATAAGTCATACATTCAGGGGTGTAGCATCCATTATAATGGCATATGCATGACAGTGGATAGGCTTATATGATTGATCTTTTGACTCCACAAATGCAAGGCTGGTGAAACAAAGGAGTTATTGGGTAAATATTCTACCTGTCAATCAACCGCTGTGCTAAAACAAGATTTTTCAAATTTGAAGGAAATAAACGTCCGATCAGAATATTTGAAAATGCACATACAAACATGCACAAGTTCACAGAACCTTTTCAGTGTGCCTGATATGACAATAAAGTGTCACAGATGAGAAGCACACACATCTCTGACACTCTAATACAGGCACTCCTCTAAAATAACTGACAATTCTGACAATTTTTTAATAAAGGTAACAAAATCTTTAAAAGCACATTTCATTAGTCGTGTATAGATAACCCACAATAATGAGGATATTGAGTAAGGGGGTGAACATTGTTAAAGTGCGGATTTGTAATCCGGCCCCTTGGAAATAGGAGAAAAAAATGTTGGCCCTCGCCGCCTTCAAAGTTGCCCATCCCTGCTCTAGGTTAATGTTTTTTTTTTCCTTTCTGTCAAAATGATGGACAGCATTTGAAAATATCCATCAATGTTTAAAAAAAAATCTGTAAATGACTGAGAATTTTAGGTTAACGCAACACTTGCTCAGAGCGCACATGTTTGAGAGAGACTGAAAGTGTGCTCAAATTGTTTCTACAGTATCAATGCAACTGATGCTGCACTCGTGTTATAAAGTAGCCTAAAGACAGTTTTATATTCCTGTCTTTGTTGTTTTATTCCTTCTTTACATCCGTTGCCATTTCTTTCTCCTCTATAATGGCACAATACTGAGAATTACCGTAAGTGCTCTAGAAAATAGGCACCTCAAAATGTATGCATATGTAATAATTTTATAAGATGACAACATCTTGCCGGCCACAAAAAGATCCAACCCGTGGGCCACCGGTTGAGCACCATGGATGTATACCATTAAGAGGCAGCAGATTATTAAGTACCTGAGATCTCCCTGTGCAGGTAGAGACGAGGATGATCCATGCGAGTGAAGATAAGAGGGCGGACGGGAAGCCTGTGGACCTCTGCGGATGAGTTTGCCGGTGACAGGGTCATATGTCCGCATCTCTGGCACTGGCGAGGGCTTGTGCTGAACGGGAGGGGGTGGGAACAGAGGACTGGCGACGGACCCCTGGACATCTGGAAATGTGGCGGGACTGCTGCTCCTTGATGACAGTAAGAACAAGTTTATCCTCTAAACAACCTAAAGGTATAGTTCACCCAAAAATGGCAATTCTGTCGTCATTTACTGACCCTCCTGTCAATCAGAGCCAATGCTAAGGATTTTTTCAGGGTTCGTACACATTTTGACTAGCAAATTTCCATGACTTTTCCATGACTTTTTCCAAAACTCTTTTGAAGCGTTTTCATATGTTTCTGCTAGGTCTGTCAATTTATTGTGTTAATTCGGTGCAATTAATTACATATAAAATGATGCGTTAAACAAATTAATGTAATTAATCATGTCCCCTGACCATAATATTGAATGTTTCTACCATCAGAGCAATTCAACTTGAAGTACCACCTGTTTTCATCAGGGGGCAGTAAATGAAACTCAAGCTGTATTGGCAAAGCGCAACTGTAGAACAAACTACACTCAGGCATGCTTGACACTTGCAAAATCCCAAAACGAGATCACGTTCTTGCGTTCAAACACAGTTGGACGGAGCGCAGTTCCGAATGCAGGGTCTCGAGACATGTTTTTTCTAAGTTTCAATCCACGTTTAAGTTGATACAGTGACCTAAAAACACTGTGCTTTTGGTGAGACACAACCAAAGTGCTCTAAAACCATTCGTCTGACGCATGTTTACATTGACGCGTCCTTAGAAAAGCCCTTATAATAAACATATCTCTGACAGATTGACTAATTCAACTGCAAAATGGACTGCTTTGGACAATAGGCCAATGATAGGATTATGTTCAATAATATAGAAATAAATATATTGCCTTTTAATGCCACTTTTTGTCTTAATCAATGCTTTACTTGTCTGCCACAATAATGTAATGCATTTTAATTATCTGAATTATTATTTTTATAATATATATAATTTTCATAATTTTTAAGTATAACTATTTACAATTATTTGATCATTATATATTATTATTATTATTATTATTATTGAATTATTGTTATTTGAGGGGCTTTCTCAGCAAATATTTGGATATGCGATAAACTGCGGTTAATTCGATTACATTTTTAATCGACTGACAGCCCTAGTTTCTACCCATTTGTGAAGAATAAAATTCAGCTTTGTGTATATAACAGTCAAAACATACACCTTATACAGTACCTTTAAAGCAATGACACAGCATCTGCTTTGTAATAATTGTTAGTTTTATTTATTTTTCCATTTATTTTTGCTTTGAACACACTGTTTTTGCCTTGTCTTGTCCTCTTATCACATCTTTTGGATGTCCCACTGTCAGCTTTTTAATGTCCACTTTGATTTTTAACATGCCACTTTTTTCCTTTTCAAACAAATAGTGGAAAATACCGGTATATAGGCTATGCATATACAGTAAAATGTTAACCGCTGGATTTAACATTAATTAAACTCCGAGCACCTTCTGAGATGGTCAGAGATCATTTGCAGTGCTCACTTATAAGACAAAATTCTTGAAAACTGTTTTCAGACCACTGGCACAGAGAGAAAATCTTTAAATGCGCATTCTGTGTCATAGCCACGGGAAGTAGGGGTGTTGGCGTGGCAGCACCCCCTGTTAAGTGCAGTCAAACCATCATATTCTGCGTTAATCTCGTTAACTAAAGTAATGACGGAAATGTTAAAGGGTATGTTCTTATTTCTGCAGAAGTGCCCATTTCCCCCCATTCTTTCCATTAATGATTGCTCATCAAGAAGTGGACAATTAACACTGCTCAGACTCGCAAGCAAACATCACCATCACCACATTCAAAGCCTTAATACAATCAAATAATAATGTAAATATGAAATTTACTCATTCCTTTACTTATACACTAACCATATGAACTTGAGCAATCGTGAGAGAACTTCTCATGCATTAATGAAGTGCAAAATGCACCAATGCATGGCGCTACGCCTATTCACAAACTACTCAGTTTACGCAGCAACACATTTTGCATGCTCTTGCTCCGCATGGGCCTGATTAGCACTTATTTGCGTTGCTCCGTGATCGCACCAAACGTAAAGAATTCTTAGCACACTGGTATTGCTGAAAATATTTTGTTTGAACATTCCATGACTTTTCCAAAACATTCAGTGTTAACTTGTTTTTCCATGACATTTCCAGGCCTGGAAAACACAATTTGTAAATTCCATGACTTTTCTAAGATTTCCATGACCGTACAAACCCTGTTTGTTCTACAGTCGGGCCAGTGGTTCGGATTTTTACTTGCCCTGCAAAGATTTTCACTGGTCCCAACACAAAAAATAAATAAAAAAATAGCTGTTTTTACCATCATGGCTTTAAAAAATCTGTCCAAAGCTAAATATTTTTTATACATATTTCATTTAAAGACAATTTGCCCCAAAATTGTATCACATTTATTATTTGCAAGATAGCAGTATTAGAGCTTTATGTTATGTAACCCCTATTGACAAGCCCGGTCCTTCCAAACCTGTGAGAAATTCTAAAGACAGTGCTGGTCTTTCATTTCCATGGGACTAGAACTTAATTTAAGCAAATATTTGAATACATTTCTATCTGTTTCTCACACAGTTATGGTATGGCTTTGGAAGACTTGGAATATAGTGCTCAAGTAAAATGGACTACATTAATGGGGGTTTTGCATCCTTTTTTAAGTTTGAAAAAAGCATTGAAAACTCAACTCAAGCCTTCAAAATATCTCCTTTTTTCTTCTGCATAAGTAAGTCATACCAGTTTGGAACAACATGAGAGTAAGTAAATAATGGCAGAATTTAAATTTTCGGGTGAGCTCTCTCTCTCTGAAAATACAACACATTATTTGAGTTTGATACTGCAATAATCAGCTCAAGCTGAAAGTTTGTTATAATAGTGCAGCGGTTTAAGAGTTTAATGTTTTATATTATATTCAGGAGTGCTGGAGTTTCTTAAAGTGCAAAAAACACAAAACATTTCTGACGAGTCAAGGAATTAAAAAGAAAGAAAAAAACACTGAGTAAGCCGAATTTTATTGCATGAGCATAAAAAAGGATGAAAGATGGAAGAGCATCAGAGAGAGAGAGAGATGAGAAAGGTGAATACCTGAGTGATTTGCTATAGTCTTCTTTGAGAGGAAAGAGTTGTTCCTCAACTCGCTCCCAGCGTTCCAGGCAGCCCCACAGCCAATCAGGATTCACCACATGAAGATGTTTACAGCCTTGAGCTTGACGCACTTTCTCAGTGCCTAAGAGACATAAGCACACACACATTAAATATTTCGCAAATATATCATATTCCGTAACATTACACGTTTTATAGCTAATGTTATTTTTATGACTGGATTCAGTGATTCTGTCCATGTTTTTCATATTGTGAAAGTCATGGGGCCCCATATGTGGTAACCGAGGTATAATTCATTCAGTGTAAATCCAAGGTGTAAAGGCCGTGAATTAATAATAATTAAAAAAAAAAAATAAGAAACTGCTGTCTGAATTTCATCATTGTCTAAAGTTTACAACTTTTTTTAGTTAACACAACTGCAATGGTGAAAAAAAAACAAAACACATTTTGCACTAGGGATGTGCAAAACTACAAATTTGCACTTATTTGGACAACCTGCTTCCTCACTATTTAACCTATAAATTAATTAGAAGTATGTGCTTTGTTAATGGAAAAGTTCTATCAGTCCAAATAAGACCTGAATTTAACCTGCTCACAGCCACCTACTGACTTTCACCGTGTCCTCTTTCAACTGATCATGTGTGAAGTTGGGTCTACACAAGCATGGCATCAGAAAAGCAGGGAGGCCAATCATGCCATTACACAAGCCAGCCACCAGACAAATGAACTGGCAGCAGAAGCTGAGATCTGTGAAGAGCTGTCAAAGAATATATATAATACATATAATGTATATTCTTTGACAGCTCTTCCACATATGTTGGCATTTGTGGACTTGCATTAGCATGGTTTAGGTCCTATTTAGCAGACCGCTACCACTTTGTCTGTGTAAAAGAGGAATTGTCAAATCTAACAAAAGTATGGTGTGCCACAAGGATCAGTTTTAGGGCCTCTACTTTTCTCTTTATACATGCTTCCCCTGAGAGATATTATCAGGAATCATGGAATAAGTTTCCACTGTTATGCCAACGATACCAATTTTTTATTTCTTCGAAACCCGACAAAATTTCAAAATTCTCCAAATTAGCAGAGTGTATCAACGAAATCAAAGATTGGATGGCCAGAAATTTCATCTACTCAATTCCAACAAAACAGAGGTACTAATTATTGGACCAAAAACCTCAAAAAATAAGCTGCCAAAATATTATTTGACTCTTGATTTGACTGTTACATCGTCTTCAACAGACGGTTTTATATTTGATACCAATCTGTCCTTTGAAAATCACATTTCCAATGCTTGTAGAACAGCATTCTTCCACCTCATAAATATTGTTAAGTTACGACATGCTCTCTGTTGCTGATGCCGAAAAAGAATTCATGCGTTCATGACCTCAAAAGTAGATTACTGTAATGCATTACTGGGAGGATCTCCTGCAAGCTCAATAAATAAACTTCAATTAGTTTAAAATGCAGCCGCCAGAGTGCTGACTAGAACTAAGAAATATGATCATATTAGCCCCATTTTATCATCGTTACATTGGCTACCTGTTAAATTTCGAATTAATTTTACAATTCTGTTAACTACGTACAAAGCTTTGAATGGTCTAGCTCCACAGTACTTAAGTGACCTTCTACCACGCTATATTCCATCACGTTGATTACGATCACAAAATTCTGGTCTATTAATAGTTCCTAGAATATCAAAATCCACAAAAGGACGTAGATCCTTTTCCTGTTTGGCTAATAAACTATGGAATAGTATCCCTAACAATGTTGGGACGCAGACACACACTCACTTAGTTTAAGTCTAGACCAAAGACTCATCTATTCAGCCAGGCATACACCTAATTTATCCATCAACTCACAATTAGGCTGCTCTAGTTAGGTCTGCCAAAAGCAGAAACATTTATCATAATCTATAACTCTGCAATAAATTGAATGGCATCTACGCTAATATTATTCTATTTGTTTCCCTGTCTCAACCTTGGGATTCATATCCCGAGGTAACCAGAGGCGGCCAGATGCAGCTCCGTTCCTGCTTGGTGTCGGACTCCACTGCTACGTGTCGCTGAGTGATGATGACTAAATGCAGCCGATGCCAGCCAGACATCACTTCAGTCTATTATGATAGACAATTGCATCTATGTGAAATTCTAAAAGACATTAGTCATTAATCTTACAGGTCATACAAAATCTCTGTTTAAACACTGACCCTTAACACTTAGTTTAATCATTTTAAACCATGACTTGCACTGCACACCAATAACTAATATTGGCATTATATTAATGATGTTGGCCAGAGGGGAACTGGCCCCCACAGTGAGCCTGGTTTCTCCCAAGGTTATTTTTCTCCATTAACCAACATCTTGTAGAGTTTTGTGTTCCTTGCCACAGTCACCTTCGGCTTGCTCACTGGGTTTCTAAATACAATTTATTATTTACTTATTTAATTATTTATTTTTATGCACAATTTACAATTAAATGTAATCAAACTACAGAATGATGACTCCAAGATGTTATAGATATTACAGTTTCATTTTCTTTTAATGCATGATTTTCTGTAAAGCTGCTTTGAGACAATGTGTGTTGTGAAAAGCACTATACAAATAAAAATGACATTACTAATACAAAGTGAAAGAAGTCCTTTGGCTTTGTGGTTTCTCTTCCTCTCATTAGCTGTTGGATATTAAACTGGTCTTATGGTCACTGTGTTTGGCAAAGGTGTGTGCTGATGGAGGAACAGAGGGACAGTAACGATTAAACTGAAAGTGTGGTGACACTGGAGTGTGGAAATGTTTATAGAGCTTAATGGTGGTCAATTAGACAGCACTCGAGCATAATTAGGTTTTCACCTGATCGTCCAAGTGTGATTCTCTGTGCCGGCTTCTGAGGAGGCAGATAGTGTTGAGATGTATCCAGGGGAACGACAGACTCATGTGAGTGAATTTTGTTGATCTCTAAACTAGAGATTTACACATTTGTTTCCCTTTTTTAATTAATCAGTCATCAGGTTTTTAAAGGAATAGTTCACCCAAAAATTTACTCACCCTCAGGCCATGCAAGATGTATCTGAATTTCTTCATGAAAACAGAATTTAAGAATTTTAGGATTTAATTTCAGGCCTCCTCCTTTAAATAATGCAAGTGAATGTACTCCATTTTTTTGACGGTCCAAAATACATATTTAGGGTGCATCAAAATAATCCAGACTCCAGGTGATAAAGTTCTTCTGAACCCAAACGACTGATTATTTTTAGAAACAAAACAATACTTATACACTTTTTAACTACAAATGTTCGCTTCCATACATCTCTGTGATGTGCGCTCATGAGAGCGATGACGTAAGCTTGTTGGTAAGGTCACACGTCACATGGCGGAGGAGGCAGGAAGTTTACAAGAGCTTAATTGTTTACAAGAGACGGAGCGCTGTACAAAAGTTTAATTGTCTTTGCAGTAGATTTGTAATTGTATAAGTGTATTGTTCAAAATGGTCGTTTGGTATGTGTATCCTGGATGCTTCAACCTTCAGAAACCCCAAAGAAAATGCACGGCAGGAAAAATATTAACTTTTTATCAATTGCCTATACATGATCATGAGCGACTGAAGCTCTGGCTTATCACGCTGAACCTGGATATCAGTACACCCCTACATTCTCTCAAATATTGGAGGATGTGCAGTGAACATTTTACCCCTGAGGATTTCAGACCATCGAAAGAAACAAAGGGTCGATATCTGAATTCATCGGCTGTGCCCGTGCTGTTTTTCCAGCGAACTCAGGTATGTGTGAAAACTTTGTCATTGTCACGCCTCCCTCGCGCTATGCACCTCCCTGCACTCAATTCACTCACTCATCACTGCCTGCATAAATAACTCACCTTCACACCATGTCACTGTCAAAAAAACATCTGAAAAAGTGTACAATCTATGTGACTATATGCAGCGTTTTGACCAAGTCTACCAGACATTAGCACAAAAAATATGTGTCTGAAATGGCTTTTGTGTTCTGCGAGAGAACCCAAGGTGTGTGTGATGATGTCTGTGGAAGCATTTTGCTGCTGGATTGGCTGCAAATATGCTGCTCACGGTAAAAACACATATGGCGGTCTCTCAGTAAGTATTTACTGTAGTTGGCTTTACAGTTTAATTATATTATTATGATCATATGCCTTAAAGGAATAGTTCACCCAAAAATTTAAATTCTCTCATTATTTACTCACCCTCATGCCATCCCAGATGTGTATGACTTTCTTTCTTCTGCAAAACACAAATTAAGATTTCTAGAAGAATATTTCAGCTCTGTAGGTCCATACAATGCAAGTGAATGGGTGCCAACATTTTGACCCTCCAAAAATCACATAAAGGCAGTATAAAGTAATCCATACGACTTGTGGTTAAATCCATATTTTCTTACGCAATATGAAAGGTGTGGGTGAGAAACGGACCAATATTTAAGTCAATTTCTGATAGTAATTCTTCTCCCTGCCAAGCAGGGGGAGTACGCATGAAGAATGTGAATCACCAAAAACACAAGAAGAAGAATGTGAAAGTTAAAGTGGAGGCTGACTGAGCAGGGAGGAGAATTTATAGTAAGAAAGAACCTAAATATTGATCTGTTTCTCACCCACACCTATCAAATCACTTCTGAAGACACTGATTTAACCACAGAGGTCAAATGGATTAGAGATTGCAACTGACTAGAGATTGCAATGGCAAGATGTAAAGTGGAAAAAAAGAGTTATATGTTGGTCTGTTCTCATTAAAAACCGATTGGATCCCTTCAGAAGACATCGATTAAACTACTGAAGTCATATGAATTACTTTTATGCTGCTTTTATGTGCTTGTTGGAGACATTTTGGCACCCATTCACTTGCATTGTATGGACCTACAGAGCTGAAATATTCCTCTAAAAATCTTCATTTTGGTTCTGCAGAAGAAAGAAAGTCATACACATCTGGGATGGCATAAGGGTGAGTAAATGATGAGAGAATTTTAATTTTTGGGTGAACTATTCCTTTAACAACTGGACTTCATGATTGCGGCGATGCATACAAATTTTCATTTTTCTCAGCATGTTATTCCAGTGAACTAGTGGACAGCCTTTTGAACAAAATGTGTTGCTCACTGTAAAAACATCGTGAATGTTGAAGATGAGGAAAATAAGACAGAAAAATATTACTAACATACAAAACAAATTGAAACCTCATAATAATCCTTATAATAATATTAATATTTCAGTATTATCTTAATAATATTATTTTAATTAAATTCAACTGGGCTCCAAATAGTGAGTTAAAATGGACTGAAGTTGTTCTGAAAGTCTCTGTGTGTATACAGAAAGTATGTACAGTTCAAGTCAGAAGTTTAAATACACCTTAGAACTCAGTTTTTCACTGAGGTCCGTTAGGATCACTACTTTATTTTAAGAATGTGAAATGTCAGAAAAATAGTAGAGAGAATGATTTATTTCAGCTTTTATTTCTTTCATCACATTCCCAGTGGGTCAGAAGTTTACATACACTTTGTTAGTATTTGGTAGCATTGCCTTTAAATTGTTTAACTTGGGTCAAATGTTTTGGTAGCCTTCCACAAGCTTCTCACAATAAGTTGCTGGAATTTTGGCCCATTCCTCCAGACAGAACTGGTGTAACTGAGTCAGGTTTGTAGGCCTCCTTGCTCACACACGCATTTTCAGTTCTGCCCACAAATTTTCTATCGGACTGAGGTCAGGGTTTTGTGATGGCCACTCCAATACCTTGACTTTGTTGTCCTTAAGCCATTTTGCCACAACTTTGGAGGTATGCTTGGGGTCATTTTCTATTTGTAAGACCCATTTGTGACCGAGCTTAAACTTCCTGGCTGATGTCTTGAGATGTTGCTTCAATATATCCACACAATTTTCCTTCCTCATGATGGCATCTGTTTTGTGAAGTGCACCAGTTCCTTCTGCAGCAAAGCACCCCCACAACATGATGCTGCCACCCCCATGCTTCACGGTTGGGATGGTGTTCTTCGGCTTGCAAGCCTTACCCTTTTTCCTCCAAACATAACAATGGTCATTATGGCCAAACAGTTCATCAGACCAGAGGACATTTCTCCAAAAATGTGCACTTGCAAACTGTAGTCTGGCTTTTTTATGGCTGTTTTGGAGCATCGGCTTCTTCCTCGCTGAGCAGCCTTTCAGGTTATGTCAATATAGGACTTGTTTTACTGTGGATATAGATACTTGTCTACCTGTTTCCTCCAGCATCTTCACAAGGTCGTTTGCTGTTGTTCTGGGATTGATTTGCATTTTTCACACCAAACTATGTTCATCTCTTGGAGACAGAATTCATCTCCTTCCTGAGCGGTATGATGGTTGCGTGGTCCCATGGTATTTATACTTGCGTACTATTGTTTGTACAGATGAACGTGGTACTTTCGGGCATTTGGAAATTGCTCCCAAGGATGAACCAGACTCTGAGTTCTTGGCTGATTTCTTTTGATTTTCCCATGATGTCAAGCAAAGAGGTACTGAGTTTGAAGGTAGGCCTTAAAATACATCCACAGGCACACCTCCAATTGACTCCAATTAGCCTATCAGGAGCTAACTGCCTAAAGGCTTGACATCATTTTCTGAAATTTTCCAAGCTGCTTAAAGGCACTTAACTTGGTGTATGTAAACTTCTGACACACTGGAATTGTGATATAGTCAATTAAAAGTGAAACAATCTGTCTGTAAACAATTGTTGGAAAAATTACTCATGTCATACCCAAAGTAAATGTCCTAAACGACTTGCCAAAACTATAGTTTGCTAATATGAAATCTGTGGAGTGGTTAAAAAATTAGTTTTAATGACTTCAACCTAAGTGTTTGTAAACTTCTGACTTCAACTGTATGTACAGTATATAGTATTTTTTTTAAATAATATTCATAGGCATTGTTCAATGCTATTATGTTTTATTGTTGTAGTAATGATTGTGTTTGCTTGCGTGAAAAAATATCGGTGGTATCGGATGAAAAGAAATCAACATCAGTTAATCTCTAATAAAAACACATTTTAACTTTGCATCTGAGTCAAAAGTAAACTGAACAACATTGGTCTGAGCAGCAGAGCTCCTGTTTATCAATGAAGGAGAAAGACCTTTCTCAACAAAAAATGTATATAATTTATTATATATTATAATAATTTATATCTAAATCAAATCCATAAGTGATGTTTAACAAATGTAAATTAATTTGCGGTCTTTGTATCGTGAAATTTGATAATCATTGATGCTCAACAAATATAAAATATCACCTATGAGCGAAACATCATAATCTGTAACTCTACACATGCAAATTTACATCCATAAAGTGTGGGGAAAGTTATTTTTAAGTATTGAAGATCTGTATTGAGTTTATTGTTCCCATTACTTGAGTGCAGTTTAGTGCAGTTTTACAATTGTAGGATCTACATTTTTGTGCAACTGAGACCTGAGTAACCTCTGTCGGGTTTCTTTATTAAGAGCCTATGCATATATTCTGCTACTAGTGTTTATCCACTCAAACAGCAGAACTAGGGATGGGCACGAGTTCTCGAGTACCCGAGTATTCAGAAGTGACAGCAATTATCGATCGTGAAAATGATAATCGATCATGAAAATCCGTGACGTGACTTTTCACTGAATTCAAAATTAAAATAATTGCTAAGAGTTATATACAAATGTATCAAAGAGAGGCTTTATTTTTAATTTTGAGATTGATTAAGTTGTGATTTTCAGCAGTACCTTGATTGTCAACAGAGACATTTCATAACAACCAAACTGATAAATGATGCTGCAATGCTAGCGTTTTTTTCAACAGGTTTACGGTAATCAGAAGAAAGTTTAATCCCCGTGTTTTGAACATCTGTCTCTGCACAGACTTGCTAAACAAGTTTTATTGCCATATAATGTGGAAACTTTGACTCATTAATGTATATTATTTAATAAAAGTGAATGTTTATCATTTACTGTAAATCTCCTTCGGTGCCGGCATGTTTGCGTGATGTCACACACCTGCATCTCAGCAAAATCAGAGCTGAAGATTTCCGCACAAGTTGTAAGTCTAACATAAAGTGGCATTCCATTTGCAGTTTTCCCTGTATGAAGTTTAAAATTCCAAGTTAAATGGGAGAAATCATGAATCATCACAGCAACTAACTCCAACAGAGCGCAGCATGACTTTGTGTCTGGGGCAAAGACAGCCTATAGAGAAGCGCATGCACACACACGACGTGAAATCTTTCTTTCATACATCTAGATGAAGCATAGCTGAATGTAACAGAACGCAAGGTCTTCAAAACTAATTTCAACTTAACACACCGTTATAAAAACGCGATTGTTATGGCGTCTCCAGTCACGCCAACTGCGGTTTGCAGATACATGGTTCAGAAACAGTGGTGCGCACCTACTAAGCTTATTACAGTAACCTGAAGGAAGAACAGACGCGTTTTCTGAGCATTGTTTCAATGAATTGGCCAGCGAGTCTTCACATAATGACAAAATATCATGCATTATATTTTGATTATGCCCTCTTTTGTACTTATTGTAACAGACTACATTATAACAGCCTTTAATAATGAATAGGCACTGGAACAACGACACACAATGCAGCAGACAAAACATGTAACATATATGTATACTGTATATGTACATGTCTCAGTAATTAAATAGTCTGCATGCGCTGCTCTCTGCCTTACTGTAGGTGCGCAGCTCTGTTTTCTGTAGTGTATTAAACATCCTCAAAGTCTGTGTGAGGCTAATGAGCTGAATGCATTATATTTACAGCTCTATGGATTAAGTAATTGCACATTTTCATAGTTCCAGTCCAAATATGCTTGGCCACTAAATGTTACAATGTTAATCTAAAGCAACCTCTTAACACAGTTTTTTGTGGACAGAAGAGTGGATAAGAGCATTTGTCTGCATTAAAAGATATTGTCAACTCTACTACAACTAGAAATGCCTTTCTTCAGTGTTTCCACCAAAATAAAGGCTTACAAGTTTAACCGGACCACATAGCTATGCCGCATGAAAGTTAAGAAAATACTACATAAATATGATACTATTTTATAATAACATGGTACCATTTTGTAACTATTAGATTATACAAAAATATATGTCCCTAGCAGTTTTTTTACTTAATAATAACTTATTATTGGGTTCCAAAGATAATGATGAAAAGTGGGCTCAGAACCAAAGTCGACAAAACTTAGTACACAGTGAACAGATACAATGTGAAGATGTTGTGAATCTTTTTTTCCCCTCTATATTAAACTGTTTTTTATTTATTTAGTCTGATTTTATTTAAGAGGACTGAAGTGTGAACACCCTTTCTTGAACGTTTTTTTTTATTGGCAGTGGAGAATGTTTGCCCATTACTAAATTTTAGGTTTTTTTTTTTATGTAAATATTCATATTTCAGTTCAAATCACAATAGCAATATTTTTCAAAATAGTCACAATTTGATTTGTCCAAATTGTTCAGCCCTAGTCATCATGACTTATTAAACTGATACAGCTTGAGCTGTCTGGCAACAAATACACTTCTTGAGCACTTCAACTGTGTTCCCTCTTTTACCAAATTTTATCAAATCTGCCATTGTTCATTTGAATCTAATAAAATGCAAAAGATATAAACACACTTTTGTCTGTAGGCCAGAGACCATCTGGACCAACTGTTTGCCTAGAAGCCATTCACAGGTGTGTTTGATCCTTTGATCTACACACACCACCTGGAGAAACCTGGCAGCAGTATCTCTCTCCAGCAGAACACCAGTGGTTGTCTACTGATGAGTCGTGACTCGTGACCAAAAATGTATCTGTTCTTATAGGGTCACAAACAACAGGGAAGAAACAATGTTAAATGCACATAATAAAATGCAACTAACCATTTAATCAGGCATAGTTAGGATAGCAAAATAAACAGGCTTATCAAGAGAAAACTCTTCCCATATCTTTTGTTGATGACATTAAATTTTCAATCAAGATGTTTCAGTTGTTGAAAACAATTATACAGACAAATAAATAACATAAAATCTAAAGTCACACACACAAGTGATTATCAATTGTTTGATGAGAGTTCATTGCCTTGTGGAATGAGGTAAATACTATACAGTGACAATTTCCACTCTTCGTAACAAAATCTCCTCACCCACACAAACAAGAACTTTTCAACCTCTGCTGCCTTGTGCTTCACAGAAACCTGGCTGAGTGAAGCCATTCCGGAGAGTGCGTTACATCTGCCGGCTTTCAGCTGTTCAGAGCGGATCGCATCACGGAGTTAACAGGGAAAACAAGAGGCAGTGGAACATGCTTTTATATCAGTGAAAGTTGGTGTACAGATGTAACAAGGTTAAAGAGGATGTGCTGTCCTAATTTGGAAGTGCTCTTTATTAACTGTAAGTCTTTCTACTCGCCGCGGGAGTTTTCCTCGTTTATTCTGGTGAGTGTGTATATTGTGCCAAATCCGTGTTTGAATGCGGCGCTGCAACAGCTGGCTGATCAAATCACAGACACAGAACAACAATACCCGGACTCAGTTAATATTATTCTTGGGGATTTTAACAAAGCAAACCTCACACATGAACTGCCCAAATACACTCTTTTAGCTGCATCATTTATTCAGTTGGCCTGCAGTGCTCTATAATACAGCAAACATAAAATAGGAAAAAGCATGTATTTGCTCCATAGGCTAAACATGAAAAAATGGCGCCATCTGGTGGAAAATATTTAAAATAAACAATTTTACGCCAATTAGCATTAGCAATATGAGTGAAACAGAACCCACTTTGAAGTGACCTGGAACAAATCTGTGACGTTTTACCTGGCGTGTTGAAGCGATAATCATTTCACTACAGCCGTCGTTTGTGCTGACCTCTCTGATTAGCAGAGACGAAGTCCATGTCCGCTCTACATCCAGTGTATACAGCACTACTCTGAATAAATTATGCACCAATCAGTCGAGTCAAATACAGCTCTTGAATAATTACCAATCAACCTCTGGTAGAGAACTGCTCAACAAATTTACAAAGGGATCAAAATAACAGTCACAACCTCCTATAGAGCCATTGCTTAATAGTGTTTAACAATGACAGTTTAAACCATAAAAATGAGCATAATTCAACAAATCAGCAGTTAAATCTGTCAAGATATCTAGAAGCAAACACATCTCTTTCCAAGTACAGTTCACACATCAAAGATCTCCTTTCAATTATCCATTACAGAATGGACATATCATTCCTGTCTGAGGGAACACATTAGTGGTTGCCCGATATGAGTTTTTTTTAAATGGCCAATGCCGATAGCCAGCAGGGTGGCCGATATAATGCCGATATATCACACAATTTAATATAGTAAATAATATATACATAAAATATCTATAAAAAACTAAATTAATCAAGTTATATTTAGCACCATATTTACTCAATAAAAGATAAATAAAACAAAAATTTCACACAAAATTTTTACTTGGTAAAAATAATAAATATACAGCATGAATTATATTTTAAAAATAAGATTACGTATTGTAAATTGATGGCAGTTTCTTCTGGTTTCTATTTAGTCATCCAATTTTAACAATTTTTGCACATTAAGAAACTGTTAATATATTAGGTAGAAGGAACTAACAAAAGTGAACACGGTAGTTCAGCAACCACAGATGACAGGTGCACATTAGAAATCACATTTTATCACAAAAAACAAATCAAACTAATTGTAAAACAGTGCACAGCATTGTTTCCTTCACCAGGTAGTGTTGTCAAAAGTACCAGTACTTTGGTACCAATTCGATACTAAAATAAAAAAGATGTAACGATACCATCTTTATCATCATGCAGTGCTGGTAGTACTGAGCAGCGACTCTGTCAGGTACCAGCGCACAGTATGACTGACACACATACTTTAAATTAATGTATAAATCTGACCGCTCATACACTGTAAACTCCAGACATTGAGAATCATTCTTGACATGTTGTATCATATGACAAAGCAGAGCACCAATCCATTGTGAACCACGCAGCCCATGTAAACTATATAGTTATTAGGGATGTGCGAGACTAGTCGACTAAACGGTTCTGATGCTGCTAGTCGACACTGGAATTACTAGTCGGTTAATATTTCCCCCATTAAACTAATAATAATTTTTACACATTTACGTTTGGCTTTATATTTTTACAGAGGCTTCACTTAAATTACTGTCATATTAATGTTACATATTTTAAACAGAATTAATAATACAAATATTATTTAAATTATAAAAAAAAATAAAAAAAAAAAAATAAAGAGGATATCTGGAGCAGATACAGAGTTTAATTTCTCCTCAGGCTGCGCGTGCTTCTTCCCTCTCTCACTCGCGGTGCACGAAGGAAAATGTCCTCTCGCTAGACAAGCAAACTCAGCAAAGTAGTAATGAAATCACTTCGGTGGTGCGGGAATCGGCTTTCCAAACGTTTGAAAGTCCCTATGGATGTTTTCACATTTGAGTCTTCTTTAAATCTGTGCATGCTTGGATGTTATTTTTCCGCTGAGCGGGCTTTTTCAAGTGCAGGATAGCTGCCTCAGGTTAGTCAAGTCCCGTCTTTCACCGGACCATGTCGAAGGGTTAATTTTACTCATCAAAAAAAGTATGCTTTTGAGTTGCCTAGAAAATAACTGTTTTAGACTAGGTATGCCATTTTTTTAATCTGCTGATTAAGAAGGCTGTTTTCAACGAGGTGCCGACTGCTTAACATGTTAAACTATCTTTGATTCTGTGTGTACGTCATGTTTAGAATACATTAGGTTTATTGTAGGCTACATCACAGGCCTATTTTTTCTATCCTATAGCTACTTTTTTTTTTTTTTTTTTTAACATCGTAACTGTTTTTGGTTAACATTCTTTACCGAACAGCTGTCATATTAGATCAATGGCTAATATACGACTGCACGTCGTGAAATACGCGTGACTTTTCAGTGCATTTTTTTCTCTCTCACAGATTTGGTTTACCTGTTAAATATTTTCAACAATGTCCTGACTGTTTAATTATGTTAAGAAACTTTTACTTGGTGATTTCTGTTTAGAACAGGCTTTTACAATCCTGCACTATTCATTCAATTGTTTTCAATAAATATGTGTTAAATATTTGATAATGTTGATTCAGTGAATGCATGTCATGTTCTACATTTAATATAAAATGATCATAATTCAAGGCGAGCACGTCGCAGATAAATGCCCCTTTTCAGTGGAATATAGCTTCGGATTTGGAACAGATTAAGTATTTTAAATGGGTCGCATAAACACACTTTTATTTTACTGTTTTCTGAAAGTTGGTTTCTCTTTAGACTAGTCGACTAGTCAGTTACAAAACTTCCGTTTAAACGACAGAAATTAGTCGTAGCGCACATGCCTAATAGTTATATAATTAAATCACAGCATTAGTGCTTTAATCTCAGCTCAGCTTTATTTATATCGCATTTAAAACAACAGAGTTGTCCAAAGTGCTTCACAGTAATAAAATTTAAAACATGAAATTTCAAAATTACCACATACACAAACACCAGTAATCTAAAATACAAACACTTTAAAACGGTGTCCTACATTTCATTTGTCGACTCAAAGGCCAGTGTAAACAGATAAGATTTCAGACGTGACTTGAAAGTCTTTAATGATCACACTGGGCCATGTTGCGAACTGTTTACCTGGAAAAGTGAAGCTTCCGGCAAAAAACACGTCATAATAAAAGCACGATTCAAAATAAAAGCTAGATGCTAGAATTAAATAAAGAACTGTTTACAAATATATTACAAGTGTATAGTAAAATATAATATTTACTGTAATAATAATAATAATAATAATAATAACAATCATTAATCAATATATCACAAGCAAGACAGATGTTGAATAAAAGTTTGGCAAAAAATGCAATGACAAGTTAAAGTTCTATTTTCACTTATTAAAAGTTAAGAATTAAATGATTAGACACAATTTTGATGATTAAATTAAATTAAACTTTAAAACAGGTTCTAGAAAATAATAATTATTAAAATATAATTATTAAAAAACTTATGTGTTCAATAGCACATTATTAAAACATTAAAATATTAACATTTTGCTGTGATATCAAAATTGGTATGGAGAACCATGAAATTTCACTGAAATCGGTATTGTCATACTGAAATTTTGGTACCATGACAACACTAATCATGACAATTAGACAAGACAGTTAAAAGTTACAGGGAACTGTTGAGAAGAGAGAGAGAATGAAACACGCGAGCACTTTAACGGCATAAGCTTTGCCGCATTTGTCGCGGCTCTGATACGCAGGACAGTTTATATAAGAAATATTACACCATCTACTTCAAACATATCACATGCACATTTTTTGTAAGCCACACGTCAAGCATTTCTTTTAAATTAGTGAAATGGGAGATTTTTATAACATGTGGATACATGTTATAAACATTTTTATTAATGTGTCAAAGCATGCACAACTCACCTGCTCGTGCAGCAATAAGGTGGGTAGTGCGGTCGGGGTCTTTGGCATTGAGCACCAGGGTCTTGCCAAGCTTGGCTCCCAGCGCCTTGGCGTGGTACCACTCTCGTGTGCGCTCCATTGGGTAGTTGGTGGGATAGAGGCCACTGAAGACGATCGTGGTGCCCGCCAGCGTGCGACCCTTCAGCTCGGGGGCGATCTTCCGGATGTCGGGACTCTCAGAGCTCTCCTTCCTCAGGAAGGCCTCGTAGCGCGAGTAGTACTCACTGTGGATGCGAACCAAAACCTCCTCCAAGTAAACGAGATGGTCATCCTGATCTCTATCCTCCTCTTCCTCATCATCCTCATCCTCCATGCTGTGATCTAAAGACTCCTCCCCCATGGTGACACCTGACTGCTCACTGTTTTGAGATTCCGTTTCCGCTTCTTTCTTATCGGCACAGCCGTTGCCCAAATCAACGAGACCTTCCGGATCCGTGTCTGGAATTTCGTCCCCCTCTGTCCTCTGTTTTCCAGCTTCCCCATCATCCTCTTTGTTTATACACTCCTCCGTTTTTGTTTGTTTGGATTTCCTGGCATCTACCAACTGCCCTTCTCCATCGCTGTCCAATAATCCTGCTTTACCCTCATCATTGTCACTGTCGCTCAACAGGTCAAAGTCCAGGTCATTGGCAGTGCCGTCCTTGGCAGCGTTTGGTACATCAGTCTCACCTGAGCTACTCATCACATTTGAGCTGCCCTCCCCCTCTGCTTTCACATTACACTTGTCATCATTGGGCTGTTCCCCTGTGGGGTGAGTCCTCTCGTTGGCTGAGGCTCCCTGAGTTTTGGTGGCAGAGGAGGATGACAACTCATGCCCAGTTTTTTTGTCTTTGCTGGAATTCCTAAGGCCGTTTCTCTGTTCCTCCAGTTCGGATGTCCCAGATGATTCCACGTTCTCTGAAGATCGCCCTGCCTGATTACCTACAGCATGATAACAGAAATAATGCACATGGGTGTTCAGAGTAGAGCTGTCATTCGACTGAAAATTTTAATCAAACTTATTACATGATGTGCCGATTAATTGATTGAATTATTAATAATAAATCGCATATCAATATTTGCTGAGAAAGGCCCCCAAATAAAGATCATTTCTTTAAAATAATTATAAAAATAATATAAAATGGTTCAAATACATTACTGTGTCTGACGAGTTAAGCATTGATTAGACAATAAAAAAAGTGTCTTTAGAAGTCAAAATATTGTTTGTTTTATTTCCATATCATTGAACATAAGCCTATTATTAGCCAACTCAAGACAGCAATCCATTTTCAATTCAGTTCATCAGTCTCTCTCAAGACCCATTCTGTCGGTGGATTGAAAATGTCTGTCTATGTGTTATGTACACATGTATCAGACGAATGCTCTTGGGAGTACTATAAATGCCTCATTTTAAGACACTGTGTCAAGTTAAATGTAGTTTGAAACTGTGAAAAAAGCATTTAGAGATCCCTGCATTTTCTTGTGCTCTGTACAGATGTCTTTGAAAACAAAATCGCATCATCTATAAACTGCTTCTTATTCAATTTTGTGCTGCTTGACTACTCTCGTTGGTTTGACAAGGCACGTTGTCTGTACAGCAATTTTTTTCCTATTTCTATGGTAAAGCCCTAAGCTGAGTCTGCGCTGACTGCCCCCTGCTGAATACGGAATGCAAATACAGAAAGGCTTATTACTGAATTTGCATACAGGGGGCATGATTAGTTGAGTCAATTGTTTCTGCATTATTTTCAATACAAATAACAGCACTAAACAAATGCATTAAATCGACAGCCCAAGTTTTGACATCAGTAATGTACCTAACTTGACAGAAATGTATCTACACTGACCTTGACAAAATAGTTTTTGTACCAAACTAGCATTTACTGACTCCCTAGTCATGCAGAGACAGATTTTTGACTATAGACATAAGGTCTGGTCAACACTGCAGCTTATTCTGGCCACTTAGTTCTTTAATTTAAGTACTTTTGAGAGGTCAGCCATGTCTCTGAAGCAATGAGCAATGAATGAAGCAATGAGTAATTTTTTCATGATTGAATAGCGACTTGAATTTCTTTCCGTTCATCGCACAATCAAGACGCATTTTTTATATATTTTTTCAATTCCCAATGTGCTCTAAATCCTCATGGTGGCATAGTGACTAACCTCAATCTGGGTGGTGGAGGACGAATCTCAGTTGCCTCCGCGTCCGAGACCGTCAATCCATCTAGTCACGTGGCTTGTTGAGCGCGTTACTGCGGAGACCTAGCGCATGTGGAGGCTTCACGTTATTCTCCGTGGCGCCCAAGCACAACTCACCACGTGTCCCACCGAGAGTGAGAACCACATTATAGCAACCACGAGGAGGTTAACCCAACGTGACTCCACCCACCCAAGCAACCAGGCCAACTGGTTGCTTAGGAAGCCTGACTGGAGTCACACAGCACGCCCTGGATTCAAACTTGCGACCCCAGGTGTGGTAGTCAGTGTCTTTACTTGCTGAGCTGAATTGACTCGATCATCCGGGGAACCGGGATGCCGGTTTTGTTTCTTTTTGTATTGGTTCCACCTAGCGGCTGGAGCTTGTTCTGTTGAATAACACTCCTTTGGAACAGCTGTGGATTAATCTGTTCGTTCTTCGTGCTAATTCCTCCTGCTGGCTGTAGTTTGTTTTGTTGAGTTTTTTTTATGGGACATTGGAATGATTACATCATCCGCTGAACTCATAACAGCTGGCTCACTGAACATTCGTTGGTCTGACAAGGAATCTGAACGGTTTTATATCAGCTGGAATTTGTTTTGTGGAAGATCACATCCTTGAGACAGTTCTGTGAATGAATCTACACATTTTTTGTGTTCAAGTATTTTCTGTTATGTAATTTTGCCTCACAAATTTGTGAGGCAAAATTGAGCATTCCGATGGCAAAGTTGTCATGGGAACACGTGGGCGTTCATGGACCTTTTGAGTTTAAAGGGATTGTCGCCGGTCAGCGCTGTCGTGCGTGGGGTTAATGCGCACATTTTTCTTTTTCTATTTGTTTTGTTCCGGGGGATGTTCGGGGGTTGATTGTTTCACTAATGGGGAATGTGGTCTGTATAATTTTGTTTTTCACACACAATTTATTTTTTTTATTATATCAATATGTCAGTTGTTAACATGAGTGTACTATCTCTCTCCATATGGAATGTGAATGGGTTGGGGCACCCCATAAAAAGAAGGAAGGTTATTTCTTTTCTTAAACGTAAGAAATATGATATAGTGTTTCTTCAAGAAACACATCTCTCCCCGCAGGAAGCTGAAAATTTTGGGAAGATATGGGGTGGACATGTTTTCTTTAGTGTTGGCTCAAGTAAGAGCAAGGGAGTCATTATATTGATTAATAAACATCTACAATTCAAATGTCTCAAACAGACTAAAGATAAATTAGGAAGAGTCATTATTGTTTTAGCTGAAATTCAAGGGCAAAGTCTGATTTTGGCTAATATTTACGCACCTAACGCTGAAGATCAGGGCTTTTTTATAGATCCTGAAGGGATGTTGCAAACCGCTGGCACCCCTCATGATATAATATTGGGAGGAGACTTTAATCTTTTGATGGATTCAGTCCTTGATCATAGTGAAGCAAAAGTGTGTAAACCCCCTAGAGCAACACTGACGCTTCACAGGATGTGTAAAAATCTTGGTCTTTCGGATATTTGGAGACTTTTGAACCCATCCGGTAGGGACTATACATTTTTGTCATCAGTCCATAAGATTTATTCTAGAATAGATTTTTTTTTTTTATATCCAAATCCCTAATTTCATCTGTTGTTGATTGCTCAATTGGAAATATCTTAGTCTCAGATCACGCCCTGGTGAGTTTAGAGGTGATGCCACATATAGAGAAAAATAAATCATATAGTTGGTGCCTTAATGTATCCCTTCTGCAAAATCCTGATTTCCAACAAATGTTAAAGGCTGAAATCAATGTTTATATGGAGACCAACTGGTCCTCAGTATCCTCTGTGGGCGTGGCTTGGGAGGCACTTAAAGCTGTTCTAAGGGGCCGGATCATACAGTATGCCTCATTCATCAAAAAATCCAAAGCACAAGAACTTGTGGAGTTGGAAGGAAATAGTAAAAGTGCCGAGGCAGAGCTGAAGCGCCATATGTCAGCTGATGGCCTCAGAGAATTGACCCGATTGAAATATAGATATAATACTATTTTGTCACGGAAAGTGGAGTTTTGGCTATTCAGGGCAAGACAGTCATACTTTGAGTAGGGTGACAAAGCAGGGAAGCTTTTGGCTAGATATATAAAGCAGAAAGAGTTTTTTTCTACTATTCCCTCAGTGAAATCTGCTGGTGGTGAAATATTTACCTCGGCCATTGATATTAATAATGTTTTTAAAGAATTCTATATTGATCTTTATAGTTCCATGTCTTTGTCTACTGATAAAGATATTAGAAACTTTGTGGAACCATTAGAACTTCCTAAACTGATGACTGAGCAAAAAAACTCTCTTGATTCTGAAATAACCTTGGAGGAGCTTGACGAGGTAATTAAGTCCCTACCTACTGGCAAGGCTCCGGGGCCAGATGGTTTTGCTGCAGAATTTTTTAGATCCTATGCTACAGAACTGGCCCCACTTTTGTTAGAAGTTGATACTGAATCATTAAAGAATGGAAAACTTCCTCCAACCATGACACAAGCCCAGATCAGTCTGACTCTTAAAAAGGACAAAGATCCAAGCAAGTGTAAAAGTTACCATCCAATTTCCCTGATCCAACTAGATGTAAAAATATTGTCAAAAATTTTGGCTAACCGATTAAGTAAAGTTATGACATCTCTTATACATATAGATCAGGTGGGGTTTATTCGGTGCCGCAGCTCTTCTGATAACATCAGGCGTCTCATCAATATCATGTGGTCAGTGGCGAATGAACAATCTCCGGTCGCTGCCATCTCACTTGACACCGAAAAGGCATTTGATATGGTAGAATGGGATTATCTTTTTAAGATTTTGGAAATGTATGTGAGTACATTTATTGGCTGGATTAAGTTACTTTATAAACAGCCTGTAGAAGCGGTACAAACAAATGGATTAATTTCAGATTATTTTACTCTGAACAGGGGCACTCGACAGGGTTGCCCACTTTCCCCATTATTGTTCTGTCTTGCCCTGGAACCATTAGCAGCCGCGATTTCCAGGGGTGACAGCGGGAGGTGTGCTTTACGCAGATGATATTTTATTATTTGTCTCTGAACCTACTAGATCTATGCCTTGCCTCCACAGAATTATTCATTCCTTTTCCAAGTTCTCAGGATACAAAGTCAATTGGTCTAAATCCGAAGCTTTGGCGCTGACAGCGTACTGCCCAGAAACGGCTTTCCAGCCGGGCGACTTCCAGTGGCCCAAACAGGGCATTAAGTATTTGGGGATTTTATTCCCAGCAAATTTGTCTGATTTAGTTAGAGTTAATTTTGACCCTTTAATTAAAAGGTTTTTGAGCGATGTGGACAGGTGGGCTTCATTACATTTATCGATGATTGGGAAGGTTAATGTTATTAAAATGAATTGTATTCCAAAATTCAACTACCTGCTTCAGTCTCTCCCTGTAGATGTCCCCCTCTCTTATTTCAAGCAATTTGATATCATAGCGAAGTCCTTTATTTGGAATGGTAAGTGCCCCAAGTTAAATTTCAATAAGTTACATAGGCCAATTGACAAAGGTGGGCTAGGCCTACCCAAGATTTTGTTTTATTATTATGCGTTCGGTCTTAGACATTTGGCTCATTGGTCGCTTCCACCTGAGAGAGCCCCTCCCTGGTTTTGTATTGAAAAGGAAGTTCTTGCCCCTATCTCGCCACTGCAAAGCCTTTCGATCAAACTAGCCGGAGAGGTTAAGTCGCACCCCGTTATTTTGCATTTGCACTCGATATGGACAAAAGTGTCCAGAGTGTTTAATTCGGATATTTATTTAAACGCAGCCTCGAGCACATGGCAGAACCCTAAACTATGTATTAATAAGTCCCCTTTTTGTTGGTCAGATTGGATTGTGAGGGGGGTTAATGCACTTAGTGACCTATATGAGGGTGGAGTATTGAGACCTTTTGAAAATTTGGTTCAACATTTTGGCATTCCCAGATCTCAGTTTTATAAGTATTTACAACTTCGCCACCTACTCTGCACTATTTTTGGGAGTGGCACGCACCCCACTAAAGCGGCAGGTGCTTTGGGAGAGGTGATTGCTGCTTTTGGAAAAGGCCATGAAGCATCAGTGTATTACTCCCTACTAATTCAGAGTCTGGGGGATGGAGCCTTGACTTCTCTCAAGAGAGTATGGGAAAAAGATTTGAATTTGGTATTGCAGGATGGAGTGTGGACTAAGATTCTTAAAAATGTCAAGTCTGTTTCTAGAGATGCAAGGGTTCGCCTTATGCAATTTAAGATTTTACATAGATTTTATTGGACCCCCTCTAGATTATATAGGCTTGGTCTTAAAGACACACCCACTTGCTGGCGATGCCAGTCAGAAGTTGGAGACACTACCCATGTCTTTTGGGGGTGTGTTAAGATCCAGGAGTTTTGGTTGAGGGTTCAGAGGTATTTGTGTGACGTTTTGAACACTCAGGTTTTGCTTTGTCCCAGACTCTGTATTTTGGGTGATGGGGCGGTCATACATTTAGGGGACAATCATATAAAAACTGGGTTATGACCAGTCTCATGATCGGCAGGCAAGTAATTTTAAGGGGTTGGAAGTCAAATGGAGCACCCTCTTTTTCGGAGTGGTGTGTGGAAATGGGGAAGGTAGCTGCATTTGAAGAGGTGGTAAGTAGAAGGCTGGGGTTTAGGGACTTATTTACTAAAAAATGGGGCAAATATTTAGTTTTTTTGGGGGACACTCGGGGAGGGGATGTGGAGAGTGTAGTTTAGTTTAATCATGTATGTTTATTATTATTTTATTTATTTGTGTGTGTGTATATATATATATATATATATATATATATTTATTTAATTTTTTTGGATTGTGTGTGTTATGTGGGACCACAGGGGTGTTCGTTAGGGGTCAGGGTGGGATTGTATTAGTAGGGTTTAAATGTAAAATGTTGATTCATTATATATGTGTTGAGTTTTTTCTACTGTCATATGCACATGAATCAATAAAATGTTAATTACAAAAAAAAAAACTTTTAAGATTTAAAGTAGCTCACTATGTTGGAACTGAGCTAATATCACTGATTCCAGTTAGCGTTAACATTAATTAAAGTCGGTGGGAGAGTAAACATTACCTGCACCTTTTCTGTCCATCTGGGCCTCTTGTGAGCCCGGCGGGGCGTTGATGTCCCCCGTGCCCTGGAAGTAGATGTATTTCTTCACTGCAATGAGGTTGGGGGCAAATTTCCACACATCCTCTCTATCGTCTATGATGCACACCATGGAGTCTCCGCACGGGAACAAATTTCTACAAGTGACAACAATGGACAATCAGGTGTCCAGTCTAAAAAATTACTAGGGTGCCACTGTCTCCTAAAATGAAACCTTTAGGAGCCAAATGAGGATTATCAGATGCCAAATAACAAATTGTTAAGAATCACTAGATATAGATGGTTGTCAAAAAATAACTTTTGAAAAACTGTTGTCCATGCTTTGCCATTGTTCAATTATAAGCTAGTGTGTAGAACTGATTCAAACTGATAAGTTAATTTAACTGAATTTAAGATCACTCAAGAAGTCATTTATTTATTTATTTGCATGGGTTGTGCTGTGTTCATTTTTACACTGCAGGAAACCGACAGGCACTCTAACGCCCCATTCACACTGATAGCGATTTTGAATCTGATAAAACTGCATATAAAAGTTTTCCTGTCTGCCAACAACAGCAATAAGATTGAAAATTATTGTTGCATAATTCTATTTTTCATCACTTTTGGAAACATTTTAGTCGCAGTCTGGAGCCCTGACAAATCACATCTCAAAGATTTGTCTTGCACATTGCATGCATATTTAATGGCAATTATATTAAGCAGGAGGTGGTTGGTTATAACTAAATGTACAGCACCCTGGCACTGCCAGCTTTTGTCAAGACAAAGAAGTGAGAGTTTTGATGTTATCATTAGAGATATACAGTTGTGCTCAAAAGTTTGCATACCCTGGCAGAAATTGTGAAATTTCATACATTATGTATGCTAAATATGACTGATCATGCAAAAAAAAAAAAAAAAAGTCTTTTATGTAAGGATAGTGATCATATGAAGCCATTTATTATCACATAGTTGTTTGGCTCCTTTTTAAATCATAATGATAACAGAAATCACCCAAATGGCCCTAATCAAAAGTTTACATACCCTTGAATGTTTGGCCTTGTTACAGACACACAGGGTGACACACACAGGTTTAAATGGCAATTAAAAGGTTAATTTCCCACACCTGTGGCTTTTTAAATTGCAATTAGTGTCTGTGTATAAATAGTCAATGAGTTTGTTAGCTCTCATGTGGATGCACTGAGCAGGCTAGATACTGAGCCATGGGGAGCAGAAAAGAACTGTCAAAAGACCTGCATAACAAGGTAATGGAACTTTATAAGGATGGGAAAGGATATAAAAAGATATCCAAAGCCTTGAAAATGCCAGTCAGTACTGTTCAATCACTTATTAAAAGTGGAAAATTCGGGGATCTCTTGATACCAAGCCAAGGTCAGGTAGACCAAGAAAGATTTCAGCCACAACTGCCAGCAGAATTATTCAGGATACAAAGAAAAACCCACAGGTGACCTCAGGAGAAATACAGGCTGCTCTGGAAAAAGACGGTGTGGTTGTTTCAAGGAGCACAATACTTGCTGACACCTCTCCAAACATAGCGCTTATGGTTGTGATCATAAAGCTCTATTTTGGTATCGTCACTCCAAATTACAGTGTGCCAGAAGCTGTGAGGCGTGTCAAGGTGTTGTCGGGCATATTGTAACCGGGTTTTTTTTTGTGGCATTGGTGCAGTAAAGGCTTCTTTCTGGCAACTCGACCATGCAGCTCATTTTTGTTCAAGTATCATCGTATTGCACTCCTTGAAACAACCACACCGTCTTTTTGACATTTACTTACAGCGCTCATGAAACGCTTTTACATTAAAGTTGCTCTCACACACTAATGCAGATCCAGCGAACAGCAATCTTCTAACAGCTTTAAATTTACTCGTCCCTGATCACCTGCTTGGAGTGTCACTGACTGAACGTCATTCTTCATTTGTGGATCAGAGGAATTCAGTTTTGATCCAGGCCAATAGAACACGTGCTTCAGAGGAAGATATATGAACACATCCACAGGAAACTGGATACGCTCAAGTTTTATGAGACAGTTAAAAGTTACAGGGAACTGTTGAGAAGAGAGAGAGAATGAAACACGCGAGCACTTAGTTTAAATGGCATAAGCTTCGGCGCATATGTTGCGGCTCTGATACGCAGGACAGTTTAAATGAGACGTTGTTGTGCGCCAGTCTATTATTGTGGCACAATGGCTTGTAACAATAAAATTAACTTTGAATGGTCTTTTATGCGTCTCAAACAGCTCATTCACATGCAAACAGGCAATTCTCATCGCCCTCACGGCTTGAGAAACTAATCAGCCAAACAAGAAAATGTATCGCTGATGCCGGTAATTAAAAAATTCTGAATATCGCCCGTTTTATCAACCTTTGCGATATATTGGTCGACCACTGAAATATACTGTAATGACCATAAATTTATCTGTGAATATCTGATATATCTTTCCAGCAGCTTGAGTTTTGAAATGGCAAACAAAGTAATTCGCACTAAAAGGAGCATTGAGCTGCTGAAGCTTATTTTCTGCAGTTTTATTGGCCCAAAGAAAATAATCTGTGTGTGCAGTTAAAGTCTGATCGTGACTCTCTTTGTATCATCCTGGCTGCTCTTTAAAAGACTGTTCATGCTTCAAGGTTAGTACAGAGACTTCAATATGAAACCCACACATATTAACAGTCTTGACACAAGAAATAGAAAAGTTCCTACAGTATATTGTATACAGTAAGAAAAAGAAAACAGAACAAATCTGTGTCTGGAAGTCTTTAGATGTGGTTTTATTTCACAGAAGAAGGATATTTAATACATGTATACAGTAAATACTAAGCCTAACATTCCTTAAAGTCAAAATCAAAATCATATTTACAAATCCTATTTAATTTCTTTATTAAATTTTGTAATATTTAATAAAAATGTAATAACATTCTCCACAACATTAAAACAAAGTTTCTGATAATGTAACCAAAGCCACATGGTCGGGGGAAAATAACATTAACCAACTAGATTTGTACATTTTCTGAAAATGAGTGTGGTGCTTGCCTGTGCAAATTCACCATGACAATGCTAGAGTGTAGTGGGTGGTTGCCATAGTGTTGCTATATGGTTGCTAAGGTTTACAAGTGATTATAAGTGCATTGTTTGTGGTTTCTATGATGTTCTGGGTGATTGCTAAGGTGCTCCTTGGTGGTTGCTTACTGGCCCAAGTCAACAGAGTCCACCTCAAGTCTATTTGATATTCTGGTCACTAAATAATGCTCAGGTAACTTGTTCAAAGCATGTCTATGGGATTTGTTTATCAGTTTCATCCTCAGCCTGGCAAAATGATGTTGACTTTAAAGTTAGTGCCAACTTAAACATAGTATAAACCCACGTTTCAAGTACCAAGGAAGACATTTAACCCTAAAATGCATGAGTGACTTCACTCCTCTAGAATGTATAAGTGGATCATAAATGGCCTGGGTGAAATTTAGAAGCTTATTCTTTATAAAAACTAATTTATGAAAATGTATTACAGTGACAATTTTAATAATCATTTAAAACTAATTAGTTGATATATATTTTATTTAATTCTTAGAAGTTTCACATTTGAAATGGAGTAGAATATTTGGGTGATAATATACAGAAAGCTGTATTACAGTAACATGGACATTTCCATGTCTGGTAGTATGTCTGGAGAAATGTCTCAGGAAGCCTACCCACACAAACAAATACACAGAAGTACGAAGAACTAGGATCACATGTTTCTTACTAATAATTTAGTATTTGACCCACATATGGAAACTAGGAGTAGTGATGCAAACTTAAAAAAAATTAAACTATATGTTAAATTAGTTGGTTCACATGGTCAAAGACACCATAATTGATGTATTCCTGAAGTATCATATGAAAAGACCACTTAATGTAAAATTATAGTCAAAAAGTAGACGGCCAGGTCATTTTTGACCCACAAAAGCATATTAGCCACTTCGCACATACGATCAAACCGGACCGCGTGATTACACTAGGCTGGCTAGCAATTGTCTAAATTTAAAAGCTGCTCAAACAGTCTTTTCAACATCACAATATCTTTACTTTTTTATGTTACAAACATTCAAATATTCACAGAACTGGGATAAAAATCTAAAACCATTACCATTTAAGCTAGCTGTTTTGATGTGGCTATGCTTTCTGACATCAAACAAAGAATTTATAAACTAGTCAGTCCACTTACGTGTTCTCCCAGTTCGTCCGTCACTTATTCTCACCACTTCCGGTGCACCAAGTGGAATGGCTGGTTTCTTAGAACCATCTTTGCAATGACAACTTTAGAATCCCATGCAGCATTGCACTGTTAACAACATGGCGGCGTACATACCACTAATCGCGTTCGCAATCATGCCTTATCAAAATCACATTATTATTTTTTAAATCACATTGTCTGTTTTTTATTACACAGCTCTCTGGAATACTCAATTCTGATTTGTCAATGGCGCCATCTAGCAGTCTGATATTTCTGAGTAACAACCGCACATCCAACAATCAGACCGCTCCGGGGCCCTGATCACCCTGTTTGGGTTTATTCTGCGATAACAACTGGCTGGCTGTACATTATCCCATAATTATCCCAATCTGTCCTCCAGTGTCTGCTGTGAGGTTTAAGGTGACATCTTTTTTAATACAGTGTGCATTCAATAACTCACACTGGGGGATTTGTCAATACAGCAAGAACTTGCATGCAAAGAGGTTAAGGTTATGTTGAATCACTTCAGATTGTGCAAGTATGACAAAATTGAGTGACACATGCTCTCACCTGAGGTTGCCTGTCTTAGAGAAGGGGTCAATGCATTCATCTCTGGACATTATCCTATGAGAGAAGAGTTTCTTTTCAGGGTCCAAAAAACCTGAAAGAGAAACACTAGACGTGAGAAAGAGGAAAAAGTGATTTCCTTTTAAGATTAAATTATAGTTGTTTAACTGTGATTATTCTTAGGCAGCAACAAGACTATATATAGCTCTAAATACTCCAAAAAATAAAAACAGATTTTTACATTTTCAGAAGAAAATGTGGGTCCTGTTTGCCAGGGTTTGAGTAGGAGTAACAGAAACAGTGATGCTGCCTTTACAAACACCATTAAACATGTTTCATGGGTTTTTATAAAGTATTGATGTCAAGTGCAAAACCCAAACATGTAAAAATATGTATGGAGATTCACTTAAAACAGGATTAAAAGGAGGGTTACACAGGTCTGGAACACAGAAAACTGTGTGGAAAATATCCTGCAAAATCCTTTCCTACCTGAACTAAAACCAGACCACAAGCTGAGCACATCATCTACACTCTCCACATCACAAGTTCTGATCTAAATGAAAGACATTTTGTCTGTTCAGTGGGACTGTTAAATACTGTGTTGTGCTTACAGATAAGAGAAGTGAACCCCACAGGGGAACTAAACTGGAACATCACTAAATTGATTTCTCGTTTACTTGTCATTTAGCAGACAGATGCTTTTATCAAAAGCAGCTTATGAGGGGCCTGTGTAGCTCAGCGAGTATTGACACTGACTACCACCCCTGGAGTCGCGAGTTCAAATCCAGGGTGTGCTGAGTGACTCCAGCCAGGTCTCCTAAGCATCCAAATTGGTCCGGTTGCTAGGGAGGGTAGAGTCACATGGGGTAACCTCCTCGTGGTTGCGATTAGTGGTTCTCACTCTCAATGGGGCACGTGGTAAGTTGTGCGTGCATCGTGGAGAGTAGCATGAGTCTCCGCGGTGTCATGCAAAATGAGCCACTTGATGTGCGGATTGACTGTCTCAGAAGCGGAGGCAACCGAGATTCCAAATTGGGAGAAAAGGTGATAAAAAAATTTTTTTTTTTAAAAAGCAGTTTACTGACTGCAAGGACAGTGCCTCCTGTATAGGGCTGGGAATATTGAAGCACCTCAGGATTTGATTAGAGATTCACGTTTACAAAACTATTCTCACAGCATCTCAATTTTTCGGCAACAGCTGAGGCGCAGTTAAAGTGGCTTTGCACAGTCTGCAAATTTGTTGAAAAAAAGTTGAATGGATGCTGAAAACAAAGTCAAATACTAAAACCGTAATCCATCTTGTTCAGATTGATCAGTAGCTATTAAATTATTTAGAATGATTAATCAAAAATCTTTAATATTTTTGAGTTTATTTAATAAATGTGAAGCATTAAACCAAAACCAAAAAACCAAAGCGAGCTTATGTGAAACACACATGGGCTTAAATAAAACAAAAGTAGCCAGACTTTTCACATTTGCAATTAAAAAAGTAGCTTAATTGTCAGTTAATGAAAAATAAATAAATTGAAGATTAAACTCTCATCTAAACAATCATAATAATACACATTATATTGGAAGGCTATTTGGATATCCATAAGAAAACGTGTAAAACTTAGACTTGAGTGGGCTTAAGAGAGTCACTTCCACAACATATCCTCTAACTACTCAAAATGAACAAAGATGAACAAATGCTGCCACCTTGTGTCATTGTGATAGGGCAATACTCTCTCTCTCTCTCTCTCTCTCTCTTTCTCTTTCTCTCTCTCTCTCTCTCTCTCTCTCTCTCCCTCCCTCTCCCTCTCTCCTATCCCACTTGATATTGCAATTAGATTTTTCTTTGTGCCTTTGCCTGCTTTGGGCAACAATAAAATTGCTTCTCTCATATAAATCTTGCCGGTAAAATGTATTGGTTGGCGCTGTGGATGCATGACGTTGTTAAAGGAATATTTAATTATTCTCCAGAAGACTTGGAATGTTTGTATGTTTCCAAGTGAGAGTGCAAATGAGGTTTATTTGTTTTTTTGGGGGGTAACTTTTTAATCTAGATGTTTTTTAGGGCTTGGTATTGATGCAGATTTCCCGATCCAATTCAATTCCGATTTCGATTCAATATCGATTCATATGGGTATACTTCAGTTATAATGTCCCTTGTTTACATAGGAAAGAAATTTCTCCCAGCTAATGCTGTTGATTATACAGGGGACCTTCTAACTAAGTACATTACGAAAATATAAATTTGACTAATTATATTAGTTTTTCATCATTTTGGTCACATTTTAGCTTTTAAAAAATGTATTGAATCAATTAATATGATATTACTCTGTATTGCATATATTATATTTTGTTCATTGTTTATAAAGTTGATTTACTATTTACAAGTATTTACAGTTGAAGTCAGAAGTTAACATACACCTTAGCCAAATACATATAAAGTCAGTTTTTCACAATTCCTGACATTTAATCGTTGAAAACTTAGGTCCCTGTCTTAGGTCAGTTAGGATCACTACTTTATTTTAAGAATGTGAAATATCAGAATAATAGCAGAGAGAATGATTTATTTCAGCTTTTATTTCTTTCATCACATTCCCAGTGGGTCAGAAGTTTACATACACTTTGTTAGTATTTGGTAGCATTGCCTTTAAATTGTTTAACTTGGGTCAATTGTTTTGGGTAGACTTCCACAAGCTTCTCACAATAAGTTGCTGGAATTTTGGCCCATTCCTCCAGACAGAACTGGTGTAACTGAGTCAGGTTTGTAGGCCTCCTTGCTCACACACGCTTTTTCAGTTCTGCCCACAAATTTTCTATCGGATTGAGGTCAGGACTTTGTGATGGCCACTCCAATACCTTGACTTTGTTGTCCTTAAGCCATTTTGCCACAACTTTGGAGGTATGCTTGGGGTCACTGTCCATTTGGAAGACCCATTTGCGACCGAGCTTTATCTTCCTAGCTGATGTCTTGAGATGTTGCTTCAATATATCCACACAATTTTCCTTCCTCATGATGCCATCTATTTTGTGAAGTGCACCAGTCCCTCCTGCAGCAAAGCACCCCCACAACATGATGCTGCCACCCCCATGCTTCACGATTGGGATGGTGTTCTTCGGCTTGCAAGCCTCAACCTTTTTCCTCCAAACAAAATGATGGTCATTATGGCCAAACAGTTCAATTTTTGTTTCATCAGACCAGAGGACATTTCTCCAAAAATGTGCACTTGCAAATTGTAGTCTGGCTTTTTTATGGCGGTTTTGGAGCATCGGCTTCTTCCTTGCTGAGCAGCCTTTCAGGTAATGTCCATATTTGACTCGTTTTACTGTGGATATAGATACTTGTCTACCTGTTTCCTCCAGCATCTTCACAAGGTCCTTTGCTGTTGTTCTGGGATTGATCTGCACTTTTCGCACCAAACTACGTTCATCTCTAGGAGAGAGAATGTGTCTCCTTCCTGACTTGCGTACTATTGCTTGTACAGATGAACGTGGTACCTTCAGGCATTTGGCTAATTTCTTTTGATTTTACCATGATGTCAAGCAAAGAGGCACTGAGTTTGAAGGTAGGCCTTAAAAGACATCCACAGGTACACCTCCAATTCAGTACACCTCCTATCAGAAGCTAACTGGCTAATAACCTAAAGACTTGACATCATTTTCTGGAATTTTCCAAGCTGCTTAAAGGCACAGTTAACTTAGTGTATGTAAACTTCTGACCCACTGGAATTGTGATAGAGTCAATTAAAAGTGAAACAATTTGTCTGTAAACAATATTTGGAAAAATGACTTGTGTCAAGCACAAAGTAGATGTCCTAAACGATTTACCAAAACTACAGTTTGCTAATATGAAATCTGTGGAGTGGTTAAAAAATTAGTTTTAATTACTTCAACTGTATATTGATTTGTTGAACAAGTGCTATAAACTGATGATGTCTCTTTAAGAAAACTGACAGTTCTGTTAAGAGCATGTTTAAATGAGCACATGTCATAGAGAGAGGACTCGAATGGCTTTTTTTCAACCATGCTATGCATGATTAGAATTAAATGTTCATTTTTTATTTTTAAACAACAACTAACTGTAAAGAACAGAAAGGGTATTAAAAGAGACATTATTCAATGAAAAATGGGTTGAGTGGATCTCGTATTTGGACACATTACACAAAATAAACTTTTACTGTCAACACACAGTGAAAGGATCTCGCTACTGAATTCTTCACCTCTATACTAAACAATCACTGGTGAGTGAAATCTAAACGTTTACCAGTCAGTTGCCAAATATATACATTTAGTCGTATAGCACGTAATTTTGTTGCAAATGCGAGTGATTCCCTCTCATTGTAGAGGGATGCCGGATAGAGTAAAAGATTAGGGATGGGACGTTATGGTTCACGATATCATGATTCGATTTAATCTTATTTTTTTTACAAATATTTTAACAAAATGCACATTATAAATACTCATCTAAATAAAGCTCTTTAATTCACAACATAAATGCTCAAAACTTAAATAATAAAGAGTTACTCATATACATTTCTATATAAGAAAATATCACAAAAAAATAAGCCTTCAAAAATAGTGGACTATATTTAGGCTGATCAGGTGAAGAACAAGCAACTGAACAGAACATGTCAAAGTATGTGAAAGTGTATATTTAATTTTTTCATAATTTATCACCATTATTATAACCACATTTTAAATTTTTTAAATATATTCTTCATTCTATCAATATTATTTCAGGAAATTGTATATATAATAATGACATGAGCTGTCAGTTTGAAATAATGTGCACAATTTACAAGTAATAACATGAAGTTTACATTAATTTGTATAACAAGCACTATAATGGCACTGTCACTTTAAGAGTTTTATGTACATCTCACAGACTCGTACAGTTGTAGCGGTTAATTTACTAACCAGAGAGAAGTCCCATTTTTTTAGTGCATCCATGCTATTTGTGATTAAAATTAATAATTCTTTTTACTTTTTTAACTGGCTGTAAAGAACAGAAAGGATATTAAAAGACACATTATTAAATGAAAGTGGAGTGTGGGATCTCATCTTTGATGGACACACATCGCACGGAAGAATTGTTCTCTTTAATTTCAAGCACTTTTCAACAAAACATCCCAATAAAAGATTGATCTCGAGATTTAAGAATCGAAATTGTTCAAATGAAGATCGCGATGCATCGGAAAATCGATATTTTTTTACCCATCCCTAATGTTTTTTTTATACAGAGTGCTCATTTTTTCAAGAAAAATCTTTTTTTAGTAGCTCTGAATCTAATTGTTTTTAGTTGTTAGAATACTCAACTATAAAATTACTCGAACTGCCAATCCCTAACACATTCATATACACAATAACTCACTTTTACTAATGTCATGCCACGGCAACACAACGGTCAGCAGTGTAAAAGAAGCTGCCATGAGTTCAGAGGGAGTACTTCAGTGTCTTAATAATGTACCTGCAATGGTGTGAGCATATAAACGACTGCCAAAAGTAAAGACGTGCAGCTCATAGAGTTTAGCAATCTTTTCTAGAAAGTCTTTGCAGTGAGGCCTCAGACGTGTATGAAGCATAGGCTCCCCACGTCCCAGCTGGAAATGGAAGATTCCCTGGAAACACATCACAAAAGAGGGAAGTCAGAGACAGGAAAACAGTTCAATGCAATAGAATGCTACACAACATTTTTATATACAGTGAAAAGCAAGATAATATGCATGTTTGAGGGGACCCTTGCCTATGAGAGGATTTACAGTGCATCCGGAAAGTATTCACAGCGCTTCACTTTTTCCACATTTTGTTATGTTACAGCCTTATTCCAAAATGGATTAATTTAATTATTTTCCTCAAAATTCTACAAACAATACCCCATAATGACAACGTGAAAGTAGTTTGTTTGAAATCTTTGCAAATTTATTAAAAATAAAAAACGAAAAAAAAAATCACATGTACATAAGTATTCACAGCCTTTGCCATGACACTCAAAATTGAGCTCAGGTGCATTCTGTTTCCACTGATCATCCTTGAGATGTTTCTACAACTTGATTGGAGTCCACCTGTGGTAAATTCAGTTGATTGGACATGATTTGGAAAGGCACACACCTGTCCATATAAGGTCCCACGGTTAACAGTGCATGTCAGAGCACAAACCAAGCCATGAAGTCCAAGGAATTGTCTGTAGACCTCCGAGACAGGATTGTATCGAGGCACAGATCTGGGGAAGGGTACAGAAAAATTTCTGCAGCATTGAAGGTCCCACAGTGGCCTCCATCATCCGTAAATGGAAGAAGTTTGGAACCACCAGGACTCTTCCTAGAGCTGGCCGCCTGGCCAAACTGAGTGATAGGGTGAGAAGGGCCTTAGTCAGGGAGGTGACCAAGAACCCGACGGTCACTCTGACAGAGCTCCAGTGTTTCTCTGTGGAGAGAGGAGAACCTTCCAGAAGAACAACCATCTGTGCAGCACTCCACCAATCAGGCCTGTATGGTAGAGTGGCCAGACAGAAACCACTCCTCAGTAAAAGGCACATGACAGCCCACCTGGAGTTTGAAAAAAGGCACCTGAAGGACTCCCAGACCATGAGAAACAAAGATTGAACTCTTTGGCCTGAATAGCAAGCGTCATGTCTGGAGGAAACCAGGCACCGCTCATCAGCTGGCCAATACCATCCCTACAGCGAAGCATGGTGGTGGCAGCATCATGCTGTGGGGATGTTTTTCAGCAGCAGGAACTGGTAGAGTAGTCAGGATCGAGGGAAAGATGAATGCAGCAATGTACAGAGACATCCTTGATGAAAACCTGCTCCAGAGCGCTCTGGACCTCAGACTGGGGCGAAGGTTCATCTTCCAACAGGACAACGACCCTAAGTACACAGCCAAGATAACAAAGGAGTGGCTCTGGGACAACTCTGTGAATGTCCTTGAGTGGCCCAGCCAGAGCCCAGACTTGAACCCGACTGAACATCTCTGGAGAGATCTGAAAATGGCTGTGGACCGACGCTCCCCATCCAGCCTGATGGAGCTTGAGAGGTCCTGCAAAGAAGAATGGGAGAAACTGCCCAAAAATAGGTGTGCCAAGTTTGTAGCATCATACTCAAAAAGACTTGAGGCTGTAATTGGTGCCAAAGGTGCTTCAACATAGTATTGAGCAAAGGCTGTGAATACTTATGTACATGTGAATATTTTCGTTTTTTATTTTTAATAAATTTGCAAAGATTTCAAACAAAGTTATTTCATGTTGTCATTATGGGGTATTGCTTGTAGAATTTTGAGGAAAATAATGAATTTAATCCATTTTAGAATAAGGCTGTAACATAACAAAATATGGAAAAAGTGAAGCGCTGTGAATACTTTCTGGATGCACTGTAAATTTTTGGGTGAACTAACCCTTTAAGGAAGCCCTGTATAATTAGGCTTTTTTTGTTGTTTAGCAGGGTTTTTTTTTTTTTATTACACTGAAGTTAGAAATATGTTGGAAAAATGTTTCAAAAACTGTGCAATTCTGAAAGTAGACATTACACAATCTTAAAGGAAATCATTTCAGCCTTTGAAAACTCAGTAAATGGTCTTTACTGATATCGTGATGTAAAAAGTATTCATACTGTCATTTAGGATTTGTCCTAAATGTCAATGGGCTGGACTTCTCTGTCCTCACGAACCACCAACGGCAATGAGTGGTCATTTCTGACGCAAACAGATCCACCTCTGCCTCGCCACTGCCAGATCAAATGCACAACATCCGGGTGAAGCCACCATTCCCCGGTTGCAGCATCCACCACCTGATTGTACGATTCTGGGAGATCAACTGCTCTCAATGACAGCAGTCGGTACTGAGACCATATGAGGATCCTGCGAGTTAGCTGTAAAGATTTGAGAGACCTGGTGCCACCCTGATGATTCGGATGAGAAACCGTCGATGTGTTGTCGGATCGGACAAGCACATGGCAGCCTACAAGCAGGGGGCGGACTGGGAAGAAAATTCAGCCCAGGATTTTAAGTTTTACATCTGTCCTTTTCTGCATATCGCTGCCCCCTTCCGCATATCGTGGCGCTGTTTTGTGGCACGTTCTGCATAACGTGGCGGCCCATGCAGCCCTATTTTGCGGCCGGCCCACCAGGATTCTCCCAATGGCCAGTCTGCCACTGCCTACAAGGATTGGTAAGCAATGTTGTAGCGCTAGATACACTGCCTTCAGTTCAAGAATGTTGATATGCTCCAAGGCCTCTGTTGGCAACCAAAGACCACCAATTCCCCTCTGGTTCCATGTTGCCCCCCATCCCGTAAGCGAAGCATCGGTTGTGATTACTTCCCAACGAGAAGAAACAACCCCCAGGGACACCCCGGCTATCAAAAACAGTAACTGATTCCAAGGTTTCAGTGCACGGACAAAAGAAGGAGAGACAACAATCATACGATGACGATGTCTTGCCGGGTTCAACCGTAAACTGTTGTTCCAACTCTGTAGGGGCCTGAGGTGGAGCAAACCTAATTTAACCACTGAGGTGGTAGCCACCAGCATCCCCATTAGCTGTAGAAGGACACCATAAGGAAGTTTTGCCCCCAGTCGGAATCGAGTGAGTAGATGACGAATACTGTCTGTACAAGCGTGTGACAATGTGGCAGACATTGCGAGAGAATCCAGTGTAATTCCGGAAAAGGTTATGGATTGCACTGGAACTAAACAAATCTTTGTTTTGTTCACAGTGAGGCCAAGCTTCTGAACGTGCTCCAGCAATATCCTGGTGTTGCGTAGAGCATGCAGTCTCGTTGGAGCACAAAGCAACCAAACGTCTAAATAGGGCAGAATGATCATGCCTTGGTCCAAGGGCTGCACTCATGCATCTTGTAAAAACACGAGGAGCCAGAGACAGACCGAATGGTAGGACTTTGAAATGAAAAACGTCATCCTGGAAGCTGAATCGTAGAAGCTTCCTGTGGTGGGGTGTAATGGGAACGTGAATATAAGCGTTTTTTAAATCTACACTCAAAACCAGTCTCCTTTCATCACAGACAGAAGAACGTCGGTAGTAGTGTTATCACGGTACCAAAATTTCAGTAGTCGGTACCGATACCAATGAAATTTCACGGTTCTCGATACCAATTTTGGTACCACAGTATAAATAGGCTAATGTGATAATGTGTTATTGAACACACCTGTTTAGTCTATTTAAAAAGTTACATTTCAATGTAAATAATAAATTAAAAGAAAAATAATTTTTCCTTCAAGTGTTTCTCAATTAAGGATGCATTGCTAGCACCCTAATGAAATCTGTTTTATTCTTTAACAAATCATGTATTCCTTTTTGTTATTTTTATTATTATTATTATTTTCCAGAACTCCATGTTTTAGAGTTTAATTTAATTTCATCATCAAAATGGTGTCTAATCAATTCATTCTTAAAATTTTTAATAAGTGAAAATAGAACTTTTCAACGTGTCATTGCATTTTTTGCTAAACTTTAATTCAACAGCAGTCTTGCTTGTGATATATTGCTTAATTATTATTATTATTGTTATTATTATTACAGTGAATATACATTTTACAATACAGTTGTAAAATATTTCTGTCACAATTTCTTCAATTTCAGGGCTCTAGCTTATATTTTGAAACATGCTTTTATTATGACGTGTATTTTTTGCCTGAATCTTCACTTTACGGATAAACAGACTTTTAAGTCACGTCTGAAATCTCATCTCTTTACACTGGCCTTTGAGTTTGACAAATGAAACGCAGAACACAGTTTTGGAGTGTTTGTATTTTGTATTTTAGACTACTGGTGTTTGTGTATGTAGTATTTTTAAATGTTATGTTTTAAATTGTATTACTGTGAAGCACTTTGGTCAACTCTGTTGTTTTAAATGCTATATAAATAAAGTTGAGTTGAAAGCACAAATGCTGTGATTTAATTATAACTGTATAATAACAATATAGTTTAGATGTGCTGCGTGGTTCACAGTAGATTAGTGCTCAGCTCTGTCATCTGATACAACGTGTCGTGAATGATTTTCAATGTCTGTGGAGTTTCCAGTGTTTAAGCAGTCAGATTTATACATTCACAAGTACGCAGCTCTTCCACACTAAGATTGCAGCCTTTAGCATTTTAATAAGTCACACTAGAACATGTCATGGTTTTAATTTGATTAATTTGCAATTTCAGTATCAGGAGTAACAGAGCACGTGCTCAAAATGAGCATTTTAAAGCAGTCGTGTGTCAGTCATACTGTGCGCTGGTACCAGATTGAGTCGGTGCTCTGTACTACCGGTACTGCAGAAACACTGGTATCGTTACATCTTTTTTATTTTAGTATCGACTTGGTACCAAAATACCAGTACTTTTGACAACACTAGTTGGCAGTGTGCAACATGCGAAAAAGAAGCGACTTCAGGAACATATTTAGATGTCGCAAGTCCAGAACTGGACGAAAACCACCTTCCTTCTTTGGAATGAGGAAGTTCGTTGGGTAAAAACCGTCTCTCTGACTGAGGGGAAGAACTTATTCTATAGCTCCCTTCTCCAACAGTGAACACATTTCCAGAGAAAGAGCCATTGAACGGGTTATATCCTCGACAATTGTCTGCAGAGTATATCCCCTGCTCAAAGTTGCCAGAACCCAGGGGTCTGACACCGAAGTTCTCCAAAAGTTTAGATGTTGCAGAGAGAAACGACCGGCTCAAGCACTTCAGGGTTTGTGGCTTCTGCCTTTAGCACCTGCAGGGGGACGCAGACGTGGTCTCCCCTGGGGCTGACGGTGAAATGGGCAACGGCCCTGGGCCTCCTCAACACCCCGAGGACGCTGTGGGGCCTGAGGGAAGCAGTGTGGTGACGAAATCGCTGCTCTGTTATTGGGTAGCGATAATGATCTGGAGCTGGTGGCATCCTAAAAGTAGGTGCCCGTGGGACCCGAGTCAGCGGACAGGAAGCTTCTGACAGCTTCATTCTCTTCTCCAATTCCTCAGAGACATTGGGGCCAAACAGATGTCCTGGTACAATTGGCAGTTCCCTCAGGGTCTTTTTACAATCATCAGGCTGCCTTGCCTGAGCAAGCCATATCTGGCACCGGGCTGCTAGAAGGGTTGCTGAGAGTGTACCCAGCTCACGAGTCACATGACCCATGGCCAACAAAGCCATCTGTAGAAACTGAGGCACAGAAGAGTCTACTTTTGACGACTCCAACGTGGTATTGCAGGCAAGAAGCAGATAGTATTCTCTGCTTGAGTTATATAGGCTACTGACTCGTATGCCTTCTTTAATAGCGTGTCAGTACGTCCAGACTGTGCGCTTGGACAGTGTACATTGCCTCTTAATGCTTCATCAGGTGATACCACCAAGGCTGCCACCAGCTGTTCAATCTCCGGAGCGCACCCCTATGGAATCGGCCTCAGACATTGAAGCTAGGGTACGGGCCGTCTTCGAACTCCTTCTAGGAACATTGGAACCTGTAAGAGCATTCGAAAACTCTGACACGAAGTCCTTACATGGTGGCATGGTAAACACATTTGTATCTGAGGATTGCCTGAAAAACATATTGGCCTGAGTAGGTTTTCACTTAATTCTAAATTCAGTAACAATTACTGTTACTGAAACGTGTCAAAGTGGGAGATTATTTAAAATTTTGAGATTGATTACATTTTGGTTTTTAGGGGTACATTGATTGTCAGAGATGTCTCATAGCAACCAAACTGATACACAACACTGCAATGCTATCGTTACGATAATCAAAAGAGAGTGTAATTAACCATCTCTGCAAAACGTTTGCTAGGTACATTTTATTATCCTTTAATGTAAGAAATTTGACTCATTAATGGATATTATTTAATAAAAGTGAATGTTTGTTACTGACTCAAGATGGCGCAGAGTATGGTTGCTGCGTTGCGAGCTCCTACACAACATTGTAGTTTTTTGTTTGTTTTGTTTACAATTCTTGTTTTTTGTCTTGGATGTTGTCTGCCTTATTGTCTACGACAGACAAACACTTTTGGACATTGGTTCTGCAATTACACACCGTAAACCAGACTTCAAATTCCTCAATGCCGACCCGCTGTTACAAACACGCCAGCGGAGCCCTTTGTCTGGGCAGCCCGGTCGCAGAAACGCAGAAGGAAAAGGGGAAACAGATACGGCGTTCTCAGCAGAGTAAGACGCCGCGCAAATCAACCCCTGCTACCTAGTATTCTACTGGCAAATGTTCAGTCTCTGGACAACAAGCTCCGCAAGCTGAGAGCGTGGATCTCTTTCCAACGAGAGACGAGGGACTGCTGCATTATCTGCCTAACAGAAACTTAGATGTCTCCGGAGATTCCAGATTCAGCCATCGAACCCGCGGGGCTCTCTGTGCACCGAGCGGACAGAGTGAAAGACCTCTCAGGTAAAAGAAGAGGTGGTGGTGTATGTTTTATGATCAACAAATCCTGGTGTGATCAGAGGAACTTACATTCTATCAAGTCTTTCTGCTCTCCTGATCTGGAATTTCTCATGCTTCTGTGTCGACCATTCTGGCTACCAAGGAAATTCACAGCTGTGTACATCCTGCCACAATCCAACGCAGACCGGGCACTCAAGGAACTGTATGGGATTATAAGCAAGCAGGAAACCGCGCACCTTGAGGCCGTGTTCATTGTGACCGGGGACTTTAACAAAGCCAATCTCAAATCAATCGCACCAAAATACCACCAACACATCAGTTTTAACACACGAGGGGACCGGGTTTTGGACCATTGCTACTCTCCCTTCCGGGATGGCTACAAATCCCTCCCCCACCCACCATTTGGCAAATTGGACCACTCTTCCGTTCTCTTCTGCCCACTTACAGGCAGAAACTGAAACAGGAAGCACCCACCCTCAGAACGATCCAGTGCTGGTCGGACCAATCAGACTCTATGCTACAAGACTGTTTTGATCACGCGGACTGGGAGATGTTCCGGTCCGCCTCTGATGACGACATCGAGCTTTACGCTGATAGCGTCACGTGTTTCATCAGAAAGTGCGTAGAGGTTGTTCCGTCCAAAACAATACGGATCTACCCGAACCAGAAACCTTGGATTAATAGCGATGTTCGCACGGCACTTAATGCGCGGACCTCCACTTTTAATTCCGGGAACGCGGAGAAGCCAGTTATGCCTCCAAAAAACTATCAGAGCAGCAAAACGCCAGTACAGGAACAAGATTGAAGGACAGTTTAACACCACCAACTCTACAAGCATGTGGCAGGGAATTAATATCATCACGGACTTTAAAGGGAATAAAAATTCCGCCGTGAACACCGCTGCCTCTCTCCTGGATGAGTGAAATAATTTTTATGCACGTTTCGAGGGAAATAACACCGCCCTCGCGGAGAGAGCTCTTGCGGCCGAAGCTACAGAGGTTAGTTCACTCTCCGTCTCTGTAGCGGATGTAACCCTAACCTTCCGACAGGTGAATATCCGTAAAGCCGCGGGTCCAGACGGCATTCCGGGCCACGTCATCAGAGCATGCGCAAACCAACTGGCTGTGTTTTTACAGACATTTTCAACCTTTCCCTCTCTTTGTCTGTAGTTCCCACATGCTTTAAAACATCCACCATTGTGCCTGTACCAAAGCATTTCAAAATCACTTGCTTAAATGACTGGCGTCCTGTTGCTCTGACCCCCATCATCAGCAAATACTTTGAGAGACTAATCAGAGATTACATCTGCTCTGTGCTGCCTCCATCACTGGACCCATTGCAGTTTGCTTACCGCAACAACCGCTCCACTGATGATGACATTGCATCTACAATTCACACTGCTCTCTCCCACATGGAAAAAAGGAACACATATGTGAGAATGCTGTTTGTAGACTACAGCTCAGCATTCAACACCATAGTGCCCTCCAAGCTTGATGAGAAACTCCGGGCTCTGGGCTTAAACAGCTTGCTGTGCAGCTGGATCCTGGACTTCCTGTCAAGCAGACGCCAGGTGTTAGAAGGGGCATTAACATCTCCTCATCACTGACCCTCAACACTGGAGTCCCACAGGGCTGTGTTCTCAGCCCACTCCTGTACTCCCTGTACACACATGACTGTGTGGCAACACACAGCTCCAATGCCACGATTAAGCTGATGATACGACGGTGGTAGGTCTGATCACTGACAATGATGAAACAGTCTACAGAGAGGAGGTGCACAATCTGACACGCTGGTGTCTGGAGCACAACCTCTCCCTCAACGTTAGTAAGACAAAGGAGCTTGTGGCGGACTTCAGGAGAAGAGAAAGAGAACACAGTCCCATCACCATCAATGGAACACCAGTGGAGAGTCAGCAGCTTCAAGTTCCTGGGTGTCCACATCACTGAGGAACTCACATGGTCTGTCCACACTGAGGCCGTTGTGAAGAAGGCTCATCAGCGCCTCTTCTTCCTGAGACGGCTGAGGAAGTTTGGAATGAACTGCCACATCCTCACACGGTTCTAAACCAGCACTGTAGAGAGCATCCTGACTGCTGCATCTCCGCCTGGTACGGCAATAGCACCGCCCACAACCGCAAAGCCCTGCAAAGGGTGGTGCAAACTGCCAGACACATCATCGGAGATGAGCTTCCCTCCCTCCAGGACATATATACCAGGCGGTGTGTGAAAAAAGCTCAGAGGATCATCAGAGACTCCAGCCACCCGAGCCATGGGCTGCTCTCACTGCAACCATCAGGCAGGCGGTATCGCAGCATCAGGACCCGCACCAGCCGACTTCATAACAGCTTCTTCCCCCAAGCAATCAGACTTTTGAACTCTTGATCTCTCACAATCAATATACATCAGCACTGCACTTTATTAATCTTATTATCTCACACTGGACTGTCATAATTATATCTCTCTTTACAACACACTGGCAACTAACTATTAACCAACAGCCTGAATGTCAATACAGTACAATACAACCTACTTTACATTTTATATATACTATATATACTAATTTTTTTTTATTGTATAATATGTATTCTATATTGTGTGTATTGTATAATGTACATTGTATGTTATTATTTGTATATTGTGTTATGTGTAATTATGTGCATATTAGATTTGAAATGTGTCGTGTAAATCTGACGTTTATTGTAAATTGGTATATGTTTCATTACTGTCATGACTGCTATGTTGCTCGGAACTGCACCCAAAAATTTCACACACTATTGCACTTGTGTATATGGTTGTGTGACAATAAAAGTGATTTGATTTGACTGTAAACCTCCCTGCACCTGGGTGCCGAACACACACCTGCATCTCGACGAAATGGGAGTTGAAGGTTTCCGCACGAGTTTCCAAGTTAGAAGTCCGACATTGTGTCATTCCGTTGCACTTTACCCAATTGAAAGGTGGACAACGCTTCATGAATCATCACAGCAAAAACAATACGAAGCATCGTGGTTTTCTCCACAGGAGCGAACACTTGGGGACACACACACACACACCAGGTGTGTGGCAGTGGACTCAACGCGCTGAAGCAGCGCATATACGCATTTGTCATTTTGTCTACTCGAGTACTCGGACTAATTACTCGAGTACTCATCGAGTACTTGAGGGGCAATGACATGTTCATAACTTTATATATAATAACTTGTCTGACAAACGTCTATAGCTGCTGCATTGTGTCTTGTTGTTCCAGTGTATTGTCTATTCATCATTATAGGCTGTTATAAAACAAAATGTTACAAAATGTACAAAAGATTGCATAATCAAAATATAATGCATCATATTTTGTCATTATGTGAAGATTCACTGCCCAGCTCAGAAAGAATGTGCACAATGCGCATCTGTCTGTTCTTCCTTCAGGTTACCGTAGTAATCTTAGTAAGCGGGCACCAGTTTTTTTAGTTACTGTCTGAACCGTCTATTTTCAAATCACATTTGGCTTAACAGGAGACATCATAACCATCGTGTTTTTAATATGCATGTTAAGTTGAAATTCAGTTTTGAAGACACTGCATTCTGTTCCATTTAGCTGCGCTCTGTCAAAGTGTTTGAAACACTCTCCTGCTATATATGTGTTGCTTCAGCGCATTGAGACCACTGCCATACTGCCTGGTATGTGTGTGTGTGTGTGTGTGTGTGTAAGTGTGCGTGCATCCAAGTGTTCGCCCCTGTGGGGAAAGCCTTGATGCTCCGTATTGTGTTTGCTGTGATTCATGAAGCATTCCATTCAACTCGGAGTGTCGGAAGGGAGGTTTACAGTCAGTGACAAACGTTCACTTTTATTAAATAATGTCCATTAACGAGTCAAAGTTCTTACATTAAATGATAATAAAACGTGTTTAGCAAACATTTTGCAGAGACAGGTGTTCAAAACACGGTTAATTACACTCTTTTGATTATCGTAACGATAGCATTGCAGTGTCGTATATCAGTTTGGTTGCTATGAGACGTCTCTGATAATCAATGTACCCCTCAAAATCACAACGTAATCAATCTCAGAATTAAAAATATGCTTCCTCTTTGACACGTTTGTGTTTAGTTGTCAGGTAATTGTCACTGGATTTCGAATTAAATGAAAAGTCACATCATGCATGATCACTATCGATCATCGTTTTCATGATCGGTCATTGCTGCCACGTCCGAGTACCCGAGTACTTGTGCCCATCCCTAGCATATACAGCAGGTGAGTGTTTCAAACAGCTAGACAAAGCACAGCTAAATGGAAAAGAATGCAGTGTCTTCAAAACTGAACTTCAACTTAATACGCATATTAAAAACGTGATGGTTATGGCATCTCCTGTTAAGCCAACCGTGATTTGAAAACAGACGGTTCAGACAGTCACTAAAAAAACTGGTGCACGCTTACTAAGATTACTACAGTAACCTGAAGGAAGAACAGATAGACACACGTTGTGCACATTCTTTCATTGAGTTGGGCGGCGAATCTTCACATAATGACAAAATATGATGCATTATATTTTAATTATGCAATCTTTTGTACATTTTGTAACAGATTCTTTTATAACCGCCTATAATAATGAATAGATGATACACTGGAGCAACAAGACACAATGCAGCAGCCAAAGATGTTTGTCAGACATGTTATTATATATACAGTTATGTACATGTCATTGGCCTTCGAGTACTCGACGAGTTAGTCCGAGTACACAAAATGACCAAAATGCCCATCCCTAGTATTGTCCAGGTCCAACTATGCCACCTCCATATGTAGTACTGACAAAGTGTCATCCAAAGAGGATGGGCCCATCCCCAATGAATGAACAGAAACCCTGCTCGAGCCACCTGCAACAGACAGGCTGGAGAAAACCTCCTGAGAGGGAGAATGCATAGCGGCATCAACCAATTCTTCATCATGAAAATTGGAGACACTCATGGAAAGAGCATCCTAATCAATATTATGTGGAGTTTGGAAATCACCCTCGTCCACTGGTGTGTTCCCAGTGGGCGCAGCCGATATTGGAGGTTGAAGAGCTTGAAGACGCTTCATCTCCACCATTTCTGATGACAAATTAGCGACAGTCTAAGACAGCAAAAGCTCAGAATTGTCAGTTTGCGGCACAGGTTTCTTTTTTGCCGGCGTAGTGCCAGCCGCTGCCAATGTACGGAACTTTTGAGCATGCCACGGGACTGAATCGTGTTGTGCGAGGCTGACAGGCGAACAAGGAACCGACTCAGCATGGCGAAGCTGCCACTCTGACATCGGCAGCATACTACACAGGGCTCCAGACTGCAACTAAAATGGTCGTAAATGAGACCAAAAATAATTGATTGCGACAATCAATTTAAAATCTAGTCGCAACTGGCAACAGTCGGGTGTGTGTGCTCATATGTGGTTTGGTCAGATATCATCTTGTGAGGTACTGAATACATAGAATAGGTGCAAACATACATTGATGCTCAAGAAGACAACACACTACTATATGCATACTTTATGGAAATATCTAATGTAGCTTCTGAAGAGCAGTACTAAATAAAAATAAAAATATTTGATCTGTTATATTTGTATAAATTATGAAAGGGATGTGAACATTTATGAGACAAAAGGGAATGTAAACGTATTTTCTCAACTATATATACTGTTTATTAAACCTCTGATTAATGGGTTATCAGCTGTCATACTTTTCTTTGGCTTTCTAACTTGTTTCTGAACAGCAGTCTGAATCTAGAAAATATGTGATTTGGCTACTAAAAACAGCCATTTGGCTCCTTAATGTTTCAGTTTAGGAGCCAATGACTCCCAAGTCATTTTTTTAGTCTGGAGCCCTGCTACTGTGCAAACACGGATGCGTCAAAGCCTCTCTTAAATGCTGAATTCATAAACACGATGGGCAGCGATTGTGTCCATCATCGGGAAAGAAGCGTATTCGGACACAGTTTACAACTTAGTGTAAAGCCGGTGACAAGGGAGCCGTGAGCCATGATTCAGCTGAATAATACACACCCTCGGTTAGGACCGTAGGGAATCAAAACAGCCAATAATAAGCGAGCCCAGGGAACTGAGCCGTCAAATATAATCTTAGAATAAGGATAGATAGAATCGGATAGAACCGAAGATAGTTGAATAATGACAAAAAACACCCAGAACAACACGTGAACGAATCAACTGGCCGTCGGATAGCACCGCGATAAAGCTCTACACGATAGTAACTATGTAACAGAAGATAAATCAAAAAAATAATTGTAGGCTTTCGGGGAAACTGTTACCTAAGTGCGGTCAGACACCAGCCATCGGACTGTATAATATATGACAAATAACATTTTTTTATAATGTTTAAATATATATCCAATGCACAACTTGTGATAATATCTATAAATTAAGTTTGTTAAAACATGAGCTTATACAGATCAGCCAATGCATGCAGCACTGAAGCCATCTATTGGCCATAGTTGTTATTTCATGTAATTGTTTTTTATTCCAGCAGATGTCACCAGAGATCCCCAATGCATGACAAATTGTGATGTTTCGACACATCCAATTTACTGAAATTAAGGTGACATAAAATGTGCTTATTTTATATGAAAAAGAATGGTGTAATTTAGAGCTAAATAAGATCTAAATTCAATAACTCCCCCAAATGCACAACTTTTGTGTTTTTACTTTAGTAAAAGTAATGTTTTTACATATCTTTAAAATAATAATAAAAAATAAAAAAAAGTTAAATATTACACATGTATGTTCGGGTCATTTTTGGCCCGCAAACACCATGAGTGTGACTCACAAATGAACACCGCACAAGGGTTAAAGACAGATGTGATTTTTGTTCTACTATTACCTTGTTAGACATGCGCTGACAGTGCTGTTCAGTGGTGTGGATCAGTGTTTGGTCCAGATCCACCATCAGCACCAACTTCCTGTTCCTGTGAAGTCTTTGCTGGTCCTCTCGGCCAAGCTGCTCTGCTTGCTGCTCACAGACACAAAAAAAAACACTGAGTTCATGCACTGAACTGTAATTACACAATAATATGGCATCCTAGCGACCGTCACTAGAACACAGCAACACTCAGACAGGAATTTGAGGTAAGTCTCAAAGTCCAGTGTGAGCAAAGTGTGTCTGATCTTAAGGGTTGGCACACTTTAAGTCTTCATCCACACTTGTGTAAAACAGGCAGCCCTCACCTCTGAGCTGACCATCAGCTCTGGAACACTGTGCACCATGGAAACAGTCGCTGTAGAGATGGGCACCTGCTGCTTTCCATTCTTGCTTTGTAGCCTGGAAAGCAGGAACATTTAAGCACATCATCAGCACAATCTAGTTACCTAAAAACCTCCTTAACTACTGCATCTCAAAGAACTGAGATAAATGAAAATACAGAAAGATAAGAAGAGGTTGTCCTGAACTATTCCTGATCTTTTAGCCTCGATGCTGTCAGGTAAGTGGAAATACATTTTTCTCAACCAATTGATTGAGGTCAATAATGTTTTCATTAAAGATCAGAATGAAAAACAAGTTTGACGTGTAGAAGGTTAGTAAGGTATTGTAGTGGCAGTTAAAGGGTTAATGAAATAATGACAACAAAGCAAGCAAAATAAAGGTATATAGGTGAATGAGTGGAGTGTGTTGACTTACTGAGTTAAGTCCTGCCCACATTCTGCACACAGGCCCTTCATTACAATGGGATGGCTGCATTCTTCCACTTTTGCTATGACACCCCTGTGAAGACATTTACACGAATAAAACAACACACATTACACATATTATCATGCAATAAAACCTAGAGTCTAGGCTACAATCACCTATAACCTGCTTAACATAACACATGACGGGCGATATTTATCTCGGTGATGTTTATAAACAAGCTCATCTTCAGCTGACAAGGGACATTTGAAAAACTTGAACGATTTCTGATGCATGTGGCTCCCTCTACTGTTAAAGGCTGCAAAAACACCATCTATATCTAGAAAGACATTAAAGGAATATTCCGGGTTCAGTACAAGTTAAGCTCAATCGACAGCATCTGTGGCATAATGCTGATTATCGCAAAAATGTATTTTTACTAGTCCCTTCTTTAAAAAAAGCAAAAATGGAGGTTGAATTGAGGCATTTACAATGGAAGTGAATGGGGCCAATTTTTGGAGGGATTAAAGGCAGAAATGTGAAGTTTATAAAAGCACTTACATTAATTCTTCTGTTAAAACTCATGTATTATTTGAGCCGTAAAGTTGTTTAAAACTGTTGTTTTTACGGTCGTTTTAGGGTTTGTGGCGTTACATCATCACATACATAAGTTGTGAAATTGTTAACTACTCAGAAAAGGTTTTCATACTAAAATCATGTTAACACACATATTATTAAAGTCTTGTGACTATACTTTTGAAACAGTGAGTATTTGAACATTCACGGATTGGCCCCATTGACTTGCATTGTAAGTGTCTCACTGTAACCCAGATTTGATTTTGTTTTTTTGCTTTGTTTTGTTTTTTTAAAGAGGGACGAGTCAAAATTATTTTTTGTGGTAATCAACATTATTCCAATGTCGATTGAACTTAACCTGTGTTTAGCCCTGAATATTCCTTTAATATCCATGACATGTCTCTCATATTAATGCCTCACATATTTCTACAATAAACCTGAATCTTTGCATATACTTCTTTATAATTGGAGCCTGAGCATCTATTGCGCTTGCACTAAATATATTCTGTTATCACAGCCAATTTGAGCACATTGTGACTTCAATGACCTTTCTTTTCGCTATATACGTTTGAGATAAAAAGTATTGATTGTTTAAGTAAACAGTCCCATGACAGGCTTCAAACTTTGGTAAGTTTGCAGCCTGCTGTAAATGACATGTCAACATTAGAGCGTCATGTGTATTGTGTACACAATACTGACAGAAACATGTCGTGTGTTTATAAACTCGTTAAAGGTACTGTAAGCGATCGCAGTTGTATTTACTGAAATAGACCGCCCTCATCCATTTAACCACACGCCCTCTCTCCAAAACCCCGCCCACCAAATACACGTCAACCAACCAGATGTCAGAAAACCCGAAGGCGCAGACTGACAGACAGAGAGCGTTTCTGATTGGCTAAAAATGGGCGGGCCGCTCCCCCGACATTGCTTTAGCTGTTTACAGAGCATAGGGCTGTCACAGAGACAGCATATTTCAATATAAGACGCATATTTCAGTGTCAGTATTTGTCAGGGACATTTAATTTGTTAAAAACACCTTTAAATGTATCTAAACTGGGCACGCGGAGGTTCTGTTGCTGCTGTCACGAGCTCGACATGAGCAACAGCGCGCGTGCCATCACCGCGAGCCACTTTCAGCTTCGCGCGCGCACAGCTAACGAGCCTTTAAACCTACAAATGCTGCGAATAAAAAACGCCATGGGTTAAACATTATATGCTGGTCATTATAAGCACATCATGACAGCGTTTCTTACCCAGGCGCGATGACCTGCCCGAGTTGACAGCACAGTTCGCGCACAAATCCAGCGCGGTCTGACTTCAGCTTCCTCTCGTGCGCTCTCGACTCGTTTTCGGCGAGAATCGGCGCGCAAACCGCGATGACGGAGTCAACGTTCACCAGAGCTCCGGGTTTCACCTTCCACTCGAGCAGCCGTAGAGGACGCGCTCCTGCAGGGTAGCGGATCTCTGTCACCTGAACCATGGGGCCCTCTGCTGCCGCAACGCCGCCGCCGGAGTCTGCAGGCTCCTCCATCAGAGCTGTAAACATCCGTCAGAGACACGCGATGAGATGCAGGAAGCGTTTGATGACAGGTAATAAAAGAAGTAAAAGCGCTAAAATGATCCCGATTTGTGTAGTCAGATAAAGCGATGAAAATGAGGTGTAATGCAGGACAGGCTGAGGTACAGGTTCACTCTTCCCGCCCGTAAACAGGAAATACAACGAGCGAGCACGAGCGAGACAACATCCACTTCCGGGAGACTTTCACCACACTCTTCTTTTTAAATTATATGAATATGCCTGTTACCTTTGGCGTATAAAAATATAATATGCTATAATAATAATAATAATAATAATAATAATAATAAATAATATTTTATATACAAATATAAAAATTACGATTTTTCAGTTTCTCCAATAACGCACGTGATATTTACACAGAGTTGCAAACATCAAACTGGTGGCTCACAGCAAATCTGACTAAAGCATTTGCAACAAACTACATTTATTTACCCCTTCCCCCATTGAGACTGACAAACCCCTGCATTGTGATGTAAGCTGATGAAATATCATGATCATACCATCTGCCTCCCAGTGTCCAGGGATTACAAGCCTCTAACAGCAAGCAAACAGTAGATGTGTTTGGGTTTGTGGGTAGGCTATATTTCAATTACATTTTAGTTTTACACACAATATTGACAAAGCATTAATACAAATGATAAAAAGCAGTGACAAAAAAAGGAATGGCATTAATGGTAATAAAATAATATTAACAATTTGTTAGAATTTAATAAGCATTCAGTTCATGATAAAATATCAGTTCAGCTCAATTATCAGTGAGCATTAAAAAGAACATTATACACTTATAGACATACACAGACTGAATATTTGATCAGTGAATATGATGATCGAAACGGTTATTGGTTTCTGAGGGTGTATTGTTTAAATATGAATTTTGCTGCAACAGCATTTCTTTTCATTTTTTTTTTTAATTATTTTTTTTTACATTTTTTTATATAATTTAAAGAAAAAAATGTGGTATGAGGTTTGAGAGTGTTTCTTTAAATAAAGGCATAACATTTTAAAGTATCCGAATTTCCTAACACTTTTTCTTTGTTTTGTGTTTTATTCACGCTAATAGCAAGGGAATAGGTTTGAAACTTGGTAGGGACATATAGAATGGATAATATTCAAAAATGTTGGTATTAAGAAAATGTGAGAAAGTCTGTCTGGAAATATAGCCAAAATAACATTATTACCTTATACAGTATAACAAATGTAATTTCTTCAATTAAATTCATTTCTTATTTCTCTGCCCCACAATATTAAATATTAGCCTTATATATATATATATATATATATATATATATATATATATATATATATATATATATATATATATATATATATATATATATATATTTCTGAAGAAGAAACAAATTAAGAACTGACCACTAGGAAGAGTATTGATGCTGAATACCACCCCTGGAGTCACGAGTTCGAATCCAGGGTGTGCTGAGTGACTCCAGCCAGGTCTCCTAGGTCCCAGGTCCAGAGTCACATGGGGTAACCTCCTCGTGGTCATGATTAGGGGTTCTCGCTCTCAATGGGGTGTGTGGTAAGTTGTCCGTGGATCGCGGAGAGTAGCATGAGCCTCCACATGCCGAGAGTCTCCGCGGTGTCATGCACATCAAGCCATGTGATAAGATGTGCGGATTGACGGTCTCAGAAGCGGAGGCAACTGAGACTTGTCCTCCGCCACCCGGATTGAGGCAAGTAACCGCGCCACCACGAGGACCTACTAAGTAGTGGGAATTGGGCATTCCAAATTGGGAGAAAGGGGGATAAAAATGTTTTAATAAAAATTAAATAAAAAAAGAACTGACCGCTTGGGCTTCACGGTTAGGAGGTAAAATGTGATATGCAATAAACTTGGATAATGTGACCGTGATATGCAGTGCGATAAACCTAAGATTAATGGGTCAAAATCAAATGTGATCTTTTTCAAGAAGATTTTCCTTGAGAAAATTATATCCAAGAGACATAAAGTGATATTCTGTAAAATTTATAATCCAGCATTAAACAAATAGAAATCTAAACAAATGGTAAATTAACAATTTACATGTGCAAAATGACATTTCAATATAAAAAAAAAAAATTGTGTGGAGAATGGAGCATTGATGTTTTTCCCCACTTTCTGCTGTCCAACTCCCCTCACTCTCACATAATCTTTTCTCAAATTGCTTATTTATATTTTTCTTACAATTTTGTCTGAAAAAGTAGGCCTCTAATATATTTAAAATTAATGATTAGATTCATCAAAATATGCAATGAGTAATCCAAAAGTAATTTTATTAGATTACCTAAAAAGTGTAATCCTAAAGATTATGTTACTGATTAGAATTTAAATAGAGTAATTTGTAATTAGTACCAGATTACATTTTAGAAATAATCTACCCAGCACTGCTAATAAGCCTATTATTATTTTGTTTATTGAATTGCACTGCTTAACAGATAAATGTGTATCTTAAATCTGAAATGTAATAATACATGGAAACACTAGAAGTGTTTCTTGTCTCCATACAATTTTATTTCTTACATTTTTAGAGACTTTGATGTATGTTTTAGTCATGTATGTTTAACCTTAATAGCCCCTCTGTATTTATTTATTTGTTTGTTTGTTGATTGATAAATAAGTGTTCGAAAGTTCCACAATAATCTTTTAAATGGAAAAGTGATATACTGGAAAAAGTATGGTTACTACCCTAGAAGTATCATATCAGAAACAATCTTAAAGATGTGTCTTTGAAACTTATACACAAATTCTATCCAGCAAGTCATTATTTACAGAAATTCAAAAAAGATATATGAACTGTTTTCTGTAAAGACTACCACGAATCTACTTTGAATTTATTTGGCATTGTATTGTGGTGTAATGTACATAAATGTAGTAATGAAAAGACATTTATTATTTTATTATTTATTATACAATATTATTTATTGCATATACCTCCCCCTGGCACTATATATATCTTTTTTCTTTTCTGTGTCTTATAAGTAGCTTTATACATATCTTGCTGTATTACGTTTCATTTTTATAACTATCATAAATGTCTAATGTTTATGTTTTTTTAATTAAAGAAGTTGCGCAGAGGGGAGGAGTTTCAGGAACGTAGCGTCAGACCACTGTCACATGATCGATACGTCACAGCAGACTCGAGCCCATGTGAACTCACAGCGCCAGAGTGCGTGATCTTGAAGCACGAGGAAGTGTCAGCGAGAGCGAACACTTGACCGAACCGAGTCACTCATGCGATCATCATCCCGAGCGGACAGTAGACATGGCGGGAGAGACATTCACATCGGTAAGATCCTCTTTATATAATCTTCATTACCTTCTGACCTGCACGTATCGATTAATTAATTGTCTATGTGCTCGAGTTGTCTAATCAATATGTGGAATAGATGCTGCTGATGCATTATGTAATGTCACTGTGTTTCCATTTCACACTTCAGGACTCATTAGAGAGGCAATTAAATGTAAAATATGGAGTGATGTCATTGTCCTACTGAAATACTGAGCTGATCCTGAATGAATGCACCCAAGGCCAATGGAAATCTGAAAACATGCCATGTACTTTAACACTTTTAGCTCAAAATCCCAAAGTCTGTGTTTGCCGTATCCAAATCTGGAATAGAGAGATTACATGTCAATGCAGATACAGATTAGAACTCACTTTGTACTGACAGTACAAACTTTTACCATGGTAACCGTAGCCAAAACACCATAGTTAGTATAGACTAGTTATCATTGCTTGAGTTGTGATTTCATTCAGGTATTAGAGTACTATGCTACTACCACCTGTTGCTATAGCACGATCACAGTATCTTTTTTTAAAGGGATAGTTCACCCAAATATGACATTTCTCTCATTATTTACTCACCCAGATGTGTATGACTTTCTTTCTTCAGCAGAACACAAATTAAGATTTTTTTAAATAATATTTCAGCTCTGTAGGTCCATTCAATGCAAGTGAATGCTGATCAAAACTTTGAAGCTGCAAAAAGGACATAAAGGCAGCTTAAAAGTAATCCATAAGACTCCAGTGGTTAAATCCATGTCTTCAGAAACTATATAATAGGTGTGGGTGAGAAACAGATCAATATTCAAGTGCTTTTTTTACTATAAATCTTAACATCTGCAGTCTCCTTGCCGTTCTTCTAGTGCTCTTCACATGCGTCAAGCACTTGGAAGTATAATTGAGCTTGAAATCATGATTGTGCATAGAGACTGCAATGGCAAGATGAACAGTGAAAAAGGAGTTATATTTTGGTCTGTTCTCATTCAAAACCGATTAGATTGCTTTAGAAGACATGGATTAAACCACTCAAGTCTTATGGATTACTTTTATTCTGCTTTTATGTGCTTGTTGGTGCTTCAAAGTTTTGGTCACCATTCACTTGCATTGTATGGACCTACAGAGCTGAGATATTCTTCTAAAATCTTCATTGTGTTCTGCAGAAAAAAGTCATACATATCTGGGATGGTGTGAGGGTGAGTAAATTATGAGAATTTACATTTTTGGATGGACTGTGGTATTTTGGCAGGAACTATTACCTAGGCTGGTATATTTTGTAAGGGTAGTGGCTAATTCGTCTTTGAAGTACCTGTTTTAGACTAGGAGGACCTAAAGGCCCTGATTTGAGACTTTTGTTGCTCTTAGTGAGCAGTTGTCCTAGCAATCACATTGAGCTTTAGCAGAATTGTGTAATTCGTTGAAAGTAATTGTTTTGTCATGAATGAAGTGTTGCTGATGGGATGTTGTTATCATACTCTATAGAGACCTTTAAACTGCAGCACATCCTTGACAGTAATGACCTGTCCACAAATCAACCAGACTGACTGAAGACATTTTGTTCCCTGCTTCAATAAACATTCCCCCTTTTTTCACAAGTTTCCACATGGCCTTGATGGGAAACCCTTGTGTCCTCTTTGTAGTGTTTTAAAACATACCTCACCGAGCATCTCTGAGCTATTTTTACACACTGGCACGGTGAGTGGAAAGAGTAAAGTTTACTTGTCGACAGTCTTGGCCGTAATTTTCACGAACCTTCCAAAAGATGTTTGAAAACAAGTCCAGGTTCACCAGAGCCCAGAGTTAAAATATGACTGAGCAGCCCAATAATTGAGTGAATTTTTAGTTGATTTGATTTCTTGGCTGCAGTTTTATTTTTCTTTGGCTTCAGCTAAGGTTGTGTCGTCATCATCTGGCTCTGTTACGGAGATGTACTCGCTTCAAAAGTCCCCAAGTGCTCGACCAAAGGGCTTTCTCATCAACGAGGTGAGTCTGAACTGTAAGTTTACTATGACTCAATGAGGTCTGACCTGTGCAAAACACTCTCAAAGTGGATTTCTTTATTATAATGCCAACCTCTCAGAGAGCATCTTTATAGAGACAGATTTGTGTTTTCGTTCTCTGTAGAGTTGTAAACAGTCACAGGTTCTTTAGGAAGCTGTTGACTGGCCTGTCAGTGGGCGTTCCTCTTGTAGTTGGGGTGCGATATGTGGTCTCTGAGCCCAGAGAGAGGAGGAAGATAATGATACTAGCAGAGGGAGTTGGGCGCTTCTGCAGGTGAACATCTTGGTCTCTGCTCTTTTCTTCACAAGCACTTCATTAAGCACTTCAATAAGATATAAACAGTATTCTATAAACCATGACCCCCATACACCTAGTATTAAGATGCAATTGGGCCATCTGTTTAAAACAGTACAGTGTTAAAGACAGGTGTAAATGAGGTCCAAAATGTTTTATGATTTGGCCACTTCATTTACATTTATGCATTTGGCAGGTGCTTTTATCCAGAGCGACATACAGTGCATTTATTACAGGGACAATACCCCCTGGAGCAACCTGGAGTTAAGTGCCTTTCTCAAGGACACAATGGTGGTGGCTGTGGGGTTTGAACCAGCAATCTTCTGATTACCAGTTATGTGCTTTAGCCCACTACGCCACCACCACTTCAAATGTGGTTGAAAATGCATGGACCACATTTGGGCTCTGTGTAAATGCTCATATGTTTGAATGAGTTTGAACAGCAACGAAGCACCATCTACTCACCTGTCGATCAACCACTGCGCTAAAACAAGCTTTTAAACTTTGCTGGTTGCATGTGGCTTTAAAAGAAAATAACCGTCTGATTGGAAAATTTGAAAAAGCACAAGAATTTCACAGAACTTTGAACATACAGTGTCACAGATGAGAAGCATGCACATCTGAAGCTTAGTTCATATAGGAACTAGGGCTGTCAATTTAACATATTGATTTTGTGCAGTTAGTTACATATATAAAAATATAGCATAAAAAAAGTTAACTGCACGTAAATTCTGTAATAAGGAATGTTCCTACCATCAGAGCAATTCAAGCTTGATATACCACATTAATGTTTTACAAATATGTGGCAGTAGGGGGCAGTCAGCGCAACTCCAGCTGTACAGGCAACACGCCTCTTTGCGAATTGCGGCAGTCCGGTCACAGTGCAGTGCACAATAACATGCAAACATTCATTTGGATTGAATCAAAGGCGGTCCATTAGATAAAATGCAAGTGTAAATAAGAGAAGCAGTTCACCCTTTGTAACGCTGTCTTTTTTTTTCCTTTTCCTTTTTTCCACTTTATTATCATGCACTTGTACATTGACTAATGTACAGTATGTCGTCATGAAATCAGAGACCCTCCCCTCGAAATACAAACACATGTGGTCAAAAAGGACAAATAGTACAATCAGGTGTAAACGGTGATGTGTCTCATCTGATCATTTGTGATCGAATTGCCCAAAACGCATCTTAATACCATGTGTAAAGAGGGCCTGTGATTTTGCAACACCCAAAATAACATGTCTTTCACATCAGGTCTCTGTATGTTGGGCTCATGATATCAGCAGATTACTGGTGGACATCCAACATTGCTCTGCGTGGCATGGATGAGGTAGGTTTTATAGCCCTCTTGTATGTTGCTTATTTATTGTGATGTTTGGGGAAGATTTTATTTGTCACATGTACTATATGTGTAGCTGAATCCAAACCAAAAAGTTGTCCATGTTGGATCAGAATTCCACAAGGTTTGCATTTTCCAGACGGTGATTTTGCACCACCCAAAATTACACTCTGCACTTTTAGCATTGTTCAGTTTTGGGGTCCAAAGGGGCTAGATGCACAGCCACTGAGTATAATAGTATAGTAGAAAGGCCTAAAACCATATAACTTGCTGCAACCCCCAAAAATGTTCTTTTATTGACTGGTTGGAAATCATAAGGACAGAAACATGATGTTCTACAGATGGCAAATTACAGCATTATCAATGATAAAGCCCATACTGTATACACTGTATATAAGTACAACTATAGATATACACAGTGAAGAAACATTACACAAAATTTTAATGTACACCTATATTTCCAGTTATACACACACAAAAACACTCCAAACACTGTGACCTCTATTTTGCTGTATTTCCATCACTTTCGCCAGAGCAGTCCGGAGTATGCAAAGATCATATCAGCGTGTCATCAGAGAGCAGCCAGTAGCATGGTAGAAGGAGCCATTCAGAACGGAGGGCTGTATATTAAGCTGGGACAGGGCCTGTGTGCGTTCAACCATCTTCTACCTCCAGAGTACACCCATACACTGCATGTGCTGGAGGACAAAGCTCTCAATAGGAGATACAAAGAGGTGAAAAGCTTCAGGCTGTTCAAACAGAAGACTTTTAGATTTGAACTGGCATCTTTTAAACTGCCATAAAGCATTACTTAAAATTAGGGATGCACAGATATTAAATTTTTTGGCCGATATCGATTTTTAACCAAAAAATATATGCTGATACAAATACCAATATTTTGCTACTTACCTTTTTTGTCATCAGATCACTTTTTTACTTAGGAATTATGCTTTTAAAATGTAAGAGGTACAAAACTTTTTGCACTTTTGTTTTTGCAGCTCAAAACAGAACTCACAGTTTAGGTGTATGTATTGAATATGAAAGAATATTACAAATTCATATTATGCATATGATGGAAATATAAAAAGAAAAAATTATAACAAAAGGAACAAAACTCCTATTTAAATTCTATCGTAGTGTAATGGATAATGGATATTGCTGTCCAGACCAGTCGAGGGCGCCCCTTGCTTACACACGGCCCTTACTGAAGTGCTGACTAAAGGTTTTTCCTGCATTGAAAAGTTTTCATCGGCCGCCGAAGCAAAATTTAGGGCAAATTATATGATATTTATCAAATTCATCATGTTTTTGGCACTTTATAAGCGCTAAATATGCTTCTCACGAGGAATGCAGATGTGCGCAAGGTGATTGAAGACTGGTTTCACATGCGTGTTGCGTGATCCACGAGAATCAAACACGTGACGCCCTCTGCTCTATCTTACTGTCTTTGGAGCGTGCAAGTGCGCACACGACGCGCGTCAACCAGGCTTCCCTTGATATGTGAGCTCCGGTGACAGGATAGCGCAGAGCGGATCACATGCACGCTTAAACTAGGCTTCTCTCAATATCGTGGTGCAGACGCATTTGAATTCTGCATGAGAATTATCTGTTTTAAAGCGCTATGGATGAATTCAACCATGCCAAACGACAGAACTGACATTCTGAATGGCACTGATGAGGGAAAGAGAAAAAACCTGCCCTGCAGCAGCATTAATTACAAAATTTGTCACATCTTCACATCAACACCCTTGCTAACATTTATCACAGTAAACTAACAGAATTTTTCAATACAACTGTGGAAGTTGTATTAAAAAAATTCTGTTAAATGTGTTTTGGCTATTATTATTTTTTTTTAATCCCCTTTTCTCCCAATTTGGAATGCCCAATTCCCACTACTTAGTAGGTCCTCGTGGTGGCGCGGTTACTCACCTCAATCCAGGTGGCTCCGCTTCTGAGACAGTCCACGCATCTTATCATGTGGCTCGTTGTGCATGACACCTCGGAGACTCCCAGCATATGGAGACTTACGCTACTCTCAGCGATCCACGCACAAATTACCACGCGCCTCATTGAGAGCGAGAACCCCTAATCACGACCACGAGGAGGTTATCCCATGTGACTCTACCCTCCCTAGCAACCGGACCAGTTTGGTTGCTTAGGAGACCTGCCTGGATTCATTCAGCACACCCTGGAATCAAACTCGCGACTCCAGGGGTGGTAGTCAACGTCAGTACTCGCTGAGCTACCCAGGCCCCCCCGAACAAATATTATATTAAAATATTTATATAAAAATAAAATATTTTTTAAGAATGTAACTACCTCTCTGATAATCTCTGCCTTCAAGCGAGCTGTAGACCTAGATACCTAGTTAACTAACTACCTTACTAACCACTGTAATGAGGAGCCATCCAATTTAGAATAAAAGTCTGGACATTTATAAATTATGAACTAAGTCATGTATAATATTTTAATACATTTCCTGTTTTGATGATGTTTGATATGAGGAAACAAACTGGCCTGGTTTGGCTTCAGATATTCCTATAATCAAAATTATTCCCAAATCATTAAGAGTCTGATGAAAGGAAAACAGTGTTATGGAGTAGGAAACAAACATTTCCACTATAGAACCACAGTCCCAAATCAGTAAATTGGTTTACTCATAAATATTAAAACTAGCGGTGTTAAGTTAGTTAGTTTTCCACATCACCTTGAAGTACAAAAACTCTGTTGAATTCAGAAGTTTCTAGATGTTCAGATGATCAAAAGTATATCATATTCATTACAAACATGAAATGCAACTACATATCTTCAATATTAATTGCAATTATGTAAAAAAAAAAAAACTGCATCAAGCATGTGATGAACTTGTACGTCAGCCACCACCGAAGACCATTTTTGACCCAGGAAAAACCCTGTGACTAAAGAACTGAAATGCATACCATATTTTAAATTGCAGCCGTTTAAAGGAATCGTTCACCCAAAAATGAAAATTCTCTCATAATTTACACACCCTGATGCCATCCCAGATGTGTATGACTTTCTTTCTAAAGCAGAACACAAATAAAGATTTTTAGAGGAATTTCTCAGTTCTTTTGGTCCATACAATGCAAGTGAATGGGTGCCAAAATTTGGAAGCTCCAAAAATCACACAAGTCAGCATAAAAGTAATCCATAAGACTCCAGTTGTTGAATCAATGTCTTGAGAAGTGATATGATGGGTGAACATTCACCACTTTAACTTTTGTTTTTGGTGATTCACATTCTTCATGCATATCGCCATCTACTGGGCAGGGAGAAGAATTTCTAGCAAAAATGGACTTGAATATTGATCTGTTTCTCACCCACACATCATATCGCTTCAGAAGATATTGATTAAAATTACTTTTCTGCCGCCTTTATGTGATTTTTGGAGTGTCAAAATGTTGGCACCCATTCACTTGCATTGTATGGACCATCAGAGCTGAAATATTCTTCCAAAAATCTTAATTTGTGTTCTGCAGAAGAAAGAAAGTCACACACATCTGGGATAACATGAGGGTGAGTAAATGATGAGAGAATTTAAACTTTTGGGTGAACTATCCCTTTAGTAATCGTGCAAGACAATATTGCGATTTTAATCTTACCTCAATCAATCGTGCAGCCTTAATATATACCATTTTAATGTCTCAGATATCAAAGTGAGTTGAAGCGTTTTGATGGTTTTACCTCATCATGTGTAGGTAAGTGCTGCTTTCACAACTGTCACATCTATAACAACAGTTTATCCCTCATTAATGTGAGAACGAGAATTACTGAAAATTAAATGTTACATGTTCTTAGGAGTGCCAACCCTTCTACATTCTGTGGCTATCATTAATTCTGGATTGTGCATTTGAATTCATAGAGTTTTTACAAAGTGTGTTGATAAATTATAAATAAACCATCAGTTTTTCATATCGGCTATTTCATGCTTAAAACCGATTTGCCGATGGTTTTAATTTGGTCAATAATTGGCCGATAAACATCGGCAGCCAATACATCGGTCGGTGCATCCCTACTTAAAGGATTAGTTAATCCAAAAATGAAAAAATCTTTCATGATGTACACACCCTCATGCCATCCCATTTGTGTATGAAGATTTTTAGAAGAACATTTCAGCTCTAATGGTCCGTTTAATGCAGTGAGGGTGAGTAAATGATGAGAGAATTTACATTTTTGGCTGAACTATCTCTTTAAAATACTAAATTATACAGTAGGTAAATGATGTAGCATTTGCCATAATAAAGAAGATATAAGAAAACCCGTTCAATTAAAGCTTTGAAAATCTCAAATAATCCTGCTTTGGTTGTTCTAGGTAGATTCTTTATTCCAGGAGGACTTCAACATGACTCCAGATCAGATGTTCAGGACGTTTGACCATGAGCCTGTGGCTGCTGCAAGCTTGGCCCAAGTTCACAAAGCAGAGCTGCATGATGGGACACCTGTGGCTGTAAAGGTGCGTTAGGCCTGCAGACGATACATTTGTGTATCACAAACTGCTGTAACTCTTATTTGATGCATCTTTTCCTTGAATTATATTTTAACTGGTTTATCTTGATTCACTTGGTAATAAATAAAGGACAATGTTCTAGTTTTGTTGAAAATGTACTTTTTTTGGTCCCACTTTATATTAGGTGTCTTTAACTAATTTTGTACTTGGGGAAATAAAAAAATGAAGCATGCAATACAATGTGCTTATTGATTACATACGTATTGTTTTGCGAAACTCTCACAAGATTTACATTTGCTGATGCTGAGGTTAGGGTAGGTTTAGGGTTAAGGTCAAAATTTTATTACAGATACATTTAGTTTGTACAATGTAACAACTTGTATGTACATAATTAAGGACATTGTATCAAATGCTTAATTTTAAGTTGCTAAAGACATTTAATTCAAAGTGTGTTCCCTGTCATTCAGGTGCAATATATTGATCTCAGGGATCGTTTCGATGGTGATATCAGGACTCTGGAGATTCTCCTGGACATAATAAAGTTTATGCACCCTAGCTTCGGTTTCCGCTGGGTCTTACAGGTCAGTGTATGTTACTTTATTAGTAAAGATCCCTTGTCTGGGTATTCCATGCATACAGAAAATTAGCATACTGTGCACACCTGGCATACAGAATACTGCAAAATAGTATGGTAGTGCTGGATGCTATTCCAAACATCAGTCCAAGTTGTTCATACTGTTGGTCATTGTAATTGGCCAAGACAATACTAGGACAAGTATTTTCTCCTGTTCTCTCCATGATGTTAAATGCTTGCAGGACTTGAAAGGAACATTAGCTCAAGAGCTGGATTTTGAGAATGAAGGCAGGAATTCTGAACGCTGTGCAGTAGAGCTGAAACATTTTAAGTTTGTTGTTGTGCCCAAGGTGTTCTGGGACCTGACCAGCAAGGTAGGAAACATACGACAGTAGAGTCTTTCATAAATACAACTGATCTATTTAATGCTCCTGCAAACTTGAGTCAGTGAATACAGAGCTTGACTTTCTGTCCATGCAGAGGGTCCTTACAGCAGAGTTCTGCGAAGGATGCAAAATCAGCAACATTGAGGCGATTCAGCGCCAAGGCTTGAGTCTGAAAGATGTGAGTGTAATGGTTTCAGTAATTATTCACTGTGTTACAAAAAAACCATTCTCTGTTCATACTGACAACCACAGCATTTGCTCTTATGGTGTTTCAGACAGCTGATAAACTCATCCGCATATTTGCAGAGCAAGTCTTTTACACTGGCTTTATTCATGCTGACCCACATCCAGGAAATGGTAAGATTACTGTGTTTGTAGTGGTACAATGTCTTATTTTAATATGCTGTATTGGATAATGGATGGAGTTAAACAAATGCTGATAATTAGATTATAATTTTTCTTTCAATGTTGTTAAGAAAAATAGACACTACAACAACAAATAGGCCTATAACCTGATGCATTATCACAAGGGTGAATCTCACAAAACCTATCTGTAATATGTCTAAAATTACAAATGTTTACTGAAAATAAGCCTATTTTACTACCATTAAGATTGTGGCATTTATTTTCATGACAATTAAGAAATTTCCATTACCGCACAACATTTTCATTCTCTTTATACCCTATTTTATATATGTATACATCATGGTAGTATTTCTTGCACTGATTTTAATAAAATAAAATAGTTGTGTCCAGACAGGATGGTTTTCATTACTGTATTACATTTTTTTTTTTTCTTCATATTACATTCAGGAGACTTGGCGAGGGTAATTGTAATTAATATAATCTCAGAAAGCAAAAAAAAATCTTAATGGTCCTAAAATAAGCTTCACTTTCTTTATGCTAAAAATAATTGATTGATTATAGTGTGCAAAATGACCTGGACATTTCTTTTGTGTGATTCAAATGTTGCCCATTTCAGTGCTGGTAAGAAGAGGTCCAGATAAAAAAGCTGAGTTGGTTTTGCTGGATCATGGACTGTATGAATATCTTAGTAAAAGGTGAGAGATGAATGCTGAAATAAACTCTAAAGTCACTGGCACTAGAGCTGAATGAGCTGACAGGAAACTTACTCTCTCTCAGTGACAGAGCAGCTTTGTGTCAGCTGTGGCGATCTATAATCCTGCGGGATGAAGCCGGCATGAAGAGATATGCAAATGAGCTCGGGGTCAAAGGTGAAGCATCTTTACATCAAATATTTCATAGTGGTAGTTTTTATTTATTTATTATGTAGCCTACCTGTGGATATAATTTCTGCTTTTGATTTTTGTTATTAAAATAATTGTACTATATAAATAAATACATGTAAAAACATTTACATATATTTAAATGCACTATAAGTCTATGTATTTATTTCTACATAATGAGATGCTTTTTAAACAGTATTGAAGGAGTTTCCATGTATGCTGGACACTTCGGTTGCTTTCCCTTTACTATGCCATCTCATCCAAAAACAAAAATAATTTTGTAATAAATTAGTTTTGTAAAGAAGAAATTCAAATGTAGGCGCAATTTATATTGGGCCACTAAATGTAAGCCTTTAGTTTGTATTAGTTCTTTCGATTTAAGGTGTTAATTCAATATGATTAATTATATAAAAAAATAACGCAATTAATCATGCCTCTATAATGTAAAAAATAACTGAGCAATTCGAGCTTGAAGTACCATTTTTATGTTTTTGTAAGTGTCAATCAGCAGGGGGCAGTAAGCGCAACTCCAGCCTAACAGGCAGTGTGCAGCTATACAGGCAACTAACCGCAGATAGCACAAGATGAGGATGGGCTCTTGTTTCAAACACAGCTGGACAGATCACAACTCCAATTGCAGGAGACTCAAGATGTGTTTTTTGGAGTTTCAAACGACGTTTAACTTGAAACTGTGTTTATGAAGCAACGCAACTTCATCTGGAGCATGTGTATATCGACACGTCCTTAAAAATGCCCCTATAATAAGTCTACATCAGGCACATTGCTGTGGATTGCAGGTCAATGATAGGCTTATGTTCAATAATATGGAAATAAACAATATATTGCCTTCTAAAGACACTTTTTGAATTGCCTAATCAATGCTGTACTTGTTGTCCACAATAATGTGATAATGTAAAATACATTTTATTTGTCATAAATATTATATGTATAATTATTTCAATATAATCATTATGTGTTGAACTTTTATATTTGTGGGGGCTTTCTCTGTAATTATTGGTAAGTGCAATGATTTTGATTAATTTATTGGCATATGTAATTATATGATTAAAATGTTAATCCATTGACAGCCCTAGTTTGTATTGTAAAATATATTGAATTTGAATTATTATTTGTGTCCCAGAACACTTCCTGTTTTGTGAGATGCTCCTACAGCGGCCAATCAACATGTGGGAGTTGGGCCTGGGTAACATCCTGACCCGAGAGGAGACGTCCTACATGCGTGACATGGCAATGAATCGCTTTGATAGCATCATGCAGGTGTTGAAGTCTATGCCTCGGCCCATGCTGCTTGTGTTCAGAAACATTAACACTGTGCGCTGTATCAACATCACTCTGGGAGCCCCAGTCGATCGATACTTTATCATGGCCAAGTGGTAAGAGTCCTGCACACCAAATGATTCCAGTAACCTGCTAAGAGTTACTTACAGAATTGTCACTGTAACAGTTACCACTTATTCTTCATTTATCGTCTATGTCGAGACTCTGTTATTCCAATTATATTCTATTTATTCTAATATTTATTTAGTTTATTAGTACTGATTAGTATTTTTAATGTTGCAACTTTCAAGCTACGTAAATTCTGGATATTGTTAAATTGTAATTAGCTGTATTTTGAGAGCGTGCCACTGTAGTGTTAGAATTGTACTAGTTATATATGTCAAACAAGAGTAACTTTAACTTGCAACTAACAACCAAAAAGAAGAGAAGCACTGAACAAAATATGAAAAATACAAATAACAAAAATCATGCTCTTGAGTCTGACACAGTAGTGAAGCTCATCATAGGTATTGATTATTAATCTCTTGATAGCAGCTAAATACATGCTGTAAAGGAAAATGGCTGTCAAAATTCTGTCATAATTTATTCACCTTCATGTTGTTCTAAACCCATGTGACTTTCTTATGCAGTACACAAAATCTCTGTTTGTCTTTTTAATACAATGGCAGTTTAAAGCTTTAAAAAAGACCCAAAAGTGTCCTAAAAGTAGTCAGTTTGACTCGTGCATCATATTCCAAGTCTTTTGAAGGCATACGATAGGTTATGGTGAGAAAGAGCCAGAACTTGTTTAGCGCAAGTTCTTGCAACTCTCATGCACTCGTGAACGCACACAAGTTTTTTTCACTAAATGATTTAAAGGGATAGTTCACCTAAAAACAAAAATGTTAATTTACTCACCCTCATGCCATTCCAGATGAGTATGACTTTCTTTCTTCTGCTGAACATAATGAAGATTTTTAGAAGAATATCTCAGCTCTGTAGGTCCATACAATGCAAGTGAATGGTGACCAAAATTTTGAAGCTCAAGCTAAAAAGGCAGCATAAAAGTAATCCATAAGTCTCCAGTGGTTTAATCAATGTCTTCTGAAGCGATGTAATAGGTGTAGGTGAGAAACAGATTAGTTTCAGATCAGTCCTTTTTGACTCCAGTTTCACCACTTCCACATTGTTGTTCTTTTGTTTTTGGCGATTCACATTCTTCCTGCATAGGGCTGGGCGAAAAAACAATATTGATATTGTGTATCGAACAAGACAGTACTGAAAATGCAATGAATACACAACTCCGACATCATTAAAATAGTTATGAAAGGCAGAAGACAAAAAGAAGACAGTTTGTAGTCAACTACAATATTTTTTTTAAATATTACTAACTACAATTTTATTTATTTTAACAACATTCTTATCAACAAGGCCTTTCCATCCGCAGAACTGGCACTCTCATTCTAGAGACTGTTGAGTGTGAAAATCCCAGGAGATCAGCAGTTACAGAAATACTCAAACCAACCCATCAGGCACCAACAATCATGCCACAGTCCAAATTTTTTCCCATTCTGATGGTTGATGTGAAGCTCCTGACCTGTATTTGCATGATTTTATGCACTGCACTGCTCCCGCATGATTGCCTGATTAGATAATCGCATGGATGATTGTTGGTGCCAGATGGGCTGGTTTGAGTATTTCTGTAACTGCTGATCTCCTGGGATTTTCACGCACAACAGTCTCTAGAATTTACTCTGAATGGTGCAAAAACAAAACATATCCAGTGAGCAGCAGTTCTGTGGACGGATATGCCTTGTTGATGAGAGAGGTCAACAGAGAATGGCCAGACTGGTTAGAACTGACAAAGTCTACGGTAACTCAGATAACCCCTCTGTACAATTGTGGTGAGAAGAATATCATCTCAATGCTATTCTGAGATGCGGGTTGGTGCTGTTTTGGCGGCACGAGGGGGACCTACACAATATTAAGGAGGTGGTTTTAATGTTGTGGCTGATTGGTGTGTGTGTGCATGTATATGTGTGTGTGTATATACAGGTGCATCTCAATAAATTAGAATGTCGTGGAAAAGTTCATTTATTTCAGTAATTCAACTCAAATTGTGAAACTCGTGTATTAAATAAATTCAATGCACACAGACTGAAGTAGTTTAAGTCTTTGGTTCTTTTAATTGTGATGATTTTGGCTCACATTTAACAAAAACCCACCAATTCACTATCTCAAAAAATTAGAATACATCATAAGACCAAAAAAAAAACATTTTTAGTGAATTGTTGGCCTTCTGGAAAGTATGTTCATTTACTGTATATGTACTCAATACTTGGTAGGGGCTCCTTTTGCTTTAATTACTGCCTCAATTCGGCGTGGCATGGAGGTGATCAGTTTGTGGCACTGCTGAGGTGGTATGGAAGTCCAGGTTTCTTTGACAGTGGCCTTCAGCTCATCTGCATTTTTTGGTCTCTTGTTTCTCATTTTCCTCTTGACAATACCCCATAGATTCTCTATGGGGTTCAGGTCTGGTGAGTTTGCTGGCCAGTCAAGCACACCAACACCATGGTCATTTAACCAACTTTTGGTGCTTTTGGCAGTGTGGGCAGGTGCCAAATCCTGCTGGAAAATGAAATCAGCATCTTTAAAAAGCTGGTCAGCAGAAGCAAGCATGAAGTGCTCCAAAATTTCTTGGTAAACGGGTGCAGTGACTTTGCTTTTCAAAAAACACAATGGACCAACACCAGCAGATGACATTGCACCCCAAATCATCACAGACTGTGGAAACTTAACACTGGACTTCAAGCAACTTGGGCTATGAGCTTCTCCACCCTTCCTCCAGACTCTAGGACCTTGGTTTCCAAATGAAATACAAAACTTGCTCTCATCTGAAAAGAGGACTTTGGACCACTGGGCAACAGTCCAGTTCTTCTTCTCCTTAGCCCAGGTAAGACGCCTCTGACGTTGTCTGTGGTTCCGGAGTGGCTTAACAAGAGGAATACGACAACTGTAGCCAAATACCTTGACACGTCTGTGTGTGGTGGCTCTTGATGCCTTGACCCCAGCCTCAGTCCATTCCTTGTGAAGTTCACCCAAATTCTTGAATCGATTTTGCTTGACAGTCCTCATAAGGCTGCGGTTCTCTCTGTTGGTTGTGCATCTTTTTCTTCCACACTTTTTCCTTCCACTCAACTTTCTGTTAACATGCTTGGATACAGCACTCTGTGAACAGTCAGCTTCTTTGGCAATGAATGTTTGTGGCTTACCCTCCTTGTGAAGGGTGTCAATGATTGTCTTCTGGACAACTGTCAGATCAGCAGTCTTCCCCATGATTGTGTAGCCTAGTGAACCAAACTGAGAGACCATTTTGAAGGCTCAGGAAACCTTTGCAGGTGTTTTGAGTTGATTAGCTGATTGGCATGTCACCATATTCTAATTTGTTGAGATAGTGAATTGGTGGGTTTTTGTTAAATGTGAGCCAAAATCATCACAATTAAAAGAACCAAAGACTTAAACTACTTCAGTCTGTGTGCATTGAATTTATTTAATACACGAGTTTCACAATTTGAGTTGAATTACTGAAATAAATGAACTTTTCCACGACATTCTAATTTATTGAGATGTATGTGTGTATGTATGTATGTATGTATGTATATATATATATATATACACACACACACACACAGTGTATATATAAAGACTATATATATGCTTCTGAATAATGCAGGAACGATTCATCAGTCTGGGAAAAGGGTCCATATCTGTTTCGCAAAATAAAAAGTCATAGAGGTTTGAAACGATGTGAGGGTGAGTAAATTATGACAGAATTTTCATTTTTGGGTGAACTTTTCCTTTGAAAACTAGTAGAAAGGGCCATAGTTGATGAAATATCTTTCTTGTTGTGTTGCAGTGCAGTGAGAGGATGGAGCAGAATGCAGGCCAGAGACACCAGGCTGCTATCGAGACTGTCCGTCTTCCGCTGGGTCTGGTCCTTCTGGGAGAGTTTTAAGTTTGAATTTGCTTTGAGGTGAGGCACAAATGTTCTTTTTCAGCTCCAAGAGAAAGTTTTGATTAGTATTTAGGCTGGGGCCACCTCTCAAAGTCAACATTCATACGTTTTTGACATCCCTACACTTTGCGTCTTCGTCTATTCCATATTTTGGCTAGTACCTGACAGATTCCACTGATACAGAAAAAAAAAAAGATTTCTGAGAAATCACAGATATTTATTTTTAGCTAATCAGAAAACTAGCCAATAAGAATGCCATGAGATGCTTTGACTGCACTCTTTTGTGTTCCTCCAGGTCAGAGATGGCACTCACGAGTGTCACTCGCTGTCTGCTTCAGCTGCTGTCTTACTGCGGTGTCATCACATTGGACCAGGATGTGTATCAGTATCTGAAATGAACCGTCAGTGACCACATACCTCATCATGACTCTTTCTTTCCAGTATTTCAGCACAAGTGTCTCTGAACCTGGTTTATTGATACTCTTCAGACCACTGTAGCTTTACACAAGGTGCTCTTCTGTCTTATAATGTCTTTATGTACTATATATCCCACGCTTGGACTGACAGGAACCTTTCTCTATTTCCCACCATCCATCTGTGCAAAGATCATGTGGCAAACTGCATTACACACAGAGCAGATTTTTCTTCAGAAGACTTTTACAGTGTGGTTTATCAGAGATGCTGTTGAAGTACAGCTGAGTTCTTATTTCATTCAAGAAGCAGGGAGACCTACATTAGTTGCTTGTGTAGTCCTTTGTTTCAAACACTGGAATAATTAATAGTAATAAAAAAATATTTAATGCTGGCAAAAAAGATCGATGTTAACATGGTAAAGAAGAAACACAAGCATCATAAAGGTAAAAGGTTTCGCTTAAGCCATTTTACTTCGAGTTTAGCAATTTCAGTAAACAAACTACATTCATATCACAAAGATAATGATAGAAAATTTTGAAACCAAAATTATTCAAAGAATTGTGCCATTTTGGATTGTATGCAGTTGAGGTATAGCTGTAAGTTTTTAATCGTTGAATTTGTGAAAGTTTGTAACTCACATTATCTGAAATGCAGGAGCCATTCTTTTTCAAATTGGGTGCATAATCTGCAATAAGTGAGAAGATATTTTCAATATAATCATTTTAAGTGTTATTTTCTTTTCTTCTTTGTTAAATGTAATTTTCCAGAATCTCACTGAAAACGCTGGTTTCATATTACCTGGAGTTTTTAATACAGTTCAAAAGAAGGTTGAAAAAAGTTGTAATCTTTTATTCACCCTCATGTTGTTCCAAACCTGACTTTTTTTCTTTTGCGAAACACAGAAATTAAGCCTTTTAACTGACTGAGATGATGTGTTTCTGCATTATTTAGAAACGTAAATCTAGCAAACTATATATATATATATATATATATATATATACATATACAGTCATGAGAAAAATAAATTACACCCATAATAAAAATCATCTGGTCCTTAGCAGGTCTTAAAATTAGGTAAATACAACCTCAAATGAACAACACCACATGACATGATTTATTTATCAAAAATAAAGCTAAAATGGAGAAGCCATGTGTGAAAAACTAAGTACACCCTTACTGCTTCCATAGGAATTAAGAGGCTAAGTAGTAGCCAGGTGCTGCTAATCAAATGCCCTTGATTAATTGATCATCAGCAAATGTGACCACCTCTATAAAAGCTGAAGTTTTAGCAGTTTGCTGGTCTGGAGCATTCAGGTGTGTGTTAACACAATGCCAAGGAGGAAAGACATCAGCAATGATCTTAGAGAAGCAATTGTTGCTGCCGATCAGTCTGGGAAGGTTTATAAGGCCATTTCCAAACAATTTCAAGTCCATCATTCTACAGTGAGAAAGATTATTCTGGAAACCATTCAAGTGGAAAACATTCAAGACAGTTGCCAGTCTTACCAGGAGTGGACATCCCAGCAAATTCACCCCAAGGTCAGACTGTGCAATGCTCAGAGAAACTGCAGAAAAAACCAAGAGTTACATCTCAGACTCTACAGGCCTCAGTTAGCATATTAAATGTTAAAGTTCATGACAGTACAATTAGAAAAAGACTGAACAAGTATGGTTTTTTTGGAAGGGTTGCCAGGAGAAAGCCCCTTCTCTCTAAAAAGAACATGGCAGCATGGCTTATGTTTGCAAAGTTGCATCTGAACAAACCACAAGACTTCTGGAACAATGTCCTTTGGACAAACAAGACCGAAGTGGAGATGTTTGGCCATAATGCACAGTGCCACGTTTGGTGAAAACTAAACCCAGCATATCAGCACAAACACCTCATACCAACTGTCAAGCACGGTGGTGATGGGGTGATGATTTGGGCTCGTTTTGCAGCCACAGGACCTGGGCACCTTGCAGTCATTGAGTCAACCATGAACTCCTCTGTATACCAAAGTATTCTAGAGTCAAATGTGAGGCCATCTGTCCGACAGCTAAAGCTTGGCCGAAATTGGGTCATGCAACAGGACAATGATCCCAAGCACACCAGCAAATCTACAACAGAATGGCTGAAAAAGAAAAGAATCAAGGTGTTGCAATGGCCCAGTCAAAGTCCAGACCTCAACCCGATTGAAATGCTGTGGCGGGACCTTAAGAGAGCTGTGCATAAACAAATGCCTGCAAACCTCAATGAACAGAAGCAACGTTGTAAAGAAGAGTGGGTCAAAATTCCTCCAAAACGACGTAAGAGACTGATAAAGTCATACCGAAAACAATTACTTGAAGTTATTGATGCTAAAGGTCGTTATACAAGCTATTGAATCATAAGGTGTATATTTTGCAAATTAACATTAACCAATCCAGTTTTACAAAATATGTATATGCTAAAACTAATGCATAATGAACAAGATTAATGGTGTTTAAAATATTGTTCATTATTAGTTCATGATGTGTTAACCAATTAATCGCATGTCAGTATTTCCTGAGAAAGGCCCCCAAATAAAGAATCCAAATGTAAATAATACAAAATTCGAATAATTATAAATACATAATTCAGATAAAAATTTAATGCATTGTTGTGGCAGACGAGTGAAGCACTGATTAGTCAACACAAAAAGTAGCTTTAAACAGTATATTGTTTGTTTAATTCCCATATCAATGAACATAATCCTACAGTCGACAGCAGTCCATTTTGCAATTGAGTACATCAATCTGTCTTGCTCTCACAGGACTCTTTTTAATTGTCGGCTTATATACATATGAGTCGGACGTTTTTGGAGCATCTCTCTGGTGTTCGCCGTGTCAAGTTAAAAGTGGTTGAAACTTTGAAACATGTCTCAAGCCCCCTGTATTCTGTTGTGCTTCATCCAGCTGTCAAGAACGCATCCTGTGTGACCAGCTCTCATTCTGTGGCTGCGCTGCCAGTGAGGTTTGTTGAGGCGCTGACTGCCCCCTTCTAACGCTGCTCATAAAAACACGAAGTTATTTCAAGCTTGAATTGCTTCAATGTTTGGTACAGGAAAAATACTTTTATTGCGGAATTTTTGTACGAATAAGGAGGCATGATAAATCGTTTTTATTTTCTTTAATGCGTTATTTTTATATCTATATAATCACACTAAATTAACGCATTAAATCGACAGCCCTAGTTTTAATATACTAAAACAATGACCAAGGAGAACCAAAGTTCTCTCGCACTTCACTTGTCATCATGGACACCATCTACTGCCAAAAATGTCACGCAATTTACAGTTGTTGTTTTAGAATATGCTGTTGTATAAAGAGACAAGCTGTTTTTTTTTTCTTTCATACAACAGTTATTTCCTGTCCACTGGCTCATCTGTTTCCACTACACAGAATTCCAATTCTATGGTTAGTAACACTGTAACCAAACTATTTTCCTTGGTGGAGCAAAAACGTACAAGTGTCAGTCAATATTAAATTGCTGTGAAACAGCAATACCACACTTAGTCGTGCTATTGTACTGAATATCAGCACGGCTGTGATTACCAGTGGCACTCAACTAAATCACGCTCTGATATTCGGTATTCCAGGGCCACTATTTCAGTACAATAAACCACACTGTAGAATGTCCCCTCTACAGTAAGTAATGACGACGCTTAAATCAAAAAGTGCTTTAGAATATCAGCATGTTTGTTCTGAATGTCATTTCATCACACAATCTTTTTCCATACAAAATACTCTAAGAAACATGTATTGTTTACTGTATTTCTTCCTCTTAACACAAAAAGTTCAGTACAGCAATTCTTTGCTTTTCTATAAAAAAAAAAAAAAAGACTTATAAAACAGCTTGCACAGTAGGCCAACTGAGAAATCTCCAGATGAAGAAACACATTTATAGAAGCTCTTCAGAAGTGAGCAGTTACTCTCTCGATCTCCAGAAGATCCTCCAAGATCTGAAACAAACAAATGTAGAAATTCTCCTTTACAGTTGTAGGAACACTGGTGGACATTACTGTGATCACACCAGGACAATTGCTTTGATTGGCAAAAAATACTGTCTTAGCTGTGAAGGTATTTTTTGTGATTATCTAGTAAGTACTCACAATGTCTGGTGTTGTACCAATCTTCTTGGCTAGTTCGCTTCGCTCCATGGTGCTGAGGTACAGATACTTATTCAGCAGCTCTCCATCTAGAATGTTCTTGACAGCATTCTGTAACATCCGCCGATCACAATGCAGCATTCTGGGGGTAAAAAAGGATAAGCAATGAAAAAAACCAGACTGAAATAACACAAAGTTTCATAGACCTCAGCAAAGGAACATGTCATGTTAACAGAAGCATCTGTTGGAAATGCAATCGAGGGCTATCATTCTGAAGTTGCAGAATTTCTGGTAAAGGCATCAATGTTAGCTGATGTAAGTTAAAGGGATTGTTCACCCAAAAATGATCATTCTCTCAGCATTTACTTGCCTTTATGCCATCTCAAACTTGGATGACTTTCTTCTGTGGAACACAAAAAAGATATTTTGATGGAGATATGAGTGTTTTTGTCCATGCAATGCAAGTCAGTGAGGTCCAACAATTTCAAGCTCTAAAAAGCACAAAGGCAGCATGAAGATAATCCATACAACTCAAGTGGGTTAATCAATATCTTCTGAAGCAAAACGATCATTTTTGGGCTTTTTCACACCCAACCGATTGGATCACTTCAGAAGACATGGATTAAACCACTGGAGTTATATGGATTACTTCTCTGCTGCCTTTATGTGCTTTCTGAAGCTTGAAACATTTGGACTGCACTGACTTGCATTTTATGGATATTTTCACACCAAATCTCCATCATAATATCTTGTTTGTATTCTGCAAAAGAAAGTCGTACACATTTGGAAAGGCATGAGGCGAGTAAAAGATAAGAGAATTTAAATTTTTGGGTGAACTATTCCTATAAGAATTTCAGAACCAGCAAAATCTTGTGTAACAGAGTTTTAAGATATGAGTTGATACGAGTTATTGCGCAATAGCAGATGAACTCTGAAGCCATCAGTTATCTGTTGTAACAAAGTCCTGAAAAACAAAAAATGAAGAAAATCTGGAACATTACAGGTACTTGAAATGTAAGTGTTTAATGATCCCTTCAGCCAAAAAGTAGTTGAACCAGAAGAAACAATTTGGACCGTGGTCTGTTAATAGAGTAAAATAGTGCCCGCCCATTTTCACACTACAATCCCATGAAGCATTGAGAGTCACGCAATCAAATTAAAAACGTATTGATTCTAAGTTATTATTGTAAATGTAGAAACAATATATTTAGATTTTGCTGCAAAATATTCAGATATATACAAATACATAACTAATTTGAGAGCATTAGGAAACCGGCTTGAAAATTGCGTCATTTGCAGTGTGCCACACGAGTGGGTGGTCGCCGCAGAGCTCTTTTGGCGCACTTTGTTAGCTGCGATTCTCTGATTGGTGGATCTCTCTTGAGGATCATAGGTAGTGTAGTTCTTCAGCAGGAATTCCACTATTAATCACGATTTCTAAGAAACTAAGTTGAAATAACCGACTGATGGCTTCAACAGAAGCATATACCATCGATTAACAACCTCAGCTCACGGTAGGTATGTCTTTAAAGGTTATATCATTTAAATGTAATTTATTCTTAAATATTTATTTGCCTGTGGAAAAAGTGAAAGGGATTTTTACTTCTGAAACCAGGCTGTTGTGCTCTATTGATGGCCACTATTCTGGAGCGAAATAAAAAAAACAGGCGATGTCTTTCAATAGAATGTCGAACTTCATTTCCTTTCAAGCAAAAGGAATGAGATGTCTGAGAGCAGCAGCAGGTCCTGAAGTACCTGAAGGCCTTTGGGTTGAGCCCAGCGTGGTGTGGCAGCATGGTGGTGAGGGCATTCTGTAACATCAGAAGTCTGCGGTAGGTCTTCTCCTGCATGGGCAGAAACAGGCCGACACCACCGTCCAGCGTAGCTGCACAGACAGCGAGAATCAAACCATTCTATTCAGGAATCAGGTTTCTAATAAACCGGTTTAAATAGATTACTGACGCCTCAATTGTGTATCATGAAAATCCAGATTGTTTCAGTACATAATGGTAAATCAATTGTAAGAGCAGTCAATAATCTGTTCCTGGTTTAATAGTGACCTAAAATTTTCAGTGTTTGTTTACATAACTCTGATTTAAATACTTGGGTTTAGGGGGTTTGTTCAAATCCCTAACCATAAATAGTAATAGTAAAGATTGCCTTGTCGAACACCACCAGAAATAATAAGGCAAGGTCTCTGCGCTTTCATACATTTGGCGCAATCATTATTCCTGCAATTCTGTTTGGTGCCGTTCGTGCTATAGAAATTGCAAACTTCACCTTAAAACTGGACTGCTGAGAAGTGACTCACCGAACCAGGTGATGTGTTTGTTGTCCCAGGTGAGTGATTTCTTGCTGGCTGTTTCTAGAGTGCCGCGGCATGGCATCCTCCAGAAGGCGTTCACGTGAGCGCCCACGTTAAAATCTGCTCTTCGCAGTAAGCGCATGCCCCCGAAACTCTCTTTAGCTGTAGATCAAATAAATAATAAATAATATTAAAATTAAAAGAACGTGACATTGGGCTTTTGGAAAGATTTTTAGTGAGCAAAGCCTGGAGGTATTACTGAAACAATCAAAAGTAATCGCATACCTTCAGGCAGATACATGTAGACCATCAGGTTTTTGTCTCTGTCTGAAACTGAGAGAGTGTTTAAGGCGTTAAGTCAAATTATTAAAGTCTTGAACAGTCATTGGGCCTCATTCAAGAAAATGTCGTTAATATATGAAAACATTTGGAGTAATTTACATGTAAAATTGAGCTTCCCGAAAACTTTCCGTCGTATTCACGAATGCTTCATACTCCCCAGATTTGTTAGTAAAACGTTTGTATGTTAGTGAATTCCAAACGTCCGTAAATAGAGCGCGCATGCACGTTCATTCACAATTATCATAATCCACGCCCATGAAAACACCATATAAACAAGGCTTCAGACTCGCTAGTAATTGAGAATAGGAAGCTTTTAACATCTATGCGAAAAATATAAAATTAAGGGTTTTTTTTAATGCCGTGCATTCACATTGTAAAATATTGATTTTGTAAACACTCACATGTTCGTTCTAAAAAGTGAGGAACTTAGTCATTGCATGCTTTTGCTGACATCAGAGGTTCTTTTGTAAATTGAACAGTCCAAGAGGTCAATAAAAATAGTCTGACATGAAGCTTTAGTGTAAAAAATGTTCAGTTCATGCTGGCAAGAGGATGTCCACCACCATTAACCTTCCCTGGTTCAGTTGAGCGCATCGCCAGTGTCATTGGTGAAACTTCTTGAGTAAAATCAAGACTGTAACAGTGATTTACTTCCCTTAAACAGGAAAAATCTTCAAAGAAATTAATAGAATGCCTGAAGAAGGTCTTTGACCGAAACACTGTAAGCTATACGACAGCAGGCTTTCTTTTTATCCCCCATTGTGTCCGCACCTGCCGCAATGTGTTTATTTATGGGTTTAGCAGTGTTACCATTGACCATACGTTATCAACTGATTTACTGCTTATACTAAATTATGAAACCTAAATTACAGAGCACATATCAATACAAATGTTTTCCAGCCAGTCATGTTAGAGGGCATTATTTTATTTTTTTCTCGAGAAAATCAAACGCAAACTGCGTCTTTCCATGAACCTTTCACCCCATGCCAAGAACTTCTGCTGGAAAAACAATTTTTTCTTGGGAAAAAAACCAATTGAGGCCCAATAAGTTTTTGGCATAGATCTGATGATAAACATACATAGCTCTGGAGATCACAGATTAAGACAGTGGGTCACTTACCCAGAAAGCCAAGCTGGTTATTGTCCACCATGAACTCTACACTGTAGACCTCCAGGGGCTTTGCATCCTATGAAGAAACAGAAAGAAACTCCCATTTGAAAGGCTGCAATGATATAAATAGTTAAATACAACTGAATACTTGAAATGGTTCATATCAAAGCATTACAGAATTGCTGTTCTATTTAGGTGCATCTCATAACATATATTTTTTTGCATTGTGACATACAGTAACTAAAATTTTCAATTAAGCACATTTTCCACAAAATTCTTTTCACAGTAACATGTCCAGGCGTTTTACTTTTGAGTTGAATCTGTAATTCTCATTAGTCTCGATGGTGATTCTCATTAGAATCTCTTTACTGTAACAGTTTTGTTTTACTGTATTACAGTGAAAAAGTAAAAATTAATAAATCAGCATAAATTACAGGCAGTTGAACAAATACTCCCATGACATATAAATACGATTTAAATCACGTTCTTTCACTTTACAGTAACAAGAATGAGAGATCTGCATTACAATACTGAGAATCTGAGGGAGGAAATGTGCATGAAAATAATGTCACAATGCAAATAATCTTAATAGTATTAAAAAGACGGGGTGGTTTTACTTTTAGCAACAAAAAAATGTTTTCTTTTCATTTTGGGATGAAACATGACCCGGACATGTTCTTGACAGGTTTGGTGAGATTCTCCCATTTACAATCTAGGGACTACAGGTGGTACCCTGCTGACAAGAGACAGCGTCTTGCTCTCTTCCTGGTAGCGCAGCAGAGAGATGCTCTTCATGACATCAGCAGCGAGGATGAAGTTCTTGATGCTATGCATCTGATGAATGTAGAGCTGAGTGTCGATGAAGGCCATACCTGTCAGATCATTATCCCTCAGACTCCATAAAAAGATCTGCACACACACACACACACGACATACAAATAAAACTACAAATAAATACAAAATACTTTATTTATATACATAAATATGATTTTATTAGAGGAACAGTTAACCCAAAAATGAAGTGAATAAACTGGTGAATACAGTTTTCAATTTTGGTCTGTTTCTCACCCAAAGCAATGGCTTCACTTCAGAGGACATGGATTAAAGGGATACTTCAACCAAAAACAAAAATGTTCTCATCATTTACTCACCCTCATGCCATCCCAGATGTGTATGACTTTCTTTCGTCTGCTGAACACAAATGAAGATTTGTAGAAGAATTTCTCAGCTCTATTGGTCCATACAATGCAATTGAATGGTGACCAGAACTTTGTAGCTCCAAAAATCACATGAAGGAAACAAAAAAATAATCCATACGACGTGTTTAAATCCATATCTTCAAAAGCAATATAATAAACATTTAAATCTTCACTTTTACATCTGAAAGTCACATGTGGTGCCTGTTTAGATTCACTTTCACATCTGAAAGTGAAAGTGGAGATTCATAATAAAAAAAGGACTTAAATATTGTTCTGTTTCTCACCCACACCTTTTACCTGTATATTCCTTCAGAAGATATGGATTTAACCACTGGAGTCTTATAGATAACTTTTATGTTTCCTTTGTGTGATTTTTGGAGCTACAAATGTCTGATCACCATTCACTTTCATTGTATGGACCTACAAAGCTGAAATATTCTTCTAAAAATCTTTGTTTGTGTTCTGCAGAAGAAAGAAAGTCACACACATCTGGGATGACATGAGGGTGAGAAAATGATGAGAGAATTTTCATTTTTGGGTGAACTATTCCTTTAATCCATTCGAGTCATATGGATTACTTTTATGCAGCCTTTATGTGCTTTTTTGAACTTCAAAGTTCTGGACCCCATTGACTTACATTGTATGGAGAAAAACAACTCATGCATTCTTCGTTTGTGGTCCACAGAAGAAAGTCATACAAGGTGGGGTACATGATGAGAGAGGTATCATTTTGGGAGAGCGATTGCTTACTGTCAAGGCAGACCTTCTTATTAATGTCTGTACCATCAACAGTGTTTTCAAGTCATTTTTAATTGTACAGCGCTTTTCATGATACACGTCATTTCAAAGCAGCTTTACAGAAAATGATGCAGTAATGTCTTAACGTCCCAATGAAAAACATCAGTAAAAATCATGCCTTAAAATGATGTGTTTTGGCCCCCCGTGAGCAAGCTAAAGGTGACTGTGACTGAGACTGCAAGGAACGAAAAACTCCATAAGATGTTAGTTAATGGAGAGAGAATATAATGCCAATCTTAGCTGGTTATGTGTAATACAAGTCATGTATTAATTGAGTACACTGAGAAGATTTTGTGTTTAAATCTAAATGATATTGATTGAACTATGAGATTAATGATTAAGTGTCTTTTGAAATCCATCTCAAATTGACTTCAGAAATGTATTTTGTTACATAAGTGATTAAGACTGTCCAACTATGTTTACATACAAATGCATTGGCCTGAATGTGTTAAAAGTAAATAGTTTTAAACATGTATCTCAAAAGTTAAGTTTTGCAGTCCTTACATTATTTAATATATATATTAATCTCCTTGAAATACAATTTTCTGGGAATACATTCCCTCTTTCACTTAATGTGTTTAAATATCTTTAAGTGGCACATGGCCTGTGTGTGTTTCACCTTCTGTCCAATAGCAGACACTAGGTATCCACTGCAGTGACAGAGAGCTGTAACAGGCCCCTTCTGCTCCTTCTCATACAGCACTTTAAACTTATTCTTAGTGAGGGGCTGACCGGGCTCTGGCACCACCTCAATCACATCCAGAATCAAGATCTGTCGGCAGAAAACAAACCCACTTCAGACATTCGATACACAGAGACAGTAAATAACACACAAATGAGGCCCATGTTAAAATGATGCAAGTATGGCTCAATTCATTGCTTTGTTTTCATCTGGTGGGGGAGGATGCTCAGGTTAGCCTCAGAAATCATGCCCTAGTGGTGGTTAGGGGTAAATGAAGACTCACCCTGCCCCTACAGGTGACCTCCTCTCCCTGCATGAGGCAGGTGCCCAGAGCCACATATCCCTTCAGTCCTGATACTGTCTCCTGACTCTTCAGAGCCACGGTCTTCATACACGTCACATGCTCCCACTCCTCCAGGTCAATGCTGACAAACACATTTCAACAATGTTACACAGATGGTTATGTTTATGTTTCAGGATTTTTGGTAAGGTAACGTGTGATTGTGTGGGTTTTCACCGTGTGTTTGGGATGGCCTCCCAGCTGACTGGAGAAATGAGCTGAATAGAGAACTTGTCCTGCTGAGGGTGGATGTACCGCTCATCTGACAGAACAACAAGCACACTATTTTATATAGAATAAAAGATAGTTAAATGAAAAGTGTCCTAAAAGTAGTCAGTTTGACTCGTGCATCATATTCCAAGTCTTTTGAAGGCATACGATATGTTATGGTGAGAAACAACCAGAACTTGTTTAGCACAAGTTCTTGCAACTCTCATGCACTCATGAACGCACAGAAGTTTTTTTCACTAAATGATTTAAAGTGATAGTTCACCTAAAAACAAAAATGTTCTCATCATTTACTCACCCTCATGCCATCTCAGATGAGTATGACTTTCTTTCTTCTGCAGAACACAAATTAAGATTTTTAAAAGAATATTTCAGCTCTGTAGGTCCATACAATGCAAGTGTAAAGTGAACAAAATTTTGAAGCTCCAAAAAGCACATAAAGGCTTCATAAAAGTAATCCATAAGACTCCAGTAGTTTAATCCATGTCTTCTGAAGTCATCCAATCGGTTTTGGTTAGAACAGACCACAATGTAACACCTTTTTCAATGTACATCTTGCCATTGCAGTCTCTTGGCACGATCATGATTTCAAACTCGATACATTTCCTAGTGCTTGACATGCGCAGAGTGCTAGATGCCGCTAGAGGAACTGTAATCAAGCTTGAAATCACGATTGCCAAGGAGACTCCTGTCAAGATTTATAGTGGAAGAAAAATTACATTTTGGTCAATTACAATTACACCCAAAACCATTTAGATAACTTCTGAAGATATAGATTAAACCACTGGAGTCTTATGGATTACTTTTATGAAGACTTTATGTGCTTTTTGGAGCTTCAAAGTTCTGGTCACCATTCACTTGCATTGTATGGACCAACAGAGCTGAAATATTCTTCTATAAACCTTAATTTGCGTTCAGCAGAAGAAAGAAAGTCATACACATTTGGGATGGCATGAGGGTGAGTAAATGATGAATTTTTTTTTTTTTTTTTTTTTTTTTTTGAGTGAAATATCCCTTTAAGATAAAGTATGGATCCTGAGTAAAAATTTTACTCAAATTTTTATTAAATCAATTAAAAGTTTTAATCAAAAATGTTAGAAAAAAATCTATTACAAGTTTCAAATAAAAGTACCTAGCTAAACCATAACTGCATAAAAGCATTCCAAATGTAATTGTACTTAAAACAAATAGACTGTTGAAATAATACACAGGAGATTTTACAATTAAACTAACAATGATGCACAAACATTGTAACAAAGTATGACCAAATTTTACACTGAAATGGATGTCATTGCCCTATAAAATACAACTGTGCAATATGTACTCTACCAGTCTATATCAAATTTTAAATAAGCTAAAGTTGTTTTTTAATGTTTCACCACACCCCTTAGGGTATGCACGTTTTTTTGTGCTAAAAAAAGCTACATGCAGCACAACAAATATAACAGAACGTAGGTGTCTCGAGATGCGCTTTTAAAAGCTGAAGTTCTTTCTAACTTGACACTGTGCCTAAAAAACGCTGAAAAAATAAGTGAGACGTGGAATGATGGATAGACATCTGTATAGCACATGTTTACATAGAAAAAACAATGGAAAAACCCAAGTGTGTGATTGGTGTGAACAGCCCCTTACTCTAATCAAATCAAACATCCAAACAGAAACGGTGTCACACCTCTTTCAATGGTCTCAAATTCCTTCTCTTCTCCAGTCATCCTGGGGATCCGTGTGCACTGTTCTTTCACACTGCTGCATACTGCATACACCTAAAAAACACATATACACACATTACCAATGACTCACATATGACAAGAAACCACAACTAATTTGAGTGGACCTCAGGAAAACATACACTGTAAAATGCTACATAAAATATACAGTATACTTTAATGTGGCCATTGCAATATTAGATTATTACATTCAATGGACTTCTCAACTAATTCCCACAGCTCTAGTGAGGTTTACCTTAGATTCAACGTGGTACGACACATAGTGGATGGTACACCTGAGTGGAATCTTGCGTACGGGCCAGGGTGCATCGTAAGAGAGATAGGTGGGTAACACACTGATCCTCAGTTCACCCTGCGAGAACACACACACACACATTTAATAAGTCAAGATTACCTTCCCAAGATATCCTGATTCATTTGAGAGTGCGTAATAGTGATATTACATTCAAAACCAGTGTATCAATACCACAACGCTTATAACACATAAGTGTATATACCAAAATAGGTTTGTACCCGTTTGTTGAAGTAGAGGAATCCTTTGGGGCAGTTGACATTGTGAAAGGGCGAGAAGGACTCAATAGCACCATCTATTGTCATGGGGTGGAGTCGCATCGCCCCACGAGCGGTCACCAGCATCCAGTGAGGAGACGGTCCACAAATGAACACCTGACAAACACCAAAAATATACCTCAAAGCTGTAGAATATAATATAGGTGTAAAAACAAGATTTTATTCAAATACGTTTTGGTCATTAAATCTAGAAGCTCAACAAAAGGAGCATATGTGATTTTATTTTGTTATAAGAACCTCCCTATGATTCGGTCATCTAAGTTCCTTGTCCTAGATTAGCCAATAATATAAATTTACAGAACTTTACACACTGTGCCACTCAGTTGACAATGATTCACAAACGACAATGAGACATGTCAATGTTGAATTCAGCACACAAGTGTGGATTATCTTTTGAACTATAGGTGGTGCTGTTTCCAAACGTTCAGGCCATGATGTCAATGATGCATACCAATTTTCTTAATCTGATGATGCATTCAAAAGATATTTCACTTTTTGATAAAAATCAATATGCTGGAGAGGCAGTCTGGCTGATATGGTTTATATAAATTATATATGGCTGGTATTGGTATCATTGAAATCCTCATGACCCAAGGAATTCATAGATACCAAACTCATGATTTTAGGACATACGGTTGAAAAGTTGCAGGCAAAAACAGACATTTTCACATTTCTTGACCCATAGGTGGCGCTGTCACCAAACTTTGCAAGTACCCTCAGATCATGGTCCTGATGAAGCATACCAAATTTCATTTCAATACGACACACCGTTGCGAGATGTAGCCTAATTTCCTGTTTTACTTCGACATCGTTAAATTTGTGTTAATGTATCTTTTTAACAAAATCAAAATTCTGTATAATTCATTCTGTGCGGATCAGTCTGGAGATTATTTTGAGCCATTGATTATACAAATCAGGCACTTTTGTTTGAGGGAATAGTGGTGTATTAACGATAAATGTCAATCCAAGATGGCGGCCACTGTAATGGTTAGAGTTTAAATTTAATGGGCAGTGCATTTGTATCAACAGGAGGAGCGTGATTACATGCAAAAATAATTTTGTTTCTAGGACAAATGGTTCAAAAGATACGCGCAAAAGAAAAGTGACATTTTGAACTGGGGGCTATTCGTGCCCAGACATTATTTTTCACTTTAAAACGACTTAAACGCGATGAGAAACCAATCGCTCATGCAATATTTAAAACCATGACCTTATGAATACAAGACTCGTTGCTCCGATTTAAGACGTTTTTAAGGGCTTCATTTGCAAAAGGGCAATTTAAGACTTTTTCAGACATGTCGAAACCCTGTGTAAACTGTAAAAAATGTTTTGTTCTTTTTTATAGACTGAGGTACAAGGCGAAATCAACATGTTAGCATTAGCAAACCTTTTTACTTCTGTGATGAAAGTGATGTGATTTCAGAGTGAAACGGATTTTCAACAAGAAAAAAACTTAGGGTGGCACTAGATTTGATCCATTTGGAATTGATTGTGAGAAGTGGGCATTCCGTATCAGTATCTATTCAGACTTGAATGCAAGTATGGTAATGCACTAAATAGGTATTTGACGGTAGGTTAACATTTTACAATAACCAGCAGAGACTAAGTGACACCAATGGACAAGGAAAGTTGTTTCAGATGAAGAGCAAGTTATTACATTTTAATAAAATTAGCCAAGACTTTTTTTCTTTGGAATAACATGCACAGATGAAATGTGCACAGTAAGACCAAAAAGGGTATTTCACAGAACACAAATAAAGATATTTTAACGAATATTTCAACTGTTTTTGTCAATACAATGAAAGTCATTGGGGTCCAAAACAAAATTGGACCCCACTGACTTTCACTGTATGGAAAAAAAACGCAAGACATTTTTCTAAATATCTTCGTTTGTGTTCTGCATCAGAATAAAAGTCATACATGTTTGGAGCGACATGAGGGTGAGTACATGAGGACGGAATAATAATTTTTGGGTGAACTATCCCTTTAAGAAAGTAAAGAGGATCAATTTTGATTTCATGTTGACTTTATAATGAATGCTAACAGCTAACTAAACGCTACTACATGGTTGACAATAATTGTTTTATAAGAAAACAAATCTATATTTTTCTATACTCCCAGCATTACATGATGTCAGATGACTTACCCCTGAATATCCTGAGATATCCTGAAAGTATCTGAATCTGGCGACACGACCCCTGACCCCAAGTGACTCATCCCCCTGACCTTCACGCTTCTTGTCCTTCCTAAGTTTGGACTTCTCTCTAAAGTTAATGTTATGAGGCATCTGAGGGCAAGACAACAAATCCATCATTACACTCATTTCAAAGGAAACCTTTCATAAATTCATTCTTATGTAAATTGCCCCACAAAATTTACACAGAAAATTTTTCTGCTTGTTTTATATATCAGGTCCATGATCATTAAAACATAATCGAACCAAACTTCCCCTTATTCAGTCCAAAAGGGGCGCATGTACCTTCTTAAAGCGCACTTTCAGGTTGCTCTGAGCTTGCTGCTGGTCATATGGAAAGGCCTCGTAGATGAGCAGCTCTTGATCAACATGCACCTGTTTGAGATTTCATAGACAAATTTTATACATTCAGTAAAAAGATGTCAACTTTATAGATGGCAACAAAAACCAGGGAGGTGGCTGTTATAAACTCACCAGCAGATAAGGGCGGCTGTGTTTGTAGCCTAATGACACGAGAGCAACCTCTTTGACCAATGGGATTTCTCCTTGCCTTGTCACTTCCTCCTTTTTGAGCTCCCCTTGAGTAGCTGATTGGCTAGCAGAGCTGTCGACCAAAACACGCTGACCGACAGGAAAATTCTTCACCAGGAAAACAAGGCGCCAGTCAGGAAGCTGGTAGATCTGATTAAGAGATGATAAAAGTGTTGAATCAGCAATGATAAAAATAATACATTCTGTGTTTTATGCATTACTATGCAAATAACAGTACAATACAATAATCCAAAAATACAACCCAAGACCCAGCTATTTGTCTGTCGTGTGCATGTTGATCACCTCCATGACTCCATTCTCTCTGACCAGCAGGCACCAGTGTGACGGCTCCTGTCGGTTCTGACCGCTCTCTCTTACTGTCTGAGCTGAGCTTGCTGCCGTCCCACTGCGGCTGGACTCTTCTTTACTGGGGCTAGTTAGAGGGTTTGACTCCCCATACAGCATCTCCTCCTCATCATCCACCGCATGACTGAAGAACAGAGAGAAATATGATCATGAGGAACTGCCACTGGATCGAAACCAAGAGAAATGACAGATATGATAGCTCACCTGATGTCGTGGATGATTGTCTCTGTCTCTGATAGGGTTCGGATTGCTGTTTCCTCTTTGGCCAGGAAATTGACCTTGTTCTCAGTGGTGAACATGCCACTAATGTCACGATATGCACATAATGTAATAGCACGTGATTGCTGTGGACAAAGAATACAAAATGGCATAAAGCAAAAAGCAAAAAGACTCTCGGGGCTACAACCCCTACAAATCCTGGCCTCACGTGGCTTATTGCTTTGTAAAATGGCAGGAAAAGCAATATGTAAAGACACTAATGTTTGATAAATAAATGCATTAATGATAATCAGAATAAAAATGTATAATCTTCTGCAAAGTCAAATAGTTATTTAGCATACAGGCTGTTAACAGTTGTCAGGTAACTGCAAATTGGCACATTAATAATGAATTCATTCATTCCAGGTCAACTCAACCAGAGGTACCAAGCTCAAAATTTGGCTTTTAATAATTTTAATCAATTAAAAATGCCATGAATAATATTTACTGAATAATCCAATATTTTGAGGGCCTGGGTAGCTCAGCGAATATTGACGCTAACTACCATCCCTGGAGTCGTGAGTTTGAATCCAGGGTGTGCTGAGTGACTCCAGCCAGGTCTCCTGAGCAACCAAATTGATTTTAGTAAAAAACCTACCTATCTCTGTGTAAAAATAAAATGATGCTGACACCTTTCTAAGTTTTTCAGTCATTTTGATCAAGTAGTGGGCCATCTGGCAAAAAAAAAAAAAAAAAAAAAAACTTGATACACGATTCTGTGATTTCAATAATAATATTTGTGTCACAAACCAGTGAGATTTGATACACCCTGATCCTTAACTGTTCTATGAAGACAATATGTCAAAGAATTCAAAATCCTCGAGCTCTGGAGACATTAAAAGACACTTATGTGCCTGGGCTGATTCCCCTCAGCGGCTGGCCAGAAGCCCCGGACTCAATTCGGACGATGAACTGAAAGAAATCCGACGTGAATTGATGAATGTGTCTGTAATGCTGACGAAGGTCATTGCTGATTTTGGAGGATCTTGCTGTTATACGTCTATCGATCACTTCCATGGAGGCGGAATTCTCTGAGTTGGTTACAAGAGTTGCGAATGTTGAGAAACGGATTGATTATCTGGAGTCATCAGAGAGGGAAATAGCTGATAACCCACTAGCGACCAAGACAGACTTGCAACGTGTTTGGGAAAAACTGGAGGATTTGTTGAATCATAATCGGCGAAACATCGTCTGAATTGTTGGAATTCCTAAGCATGAGGAAGGCCGAGATATGGTAAAATTCCTAGACGAGCTCTTCCCGAGTCTGCTCGACATAACAAGCCATAAGCTGGAAATCGAGTGAGCTCACAGATTCCCGGCTCAGAGATCCGCTGAGGAAGACAGGCACCGATCAATTCTAGGCAAATTTCTGAGATCATCCGATAAAGCTCCCGTGTTACGTGAGGCGAGGAGTAAAGCAAGGCTTTCTTGGAAGAACCACAACATTTTCTTGTTCCCAGACTTTGCGAATTCAACAAGAGAGAAACGTGATAGATTCAAGGAATGCAAGAAACTCTACATCAACAGAATGTCGCTTTTGCTCTGATGTTTCCAGCCAAACTGAGAATAGATACTAAGGAAGGCCGTAGAGAATTTACATGCCCAAAGCAAGCAATGTCTTTCATAAAGACATTGGAGTAAGCCATTTGGTGTATTTCATGTTGCCGCCTAGTGGACCTGTCTCACTGAACATACACTCGACTGTCTGAGGAAATTGGGTGCCTTTTTCGTTTCGTTTTGTGCTGGTTCCACCTAGCAGCTGGAGGTTGTTTTGTGTAGAATAATTTCTTCGGGACAGTTGTGGATGAATCTGCTCGTTCTTGATGCTTATTCCTCCTATCAACTGGAGTTTGTTTTGTGAAGTATTTCTTGCAGGACATTGGAGTGATTAGGGCATGTGCTGCACTCGTGTAACGACCAAATGGACCGGTTCACTAAACATTCGTTTGACTGCCAGAGGAACTGAACGTAAGAAATATGATATAATGTTTCTTCAAGAAATGGATCTTTCCCTGCAGGAAGCTGAAAAATTTGGGAAGATATGGGGTGGACATGTTTTCTTTAGTTCTGGCTCAAGTAAGAACAGGGGAGTCATTACACTGATAAATAAACATCTACAATTCAAATGTCTCAAACAGACTAAAGATAAATTAGGAAGAGTCATTATTGTTTTAGCAGAAATTCAGGGACAATGGTTGATTTTAGCTAATATTTATGCACCTAACGCTGATGATCAGGGATTTTTTATAGATCTTGAAGGAATGTTGCAAGCCGCTGGCACCCCTCATGATATTATATTGGGAGGAGACTTTAATCTTTTGATGGATTCAGTCCTTGAACATAGTGAAGCAAAAGTGTGTAAGCCACCTAGAGCAACACTGACACTTCACAGGATGTGTAAAAATCTTGATTTTACAGATTTGGAGACTTTTGAACCCATCTGGGAAGGACTATACATTCTTTTCATCAGTCCATAAGATTTATTCTAGAATAGATGATGTTGTTTGAAAGTTTCTTTTTTTTTAATGTTTTATTTTTTTTAATGTTCTAATTCTTGGTGACCACTGTAGTGCATGTTTGTGTCAGGTGGGGGGTGTGGGGGAATGTTTGGGGGGAGTGGTTTAATGTATATAATTGATTCCGTATTTTATGTTATGTTTGTATGATTTATGTATGGAATCAATAAAAACTGTTAATAACAAAAACCAAAAAAAATAAATAAATGTAGGTGTGCAAGAACAAAATTGTGAACACTGTGTAAATGTAAAATAAATTAAAATCTAATTTATTTAAAATAACCCAGATGATCAGAAATAATAGCATAACGGAAAACGGCAAAATCCAAAGTATTAATTCTTAATAAAAATATCTTTACATATAACCAAGTCTATCTAAAGAGTTATCTAGAAATCAATATCTAGAAATTATTAAATTTATCAAAAAATTACTCATATGATTATACATCAAACAATTTGCATTTATAGTTATAAACCCCTGCAAATAGAGTGCAGACATCAAAACATTTTCAGTCTAGACAAGATTTGTCCAGTTTAGATCGGCAAATAAACTTGCGTTACGGACACGTCACGTGAAAAAATGGACATTGAGAAAAAAAATAACAACATAATGTGAAACCTGCAGACCTGTGTAGACATGCATGCTGGACAGGGTCAAACTACAATCAGACTTTACAATCTCACTGGAAATATTACTGTCTTTTATCTCAGTCTTCATGTTGTTAGCCTATGTACATTTGTTTATTTGGAGCATACACACGTGATTAGATAATGGGCGGCATCAAGCCAAGTGCTTTCAACACCTTTTTTGTCTTCTTTATTCAGCCTTTGGTGGATTCACAACATATCTAACTATAGCGTTTGTTAATATTTTATGCCAAACCTTAAAAAAAAAAAAAAGTCAAAACTTAAATTCGAAAAAATTGCCCAGCCCCATTTTGGGCCCCCTCTACAAAATAACTGATTACTCTATAAATATTGATCAATGGCATTTATTATTTTGACTTTCACAATCACTCTTATTCTCCAAACCTAGTTTAGTTTTTTCTTCTTTTTTTTTAAATCCCTAAACTGAGACCAACATTTCTAAAACAAGCTTTCAAGCTACATCTACCAAACTTGGTACAGACCTTCAGACTGTTCTAGAACAGTGTGCTGTGTCTTTTCTAATTGATCTGACTTACGGTTTTCACACAGCGGACAATCAAATATGGTAAAAATACCATAGATTGACATTGATGGAATGTTCAAACAGGCTAACAGAATGCTCATTAATTCAAACTCAAACTGTCAAAAAATTCAAATGTAAACAAACCCACAAAAGACCTTTGATCTGGTCCAGAGACTCTTTTGCTGAGACAGGTCACTTCAAATAAAATGAATGCGAGGAATTGAAACGGCCAACGGATGTAGAAAAGGAAGTCCCGCCTTACAGGTAAAAGAGCCAATAACCTTTTAGATACAGACATCACCTGCCAATCAACTCGAGAACGTGCGCATAAGCATTAGCTATACAAGCCGGGAAAATTTTGTTTTTTAGAATAATCTGAGGTAAAGAAGCACAATTCATGATATCAGTGATTTCAGTTTTTACTGCTGATTTTAAATATATTCTTTGATCGTAATCTTGACAAACCATTTTGGAGATTTCGGTCTTTCCCCATTCAAGTAGATAGGAGCTACACTTGTAGGCCGCTTGTTTACATAGAAAAATAGCAGCCTGCCTGCCCAAGAGCATTCCAAAGATGGCCACAGAGTGGACTGACTTGCTAAAATAACTTTGTCTGGTCTAAGTTGCTCTCTCTTTCTATTTGACAATCTATCTGACAGTCTGCCTGACTATCTAGCTAGCTAGCTAACTAGCTGGTTGTTTCTTACTGTAATGTCTGAATAACCATCAAACTTCTAAAACTAGTTTAAACTTTCAGACAAAGGCTTTGTCAAGATAAATTTAAAACTTGTCTCGACAAACTTTACCAGTCTAGTTTGTGTTTATCTTTCTTCTGAAAAAATCTTTCTTACATTTGTTTGATCTGACACAAAATAAACCAATATGGAACTTACTTGTGGTCAAAGGTGTTTGTGTATGGACTCTACCATACAATGGCTTCAAATGTGGCTTATCCAACTCAAATTTAGACTCTGAACTATCTGTTATTTAAACTGCTTTTTAAATGAGAAAAATGTAACTCATGGCACTTCTTTTTCCTCAAACTAACAACCTCCATCCCTCCTAATACACATGAGAGTGATGTAACCATGGACTGACCGTGTGTATTTGTGGTTTCTGTAGAGCCAGGCGGTGGTTCTTCCCCATGTATGAGTCACTCTTCAGCACAAACATAGTGACCACTCCCTCTGCCGTCATGATGACCACATAAGGGTCAGCCACAGAACAGTGCACTATGGGAGAGCCTAGGTCCACGGGAATAAAGTGGAGCTGTGTCACTAAGGGAGAAGAGACCAATCAAATGAGAAACAGGCCATCCATCATACAGTCACTGTCAGGAATGCACTGATGTAGTGTCTTACCGCCCTCCAGCAGTCTAATGCCCATGGGAGACACCTGAATGATGTATTTATTATCTCCAATGTTGCCTGCATATACAGTAGGGCCCTGTGTGGCAAAACCACTGGTGTCCAACTCCATGATCTCCTGTCCTGTCTGTAAGATCTGAACACACAACACAAAGACCAATTCGAGACTACAGAGCAAAGTATAAGCAAATGTGTTTTCCACAATTCACATGAAAATAAACTTCTTAAAAAGCAGAGTAACTATGCAAGTCACTGGAAGCATTGTAATTGGTTGTCAATTAATGGAGCATTAATGAATGTTTTGGAGTGACATAGTCACTTACTGATATTGTGCAGTATATACTGTACACTGCTTTCTATTTTAGTATAATATGTGAAAGCAGTATGTGAAAAATGTACATAATGTGCAAATATACAACATAGTAATAGTATGCTAGTATCCTTAACGGAAGTACCATGGTGGAGTCCTCTCTGCTGAGGATTAGGAAGCCGTGTTTGTTCTTGTCATCCTCCACTGCAGGCTCTCGTTTCTCCTCTTCAGGACTCTCACTATCGCCTTCTGTTAGAGACTACAGAGACAGCAGGTAGAGTTTCAAAGAGGTGCAGCTTTAAGCTCAACAAAAGTGCAAATGACTTTAAAAGACTCTGCATTAACAATAAAAGATCTAACACAAATGATGTGCGTGCAAACCTTTTCAGGTTTCTCTTCACAATATATGACTGTCCACATGTCATGACAGCCGGGAAGTTCAAACGTTGTGACAACCTGTGGTCTGATGCTTTTCTACAGAATGACAAACAAATGTTTAAATATCACAAGTGCAATATTTAGAGTAAAAACATTTGGTATTTAGTTTGCATGTTAAAAACCCTTCGACATAAAAAAAAAAAAAAAAAAAAAAAAAAAACATAATCCACATGATAAAACTTACGTTTCAGGCCAGATGACAAAAATGTCAACATTACTTTTGTTGATCATACTGTCCATGGTTTTTATGCCTCCAGAAATTAAACATTTGGTTTTCTTTTATGTATTAAACCTTCTTGTAGGTGTCACTAAGTTAAATGATCTAGCTGTTTGACACAGGTGAGGTTTTGATGAAATTATAATATAATATATCACCATATGTCATCGTTTTTCAAAAGTGTTTATAGCCATCATGCAGTTACATTATAGCAGTATAATAGTCCTTAAAAACCTAATAAATTATTTGTTGCAATGTAATGTTTAATGAAAAATATATTTCTATGATACCTATAAAAATATAAATAAAATCATTATTGTTGAGCCTTAAATGGGGCTTTATCTAACTTATGCATAAAACTACAGCAAACAATGACTAGGTGAAGTCATTAATCCAGACCAAACTGAAAACTGTTATGAAAATTAACTAAAGGTAGATGTATGGACTTTTCCAAAAGTTTCAATTGGAAAGTTGTTTTCTTTTAAAGCTATACGCATGAAAATAAAATAAAAAACTTTTTCGTGTTATGGAAGTAGGTCAGGGTCAGAAATTAACGGAGCTGGGGGCAACAATGCTACCAAATGAACAAAAATGCCCCCGAAATACAAAATATATGGAAATGGCAAATAATACCCTCATAATGAGTTCATGTTTTATTTTTTTAAACTTCTGATATAGTTCTTAATACTGTATTCTAGGATAAGTAATATAATTGCTTTATTAATACTTACAGAGCATTAACATTGAAACATGCCTGTTGCATTGTACTATTTCCAAATGAATCGATATTGAACCAAACTGAAATTGAAAATGAATAATCTAACAAAAATCAGAGCCAATATCCAATCCTACAAATATTAACTGATGTTGATTTTATCATATAGTATCTCATTATTCAAACTGAATGAATTGATTACATTTACAAGGTTTGTAGGGGGAAAAAAGCCCTTATAAAGGTAAAGAAATGCCCCAAGAAATCAATTCCAGGAGGCAAATATTGCACCTTAATGGAAACGTTTATTTCTGACACTGAAGTAGGTGGTCCTTTACTGTCATCTGAGACACTTCAGGACACATTAGCATTTACATTACAAATGCAATCTGACCACATGCATCTGATCCATTTTCACACATATTCAGTGCTGTCCATCTAAGACTAACGTTAATACCAGGTGTAAACAGGTCCCCAGGTTCCTTCTGAACTTAATGGCACTTGCAAAATCCAAATAACTCTTGTTTCATGCATCTTTTGTGAAATGCATAAGTAGGGTTCCTCTGCTGTATCTCGGGTGTTTTAAAGACCTCTCCACCATCTCTGAGGTAGCCCTGGTAAACCCCAGACGTCAACGTAGCACCTGCATGTGACCTGCGGCAGACGAGCCTCACAGCTGCAGGACAGCGAGCTGTGCATCAATGGTTCAAACAGACCAAGATGCAATGCGTGCACAGACATGCAGGACTGCAATGAGGTGTCCACAACTGTCCCAGGAGCACAAACAAACAGGACACAAAATAACTGGTGTGAGTGTAGAGATAATCATACCTGCAGTACAGACAGAGCTCCGTTCTTGCCGTATCCAGAGCACACAACCACTTCCAGATCCGGTTCAGGATTACTCTGAAACTGATGGTGACAGATTATACTGTTAAGTATGTCTTTACACTGTCTGAAGAAGATGCATGAAAAGTGCATCACTGTGCAAAAGTTGCTGCCATGATGCTAGGGTGTTGTTGCTGGTTGCCAGGGTGTTAGGAGTGGTTTGGTTACTGGTTGTTTACTGACCCAAGTCAAAAGAGCCCAACCCCTAATCTCTGTGATACTCTGGTATACTAGATACCCTCGATATGAATCAGGTCAATCCTTCAATAGAGGCTGACCAATACATTGGTTTAACTGCAAAATTCAATGCCGATAGTTGCTGACAGTCGATCAAAAATGTTGATCGACTGTCAATCGATCAACATTTTTAATCAAATGAATTGCATGACATGCCGATTAATTAATATAATGTAAAAACAGATGTACTTCAAGCTTGAATTGCTCGTATGGTAGAAAAATCTACACTTTTATTACGGAATTTACGTACATGCAGGGGACATGATTAATAGTGTTCATTTTTTTAACGTGTTCATTTTTTTAATAATTAGTCACACTAAATGAGCGCGCTAAATCGACAGCCCTAATTGTAATACTTTGTAGATAATTGTAAGAGTGCATGCTTTGTTTCCTTTATGTGTTTGTGAGCTGGAAGCACAGACATTTCAAAATAAGATTCCCTGGCGTATTTCGGGCTCGTTTATAATTTAAAGTCCTGTGTTCTGCCCTAAATATTAATTTTTGGTTGCACAATAATCTGCATCTAGGATTGTATTCATTTTGGACTCTTGTAGCCTCTATGTCTGTGCCCATAATAAAAGATTAAGAAATTCTTTAAACATTCAATAAATTGTTTTTAAAAAACTACTGGCTGGTTAATGGGTTATCTGCCTTTTCCAGCACCTTCGTTATCATATCGGCAAAATCCACTATCGGTCGACCTCAAATCTTCAGTATAATTATTTGCCTATTTTATCATCCACCAGGCAAAAATCATATGTCTGATTGTATAGAAAAGTAACAGCACACCTCTCTTCAACAAGTCACACGATTTGAGATATCATTCACAATGTTCCTATTGTTAACAAATACTACATGAAAGCATAATTATAAAAATAAAAAAAAACTGACCTAAACTTAATTTCAGTTTTTAGTATATTATCAAATTTGAAACCTTTACAACCACCTTTTTTAAATAATGATTCCAGTTAACACATTAACTTCTGCTGCCCTAAAAACTACAACTACAATAAAAACGAAATGTACCGAAACTAATAACACTGTAAAAAACTAAACAAAAAAGATTTCTGTTGGTGTTTATTTAGTAATTAATGATTGTCTGACTGAGCGCTGATAAGCGGTCTTATATGTGGATGTGCAGCTGTTACTGAGAAATATCAGACCGCCAGATGGTGCCATTGACCAATCAGAATTGAGTATTCCAGAGAGCCGTGTAATAATTAGGGTTAATGATTGCAAGTCCCTAACCCTAACTGAGCAATAGTAATGCTTGGCAAACACAAATAATAAATACCTCTTCAGACAGGAAGGCTGGTTCTCCCATTGAGGCACTGGCACAAGGTCCTATGTTTAATATGCTGTCACAAACCTGGACACAAACATCAGAAGACCAATCAAGTCCAGTTCTATATGTGTGCTCCATACACGAATGAGCGCCACAGACTCTAAACACATCGTCATTTGTAACACACTAAAAATATTCATCGTCAGTGATTCTGTTAATTAGGTAGGATACAGGATCTACAAGCACCTCAAATGAATATGTGGCCAGCTGGGTGCCTGACTGTGCCTCACTCCCGTACACCTCAATCTCATCCAGTTCATCAGGTAGATTCACCTTACCTGAACACAGCGACACACAACATTATATCAACACACACAAACACCCTTACTGTTGTGAACAAACACCCATGTAATGTATTAATCCTAACATTTTACATTACCTGCCCAGTTAGCTGTGGAATCCACACGCTTCATTTTATTCGGAGGCTCTTCCTGAATTTCATTAGGAGGATACAGGTTATGATCCAAATTGCCAGACAAAAACAATCAGATTTTCTGCACTTAAATGTGTCATATCATGAAAAAGGTAATGCTAGTGGTAACGATAAAACTTCCAAGGGACTCCAACGGGTGGCTCAAGTTTATTGTGAAATTCCTTGATCACTACAGTCTGATTTTTACAGTTTATGCGACATACAGTATTTCAGAATGGACTGTTTTGTGACACTTTCACAATACAATGCAGACTTTGCAAATGATGGAATGAAGCGTGCAGCGCAAACTATATAGGACCCAAAAGCAAACCCTTAACCAGCTGCGTTTCCACACCTGTTTCTCTTTCTCTTCATTCTCTTTGCCCTCATCCATTGGCGTCTCTTGCAGTTTCTCAGTGTATTTGAGCAGCAGTGAGTTGCCCAGTCGAGAGCCCAAGAAGAGATAACCTGCCTCCAAAGTCATCATCTGAAAACAGACAGAAAGAGGGAGTGTGTGATTTTGTGTAAGCAAGCACAGGGGATTAAATCTAAAATCAGAGCTTGATATTGTCTAGGATTGGTCACATTAGAGTTGACACTCCATTCACACGCATGCAAACACAAGTGACAGGAATTACAGCTGCATGGTTTGCAGTGTTTTAAGTGTGTGTTTTGGTGCATTAGGCACAGGTGGTCACTCACACAGGTGGACAGGACGCTGGCGGCAGCCTTATCAAAGTGGAACGCCCGAACACTCCTCATGCCATCTGTGATGAGTGTCAACACATAACTGCACACAAGATAAGCAAGCAGATGGTCATACTTCTGCTCTAATTCTCCACTTCACACCCAATTTTGTTTGAATGCAATATGGTATTATGGTCATTTAACCACAAGATCTCACATTTCTCCTCCTTTGAGTGAGATGACCATCTTATCAGAGGTGATGAAGGCTGCTTGAGAGCAGTCCAGAGTGATCTTCACCTCGTCCTGTGACCCTGGAAAACATAAAAAGGAATGTTTGAATGGGAAAATGACCACTACTAGATCAATCTCAATTGCTGACTTATAATTGTAGTTTGTCAAGACAAACTTTGATGAACTTAAAGCAACCTAAAGCAGATCATTGGCTTTTTGTAGGTTTGTTTACATTTGAATTTTTACAGTTGGAGTTTGAATTAACGAGCATTCCGTTGGCCTTTTTGAACATTCCGTCAATGCAAGTCTGTGATTTTTATGATATTTGACCGTCCGCTGTGTGAAAATTGTAAGTCCAATCAGCTAGAAAAGTCATAGCACACTGCTCCAGAACAGTCTGAAAGTCTGTACCAAGTCTGGTGGGTGTAGCTTGAAAGCACTAGGAAGAGTTAGTGTTAGAAATGTTGGTTTCGGTTTAGGAATTTTGAAATAAGATAATAATATATTAATAGTAATAATAATAATTCAAGTTTGTAGAATAAAGGGGGGGGGTCACACACCGGCCGCATCTGGCAGACGACATGGTGCGTTCTAAAATTCAAAACAACTGTTTTCAATGAAGATACGCACACTGTCGCCACCACTCGGCGTCTGTCAGCAGCGCCCAGCTACGACTCAGAAGGTTGCTCAAATTTCTGCCGCACCATGGAGCGTAACTCGCATACTTTCCATTAATTTCAACCTAAATCATTATCAAAGGACATCGATTATTTACTTTAGCGTTCTTCATTCTTGAATAAGGGAAAAACCTTGGTAACTTTTGTGTGTACTGCAACCTGAACTGCATCGATGTGCCCCATGTTTGATACCTGTACCGTGTCCTAGCCGCAACATGACGCTTCTCATCTGGTGTGCGACCGCCTTAACAGTATGTTTGCTTTGTCAAGCCAACATAATTAGGCTTTTGACTGACCAAATGTAAGTCCAGAGAAACTTACTCAAGGGAAAAGCTGTGGTGCCGTTGGTCAGACTGTTGAGTGACACTCCAAAGGGTGGAACACTCTGATTCAAATAAAGTAAAGAATTCACAGCGAAAACTACAACTCCACCTACAAGACAAAACACACAGCAGGTCAGGAACATAAAGACCAGCCTTCAAATGGATAAACACAACATATAAATACAAGAAAAAGAGCTGTCTACAAGCACATAGGGATGTTTAAACAACACAACTGACATGTGCTTTCTAAACATCATTTAATTTTCTAGTCTTTTCCAGGTGTATTATAGTCTTGCATATTCTAGTGTCATATAACTTGTGTCTTATATATTGCTACTCTCACATTAACAGTTATTCTAAAGAAAGCATTAAAATATATTTTTGCAGAGGTTAAGAATTGTTAAGAATTCACACATTTTGAATCATAGAGGTCTCAAACAGGCATATACACTCACTGAACACTTTATTAGGAACACCTCTTACTCGTGATTATCTAATCAGCCAATCGTGTGGCAGCAGTGCAGTGCATAAAATCATGCAGTTATGGGTCAGGAGCTTCAGTTAATGTTCACATCAACCATCAGAATGGGGAAAAATGTGATCTCAGTGATTTCGACCATTACGTGATTGCTGGTGCCAGATGGGCTGGTTTGAGTATTTCTGTAACTGCTGATCTCCTGGGATTTTCACGCACAACAGTCTCTAGAATTTACTCTGAATGGTGCCAAAAACAGTGAGTGAAAGTTCTGCGAACGGAAATGCCTTGTTGATGAGAGAGGTCAACAGAAAATGGCCAGACTGGTTCGAGCTGACAGAAAGGCTACGGTAACTCAGATAACCCCTCACATGTACAAATGTAGTGAGAAGAATAGTATCTCAGAATGCACAACACGCTGAACCTTGAGGCGGATGGGCTACAAGAGCAGAAGTCCACGTCGGGCACAAAGTGCTCAGTGAGTGTATAAAAACACTGGAAAGGACCCAAAAACACATCAACAGATTATACAAGCAAGAAGGCATTGGAACTGTCACACAAAGCTATAACCTTTAAATCACACAACACATTTTACTTCCATAATGTTACATTTCAGCATGAAATAGAATATTCAACGGGAAATTAATGAAGGGCAGGACTTGATTTTATCCCCTAGAATTGATAGGTTTGTGAAAGTGGCTGGAAATGAATTAACAGTATAGGTGTGCATGGATGACACTTACCGATGGGTTTGGGCACAGCCATGACCTGAGTGCAGTCAAAGGGCAGGTTACTCAGAGACCAGATAACCGGATGAACCTTCTGCATGATATTTAGAGAGATGGCCACAATACTGCACGTGTCCTGACGCACCGCTACACGCCTGAACACAACACATTTGACTATCAGCAGGCCAGTATGTGGACAGGTGCCTCACTAACTCTGAAGGCTGAATGTGATTATAGTTAAGACAGAAAACGCTTGTGATAAGGTCATACCCAGGCCACGTCTGGTTGGGCTCAAACAGAATAAGCAGTGTGGGCTCATAGTAACCATGAAGGAACTTCATATCAATGATGTTCAGGAGTTTCTCATCCAACTCACGAACATCAATGATGTAACTGGGTAGGAAACTAGATTTCTGCCTGAGAGAGATTTTTAAGAACTTCAAGTTAGTTGAAAAGAAGTTAAACATAATAATAACTTCCATCCATATATTTTTGTGTGCATTTTGGGGTATTGCATAAAAAATGCAGGATGGAAACACCAAGAGGCAAATAAAATCTCCAAAATGTACATAAAGAAACTTTATGGACACATTTTTACTTGATTAGACATGCATAAACTATAATGGAAACACAATTGTCAAATTTATTCCTATAGAATTTATATAGAAATACAGATGCGCATCAAAAAAGGCCATGCACAATTCGCTCAGAGATTATCATCACATAGCATCTCAAATGCTGCTCTGGTTATTCTGAAATAACAAAGCCTGTAATCAAAATGATCGGCTATTATTACCTCCAAGAACTGTCTTAACACACTTTTGTTCCCAGACATAAGGCATCTGCCGCTGAACGCTAGCGAACATGAAGTTCGACAGAGCATTTTGTCTGCGCACTCTAAACCGCACGTGATTCATTACATTTAATAAAAGATGCACAGTGGCTTCAACTTCCATTTTTATTTTGATTTGGCTGAATTTCCCCAGAAGTGATGATTTTGTTCTCTTCAACACATGGAAAATGATGTTTTAGTCACTTCTTTTTGAAATATTCCGATTATTTGCATAAATTATATTCGCAACTTAGATGGAAACATGTCATCAGTGAAAGATATTCTTAATATTTTTTAGGTTTACGCTGCAAAACAAATTACCAGTTAAATTGGGTAAAATTATATTCTAATAATGTATTATAGTCTAATAATAATTAGTTAAAGCTGAGTGAACAAAATATAACAATATGGCTAGTATGGCAAGCCAGTATGGAAAGTCAAAGATATGGCTAAATAGCAAATCAGTACATAAGTTTGCAAAAGACATACTTCATCCTCATTGGGATCATTCTGCAAAACAAAATTATATGTTTATAATAGTTGCTATCCATTATTTTTAAGAAACATTAGACTCCATTAAAGGGATAGTTCACCCAAAAATGAAAATTCTCTCATCATTTACTCACCCTCTTGCCATCCCAGATGTGTATGACTTTCTTTCCTCTGCAGAACACAAATTAAGATTTCTAGAAGAATATTTCAGCTCTGTAGGTCCATACAATGCAAGTGAATGGGTGCCAACATTTTTACGCTCCAAAAGCACAAAGCCATCATAAAAGTAATCCATATGACTCCAGTGGTTCAATCCATATCTTCAGAAGTGATATTATAGGTCTGGGTGAGAAAAAGTTTAATATTTAAGCACTTCTTTGCTAGAAATTCTTCTCCCTGCTCAGTAGGGGGCGATATGCATGACGAATGCGAATCACCAAAAACACAAGAAGAATGTGAAGTTAAAGATTGACAGAGCAAGGAGGAGAATTTATAGCAAAAAAACTCACACCTATAAATACTCACACCTATCATATCACTTCTGAAGACATTGATTTACCCACAAGAGTCATATGGATTACTTTTATGCTGATTTTGCTTAAATATTTTGGTCACCATTACTTGCATTTTATGGACCAAAAGCGCTGGAATATTCTTCTAAAAATCTTCAATTGTGTTCTGCAGAATAAAGTCGTACACATCTGGGATGGCATGAGGGTGAGTAAATGATGAGAGAATTTTAATTTTTGGGCAAACTAACCCTTTAATTCTAATAGAATCTGACAAGAATTTTGGAAGACGTGCATATGTTTTCAAAAACATTCATCCATACCCCTCTCCCACAATCCCCTCCTGTTCATCGGTCAGCGTGTCCTTCCTGAAGGGCAGAACCACAAGCTGGGTGCCATATACCAGCATCACAGCACAGCGGTTCTCTGGGTCCACTCGCACCATAGGAATGTGCACATTCTGAACAAACCCATCCTGAAATTACACAGACCAATAAACATTCACATCTCCCAAACATACAGATCCACATACGCAAATACATCCTAATGCAGTTCTCACTCTCAGCTCTGGGTCTTCAAAATAATGCAGCGACAGAGTCTTCAGATCATGTGTGCCTGGATCATACTCCACCACTGAGAGCTGAAAGAAAAAAAACAAAGATACAGGCCTACTTACAACTTGTACCCCAGTGAAAATGTACCATCATAAGTTCATCTAGAAAGCCTTTTTTTTTTTTTCAGAACTCAATGTGGTGACACATATGAGACATATTTCTTGCATTAAGCTACCAAAATGAAAATACAAGGAAGAAACCCGTGACCTTGGGTGTTGCTAGTGACATTCTACCAATTGGAACACTCAGCTAAGTAATCTCATTACCATAGAGACATTTTTTTATGATGCACAATTCAGTTAAATAGCCGTTAAGCAATGTTTATGGCCTGTAACTTTTCTTAATTCAAGTTGCCCTAAAAAGTGAATTGGGTTATCAAGAAGTTAATTAAACACCCTGTCAAACTTACTTTAGCATCTTGGAAGCTGAGGAGCAAAGCATCTCTGTTGGTGCCCACGAGCTGAACGCTGGCCATGGACATCACATTACCAAACAGAGAGAAAGACGCCACCTGCTCAAGCTTCTCTTTACGACTCTTGCCATCTATGAGATTTTACACAGAAAAAAAAAAGACAGAAATGTAATGATCAGATCTATCACACATCTTGTATAAAAAATACCAAATAATGGAAAAAATTACAGCATACCTGAAGACTTTTCTGATTTTGAAGTGCTCTAGAATGAAATGAGAAAAAATAAATAAAAATCGAATTACTCAAGCACACATAAAATGTTTGAATGTCACTGCGTGAGATAACAAAATATCAAACCAAATGTCATTTATTTAAAGAAATATAGCACAAGCACACTTTCCAAGCAAAATATTTCACAAAAAGTAGTTTGTTAGGTTTTAAATGATAATAAAAATAAAAAAAACAATGCATTTAGCTACTGTTCACAATTATGTTGTCAATTGAGGAAAGGACTTCATACATCTACTAGAAGAAAAGAAAAAAACTTGTTTAAAAGTAATTGCAAAAAATGGCTCAGAAAAGTGGAGTTAGTTCCGAGAAAGCTCTAGCAGTATTTGTTTGCCACTTAGTTTGATATTCTGTTATCTAATGCACATACATTCGTATATATTTAAACGAGACTTAAAGGTCTCACAAATTTGGGGGCCTCAAATGAGAGGAAACTATCGACCCTGACCTCCACATCATAAATGATCCTGTAGACATACAGCTGAGATGTTCCTGCTACAACCAGGTTTTTCTCTTGGCTGGAGATGAAGTTGCAATAAACAGCAAGCTCCACAGCAGTGGGTGGATGAGCCTGACGATACACTGCATACATGATGATGAGCGGCTTCTCTCAGCACCTGGTCACAAACAGCATGTTATATGATGATTATCACTCACACTTGTGTACAGTTACAGTTCATACACTCATGCTGGGGCTGTTGGGTTTATATCAGACTGTTTACAAACTCTGCAGCAGAACTTTACATTCTTTGCCTGTGCTGGAACAGACAATACGCTAAAATCGACCTAAAATACACACATTGGTTAATTTATTTTATGTGTTTATTTGCATTCGCACATATTTTAAAGTTGTGTTTACATTTGATTGAGCTCAAGCTTCTGTTGCTAATATGCTAGCTTGCTAAATTTAAAAAACATACTTTCTAGACAAGCTAAATGAACTCTGATTATTCTAACGTACCAGTACGTTATTGTTTTAATTTCCAAATGACCCGTTACCCGACTGGGTCTCATGGATATAGATATTAAACACAAATCTCAGCACATCATGAGTACACTTGCAATGGACAGCAGCACTGCTCCATTCATCAAACATACGACTCGCGCATACTGTGCAGCGCTCAAATCTGTCCGACATGCGCAGTGTGCGCAACATGAGTTCCCTCCTCTACTACTGTCGAACAGTTCTTCTTCTTCGTCTTCTTCTTCTTCTTCTTCTTTTGGTTTGATTAGCGGTTGGCAAACCAGATTGCAGGTGCATTACCGTCACCTACCGGACTGTAGTGTGGAACAGTAGATTGGAAGGAAAAGAAAGAGAAAAATAAAAACTAAATTCTTTCTATTAGCCCTGTTTCCTTCAGATACTCAATTCAGTGACTGAATATTCCCCATGATGCCTCTTATTATGACATTTAGCTTAGCTTTCTTTAATACTGATATTAGTTACTTCCTTTCCTCTTCATATCCCCTACATTCCAGCAGCACATGCTGAGCAGATTCAGGGTGACCACAGTGTGCACTTCTAACAGTTGGGTGTTTACCTATTTTATGAAGTGTCTGATTAAGTCCAGTATGTCCAATCCTGAGATGGGTAATGACTGCCTCTTACTTTCTGTTCCTGCCCAGCCTCCTACCCAAACCAACATGATTCTGGATATTATATAGATGTCTGCCTGTATCGTTTATGTCCCAGTATTCTTGCCATATTTTCCCCACTTGACTCTTTATGATTGTTTTGCCCTCAGCTTTACTCAGCAGAATTTTCATGTTTACTGTTTGCAATTTGAGTGATTGCTTGGCTAGTTTGTCAACAACCTCATTTCCTTCTACTCTTACATGAGCAAGAACCCAAGAAAAGTAAACCGTCAGACCCTTATTGTGTAATTTGTATATTAAATAATGAATTTCAAATAGAAGATCTTGTCTGCATGATTTCAAGGATATAATTCTTGGGAGTGCTGCCCAACTCTCAGATGCAATAAGAGCATTATTAATGTTGTTTTCTTCTAACCAATGCAAAGCTATTAAAATAGCTACAAGCTCAACAGCATATACTGATAGGTGATCTGTAGTTCTTTCCTTAATTGCTACCTCGTACCGTGGGATGAAAACTGCAGCTCCTGTACATCCAGTCTCTGTGTCTTTTGAGCCATCTTTAAATAATATCAGCTTATCTACAAAGTGCTGTTCAATGTAATTTTGTGCTACCCTCCCAACAGGTACCTGATTGGATTTATTCCTCAGTTGTTGCTGTATATTTAAATCTATTGATGGCATCACAAATAACCATGGAGGAATAAATGAAGATGGAACCGTTGGACTGTATTGTATGTTACATAAACCTTCATTTTCTGCTTTTATATTACATATCCATCCAAAGCTTCTAAAATTGGTTTTATTGTGCTCCCAACAGTCCTGCAGGATGTTCTTTGTAGGGTGTGATATATTATGCCCCTTCAAATTAATCCAGTATGCCAGCATAAATTTAACTCTTCTTATCTATAATGGCATTTCCCCCATTTTAACTTGTATGATGCTCCACTGCATATTCTTAGTCCTGCTCCACATCCAGCTTATTAAGGTGACTCTCTGCTGCTGACATATAAGCTATACACACATAGTCTAATGTAGCTCTCATAAGGGCCTGGTATTTATTCAACAATGATGCTATGGTTGCTCTCCAGTCTTGTCCTGACTGGCATCTTAATAGATTGTTGACCTTTTTACACTTGTCCTTTACTTTGTAAATGTGGTGCTTTGAGGTCAGCTTTTCATCTAGTAATACCCTGAGAAATCTGATCACATTGGCCTGTTCAAGTGTTTGGCCATATAATTTCAAGGATACTGCCTTATGGCATCTAGAAAATCATATCACTTGCGTCTTTGCTATAGATATCTTAAAAGCCCATTTATTTGCCCACTGTTCCACCATCATTGCAGTCTGCATTTTCTTCTCTATATATTTTAGATTCCGCCCCCTTATCCATAAAGCCCCATCATCTGCATACAGCGATTTCCCTACCCTTACGCAAAGAAAATATATTTCCTTTTATATTAAGGCTCAGTATATTAAATAATTTTCAGTGTATTCATAATTATATAGAATAATACATTGTGTTAATATATTACAATATACTGAGTAATACATAAGGAATTGCTGCTTTTCATATATTGGGAAATATATGACAATATAAGTCCTTATATATTGTAATGTATGTCATTTTATATTCAATAATATGCTTCATAATATATAGATGTGCATGTGATAAAAAATGGTAGTGTGTGCTTAAATATATTTTAACATATATGTTGTACATACAGTCACATTTATATGGGAATATATATGAGCAATATACAGGTGCATCTCAATAAATTAGAATGTCGTGGAAAAGTTCATTTATTTCAGTAATTCAACTCAAATTGTGAAACTCGTGTATTAAATAAATTCAATGCACACAGACTGAAGTAGTTTAAGTCTTTGGTTCTTTTAATTGTGATGATTTTGGCTCACATTTAACAAAAACCCACCAATTCACTATCTCAAAAAATTAGAATATGGTGACATGCCAATCAGCTAATCAACTCAAAACACCTGCAAAGGTTTCCTGAGCCTTCAAAATGGTCTCTTAGTTTGGTTCACTAGGCTACACAATAATGGGGAAGACTGCTGATCTGACAGTTGTCCAGAAGACAATCATTGACACCCTTCACAAGGAGGGTAAGCCACAAACATTCATTGCCAAAGAAGCTGGCTGTTCACAGCGTGCTGTATCCAAGCATGTTAACAGAAAGTTGAGTGGAAGGGAAAAGTGTGGGAGAAAAAGATGCACAACCGACCGAGAGAACCGCAGCCTTATGATTGTCCAGCAAAATCAATTCAAGAATTTGGGTGAACTTCACAAGGAATGGACTGAGGCTGGGGTCAAGGCATCAAGAGCCAGCACACACAGACGTGTCAAGGAATTTGGCTACAGTTGTCGTATCCACTCCTGAACCACAGACAACGTCAGAGGCGTCTTACCTGGGCTAAGGAGAAGAAGAACTGGACTGTTGCCCAGTGGTCCAAAGTCCTCTTTTCAGATGAGAGCAAGTTTTGTATTTCATTTGGAAACCAAGGTCCTAGAGTCTGGAGGAAGGGTGGAGAAGCTTATAGCCCAAGTTGCTTGAAGTCCAGTGTTAAGTTTCCACAGTCTGTGATGATTTGGGGTGCAATGTCATCTGCTGGTGTTGGTCCATTGTGTTTTTTGAAAACCAAAGTCACTGCACCCGTTTACCAAGAAATTTTGGAGCACTTCAGGCTTCCTTCTGCTGACCAGCTTTTTAAAGATGCTGATTTCATTTTCCAGCAGGATTTGGCACCTGCCCACACTGCCAAAAGCACCAAAAGTTGGTTAAATGACCATGGTGTTGGTGTGCTTGACTGGCCAGCACACTCACCAGACCTGAACCCCATAGAGAATTTATGGGGTATTGTCAAGAGGAAAATGAGAAACAAGAGACCAAAAAATGCAGATGAGCTGAAGGCCACTGTCAAAGAAACCTGGGCTTCCATACCACCTAAGCAGTGCCACAAACTGATCACCTCCATGCCACGCCGAATTGAGGCAGTAATAAAAGCAAAAGGAGCCCTTACCAAGTATTGAGTACATATACAGTAAATGAACATACTTTCCAGAAGGCCAACAATTCACTAAAATGTTTTTTTTATTGGTCTTATGATGTATTCTAATATTTTGAGATAGTGAATTGGTGGGTTTTTGTTAAATGTGAGCCAAAATCATCACAATTAAAAGAACCAAAGACTTAAACTACTTCAGTCTGTGTGCATTGAATTTATTTAATACACGAGTTTCACAATTTGAGTTGAATTACTGAAATAAATGAACTTTTCCACGACATTCTAATTTATTGAGATGCACCTGTATGTACACATAATTCTGAGATAATATATATTGTAATATATATCCATATATGTGAATATTTATGTAATTATATAGTTACAAATATATCTATATTGAGTATACATACATTTGAACATACATATGCACTATATTTTAACATATATATGGGAAAATGCATGTTAAATATATATACACAAATCTGAGAGAAATGTATTCTGTAACATATATCCATATGTATTAATTATATATATATATATATATATATATATATATATATATATATATATATATATATATATATATATATATATATATATTGGGGACCTTTGTAGGCATATTGGGAATATATTTTTGAAACATTTAATGCTGTATGTAAACCCATGCATTAACTAATGAAAGAAAAATTATTTGAGTGTTTCAATAAAGCTATTACATGTATAAATGTAGTACAAATTTTGTCTTGTTATTGCTACATATATTTTATATCAATATATAACCATACATGGTTCATGCATATAATGCAGAATATTGAAAAATATAAGCATTAGATTCCCATATATGAAAATGTATTATTTAATATATCACATTATATTTTCCAATATATTCACATATATTTTGTTTCGTAAGGGTATACCTTTATCAACTTGCTCAAAAATATAATTAATCATGATGTTAAATAGCACTAGACTGCAAACACTGCCCTGTGGGTTCCATTCTCTACTTGATATACTTTTGAGTATTGTGTACCTACACTTACCTCTATTGTCTTGCCAAATAGGAAGTCCAGTACCCAGTTATATAACCTGCAGCCCACACCAAACTTACTTAATTTGATAAGCAGTCCTTCCTTCCACAACATATCGTATGCATTTTCTTCATCGAAAAAGACTGCATCCACTATTTCCTTATTTGTTTGGGCTTCCCTAATTTCTGACTCTAGACTTAGGATAGGGTCCATTGTATTTCTCCCTTTGCGAAAACCCCTTTGAAAAGGAGAAAAAAGGTCTCTACTCTTTAGAAAATATGTTACTCTCTCAGTTACCATTCGCTCTATAGTTTTCCCTAATTGTGATGTAAGTGCTACTGGTCTATAGTTTGAGGGGTCTGATGGGTCTTTCCCAGGTTTCAAAATTGGCACTATGATTTACTGTTGAACACTATTATGGCCAGTGCTTTTAACATTTATTCCTTAAAACTTAGTAGTATCTATTTTTATTTTACTAGTACTAATTTTTTAGTTACTAGTAAGTAAGTATTCCAATAGTGACTAGTATCTCTGTCAATTTTAGATATTAGTACTTATTTATTTGGCACTAGTGTCTATTCCAAATGTTGCTATTAACATTTCTCATCTCACTACTAGTATTTTACTTGTCAAATGTAATGACTAGTCAAAAAGGCTACTGTATAGTTCAATTAAGAATCTTACTAGTAAAATGTAAAAATTACGGCAATCAATAGATTAAAAATATTAAACAAATTAATTGCATGATATGCTGGTCAAATAATCAAATTAATCGCAATTTATCACATACATCAATATTTGTAGAATAGCCCCCAAATAAAAATAATTAAATATATAATGATTAAATATTTATAAATTATTATATTTAGATAATAATAAAAATAGAATATTTGATAAATATAATAATTCATATACTTTACATTATTGTGGCAGACAAGTAAAGCATTGATAAGGCAACGCAAAAAGTGGCTTTAGTTGGCATTATATTGTTTATTAACATATTGAACATAATCCTATAACATAAACAATTGGCCTGCAATCCATTTTACAATTGAATTTGAGGTAGATCTATTATAAGGGTTTCTCTAAGGACACGTCTATGTACACATGCATCAGAAGGACACTTTTGGAGAGTCTCACTTTGGCTGCATCGCGCCATAAACACAGCATTTTTAGGATGCTCTGTCAAGTTAAGTGTAGTTTGAAACTTAGAAAAACACCCCTAGAGACTCCTGCATTCGGAGTTGCGCTCTTTCCAGCTGTGTTTGAATGCAAGAACGTGTCCTTAACATTTGCTGTCTGGTTTGTTGCCTGTAAAGCTGCGCCTTACCTGTAAAGCTGCATTTGTGCTTACTGCCTCCTACTGATTTAAATTCTTGAAAACATGAAGGTGGTACATTGTTCCGATGTTAGGAAAATTCCTTATGATAGACGAGGGGCATAGTTAGTTGTGTTAATTTCTTAACACATTATTTTTTATCAAATGAGTTGCACTGAATTTTGTTTTATTATTTAAATATACGTATATATATATATATATATATATATATATATATATATATATATATATATATATATATATATATATATATATATCCCCTTTTCTCCCAATTTGGAATGCCCAATTTCATACTATTTAGTAGGTCCTCATGGTGGCGCGGTTACTCACCTCAATCCGGGTGGCGGAGGACAAGTCTCAGTTGCCTCTGCTTCTGAGACAGTCAATCCAAACATCTTATCACGTGGCTCGCTGTGCATGACACCGCAGAGACTCACAAAATGTGGAGGCTCATGCTACTCTCCACGATCCACGCACAACTTACCATGCTCCCCACTGAGAGCGAGAAGCCCTAATTGTGTCCACGAGGAGGTTATCCCATGTGAATCTACCCTCCCTAGCAAATAGGCCAATTTGGTTGCTTAGGAGACCTGGCTGGAGTCACTCAGCACGCCCTGGATTTGAACTCGCGACTCCAGGGGTGGTAGTCAGCGTCAATACTCGCTGAGCTACCCAGGCCCCATTGAATTGCACTGAATTAACGACAGCCCTAGTTACTTGTAACAAATGGTATAAACACTATTGTCCAGGGGTGGAAAGAGTACTGAAAAATCATACTCAAGTAAAAGTACATTTGCCACCAGGCAAAGCTCCGGGGCCAGACGGCTTTTCAATTCAACTACCTGCTACAGTCTCTCCCTGTAGATGTCCCCCTCTCTTATTTCAAGCAATTTGATAGCATAGCGAAGACCTTTATTTGGAATGGTAAACGTCCCAGATTGCATTTCAACAAATTACATAGGCTGATTGACAAAGGTGGGCTAGGCCTACCCAAGATTTTGTTTTATTATTATGCATTCGGTCTCAGACATTTGGCCAATTGGTCGCTTCCACCTGAGAGAGCCCCTCCCTGGTTTTGTATTGAACAGGAAGTTATTGCCCCTATTTCGCCATTGTAAATCCTTTCTATCAAATTAACCAGAGAAGTTAAGTTACACCCCGTTATCTCGCATTTGCACTCGGTATGGACAAAAGTGTCCAGAATGTTTAATTCAGACATTTATTTGAATGCTGCCTCGAGCATATGGCTGAACCCAAAATTATGTATTGATAATTTCCCCTTCCGCTGGTCAGAGTGGATAGTGAGAGGGGTTTCTACACTCTGTGACAGTTGCGCCACCTGCTTTGTACTATTTTTGGGAGTAGCATACACCCCCCTAAAGCGGCAGACACTCTGGGAACAGCTCACGAGGCATCAGTGTATTACTCCCTGCTAGTTCAGAGTCTGGGGGATGGAGCTTTAACCTCTATCAAGAGATTATGAGAGAAAGATTTTAATTTGGTATTGGAGGAGGGTGTGGGCTAGGATTCTAAAAAAACATCAAGTCTGTATCTAGAGATGCAAGGGTGCAACTTATGCAATTCAAGATCCTACATAGGTTCTATTGGACCCCCTCTAGACTGTATAGGTTTGGTCTTAAAGACACACCCACCTGCTGGCATTGCCAATCAGAGGATGGAGGTACGGCCCATGTTTTTTGGTGGTGTGCTGAGATCCAGGAATTTTGGTTGAAGGTACAGAGTTTTGTGGGCATTTGGATTTCTTTTTGCCCCAGACTCTGTGTTTTGGGAGATGGGGTTTGGAAGTGGGTTGGAGCGCCCTCAATTCAGGAGTGGTGAGAAGAGATGGGGAGGGTGGCAGCCTTCGAGGAGGTCACGTGTAGAAGGCTGGGGATATGGGATTCATTTAATGTGAAATGGGGTAGATATTTGATGTTTTTGGGGGACTCTCAGAGTGGGACTGTGGAGAGAGAGGCGTAGTTTTAGAGCTGTATGATTTATATATATATATTATATATATAGGGAGTGGTGTGGGGAGATGGGCGAGGTGGCAGCGTTTGAGGAGATGTTTTTTAGAAGGCTGCGGAAATTGGATTTGTTTGTCAAGAAGTGTGGGGGGGGGGGGGGTATTTCGGAGGGTTCTCGGGGAGGGGCTGTGGAGAGAGATATGTAGTTTAGTTGGGTATGTATAATATTGATGTTGTTTGAATGTATATCTTATTATTTTATTTTATTTTTTATTTTGATGTTCTAGTTGTTGGTAATCACAGTACTGCGTGTTTGTGTCGGGTGGGAGGAATGTTCAGGGGGAGGTGGTTTAATGTGAATAATTGATTCCGTTTTTTATGTTGTGTTTGTATGTTTTAAGTTTGGAATCAATAAAATTGTTAATAACAAAAATAAACAAAAAATGTAGGTATCCTCCAACAATTTTATTTTTTACAGCCAACTTTTAAAATACATCACTTATCTATGATAAAAAAAAACACTACATGAATCTGCTTCCAAAAAAATAACAGGCAGACATGATTACAGATTAAAAAAAGTTATTAAAGATTAAAAAGTTATTTTCAGTACCTTGATCAACATTCTAAATCATAATATATGAAATAATTACATTAAAATCAGTTTATGTGTAGCATCTAAATTGACTTTATTGCCGACAGAGCACATTACTGTTAATCATAAACGTGTTAAAAACAATGGAAAGAATGCAAAAATGCTAAAAAAATAAAAAAATAAAAAATACTGTCACCTGGCATCTCACATCCCACACAATAGAGGTGGCATAGAGCAGGAGTGGGCAAAGTTTTTTGGTACAGGGGCCACATCGGGCTTCAAGTAGTACATGGGGGGTCACATTGTATTCCTTTTGAGATACAATGTTCTGCATATATTTAATTCTTGTATCACTTAAGCCCAGAAATAATTATATTCTCATTCTAATGCATGATGCACAATTTTCTGAAGTGTATTTGTGACTGATGATGGGACTATTCTGCCTTAAGTATTGCTCTACAAAGATTGATACTTTTCTATCAGGCATTAGAAAAACTTGACAAAGCCTGAGCATAATTATAAAATATAATTCAAGAATCTCTACTTCCCTGGTAGTTTATTATTCCAATTAACACTCTCTCTATATAAAAAAAATTAGCAGTAACTGAAAAAATAAAATAAAATAAAATTAATTAATTAATAATAATAAAAAAAATATATATATATATATATATATATATATATATATATATATATATATATATATATATATATATATATATATATATGTCACTGTTTTATTACATTATGTTAATATTTTTTAAAGTTACTAAAGTTATCCAGCCAAAACAGTGAGTGGTTTTGTCATATTCTTGATATTACTGTTTGATTAATGAAGTGTTACCAACTTCCAAAATGGCGGTGGGGATTCCCCCCTGGAGAAGTGCTTGGGGAAGATAGCGAGTGGATGTTTAAAGTGAAGTGGAACACAGCCCATAATAAATAGCAGTTGGCGCCAAATCTTCTATTGCCATTCAAGTTTTCTATGCGTGATTTGATGGGAGTCATTCTTCTCAATCACGCTGATGAATAACAAAAAACCAGGACAGGGATGTAGCGAACACAGACAGAGGGAAAATAGCAAAGTAAAATTACATACATCACTTAAAATATACTCAAACTGCTAAAAGTAGTACAATTTCTGGGAAAAACTACTCAATTACAGTAACAAGAGTATTTGTAATTTGTAACTGTACACCCCTGCTAGTGTCTAATAAATAAGTAGTAGTCACTACTGGATTAAGTACTAGTATGTAATGAATAAGTAATAGTATCTTCTGAATAGTTACTAACAAAATTAAAAAAAGAAACTTGTCACTGTTGGAAATTATACTAGTCTGTAGTGAATAGTTTATACTTGAACCACAGATCCCTTGAGAAATCAGTGTCAAAAATCTGCTATTTGTTACCAGTAATAATGGAATAGTTCGTTCTCATCGTTAGAATAGTGACTACTACCAAAGAAATAAGTACTAGTACATGAAGAATAAGTACTAGTGACTATTGAATAGATACTAGTGTCTATTGGAATAAGTACTAGTATAATTTAAAAAAATTTAGTACTTATTCAGTAGATACTGAATAAGTACTAAATTAGTTTTAATTATACTAGCCATTATTGTGAAACTTAATTATAACTTAAAAAATAAGTTCTAGTTACATAAAAACAGATACCAGTAAGCTTTAAGGAATAAATGTTAAAAGTGCATGCTATACTTCTTGCGCCTTCATGTACACTAATTTACGTTTGTCATTTTTTTCGATGTAAAAATGTATTTATTTTATTGCTTGTAATTGACTCCAATTTATAATAACTCATTGTCACCACAGTACTGGATGATTTCCATTTTCATGATGCTTGATAGTGATTTTCCCATATATGTTCATATATGTTCATTACAGTTTATATAAAGTGTTACACTACAACATAATTGACCACTACAACAATACTACAATCAATTCATAAAGAAAAACATGTATTTATTGTATGAGTGACAGCAGCAATACTGATTAAAAAATATATATATATTGCAAAAACATGTATTCCGCTGGGGGGGCTGCTTCATTTAAGCATTTATTTACTCACAAACATCCAATAAAAATCCAAACTTAAACTGTGAGTGATGTGAATCGGACAGGTCATCATTTACTTACTTTTGTGTTGTTTCAAAAATTTATGACTTGTTTTCATATGTCTTTTTCCGTGCAATACATGAGAAACAAAAAATGTTGATGCTGCTCTTTTTTTCCATGTAATGAAAATGAATTGAGGTTGTGAATTACCTGATGAATTGAAGTGACTGAGGTTGTCAGTCCACAACATTCTGCCAAACATCTTTTGTGTTCCATGGATCAAAGTATGGGTTTGATGGAATGACATGAAACCCTCTTAAATAATAACAGAATTGTCATTTTTGGAGGATCTATCCCTTCAATTCAAACAATATCTCATTTTAGATTTGAGATTATGTGGCCTACGTTTTATGTAAAAAAAAAAAAAAAAAAAAAAAAAAAACCTATCAATAGTTATGATAGACTAAAGTAAACCAACGAGAAAATAAAAAGTACAGTGTATTCTGTCCTTTGTTTTCAGAAGGAGAATCAAATTATTCATAAAAAAGAAAACAAAGGAGTTTCAGCTACAGTCACAACTACTGTTCAGACTAAATTTGATTTAAAGAAAAAGAAATGTCAGCACTAAGAAAGAGCAGACTTTATGATTAAACACTCATTCTCAAATGATGACTGCTGGAAATATTTTATGAGACTATGTGATCAACTGTAGGTCTTCTTGCATGTGATAAGGTACTCTGGATAGGCCTGTGTGTCATTGAAGATGACAAATAAAGTTGGATCGTGGATTTTATCTGTCACGCTGTGATATCTGACAGGTATGGCAGAGTTCTCTTTGAGCGGAGCCGCCTTCATTGCATGTTGGCCCACTGTGAAGTCTCCTGTCAGAACTCTGGCAACCAAAATAAACTTGTGGCTATCTGCATTAGGTGGAGAGTAGGTGTCCGATACAGACAGAGCAGAGTTAACAGCAAAGTACACACCCTGACCATACACAGTAGCTGTGAAGGGAAAAGTGAGGAGTTTACATCCATTTAAAACAGTTGCAAACTAATTACACATGGACAATTACTACACTTAAATATAATTTAATGATTCTAAATGATTCAGTGACAGGGCTGGGGGATATATCGAATATTAACATTATAATATTAATGTTATAATCTAGATAATTTTGCTGACTACGTAAAATTACCTTTTAATTTGAATGTGCTCTCATTTAGCCATTAAGGTTCATAAAGAGCGCATCAGTACAATAATTTAACGATCCTTCAGGATCACAATGAATCAAAATAACATCAAAATGGCGAGTTGGTCATATGTGATTATTAAACCACAAAAGGCTGTGATTTAAAGACAGATAAACACGGTCTGTGTGTGATTCAGAACAAACCGGTGACGCTCTGAACTGTGTGCACACATGGTGGTGCTCTCAGATCAGTTCATGTGCATTGTGAAATCAAAGTAATGCAGTTTCAGACATTAGTAACAGTTACAAGTTATTATACAAATCTACAAACGGCACCGTATAACAGAAAAGGAGGAGATTACAGCGTTTCAGGAAATGACGTGTCCCAGTAATAATTTAGTATTATGCAATGTTCAACTGGGGTTTCACAAATAAGTCAGTGAAGTAGCTTTGCACACCTTGTTCATTCACAAAAATGTATTAGTAAAAACATTTGAAAGTAAATAATGCTTTTTATTAAGCTACTAGGTATCATTGTATATGAAATATAAATATAAAAGTGCATATCAATGAAAATGATTGAATTTCATTCTCCCTTAGGTTTATTTATTGAAAACTAATTATTCGATTTTTATTTAATGCCTTTAAAATATTTAATCTACTTGGCTACAATGACTATTTGGATGAAATTATGGTTCCTCTGATAAAAAAACAAAAACAAAACATTTTTGAGCCATTTTAGAGCAAATACATAATTATCGAGATATATATCGAATAGCAACAATAGGCTGAAAAATATTGAGAAATAATTTTTTAAGATATATCGCCCAGCCCTATTCAGTCATGATTCAGTTGTGAAGGTGTTCTAATTAGTTGCTAGGGCATTGTGAGGTAGCTGTTGGGTGGGTTTGCCCATAAGCTATAGTAATAGCCATTCTTGCCTTAGGAAACACCACTAATTTCTTTCTACTTCAAACTAATTAACAGCATAATACCATTTTTTCCACAGAAGCTTCTGTTGAAGCCGTGAATACAGATCTCCTTTACGCTGTTCTCACTGGTGCCGTGGTAGAGAGTGCGTTCCACCTCCAGCACAGAGGAGCTGCGCTCCATACTGGCCTTCTTCAGCCTGTACTGGTCATACAGAAGTTTGTTCTTGAGTTTCTCGACCTGAAAACATTACAAGAGTTCGGCTCAGTAAGAACAGTCAAAAACAAAACAACAACCAAGCAGATTTACAAAGCAGACAATCACCATTCACCCACAGCTAGGCCTGTTGTGATTATCAAATAACCGTCTGATGGCAGTTATTTGATCTAACCGTGGTTATCTGAGACAACTGCGATTATTGGACATTCTAATTCCAGTCACATTTTATTGCCCAAAAAAGGGAATTTTAAGTGAATATATTGTATAAATGCCATGAACGGCACATTTGTGTGCAGGGGCGGATCTACTGGGGTGGCATAGGGTGGCAAATGCCACCCTAAGAAAAAAGCATAGCCACCCCATCTGCCACCCCAGCATAAATATCAACATAAGTATATTATCCTTGATATTGACATTGTCAAATTTATACATGTCAAACTGCCTAAACTCTCACTGAATGCACAAATGACTACAGACCCATTGATTGATTACAGCAGCAGCCAATCACACCTACTATTGCAGCGCGTGCACAGTGTTTGGGCTCTCGCAGGCTGATGAGCTTATTTCCTCAACAACAATGAACACATGGACAAATACGTGGAAAAAAAAGAGGTAAAAGATGAATTCCTCAGTTGTTTCCAAGTATTCACTGAATGATTATTAGATACATTACTGTCAGTCATGGGTTGAGACGGGTGAGACGTGTCCTCACCACTTTTTGAAATAGCTTTCGGCAGGTATGTGTATAATCCAGATGAAACATCTCCAGTTATTGAGTAGGAGTTTCTATTTCATCTGTGTATGTTTTGACTGGCGATCCGGCGCTGGAATGTGTTATTTTGAATGTTATGATGAGTGTTGTTGCGGCTGTTATCAGTGTTGTTTAGTGTCAGCAGTTTTACCGCAGCTTCACTTATTTCAGTGTCCCCCATTGTGATGGCCTTCTCAACCATATTGTTTGTGTGTATGTAGTGTGTGTGTTGTCTTTTCCCCTTTCTCTCCCTCTCTCTTAATCACTCTCAGGTGTGCAGTAACCAGGTTAGCTGATTGTTGATGGGGTGCACTGGTGCGGAATGTGTTTCCTCCCTATATAAACTGAGTGTTTCATGGCTGGGTTGTGTGATGGGAGACGGTTGTTCGTGAACTTTGTCATCTCGTTCACGGGCACTGAAGCGCGTCATTGTTTACAAGAGAAATTTGTGCCATTCACAAACCAAAACAATTTCAAAACAATATAAAATAAAAAATAATTTCCAAATAATAATAATAAAAAAACAATGTAAACAATGACGTGCTTCCTGACTCCTCCTCCACGTGACGTGTGACCTTACCAACGAGCTTACATCATCCCTCTCGTGAGCGCGCGTCACAGAGATGTACGGAAGCGAACATTTGTAGTTAAAAAGTATATAAGTATTGTTTTGTTTCTCAAAATAATCAATCGTTTGGGTTCAGAAGAACTTTATTTATCGACTGGAGTTGTGTGGATTATTTTGATGCACCCTAAATATGTATTTTGGACCGTCATAAAATGGAGTACATTCACTTGCATTGTTTAGAGGAGGAGGCCTGAAATGAAATCCTAAAAATCTTAAATTCTGTTTTGATGAAGAAAGAAACTCAGATACATCTTGGATGGCCTGAGGGTGAGTAAATTATCAGCAAATTTTCATGTTTGGTGAACTACTCCTTTAACAAAGGTGGTGATGTTTAGTCCAGATTGCCGGTTCTATATGTAAAGCATAGGAACATTTAGAATTTGTTGATGTGTTTAATAGACAATGTCTTGGTGCTCTGGAGATGTACATTTTGTTACTTATTTTTTATTATGCAAAAAATATATTTTTTAATGTTGGAAAATCAGTATCAAAATGGTTACTATGCAGTTTCTGTGGAAATGCAGTTGTATCACAAATTCATGGATGTTTATAATTTGATAGTGACTCCAATTAATGAACTAGTACTTGTTGCAATGAAGCTTGGTACCTTAATCCATAAGAACTATGTATGGGCACTTGCTTTAGTGTTGCCACCCCTCAGTCTGCCTGCTACCCCCTTGCCACCTCATAAAAAAATCTAGATCCACCCCTGTTTGTGTGTCATTCAGTTGAACTCCGAGTCCGAGCGTCACTGAAGGTTTTGCTTCATGAGAAATAAGGGCTTGTGGGTTTAATCAGAGCATTCAAATAATGTGTGAAAGTGAAAGAATTAGGACAGAAATATTTTACAATTGCATAAAATAATAAAATATTATATAAAGATAATTATAATTAAATAAGTATTTTTTATACAAATATGTAATACAACAGTGTAAATGTAAAATTGACCAAAACTAAAGTTGACCAAAAAGAGAGACGTATTTTAAGTATTTAGAAATATTTTGATATTTCAAACATTATTTTTCATGTCATTCATACGTTTTTAAAGCCTTTAAAGGAAATAACGTCCTTATTTGATTATTTGATTTATATATTTCAAGTTCGATAACTATGAAAAAAATGACTTCTTAAGGTGTATGAAGCACACATGCAGGAAAAAAGCACACCTTTAGAAATATGAAAAAAAATAAATAAATAAATAAATAAATAAAAGAAATAAACAGATTTATGAGGACATGGCCCCCACCCCGGATGGGACTATGGAAATGCTGGCCATACTGACCATGGATACCCAGTTTGAGGGGGGCCACTGTGAACTCATTAAAAGGAAAAGGCTCATTACACATCTCAGAATAGGATCACTTTAACACAGCTCAATAAGGATAAAAACGTGGCGTATGGGGACTATACTGATCAGGGGGTAGCAACATATATACATTTATTTAATTATTTCCTTTGCTTCTTATCTCTCTTAACTATATTAAAACAAACCATTTCTTGATGCAAACAGAAATCCTGCTCTACTGCATTCCATAAATACAAAAAGAGACACCACACAAACATTTTATCCCCATCCAAACATGCACACAAACACATTGCTTTATACAACTCTGAAATGTCATTTCCCCCATGTTTTGCTTTTGTGTTTCTTTCCACCTTTTGTTTATCCATGAGGAAGCCATGCACCTATTCAGACTATGTATATTTATCTTGAGCTTCTTGTATCTTGAGCATAACCCAATACTGTGTTCATATTATATGTATTTTTGTTAAATGCAGATAAAAAAATTAATAAAAATGTATGTTAAAACATTGTTATTTTTGTTTGTACACGTAAAATAAAAGAAATAAATATGACAATTTATATGACAATTAATTGTCAAAATTGCAATTATTTGTTTGACAATTAATCATCAGCCAAATATCATAATGGTGACAGCCGTACCAACAGCTCAATGTGAAAAGTGGGTGGCCACTAAAAATAATCATATTTTTATTTTCAACATATTTGTAGGTTCACAGGTTTCTTCACCCATAAATTAAATGAATGAATTATGTATTACTTGGACAACACTAATAATAAGCGATAAATCTAATAAAGACAAAGCCAAAGGCAAAACATCAACACTGAAACCGAGAAAAATACATATATTTTTAAATATTTTATTATTATTATTGTCCGGCCAAAAATGGATTATCAAATTTTTACACTCCATTTCCTCTTAATCTGAGCATTGCTGAGCCAAACCCATCTGTCACAGATCAGATCTTAGTCTAGGAGACCCAATTTTGGTTATAACTGAATTTTGACTAACTGCGTAGTTACTGTGTATTGCCTTTGTAAGACATCACCCATAAACTGACAGACATTGTTTAATCATACCTTAATGATTTTAATTCTGTTGTGGTGTTCCTGAATGGTGTCATAGAAGTCTTTGGTCACTTTCTGAAATTCATCTGAGTCTTCATCCACTTCAGACACTTCAGGCATGTTGGACAGCAGACTGTAATCTTCTTCTAATAAAATAAATATAAAGTCATTGTGGCAGCGGGGGCGTGGTCAAGCATCTCTCTGGAGAGAGAGAAAGCGGTAAGGGTGCTTACACCTGAGCTAAATTATGTCTAACACCTGTCTCTAATTTCAGTGAGCACGGGGAGAGCAGCATAAAAGAGCCACACTGCCAGTAGACGCGAGAGAGAGAGAGACTGTGTCATGTGTATTTTGTTGATTCATGTCTTTTATTTTGAAATGTTTAGTTCCTGTTTCCCTTGTCATGTGATTTCTGTTTTCCCTCCATGTTCATGTGTCATGTTTTCATTGGTTTATTGTTTAATAAGCTTGTTATGAGTTCTGTTTGTTCATTGGTTTATGTTCTCCCATGTCTTGTATTTAAGCCCTCATGTTTGCATTGTCTAGTTGTCAAGTATTGGATGTGAATGTTGTTTTGTTGTCAAGTCAAGTCAAGCCAAGCCATAGTCAAGTCTAGTTTATGTCAAGTTCATGTTTTTGTTAAATCACGTTTATAGTTAGGGTTTTGGATTCACTTTTGTAAATAAACTGCACTTGGGTTCTCATCTTCATCATCGTCTTCGTCTTCATCATTGCCGCAGCAAACATCGTTACAGAATACTTGACCACCCATGAACCCAGCAGTTTTACTTCTGCGCCTTCGTCAGGGCAATCGTCCCCTGGAGGACTATGTCGAGGACTTCTGCGGTCTAGCCTGCCAGGTGGACTTTAATGAGGTTGCCCTCAAAGAATGTTTCAGATTTGGATTGAATGAGTCCATTTCTGTTTTGATGCCTGGCGGTCGCAGTTCCCTCAGCCTGGTTCAATATATCGACCTCGCCCTACGGATCATTGGTTCCATGTTCACTGTGGGGGAGGCGGATGCCGAGCCAGAGTTCCACGTCATGGCCGCCACCGAGCCAGAGTTCCACATCATGGCCGCTGCCGAGCCAGAGTTTCACGTCATGGCCGCCGCCGAGCCAGAGTTCCACATCACAGCAACGCCTCAGCCTGCTCCATGCCACATCACAGCAACACCTCAGCCTGCTCCATGCCACATCACAGCAACACCTCAGCCTGCTCCATGCCACGTCACAGCAACGCCTCAGCCTGCTCCATGCCACGTCACCGCAATGCCTCAGCCTGCTCCATGCCACGTCACCGCAACGCCTCAGCCTGCTCCATGCCATGTCACAGCCACACCTGAGCAGTGGGACCTGGAGATGGTTCCCACCCTTATACCCACCCTTAGTTCTCCGGAGCAGGCAAGGGGAACTTTCGGCCCTCCGATCCCGCCTGGACCCTCTGAGCCCTGGACTTCACCTTGGCCTGTCGGTCCCTCGACATTGCCTCAGCTCGCTGTTCCCTCGGCTCCACTATGGTCCTTCAGCCTGTCGGCTGTGCCGGGGTCCCTCGTCCCTCCGGCTCCTCCTTGGTCTGTCGGTCACCTGGCTCCGCTTTGGCTCTCCGATCCTCTGGCTGCGCCTCGTCCCTCCGATCTGTCAGCTTCACCGGGGACCTCCTTCCCTACGGCTGGCCTACATCGGAGCTACCAGCAATCACTGCTTGAGCTCCGACAAGATCAAGATCGCCGGTTTGTCGAGCTCCTACACACTCAAGCAGAGGACCGGCAGGCGATCCGGAGCCTGCTCAGCCAGGAGGCATCCCCATCCGCGACCCCGGACACTCACACGCCATTGCCCCCGCCTGCGTTATAGAAAATGGGGATGGCGGACGACCCCGAGGACTTCCTGGATTTGTTTGAACGTACCGCCGAGATCTGGGGCTGGCCGCTCGGCCAGTGGGTGGCCTGACTTATCCCGCTGTTGTCCGGGGAAGCCCAGCTCACGGCTCAACAACTGCCGGTGATGAGCCTCCTGGCTTACGGTGACTTGAAGAAAGCCATCCTACAGCGGGTTGGTCGGAGTCCGGAAGAGAATCGTCAACTCGTCAATTTGCCTTCGCCCAACGGCTCCGCGACGCCTGCCAAAGATGGCTGCTAGCGGGGGACTGCGGCGTCGATGGGATCATCGACCATGTGGTACTGGAACAATTAATACATTGTCTGCAAAAAAGGACGGCAGAGTGGGTCCAGTGCCACCGCCCGGCATCGCTGGAGGAAGCTGTCCGGCTTGCGGAGGGCCACATGGCGTTGATCCCGAGGGCGGAAGAGCCCTCACACTCTCTCTCTCCTCCCCCTGTGTTTTCCCCTGTCTCATCCCCCTCCCCTCTCTCCTCTCATTCTGCTCTCTCCCCAGGGCCCGTTCCTGCCCCACGCAGGCGAGGAGGACTTCAGCCACCGAGACCAGCTCCCCGGGTGTGGGAGGCAACACCTCCTCCTACCCCGATGCCCCGCCGCTCTCCCTCTCAGGTGAAGGCGCCCGCCGACGCAAGTGCGGGCATGGCGTATGGGCCAGCCTGCTGGAGGTGCGGGGACCCGGACCACATCCGGGATCAGTGTCCTCTGATGGAGCTGGGGAAGGTGGTGCGGGTCTCCGACCTCCCGCAGGCTGCCCCCGACCGGGCTGGAGCGTACTAGATACTGGTAAGTGTCAAGGGGGGTACTCACCAAGCGTTGGTGGACACCGGGTGTAATCAAACCACTATCCACCAACGCTTGGTTCAACCCGAGGCTTTGGGCACAACTAAAACGGTGAGGGTGAAATGTGTGCACGGGGATATTCACAAGTATCCGGTGGTGACACTGACGATTAAATTCCAGGGGAAAAAGCATAGAGTGCCCATCCGCTGATTTTGGGGACTGATTGGCCTGACTTTAGAGTTTTATTAAAGGGAATTTGTGCGGATGGGTCCTGTATGAAATCAGGGAGATGTACAATGTGCGATGCTCTGGCAGGGGAGGTGGAGTCGGGGCCGTCCTCGACAGCTCCGCGTCATAATGACGAGAGAGGGGGAGTGGCCGCAGCCCCTCCCCTTCTCGGGGAATTCCCAGTCGCGAGACGAGACCCTCAAACACGCCTTCAACCAAGTGAGAGCCATCGATGGTCAACGACTCCAGCCTGACATCGCCCTTTCATACCCCTATTTTGCGATTATAAATGAGTGGTTGTATAGAGTGACACAGGACGCTCAGACTAAAGAGGATACAACCCAACTTTTGATTCCACGGAGCCGTCGGGAAATGGTATTCCAGGCGGCTCATTATAATCACATGGCGGGTCACCTAGGAGAAAGGAAAACACTGAACCGTCTAATAGCCTGATTCTATTGGCCAGGCATTGGCGGCGATGTCTGCAGGTGGTGTTCGGCATGCCGCGAATGCCAGCTGGTTAACCCACCGGCCACCCCAAAAGCACCATTGCGCCCTCTTCCCTTCATCGAGGTCCCCTTTGAGAGAATTGGAATGGACCTCGTCGGGCCATTAGAACGGTCAGCACGCGGACATCGCTTTCTATTGGTTCTAGTGGACTATACAACACGATATCTGGAAGCAGTGCCTCTTCGCAACATCTCAGCACGCAGTGTTGCGGAGGCACTCTTCAAAATAATCTCCCGGGTGGGGATTCCAAAAGAAATCCTCACCGATCAGGGCCGGACGTGCCCTGTCACGGACACTACGTGAGCTGTACAAATTGTTGAGTATTAAATCAATTCGCACCAGCGTGTACCATCCTCAAATGGATGGCCTGGTGGAACGATTTAATAAAACCCTCAAAAACATGATTCATAAGTTCGTGCACGACAATGCTAGAAACTGGGATAAATGGCTCGACCCCCTGTTATTTGCAGTACGAGAGGTCCCGCAAGCCTCCACTGGCTTCTCCCCATTCGAGCTGCAGTATGGGCGACGCCCACACGGTGTGCTTGACGTATTGCGAGAGGCCTGGGAGGAGGGACCTTCAAACAGTAAAAATGAAATTCAATACGTTCTTGATCTTAGAGCAAAACTCCACACTTTGGGGCAGCTAACACAGGAGAATTTGCTCCAAGCTCAAGAACGACAGCGCCAACTGTATGACAGGGGAACTCAGCTAAGGGAATTTGCACCAGGAGATAAAGTGCTTGTATTACTTCCCACATCGAACTCTAAATTACTCGCCAAGTGGCAAGGGCCCTTTGAGGTCACACGACGAGTGGGAGATCTCGATTATGAGGTTAAACGAACCGATAGAGGGGGCGCACGTCAAATATACCACCTCAATCTCCTGAAATTATGGAGGGAGGCGGTCCCTGTGACGTTGGCTACAGTAGTTCCCGAGAAGGCGGAGCTCGGACCAGAGGTGAGTTCAAAACATAAACAGTTCACCCCAGTCACTTGCGGAGACCACCTCTCGCCGAGTCAACTCGCGGAGGTTGCTAGGTTGCAACAGGAATTTGCGGATGTGTTCTCCCGTCTACTGGGGCGTACAAACCTCATCCATCACCACATCGAGACCGAGCCGGGGGTAGTGGTATGTAGCCGCCCCTACCGATTACCCGAACACAAGAAGAAAATAGTTCGGGAAGAATTGGATGCAACGCTCGATATGGGGGTAATAGAAGAATCCCACAGCGATTGGTCCAGCCCAGTTGTTCTAGTGCCTAAGAGTGACGGGTCTGTACGGTTCTGTGTGGATTATAGGAAAGTCAACGCGGTGTCTAAATTTGATGCGTATCCAATGCCTCGCATTGATGAGTTGCTCGATCGGTTGGGCACTGCTTGATTTTATTCGACATTGGATTTGACGAAGGGTTATTGGCAGATCCCCTTGACACCAATTTCCCGTGAAAAAACCGCCTTCTCCACACCGTTTGGATTACACCAGTTTGTGACACTTCCGTTCGGTTTGTTTGGAGCCCCGGCTACGTTTCAGCGTCTCATGGACCGAATCCTCAGACCGCATTCAGCGTACGCCACTGCCTATTTAGATGTCATCATCATTTACATCAATGATTGGCAGCGGCACATGCAACATCTGAGGGCGGTTCTGAGATCACTGCCCCAAGCGGGACTCACAGCAAACCCAAAGAAGTGCGCGATTGGGCAGGTGGAGGTATGGTATCTGGGGTTCCACTTGGGCCACCAAAGCAATCCAAAATATCTTGCTTAAATGACTGGTGTCCTGTTGTTCTGACCCCCATCATCAGCAAATGCTTTGAGAGACTAATCAGAGATCACATCTGCTCTGTGCTGCCTCCCTCACTGAACCCATTGCAGTTTGCTTACCGCAACAACCACTCCACTGATGATGCCATTGCATCTACACTACACACTGCTCTCTCCCACCTGTAAAAAAGGAACACTTATGTGAGAATGCTGTTTGTAGACTACAGCTTTAAACACTTTTTGTTTTTCTGTTTCAAAAGTGGCTTTTTCTTTGCAGTTCTTTTCATAAGGCCTGCACCCCTGAGTCTTCTCTTTACTGTTGTACATGAAACTGGTGTTGAGCGGGTAGAATTCAATGAAGCTGTCAGCTGAGGACATGTGAGAGTTAGCACTAACAATGTCACCTGCTGCTGAAATAATACTCCTATGGCGTTTGTTATCGCTTTAGCTCTGTCTGAGCTTGCAGCGAGAGGCTGCTTGAATGCTGTGGCGAGACTAACTTGCCCAGGCTGTTTATGATTTTCTCCCATAAGCTCAAGTGACACATGTGGATAATGTCTCCGCAAATGAGTCATCATGTAAGACGTGCTTCTTGAGACATACTCGAATTTGTTGAAACAGAGCCGACACACGGCCTTCATCCTGTTCACTACTCATTGCCCAGTATTACTGTAGTTTACTGGAAAATCTTAATGCTCCAAAACAACAGATTTTAGAGACCCGGTGGGTCTTCAATCTCTGGCTTATTTAAGTCCGACATATTTATATTTTGTTTAGTTCCATCACAGTTGGGGAAAATAGCGAGCTAGCTAGTATAAACTTCATGTGCATTTATCTGAACCGCAGTTTCAAGTGTACCGCCTGGCGCTCTGTTCTGTTAAGTTTTGATTCCGTGCGGTCCCGTGTTGCTCCACAATCATTTTTCAAGGGGTGCACCGATCGAACGGCCACCAATCGAAATCATCCGATATTCGTTTTAAATATGTGATTGGCGATCGGCAGATCGTGCCTAAATTCAGGGCTGATCTTTTCTGCAGCATGCAAGGAATCACACATACACTCTGCTCCTCTAATAAATGAGCGCTTGCTCAGCCCTTGATGCATGACAGAGTGGCCTTTGGAGAGTGAATTTTTGGCAATTCTAAGCATTCATGAATTTAAACTTTCAGACATGATGTAATTCAGATGAATATGCAGGTTTGTTTTTAAAACTGTGTATGAATTACACGTGTATGAATATTAAGTTGCCCTTTTTCTAGAGTCATTACGGTAGTTCTTCTGACTCGCTGCACTGCACGAAGAGGATAAAGAGACTGGAAACAGGTATAAAAACGAATTAACAACAAATAAACATGCAAATACAAATCGGAGTACACGTGATGTAACGTGAGTCATGACAATCAGATGTTGTGTTGAGTAATAGAGACTGTCTGAGCACTTTCAGCTTCACTCCCTTCAATATGCTCACTCGCGGTGTCAATCAAACATGCGTGCTCTGCAGGTGCTCTCATATCTCATCAGTCAATCATCTCAGCGCTATTCTGTGAGGATCCCAATTTAAATCAGATTAATGTTGGTCACAATACCACTAATAACAGATGTAACTGTTTAACCTTCAATAACAGCACCGCGTCTTCATGCATTTGCTTAATAATTAGTGATGTGTTACAACAAGACGCCAAAGATGGTAAAGAAATCATAGATATTAATGATTTCAGTTTCTGAGCTTGTAATGGATACATACCAACACAATATTAGGCTGGTGGTTTTAGTGTTGTGGCTGATCAGTATATTTATACACACTACCGGTCAAACGTTTTGAAACACTTGACTGAAATGTTTCTCATGATCTTAAAAATCGTTTGATCTGAAGGCGTATGCTTAAATGTTTGAAATTAGTTTTGTAGACAAAAATATAATTGTGCCACCATATTAATTTATTTCATTATAAAAAATAAAATGTAATAAAAAAAAAGTTTTTGAAATTGATGACGGACCAAATAATGAAGAAAAACAGCCAATAAGTGCCCAACATAGATGGGAACTCCCTCAATACTGTTTAAAAAGCATCCCAGGGTGATACCTCAAGAAGTTGGTTGAGAAAATGTCAAGAGTACATGTCTGCAAATTCTAGGCAAAGGGTGACTACTTTGAAGATGCTAAAATATAACACAGTTTTGATTTATTTTGGATTTTTAGTCACAACATAATTCCCATAGTTCCATTTATGTTATTCCATAGTTTTGATGACTTTACTATTATTCTAAAATGTGAAAAAATAAATAAATAAATAAATGTATATATATATATATATATATATATATATATATATATATATATATATATATATATATATATATATAATAAAGAATGAGTAAGTGTTTCAAAACTTTTGACCGGTAGTGTATATGTAATGGATAATCAACGGCTAGGTTTGTGTTAAATGATTTTAAATGCATGACGTGGAAGCGAAGAACCACCCGACATGAAGTGCATTTAAAATTGTTTAACGCACACCTAGCCTTGGATTATCCCACTTATAACATGGTCACTTAACAAAACTGATTAGTTACAGCTGAAATATATTTCTTGCAGTGCAAATTTTGACTGGAAGAATACAAAATAATGGTTAATTTTATCTAAGAGTCATTAGATCTGCAGCTCCACCTGTTCTAAATTAGACGCTGAGAAAAAGTAGTGCGACCACACACTTGGTCAAAACTGTGAATGTAAATGCACAATCCAGAAATAATAATATCCACAGAATGTAGAGGGGTTGGCACTCCAGATAAAATGTATTATTTAATTTTTATTCATTGTCATTTTCACATTAATGTGGAAAAATCACCATTATAAAGGTGGCATTAACAATAAAAGTAGCACTTACTGTATAATAAGGGGAAACCCATTCAAAACACTCTGGAACCTGCAGATTTTGACCTCTGAGGCATCGGTATGGTATCCATAAAGGCTGCACGATTTACTGAATTAATGAAATCGCAATTTGTCCTTGAACGTTAGCACTTCACTGCAAAATGCTGCGTGCATTTTAATTTACAGAAAAGATGTATCTATACTTTGTGAATATTGAACAAATAAGGTGATCGGCCACTAATAAGCCTAATCAGGCTGATACGATGGATCTTTTCCAAAAACCTAGTGAGCTCCCTCCAGAAGCAGTATTTTAAGGCATCATACTTTAGGTGCGCTTCTGATATGAAGAATTATATTATAAAATTCTCAAACTATTATAAAAATAGTTTGAGAATTAACTGTCAAAAATGGAACACTTAAACATTTTGTTACTACTTCGAAGCATTTACTGTTGTTGCTAGCTTTAGCATGTTAGCCAAACTCAATTCAACACTTGTATCTCAAATAGCGTCCATATTCACACAGCGGGGGATGATGGTAAAGCATTCAACTCACATTAGTAAGGTGCGGTCTTCACAGAAGTTTCGCTAGTTGCCACATTCGGCATTAATTTCTATTGTTTTGGGGGGGTCACGTGACGCCATGCAAGAAGCAGACATGTGAGCGACGAGCTCTGTGCACTTTGCAAAATTTTCAATTATTCTCATGTTATAATCTGGTGAATTTGATACACCCAGTTACACAATTGCTCTTTGATGCAAAACATGGCAAAGAAGTCAGAATCCTCAGGCTCTGGAGACATTAAAAGACACTTACATGTTCAGGATGAAAGCCCCGACAGGCCTACAGACCAGGGACTCGATTTGGATGGCCCGGCGGGAGAAGGAAGCCAGCGTCAGTTGTCCAACATGTCGGTGATGTTGGCGAAGATTCTTGCTGACTTGGAGGATCTCGCTGTAATATGTCGATCGATTACAGCGATGGAAAAAAAATTCTCTGAGCTAGTTACAAGAGTGTCAGATGTTGAGAGACGAATCGATTTTCTGGAATCTTCGGAGAGGGAATTAACCGCTAATCCGCTAACATCTCCTTGAAAAGCTTGAAGACCTTGAGAATAGAAGCCGCAGGAATAACGTAAGAATTGTTGGAATTCCTAAGCATGAGGAGGGCAAAGATATCGTGAAATTCCTAGACAAGTTTTTCCCAAGTCTGCTCGACATAACCGGCCACAAGCTGGAAATCGAGCGAGCTCACAGAGTCCCGGCTCACAGATTTGCTGAGGGAGACAGGTCCCGATCGATTCTGGCCAGATTTCTGAGATCATCCGATAAAGATCTTGTGTTGCACCAGGCGAGGAGCAAAGGGAAGCTTTCTTGGAAGAACCATAATATTTTCTTGTTCCCGGACTTTGCGAACTTGACGAGAGAGAAACGCGATCGGTTCAAGGAATGTAAGAAACTCTTACATCGACGAAATATCTCGTTTGCTCTGATGTTTCCGGCCAAACTGAGAATAGAAACGAGGGTCGTCGCAAAGTTTGAGAGTAGACACTACGGATGACCGCAAAATATTTACATGCTCACACAAAAGATGTCTTTTAAAAAGCTGACGGATTGTGTAAGTCATGGTATATATGTTTATGTGGCCTCCAAGGGAATTAAATCGACCATCCGGAGACCGGGATGCCGGTTTTGTTTCTTTTTGTGTTGGTTCCGCCTAGCGGCTGGAGCTTGTTCTGTTGCATAACACTCCTTTGGAACAGCTGTGGATTAATCTGTTCGTTCTTCGTGCTTATTCCTCCTGCTGACTGTAGTTTGTTTTGTTGAGTTTTTTTTACGGGACATTGGAATGATTACGTCATCCGTTGAACTCATAACAGCCAGCTCACTGAACATGTCTGAACGGTTTTATATCAGCTAGAATTTGTTTTGTGGAAAATCACACCTTTGAGACAGTTCTGTGAATGAATCCACACATTCTTTGTGTTCATTCTTCCTATTTACTGGGTTTATTTTACAAAGTATTTTCTATGTAATTTTGCCTCACAAATTTGTGAGGCAAAATGGAGCAATCCAATGGCAAAGTTGTCGTGGGGGCTCATGGGTGTTCATGGACCTTTTGAGTTTAGAGGGACTGTCGCCAGTTGGCGCTGTCGTGGGCGGGATTAATGCGCACGTTTTTCTTTTTTCTGTTTGTTTTGCTCGGGGGGAAGTTTGGGGTTTGTTTGTTTCACAAATGGGGAATGTGGTCTGTATAATTTTGTTTTTGACACACAATTTATTTTTTCTACTATATCAAAATGTCAAATGTTAATATGAGTGTACTATCTCTCTCCACATGGAATGTGAATGGGTTGGGGCACCCCATAAAAAGAAGGAAGGTTATTACTTTTCTTAAATGTAAGAAATATGATATAGCGTTTCTTCAAGAAATGCATCTCTCCCCGCAAGAAGCTGAAAAATTTGGGAAGATATGGGGTGGACATGTTTTCTTTAGTGTTGGCTCAAGTAAGAGCAAGGGAGTCATTATATTGATTAATAAACATTTACAATTCAAATTTCTCAAACAGATTAAAGATAAATTAGGAAGAGTCATTATTGTTTTAGCTGAAATTCAAGGGCAAAGGTTGATTTTGGCTAATATTTACGCACCTAACGCTGATGATCAGGGCTTTTTTATAGATCTTGAAGGGATGCTGCAAGCCGCTGGCACCCCTCATTATATAATATTGGGAGGAGACTTTAATCTTTTGATGGACTCAGTCCTTGATCATAGTGAAACAAAAGTGTGTAAACCCCCTAGAGCAACACTGACGCTTCACAGGATGGTGTAAAAATCTTGGTCTTTCGGATATTTGGAGACTTTTGAACCCATCTGGTAGGGACTATAAATTTTTGTCATCAGTCCATAAGATTTATTCTAGAATAGATTTTTTTTTTATATCCAAATCCCTCATTTCTTCTGTTGTTGATTGCTCAATTGGAAACATTTTGTGTCTCAGATCACACCCTGGTGAGTTTAGTGGTGATGCCACATATAAGTGCCCCAGGTTAAATTTCAATAAGTTACATAGGCCAATTGAAAGGTGGGTTAGGCCTACCCAAGATTTTGTTTTATTATTATACGTTTGGTCTTACACATTTGGCTCATTGGTCGCTTCCACCTGATAGAGCCCCTCCCTGGTTTTGTATTGCAAAGGAAGTTCTCACCCCTATCTCGCCACTGCAAAGCCTTTCAATCAAACTAGCCGGAGAGGTTAAGTCGCACCCCATTATTTTGCATTTGCACTCGATATGGACAAAAGTGTCCAGAGTGTTTAATTCGGATATTTATTTAAACGCAGCCTCGAGCATATGGCTGAATCCTAAACTATGTATTAATAAGTCCCCTTTTTGTTGGTCAGATTGGATTGTGAGGGGGGTTAATGCACTTGGTGACATATATGAGGGTGGAGTATTTAGACCTTTTGAAAATTTGGTTCAACATTTTGGCATTCCCAGATCTCAGTTTTATAAGTATTTACAGCTTCGCCACCTACTCTGCACTATTTTTGGGAGTGGCACGCACCCCCCTAAAGCGGCAGGTGCTTTGTGAGAGGTGATTGCTGCTTTTGGAAAAGGCCATGAAGCATCAGTGTATTACTCCCTACTAATTCAGAGTCTGGGGGATGAAGCCTTGACTTCTCTCAGGAGAGTATGGGAAAAAGATTTGAATTTGGCACTGGAGGATGGAGTGTGGACTAAGATTCTTAAAAATGTCAAGTCTGTATCTAGAGATGCAAGGGTTCGCCTTATGCAATTTAAGATTTTACATAGATTTTATTGGACCCCCTCTAGATTATATAGGCTTGGTCTTAAAGACACACCCACTTGCTGGTGATGCCAGTCAGAAGTTGGAGACACTACCCATGTCTTTTGGGGGTGTGTTAAGATCCAGGAGTTTTGGTTGAGGGTTCAGAGTTATTTGTGTGATGTTTTGATCACTCAGGTTTTGCTTTGTCCCAGACTCTGTATTTTGGGTGATGGGGCGGTCATGCATTTAGGAGATAATCACATAAAAAATTGGGTTATGACCAGTCTCATGATCGGCAGGCAAGTAATTTTAAGGGGTTGGAAGTCAAGCGGAGCATCCTATTTTTCGGAGTGGTGTGTGGAAATGGGGAGGGTAGCTGCATTTGAAGAGGCGGTGAGTAGAAGGTTGGGGTTTAGGGACTTATTTGTTAAAAAATGAGGCAAATATTTAGTTTTTTGGGGGGACTCTCAGGGAGGGGATGTGGAGAGTGTAGTTTAGTTTAATCATGTATGTTTATTATTATTTTATTTATTTATTTATTTGTGTACATATATGTATAATATATATATATATATATATATATATATATATATATATATATATATATATATATATAATTTATTTATTTATTTGTGGATTGTGTGTGTGTTATGTGGGACCACAGGGGTGTTCGTTAGGGGTCAGGCGTGGGATTGTATTAGTAGGGTTTAAATGTAAAATGTTGATTCTTTATATATGTGTTGAGTTTTTTACACTGTCATGTGCATATGAATCAATAAAAATGTTAATTACAAAAAATAATAATATAAAAAAAAAAAAAAAAAACATTTATATTGTTTTGTCAGGCCAGCATCGCAGGCCCTTAAATCCGCTCCCTCCGCTTCCTCAGCATGCACTGAGTGCATGAAGTGTCCAACATTCCACACTGCATTATTTCAGTTAAGAAGTGCATCATCCAGGTACTTATACTGTAGTACATCCGGGTACTTATACTGTAGTACAGTATACTCTAGTACACTTCTTTTTGTTGCATTTTCAGTGTAACTTGCAATACTTCCGCACCTTTGGATTATAAATATACTTATAATCCATTCAATACTTAAAAATAACTTCCCCAAAATGTGTAAGTGCTATGCGTATTTATGCTCAGAGTATCGTATCATTCCTCTCACGTAACCTGTATTGAAATCAATTGCGAGTCCAGTCTGCTGTGCGCTGAGCATGAGGAGCGCTATTTAAATGGCACGTGGAGTTGCTGCCAATGAAGAGTGTTCCAAATCGGTCTCTTATGAGGCTCCATTTCAGTTAGGATGCTGCCAAAGAGGACAGCTGCCTATGTAGGCAGGAGACATCGAGGCAGCTCACTAAGTTTTGGATCAGACCCGATATCTGGAAAAACGTTAATTATAGCAGATGCCAATATGGTCACCAATATACCACGCATCCCTTATATTATCTGTAACCAACATCTGTTCATGTGTAGGGTTACAAACAATCTTTTTTGAATGTCATTAACGGGACTCATTCATTAAACATGAAACAGTGTTCTCAACCCATTTTTTCTTCCCTATTGTGACTTATTTCAGAGTGAAACCAAAAAATGTAGGGCACTTGATTTTATCTATCAGGAATTGACTGGATCATGGAAAGCCTAAAATAAAATTGGTTTCAGAGGCGGAGCAAGTTATTACACTTTGGAATAGCGCGCATCAAGTTGCTTCAGTTCAAGAATGCAGATGTTATTCTCTTTTACCGAACTGTGTATATGAACAGAACTTTTTTTACCAACCAAACTCTGTTGCCGTGTAAACATAGCCATCGTCAAATAGGCAAATAAGTACTTTGGTTCAATTCTCACCTGTGCCATCTGTATACAAGTCCTCTGTGCTCAGCATGTTCCGTTTAATAGGCACAGATTTCCCAGATGCCAAACTGTACTCCTCCATCTTCTCAAAGTCAATGCTGTATGGCTGATTGTTGAACAGAATATCAATCTTTTTCTGTTTCATCTTCCAAGCATTCTCAATAAACACTATGGCATCTGGTGGGTACGGTATCGCTGTAGCGGACCCGTGCTCATGCCACACCCACTGTACAGTCTTTATGATTTCACCATCACTCATCATATTCGCTGCCCTTTTCATGAAGTTCTTCAGTTCAGTGATGGCTTCAGAGACGTAATCTTTAAAGCCAGAAATTATGGCGGTCGTGCCTTGAATGTTGATGTCTACGGCATGCTTTCTCTTAATAAGCTCTATGCATCTCTTCTGGTGGGATGAAATCTTCAGCAGTTTCTTGTGTTCTAACTTCTCCTCACAGTGCCTCAACCCCACCTTCTTCCCCAATGCAATGTCTACCCTAACAAGATCATGGGTATAGTTAGCATACACGAAGATCTCAGCCGTATTGTATGCTTTGATGGTGTCCTGCAATGATATCTCGACAGCCTTCTCAAACTGCATGTTTTCCTCAGTTGCCATGGATTCACTCTTGGAAAGTTCGAGAACTTTCTGGAGATCATCGGTGTCTGTTCTTTGGTTGATATCCATAGATAGCTGAATCGCCAACATGAGCCTTGCATCGTCCTCTAGACTGCAGGTGTTCATGGGTGTAGAGGAACTCAGGACGTCAACAGCCTGCAATGCCTGAGGTAGGTCACTGTTATCTTCCTGCATAGCTGAGGCATCTTGGGCCTGGTCTGAGTACAGATCGTCCTCTTCCATGTCTGTGGCTCTTTAACTAGAAGGTTCTGGGGTCAGATCACTGCCAATGACGGACAAGATCCTCTTAGCTGCTTCTATACGAGCTGAAGAAACAGAAAACATTTAGTAAACGTTGGGTACTCTACTGTAATGTGACACAGAATAGAAGAGGATGAACATTTTGTTTTCATAATCAGACCATTTTTATAAGCTTCTACCTAATGATGGTTAACAGGATGTGGTGAGCATGTCGACGTATCCCAATGGTAATGCTTCATTATTAATTTGGCAAGCGGTCATGTAATAAGCAGGACAATGAGAGTCAGACGGTCATTTTCTTTCCTTTTTTTTGTTTTTTTGTTATTAACAGTTTTTATTGATTCCATACATAAATCATACAAACATAACATAAAATACGGAATCAATTATATACATTAAACCCCTCCCCCCGAACATTCCCCCACACCCCCCACGTGACACAAACATGCACTACAGTGGTCACCAATAATTAGAACATAATCTGTTTTTTTTTTAATATAATAAATTAATTAATTAATAAAAACATTTAAAAAAAAATTTTTTTTAAAGATATACTTTCAAACAACATAATCTATTCAACAATAAATCTTATGGACTGGTGAAAAGAATGTATAGTCCCTCCCAGATGGGTTCAAAAGTCTCCAAATATCTATAAGACCAAGATTTTTACACATCCTGTGAAGCGTCACTGTTGCTCTAAGGGGCTTACACACTTTTGCTTCACTATGATCAAGGACTGAGTCCATCAAAAGATTAAAGTCTCCTCCCAGTATTATATCATGAGGGGTGCCAGTGCCTTGCAACATCCCTTCAAGATCTATAAAAAAGCCCTGATCATCAACGTTAGGTGCGTAAATATTAGCCAAAATAAGACTTTGCTCCTGAATTTCTGCTAAAACAATAATGACTCTTCCTAATTCATCTTTACTCTGTTTGAGATATTTGAATTGTAGATGTTTACTTATCAGCGTAATGACTCCCCTGCACTTACTTGAGCCAGCACTAAAGAAAATATGTCCACCCCATATCTTCCCAAATTTTGTCAGCTTCCTGCGAGGAAAAATGCATTTCTAGAAGAAACACTATATCACATTTCTTTTGTTTAAGAAATTAAATAACCTTCCTTCTTTTTATGGGGTGCACCAGCCCATTCACAATCCACATGGAGAGAGACAATCCACTCATGTTAACATTTGACATTTTGACAGATTAGAAAAAATAGATTGTGTGTCAAAAAAAAGTTATAAAGACCACATTCCAACATTAGAGCAACAATCAAATCCCAAACTTCCCCCTGAACCAAACAAACAGAAAAAAGAAAAACGTGTGCATTAACCCTGTGCACGACAGCGCCAACCGGCGTCCATCTTTCTAAACTCAAACAGTCCATGTACACCTAAGAGAGCCCCCGTGACAACTTTGCCATTCGATTGCTCAAGTCCGGTGCTTCTATACAAATTTTGTGAGACAGAATTACATAACAGAATATATTCTATAAAACAAACTCCAGCCAATAAGCGGAAAAAACACAAAAAATTTGTAGATTGCCCCGAAGATGTGTTCCTCCACAAAACAAACTCCAGCCGCTAGCGGAACCGGCACACACACACACACACACACACACAAAAAAAGGGGGTCGTTCAGTTCCTCGGGCAGTCAAACGAATGTTCAGTGAGCCGGTCCGTTCGGTCGTTACACGAGTGCAACACATGCCCTAATCACTCCTTTTATTCCACAAAATAAACTCCAGCCGATAGGAGGCATAAGCACCAAGAACGGGCAGATTCATCCACAACTGTCCCGAGGGAGTGTTATTCCACAAAACAAACTCCAGCCACTAGGCAGAACCAATACAAAAAGAAACGAAAAAAGCGCCCATTTCCTCGGACAGTTAAGTGTCTGTTCAGTGAGTCAGGCCCACTAGGCAGCAACATGAAAATCACCAAATGGCTTAATCACTCGATTGTCTTTATGGAGGACATAGCTTGCTGTGGGCATGTAAATATTTTGCGGCCATCCTTAGTAACTATTCTCAATTTGGCCAAGAACATCAGTGCAAAAGCGACCTTCCGTTGATGTAAGAGTTTCTTGCATTCCTTGAATCAAGTCTGGGAACAAGAAATTGCTGTGGTTCTTCCAAGAAAGCCTTCCTTTACACCTCGCCTCGCGTAACACGAGATCATTATCGGACGATCTCAGAAATTTGGCCAGAATTGATCGGGGCCTGTCTCCCTCAGTGGATCTTTGAGCCGGGACTCTGTGAGCTCGCTCGATTTCCAGCTTATGGCCTGTTATGTCGAGCAGACTTGGGAAGAGCTTGTCCAGGAATTCCAACAATTCTGACATTGTTTCGTCGATTACGATTCTTCAAATCCTCCAGTTTTTCCCAGATGCGGTCCAAATCCATCTTGGTCACTAGCGGATTAGCAGCTAATTCCCTCTCTGATGACTCCAGATAATCAATCCGTTTCTCAACCTCCGCAACTCTTGTAACCAACTCAGTGAATATGTGATCGATCTACGTATTACAGCAAAATCCTCCATGTCTGCAATGTCCTTCGTTAGCATTGCCGACACATTCATCAATTCACGCCGGATTTCTTTCAGTTCACCGTCCGAATTGAGTCCGGGGCTTCCTGGCTGCCACCGAGGGGAATCAGCTTGAGCACATAAGTGTCTTTTAATATCTCCAGAGCCCGAGGATTTTGAATTCTTTGACATATTGTCTTCATAGAACAGTTAAGGATCAGGGTGTATCGAATCTCACAAATATGTGACACAAATATTATTAAAACTAGCAAAGTGCACAGAGCTCGCCGTTCACACGTCCGACCCCCCGCATGTTGCCCATGAGACCCCGGTCATTTTCTAAATATATACACCTACAGAATTCTGACACAAACCGGAGGTTTAACTGAGCTGTTTCTGGAGTCTTCGCAATTTCTTTCTTCTCACGTAATAACATAATTTTTAATGCAAATCAATATTTTGTGTTTATTTATTTATCTCCTTGGTAAGTAGCCATGTAATATGAGGGATAATGTACAGTCAGTCGGTAGTTATTGCAGTAAACAGACTGTCCATTCGTCCATTCGGTGAGACTGTCCATTCGTCCAACTTCATTCACATTAATTGCAATGCCATTAAACACTATTGGCATGATTTTTGTAACAGTAGCCTAAAAAAAATATTAATTTTGAATGTTGGCTTAACATGAGCCAATAGCCTGTACAGCCTAGGAGATGTCAGCCCCAAAGTAAAATTGTTTCAGAGGCAGAGCTGAAAAATTATGAAGACTTTTTTTCTGTGGAATAAGCTGGAACATGTATTAAGAAAGTAAATAGTCGATTTTGATTTCATGTTCACATTTAAAGAGATTATTTACATGTAATCACCTGAAGTGTGGGCATCAGTGGCATTAAGATTACTGACAACTGGAGCTCCAACAGTGAAGTCCTGAACAGAATTTCTTGAGGAACTTCTCACAAAGTTTTGACAGGGAGTCATTTTCCATGCCAGCTCAAATATATCCTGTGGAAAGCACATCCATATATAACCATTGTGGAGTATTTGAGATATAGATCTGAATGAAGGACCAGTAAGAGGCTGGAGTAATTACTTTGTCCTCTAGTGGTTCCCAGTGCACCTTCTCCATGTTGATGTACACCTGGAACTTGGCTGTCATCTCTGCCAGTATGTTGGCACCCTCCTCCTCCAACAGGAAGCGGGAAATGCCAGGCTGACTGACCACAATGCACTTTGAGCAGGTCGAGCCGATTACACTCCTCAACACCTCCTCTGCCATCTGACATGCATTTAGATCTCCCTGGATCTGAAAGTCAAATTCAGATTAACAGATTACAAAACTGTGTAATTGTAAGAGATGGTTAATTTCAAAGATCATGACCAACCAATTTATTATAATAATAATAATCTAGTGAGAGGATTATATTCACTATGTAAAAGAAATCAAAGGTTGAGTAAAACATATTTAATTTTTTTTTAATTTCTATTTTATATTTAGTATATAAATACATCTTAAATATATATATAGTGTATTATACATATACTTCATTATATTATATTAAATATGTTAAATATATATTGCATCTATATCTATATTCAAAAATAATTTATATTTAACAAAAAATTAAATGTTTTTTTATTTCTTAACTTTTTTTATTTCCTGAGAAAGTAATGATTGAGTAAAACATTATTCTATTATATTAAATATAATTTAATATTTTTATATTAAAATGTATTTATAATTAATTTAATAAAAATATATTTCACAATAAATTCATAAAACAGAATTATATTATAGTTTTACTCAGTCATTACTTTAGCAGGAAATAAAAATTAATTTAGAAAAACAAAATAAATACAAAATTAAGAAATTTAATTATACTACTATGATAGAAATATAACATAATTATATTATATTAAAAATAATTGTATAACTTTATCAGTACCAAATATATTTAGAAATCATTTTAATATTTGTATTTCTTAATTTTTCCTTAATTTAATTAAAATGTTTTATTTCCCAAGAAATTAATGATTGACTAAAACATATTTCTATTATTTTACATTTTATCACTGTTTTTAACAATATACATTTAACAAATTATTTAAACATTTTAATTTCTTAATTTAATTCAAATGCTTTTTTTATATTACTAATTCTATTAAATTAAATTTGAATATAATTTGAATTCTATATATTGAATATCATCCACTTAAGTAAAATGAAAACAAACTCAATGACTTACACTCAATCCATCACCGGTCTCCAGTGGGAATAAGATGACCTCTCCCATGTCTGCCAGTAGATCTTGATGATGGAGTTGTAGGAATGTGAGCAGTCCTGGCTCCATAGTGAGGACAGTCTCCCTCTGAATTGGTGTGCTCAGAAACTGAACAACCTTTTCTTTATTCTCTTTTTCCATCCCTTTCAGGGTGACCGCAGTAATCATTTCACCAGTGTCCGATACTTTGGCACTGCAGAAATCCAGAGAGTCAAGGAAGTCAGAGCACTCTTGTGAGAAGAGCACAGATTTGTACTCTCTGTCTATCAACACACTAAACTCAGCTATCTGGGACTCTATAAGGTCACGTGCCTTCTTGACCCCGCTATGAGACAAAGACGTTACAGTGACCATACAGTCTGACACACTGTATGTTGATGGTAAACATTTTAAGGACAAATGCAGCCTCTTTTTAACATCCTCCCTTCCTAGAAATTCTGCTTTGATGGTCTCATATGTCAAATGTGCCTGTGCAATACCAGTTAGGATCTCCAAAACTTTGCTTTTGAGTCTTTCAACCTCAAGTTGGTCTGGACCTTTGATTTGGACGCCATCTTTTTTCAGACTGACCTCAAAATTGGGGTGAGCTTTCGTGAGGTTCTCTGGTAGGTTACTCAAACTGAGCATCTTAAGTTTGGTGGAATCAGGCACAGATATGAAGCTAAAACTTTCCTTTGGAGTAGATGGTTCAGTATCCTTGGGCTCAACTTTAGATGATGTTGCAGCAGTTCTACTAACTAAACTTGTGACATTGTTTGTGAGAGCAACACTATGTTCTAAGCTGGTGCCTGTCATTGGATCATAAGCAGTAGGACTTGGGGCTGAGACAGAGCTGATTCTAGTCTCAATCTGGTCTGTCTCCTCCAATAACGTTCCCTGTACATTATGAGCTCTCACAGTTGACTCATCCACCACCGCTTGCAGGAAGTCATAGTACGGCTTGACGATTAAATCTGTACCTTCCAGATTATGGGATTTCTGGAGAACACAGTCCACAGCTGTGAAAGAAAAAGCTCAAACTGAGATTCAGAACCATAAAAAAGTAACTTTAAGGAATTTCTTGGAAAAAGACATCAGATGTCTTACATTTAACATCATTGAAGGACACTTTAGCACATCCCTCTGTCAGCATGGTAACTCCTAGGACGTCCACCCCTCCACCACGACTACTTCCAAAGTAGAGCTCTAGCATGTCCTCTGTGAAACTGGGAGTCAGGTTGGCCACTACAATGGAGTCTGTAGATTCGACCTGCTCCAGAGTGATCTTTGCTCCGTCAACATCCTTCTTAGAAACCTTGTCACAAAGTGTCTGGAAATCTAAGGCACCTAATTTAAGACAATAAATTTAAGACAAGTTTTTTTTTACATGTTTATCAACTTTATTTTGCAATGCAGAAGTAAGCAAGTGGCTGCGTTTCTGGCAAATGTGACAAAGTTCCACAATGTAAATAACTAGAAGGATAATAAGACCAGAATTTAATGATATAAGTTTATAAACTATCACACAATCGCATGATGAACAGCAGAATAATATGCCAATGTCTGATAATTTTCTAACATCAGCATTTATAGTAAAAGAGTAAGTAGATAATTCACTTGTTGCTGTGTGTTGTATTGAAGAGACGGTAATAAAATGTGCTTCTTACTTTACAGAGAGCGTGACAATGCAGTTTTTAATGTCTCCATGTAAACCTCCATTCATATTTATCTGCAAAACCTCTGATGTTGCCTTTGTTTATTTATTTCAAAAGGCGATTAGTGCCTGATCTCTCATTCATTCTGCCTGTGCAACAGTGTGATTAAACGATGGCAAAAAGCAATAAATGGTCAAACAATTTGCACTACAAACCAATGTGTTTATGAAAATAATAATTAATGACAATAATATGATGACATATATTGCCAGCTTACAATTTAAAGCAGCATGCTGTAGTATTTTTGTATTGCTTAAATAGCTGGAGGTGGCTTATACCGGAAGAGGTCCACATTCAAGGTGGATAATGGCGGTGCCCTATTCACGCTGAAAAATAAGGTGGACAGGTTTGAACTTACTTTAAATGCTTTTTGGGGGGGGGGGGGGGGTTGACCTTTAGGCTGGGCAATAGGTTATTTTGTTTCACTGTCCGATCAGGAAAGGGTCTTTGTCTTTTCTTTAAGGTTGTCATAACTGGAAAAATCAAGTTGTCTTAATTAACCATTACTTGAAATTTTAAGTTTTGAGCTCACAGCTCAAATATCTACTGTATGTTCCTTGAACTTATTTTTCTTAAAAATCCAAAATGAAAAAACAAAAAAACAAAAATGAGGCTCTGGACATCATTCCTTGTGCTTAAATTATTTAATTATGTTTCCTTGGTCAAAGGAAATATGAGGGAGCATTTAAATAGTTGTTATTAGAAATTCATAGAGGTTTAAGCACGTTTGTTGTATTATTTATGTTGTTTTGTTGCAAATAATCGTTTCGTGTGATGTCAACATTAGGATGATCTGTGTCTCCTTTGGTCAAGTTGGACCTTGTAAACACTATTAACAAATTATCAAACCAAATGTTATCCGCAAAGAAATTATGTTAGAGCTTTTCCCAAAACTAACTATCATTTTCTAGAAAATTATTCTAGAATTACTTTTAAGCAACTGGTCCCAAAGTGATTTTTAGTAGATGTTTGAAGTCAGTTCCCTTCAAGTTCACACAGGTGCAGTTCGTCACATTAAAGTCAAAATGAAACAGCATTCACAACAAATTTTTCTTCAGTAATGTGACATATTTTTAAATGAAACAACATTTTCAACAAGGGAAAAAAATGTAATGCAGGACTTGAAATGAAAAGTGGTCTCTACATGTCAAGTGGTTGGAGGTGTTGAAAAATAAGCCAAAAAGAAAGTTAATTTATTAGTTAATTAACACATTAATTAAGTGGCTTTATTCAAGTCAAAAATATTACCGTACTAAATATGACTGAATCAACCTGACTATATTAGGTGGTTTGATTATGTAGAAATATATAATTATGGTAACAGTTGCACGTTACCACTTTTACAGTGGAAGAAAATTCTTTTTTTGTGAAACATTTTGACTGAAAAGTGCGCTTCTGCTATCTTTCTTCAAAATAAATGGAACTTGATATTTTGTTGTCTAATTCTTAAGTGTGGCTTAAGTGTCCAAATACTTATTGAGGCCACTGTGTACTGCTGATATACCAGTGACAAACCTTTAGACAAGCGTGCATGTAGCTGTATTAGAACCAGGTCCTTGCTTGGAGACGGATACAGAGCGAAATCCACATCAGACTCCATTTCAGTAAGGCTTTCTACATAAAGTTCCACTAACTTCAGGCTAGTGTTTGGATTGAGCCCTCTCAGCAGCAGTTTTCCACGGTCCTTTGGTGGTTTTTTACGCACTGTCAATCTGGTTTCTTGGAGGACATGGGACTTGGCGAGAATTCTGGCTGCAACTAGTATTGGAGGGATAAGAGTTTTGCTCATGTAATGGTTGCAGTTTTGTAAATGTACACAATCCAAGCAGTGGATTTTGGTCTTACCATCAGCCTCTTTAAATACCACTACTGCTTTGTTTCCATGTCTCACCAGAGAAACCACATCCCCTCCTCCTGAGCGCCGCTTGTTTTCAAAGTACAGCATGAGTAAGTCATCGTCCATATCATCAGGAATATCCAGAACTTCCAAACTCCTCTCCTCTAGGCTGCTGACATCAGCCATCCTGACAAAACAGGAAACACAACGAGTATGAAGTTGAGCAGGTTAAGACTGACATTCCTGACATAACTACTCAAAAAACACCTTATGTGAGGTACTGCAGTAAAACAAACTGTATACAGTCATAATCTGGGTGAATCTCTCAAAACCTGTATATATTTGTGTCATATAAAGAGAATCATCCACACGCATTACGGTAATGAGAATTTGAGGAGAAAATGTGCTTCAATGTCATGAAAATAATCACACAAAAAAATCTTAGGGGTCATAAAACAGCTTTCATAATCTCTATTAAAAAAAATTTCATTTGAATTATTTATTTATTTTTCCTTTTGACTCTGGAATAAAATACCTTTGTGTTTCTTCCTATATATATTTTATATTCTTTCCTCCTATATATATATATATATATATATATATATATATATACACACATTCTAACATGGGCAGCTCCAGGGCTGGACTACCGGGGCTTTACTCTGTTTGAGATATTTGAATTGTAGATGTTTACTTATCAGCATAATGACTCCCCTGCTCTTACTTGAGCCAGCACTAAAGAAAACATGTCCACCCCATATCTTCCCTGTGACGCGACGGATCGTGTGTGAGAGCTGTGACGCGACGGATCATGTGGGAGAGGTGACGCGACGGTTCGTGTGTGAGAGGTGACGTGACGGATCGTGTGTGAGAGCTGTGACGTGACGGATCGTGTGTGAGAGCTGTGACGCAACGGATCGTGTGTGAGAGCTGTGACGCGACGGATCGTGTGTGAGAGCTGTGACGCGACGGATCATGTGGGAGAGGTGACGCGACGGATCATGTGGGAGAGGTGACGCGACGGATCATGTGGGAGAGGTGACGCGACGGATCATGTGGGAGAGGTGACGCGATGGTTCATGTGTGAGAGCTGTGACGCAACGGATCGTGTGTGAGAGCTGTGACGCAACGGATCGTGTGTGAGAGCTGGACTGATAAATTGATTAAAAAATCTAACTCTAACCTAAACCTTTAACCCCATTGTGTCTATATGAATTTATTTAACTCATTATAAATTATTACTAAACTAATCTTTGTGAAGTAAACAAACATTTCACCCCAATAAAATACAAATCTTGCATTATTTACTCACCCTAATGCCATCCCAGATGTGTCTGACTTTCTCTATTCTGCTGAACACATACAAAGATATTAGATGAACCTGTCAGATCTGTAAGTCCATAGAATGCAAGTCATCACAGTACAAAATCTTTAAGCTCCAAAAAGCACATAAAGACAGCACCCTTTATCTTGACATTAGCAGTCTCCTTGCTGGTCTTTCCTGTATACTGCAATTGCAAGATTTTTAGTGAAAAAGGAGTTACATTTTTGTCTGTTCTCACCCAAAAAGATGGTCTAATTTTTTAAAAAGATATTAATTAAGCCACTTATGGATTATTTATGGTGCCTTTATGTGCTTTTTGGATCTTCAAAGCTTTGGACCCTTTTGACTTATGTTGTATAAAGCTACATAGCTGAGATATTCTTCTAAAATCTTTGTGTTCAGCAGAGGAAAGAAGGTCATAAACATCTGGTATGGCATGAAGGTGAGTAGATAATTTTCATATTTGGGGAAATGATCTCTTTAAATTTTACGCTGGCATGTGTGGCAGAGCTCATTTCATGAACACCTGTGGGAAAAGCAATATTTTAAAAAAATGACTGGACTTTGAGGTGGAATTTTTGTAAATGTTACATAATTATTTATGATGTAACAGCGTATAAGACATTTTATTTCAAATACTTTGTAGATACACTATATTGCCAAAAGTATTCGCTCACCCATCCAAATAATTGAATTCAGGTGTTCCAATCACTTCCATGTCCACAGGTGTATAAAATGAAGCACCTAAGCATGCAGACTGCTTCTACAAACATTTGGGAAAGAATGGGCCGCTCTCAGGAGCTCAGTGAATTCCAGCGTGGTACTGTGATAGGATGCCACCTGTGCAGCAAGTCCAGTCGTGAAATTGCCTCACTACTAAATATTCCACAGTCAACTGTCAGTGGTATTATAACAAAGTGGAAGCGATTTGGGAATGACAGCAACTCGGCCACGAAGTGGTAGGCCACGTAAAATGATAGAGCGGGGTCAGCGGATGCTGAGGCGCATAGTGCGCAATGGTCGCCAACTTTCTGCAGAGTCAATCGCTACAGACCTCCAAAGTTCATGTGGCCTTCAGATTAGCTCAAGAACAGTGCGTAGAGAGCTTCATGGAATGGGTTTCCATGGCCGAGCAGCTGCATCCAAGCCATACATCACCAAGTGCAATGCAAAGCATCGGATGCAGTGGTGTAAAGCACGCCGCCACTGGACTCTAGAGCAGTGGAGATGCGTTCTCTGGAGTGACGAATCACGCTTCTCCATCTGGCAATCTGATGGACGAGTCTGGGTTTGGCGGTTGCCAGGAGAACGGTACTTGTCTGACTGCATTGTGCCAACTGTGAAGTTTGGTGGAGGGGGGATTATGGTGTGGGGTTGTTTTTCAGGAGCTGGGCTTGGCCCCTTAGTTCCAGTGAAAGGAACTCTGAATACTTCAGCATACCAAGAGATTTTGGACAATTCCATGCTCCCAACTTTGTGGGAACAGTTTGGGGATGGCCCCTTCCTGTTCCAACATGACTGCGCACCAGTGCACAAAGCAAGGTCCATAAAGACATGGATGAGCGAGTTTGGTGTGGAAGAACTTGACTGGCCTGCACAGAGTCCTGACCTCAACCCGATAGAGCACCTTTGGGATGAATTAGAGTGAAGACTGCGAGCCAGGCCTTCTCATCCAACATCAGTGTCTGACCTCACAAATGCGCTTCTGGAAGAATGATCAAAAATTCCCATAAACACACTCCTAAACCTTGTGGAAAGCCTTCCCAGAAGAGTTGAAGCTGTTATAGCTGCAAAGGGTGGGCCGATGTCATATTAAACCCTATGGATTAAGAATGGGATGTCACTTAAGTTCATATGCGTCTAAAGGCAGATGAGCGAATACTTTTGGCAATATAGTGTATTTTCTAGAGAATCATTGTTCCTCTGGGATTTTGTGAAAAGAGTCTCCTCGAAAGTTTTAATTCTCAGTATTAAGAATTTCTCAATTTTTGCTTTTGCTTAAGGTAGAAGACATCAAGCTTTCTATAAAGGTGTAATTTAAATAATGTTAGGTTATGTGTGTTTGGATCATAATTAATGCATCAAAAAATATACATTTTCCAAAATTTCTACTTGACCATATTCACCCAAGAGTATTAAAAACAAAAATTCATTTGAGATCATTTTTATTTTATTTTAGTTAGTTTTGGGGTTATGAAAAATTAATTTAGTTTAGTTTTATTTTATTTTTTTCCAATCATTTTATTTTTTATTTTTATTTTAGTTCATGAGAATTGTTTTAGCTGGTTTTCGTTTTGGTTTTTGTTAACTGTAATAACACTGGTGCAATTAAATGTAAAGTTTTACATAGAAGATAAAGGAATGCAATACCACAACATATTTAATGACCATTGTTAATTAATGATTAAAGTTATGTAGTCAAAAAAGTAAATTAATATTTTTAAATCCAAATTGACCATTAGAAGTGAAGTGCGTGCCTATACCATCACTGTTATACTAGCCATGATTTGTGTGTCAGTTGATAAAATGTGATTCATTTTACTTACATTCTCTATAATTTAACATAGCCGATATCAAATTAGTACTAACGGTGGTGTAACTTTTCCGGCATATAAAAAGCGTTTCATGCCCTGACAGTCAAGGACAAATTTAAATCGCAACATTACCTAAGACATGTCATCCATCCATCCATCTATCTATCTGTCTACAGTATATATATATATATATATATATATATATATAATGTTTATCTTGTTCATAATGTAACAGTACATTGACACTAGTGACTTATGAATGTGCTGCCTTCATTCAGAATCAAAAATCGTAGAAAGCATGCACATCCAAACAATGTTTGAATCCAGGTGCATGACCCAAAAATGTATATCCATAAAAACTCACAACAAAGTCGGCACACTGTTGCTCCTACACTGTAAAAAAAAATACATCTACTTTAACTTAAAAGTTTAACTGATGCCTTAAAGTTTTAATTTAAATCAATATGGATTTAAAAGTTATTTCAAGACTGTTTTTAAGACTAAATGTAAAATAATGCAATTTTATTTTTGCAATTATTTTTGTAAAAATTATTTTTAAAATTACTTGTAAAGCTACGTTGATTTAACTTAAAACTTTAAGGCAGCAGTTCATTTTTACAGTGTAAATAAATGTAATGAGCTCACCACACAAGCAAACGTGATGTTTCGAGCTACATGCAGCATACATACAGCGTGCTATCATCATCCAGGATATTTGCGCATTGCGTGCACAATTTTGCCAAACCCACATGCGCCTAGACTTCGCGCGTCTTGCGCAAAAATGCCAAAACTTCCTGGCCATGCCTACTGACTTTGCGTGTATGGCTTATGGCATTGCACTGAGCTTATGGCTAGCACTCTTAAAATAGAGCACCATATCACTAAAATAATGCAAATTCATCTACTTAAATACTGTGTTAACCATTATTTATAAACTGAAATGTATAAAATTAAAACCATAAATAAAAGATGTTTTCAATTTTTATCATGTGTGCAATATGCCAAATAACACACATTAATAATGGTTTAAATATGTACATACATAGATTATATACTGTATGTACAAGGCATGTGTGTGTATACAGTATGTGTCTGTTTAGATATATTAAGTTTATATGTAAATACTGCATGATGTAATGAATTATGTATTATTTTTATATCTGATGTGCTAGCCAATTCAGCCGAAATACTGATGTGCCAAACAACCACTAAATCAATAAGGCAACCAACCCCAATCACACTCTCTCCATAAAAAATGTTGGCCAGCTACTATTGCTCAAGCAGGTTTACAAATCAACAACATAACATATAGTTATCAAATTACCAGAAAATACCATGTAGCAACCAACCCCTGTTGCCGACGAACCATGGTAACCCCTAGAAATTGTTGTATTTTTTAGGCTGGTGTGTGATTTTTCCCCTTTTCCCCTACTCCCAATAATGTTTTGTTTAGAAAAAGTATTTTTGCTTTTGGCTTATTGATATGGTGTATGGCTGTATGTGACACTGACGGATCAAGAGGGAGGCGCAGGTCGAGTGAGAGCTGCCTGCGGCGGTGACAGGTCGAAAGATTTTACCCTCTCTTGAGGTCTGGGCTAAGCCCCGAATGTCCACCACTGACCCTAGTACCGCCCCTGCATTCTAATATGCATATATATATATATATATATACATATATACAGTGTGCATATCTTGTCTGTAATACACTTATATAATAGCTGATTATCAATTTTATGGAACAAACAATGAATAAATAAACGTAAAAATGTGTCGTTATAAGCTCTTTATAAATGGAGAGAAATGGTTGTTCCCTGTAGAGAAACAGAAACTGAAAGAGTGACGCTGGATTTTAACTGACAGTGATTCAGAATATAAACCGAAGATTAACCCCAAATGTTCACAATAATGTTTAATTATATGACATCATATTATTGACAGTGAAGTTTGCAGACTCACCTGAATAAACCTTTTTCACACTCCGGGTTTGGAACGTGAAAGTAAATGTTTGCAGGGTAAACTTCGACAGCGGTGAATGGGAGTGGATGGGAGATCACAGCAAATACTATTTTCACTTACGTATTTGCTCCAAGAGCAAAAGAAAAAATCCACTATTACATTTGAATGACTTTCTAGAAGAGGAAAAAAACAGAGAGCAGTGGATTAAGACAGCCAGATGGGAAAAGATGCCAAATTTACTGTCACAGCTGTGGTAATTCCGTTTTTAAAACTAATTCCAGGGTAATATAACACAAATAATAATGTTATAAATTTACACTCAATATTTTAAAAATGTATAATATGAAATGTTTTTTGCAAGATTTACGCTGATAAATAAGGCGGAAACCCGTCAGCACAGTCTGTGATTAAAGGTCTATTGTCATACATTCACTGTGCTCATCATGACTGTCCGACTGTTGCGGATCAACACTTCCTGCTTTCACACACACACACACACACACACACACACACACACACACACACACACACCTCGTGTCAATGCGAGAACATATTTTAGCATTCAAAATAAAATTATCAATTTCGATTTAAAAAGTTGTGGAAATGTAAATAAGACAAAGTTTAAGGTATTATTAATGACACAATTATATTATTATTATTATTTGACACAATTATATTATTACCTCAAACTTTCGAATAAAATAAACATTTAAAAAGTATTTAATTTATATCTGCACAATTACGTAAGTCTGCCGATAAATGGACGCTTGATAACATTTTTTTTTAATTTATTTATTGCAGAATTGATAAACAAACATGCAACATATAATATACAACTTCAGTATAAAGATATATAGAAAACAGTCAGAGGAAACAGCTCTTAATAACATGGATAAAAAAAATAAAAAAATAAAATAAAAATATTTTTTAAATTAAATGAAATAAATAAATAACCCAGTGATGAGACATTGTCGTACCAGGGGAGAATTTAGTCTAAGTTCAGTTATTTACTATAGTCGGGAAGTGTTTTAGGATGTCGTACAATTTTTGTGCGCTTGATAACATTTCACAAAATGTTTTTCACTGTCAATTGGTGGGAACAAAATAAAAGTCCCCAAACGACAGACTACGCGGATGCGCGGATGTGTAACTCCTCCCACCCTTTAGTGACGACCCTACTTGATGGGCTCAAATTCTGTCAATCTTCCGCTTCAGCCAATAGCAGCGAGTGTCATTGAGCTGTCCTGCTGCAATTAATACGCATGCGCCAACTCGAACAACGTTTTGGAACGAACACTGAGGTCTAACGTGTGAAAGGTAATGTGTTGATTGTTTTTAAGGCTTGCACTTCATAACTATATTTTTATATCGATAAATTGCATAATTTACTGATGTTGTATCTAATATAAAGGCGAAAAATAATGCATCTACCACTGTGTGTGTAACAGTAAACGTGCTCGTACACTCATTAGGCAGTTCATCAGCACTGAATAGAAGAATAATCTGTTAAATCTTTATGATAATCTCTAGTTTTAGTCTATGTTAAGATCTAAAGTGTACATTTAAGTATGTGAGGAGTGTCTATATTTGTTTTTCAGGTCATGGATCCTCAAAAAGACATACAGCCTCCTAAACAACAGCCAATGGTCTACATTTGTGGAGGTAATGCCACTTTTCATTTTCACTGTTTAAAATCCTATATTTCATTACTTTGCAAACAAGATCCTCATTATCAGATGGTAAATACAGCAGTATTGTGTAAAACAGTGGTTCATCCAACTGAAATCTTTGCCTCTGGACCCATACATAAGATTGGATGTATCACTACCAAAAAGGTTTATCATATAAAAGAAGAAAAAAAAAAATCCATTCTCAAACATTCTAGTTTATTAATACTACCATGACTGAATTGGAAAATCGACTCTTGTTTTTCAAACGTCTCTTGAATTTTGATGGTTTTATGCTCTCAGGAGCCAATAATTCACCTCATAAAACATGTTGTAAGGACAAGCCATGTTTATCCTTATCTGCCAAACAACTACAGGTAGACCTATATATATATTAGTTCCTTTTTGGAACTATCGGTTATTGTCAAAAATCAGTGGCGATAGTTGCTGATAGTATGATTTATTTTTAAGAACAACTTGGTTCTACAGTATGAAAGTGGCCTCTATAGGGGAAATAAAACAATCACATGGGGATTTGCTGTATCAACATCTGTCTTCATTGACAACATTCATTCATATTTTCATAGTCACTTCAATGCTTTAGTTATTTTAAATGGATAATCAAGTGTTCTAAATTGAAGTGAGGGCATGAAAAGAATGTGACCATATGGAAATGTGCTCCATCTTCACACACATTGTGTCTCCAACTTCATATCTTGTGAATAATAATTAGCCTTATTTCTCATTAACCCTTATCTGGTTAAATATATACAAAACTCTTCATCTGGTGAATATATTGGCTATTAAAAGCTCAATTTGGTGAGTACTTCAATATGGAGCATTGAAACGGAGCCAATCTCAGTCATAACAAAATAAGAGCTTGTGTGTTTTGGACTTATTTACAGTTAAATGTCCAACATTATGCACCAAATCTTAATTTTCTTTCTTCTGGTTATTATTGGGATTTTGGTTAACATACTGCGTTTGATATTGTATTTATTTTGGACTCTTGTAGCCTCAGTGTCTGTGCCTGTCATAGAATGGAAAGACTATGAAAATGTTTCAACAATCTATAAATTGATATTAAAAACACATCAGCCGATTAATCGGTTATCGGCCGTATCCACCACCTCAGTTATGGTATCGTAAAAATTCACTATCGGTCGACCTTGAAAATCAACCTGTCGATGTTGGTATCTGCCTAATTTGCCAAGCTTTTGTCAAGTGACGGATGAGTTTGGTTGGATGTACAGCCTTTGACGTCAGTAACAAAAGAAAACGGAAGGGTTTTCTCCTCTTTTAGAAGTTGTTACGAATATATATTTTGCTATCCTTACTATACCTGATAGTTATAGTTATCTGTGACCTTATCAGAACCCACCTGCAACCTGTTTGAGTTTTGACCCACCAGCACTGATGTAAAATCTGTTGTGTTTTTCTGCTTCTGTGCTACAGAGTGTCACACAGAAAATGAGATCAAGGCGAGAGATCCCATCAGATGCAGAGAATGTGGCTACAGAATCATGTACAAGAAAAGGACCAAAAGATGTATCCTTTCTAAACGTCTGATGCTTGGAGTGGTTAACTAGTTAATAGATTTCAAACACTGAACCTTTGGCTTGGTTTTCTTGAACTGCTGGATGCATGTTATAGTACTAACTCCATATAGTCATCTTTAGGTTAAATATAATCTGATTGTCCATTGCATTTACCCTTAACTCCTGATTCCAGTGGTCGTATTCGACGCCCGATGAGATGTACTGAATGTTTTCCTTTCCTAATTAGCTTTTTAGATGTTTGAAAGTGTAAATAAATGTATACAATTTGAATAGGTGGTAATAGGTCAAAATTTAGTCAAATAAAATTGAATTGAATTTTGAGTGAATGTTGCTTTATTTAGATTTTCACATTCTCACAAGTGTTTAGGTTTACACTTTCCACTTGAAAGTGAACTGAAGTAAATTTCTGCTGATGCTCCTTGATGAAGTATAGTCTTGTCTGTTTTCATTAAGTTACAAACTGTTATTTTGGTGGAAAGAAACATCTTCAATTCAGGTTATCCCACATGTAGTAGAATTTAATGTTTTTGCAATGAACAAAATGTTCTAAAAGAACAATGATTCCATTTTAATAAATGAATAGGAAAGTGTCACATGCAAAACTGATTAAAAAAGTAATAAAAAAAAAAAAACCCTCACCTATGTATTAGTCCCTTTTCAGTCATGAAATGCCTGTTGTCAAAATTCAGTATCCTGACAAACAGTAAAAGTGGTCAAAAACAATTGCCTCTTTAACAAAATCAATCTTTCTTTAGTAAGAATGAGGGTAGTTGATACACAGTATGTCAAGCAGTGACATTCTATATATTTTCTAATTCTTGCGTATTCGTGCAGTTTTAATGACCTCATTAATTGGAAGACTACATGAAATATTTCTGCTTTTAAAAATGAATTTATCACACCTTAGGATAGGTGATTAAAAACAGTGGAGGAAAATAAATAAATAAAAATTAATGTGATCAGCATCTAAAACAAACACCTTGACTGATAATGTTTAACATAAAATCTTAATGTTGTCCAGGTTCTGTCAACTGCCCAGTAACATATTTTTTTTAACAAAATTGGGCCAGATTCAAAAAACATTCTTAAGAATAAAATTATTAACTTGTTTTTTTTCTAACTACAAGATATTTTGTATTCCCAAAAATATTTTCCTTAATCCACCAATGTTTATAGCTAGATACCTTCTTACGAATCTCATATAATTTACCTGTCAAACTTTCTTTCTTTGAATCCAGCCACTGAGTTGTAATATAAAAGAAAACAAAGCTTTAGATAGCTAATGCAACAATAATATCAGAATTCACGTTTATTGGCAAAGTGGCACATGGAATTCGTCTTGGTAATGACGGTAAACATGACATATGAAGTACTAATGATTTAACGTTGCAAACAATATACAACATATACGCATGTACAAAGTTCAGTATATGCAAAACAATATACAAATGGTAGTGGACATGTCCTGCAGTGTAACATGGCATACTCCATCTGAAACCAATTTAAACATCATTATGCTAATTCATTTAAAATGATTATGTATTATGGCCATATTATTTGAGAGAATATTTGTACTTCAGTATATATATATATATATATATATATATATATATATATATATTATATTACCACACAGCAGGATCATTTAAAATGAACTAGTGAAGGCAAAATGGTAAAGAATTAAGGAGAAATGGTGACTGGTTATAGCACCTAAAATATATACTTTCCCTTATACATTCATATAAATTTTAACCCAAAATCTTGATGTTGATTAAAAAAGGACATATACCAACAAAGTACAAATAGGCTACTTCATTACTGTACATTTTTAAATATTTATACTTTAGTATACATTTTCTGTTGACTTTTACTTTACAAGACTTTGTTACTTATGCAGCTGAACACTACCAAATTATAACACAGCAGCATTTGTAAATGGTGATGTTTGATTCCAAGTGAATTGTTGAAACTGAATCTTTTAAACCATTCGATTCTTGCAAATTCATCAAATTAGTTATAAAAAGTGGTCTGAGCGTTTCATTTGTGAATCTGAATCAAAATCACAAGTGAATCTGAATCAAAATCACAAGTGAATCACTTACAAACCATTTCTGTGTAAAATCATACCCAGTTTTACAAATCATGACGACATAACGCCAAAACGACTGTAAAAACGATTTAAACAACAACGTTACAGCTCAAATAATACACGAGTTTTAACAGAAGAATTTAACAGAAGTGCTTTTATAAAATTATAAGCTTCACATTTCTGCCTTTAAACCCTCCAGTAATTGGCCCCAATTCACTTCCATTGTGAGTTCCTCACTGTAGTCACTTTTTTTGCTTAAAATAGGGGCGAGTCAAAATTATTTATTGTGGTAATCAACATTATGCCACAAATGCTGTTGACTGAGCTTAACTTGTGTTGAATATTCCTTTAAAGTATGATGATTGGGTACTTTGTACCACAGTGCACAATACACAAGTATGTGATTGCAACTGAATTGGGCAGAATAAAAAAACGTTGAGATTACAGCCCAAGAACATACAGGTGCATCTCAATAAATTAGAATGTCGTGAAAAAGTTCATTTATTTCAGTAATTCAACTCAAATTGTGAAACTCGTGTATTAAATAAATTCAATGCACACAGACTGAAGTAGTTTAAGTCTTTGGTTCTTTTAATTGTGATGATTTTGGCTCACATTTAACAAAAACCCACCAATTCACTATCTCAAAAAATTAGAATATGGTGACATGCCAATCAGCTAATCAACTCAAAACACCTGCAAAGGTTTCCTGAGCCTTCAAAATGGTCTCTCAGTTTGGTTCACTAGACTACACAATCATGGGGAAGACTGCTGATCTGACAGTTGTCCAGAAGACAACCATTGACACCCTTCACAAGCAGGGTAAACCACAAACATTCATTGCCAAAGAAGCTGGCTGTTCACAGAGTGCTGTATCCAAGCATGTTAACAGAAAGTTGAGTGGAAGGAAAAAGTGTGGAAGAAAAAGATGCACAACCAACCAACCGAGAGAACCGCAGCCTTATTATTGTCAAGCAAAATCGATTCAAGAATTTGGGTGAACTTCACAAGGAATGGACTGAGGCTGGGGTCAAGGCATCAAGAGCCACCCAGACACACAGACGTGTCAAGGAATTTGGCTACAGTTGTCGTATTCCTCTTGTTAAGCCACTCCTGAACCACAGACAACATCAGAGGCGTCTTACCTGGGCTAAGGAGAAGAACTGGACTGTTGCCCAGTGTTCCAAAGTCCTCTTTTCAGATGAGAGCAAGTTTTGTATTTCATTTGGAAACCAAGGTCCTAGAGTCTGGAGGAAGGGTGGAGAAGCTCATAGCCCAAGTTGCTTGAAGTCCAGTGTTAAGTTTCCACAGTCTGTGATGATTTGGGGTGCAATGTCATCTGATGGTGTTGGTCCATTGTGTTTTTTGAAAACCAAAGTCACTGAACCCGTTTACCAAGACATTTTGGAGCACTTCATGCTTCCTTCTGATGACCAGCTTTTTAAAGATGCTGATTTCATTTTCCAGCAGGATTTGGCACCTGCCCACACTGCCAAAAGCACCAAAAGTTGGTTAAATGACCATGGTGTTGGTGTGCTTGACTGGCCAGCAAACTCACCAGACCTGAACCCCATAGAGAATCTATGGGGTATTGTCAAGAGGAAAATGAGAAACAAGAGACCAAAAAATGCAGATGAGCTGAAGGCCACTGTCAAAAAAACCTGGGCTTCCATACCACCTCAGCAGTGCCACAAACTGAACACCTCCATGCCACGCCGAATTGAGGCAGTAATTAAAGCAAAAGGAGCCCCTACCAAGTATTGAGTACATATACAGTAAATGAACATACTTACCAGAAGGCCAACAATTCACTAAAAATGTTTTTTTTATTGGTCTTATGATGTATTCTAATTTGTTGAGATAGTGAATTGGTGGGTTTTTGTTAAATGTGAGCCAAAATCATCACAATTAAAAGAACCAAAGACTTAAACTACTTCAGTCTGTGTGCATTGAATTTATTTAATACATGAGTTTCACAATTTGAGTTGAATTACTGAAATAAATGAACTTTTCCACGCCATTCTAATTTATTGAGATGCACCTGTACATTAAATGTAATCTGAATATGGTAAAGCTCATGAAAATGTGACCTGTAGCCTCATTTCAAGGTCTCTGCAACTGAATTACTGCACAATTAAATCCAGCAGGGCCTTTAGAAGTCACCTGATTGCTGTTTTACTAATGATGGGTCGTTAATTAACGATTCGTTCATTTTGAACGAATCTTTTATGTGATTCAGAAGATCGAGTAGTCTCAGAGAGTGATTCGTTCATTTTGTGTTGACCGCGCATGTGCATTGCGCAACCTCCGTTCGTTTGTTACGTGAAAACCGCACAGGCGCTGTACAGGAAACAGAAATTATTAGTTCACCTTTCGACTCTTTTGATCCGAGTTGTTCGTTCTTTTGTCACATGACAGCCGTATACACGATGCACATACGGCTGTCACGTGACAAAAGAACGAACGACGCGGACAAGAAGATTCCAGAGGTGAACTAATCATTTCCGTTTCTCATAATTTGTCCTTGGCTGCATTATACATTTTTCTTTATTGGGACTATAATCAAAGATTGCATAAGTAAACATGTTGGGGGGATTTGGCTATTGAACATGTAACATTTTAATTTAATTCTGCTCAAATGAACGAAATAACTCGAATAAAGATTCGTTCATTTTGCTGAACGAGAGACAAAGATTCTATCAGTAAAATGATCCGATCTTCCCACGCACGAGTGCTTCCCGGGAAACAAACCACCCACCCCCACTCGACTGCAGCCCCACACCACTGCAGCCCCTCCCCCTCTGTGATGTCACAGCTCAGCGCGCACGCAGGAGGCGTGTCCTCCTACTGCTGGCTCAGCCTGTACAGACTGCGCAGGGACCAGGAAGAGAGCGAGTGTGTATGTGTGTTTACGTGAGGACGAGAGCTCGGTGTACTGTGGCAGGGACTGAGGTCAGCTATGGGGAATTCACAGAAGAAGGCCCCTGCTCATGGAGAGGGAGGGGGCCCGCACTCTCAGTCTGGGACCCCAGGACGCAGGAGGAGTCAAGGAAACAACACAGCCAACTCAAAGACTCAGGAAGTCCAGGGGAAGAAGCCGGCAGTGAATGGCACCCTTCCATCTGGCAAGAGCGAGAATGAGCCTCAGGGCTGCAGTCCTGCCGTCAGTGGCTCTGGTGAACAGGGCTGTAATCTGGACGCACCATGTGGTGCCCTTCCTCCTCCACTGGCCCGGCTCAAGAATGAGGGAAATATGTTGTTTAAGAATGGACAGTTTGGGGACGCAGTGGAGAAATACACTCAGGCCATCGATGGATGTTTAGAAGCTGGTGGGGTACAACTATTTCCTGTTTTAACTACTGCATTCAAATTATACGTGATATTTGTTATAAATTAGTAGATATGATAGTTTTTGGTGTTACCAATTTGCCTTTTTTTATTTTTGGCAAGATGGCCATTTTTTATTTATTTATTTATTTATTTATTTATTTATTTATTATTATTTGCATAGCCAATTTGAAGTAGGCCTACAGTTTTTTTTTTCAATGTATCCAATACATTTAAATGGTTCTGTTGGGGTACATGTATTTTTTAAGTATCTAATTGAAATCATGTAGAGCTGACTGTCTTTAATGTTATCAAAATGCCTTTTTTATGTTTATTTTGGCATGGTGACTTTTTGTTCTTTTGTAGTGTACCGGCTTTAAAAGCGGCTAGGTTTTTCATTGTTTTTCTGGCAAGGTAAAAGTCTATTTTTATATATTATATGGACTTAAAAGTATGTTTTTTAAGTTAACCAATACATTTAAATTGTTTTGGTGTAGTACAAGCAATCTGTGTTGAAATTATATCAGAAATCTGCTTTTAAAACAGTAGAAATGACAGTCTTTGCTGATTACAAACTTCCTTATTTTTTTTGCCAGACTATTCATTCTAGTAGAGTTCAACTGATTTTGCCGTTACCAATAACTAAGGTGGTGGGAAAGGCAGATAACCGATTAATCGGCCGACAGTTTTTAAAATAAATTTTTCGAATGTCAAGAAAATCTTGTTCTTTCCTTACTATGATGGGACAGACAAAGAGTCCTAAATGAATAAAGTCTCAGATGCAGTTTATTATTCATCCAAAATCCCCAAAATAACCAGAAAAAAGAACAAGATTTGGTGCATAATGCAGGACTTTTAAGTATAAACAAGTCTGAATTACACTGGGGACTCTTACTTTGAAATGAAGAAATTATGCACGGCACAGATTTTTGCTGATAATGATAATTCCAAACAGCAACTATCGGCACCGATTAATTGGTAAAACCGATATATCGGTCTACCTCTACTGTACTGTGCTTTTCAACGTAACCAGAACATTTAAATGATTCTGGTGGGGTACAATGTATACTATTAAGTATATAAGTATATTATTAAAAGCATATGATATATCTGTATTAAAATTGTAGTGTTAACATACTGCCATTCTTTGGCATTTTTTGTTCTTTTTAGTATACTGGCTTAAAAGGACTGGGGTTATCAGCTTAACTAATAGATTTCAAATACATTTGAAATTATATCTTTCGATCTGTTTTAATATAAGTAGTAGTATGACAGTCTTTGCTGTTTACAAAGTGACACTTTTTGCAGTTTGTTCTTTGTTATATTAACTTGAGTGTACTGTGCTTTTCAACTTAACCACTATATAAATGCTTCTGGTGGGGTACCGATATGGTTAAGTATCTTTTTGAAATCATATGTTATATTTGTATTAATATTGTAGATCTGACAGTCTTTAGTGTTACCAATGTACCATTTTTTGGCATGGTGACAGTTTGATTGTTTTTAGTATAGGCTTAAAAGTACTAGGTTTTTTGGCTTAACTAGTACATTTAAATGATTTTGGTGAGGTATAAGTATTCTGTGTTTAAGTATGTTAAAATTATAGCTGATATCTGCTTTAAAATAGTAGATATGGCAGTTTTTGCTGTTACCAAAGTGCCATTTTTCCGCAAGGTGACGGGTTATTCTTTTTTATATATAGAATATTCACTTAGATACTGGGTTTTTCAAACTAACCAATACATTTCAATGATTCAAATGTATGAATTCAAATGCGTGTAGACCAGTGGTTCCCAACCCTGTTCCTGGAGGCCCCCAACACTACACATTTTGGATATCTCCCTAATCAAACACACCTGATTCAACTCATCAGCTCGTTTGTGGAGACTCCAAGACCTAAATTGGGTGTGTCAGAAAAGGGAGATATACAAAATATGCAGTGTTGGGGAGCCTCCAGGAACAGGGTTGGGAACCACTGGTGTAGACTACAAGTGAATCTATTGTGCAAAATGTGTGGTTCAGTGGTATTGAGTAATGCATGGGGAGTGATCTGATACCAGTTCATACCGAGGCTTTGCTGTCTAGATTTCCTATGGAAATGAGGTGTATATTGTGTCTCATCTCATGCTTACTCCTGTCTACTGAAATCTAGAGATGTGAGCTGCATTTCTGTGAAATAGAAGTGAAAGTGTTTTGCAAGACTGCAGCTCACTTCCACCGCATTGCATTGTGGGTGTGCCCAAGTTACGTAATGGGCCTTTTGAAGGCTGGCATATACAGTCTATAAATTCAGCTTGCTCATAGTTTTTATTCTATGACTAGTTTGGTTTGTAACATGAAACGGGGTGACTAATTGAAACGTGTTTGAAAATGACTGGCTGCTATTTACTCTGTGAAGACTTACTCTGTGAACTCCTGTGTGTAACTATGGAGATAAAGCTGCTTTTAGAGTCTATTTTCAGTGCTCTGTGTTTGTATTTGCAGGAATTGACAGCCCAGAGGATCTATGTATTCTGTACTCAAACAGAGCTGCGTGCTTCCTCAAAGAGGGAAACAGTAGCGACTGCATTCAGGACTGCACCAGGTTTACCACACATTTACATGCACACTCAAAAAATACACACCGTTTAATGGCCAGTCAGACAGCCAATGACACTGCCAGTGGCCACAATTTCACGCTCCATTACGAAGAATTTGTATACAAAGATATTGAATGCACTGGATGTTTCTTTGGATGAAAGTGTCTGCTAAATGAATAAATGTGAATGTTGGGCAAGGATTTAGTTTGATGTGATACTGCATGTGATTGTCTTGGACAGATTAACACCCAGCGCAGTTAGTCGCACTGTAAGGAGCTTTACCAGCAGACTGGTTAAACAGCACTAAGAGCCTCTACAGTCTGTGGCCATATTCTGCTAATTCAGATGGAATTATTTAATGATATTCACCTACACTACTTTTTATTGTTGTTTATTTACATATGATGTTGTGGGTCCATTTTGCAATCCTAAAATACACATTAGAGAAAAAAGACAAAACACAAGAACTTTATTTCTCACTTCATGTTTACATTTATCGTACAGTATATGTAAGGAGACAAGAAAATAACACTGCAAAAAATAATTTTCTTGATGAGTATTTTTGTGTTGTTTTTTTTATATCACTTAAACAAGATGAATTTACTTGGGAAATTGCGTAATATATCAAGAGTTGTTTTCAGAGAATATATCTTCAACTGTTTAGTTTTCTTAGACAGTTGTTCTTATATTAAAGATAATTTATATTTTATGCTAATAAAGCATAAATCTAACAAAATGTAGTGAGGTTTATGCTTAAAACCAGAAGAAAAATAAATAAATTGCCAAGGGGAAAATAAAAATAAATTAAATTCAAGATATATTCTCTAAAAAAATCTATATTTTTACTGGAAAACAAAATTACTGATTAAGATTTTTATTTTTATTTTCACTGTAAAGCAAGAATTTTTACCTTGATGGAATATTCCATCGTTTGGCTGCCTGAATGCAGAGAAATGACCAAACACATGCAAATTTATGAATGGAGTTAAGACTTCCTTTGCACAGTTACAGAGTTCACTGAAGGGCACAGGATCAGAGAAAGATCTTGATCCTCTTGTCTCATCCTATTTATTTAAAGGTCTCTTGAGCTCCGCCCCTTCTCCCTGAAGCCCCTCCTCCGGCGAGCTATGGCGTATGAGACGCTGGAGCGCTACAGTAAGGCCTACGTGGATTACAAGACTGTACTGCAGATAGACATGAGTGTGCAGGCTGCTCACGACAGTGTGCACAGGTACCGTTTGAAGGTTTATGCATTTTCTGAACATTTTAGTATGCTGAAAAATTACCGAAATTAATTACAAAATACTGCAAAACAAACAATTTTCTTGATCAGGATTTTTGTCTTGTTTTCTAGTAAAAACATCTTTAAAACAAGACAAAAATTTACTTGAGAAGCAATATTATGTCAAATTATAAGACTTGTTTTCAGAAAATGTATTGCAAATTTCGTTTTTTTTTTTTTTTTTTTTCTTGTTTTAAGTACAGATCTAACATTTTGTGATGATTATATGATATAAGAAAAACAAAACAAGAAAAAAAATTGCCAGTGGGATAAAAACAAATTAATAAATAATTATAACTTATAATTATAACTTGATTATAACTTAATTATTTAGGTCCTGAAAATTATGTCACGGTGTAAAAAATCTTAATGGTCCTATGTAGCTTCATTTTCTTTACGCAAAATATAATTTCACATTATTTTTGTACTGATTTGGGGTTAAATATGACCAGAAAACTTTCTTGTCATTTTTCATGAGAATCACACGATTGTTAGCGGTGTAAAATTCCTGTCATATGCAGAATGTGTGTGTGACTGTGTTTGTGATGTGTTTATCAGGATCACTAAACTGCTGATAGAACAGGACGGTCCTGACTGGCGGGAGCAGCTTCCAGAAATTCCATTGGTTCCTCTGTCTGCCCAGCAGCACCACAGAGATGAACCCAGTGCAGAGGTTCTGCAGGCCCGCATAGCCAGAGCTGAACAGGAAAAGGGTGAGTTAAATTCTTCGCTGGGTAACAACAGAAACAAGCAACTGAAAACAGCTGCAAAAAAGTAAGGGAACCTCTGTGTTCTGTTTTATGCATTGATCAAAATTACAAGCATTACATTGAACTACTGCTAGACTGTGTGCTTGTGAATTAATTCTATAGAGATGCTAATACTAAATGTTTACATTTTCCATTGTGAAAATGTCAATGGTCCTTGCCCATGCAAAAGTTGCCTCCGTGTTTCTAGGCCATTGCTCAGTGCTTTTTAACATGTTGCCTTACGGTTACTTGGGCGTTGCTTGGTGGTTGCTATGATGTTGTGGCCTGGGTGGTTGCTTACAGGTGAAAAGAGCCCAACCCTAAGTCTATATTCAGATATTTTGGTCTTCAGATATGGCTTGGTTTCCTCCTTCAATGTAAGTCAATGGGATTTTTTCACTTATATTATCGTCCAGGTGAAAATCGTAAGTCTAATCATTAAGTAACATCAACAACAAATCTTGTACTTCAAAATAGTTTCTCAAAAGTGAAAATGTGCATCAATATCTTCATTAGCAATGTGTCATTAATTAGTTTATAATACTGGACGTTTTACATGTTATTTTTAACGCTGGGTTAACCTGATAACATTTACAGTACGTTGTTCCATGTTCCACACTGTTCATAATTTACCCTGGGTTACTAGTTAGTCCTGGTTATCCTAGCTAAGTCAGATTTGAAGATTTCACACTGTACATTTGTAAACTTTGGGTTACTATTCAATAGATGAGCATGCTTGCTAAAGCTTGTCTATCCCACATTTTTAACTGCTTCCCTGTACAAAATGCATGAATATAACATACATTTGTTATGAGGGAATCGTTGTTTAGTTTTAGTTTTTAGACCATCTGTTGCTAACTTGCCATAATATTGCAGCACCAAATTGTTACACTATATACCTTTGGCACCACAATTCAGAGTAAGCAATGCAAAAGCTAACATCTTAATGAAATGAAATTGAAAAACATGCAAAATCTGTATAATGTGTAGCTTCCTATGCTTATCTCATAATCAGGCTTTCATGCATGTACGCTTTTCTCCAAAGTGACTTGCTACGCTTTTCATCAGAATGTGCATTCTCTGGGAATCTTAGCACTGAACTTAGCACTGCTAGCAGCATGCTAATATTCAGTTGGGCTACCAGGAACTATCACTGTGAGTGGATGCAGGCCATTTCTTTATATATATTCTACAGAAATGGTCATCTGATGATATAGTAAAGTAGTTTCATTGCATAAAGAAAACTGTTTTCTATTGGAAAAAAAATCCATGTTGGGAGCACAACAAAACTAGCTTCTGAAATTATAGACATAATGTTTCATGAAGTTGATTTATGGATTCAAACTGAACAATGCTAAGAGTCTTCATTAGGTTTAGCATATTTTGTGGAACTGCAAGACATTTTGGTTCTTGATGAATGTTTACAACAATTATGCAAACAGTTTAAGACACTACAGCTAACAGCATTTGTCAGCATTAATGTGTACCACGCTTGATGGCAATCAATTATGTAGAAACGTAACACAGTCAGCTCTCATCGTAATGGAACAAGACTGCTCCAGTTTCATTTTGATCTGTGAAAGGAAGACCCACATGAGCACACAGCATCAGCACCCATGATCACATTAACAACCTTTAGTCTGTTATCCTTCGAGAGAGATGATTGTTGTTGGAATAAAGTCAACATGAAATCAAAATTGACCCTAATTACTTTCTTCACATTCCTGGTCTTATTGTGCATGCTTTTTCAGTACACGTTATTGGCTGTGGCTGTTTAGACGTTGTTTTAGGCTGCTGTTGTATGTAACTGTAATAAATGTTATGGTAATAATAGCAAATAACTTTACATTTGAAAAAGAAATGTTAACATAGGGACACAAATGCTGTTTCATGTTGTCTTTTAGGTAGTCTTGCAGCACTTGCTTCTTACTGGAACCAGGACTGAAAACAAAACGTTGTAAACTTCATTTCATTCTGAGCAGGAACTGTATTTTCTTGTTCTGTCTCCGGCATTCCGCGACCTTTACAATTGGTAACCAGTTGAAATGAAATAAAAGAACGGTTAATTACATTCTTTTTAAAATGACCGTAATGATCTCTGTGCTAAGGGTAATTGATTTACCAGTTGTTGTGTTGCCAGATCTTGCAAATGAAACAAGCAGCCTGTTCTGAAAAAACAAGCTCAAAATAAGCGAAAATAAGCAATCCAATTTTTTCCTGTGTGAGGTATTGATTAGCATAGAAATCATAACAAACATAGTATATGTTCCGTATTTTTCAGTAAAAGTGTAAAATTCTCCTTAAATTCATTTATTCACACCAAATTTAAATTTTCCCTGTTACTTAACTAATTAGATGTGTTACTGAATAAAACAAAACAGGCATTCTCCTTTAAATGGTTGTATACGCCATGATTTTCACATGTGAAAATATAATCACCTATAACCTGAAATGCCTGTAAAAATATGTCTGGAATAAAAGATTTCTTAAATTACAGAGAAAATACAGTATAATTGAACATTAATTTCTCTTTTTTTTTTTAAACAAAGTGTTAAATTCCCCCTAACATTCATTTATTCACGTCAAATTAAAAAAAAAAAAATCAGCAAATATTGCTCATTGAAATAAACAGGTTTTACTTATAAAGTTAAGTTTTGAACTTTCCTTAATTTGATGCTACATTTACGACAAGACATTGAGTTTATGCTGTACTCATAATAATGAAGAATCTCAACAAATCATTTTGTGTCAGAATGAATCTGGAGTTTAGTAAACACAAAGTAAAATTGATTTTTGCTGCTTGTTCAATTAACTTCTTTAAAGAGCCCATATTATGCTCATTTACAGGTTCATAATTTTATTTTGGGGGTCTACTAGAATAGGTTTACATGATTTAATATTCAAAAAACACATTATTTTTCTTATAATGTACATTGCTGCAGCACCTCTTTTCACCCTCTGTCTGAAATGCTTTGATTTACCTCCTGTCTCTTTAAAGCCCCCTTTCCGAAAAGCCAAGTCTGCTCTGATTGGTCAGCTGGCCCAGTCTGTTTTGATTGGTCAACTGCTTAGAGCGTGTGTCGGAAATGTAACAGCCCTTACCATATCTGAGTTTCAGCTCCAGAGGCTTCCTGAGCAGAATGCAGATGTGTTACATAATGATGTACAGGTGCATCTCAATAAATTAGAATGTCGTGGAAAAGTTCATTTATTTCAGTAATTCAACTCAAATTGTGAAACTCGTGTATTAAGTAAATTCAATGCACACAGATTGAAGTAGTTTAAGTCTTTGATTCTTTTAATTGTGATGATTTTGGCTCACATTTAACAAAAACCCACCAATTCACTATCTCAAAAAATTAGAATATGGTGACATGCCAATCAGCTAATCAACTCAAAACACCTGCAAATGTTTCCTGAGCCTTCAAAATGGTCTCTCAGTTTGGTTCACTAGGCTACACAATCATGGGGAAGACTGCTGATCTGACAATTGTCCAGAAGACAATCATTGACACCCTTCACAAGGAGGGTAAGCCACAAACATTCATTGCCAAAGAAGCTGGCTGTTCACAGAGTGCTGTATCCAAGCATGTTAACAGAAAGTTGAGTGGAAGGAAAAAGTGTGGAAGAAAAAGATGCACAACCAACAGAGAGAACCGCAGCCTTATGATTGTCAAGCAAAATCGATTCAAGAATTTGGGTGAACTTCACAAGGAATGGACTGAGGCTGGGGTCAAGGCATCAAGACACAGACATGTCAAGAAATTTGGCTACAGTTGTCGTATTCCTCTTGTTAAGCCACTCCTGAACCACAGACAACGTCAGAGGCGTCTTACCTGGGCTAAGGAGAAGAAGAACTGGACTGTTGCCCAGTGTTCCAAAGTCCTCTTTTCAGATGAGAGCAAGTTTTGTATTTCATTTGGAAACCAAGGTCCTAGAGTCTGGAGGAAGGGTGGAGAAGCTCATAGCCCAAGTTGCTTGAAGTCCAGTGTTAAGTTTCCACAGTCTGTGATGATTTGGGGTGCAATGTCATCTGCTGGTGTTGGTCCATTGTGTTTTTTGAAAACCAAAGTCACTGCACCCGTTTACCAAGAAATTTTGGAGCACTTCATGCTTCCTTCTGCTGACCAGCTTTTTAAAGATGCTGATTTCATTTTCCAGCAGGATTTGGCACCTTCCCACACTGCCAAAAGCACCAAAAGTTGGTTAAATGACCATGGTATTGGTGTGCTTGACTGGCCAGCAAACTCACCAGACCTGAACCCCATAGAGAATCTATGGGGTATTGTCAAGAGGAAAATGAGAAACAAGAGACCAAAAAATGCAGATGAGCTGAAGGCCACTGTCAAAGAAACCTGGGCTTCCATACCACCTCAGCAGTGCCACAAACTGATCATCTCCATGCCACGCCGAATTGAGGCAGTAATTAAAGCAAAAGGAGCCCCTACCAAGTATTGAGTACATATACAGTAAATGAACATACTTTCCAGAAGGCCAACAATTCACTAAAAATGTTTTTTTATTGGTCTTATGATGTATTCTAATTTTTTGAGATAGTGAATTGGTGGGTTTTTGTTAAATGTGAGCCAAAATCATCACAATTAAAAGAACCAAAGACTTAAACTACTTCAGTCTGTGTGCATTGAATTTATTTAATACACGAGTTTCACAATTTGAGTTGAATTACTGAAATAAATGAACTTTTCCACGACATTCTAATTTATTGAGATGCACCTGTAGCTATGTCACGGAAGTAATGGCTGGACTGCAAACCAGGCATTTCATGTAGTTCAGGAGCAGTGTTTTCTGTGGGAGAGAGTAACTCCCTTTGGTGTGGACTTTGTGTTTATGAAACTTTGCAGACCTTTTATATGCACGAACAGCTATATTACACACTAAAGGAAAGGTAAAATCCCAAAAAGCATAATAGGGCCTCTTTAAAATAAAAGCAACGCAGTTTCAGTCAGTGAAATACACTAAGAATGTAAGTTACTTAATCTATTTGTGTTGTGTCAACATAAATATTTTTTTTGTATTGTGCATTAATATAACGTGGTATAATTACCGAATAATGAACAATAATTAATTATACACTACTGGTCGAAAGTTTTGAAACACTTACTCATTCTTTATTATAATTTGTTTTTTTGTTTTTTCACATTTTAGAATAATATTAAAGTCATCAAAACTATGGAATAACATAAATGGAACTATGGGAATTATGTTGTGACTGAACAAAATCCAAAATAAATCAAAACTATATTATATTTTAGCATCTTCAAAGTAGTCACCCTTTGCCTAGAATTTGCAGACATGTACTCTTGACATTTTCTCAACCAACTTCTTGAGGTATCACCCTGGGATGCTTTTTAAACAGTATTGAAGGAGTTCCCATCTATGTTGGGCACTTATTGGCTGCTTTTCTTTATTATTCGGTCCAAGTCATCCATTTCAAAAACTTTTTTTTTAAATTTTTTTATTAAATTTTAGTTTTATAATGAAATAAATTAATATGGTGGCACAATTATATTTTTGTCTACAAAACTAATTTCAAACATTTAATCATACGCCTTCAAATCAAAAGATTTTTAAGATCATGAGAAACATTTCAGTCAAGTGTTTCAAAACTTTTGACCGGTAGTGTATATGGTGTCTATAATTAAGACACCATATAATTAATGGTAAAAATGAATAATAGGTTTAACAAGAGAATTCATGGACATTTATGGTAAACTTATTAAAATTACAGCGAAAAACAATAGTTGGGCGTTCCCAGATGTCTCTGCATGACCAGTCACATTTGATCATATTTTATGGGAATAATTATGTTTTTTCTTTTTTGTTATGTTATGTACATTGGTGTGTTCTGTGTTATATTTGATGTAGTTTAGTTCATGTTTATTACATTATTTTAGTGTCACATGTGTTACCCTGATGGTGTTCAGTGTTTGCGTGAGTGACACTGAGCACTGTCTCTACATGTTTATTGGTCATTACTCCTGGAAGTCACTCGATGCACTTTAAGTCATCATGTGTCCTTCTGTTGTAATTATGGTGATTAAAAATACAGATTAATACAGAATACATTTTTTATTTTTTTTATTTTTTATAGTGTATCCTATATAAAATGTCCTTAATTTATCCTTAAGATTAAATATATCCCTAAAATAATTAAAACATTTCAAATACACAACTGGCCATCTAAAGTCAATTAATAAATCTCTCTCTCTCATGTGGGCATGTTTGGACTAAACGTCACCTTATGCGGGCCCAATTACTTTTTATTGTTTTAAACACTGGTGTACACACAGAGAGTGCGTGCACATAATATGTTCTTCTGGAGCTAATAAAGTCCTGGATCAGCTTTATACTGATTTACTAATCAAAATTGGGGTAAAACAAAAAGGAGCACACACTCATTCCTCTTGGCTCTTTAGCAGTAATAAGCCATTTGAAACCGAACATTATCACAAAGTAAGGCCTAAATAACAAAAGAAACTCTTTGGATCATTTAATTTTAATTACAAATCTGCTTCTCAGTCTAAACCAGACAACATCAAATCTGTATTAATGCATCATGTATAAAACTAATCCAGTGGAGACTTGGAAACAACTTAGAAATTCACGAAGTCCAGAATATTTGGTTTTATGAAAAGAAATTACTGGAACAAAATGATAACCAGTTACCTCCATTTAAAAATATGCAGTGACTAAACAGTGCGGCTATTTGCACTCCAATAATCTGGTGGAAACACAGAAATTAAACTACACCCTCAAGTATCAGTGCGATGTCACCAGAGTGCAGTGGTGTAGTGTGATGGTGTGGATGTGCTTTTTTCATGCAGATGACCCGGGATCAATTCCCTCTCTTTATTTTTCTTCTTCACTTTTTCTCATAATTTTTCCTGTCTCCACTCTTAATATTTCCTTTAATACTACTTAAAATAATAAATACAAATTAATATAAAGCTTGATTTCCTTGCAGTGATTTGGTCACAGTGACGATCGGGGAGTTGAGAGAAAGATTTTGATCAGGATAAATTTAACGTTTTTACTATAGTAATATTGTAGTAGACATATTTTTTGGTGAAAGCCACAGTTTTTAATGTAATCAACCATTGTGTTACTACAGTAATATGTTGTTAATATAGTAACTGTTTAATTTTGTGGTTACTCTCTTTTGACTACAAAATGATGCTAACCACTAACCATGGTGATCCTCTGGTTGCTGTAGTAAAACCATGGTTAATTTTTGTAAGGTGAGGTTAGGGTTAGGGGTGGGTGTAAGATATCTGTGGGACTTTAAATAAACACAATACACAATAAACACACTGCTATTTAATTAGTTGTGCAAATAGTATCAGCCACCCAGTGCAAATAACATCTTACACTATTCGCACGTAGTGCAAAGAAGATGCTTTTCGTTGCTATTTACACTTAGTGCAAATAGCCTCTGCCTTAAAAATAATGTTTGAAAGGGACTTTGTTCCCATTTTCGGTAACAATCTGCAAAAAATGTAGTCCATTTTCGGTTTTCAGTCCTTGAACAGTTTCTAGTCCCTGACTGTCTTTTAGGTCCAGGGGCCACTGATTTTGTGGCAAGTTGGGCTGGCCAACATTTGAAAATTACAATATTTTAATGTGTTTTTATTTGGATGTTAAGTTTTCTAAATTTAATCTCATTAGAACAGTTTAAATTTTCTTTCTAAAACTTCAGTCGCAAAGAAGAGTTACAGTTGGTGAGTTTGATTCATTTCCGTGAAACAGTTCAAACTGTCCATGTCAATGAAATGAATGAATTAGATCATTCAAAAATGTTCATATAAAATGTTTGGTAATAGTACGTGTAAGGAAATATTGCAGTTTATTTATGACATATTATATTGATGCATGGACATATTCATTCTTAATATTAATATTAATAATATTATTCTTAATATCCTAATATTATTCTTCCTTGTGTTTATTTAGTGAAAAACAGACAAAACAAATTGTACTGCGTTTTAGTTCTTGCTTTTAACATTTATATTCTACTTGGCAACAATGGCTGTTTGTTTGAAATGATAGTTCCTCTTGTATAAAAAAATACAATGAAATTAAATTAGGCCATTTCAGAACAAATATATAAATACTGAAATATAAATCAAATATAGGCAAAATGCTATATATTGAGATATAAAGCATACTATTTTTTACTACACTGACCAGCCCTAGTGCTAAGAACACTTCAAATGGTTTGTAGAATATCTTAAAGGGCACTTTTTTGGTTTGATAACTGTAATTCTGTAAAGAAAAAAAAACTAAAGACGTGGGAAGAGGAAGTGGAGAGGTCTGTGGATTGAGACATTATGTTCAGAAGTGTAACTCTACTGTATCTACTCTCTCCACAGCCAGAAAAGAAGAAGTTCGATTCAATGTGCTGAAACAAGAAGGAAACGACTTGGTAAAGAACGACCAGTTTCAAGGTGCTATGGAGAAATATAGCGAGTGTCTGGCCATTAAACCCAGTGAATGTGCCATCTACACCAACAGGTGTGTCCTTTGTCCTATAGATAAGTGGAAGAAATGCTGGACTTTATAGCATCACTAATATTATTATCAGCAAAAACACTGGCTATGTTCAGAATAGCACGCTACAATGCTACTCAGAGTTGAGTATTAATGGATTACATGTATTAACATTGTATTACTCTGGATTACAGATAAAAAAAACATCAAGTATAAAGTATGGATTTCATTTTAAAATGTGCGTTATAAATCAGTCAACAGCAATAACTTGTGCAATTTTGGGATTATACTCCTAAATTTTAAGAGTGTCTGTGCTAGAGCCTAACTGTTGACTCATTCAATCAGACTGCCAACACATTTTTGCACAAAATTGGACTGAAACAGCAAAAACTGTTTTTATTTCTAAAATGAATTAAACATGCAAAGTAATGAGGGGGCCTGGTAGCTCAGTGGTAAAAGACGCTGGCTACCATCCCTGGAGTTCGCTAGTTCGCTAGTTTGAATCCCAGGGTGTGCTGAGTGACTCCAGCCAGGTCTCCTAAGCAACCAAATTGGCCCAGTTGCTAGGGAGGTTAGAGTCACATGGGGTAACCTCCTCGTGGTCACTATAATGTGGTTCGTTTTCGGTGGGGTACGCGGTGAGTTGAGTGTGGTTGCCACGGTGGATGGCGTGAAGCCTCCACTCACGCTATGTCTCCGTGGCAACGCGCTCAACAAGCCATGTGATAAGATGCGTGGGTTGATGGTCTCAGACGCGGAGGCAACTGAGATTCGTCCTCCTCCACCCGGACTGAGGTGACACTACGCGACCACGAGGACTTATAAGCACATTGGGAATTGGGCATTCCAGATTGGGAGAAAAAGGGGAAAAATAAAAACAACAAAAAACATGCAAAGTAATGAGGTCATGTACAACATTGCCTAATTCATGTGTGAAATGTTCATCATTGCATATTGCTAACTGTTTATAGTGTAAAGGTATATAGTTCAAGCAGTAAGCGGTATGCTAGTATTCTACTCCGAACATAACTGGTTTGTGGACATTGCGGTTTGCCCAAACTAATTACAAAGTGTCCATGAAATCCCTAAAAGCTGTTCATGTTGTCCAGTCTCTAGTGATTCCGTCAGTACTCTCAGAGCCCTCTAGAAAGTGCTGAGACTAGACCTGCTCAGACCAACCATTTCAGTCAGCAATTAGCTGTGACGACTCCAGCATAAAACCGCCGATGGGAGATGAGTCAGACCGCATTGCTTAATGAGAAATGTGTGTTGTTTTCCAGAGCGCTGTGCTATCTTAAATTGGAATGTTTCGAAGAGGCCAAACAGGACTGTGACTCTGCACTTCAGATCGAGCCAAACAATAAGAAAGCATTTTACAGAAGAGCACTGGCACACAAAGGCTTGAAGGTTCATGTTCTCAATGTCATCAGACGATATGCTATTTATATTATATTACCCGTTGCACGTTTTACAATGTTTACTTCAGATATTGTGCATTAATAAGAACTGTGTGTGTCTATAAACCAATTCATTTGCTCAAGTAGTGCTACCATTTAGTTTAGATTGTCTCTGTTTCCACCTATAGAACTACCTGTCAGCCAGCACTGATTTACAGGAAGTACTGCAGTTGGATCCAAACGTACAAGAGGCGGAGCAAGAGCTGGAGATGGTGACTAACCTGTTTAGAGAAAGTCTGTTGGCTAATGCACAAGGTACACCCTCGTTTTCCAAAGAAGACATGAACATGAACACCGTGAAATGAAAATTTGAACTCATGTCGTTCCAAACCTTATGCTGATAAAGGAGAATTTATTAGGAGAAAAAATCTTTACCAATGACAGTTCAAAGTGACCACGTCTGTCAAGCTCCACTAAGTACAATAAACACCATCAACTTCAGAAAGTACCATAAACGCTGTATTCCAAGTCCTCTGAAGACATATGATAGCTTTGTGTGAGGAACCGACCACAATTTTAATCACTATTCACTGAAAATCTTCCCTTTCGCTGCAGATCTTAAATGTTATTTTACATTCAGCACATTTAAACTAGCTGGCACTAGCAACCTGATTTGATAGATTATGTGACCACTCACCAAAAGCAATAATTATTACCATTAACACGTTATTTTAATTTTTTTTAAGGTTTATGCATTTTAATTTCATAGCAAAATTCCATAAAATTGAATTGAGTCATCTTTAATAAAATAAAATTAAAAAACTAAGTATTTTAAGTAAAGTATAATTGATGACGGACCTTCTTTTTTTTTTTTTATTGATTTTCTCCCCAATTTTGGAATGCCCAATTCCCAATGTGCTCTAAGTCCTCATGGTGTCGTAGTGACTCGCCTCAATCCGGGTGGCGGAGGACGAATCTCAGTTGCCTCAGTTGAGACCGTCAATCCGTGCATTTTATCATGTGGCTTGCTGAGCGCATTACCGTGGAGACATTGCGCGTGTGGAGGCTTCACGCTGTTCTCCACGGCATCCACGCACAACTCACCACGTGAGAGCGAGAACCACATTATAGCGACCACGAGGAGGTTAACCCAATGTGACTCTACCCTCCCTAGCAACCAGGCCAATTTGGTTGCTTAGGAGACCTGGCTGGAGTCACTCAGCACGCCCTGGGATTCAAACTAGCGAACTCCAGGGGTGGTAGTCAGCGTCTTTACTTGCTGAGCTACCCAGGCCCCCCTGTGAGGGCTCTTTTTAACCAAAATTGAAACAAATGTAGGATATTTTAGACATTGTTTTGACGTTCTTAACCGATTTACTTTAACCAATGTCTTTGTTTGAATTGTTTATTTTGTTGTGGTAGGCTGTAGGGCTCTTTGAAATAACGGAAATAATTTGATATGGAACCGTTATGCGGTCAAGACCTGGAACCACTTCATAGCCGTGCGTTTACTTGAAAAATAATTGCAAACTTAGAATGTCCATCAACCAATCAGAATCAAGCATTCAACAGACCCGTGGTATAAGTTTTAATTTAATTTAATTTTGTTAAACATTACACAGTTCATTTTGTTATGAAAATAAAATACGCAAATCTTGAAATCTATATTTTTTTATAGAGTGATAATACCTCTCTACTTTCACAAATTGAATTCAATGGTCTTTAAATTTTCTCAAGAAAGTCAATTTTGTATGTGCTGTTTTGGCAGAAAATTATCTTGGGGGACAAAACAAACCTCTGGAAGTCACTTGACACATAACTGTACAGGACTGTACAACTGGTTTTTTTCTCATGGCTGGTAGTATAGGTTACCATACAGAAAATTAATTGACACAGGTAAACACATTTGAACAGACATGAGAAAGTACAGTGGCAAAATGTTCAGGGGACAGTATTTCACAGGTTATAATTATGACACTGATCATTATTATTTATAATTTCATCAAATACCCTTAGCCCTTATGTTGTGTTCTGGTCATTTTGACCCACATGAATTTTTTTCTTATGCAAAAAATAAAAATAAAATAATTATCCAATTGAAATCAAATTCCTTGACTTTGTTCACATTTGGTATCTGAAAACACACAAAAAAAGCTTTGGACCATTTTCTTTAAATATTGTTTTGGGTTTTATTTCACTCTGTTCCCGGACAAAAATGACCGGCCATTGGAAATGAATGGAAATATTAAGTGTTCAGGAGCATGCTAACCCTTTAGATGAGCACATATGTGGATGTATGTTTGCACACACAAAGTCCTCGGACATGTGCACACACAACACACACAAACACATTCACACCCACACATACACACAATATGTATTCCGTCTTTCCATGTACACTCTTTGAGGAATATTTCAATATCTACTTATTATGTTGTGTTTGGGCTTGTTTGAATCGGGATAGTCTGCTGTAAGTTACGATGTGTCATTGTCTATGTTACATGTATGTTTCAGGAAGTAATAAGAAAAAACGTGACAAAAAGCCACTCCTGTTTATTATATTTATGTGTGTCAGTGGGAATTTCATACACTAATACTCACTGCAGTTTGGTCTCTGAGTGAAACAAATTTGCTAATTGCATTCTACTAACTGAGACCTTTCCAATGATATATAACACATGGCTATCTCATATTTTTTATGGTTTTAACAACTCTGAATATAACTGTTGTAATAACAAATTTGACAGTGATTTGAACAAAACAATTCATATTTGACAAATTAAAAAACATTATTTAAGAATTAGTAGGATCAGCTATATGCATTGTAAACTCCAGATTCTAAGCTTTAAAATGACACCCCTTTTTTGTTCAGATCAAGCGAGTGGTTTTTAATTTATGATGTAATTATTTATTTATTAATTTCCTGCAGGGAGTGCCCCTCACTGGCCTCAATGAATCCTTCTATCAATAAAAAATATATATTTTTAAATATTTTTAAATGGAGCACAAAACCTGTCATAATTACTACAAAAGAAATTGATAAAAAGATTTAATGCAATATATTTTGATAATATATATGCAATATGAGAGATTTATAAACAATCTTAGTGGTCCGGTCATTTTTGACCAAGAAAATAAAATGTGTTAGCACAAAACAAGAGTTAAAGTTATTGAACTGAACATGATTTCAAAATGACTGCTCAGTTAGTGTTGAGTGACTCCTTTAAATTTAATCTTACAAATAGAGTACCTTTAAACTAAACATTTGTAAACAACGCTAAGTAATTACCACATTTCCTAACAAACAAGTCCCCAAACCCCAGCCTTCTGCTTGCCGCCTCCTCGAAAGCTACCACCCTCCCGATTTCCACACACCACTCCAGAAATGAAGGCGCTCCATCCGACTTCCATCCCCTTAAAATAAGTCTGCCAATCATGATACTGGTCAGAACCCAATTTTTTATATGTTTATCCCCCACATTTATGACTGCCCCATCACCCAAAATACAGAGTCTGGGGCAAAGAAAAATTTGAGTGCCTAAAACGTCACACAAACAACTCTGAACCTTCAACCAAAATTCTTGGATCTTAACCCCAAAAAACATGGATTGTGTCCCATGGATTGGCATCGCCAGCAGGTGGGTGTGTCTTTAAGACCAAGCCTATACAATCTAGAGGGGGTCCAATAAAATCGATGTAAAATCTTGAATTGCATAAGACGCACCCTTGCATCTCTAGATGCAGACTTGAAGTTTTTTAGAATCCTAGCCCACACTTCCTCCTCCAATACCAAGTTTAAATCTTTCTCCCATAATCTCTTGAGAGAAGTTGAAGCTCCATCCCCCAGACTCTGAATTAGCAGGGAGTAATACACTGATGCCTCATGACCTTTTCCAAAAGTAGTAATCACCTCTCCCAGAGTATCTGCCGCTTTAGGGGGGTGTGTGCTACTCCCAAAAATAGTACAGAACAGGTAAATACCTAAAGAACTGAGATCTGGGAATCCCAAAATGTTGAACCAAATTTTCAAAAGATCTCAACACTCCACTCTCATACAGGTCACCGAGTGTAGTAACCTCCCTTACAATCCACTCTGACCAGCAAAAAGGTGACTTATTATTTGTAAACAACTCTTGATCTGTAGAAAATCTACACTGTTTTACTAGGTTACATAGTTGACCATTTTGGGCCTATATTCAACATGGAGGCATAGAGCTACAAAGCACATGGTATCTTTGGAAATGTATTTTCATAAACATAAATATGTAACACATAATTTTTAGAATTGTTTTCTTATAAAAAATGTGAAACAGTAATACTTGAGTAACACTGGTGACAGCCAATTAAAAAATATTTGGGAAAAAGGGAGACGATGTAACTTCAAGTCCTTCATCATTGTGTTTTTATGTCATGCAAGTCATGTGATAATAGGACAAACCACTTCTTTCTGAAATGTGTTTTTTCCAATCTGTAACTTGACAATTATTTTTTCGGACACGAGGTACATCACAGCAAATACTTGATATTTTTGTAGTACATACCCCAAGTGTCTTAGTTTTCTATCTAAAGTCAAAATTATGAAAATAATTTACATTTGAGGTCATTTTTTTCTGCTAATTTGCAAAGTATGACCAACTGTAAAAAACTGGACAGCTAAATACCAAAGTTTTATGTGATAAACACCTTTTCAAACAAAAAAGATCAGGACCAGGTTTCATTAAGGATATCTCTGTATTTTGCTGCGTTCAGCTTTCCATCAACCCTGACCAGTCCCCCAGTCCCTGCCGCTGAAAAACACCACCACAGCATGATGCTACCACCACCATGCTTCACTGTTGGGATGGTATTGCGCAGGTGATGAGCGGTGCCTTAGTTTTCTCCAGACACGACACTTGGAATTGAGGCCAAACAGTTCAATCTTCATTTCATTAGACCAGATAATCTTGTTTCTCACCGTCTGAGAGTCCTATAGGTGTTTTATTTGTTTATTTTTTCATGTGTCTTGCACTGAGGAGAGGCTTCTGTTTGGCCACTCTGCCATAAAGCCCAGATCAGTGGAGTGTTGCAGTGATGGTTGTTCATCTGCAAGTTTCTCCCATCTCCACAAATGATTTCTGGAGCTCAACCAGAGTGACCATCAGGTTCTTGGTCACCTCTCTTACCAAGGCCCTTCTCCCCTGATTGCTCAGTTTGGCCTCAGTTTTAGTATAAGGCTGCAACATAACAGAATTTGAAAAAAGAAAAAAAAATGAAGGGGTCTGAATACTTACTGAATGTACTGTGTGTGTGTATATGATAAATAATTACAGTATGACCCAAAATCATACAGGTTTGGACCAACATGAGTGTGAGTTAATAATGAATGAATTTTCAGTTTTGGTGAGCTGTTCCTTTAAAACACCTAAATCAATATCTACTAGACTCTATACACAGCCATTTTAGTTTGTTGAATTGTGTGTTTGTGTTGAATTCTTAGTGTAAATGCTTAATAATGAGAATAAACTGACACTTTACTGACACAATTATAAAAAGTACTGTAGTGGTACAATGGTACAGTCATCAGTATCAGATGATAATACCATGGAACTGTTTTGTTAGTGTTGAAGTCATTTTACCATTAGATCCTCAGCATATGCAAGATATGGCAAGAGTGCAGCATACATTATGTTTCCTTTCTTTAGGTTGAAAGTGAAGCAATAAATTATTAAATGAACTGAGAGCTCCATGAAGAGCTGACCCTTCCTCGTTAAAGTGTGAACATTGGATCCACGAGCCTGAGAATCCTGCTGCAGTCCTGTCAGGAGTCTCCATTCATCTTTCTGCAGACTGTCAAGCAACTCATCTCACATTCTACTAGGATCATTGTGTCTGATGCAATGCTGACAATGCAATGCATGCAAACGGTTTATTCTCTCGCTTCAGTAGGCACGTGTGAGCATGGCACAGCTGGGAACATTTTTGACAAACTGGAATCCTGGATTACAATGAGAGAATGTGCCTTTTATATGAAGCTGTGGCTCACATGTAGAGTGATTTAACACTCGCGGGCAAAGTCATATAGGAACATTTATTTGCTACGTTTAAAATGTTTGATTTCTCAAAATGGAATATATTTGTAATTGCTATTCCTTGTATTGTGTAATACTGTATAAACACACAGTTTTTTGTTTTTTGGGCTTCTTTCAGCCTTCAACCCAACTAATATGCACAGATAAAACAAGATTTCACAAGGTATGAATGTACTCTAAAATATATTTATTACAGTTGTTCATCTGTAATATATTTCAGATGAACAACTTTGCAAGAGCTAAATAAATGGCTTCATAAACTTATAGGTGAAATATTTTTGCTGTTAGACAACTGTAAAATTTTATAAGCACCTTGTGTATGCTGAAATTGAAAATGCACTGGAAATGGGTATTTCACATGAAATATTTTTGGAAAGTCAACCTGTCCTATGGTGACATGCTATATTAGATCAAAGACTGTTTTAAACAGCATTTTGCTTATTCTTTATTGATTACATATGCATTTTTAATGGCCCCATATTAATTGAGACCACACAGAATTTTGTACTTTTAAAAATTAATTTGTCACACTGCAGGGCCACTTAAAATGAAAGGCAAAAGGTGATTAAAATGCTGAAAACTTAAAGGAATGTTCATAGCACCTAAAATATACACTTTCTGGTTTTCCTTTAAATATGTACAGTACTGTGCAAAAGTTTTAGGCACTTGTGAAAAATGTTGCATAGTGAGGATGTCTTCAAAATAATGCCATAAATAGTTTTCATTTATCAATTAACATCATATAAAGTCCAGTAAACAAAAAAAAGCTAAATCAATATTCGGTGTGACCAGCACCAATCTGTACCAATTCTCCCAGGTACACCTGGACACAGTTTTTCTTGGTTGTTGGCAGACAGGATGTTCCAAGTTTCTTGGAGAATTTGCCACAGTTCTTCTATCTATTTCGGCTGTCTCAATTGCTTCTGTTTCTTTATGTAATCTCAGACTGACACGATATTCAGTGGAGAGCTCTGTGTGGACCGTGCCATCTGTTGCAGAGCTCCCTGTTCTTCTATTCTATTCTATTTGCAAAAGTAATGTTTGGGAGTCTAAAATGTATTTTTCCTATTGACACACTAAAGCTGAAGATATAAATAACCATCTTAAGACAAATGTTTTTGTGAAACATCTCAAATGCCTAAAACCTTTGCACAGTACTGTGTATATATATATATATATATATATTTTGACCCCAAATCTTAGAACTTGTTAACATTATGCAAATATGAAACAGAAAATAGCATTAATAAATTTAATAACACCAAACAATGTCTATTTATTATTAGATACTACAAGTAAAGTGGCAGTTACTTTTTTGTCTACATCTATGAAGTTACTCAAAAATACATTGAACAGTGTACTTGGTTACACCTCTGCTATGATGAACAGGTTTTCAATTACTGAGTTCAAAGTTATTTTGACATTTTTATGAGACTTAATTAATGCCATGGTGTAAACATTAGAATCATATTTTATTATTTTGTTTTATTAATATTTGAAACAATTTGACCAAATTGGTAAAAAAACAACAAAAAAAAAACAACAATACCTTTAGACCCTCAAGACTGTGTGAAGGTTTAAAATTATATATATATATATATAGAAATTTTTATGCAAAGCACTTTTTTCAGGTTATATGTGTAACCCTTAGAAAACTTCTTGATATTCTTGACTTAAAAAAAATCATATTTGTAATATATATATAGTCATACATTTTTTTTTTTTATGAAACCAAATTAGACAAAGATTACATCTCTCATTTTATCACCTCGGACAATCTTATTTGTCAATGACTCATAAATATTTTAAATACACTGCCATTCTACTTGCATTTTGGTGTGAGACTGGGCTACATGGATATAATGCACCTTGCACATTTCAAAAAACAAATTGCCTTTGATGACCAAAGACAGACAACACATGTGGATTCAATGTTTTTATTTTCATTTAGATACACATTTACACGCATATTATAAAGCAAATATACAAACATCATAAGCTGTTCTGAACAAGTTCGAAATCAATCGGCCCCAGCCTCTGAACTAATATTCATACAGATATGGGCAGGAAGGCTCAAAACATGAGAAAAACAAATGAAAGAAATGAAAGAAACAATAACAAAAGCAGCTTGTTGCATTAGATCAGTTTTTAGAGATTACAGAGCAGCCCCAGAATGGCAGCGGGAATGACGAACAGAAATGAACTCCTGAACAGGACTAGAACAGTGCAAACACATGGGTCAGACACTCGGTGCTCCGAGGCGGCAGAGTCTGTAAATTGCGAGTCTGGTTAAAGTATGCAGGGTTCAAAGGTGAGGAGTCATCATCGGTGAGCCCGAGTGCTGTCTTTGGTAGGCGGTTGGTTGTGTAGTCCCTAACCGTTAAGTGTGTAGCACAGGGACAAGAGGAAACATGCCACGCCGCCTCACTAACATTCAATTCAGCCTCATCCAAATACATTTGAATTTTATAAGACACAAACCAGAGAAACAAACTTGTTTTTTCTATGATCCAAAAGGCACCATGAGTCAAATGCAGATACAAAAATGAAAATCACTTAATCATAAGGTGGTTCAAATGACCTGAATGTGATTACCATCATAGCCTTTGAAATTAAAGTTGATTGATGGTTACACTGTTTAAAGAGGATGCAAACCCCTCTGTTTCATAAATACAAATGAATCAAAGTCCACCTTAGACAGTTCACACCCATATCAGTGTACTTGGCTTGGCTTTTTTTTTTTTTTTTTAAACATTCCTTCTCCGTGACTTATCTCATAGGAATATTTTGGATCTGGTGACAAGTCCTCATGCTACCAGCAGGAGGCGCCCAAACAGCTTCATCCAGCACCTCAACACAGGGCTTCAACAAAACATAAAATAAGCAGTGATGCTAGATGAGAGAAATCTTACTTTCAAAAGAAGCCCAAGAAATTAAAAACGCAATCATTTACAAGAAGGTTCACTGTGGTGAAGGGAAATCTATTGCCTGGTCCCTTATGGGCTGGTCTTTACGAACATCGGATCCCTCCCAACATCCCCCTTGCATTTGAGAAGATGCAGATTTCTCCAACTAAAGCTATATGTTGGGTAACTGAGAGTATGTGTGTGTATATGTCTAGTAAAGGAGCCTGAAAACATGGGTAAATCTCACAAAACCTGTGAAGAACATGCCCAGGTCATATTTCAGCCCCCCCCCCCCCCCCATTATTTAGTTTTATTACAATGCAAAAAACTAAACAATTAATTTTCAATACTATAATGTAACAAATTCTCAAATCCCCCAAATTATCACTATCGTAATGCAAAGAAAACCTGAATTCTCATTAGTGCAATGCGAAAAAAAAAAAAAAGAGATTTAAACAACTTATTCGTTATTTTTTGATGTATTTCCTTAAATTTATGCTGATTTAAATTAAAGAAAAAAATAACAGTATTTTTTCCTGTAATTATACTATATTACTGTATAACAGTAATTATTAAACTAAATTATACAGTAACTAAAAAATTACTGTACACAAGTAATGAGAATACATGAAAATCACCATTGAAAATAATGGGAAATACAAAAATGCATTGCGGTAATGAGAATTTAGGGGGAAGCACCATTTTCCCCTCGGTAATTAGTAATTTTCCAGTAATTACTTAGAAGTTACTTACAGATTGTGGCAGCTTAGTCATACAAATAATGTTACAATGCAAACAAATCCTAATGGTCCTAAAAATAGATTTCATTTTCTTTATCCAAAATATTGTTACTAATTTTGGGGTGAAATATGACCTGAACATGTTCTTCGTGAGATTCATTCCTCACTGTTGAGGTCGTTGATCAGCGCGACCCTGAACACTGAAATAGAGGCATATGTGATTGACAGCTACATCATCATCATGTCAACTTCAGTATCTGTGCATCACTTGCCGCCTTACATTCATCTGTTGCCTTTCCGAATCTTGTCAGAGCTTTAGTCCAACTGTACGCCCAAGCTAACAGGCCCTCATACAACCTGTCAATCAGAAGAGAGCTTTTTTTAACCCTTGCGGAATATCCTGCCCCTGACCAGTGTAAATAGTGGCGTTCCTTCTCCAACATTCGATTAAACAATGGCCGACCTGAAAATACAACCTCCTTGAAACTCATACAAGCTTTTATTTAAAATTCAGTGTGCAATCCTTGGTAATAAAGTGGATGAGGTTAGCTTTGAAAGCTAGCATTTGGGTTAACTCAAACCTGTCTTGTTATATCTCTGTTTGAATACAAGCGTTACGCACAGGGCTAGTCGGCTGAGAAAAGTTGTTATTGTGTCCTTTAGGTGAGCTCGAGCTCGCACTAGCGCCAGCATCCAGATCAGCCGCACAGATTAAACTCATGTTCTCCTCTGCAATGTAGCACAGGGGGCGCTCCGCTGCTCCATCAGTGGTGAGAGGGGCAACCGAAGCCTGGGGGAGACTCGCAGAGGCTGGACAGTTTTCCAACCGGTCGTACTCAACTTCGGGGAGTGGGCTGATCGTTCCGCCCATGTTGGGATGCCGACCATAAGTCTCATAGCAGGGTGGTCTGCAGGCGTCCAGGTCAGAGCAGCTGACCTCAGAGAAGTGGCTGGAGTGCGAGTCGGCCACAGAGGGCAGGCTGCCGCTCAGAGAGGGTGAGTCTAACTCGCTGGAGTTGGTACTACGCTGCTCCAGCAGCTGGGCATCCATGTCTTCACGAGTCTCGTTGATCTTGGTGCCTCCACTCTTCTTTCGCAATTTGCCTTTGCTCTTCTTGCCAGAAGAGGAGGAAGGGGTGGAGGAGGGCTCCAAGACCCAGCGAGAAGAGCCGCACCTGCCCTCGTGGGGGCAGCCGGAGGGACAAATGCTGGCACCGTGGCCCCCACTGCTGCCATCATCCATACTGCTGCTACCACTGTGGTGTCTAAGCTTCCCACGTTTCGATTCCACATCCACCTGCACCTCCATACTGTTCCCATCTCTGTAACAAACGAAAATACGCTTCATTACATTTAAGATAAACAGATGAAATGTTTTGTAAAACTTCAGTCCAATTTTTGCAAATTCAGACTAACAGAGCTATGCAATTGTAGCTCTGCTTCATCCAGCATTTGTACACTTTAATGGCCTCAGGATTGTGCGCATGCTTTGAAAGACAAAGGTGATGCACAACCAGGTGGATTTCATATTTCCTCAGCAGACGATCTTACTTTGAATTGTCCATTACGCATTGCTTCATGTGTACTTGGACAGACAGATGAAAACTGTAGCTTGGTTACGCAAAAACCCAGTTAAGATCAATAATAATTGTGCATGTAAATGTACTGACGAGAGTCACAAATAAAACCTGTTAATTTGCAAAAAAAAACCAGTAAAACATCAGCTATTCACGCAAACAACAGTACTGTGTGTTTTATATGTATTGCTACTATTCTTTAGGGCAGCAACTAATGATTATTTTGATAATTGATTAATCTTCGATTATTTTTACGATTAATCGGATAATTTTTTTTTTATATGATAAAGGCGTACGGATTTTGTTCAATTTACAGTACTGAATTCACGATTCTATACTCACAAAACTTTAAACAAAGCATGAAAATGTAAAGTTTTTATTAATTACTATCATTATTACTTTCAGGACATATGCAAAACAGTTCCTTTATTGTAAAACTTAACAAAAAGTACTGTTTATTAAAGAATAAAATGATCCATTGGGGATGGACTGGGACTAAAAATCAGTCCAGCAGAGGGCAATGGTGACACCAGAATAGAAATATTAATAATTCTGCCCAGCTGAAAAATACATAATTATGTTAAATACATATGCTTGTACACTGTCATTGATTACATACATTAAGCATTTTAAATTAATATTGTAGGTTTTAAAATAGTATCGTCACAGATTACGTTTCTAAATTATTCTTTTCAAAACTATGTGTATCCATGGATCCAGTAAAATAATGTTTGCCAAGGTATAAATTTACTGGTGAAATCAGACATTACATTATCAGGAGGACTATCAAATATCAGGACCCTTATAATTATTATTTAGCATTATACACAGTTTAATATAGTACAATTATCTGTACACGCAGTGCAAATTCTCTCTCGTGCTGATAATAACATTGTTCATTGTATTATGCGCTCGCATGAGGAGGTGAAACCATTTAAAACACTTAATACGGCACACTTTGACCTCTGAGACATCGATGTGATATGCATAAGAGGTGCACAACTGATTATTGAAACTGAAGTCGAGGTATGATGTTGCACAAATTAAATCAAAATGATGGCGCTCCCTTTCTGCATCGCAAACGGTTTGATTGATGCGGATGCACGAGCTCCCTTGCTCAACGCTCAGTGAAGTTTAATGGAGATTCGCATGTGGTAACGAACGGTTTTGCAAAATATGTGGTAACACGCGCCTGATTTTGAATCCATATCATGTATTATAAAACAAAGAAAACAGCAGTAAAATTAAGTTACGCGCTGGAGAGAAGCAACTCTTAAGCACATCAAACAGCACAAGCCCTCTATCAATGCACCTGAAGCAGCAACTGCTCCACATTAAACTGTGTGCTTATTATGATCTTCTTTGAAGTGTTAAGTACTCTCGTGCGCTGGACAACTTGGGTCGTTTTTTTTTCTGCTTCAACTTGTCTCCATTGTTTTTCAAATAAGTCTCATCATGCAACACATTTTCACTGAGCTGTAAAGTAAAGTCACTGACGGAGCTTCTCCGTGCTCGTTGCATATATCCAACTAATCGATATTGAAATTCGTTGTCGATGATTTCCATTATCAATAATTATCTATTTTATCGATTCGTTGTTGCAGCCCTACTATTCTTACACCACTAAAATGGCATTTCTGACTGGATACATGAATGAGTAAACCTAGAACATACTCAAACTGTTGAAGTCAACATGATATGGCACAACCCATTTTACTTCCATAATACGACCTTATTTCCAAGTGAAATAGGATATTCAAGAAGAAAAAAAAAAGTAGTGCTTACTTAGAGGACTTAACTGGATCTAAAAAGTGTTGAAAAGAAGATGGATTGGTTTAGTCAGACTGAAAATATAAAATGTTTTACATTTTAATGAAAAATTCAATGTTGATTATCACAAAAATTAATTTCTACTCGTCCCGCCTTTTCTTTAATAGCAAAAACAAAACGGCTGCAGTGAGGCACTTACAATGAAAATGAATGTGGCCAATTATTGGAGGGTTTGAACAGAAATTTGAAGCTTATAATTTTATAAAAGCACTTGCATTAATTCATCTGTTAAAACTCATGTATTATTTGAGCAGTAAAGTTGTTTAAATTGTCATTTTTACAGTCATTTTAGGGTTTGTTGATATTACATCATCACGGCAACAAAGGTGTAAAATTGGCTATAACTTTTCACAGAAGTTAGTAAGTGATTTTATCACAATAAAATCATGTTAACACATATTGGTTACATCTTGTGGCTATACTTTTGAAACGGTGAATATTTTACACATTACGGATTGGCCCCATTCTTTTCCATTGTAAGTGCCTCACTGTAACCCAGATTTTGCTTTTTTTAAAGAGAGGAGCAAGTCAAAATTATTTTTTGGGGTAATCAATATTATGCCACAAATGCATATTGAACATGGAACATTCCTTTAATGTTACTGCTTTGTTCACAATTGCATCAATATAACTTTTTCAGTTACAACTGCTATAAAACTTCCCAAAACTGTTGCCATTTCATCAATGTGTCCTGTTCATCTCTAAATGGAAAAATTGTGTTTACATCTCACACAAAGGCTGTGTGTGAGAAAGTACCTATTAATTGCATATTAATTTTTTCAGGTATAAGAATACACACCTGTCCAGAGGCAAGTAGGCGTTAAGAATGGATCCAGCCATTGCTTTGGTACTAGCGTTGTCGCTGATTGTCCCCAGACTGACAGTGCCAGACTCCCCACTGAGACTGCAGCGCTCCTTCTGTACATCAGCTTGAACCTCTAACCTGAGAGACAAAAGAAACAGCTATATTAACTCTCATGCATGCACACTCATGCAGAAGTGTTTCAAAACATGCTACCTTCCTAGATGCCACTTTCGGGCATTATAAGCTTCAGAAAGTTTGATTCAAAGATTCAGGAAATGCCTATAATGTCCTAAATGCTGTCTAGGTTTAGAAACAGCCAACAAGGGTGACAATAATCTGAACGGAGAACACGGAATATAAATGTACTGTAAATCTGAGAATTATAGCAACTAAGGCAAATAAAAGGCCTTTTTTTTTGGCATTAATCGGGCACATGATTTATTACAAAGCCTAAAACACATCGACAGCACTAAACATCAAAACGCAGTCTCATTACACCCATAGCAATTGGCCACTTCATTTTTGTAAGTTCTTCTTTTTAAAATTAGCCGCATTTCATTTAATGCTTTTAAATGCCCTATGAACGTTGTAAGCACAAGTAAACACTGCTGTCTCAAATATAGGATTATTTGTAAATGTCAGACCTGTTGAAGCAGTTGACCATGGCACTTCCTGACAGGCTGCCGGTGATGCTGGCCCCAGCGAGGGCCATAGTGCTGGCGTTCTCACTCAGGTTGTCTCTCATAGCTCCGATACGATCCATGTGGCTCCCGCTGGCACTCAGGCTGCCCATTAGACCCCCAACACTGCCCTCGCCGATGCTGGGGTTATGCCTGGTCTCTGCTACTGAAGTGGTGTCTGTGACAGACAGAGAGCATTGTAGTTATTAGGAAGCAATACTGTGCTTTTTAATGTGAGGGATTAAGGGAACTGATGAAATCAGCAGTATAGCTCCATTGATGCACCTTTGTCTCACATTACATATGAGCTTGCTTCCAAACCACATAGCCTACACTGCACATCGGGACAAAAGCTACTTTCTCCCAGCATTACCTGAGCTTCACGGAATTATATGGTGCTTGAGAAATTAAGCTATTTGATCCTTGAGTATCAGAAGCTGCATCTGGAAAAGGCTCATGGTCTGGTAATGTTTGCTACAGTGCTACAGCTGCCAGATGGGAATATAATCAACTCCAATTTCCTAACTTGTTACTTCCTAACTCGAGTGTTAGACTAAACTATTAAACAACAACTACATTTTAACATTTACTGAAGAAAATGCAAGTTGTGCAGTCTAGTAAAAAGTCACCACCACAATGTTAGGGTGTTGTGGGTGGTTGCTAGGGCATTGTTAGGAAGTTACTTACTGGCCCAGTAAGTCAAAAGAAGCCACCCCTTAAATTCTCTATGATATTGTAGTCCAATAGACCATTTCAAGGGAAGTACAGGTCTCTGCAGAACAATAATGGGCATTTCTCAATCTGTGGGTGTTTTCAAATGGGGATGGGTGTTTTTCAACTATCCGATGAAAGTAGGGAATCTCAATGTAGTAGGCAAATCGTGTAGCAGTTGAAGAACACCCATCCTGGTTTGAAAACGCCCAATGATTGGAAACGCCTATTTTTGTTCTGCAGAGACACGAGTCTCTTTCAAAGACTATTCGTCGGTTTAAGGAAGTCGGTTTCCTGATAGTTTCAAACTTATTCAAAACAACAGCGGGAGTCGCTTCATTCATAGTGACTTTAACATGATTAATGTTAACATTAACACGATTGTCATAAAATGTCATTATTAAAATGAGGCTCATGTTGTAAAGTGTCTGGATGCTCCCTGGATGCCTGGAACTAACGGAAATTGAAGTGTTTAGATCTCCAAAAAAGCAACTGCTAATGGACACATAAACCGCTGCAATGAAGCGAGACGGCTGGATACGTGCAGCTAACAACTGTAGCACACATATTATCTCTGGTAGGTGAACGACATTTTTTCCAACTTTGGAAAAAATTTGATACGTTTGTATCTTATGTATCTTTGTAAGTTTGATAGAGCTCTAAAAGTGACTAGATTACTCCCATTATAATGAATGAAGCTGTGCAAGGAATTTACATTTAGTCATATAGCAGACGCCTTTATCCAAAATGAATTACAAATGAGGAACATAAGAAATCCTTATCCTTATCTTGTCCGCAGGTCACGCATCTTGTCTACAGGTCACGCAGACAGCTTCATTGAACAGCTTCACTGATTATAACAGGAGCGATCCAATCACATTAATCTAGAACATCCTGCTACAATTCAAATGGGCTCTCCAGGAAGAGCACTTGAAACTGCAGTGCCTTTCACATGTTTGCATTAAACATGAGCGATGAGAAGAGAAAGTGTGAAATGTGATAGACAAATCATGAGGTAGAGATGGCCAAGACAGACTAGAGAGAAAGAATGAGGCAAAAAGAAGAGATTCTAATAAAAACTGCAGGCTGATAAAGGTTTTGAACCATGTTTGTCATAACAGTTGTTTGACACTGTAATGAAGACTCTTGCGTGATCAGAGGTGTTAACGACAGACATGTGTTTGCCTTCAGTGAGGGTCACTCACCAGTCACAGCTGCTCCGGTGCCCACATTCATTTCGTTCTCATCATCAAACTCAATGCGCACGCCTTTGCCATTCCCAGCAGACACGCCGCAACCACCGCTGCGACACAGGGAGATTGGCACCACGCCGTAGACATACGCCAACATGATGGGCACTCCAATCCCTACATAAATGCACATTATAACATGTTACAAAATACTAACTTTATAGCAGTACAACCACATTTACACTGGATAGCAGATTGCCAACTAGATTTACATTTCCTCAAGTAAATACCAGTGCTTGCAAAGTAGCAACAGAAAAGTGTTACATTTTAAACCATAAATCTACTGCTGTAATTTCAGTCATAAAGTGACTTAGTAAGCAAAAAAGGATGAAAAAGGAAGTTTAAGAGCCTGCTTACCGACAGTGACAGCAGCAACCACTGGAGACACAATCACTGACAGCGTCACGCCGCCTGCTATCACCAGGTTCCTTTTGTGCTTGGAGATGTCCTTACCCTCATAACGATTATGAATCTGAAGCACATGGATTCAAAGAATGATTACAAGCATCGGTCTCACTCCTCATACACATTTATCACTCTATCTAGATTTAATTACACTTTAGTTATTCATGACACAGTTGTGCTCAAAAGTTTGCATACCCTTGGTAATATATGTACCATTTTTAAAGAAAACATGAGTGAGCAGGCAAAACACATTTCTTTTATTTCTTATGGGATTCATATTCAACTGTAGGTTATAACAGAATGGCACAATCATAAAACAAAACATGGTAACAATGAAAAAAATGAAATGACCCCTGTTCAAATGTCTGCATACCTTAGTTCTTAATACTGTGTATTGCCCCCTTTAGCATCAATGACAGCATGCAGTCTTTTGTAATAGTTGTCTATGAGGCCCCAAATTCTTGCAGGTGGTATAGCTGCCCATTCGTCTTGGCAAAATGCCTCCAGGTCATGCAAAGTCTTTGGTCGTCTTGCATGAACCGCACGTTTGAGATCTCCCCAGAGTGGCTCGATGATATTAAGGTCAGGAGACTGTGATGGCCACTCCAGAACCTTCACCTTTTTCTGCTGTAACCACTGGAGGGTCAACTTGGCCTTGTGCTTAGGGTCACTGTCGTGCTGGGAAGTCAAAGAGCGTCCCATGCGCAGCTTTCGTCCCATGCGCTGCATTCATCTTGCCATCAATTTTTACAAGATTCCCCATGCCTTTAGAGCTCACACACCCCAAAAACATCAGTGAGCCACCACCATGCTTCATGTTGGGGATGGTATTCTTTTCACTATAAGCCTTGTTGACCCCTCTCCAAACATAGCGCTTATGGTTGTGACCATAAAGCTCTATTTTGGTCTCTTCACTCCAAATTACAGTGTGCCAGAAGCTGTGAGGCGTGTCAAGGTGTTGTCGGGCATATTGTAACCGGGTTTTTTTTTGTGGCACTGGTGCAGTAAAGGCTTCTTTCTGGCAACTCGACCATGCAACTCATTTTTGTTCAAGTATCATCATATTGTGCTCCTTGAAACAACCACACCGTCTTTTTCCAGAGCAGCCTGTATTTCTCCTGAGGTTACCTGTGGATTTTTCTTTGTATCCCGAACAATTCTTCTGGCAGTTGTAGCTGAAATCTTTCTTGGTCTACCTGACCTTGTCTTGGTATCAAGAGATCCCCAAATTTTCAACTTCTTAATAAGTGATTGAACAGTACTGACTGGCATTTTCAAGGCTTTGGATATCTTTTTATATCCTTTTCCATCTTTATAAAGTTCCATTACCTTGTTACGCAGGTCTTTTGACAGTTCTTTTCTGCTCCCCATGGCTCAGTATATAGCCTGCTCAGTGCATCCATGTGAGAGCTAACAAACTCATTGACTATTTATATATAGACACTAATTGCAATTTAAAAAGTCACAAGTGTGGGCAATTAAACTTTAATTGCCATTTAAACCTGTGTGTGTGTTTCCTTGTGTGTCTGTAACAAGGCCAAACATTCAAGGGTATGTAAACTTTTGATCAGGGCCATTTGGGCGATTTCTGTTATCATTATGATTTAAAAAGGAGCCAAACAACTATGTGATGATAAATGGCTTCATATGATCACTATCCTTAAATAAAAGAACAGTCATATTTTCAAAATCAATGCCAAAATTTCACGATTTCTGCCAGGGTATCCAAACTTTTGAGCACAAATGTTAATTTAATTGGCTGTAATTACAAGAGTCTCTTAAATATCAAACAGGGCTGTGTGTGATGAGACATTTAGGTCATATAATTTCCCAATTCAAAGCTCAGTTAGAATTTGGGTCAGATAAACAGACCATTACAGAAATCCCTTCCTAATGAAATTCAGATTGTACTGTGCATATTTAAAATGTTATTAATCATTGTACAAGTGACCCAGTTTACAGTGGGTTAACCTGGTTCACAGAGACAAGCTGCACATTAAGCCACACATATCTTAATCCAAAAATCAGTACTGAAAAAAATTCAACACTCTATAAATGTTCCCTGCTAAAAAAAAAAAAAAAAAAAAAAAAGGTAAAATCTCAGCTATTTCTATAGTGATTAAAAAAGCACCAGTTCTATGAGGGTTTATAAAAAGTAACTGTTTTTTCAGGCAGTTTAAATAAGGGCCTTTATTATCCTTGTCATAAAAAAAAAAGAATCTCAAGAAACCGGTTTACAAAGAGAAATCGCCTGACGTCTATTTTTCCTCAGTGTAACCCACTCAATTTGATTAAAGACATAATCTAAAGAATTGTGTCGACAAGTTGCGAATCGTGTGATTTTATTTGCACTTGTTCTATATGGTGACAGGAAGAAAATTCTGGAGTATTTGCATGTCATTTGTTTTGTATTGTAATGAGTTACGGCCAAATATATTTGGAATCACAAATATGCAAACATTTAAGACGGAGCGCTTTGCGTTTATAAAGCTCATTATAAATGAACCACACAGAAAATGGTCTGAGTTTGTTTGGAGTGCTCACATGCAGGTCAAAACAGTACCAAAGGAGATGCATGAACTTTCATTTCTTAACCGCATATGCCAAACTCTCAAGCTGGCTTGAAGACCACTGATGCTGCACATCTTGAGATTAACATTCAGTAAAACTTGCAAGCCCAGTCCAAAACTGAACATTTTTTGGTTATTTTTTATATAATAATAATATAACTAAATTATTGCGTATGTAACATAATTTTCTGGACAGGTCAACATGCCATTCTATGCTAAAAAGGAAAAACATCCTGATATGACATAAGGCTAATAAGAACCTGAATTAAACTACCTCTTTTCTCAACATTCACACACTGGGCCACCCACCTTTCTCCCCACATAAACAGGAATCCCGATGACCATTGCAGGTATGGCGATGCCAGCAATCAGTGCAATGCCAACTGGAGCACCTACGAGTGTGCCCAACTGCCACAGGATCTTCTTCTTCCTACTCCATGGCTTTTTACCCCAGAACGTGCACCCTGAAGGACTATGACAGGAACAGACAAATAAGCATCAAACTTAACTGTACTTCACCAATCATATAGAGACAATAAAGAGATTACTTTTCGTTTGTGTGATTTGGCACGTACAAATTGAAGTCTCACAATATCTGTATCATAGTTACTGTGATGTGTCGGTAATACTCAGTTGTGTTCAGCAAACCAACCTTAAGTAGTGCAGGTCTGAGATCTCCTTCATGCATAGCCAGCAGAACTCACAGCCACAAACAGCGCAGGTCATGTGATTACAGCTCCCATCGTTCATCTTAATGATGTAGGCCGCACAGCGGGGACATGGCTTTATATCATCAGCTTTAGAATTCACAGACACATCTGTTTACAACAACTCTCTTGACATGAGGCACGAGATTTATGCTGCATTCCATTTAAAATCACATGTGGAATCATGCTGTTTCATAACATTCATCCATGACAGCATTCCACTGTTTTATCATTAGGAAATGTAGGAACTTAGAAAAAATAGAATGCATCAACAAGTCAATGTTTATAATTAACTGTATTTCTGTGCTGACATGTTTGCGTAATGACATACACCCACATCTTTGCAAAATCACAGTTATGGATTCCCACACAAGTTTCCAAGATGCAAAGTGGCATGAGATTGTAAGAGGTGTGTGTGTGTTTGTGTGGTGGGCTTACCTGCAGCTCCGCTCTCCTGGCTGTAGCTGAGTGAAGATGATCTGAAGGGTCTCAGTCTGAGACTCTGGGCTCTCTGCTGTCGGGCGGCGTCACAGGTCTGGTTGGGGTGCCACAGCTGTTTACAGTGGTAACAGAATTCAGTTCCACAGCCCTCACGACCACATGTGATCTTTGGACAGCTGGCACAACCGAAGGCAATGACTGCATACCTGTCAGTTTAAACACAGACCAAAACACTCGGAGCTGAAAGGATTGCAGGTGTATAGCTGTTAATGTACTAGCATACATGCATGCAAATATACTCATATTGCTAAATATCCTGAATTGCTACTGAATCTACACAGTTACACCTATAGAGTCATCCAATTCATGTAAATGACTCTTATTATACCGTTCTTCGAATGACTCACTCGCATGTCATCGGTTTGTAACGGTCCAAAGAGTGACTCGCTAAATAATAACAGTAATTTGTAAAATAGAAAAATAATATGTGGTGGATTCAAAAACAGAATCCTTTAGAAAACCCTGCAGGAAAATAGTACCAACATAAGTGGATGTTGATAGTCTGATCACTCTAGACTAATTGCCCTGTTCATCAGAAATGATGGCATCATTAATTACAGGCAGCCCTGGACATTCTCAACTGATCATTAATAATGAGAACCCGTTCAACAAAGCTGGTTTGTTCTTGTCCGAAGGGCTGATGGTTGATGGCAAGTCACAAGGGACAGATGGAGTGATCTGAGAAACTGATGACAAGATCACAATCTTAATATCTCAATTCTCATTGTATTCATTTTCAGCTTGATTTAGTCTGAGGGATATTTCTTGCAGAAAAGATGCATAAGTGCCTCTGACAGTCCACATAATGACTACATAAGTTGAAAACAGTTCATGAAAATCTGCTTTCATGTTTATCATTACAGGATATTATGAAAACCTTATAAAAGATCTTTATGTTTGAGTGTGCTTGTGGAATTATCCACAACTTAGATCAACACAAAAGAAGCAACAAACTCTTGGTGCACACTAGATGTCATTGGGTCAACTGTGAGTTTTCTATCTGAGAAAAGCCTCCATTGCATCTACTTCCACGAATAAGAGCTGTCTTTGTTATAAGAGCTGTCCATATTCCTGCATCACTCATGACAGTGTAAGAGTACACGCAATACTTAAGACAAGAGACACCCCCTGTTTGATTTACAAAAAACCCTAACCAAATACGCCTATGTCAAAATGAGGACTGTGACAGCAAAACAAGAAAAAAAAAGTAAACACAAAGAAAGTGGCATGTGCTACACAGTTTGAAATAGCCTATGACACAAATCCTTTGCATGGAATAATATGGATTTTTATGGAAGAAAATTGAGGAAACCTGGATACAGTTTTCCAAGACGGCACATTCTCAGCAAGCAGTACAACAATGAAGGATCAGTACAACCCACTCTGTCTGAAGCTTTGTCTACATCTACTTTGTTACACTAACATTTGAAAACCAGAAAGTCCAAATACTTTTGTCTTCATTTTGAACAGCATATGTGTTGTTTCATCATTTAAAAAAACAAACTTGTGCAAATTTTTGTGCTTGAAAAGTGTGCTTGTGCCATCTTTCTTTAATCTCAATCGACATTATTTGTGGAATAATGTTAATTACAACAGAAAATAATTTAGACTTTAGATTTTGGGAGGGTTGAAAGGCAGAAATGTTTTTAAGGTCGTTTTAGGGTTTATGGTGTTACATCGTCATGGTAACTAAGTTGGATACAACTTTACACAGAAAAAATAAGTAAGGAAAAGACGGTTGTTATCGTAAAATAAACCTAGACAGAGTGATCAAGACCCTGGCCTGTATCACCCAGGCCTGAAGGGGTTTATTTTGCGATAACAGCTGTCTGACTGTACATTATCCCGCTTATTGCGCTACTACTAACAAAATAAATACATACATGGACATTTTTTATTTATTTAATTTTGTTGTTGATTTTTTCCCCTTTTCTCCCCAATTTGGCATGCCCAATTCCCAATGTCCTCTAAGTCCTCATGGTGGCATAGTTGACTCGCCTCAGTCCGGGTGGTGGAGGATGAATCTCAGTTGCCTCCGCGTCTGAGATAGTCAATTTGCGCATCTTATGTTATTGAGCGCGTTACCGCGGAGACCTAGTGTGGAGGCTCACGCTATTCCCACGGCATCCACACACAACTCACCACAAGCCCCACCGAGAGCAAGAACCACATTATAGTGACCACTAGGAGGTTAACCCAATGTGACTCTACCCACCCTAGAAACCGGGCCAACTGGTTGCTTAGGAAGCCTGACTGGAGTCACTCAGCACGCCCTGGATTCGAGGTTACGCTGACTACCACACCTGGAGGCGCCTTTACTTGCTGAGATACCCAGGCCCCATACATGGACATTTTTATGGATTTCCATTGAAATTATGTAATTATGTGAGAAGAAATAGATGAACAGCTGAAATCAGACCTCCAGTTTGAGTCAGAGTTCTGTTGGTGTTGGTCAACGTGGGTGCAGTCTTGTAAATTTTCTCTGAAGGGGGGCTTACTGTCCAAGTCTTTGAAAATCACTGGCTTACGTCTTTTGAAACAGTGAATACTTTAATGTTTACGAATTGGCCCCATTCACAATGCACCAATAATCATGGCACAGTCCAAATCACTGAGATCACATTTTTAACTCATTCTAATGGTTGATGTTAACATTAACTGATGCTCCTGACCCGTATTTGCACGATTTTATGCACTGCGGCCACACGATTGGCTGATTAGATAATCACATGGATGATTGTTGGTGCCAGACGAGCTGGTTTGAGTATTTCTGTAACTGCTGATCTCCTGGGATTTTCACATACAACAGTTTCTAGAGTTTACTCAGAATGGTGCCAAAAACAAAAAAACATCCAGTGAGTGGCAGCTCTGTGGATGGAAACGCCTTGTTGATGAGAGAGGTCAACAAAAAATGGCCAGACTAGTTCAAACTGACAAAGTCTACGGTAACTCAGATAACCCCTCTGTACAATTGTGGTAAGAAGAATATCATCTCAGAATGCTAATGTGATCTCAGTGATTTAGACTGTGGCATGATTGTTGGTGCCAGAAGGGCTGGTTTGAGTATTTCTGTAACTGCTGATCTCCTGGGATTTTCATGTGCAACAGTCTCTAGAGTGTATAGAGAATGGTGCGAAAAAAAAACATCCAGCGAGCAGCAGTTCTGTGGGCGAAAATGGCTTGTTAATGATGGAGGTCAGAGGATAATAGCCAGAATGGTCCAAGCTGACAGGAAGGTGACAGTAACCCAAATAATCACACGTTACAACAGTGCTATGCAGAAAAGCATTTCTGAAAGTAAAACACATCGAACATTGAGGCAGATGGGCTAGAGTACAAGAAGACCCCTCCGGGTACCACTACTGTCAGCTAAGAACAGGAAACTGAGGCTGCAGTGGGTACAGGCTCACCAAAACCAGAACGTAAACGATTGAATAAAAAAAAGATAAAAAAAAATAAATAATAAAATCGCCTGGTCTGACTGCGACATGCAGATGGTAGGCCCACTGCAGCCTCAGCTTTCTGTTCTTGGCTGGCAAAAGTGGAACCCGAAGTGGCCTTCTACTGTTGTAACCCATCCAACTCAAGGTTCGATGTGTTGTGCTTTGTCCACTGTAACAAGTCAAAGTAAATTTTTGTGGTAATCAACATTATGCCACAAATGCTGTCGATTGAGCTTAACTTGTATTGAACCCAGAATATTCCTTTAAATTACTGAGTTTCTACAATTTTAATAGTCTTGGGTGTTAAAACTTCAGCTCGATAGCTGGTTTGCATGCATCCCATGTCTGACCCTACACCATAAATGCTTTCAGCACAATACACAAGTCCCTTTCAGACCAACCATGCAGTCAACGTGTAACAACACACACTAGACCAGCCATCACAAATCAATGTAACTGCAATACCAAATTTCATCTCACTTTACATGAGGTGTCCACCTATCCATTTCCCAGGAACATCTCTATGATGGTCCCTCAAAACAGGTAAGCCTTACAATCACCATTAAAATACACCTTGATACCTTTAAAATATATGATATAAACACAGTACAATTTACTACTAATCACAGCAACTAACCTGCCATGACATGTTCCCCTTTTAAAGATAGTACCTGGTCTTGCCTTACAGTCTTGTTGGTTTACTTACAAATAATCTATCATTTAATTTCAGTTTACAACCTGGAGAAAAGTTATTGTCACACACAACAAGCACATTCTTCTAAGTGAGTGGTATAATGTTGCCTGCTGGGAAAATAAACAAATGTAAATTATTGCCCAAACAAGGACAAGAGAAAATGGGCAGCTCAAAAGGTCGTGTTATCATTGAAAACCAGGGCACAGCTGGGTGTAGATCTGTGCAGAGATGAGTGCATAGCATGACAAGATATGCTTGCCAGGCTCTCCACTGGCCTGATAAAAGATTCTATTCAGGACGTCCGATTAGGTGAGTTATGAAGTAGTATGTGTCTACAGAGGGTCCTGCAGTATTTAATTATATTTCAACATTTATGCACATTTCTACTTACTACCCAGTGCCTATGTTTAGTTTTGTTCAGTGGTGTTTTTTTCTACATCTTGAGTAACGAAAGATGAAAAATAAAACCAATAAAGGACATAACGCAAAGACATCGCAACAGCGGCCTGCTGCAGCTCATCCGCCCTCGGCCCAGAGTGATTCAGCAGCCAGCCCGGATGAGCAGACTGTGCTCATGACGAATCTGAATGTCAATATGGCCCTTAAAGCTGAAATAATTTCATCGCTTCATAGTGAACTGGCAGAAATATTTTGCTCTGAGTTACGGTCCATGCTGGGAGATGACTTCACGACCATTAAAAGTGAGCTACAGGCCATGAAAGAGGAATATTCTAACAGTATGGTCACGTGCAGGCTGACATGTCAACTCTGAAAAGTACGGTTAAGGATAAGGAACAGTCTCTTCCTGACGATATCACCATACTACAAGAGAAAGTGGAGTCTCTTTCTGTGGCCTTGGTAAAACTGGAAGTGCAAAGACCTGGAAGCCAGATCTCGCCGTAACAATATAAGGATTATTGGAGTTCCAGAGGATAGGACCTCTACTGCCTCCGTGGCTACCAAGCTACTAAAGGAGGCACTTAATTTTGACAAAGACATAATGATCGACAGATCGCATCACACATTGCAGCCAAAGCCCAAACCGGAGGAGCGACCACAAGCCATTGTGGCAAGATTGCATTATCACTCGGATTGTGTTGCCATTCTACGTCGGGCTAGGGAGATGAGACAGTTCAAAGTCTCTATGAGAATAAACATTTTCCCAGATCTCACTGCAAAGACTGCTCGAGCCCGATAAGTATTCAACGATGTTCGCCTGCAACTTCGCAAAATTCCTGGGGTCAAGTTTGGATTTCTTTATCAGGCTAGGCCGCGTGTTACTTAAAATGGTGTGGAGAAGCTGTTTAACACCAGATCTGGCTAAAATTTATGTCAGTTCCTTACTATTCCGTGAGAATGAGTCAGATGAATGTTTAAATGCGTCATGTACATGGAGTGAGTTAGCCCTTTGACATTATGTTTTGGGCATTGGACTACTGCAAATGGGACACTCTTCACATATTTTTATGGTTATAATAGTGTCTCACGTTCAAACGATATCTTATGTGTTCAGTGTCTAATTATGTGTCAAATATGGTTATTGTTATCTTGTTTTCTGCATAAGTGCCTTGTTAATGGCTGAGCTGGGTTAAAGTGCTTTTGTTTAAATATCTGATCTAAGATATTAAATATATCTATGCTTTTTTATTGGACTATATATTCTGCAGATCTCCGTCCTCTGTTCGAGGTTCTCTAGTCATAAGCACTAAGTGTAGGGGATGGCTCCATTTGGAGTCGGCACAGAGGTTTGCATCGTTTGGGGATGCGGATATTGAATGTGCGGGGGTTTGTTTGTTCTGATGGTTTTTTTTTCTTCTTTCTTATTCCTTTCTCTTGTTTTGCCCCTTCTCTGTTATGTTTATTCTCTTCTTTTATTTTCTGTCTTACAGGAGGTTATATATTTTTCTCATTTTGAGGGGTTTGGGATAGTAAAGTAAATGGCTAATACTCATGGTAATTTGTGTAACCCAGACTGCTCCACAGTTAGGTTTCTAACTTGGAACATTAAAGGTATGGGTAACCCTGTCAAAAGATCAAAGATATATTCACATCTGAAAAGATTAAATACTGATATCGTTTTTTTTTTTTTTTTACAGGAGACATTTGAGAAACCAAGATCATTTGAAGCTTAAGTGCCCTTGGGTAGGTGAAACTTTTCACTCAAATTTTATTCTAGAGCCATAGGGGTTGTGATAATTAATACAAGAGTCCAATTTTCCTCCACTAAGGTAATAGCTGATAAGAATGGAAGGTATTTGATTATTGAAGGCATGTTATCACAAAATCCTGTGCTCCTCATCAATGTATACGCACCAAATTTAGATGATCCAGATTTTATAAACCGATTATTTGAAATTCTTCCCTCCCTAAATAGCCACTTGCTGATATTTGCTGGAGATCTTAATTGTGTGATCGATTCTACCCTGGATCCCTCCAGTCCCGGACAGTAACACCAGTAATCCATGTCTAATAGTAGAGTTTATGTCCAGGAATGGTTGCGTTGATCCATTTTATAACCCTCAAGCTAAGGTATTTTAGTACATCAGTCGTACTAATCCCTTTTCTCCCCATTTGGAATGCCCAATTGCCACTACTTAGTAGGTCCTCATGGTGGCGTGGTTACTCACCTCAATCCGGGTGGTGGAGGACAATTCTCAGTTGCCTCCACTTCTGAGACAGTCAGTCTGTGCATCTTATCACGTGGCTCACTGTGCATGACACCGCAGAGACTCCTAGCATGTGGAGGCTCATGCTACCCTCCACGATCCACGCACAACTTACCACGCGCCCCATTGAGAGCGAGAACCCCTAAGCGCGATCACAAGCAGGTTACCCCATGTGACTCTACCCTCCCTAGCAACCGGGCCAATTTGATTGCTTAGGAGACCTGGCTGGAGTCACTCAGCATGCCCTGGATTCGAACTCGCAACTCCAGGGGTGGTAGACAGCGTCAATACTCGCTGAGCTACCCAGGCCCCCCACTGATTATTTTTTTTTTTATAGATAGTTCTCTAATTCCTAAAGTAACATCTGCTTCTTACCATGCCATTGTAATTTCTAATCATGCCCCTCTCAGTGTAGACATCCAGCTGTCTGTGCGGCCTCGATATTCATCGTCATGGAAGTTAAACTCTTCTTTTGTTTGATGAAGAATTAATTGATTTTATTTCAATCTCAGTTGATAATTTCATAGCTACAAATCAGGATGGTGTGGTTTCTTATTCACTACTGTGGGAAACACTTAAAGCATACCTTCAGGGATAGATTATTTCTTATTACGCAAAGTTAAATAGACTTCATACTGCCAGAATACGAGAGCTCACCTCTGATATTTTCCAAATTGACCAGCAGCTGGCCAATTCCCTTCACAGTATCAGCTTAAAAGCCATCTAGATCTGCAAGCTGAACTCGATCTTATCCTGACAACTGATGCCAAGCAGCTTTTATCGCACTCTCTTAGTTCTTATTATGAATATGGCAATAAAGCTATTCAGTTTCTAGCACACCAGTTAAGATGTCAGGCAGCCAGTCGACTGATCCCTCAGATTCAGGATTCATCTGGTAATTTGGTATCTGATCCTGAAGGTATTTATAACATTTTCAAATCTTTCTATTCCACTCTATATACATCTGAATCTCCATCTGACACTCATGATATGACCTCTTTTTTAAAGAATTTAAATGTCACCACAATTGACTCAGTTGTTGAAAAAGATTTTGAAGCTCCTTTAGACATTAGAAATTACACAGGCAATTAAAATGATGCAAAGTAACAAATTTCCAGGGCCCGATGGCTTTCCTGTCGAGTTTTTTAAAGAAATTTCAGATTAAATTGTCCCCATTACTTTTGTCTGTGTATACGGAAGCCCTAGAGCGAGGCTCCTTACCAGAGACGCTTACACAAGCATCCATAATTCATCTTCTATAAAAGGATAAGGATCCAAAGTCTTGTAGTTCCTATAGGTCACTCTCACTATAAAATGCAGATGCCAAGATTTTAGCCAAAGTATTGGTTTTTTGGCTTGAAAAGACACTTCCAAATATTATATCTGAGAAGCAAACTGGTTTTATCAGAGGGAGAGTTATTTTCACTCTTCTAAATATAATTAATTCCAAACATTCTTCAACAACTCCTGAGGTTGTAATTTCACTCAACGCAGAAAAACTGTTTGACCGAATAGAGTAGGAGAATCTTTTATCTATTTTGGAAAAATTCTGCTCTTTTTCTAGTTATAAAATAAATCTTCATAAGAGTGAGTTCTACAGTCAGATGTTCCATTCAGTTGTCAGATGTTCCACTCAAATTAAGTAGATCTGGATCCAGGTACCTTGGCATCAATATCACTAGATCCTACCTTCTCTTTTATCTGCTAATTTTTCCCCTTTGTTGGACCAGACTTAAGTCTGACTTTCAAAGATGGAGCAATTTACCTTTATCATTGATAGGTAGAATTAATGTGATGAAAATGTCTTGCCTAAATATATTTTCTTCTTTCAGTGCATTCCCTTGTTTCTCCCTAATCACTTTAAAATCTATTGATCAAATTGTTATAAATGTTTTGTGGAATGGTAAAGTGCCCAGAATTCAGAAATCATTGCTTCAAAGATGTCAGCTCAGAGGTGGGCTGTCTCTACCCAATTTTAAGTTTTATTATTGGTCAGAAAATATTCACAAGCTTACATTTTGTTTCTGTTCATCCAGTGCCCCATGGTGTAGACTGGAGGCAAACTCATGTATAGCTACCTCTTTGTTGGCTTTGCTTACTTCACCCTTACCCTGTAATCCTTCTCACTTTACACAGAATCCAGTAATTTTATATACCCTTCGGATTTGGTGCCAGTTCAGGCGACATGTCAAATTTTGCTTCTGCCTCTGTATTAATGCCATTACTCGAGAACCATATGTTTCCTCCATCTCTTACAGATTCTGTTTTTAGGCTGTGGCATGCGAAAGGTTTAATATTTTTTCAAGACCTGTATCAGGATAGCTCTTTTTGTAACTTTGCACAGCTGTCTTCTGAATTGGATTGCCAGTATCCCATCTGTTTCAGTTTTTACAGATTAGATATTGCTCCGTTTTTCTTTTTCCAAATTTCCCCTCTTCACCCCCTAAGCAAGTCTGGGAAGATTTTCTGCAGCTTAATCCTCACCACAAGTCACTAATTTCAAGAATTTATGGTCAACTTTTAGATTTAGATGACTGCTTTCTTAACAAAACTAAAAGTGTGAGAGTGTGAACTGTGAAAACTTTGAAGAGGAATGGTCGGTAGGTGCATTGGACAGAATACGTACTAGTACAATATGTGATCGACTTGGTCTCATTCAGTTTAAAATATTACACAGAGTTCATTTTTCAAAGGCCCGGCTATCTGAAATTTATTCTACTATAAAGGACAGATGTGATTGGTGTCATGCATCTCAGTGTAATTTGTCATATGTTTTGCTTGACATATGCTGCGAGGTTAATTATTTTACAATTATGTCTGTAGTGCTCAAAGTTAGTATTGATGTTTGTCCTGCTATTGCAATTTTGGGGTTCTAACTCTAAGAAATTGGATATGTTCGCATTTACCTCTTAGCTAGGCATAGTATTTTATTCTACTGGAAAACTAACAAGCCTCCAACTATATCTCAATGGCTTGTAGATATCATGTTCTTTCTTAAACTGGAAAAAATGTGATGTTCTAGGAAAAGTAATTCAGGTAAATTTCTTAATAAATGGCATTCTTTTATAACTTATTTTAAATCTCTTAAAACCCTGACTCCTGTCTAATCTTTCTTCTTCCCTTCTTTTGTTTAATTTTTTTTTCTCTCTCTCTCTTTTCTTAGTGGGCATGTTTTTTTCTCCTCTATTACAGTGGGGGTGCGTTGTGATGGGTGTATACTGTATGTTTATGTATTTGTATTTATACATGTGTATTTTTGTATATACAATATTTGTATAATACTGATTATTTTGCAATAAAAAAATGTGAACATAAAAGATTATATTCAAACTGACAGTGTCACCAGTGCCAGACCTCCAAAAGCACTGACCACAACACAATACTGTTGCTTTGGCTTGTGCTAGCTTCAGATGACATACCAATTTGCCTCAGAGTCTGAGCATAAAGAGGTTCAACAAGGGAAAAGGCTGAATTCCTGAACAAGTGCAAAAAAGTAAATGACAGAATTTGTACTGTATTTTTGGGTGAACAATCCATTCAACCAATTGCACTGTTTATCTCTGTTATATCACTTTTTGCCAACATAATCAATTACACTCCAACAGTCAAGGTAGGGGAGTCATTTATAAATAACACACAAACACAAAGGCCACAACCTATTCAAGACTCACATGCCAAAGCAAACACCCAACAAATGTGCAAATACACACAGACACAGCAGCTGTGCCAACACACAAAGCAGCTGTGACAACATTCACAGCCAGGTAGTTAAACCCATAGCCACTATTTAGACTTAGCTGGGAAAAAATATGTCATGGAAACCCAGACTCTCGTCGTGCTGCTGTGGCAACAGGATGTGTTGAGTGTTGTATTGATGACATAATGCAACAGTATCAAATATATAACGTTTTGATAATGAAAATTTACTGCATCGATAATAGAATACAAAAGTTCTATATACTGATTAGAATTACAATACAATGCATCCAGAAAGTATTCACAGCGCTTCACTTTTTCCACATTTTGTTATGTTACAACCTTATTCCAAAATGGATTAAATTCATTATTTTCCTCAAAATTCTACAAACAATACCCCATAATGACAACGTGAAAGTAGTTTGTTTGAAATCTTTGCAAATTTATTAAAAATAAAAAACGAAAAAAAATCACATGTACATAAGTATTCACAGATTTTGCCATGACACTCAAAATTGAGCTCAGGTGCATTCTGTTTCCACTGATCATCCTTGAGATGTTTCTACAACTTGATTGGAGTCCAGCTGTGGTAAATTCAGTTGATTGGACATGATTTGGAAAGGCACACACCTGTCTATATAAGGTCCCACAGTTAACAGTGCATGTCAGAACACAAACCAAGCCATGAAGTCCAAGGAATTGTCTGTAGACCTCCGAGACAGGATTGTATCGAGGCACAGATCTGGTGAAGGGTACAGAAAAATTTCTGCAGCATTGAAGGTCCCAATGAGCACAGTGGCCTCCATCATCTGTAAATGGAAGAAGTTTGGAACCACCAGGACTCTTCCTAGAGCTGGCCGCCTGGCCAAACTGAGCGATCGGGGGAGAAGGGCCTTAGTCAGGGAGGTGACCAAGAACCCGATGGTCACTCTGACAGAGCTCCAGCGTTTCTCTGTGGCGAGAGGAGAAACTTCCAGAAGAACAACCATCTGTGCAGCACTCCACCAATCAGGCCTGTATGGTAGAGTGGCCAAACGGAAGCCACTCCTCAGTAAAAGGCACATGACAGCCCACCTGGAGTTTGCCAAAAGGCACCTGAAGGACTCTCAGACCATGAGAAACAAAATTCTCTGGTCTGATGAAACAAAGATTGAACTCTTTGGCCTGAATGGCAAGCGTCATGTCTGGAGGAAACCAGGCACCGCTCATCAGCTGGCCAATACCATCCCTACAGTGAAGCATGGTGGTGGCAGCATCATGCTGTGGGGATGTTTTTCAGCGGCAGGATCTGGGAGACTAGTCAGGATTGAGGGAAAGATGAATGCAGCAATGTACAGAGACATCCTTGATGAAAACCTGCTCCAGAGCGCTCTGGACCTCAGACTGGGGCAAAAGTTCATCTTCCAACAGGACAACGACCCTAAGCACACAGCCAAGATAACAAAGGAATGGACAACTCTGTGAATGTCCTTGAGTGGCCCAGCCAGAGCCCAGACTTGAACCCGATTGAACATCTCTGGAGAGATCTGAAAATGGCTGTGGACCGACGCTGCCCATCCAACCTGATGGAGCTTGAGAGGTCCTGCAAAGAAGAATGGGAGAAACTGCCCAAAAATAGGTGTGCCAAGCTTGTAGCATCATACTCAAGAAGACTTGAGGCTGTAATTGGTGCCAAAGGTGCTTCAACAAAGTATTGAGCAAAGGCTGTGAATACTTATGTACATGTGATTTTTTTTCGTTTTTTATTTTTAATAAATTTGCAAAGATTTCAAACAAACTTCTTTCACGTTGTCATTATGGGGTATTGTTTGTAGAATTTTGAGGAAAATAATGAATTTAATCCATTTTGGAATAAGGCTGTAACATAACAAAATGTGGAAAAAGTGAAGCGCTGTGAATACTTTCCGGATGCACTGTAGACCTTATTCACTGTGAATAAGTGAATGTTTGGGGGGAGGGGTTTAATGTATATAATTGATTCCGTATTTTATGTTGTGTTTGTTTGTCTTATGAATGGAATCAATAAAAATTGTTAATAACAAAAAACAAACAAACAAAAAACACGCCGGACACGCAGTAAGCTCATCTGCATGCGATTTGCGGTGCTGCGTGTCCAGATGAGCGAGAGAAGTTGAGCCCTTCATCGCGCACGGGACACGCTGAACTCAGCAAAAAAAACAAACTGGAATGCAATCTAAACCAATTTATCTACACAACTGTTTTGCAATATAGGCTTTTATGAAGCAACATAAAATAATGTCACGAAAAAGATTAAAATTAAAAGTTACACAAGCAGTTCCGTATGCACAAACATATTCTGTTCAATAAATCTGACTGAATCCAGATGATCTAAGGTGGTTATTTTCAGCAAATTATCGTTTGAGTTATGTAAATGAATTACCATTTCGTGATTACTGTTTAAAAAATAGATTGCGATGCCCCACTTCCGATAAATATTCTTTAGTTTATGGCCATTATTACAGGTAAAACTCAATGTGGGAATCCAGAGAAATGTATTTACTGAATAAAACCGCAGGTCTGTCTGTATACTGTCAGTCAAAGCTCAATGTGAGTCTGCTGTTAAAGCCCCAGCTGCACGTCTCTTGCCAAACAGATGCAATAAAACACTTTGGCTTACCTGAGGGAGAAGAATCTCCGCATGTGAAATTATTACGTTTTTACTCAGTATGGAATTGAATGTCCAGATGCTTAAGGGCTTTTTACAAGGTACGTGGCAAGCGAAAACTTTTGCGATCTGCAGTATGTACTGTAGCACAAGCGCAGCAATGCCCACAACTGCTGCAGCTCAACGCGAGCGTGAAAAAAATTTAGGCTCTCTCACGTGAATACAGAATTTACAATTTTGGGTGAACAATTTCATTTTCCGCTCATATTCATATTCCGTGAATACTGTATTCCGTTTTGCATGCAAGTGATAGTAAAAAACAAAAACAAATAAAATGGCTTTTATAGCTCTATAAAATAGTTAAACCATATACATAACTTATCCTCAATTAACAAGATTGGTGGGCACTGGACAGACATTGTTTCTGAAAAGATAAAATATTTTATTTCCATGGCCTGTTTTCCCATATTTGAGTTCTAAACTAAAATGGGTAGATCATGTTGAACTACTTAAAGGAACAAGTAGATCTTGCATTTAAAAGGTTGGGTACACCTGGAGAAGCCAATCTCTGTCAACTTGAATACAGTATACATCTTTTTATATTATAGATCTGCTTTGGGTGGCTGTTGGCTTTAGATATTGTTTGCACAATTGTTTTGTTGTTGTTACTCAATCCTAAAATACATCAAAACTTAGGATAATGAATGCATTTCAGCCAAACATGGCTTCACCTCGACAACTTTATGCAATGTGAGTTACTAAATAATTTTTCAGATTACTCGATTAATCGTCAGAAAATGGTAGATTACTCGATTACCAAAATAATCGATAGTGACAGCCCTAGGTAAGACGATGTTTTTTCCTTTTGCTCTGATGCATGTTTAGAACAATAATTAGACAAGTTCAATGTCATTTGATTTTAAACCATTTCAAAATCAAAGCACCCCAAAGAGGCTACTTATCTGCAGCAGTGTGACTCCACGCACATGATAATATTTGCATTCATTGCCTCACGATGTGTGAAACTGCCCGTGCAGATCAAATTTACAGGTAGTGACAGTTTGATTATTTTTTTACTTTAATGCAAGATTTTATCATTTGAAGATGTATGTATTGTGCTATTTAGACTCATAGCTCAACAAGCATTTTATTTGCTGCTATTTTAAGTAGTGTTTGAGGAAATTCCATAACAATAAACATTCTTTATTCCCGCGTCCCAACTCCACAAGAAAAAATGATTAACTGTTCATGAAACCTCACGGTTAAACAAATGTTAAAAATGGTAACCGTGCACATCCCTAACATTTAGAGCAGAGCGAAAATATTGATTTTCCAATTAATTGCGATATTCATTTGAACAATACCATTATCGATTCTTAAAATCCTGAAATCAATCTTTTACTTTTAAAGTTTACCTTAGTTTTGTTGTATTGATTAAATTTGTTGTACTGATCTGTTGTATTGTTAAATAAATAGAAACTGAGCTGCATTGTTTGGGCCCCATTTGTAATTTTGTTCTTTTTTTATTCAAATTTTGCTTACACTTACCCACAGTCCGGAGCAGGGCACCAGCGGCAGTCAGGGTCGGCCACCAGCCATCGGCGCAGCATAAACTCTTCATACTTCTCCATGAGCACACGGTCGTTGAGTATCATGCGGATGTCGTGGGGGTTGAAGCGCTCCGAGCACTCCGGGCAGCTGATGTTGACCCTGCTCTCAGATATCTCTATACGCAGGTACTGTCGAAGGCAGTCAGCGCAGGACCGGTGGTGGCATGTCATGATGTCCGGGAACCGGTCTCGAGTGTGGCGCAGCAGGCACAGCGGGCACTCCAGCAGCTCAGAGGTGGAGGCTGACGATGAGGAGGATGAAGATGAGGTGGAGGCCACACCAGGCTCAGAAAGCGCAGAGGCGTGATCCTGCTGCTGGCACATCTCGGAATGCACGCTCTCCACACTGGCGATGCCATCCACTCCAGCGGTTAGAGCGCGTGACTTGCGGGATTTGGGGTCCCCACATCGACGGCGGAAGAGCGAGCGCAGCGAGAGGCGCCGCTTTTTAGGGGTCTTTCGTACGGAGGGCAGGCTGGCGGAGGCAGCGGCCGAGGGGAGGTCCCTCTCGGACCCCTGCTGCTGATGATGCAGGCTCATCACTCCAGAGGAGGCACTGTGGTTTCCAAAGGACTGGGGAGCTTCAATAGGGAGGGCAGGGGAGGAAGAGGTGGAGGGGGAGGGAGGGGAGAGAGAGGGAAGGGGGGACAGGGTTTTCAGAGGGGAGCGTGCGGCGTTAAGACATGGCGGTGAACTCTCTGCAAGCTGCTCCCTTGAGCCGGGCAGCTCAAGCTGGGCAGCACGGGTCAGTTTGGAGTCACCAGGCTGGACGTCCTCCTGATCTGTGGAAAACAGAAAAAAAAGAAAAAAATACAGGACCAGTGAGAAAGGACCAGACTGCAATTCCCAACAAACCAAGCCTATATGGGCAAATCTCGTAGCAATTTATTTTATTTTTTTTTTGCACATTTTTAGTCTTCATTAAGGTTGGGTGGTATTACTAAAATTCCACAAATCCTTTCAAGATTTTTCAGCCTTTTAATATTAGTAGGTATAGGCAGGTAATATTCAATACCTTTATTTATATACATGCTCTGAAATGGTTTAAAAGGGTGATATTTTTTTTCAATCAGAGGACAGATTATTTAAAAAAGCAAAAACAAAACATTGTTACCAAGTATAATTATAATGTTTAATGTAAGTACACACAAAATCTAGTTAAAGAATAAGCCATATTTTCTACACTGTTCATCACTAAATGAACACAAAGAATGACATTTATTAATTTTTATATATATATATATATATATATATATATATATATACACACACACACACACACACACACACACATACATACAGTGGTGTGAAAAAGTGTTTGCCCCCTTCCTGATTTCTTATTTTTTTGCATGTTTGTCACACTTAAATGTTTCAGATCATCAAACAAGTTTAAATATTAGTCAAAGATAACACAAGTAAACACAAAATGCAGTTTTTAAATGAAGGTTGTTATTATTAAGGGAAAACAAAATCCAAACCTACTTGGCCCTGTGTGAAAAAGTGATTGCCCCCTAAACCTAATAACTGGTTGGGCCACCCTTAGCAGCAACAACTGCAATCAAGCGTTTGCAATAACTTGTGATGAGTCTTTTACAGTGCTGTGGAGGAATTTTGGCCCACTCATCTTTGCAGAATTGTTGTAATTCAGCCACATTGGAGGGTTTTCGAGCATGAACTGCCTTTTTAAGGTCATGCCACAGCATCTCAATAGGATTCAGGTCAGGACTTTGACTAGGCCACTCCAAAGTCTTCATTTTGTTTTTCTTCAGCCATTCAGAGGTGGACTTGCTGGTGTGTTTTGGATCATTGTCAAACCCAAGTTCGCTTCAGCTTGAGGTCACGAACAGATGGCCAGACATTCTCCTTCAGGATTTTTTGGTAGACAGCAGAATTCATGGTTCCATTTATCACAGCAAGTCTTCCAGGTCCTGAAGCAGCAAAACAGCCCCAGACCATCACACTACCACCACCATATTTTACTGTTGGTATGATGTTCTTTTTCTGAAATGCGGTGTTACTTTTACGCCAGATGTAATGGGACACACACCTTCCAAAAAGTTCAACTTTTGTCTCGTCAGTCCACAGTGTATTTTCCCAAAAGTTTTGGGGATCATCAAGATGTTTTCTGGCAAAAATGACACGAGCCTTAATGTTCTTTTTGCTCAGCAGTGGTTTTCGTCTTGGAACTCTGCCATGCAGGCCATTTTTACCCAGTCTCTTTCTTATGGTGGAGTCATGAACACTGACCTTAACTGAGGCATGTGAGGCCTGCAGTTCTTTGGATGTTGTTGTGGGGTCTTTTGTGACCTCTTGGATGAGTCGTCGCTGTGCTCTTGGGGTAATTTTGGTCGGCCGGCCACTCCTGGGAAGGTTCACCACTGTTCCATGTTTTCGCCATTTGTGGATAATGGCTCTCACTGTGGTTCTCTGGAGTCCCAAAGCTTTAGAAATGGCTTTATAACCTTTTCCAGACTGATAGATCTCAATTACTTTCTTTCTCATTTGTTCCTGAATTTCTTTGGATCTCAGCATGATGTCTAGCTTTTGAAGATCTTTTGGTCTACTTCACTTTGTCAGGCAGGTCCTATTTAAGTGATTTCTTGATTGAGAACAGGTGTGGCAGTAATCAGGCCTGGGTGTGGCTAGAGAAATTGAACTTAGGTGTGATAAACCACAGTTATGTTTTAACAGGTGGGGCAAACACTTTTTCACACAGGGCCATGTAGGTTTGGATTTTGTTTTCCCTTAATAATAACAACCTTCATTTAAAAACTGCATTTTGTGTTTACTTGTGTTATCTTTGACTAATATTTAAACTTGTTTGATGATCTGAAATATTTAAGTGTGACAAACATGCAAAAAAATAAGAAATCAGGAAGGGGGCAAACACTTTTTCACACCACTGTGTGTGTATATATATATATATATATATATATATATATATATACACACACACACACACACACTATATTGCCAAAAGTATTCGCTCACCCATCCAAATAATTGAATTCAGGTGTTCCAATCACTTCCATGGCCACAGGTGTATAAAATGAAGCACCTAGGCATGCAGACTGCTTCTACAAACATTTGGGAAAGAATGGGCCGCTCTCAGGAGCTCAGTGAATTCCAGCGTGGCACTGTGATAGGATGCCACCTGTGCAACAAGTCCAGTCGTCAAATTTCCTCGCTACTAAATATTCCACAGTCAACTGTCAGTGGTATTATAACAAAGTGGAAGTGATTGGGAATGACAGCAACTCAGCCACGAAGTGGTAGGCCACGTAAAATGACAGAGCGGGGTCAGCGGATGCTGAGGCGCATAGTGCGCAGAGGTCGCCAACTTTCTGCAGAGTCAATCGCTACAGACCTCCAAAGTTCATGTGGCCTTCAGATTAGCTCAAGAACAGTGCGTAGAGAGCTTCATGGAATGGGTTTCCATGGCCGAGCAGCTGCATCCAAGCCATACATCACCAAGTGCAATGCAAAGCGTCGGATGCAGTGGTGTAAAGCACGCGGCCACTGGACTCTAGAGCAGTGGAGACGCGTTCTCTGGAGTGAAGAATCACGCTTCTCCATCTGGCAATCTGATGGACGAGTCTGGGTTTGGCGGTTGCCAGGAGAACGGTACTTGTCTGACTGCATTGTGCCAACTGTGAAGTTTGGTGGAGGGGGGATTATGGTGTGGGGTTGTTTTTCAGGAGCTGGGCTTGGCCCCTTAGTTCCAGTGAAAAAAAGTCTGAATGCTTCAGCATACCAAGAGATTTTGGACAATTCCATGCTCCCAACTTTGTGGGAACAATTTGGGGATGGCCCCTTCCTGTTCTAACATGACTGCGCACCAGTGCACAAAGCAAGGTCCATAAAGACATGGATGAGCGAGTTTGGTGTGGAAGAACTTGACTGGTCTGCACAGAGTCCTGACCTCAACCCGATAGAGCACCTTTGGGATGAATTAGAGCGAAGACTGCGAGCCAGGCCTTCTCGTCCAACATCAGTGTCTGACCTCACAAATGCGCTTCTGGAAGAATGGTCAAAAATTCCCATAAACACACTCTTAAACCTTGTGGAAAGCCTTCCCAGAAGAGTTGAAGCTGTTATAGCTGCAAAGGGTGGGCCGACGTCATATTAAACCCTATGGATTAAGAATGGGATGTCACTTAAGTTCATATGCATCTAAAGGCAGACGAGCGAATACTTTTGGCAATATAGTGTATATATACATATACACACACACACACACATATATACACACACACACACACACACACACACCAATAAACCAATACATCATTATAGACAGCGATATTTACTTATATTTTTACTAAAACATTTTAAGTCAAATAAAATGCCATTTGAAGAATAAATAATGTGAATATTTGAGAAATGCAAACAAATCACTGAAAATGGTTTTAAACCAATTCATTGAAAGAGACAGATTAAATGAAATCACAGAAATAATTTGAACTCTAACTCTATTGTTTGCTAGTGAAGTTTATATCAGATACATTTTTAAAACACCTTACTGCTCTCAGACTCACAAGTCAGGAGACGAGGACTGATCATGAAACTAGTCTAATGAAAGAGTCCTTAGGAATCTTAATGTCCAAATCATAAATGCATTAAAATCAGTATGATATTCTCCATGTTGCTTAACAAAAACAATCATTAAATTAATCATTAATCATATTAAAATCAATTTTGATTGATTATTTGATAATTAACTCAGCCCTAGTCTTAAGCTCATGGTTTTCATGTGAACAGCTAGTTTAAAAGTTACATTTGGCTCCTGCTGTCTGAAAAACACTAACATTTTCAAGCCAAGTTTAGAGAAAGCAGCACTGACTCAGTGGAAAAATTTATGAAAAGCTTAAAACTGCAAGTTTACAGTAATAAAACATTTACAAACAATACAATTACAAATCCACTCTTGAACAGGATGTGACATCACTGATACTGGTGCAGGATAAAAGAAACAGCTGCCAGTGCAAGCAACAAAAATTATGATCATAAGAAACCCAAGACAGCAGTACATTTGTGACAAAGCGAAAGAGGAACATTCTCTTCATTCACAGATCAGGTTTAATTCTTGCCCTGCCTGCAGGCCTTTCAAAAACACCACAGTGGCTGTTGTCTATAAAATATCTGCTCTACCTTGGAGTGCCGAGAGCTCTCGTTTCAGACCTCAATGATGTTGAGATGAATCAGGGTGCAAGCCCTCTAGCCAGATCTGGAGTTGGTCAGAAGCCACTTTGTGTTTATGGGAGCATAGCAATTTAATACATTTCTGTCAATACTGATAAATAAGAAACTGATTAAATCAGCTGATAGTTTTTAAAAACTGATTTATAAAATGTAAAAAAATATCCTTGTCATTCCTCAGTATAAAAGGCACAGACATAGTGGCTGCAAGAGTCTAAAATATAACAAATCCCAGAAGCAGTTTACTGTGCAACCAAAATACCAATATAAGCCAAAAAAAAAAAAAAAAGTCCCACGCAGGACTTTTAACTACAAACAAGCCCGGAATACACTTATTTCGGGACTCTTATAGTGCTGCAACAACTAATCGATAAAATCGATAATTAACGATAATAAAAAATAATTGAAAACTAATTTCATTAGCGATTAGTTGGATATGTGCATCGAGCACAGAGCAGCTCCGTCAATGACATCAGTTTACATCCCAGTGAATATAACTTGTTTGTTATATAACTCGTTGCAATATAACCCATTTGAAAAATGACAGAGACAAGCTGAAGCGGATTAACCCTTTCGAACGTACAATCAAACCACCGCGATCTACATTCGTGCTGCTGTTAACCAGCAAAAGAGAGACTGAAGCGGTTGTCATACTGAACCGGCTGCTCAAGTAATCTTTTCAACAATATCTTTATTTTTATGTATTACAAACTATCAAACAATCACTAAATAAAAGTATAAAGCGTTACCGCCGGAGCTGACTGTTTTAATGCAACGCTGCGGCCATGTTTTCTGACATCAAACAAAGAATATATAAACTTGTCAGTCCACTCGAGCCTTCTCCCATTGCATCCATCACAACTACTTCCGGGGCTGGGAAAGTGGAAGGGCTAGGTTTTTAGAACCTTCTATTGCTCCTCCTCTTATGCTTCTATGACGAGACGAACTCAGAATCCCATCTTGCATTGCAAAGAAAATATGGTGGCGCGTATTGCCGGCAAGCGTGTTTGCGATCGCATCTTATCTATCATAATCAATCATTATAAACATCTAAAAACCACATTATATGTTTGATAATATATAATCTGACATTCAGTGCGCCTACTGTGATATCTGCTGTGAAACATTTTTTGTAATTACAGCTCGCATTTAAGAACTCACGCTGGGGGGTCAGTCAATACAGGAGAAACTTTAAAAGGTTAAACAAGACCCAAGTTGTCCAGCGCATGAGAACACTTTATAAAAATTCAAAGATGATAATAAGCATATTGTTTAATGTGGAGCAGTTACTGCAGAGCGCATGTTGAGGCAGGGGAATAGCGAGAAAGAGAGGTAGAGAGAAAGAGGAAGGGAGCAGCTCAGATCTTGATCAGCTCCAATTCCGATCACAAAAATCTGGTAAATCAGGTAAATGATTTTAAATGAGACCCCCCCCCCCCCCTCCCCGATGGTGATCAGGACTTAGAAGCTCCAAAAGTCAGATAGTCAGCTTAAATGTCATCCATACGACTCCAGTGGTTAAATGAATGTCTTCTAAAGCAACACGATCGCTTTTGGTGTGAAAAAGACCAATATTTAAGTACTTTTTAACTATAAATCATCGCTTCTGGTCAGTAGCAGTATGCACGCTCACGTCAAGAGAGGCCCGAGTTAATGCGGCCTCTCATGTGATGTATTCGCGTTGGCATGTTACGGACGTAATCTCACGTTTTTCTCTCAGTTAAGACATCCAGGATAAGCACACAAATGCACCATTGTGAAAAACATACTTATCCAAATACAGATCTAATCCAAAACATCCTCATCGGCAGATGGTCAGAACTCCACAAACCCCACATATGACTCTCCCTTGGATATGAATGAATACCACTCTACCGTCCATCGGTTGTCAGATGCAATGAAAAGCACCTTTAAACAGATCTCTCCTGTGACAGAGGTTTGGCTCGATTATGCTCAGATTAAAAAAAACTAAGCGTGAAAATTGCAGTAACTACAAATAAATAAATAAATAAATAAATAAACACACTAAAACTAGGTAACTTTGGGGCAATTTTTGTCCATTTTCAGTGCTGGTGTAGTTACTGCACAGTACAGGCGATCCAGAACCCTGTGGCATGTCTGGTCTTCTATGAGCCAAAAAAAAAGAGCCATGTCACTCCCCTTTTGTTCTCTCGTTATTGGCTGCCTGTAGCCGCCGTGAGGTGCTTTCCACACTCTCATCTATTTTGGCAGCTTACACTATGTGTCACAGCTCTCTTTATGATACAAGACCCTCTGCTACACCCTACCTCACACAAACAATTCAATTGCTTCTAAGCCATACAAGGAATACTTTACCCTCCTTGTACAAAAACAAACAGTTATTTCACACTCTTCATTCAAAACACACGGGAGCATTTGCTCGTTTGCTTGGACGCAGCCCACTTCACAATCAATAACATGGCAATTAAGAGGGATGCTCTGATCGATCAGCCACTGAATGATATAGGATGATGTTCACGTCCTATTACTCAATCGCCGGTCTCAGAATTTGGCTCCTTTAACATCCTGTCTACACCAGACGCGAGCGGGGCATCGCATCAAAAGTAATAGAACCACATTATTAAACAACGATGCTGTCTACACTGGAGGCGTCCGTCGCGCGACAATAAATGGGTTGTCCTGTTCCATTTTGCGCTGCACTCACTGGCACTACTAAACAAATTAAACGGTTTAGAACATTTGTGTCGACGCATCCAGTGTAGACGGCCTCAAGCCGTTGCGTCGCGTCAAAGTACGTGCCTGGTGTAAACAGAGTGCAAGACTTCAGCATTTCTGTCACGTCAACACAGGTGTGAGGGGAACACTTGCCGAATGTTGTAACACAACAAATTTGATTCGGCAGTTAAGAGCTTTGCAATGTGAGAGGTATGGCAAATATGAAAAACCCGTATAGTGTATGATGTTTCACACACAAAAGGAAAGCAACAAAGTCTTGATTTTTTTTTATTATAATAATGCAGGCTAAAAGATGAGGCATAATTCAAATGTATTAAATAACTCCCCAGCAAATTGCACTAACAGCAGCATCTCTTCAGTCTGCAAATATGTGCTCTTTCTTTTCATCTCTTCTATTACACAAGAGTGTGTGCTTCAGCGGGAATTCAGCCTTGTTCTTTATAGTGCTATATCTATCCTAATATAGAGAATATATTTTGTGTAAGCCTACATATTTTAAAGGCCTATTAAAAACTTTCATTTTTAAAATTAATATTTTTGTGTTTATCTGATTATCAACCTTGACAGCAAAAATTTATTAACAGGATTGTTTTTGCAAAAATGTATTACCAAAATGTTTTACCAACAGGATAGTTCTGTTAACGGTGACAGTGAACAGAAACATTTTACAGTATCTAAACCAGACGCGAGTGCCGCGTCAAAACCAATAGAACCCTTTAAATCAATGATACAGGAAGCATCCGTTGCAGCACGTTGTGTCGCCGACAGTAAACAGGTGTCCTGTTTCATTTTGTGTTGCCAACGCTGGCGTTGCTACTGCCAACAACACAAATAAACGGTTTAGAACGTTCATGTTGACGCGTCCAGTGTAGTCAGCCTCAAGCCAGATCATCAACAGGATGAACACTTTGCCAGTTGTATGCGATTTATTACATGTCTACTGCCTCCTAGTGAAAGTTTCTGTGCTCTTCTGGAAGTAGAAGACCTTGTAATATAATTTCAATAATGGCCAATTTCATATTGTGATGCACATCTTTTGGCTGTGAAATCTTTGCTGATTTTCATAATAATTTGTATATTATTGCTGATATTTCAAAATGAGTTTTTGCTGAATTGAAGCAGCTTGTGCTTGGTTAAAAACAATTAGAAAAATTGTTGAAATGAACATTTCATATATGGTACAACAGGCTTTTGTGTGTGCGTGTGTGTGTGTGTGTGTGTGTGTGTGTGTGTGTGTAAGAGAGAGAGTTAAAGATATTGACACTCTTCACTCAAGATAAGCTTCACAGCTGCAGTATTTAGCCCGGGTCAGATTTGAACCGAACATAATCGGTGTTGGTGAAAAGTTTGACATTCCATGAATAAAAACAAATATTATAAAAACCTAAACACTTTTAACATATTCATTTAGTCAATGTTGAGAATAACCCAAAAGCATTTTGACCAAACTTAAGTCTAGTTTAAGTCTAGTTTTTCACTGTTTTTAACTCTTAAACGGGTTGAAAATGACCCGAACATAATAGGAGGGTTAAGTAAGCCAATGTGACGTTGATTTACTGATGTATAAAACAGCAATAAAGTAATTCGGCTTCACAGATCTCAGCTTGTTTTGGATGTGTAGCACTCAAAGAATATGGCATGAAGTTGAAGATATAAGTATTTAATGTAATTTCTATTAATCACGATCACTATATTAAGTGAAGTAATTCACAATTATGACTTTTGTCATAGTCGTGCAGCCCTAATGGGTAGTTCCAAATCTGATTTAATGAGCCACATTTGAAGCCATTGTAAAATTGTTGATCAACAGACACCTGTAACAGCACAGCTGAATTCAACATTAATGTGCCATTTCAATACATGTACACAAAATAATCTACAGTTATACTCAAGAACTATAGTACTTGTGAGAATTCTTTTATAATTCTCTTTGCCTCATGGAGATTTCCGTTCGGGCGATAACAAGATGGCAACTTGAGTACGAGGCGCTCCAGACAAAGTGACGAAAAGGCCCATAACAAACATTATTACACGATTTAAATTTCTCAAACCAACTCGAAAAAGCCCTGGGCCATGACAAAAGACCGGCAAAACAAAGCTTAAAGCAAGAAAATATACAAAACACAGAACATGCTTCTGAGGCTAGCAACATGGATCTCCTAGCTAATCATAGCAAGGAAGAGGAAGACATGGAAGTTGATCTGAAAATTATATTAAGAGAAATAAAAGTTTCACCAAGATAACAAGAAACAGTTCCAAGAGCTCAAAGAAGATATCAACAGGGTTAATCAAAGACTCGAGGAAGCCAAAGAGTGAATAATAACAATGGAGGAGCAAATGCAGGTTACGGAGGAAGTGGTGATGGAGATTATAAAATTTCACGGTCAACTTGAAGCTAAACAAATCGCCAACGAAGGACACGATAAGCGAAATATAAGAATCTATTCTGTACCTGAAGGATCCGAAAGAGCCCACCCATCTATGGCAGCCTTTGTTGAACATTTGATATCAGAAAATCTACAACTGCCTACTGACATGAGTTTGTAGACTGAGAGAGCACACAGAGCTCTCACTCCCCAACCACCTCCAGGTTCAACACCACAATCTATCATTGTGAGATTCCTGAATTTTAGAACAAAAAGAGGAGATCATTAAAACAGCATGGCAAAACAAAGGATTTGTCTGGAAGGGAATGCGGATAGACTTTGATCATGACTACACATCAGTGGTTCTAAAAAAATGAAGAGAATACGCTGAAGTAAAGAAGACCTTAAAAGAGAAGGGGATACGTTTCCAGACCCCCTTCCCAGCCAAAATGCTGATCTTCTATGAGGACGGTGTTCAAACCCATACTGCGGCAGATGCGACAAGAGACTTGGACGAAAGGGGGTTACCTGTGAGCATCGTCAAGCAGCCGGAGACGCTGATGGAAAAAATCCAAAGGTTGACATGGTCTACGAGTGACCGGAAAGGAAGGGACAGTAGCTGATGAAGGGAACGGGGGAGACGAGCCGAATTGTCTGTTGTAGATAAACTCCAATAATTCAGACGAGCTACCATGGAAGGGGCTTAACCTACTGGAATTTTCTTTTCATATAGACTCTGAGACTATCAGCAGACTAATTCTTTCTGGATGATAAAAATAAGCCTATTTGAGCTGAGATAAATAGATCGGGAGCTCAACAGAACTCATTAGCCATAAGGAGTGAGCGATTACCACAGTAAGGTAATATTGGAGGGCCCTCTTGCGGAGAAAAGAGGTTTACTCTCCTTAATGCAGACTTTCCCAAACATAATATAAAATATTGGGTTAAGATTCTAATGATGTTCCTTGTGTTAAAGTTTATTTCTTGTTACTGAGAGTCATCTCATTCAATGTCAATGGTCAATTAAACCCTCAAAAATGATCCAAAATATTCACAAAATTAAAGAACAAGAAGGCCCATACAGCCCTTCTACAGGGGACACACTTAAATGAAACTTAGCAATTGAAACTTAAAAAGGGGGTATTTCAAAATTTATTTTCGGCTTCCTATAAATCTGGGCACAGACGAGTAGCCATTCTTATATCAAAACATGTTACCTATGAACATTTATCTGAAAGGAAAGATAAAGAAGGTAGATTTATCCTTATCAAAAGGAGGATAAACAGGTGTTTAGTAACTATACTTAGTATATATGCCCCTCCAGGAAGTGAATGGGCCTTTTTTAAACAATTATTTGATACGATATCCACAGAAACTGAGGGGACACTTATATGGGGAGGGGATATGAATATTCGCCTGTCAAAATTGGATTACTCAGGGAAAAATCCTTCACATCAGAATTGTGTGAGCAAGAAAATTAATACCATGCTCAAAGAAACTGGGATTATTGATATTTGGAGAAAATACTACCCAACTGGGCGAGATTATACAAATTACTCAGCTCCCCACTCAACGTATAGCCGAATTGACTATTTCTTTACCTTGCTTAGAGACAGACATAGAATCCACTCATGTGACGTTGGAACAATTGATTTATCAGACCATGCATCTATAATAATGACAAGATCATCCCTTTGGAATTTAAACTCAAATATACTAAACAACCCCTATACATAAGAAAATCTTCAATCGGAAATTGAAACTTATATGAACAAGAACGATAATGGAGAGGTATCATCAACAATATTATAAGACACATTTAAAGTCTTAAGAGGGAAAATTACTAAAGAAAAAAAAACTTACAATCACAGTTGAGAGGTTCAGAGGGTTCATAAAAGCACAAATGACCATGGTGAAAAACTGAAGATTCAAAAATTAGAGGGAACTAGATACTATTTTAACAGATGAAATTCAACAAAAGCTAGTATTCCTGAGACAAAACTATTATGAATCAGGAAATACATTTATGAGGCTACTAGCATATAAATGAAGGAAACAACAGGCTGACTCAATGGTTTATAAAATAAGAAACCCCCAAACTAAAATCATACATCACAAACAGACCAATTTCGGTTTTAATCACAGATTATAAGATACAGTGTTGGGTAACATTACTTTTAAAAGTAACTCGCTAGAATATTGCGTTACTCTTTAAAAAAGTAACTTCAGTTATTTTTATGGAAAGTGAAATGTTACGTTACTTGTGTGTTACTTTTTTCTTACAGCCACTTTCTCTTCTGCTATGTTATGCATTCCATACAAATAAGCCATGCATTGCATACAAGAGACATTACAGGTCATGCTAGCTACAGTACAACACTCTTGTCAAAACAACATAGTAAACAAACAGATGTTAAGAAAGTAGGTCTTCACGTCTTATTTATAATAAAGAATCAATAACATGAATATGATTTGTTTTTCCATCAACATGGCAGCCAATATGAATAATGATGTATAACCACTGTCTTACCTAAAGCAGCAGAGTCCAACACTTGAACCTGCATCATATATTTCATCATGTGTTGTGCCAATCGACAATGCCAGAGTCAACTTAAGATGTTTTTACAAGTCAGGACAAAATTCAGTGGGGAATGCCAGCCTAACATGTTCAAGGAATGTGTCTGATAATAAAAGAACATTTTTCAATTAAGTCATCTCACTGCACGCTTGTTTTGAGTTGATCCACGGTGCGTACAGACGCCACAACTTCAAAGGTGCATGTTGATACAACTTCAATGAAGTCGTTGTTAATGCTACCAAAATGTCATAAAAATGGTTTGTTTCATGAATCAAACTACTTGTTTATTATAAAACAAAAATGTAGAATCTTTTTAGAAACGAATACATTTTCTCTGCGTACACAATCCATGTAGAACGTTCCTTGGAGTCAATGATCCAGAGTCTTTTCTCATCCCATTCTCCCAGTTATGGGGAGCTGTAACACAGAGCAGTTCCACTGCATAAGTCAGTTAACTGAGCGAGTATTTCACCCTGTGTATCATGTCATGTCCAGTGGAAGACTAGTCTTATAATCCCTCTGCCTAAACACATTTACACTTTTTTTTTAATGCAGTGTGTATTAACACATGAATCAATTACATTTCACTCAAACGAATGTTGACCTCATATTACGCTAAAACACGAAACACGCATGTGCTTTAGAGAGTTGATTGACAGGCGATGTCTGTATCTAAAAGGTGATGGGCTCTTTTACCTGCAAGGTAAAAGGTAACAGTCCTTTGACTGTTGGGTGCTAGAGCTTCTTGGTTGGGCGTTCCAATTTCTCCCATTCATTTAAATAGATGTGACTCATCTCTGGCCTCACACTCAAAGTTTGCACACTTTTTCTCCTGATTTCTCGCAATACAGGGACAGTAGAGGTGTATTTATTTAAAAAGTAACTCCAATATTATGGTCTAAAATAAAAAATATTGTGTTACTTTACTCATTACTTGAAAAAAAGTAATCCGATTACGTAATGTGCGTTACTTTTATCGCATTACCCCCAACACTGATAAGATATATACATCGATTTTGGCCAAAAGATTAGACAGTATTTTACCAAATCTCATCCACCTAGACCAAACAGGATTTATTAGACATAGACAGACACAAGACAGCATTAGACGCACACTACATATATTGTGGCATATACAACAGCCAAAATTTCAGTAGTTGGTACCGATACCAGTGAAATTTCACAGGTCTCTATCCCAATTTCGATACCACAGCAAAAATATGCTAATATCATCATGTGCTACTGAACACACCAGTTTAGTTATTTTTTATTATTTTAATAATTATAGTTTAATAATTATTTTCCAGAACTTTCCAGAACATTTTTTAAAGTTGAATTTAATAATCAAAATGGTGTCTTACTATACAGTTGTAATATATTTTTATTCAATTTCTTCAATTTCAAGCATCTAACTTTTATTTTGAATCGTGCTTTTATTATGACGTGTTTTTTGCCGGAAGCTTCACTTTTCCAGGTAAACAGTTCGTGACATGGCCCAGTGTGATCATTAAAGACTTTTACGTCTGAAATCTTATATGTTTACAATGTCCTTTGAGTCGACAAATGAAATGTAGGATACCGTTTTAAAGTGTTTGTATTTTAGATTACTGGTGTTTGTGTATGTGGTAATTATGAAATTCTATGTTTTAAATTGTATTACTGTGAAGCACTTTGGTCACTATGTTGTTTTAAATGCAATATAAATAAAGCTGAGCTGAGATTAAAGCACTAACGCTGTGATTTAATTATATAACTATATAGTTTACATGTGCTGCGTGGTTCACAATGGATTAGTGCTCTGCTCTGTCATCTGACACAACGTGAATGATTCTCAATGTCTGTGAAGTTTCTAGTGGATGAGCTGTCGGATTTAAAGTATGAAGCTCACCAACACTAAGATTGCAGCCTTCAGCAATTTAATAAATCACACTAGGACATGTCACGATTTTAATATGATTAATTGTCCATTTCAGTGTAAAAGGGGTAACAGAGCATGCATTCAAAATAAGCCTGTGAGCATTTTAAAGCTGTCGTGTGTCAGTCACACTGCACACTGGTGCATGACAGAGTCGCTGCTCGGTACTACTGGTACTGTAGAAACACTGGTATCGTTACATCTTTTTTATTTTAGTACCAACTTGGTACTGAAGTACCAGTACTTTTGACAACATTACGTACAACTATCATCAGTGCCCTCCAAGCACTATACAACAAACCAATAGCAAGAATTAAAGTTAATGGGAATCTTTCACAATCATTTATTCTAGAAAGATTGTGTAGACAGGGATGTCCATGTTCCCCACTCCTATTTGCTTTATTCATAGAGCCCCTAAGCCAATATATAAGACAGAACGAGGACATTAAGGGAATAGATATGAATGGAGGAGAACAGAAACTATCACTATTTGCAGATGATGTATACGTTTTTTTAGGTCAACAGAATAAATCATTAGAAGTTCTGATGGAAACGTTAGAGCACTTTGGTAAATTATCTGGCTACAAATTAAATATACAAAAAACTCAGATTTTAACTTTGTTATCAACCATCCAAACACTTGAGTGACAAATACAAGTTCAAATGGGGGGAGGAATCTCTGAAATATTTGGGGGTTCAAATACCTAAAGATGGTACATGATTATATGACGTAAACTATAAGCTAGTGCATTCTAGAATTAAATCAGACATATCCAGATGGAACCTTCTACCCTACCTATTCTCCAGAATTTAATACATTTCAATGAATATACTACCACGACTGTTATATCTTTTCCAGACATTTCCTAGATAGATATAAATAAACAGAAATTTACTGAATGGGATCAAAAGATATCATGAAATATATGGCAGGGGGAAAAAAACAAGAATTAAATTTAAGACATTACAACTTCAGAAAGAAATAGGCGGTATGGCCCTGCCATGCTTAGAAAAATATCAACACGCAGTACAGCTACAACCTCTTGTATGTAATTCAAATTTTAGGCCCAGATGGAAAGAAATAGAGATCGGCAACCTCAACAGACCACCAATACAAGCCATAATGGGTGATGACCAGTTGATTAAAATCTATAAAGGGGAAAACAACTCGTGGACAAACAACCTATTAAAGATTTGGCAAGACGTAATAAAAAAATTAATTAAAAAAATTAAGAGAGAAAGTTTCATCATTGAGATGGCCAGCATATGATTCGTGGTTTGCTCCAAATATCACAGACAATAGATTTAAGGATTGGACTAAACAAGGTCTCACGACCTACTGTACTTTTATAGATAAGGGAATTGTGATGGATTTTGAGACACTTAAAGAATATATGTTAAATAATCAAGATTTCTATAGATACCTGTAAGTAAGGCATAGGATTAACAATATTATTGGAGAGAGTCTGGAAAAGATAGACAATGGTATTCTTTAGAGCCCGACCGATATGGGATTTTTGAGACCGATACCGATTTTAGAGAGGGAAAATTCACTGATTACCAGTATGGTATATTACCGATAATATAGCTAATTTTTTAGCTGGAATGGAAACGGACCTTTTTTATGTGGATTGTGCACCGATATGGCTATGCAAAGGTACTCAGAAGGCTGCTTTCTTAAATATTTTTATCAAAGAATATTTGACATTATTATTATACATTGTCAACAAATTCTAGAAATGAACACTGAGAAAATAAAGAATAAATAAAAATACAATAAATAGCTAAATAAACATCAGTACTGTTTAGTATCAGTCAAATGCTGACCATTAAAATAAAGAATAAATAAAAATAAAATAAATAGCTAAATAAACATCAGTACTGTTTAGTGTCAGTCAAATACTGACCATTAAAATAAAGAATAAATTAAAATAAAATAAACATCAGGGGCCGGTTGCACCAGCTATACGTACATTACAACTTAGCCTAGTTGTGGCGTAAATGGGCACTAAGTCACAATTTACGCTCTACAAAATATTTGAGCCTTGCACCATTACATTTACGTAGGACGTAACCCTACGTATAAACTAAATATATACGGAAGCCTCCGACCAGGAGCAACTGAAGGAATAAAAAGCAGACTGATATTTAATGACATCAATGAGCTCATGTTTTGGTTGACAGGCTTCAGTCCTTTCGACATATATGATCGTGTTGGCATTTACACTCGTTTACATTTATGAGAGAGAGAGAGAGAGAGAGAGAGAGAGAGAGAGAAAAAAAAGAAAAAAAACATTTTTAAGCAGCTCTTCAGCATGAAACCAATCTAACGGTGCCATTTTAGGGTGCGTCGCCAGTGTTAAGTTTCAACACATTCAAAATATATATATAGGATATTAAAATGAATAAATGTCTTTATTAGTATTTTTCACCCCTCATTTATTTTAGAAACAGTTCCAAAATATATTATTATTTACACAGGGCAAATATACTATTTATTAAATCTACTTTTATTACGTATCCTATTTTAAAATCTGGAAAACCAGACTTTTAAATATTACATTTTATAAATGCAACGACTGGAGTTGTTCAGTTGAAGGGGGTACCAATCTGTGAATCCTGAACAAAACAGTTTGGTGAATACATGTTTACACATTACCTTTCACTCTGCTGACAACAATGAAAGTAGCAATGTGGTTAGCTAGTTAGCTTGTTGTCATGGAGAGTAAAGATGGACTTTATTTACTTTCCATCATTGTGTCTCACCAACTAGGAAACAGCGAAGTGTGAAATCAACACTCACCACACACAAACCACCACCGCACCGTTGTCTGCTGAGCTGCAAAAAGATGCTCTGATGTTTACCTTTCAATCTGCTGCATTACTGACTGCACTGACAAACTATAGCTGGCTAACAGCAAACATATATGATAAACATGAGTGACATGGTTGTCAGGGACAGGGTTAATGTTATATTAGTTATATAAAATGATGGGGTTATTTTTTATTAACTTTCCAGTATGTATTTCAAAATCTAGTTAGCAATTTAAGGAGAAGAGATCGCTCAAATCCACACCGCTTAACTCCGCCCTGTCTGCAGTGCCACTGTCAGCTCTGTAAACAATGGAGTTGGAGCGCGCTCTGCTGGACAAACTACGTAATGACACCAATTCTAAAGTATTGTTTTCTGCATTATATGTTCTGAAAAAAAGTTTTCATATCGGCGCATATCGGAAAAATAGACGCTGATACCGATATATCAGTGAAAGGCTAATATCGGCCGACTGATATATCGGTCGGGCACTAGTATTCTTACATAGTTCCGGTTTTGTATGTAGAGAACAAAGACCAAAATAATTGCAAAACAATACAGAAGTTAAATTAGAAGATAACAAATATATTAAAACTGGGAAAAGCTTTATTTAGCTATTTATTTTAATTTATTCTTTATTTTAATAGTCAGCATTTGACTGATACTAAACAGTACTGATGTTTATTTAGCTATTTATTTTATTTTTATTTATTCTTTATTTTAATGGTCAGCATTTGACTGATACTAAACATACAGTACTGATGTTTATTTAGCTATTTATTTTAATTTATACTTTATTTTAATAGTCAGCATTTGACTGATACTAAACAGTACTGATGTTTATTTAGCTATTTATTTTATTTTTATTTATTCTTTATTTTAATGGTCAGCATTTGACTGATACTAAACAGTACTGATGTTTATTTAGCTATTTATTGTATTTTTATTTATTCTTTATTTAAACAGTCAGCATTTGACTGATACTAAACAGTACTGATGTTTATCAGTGTTCATTTCTAGAATTTGTAATGTATAATAATAATAATAATATCAAATATTCTTTAATAAAAATATTTAAGAAATCAGCCTTCCGAGTACCTTTGCAAAGTCATATTGGTGCAAAATCGGTGAACAATCCACAAAGAAAAGGTCTGTTTTCATTCCAGCTCAAAAATTAAATATATCGGCCACCATATCGTAATCTGTGAATTTTCCCTCTCTAAAATCAGTATCGGTCTCAAAAATCCCATATCGGTCAGGCTCTAATTATCATTGCAGCTATAATTCTTTTTATTTATGTATTTTTTTGTAATACTTCTCTCTATTATCAGGATGGATGTCTCTACTGTCATTAATAATATTAGTAAAGCCATTTTTTTTCCTTCTGCTTTGTAATTTGTCCTAGTATTACTAATATAAATGTATAATGATGTTTTCTTTAACGTTATTCAATGTTTGAGATTGAATTCTATAAGAGAAAAAATTCAATGACAATGGATAAGAATGCACTATCCTCTTGTAAGAAAATGTATATTTGTTTTAATACAAATCTTAAAAACTTTGCTCCATATCATGGTCAACAATACCCTTACACATCGCAAAATCACTGTAAATCACACTGTAAATCACAGTCTCTTGTGACTTAATGCTTTGTTAAATAATAGCCAGGTAGCCGATGAATCTCTACATTGTTAGCTGATTATGTTTTCAGGGCTTATTATAAACAACAGATGCCAAAAGGTTTTCCCATTTAATCAGGAATTTGTAAACATGAAGTGCATGTCAGATGCTGAATCCTTATGTGCACCTAAAATGCATGTCATCCTTAAAATTCTGGGGACTTGTTAAAACACACGCAAGGACATCTATGTGCCCTTGAGACAAATGCCAGGGCATGCTAATAACAAGAGAGAGATTACATGCTATTTCAAGCTAGAGTAAAGGCCAGTTCAGTGTAAATATCCAACAGGGCCACAGTAAACTCAAGATGGCTGACTCAAGATGGCGCCGAGTATGGCTGCTGCGTTGCGAGCTCCGACACAACATAGCAATGGTTTGTTTGTTTTGTTTACAATTCTTATGTTTTTTGTCTTGGATGTTGTCTGCCTTATTGTCTACGACAGACAAACACTTTTGGACATTGGTTCAGCGATCTCACACCGAAAACCGGACTTCACATTCCTCAATGCCGACCCGCTGTTTACAAACACGCAAGCGGAGCCCTTTGTCTGGGCAGCACGGCCGCGGAAACGCAGGAGGAAAAGGGGAAACAGAGCCGGCGTTCTCATCAGAGTAAGACGCCGCGCAAATCGACCCCCGCTACCCACTATTCTACTGGCAAATGTTCAGTCTCTGGATAACAAGCTCTGCGAGCTGAAAGCGCGGATCTCTTTCCAACGAGGGACGAGGGACTGCTGCATTATCTGCCTAACAGAAACTTGGATGTCTGCGGAGATTCCAGACTCAGCCATTGAACCCGCGGGGTTCTCCATGCTCCGAGCGGACAGAGCGAAAGACCTCTCAGGTAAAACTAGAGGAGGTGGTGTATGTTTTATGATCAACAAATCCTGGTGTGATCAGAGGAACGTACATTCCATCAAGTCTTTCTGTTCTCCTGATCTGGAATTTCTTATGCTTCTGTGTCGACCATTCTGGCTACCGAGGGAATTCACAGCGGTCATTATCACTGCTGTGTACATTCCCCCACAAGCCGACACAGACCGGGCACTCAAGGAACTGTATGGGAGTATAAGTGAGCAGGAAACCGCGCACCCTGAGGCCGCGTTCATTGTGACCGGGGACTTTAATAAAGCCAGTTTAAAATCAGTCGCACCAAAATATCACCAGCACATTAGTTTCAACACACGAGGGGACCGGGTTTTGGACCATTGCTACTCTCCGTTCCGGGATGGCTACAAATCCCTCCCCCGCCCACGATTTGGCAAATCGGACCACTCTTCCATTCTGCTTCTGCCCGCTTACAGGCAGAAATTGAAACAGGAAGCACCCACCCTCAGAACGATCCAGTGCTGGTCGGACCAATCAGACTCTACGCTACAAGACTGTTTTGATCGCACGGACTGGGAGATGTTCCGGTCCGCCTCTGATGACGACATCGAGCTTTACGCTGATAGCGTAATGTGTTTCATCAGAACGTGCGTAGAGGAAGTGATTCCAACCAGAACTGTGCGAATCTATCCGAATCAGAAGCCGTGGATCAATAGCGATGTTCGCGCGGCACTTAATGTGCGGACCTCCGCTTTTAATTCCGGGAACGCGGAGGAGCATAAACAAGCCAGTTATGCCCTCCGAAAAACTATCAAAACAGCAAAACGCCAGTACAGGAGCAAGATTGAAGGACAGTTTAACACCACCAACTCTAGAAGCATGTGGCAGGGAATTAACATCATCACGGACTTTAAAGGGAATAAAAACTCCGCCATGAACACCGCTGCCTCTCTACCGGATGAGCTAAATACTTTTTATGCTCGTTTCGAGGGAAATAACACCGCCCTCGCGGAGAGAGCTCTCACGGCCGAAGCTACAGAGGTTAGTTCACTCTCTGTCTCTGTAGCGGATATAACCCGATCCTTCCGACGGGTGAATATCCGCAAAGCCGCGGGTCCAGACGGCATTCCGAGCCGCGTCATCAGAGCGTGCGCGAACCAGCTGGCTGGTGTTTTTACAGACATTTTCAACCTTTCCCTCTCTTTATCTGTAGTCCCCACATGCTTTAAAACATCCACCATTGTGCCTGTTCCAAAACAATCGAAAATAACTTGTTTAAATGACTGGCGTCCTGTTGCTCTGACCCCCATCATCAGCAAATGTCTTGAGAGACTAATCAGAGATTACATCTGCTCTGTATTACCACTCAATCTTGACCCGCTGCAGTTTGCATACCGCAACAACCGTTCCACTGATGATGCCATTGCATCTACAATACACACTGCTCTCTCCCACCTGGAAAAAAAGAACACTTATGTGAGAATGTTGTTTGTAGACTACAGCTCAGCATTCAACACCATAGTGCCCTCCAAGCTAGATGAGAAACTCCGGGCTCTGGGCTTAAACAGCTCGCTGTGCAGCTGGATCCTGGACTTCCTGTCAAGCAGACGCCAGGTGGTTAGAATAGGCAGCAACATCTCCTCATCACTGACCCTCAACACTGGAGCCCCGCAGGGCTGTGTTCTCAGCCCACTACTGTATTCCCTGTACACACATGACTGTGTGGCAACACATAACTCCAATGCCATCATTAAGTTTGCTGATGACACGACGGTGGTAGGTCTGATCACTGACAATGATGAAACAGCCTACAGAGAGGAGGTGCACACTCTGACACACTGGTGTCAGGAGCACAACCTCTCCCTCAACGTCAGTAAGACAAAGGAACTTGTGGTGGACTTCAGAAGAAAAGACAGAGAACACAGTCCAATCACCATCAATGGAGCACCAGTGGAGAGAGTCAGCAGCTTCAAGTTCCTGGGTGTCCACATCACTGAGGAACTCACATGGTCCGTCCACACTGAAGTCGTTGTGAAGAAGGCTCATCAGCGCCTCTTCTTCCCGAGACGGCTGAGGAAGTTTGGAATGAACCGCCACATCCTCACACGGTTCTACACCTGCACTGTGGAGAGCATCCTGACTGGCTGTATCTCCGCCTGGTACGGCAATAGCACCGCCACAACCGCAAAGCACTGCAAAGGGTGGTGCGAACTGCCAAACACATCATCGGAGGTGAGCTTCCCTCCCTCCAGGAAATATATACAAGGCGGTGTGTGAAAAAAGCTCAGAGGATCATCAGAGACTCCAGCCACCCGAGCCATGGGCTGTTCTCACTGCTACCATCAGGTAGGCGGTATCGCAGCATCAGGACCCGCACCATCCGACTCCATGATAGCTTCTTCCCCCAAGCAATCAGACTTCTGAACTCTTGATCTCCCACGATCAAAATACATCAGCCCTGCACTTTATTACTCTTTTATCTCACACCGGACTGTCATAAATTATATTATTATTATTATATTATGTCTCTCTTAACAACTGACTATCAACCGACAACCTGAATGTCAATACAGTACAATACTGTACATTCCATATATATATATATATATATATATATATACTTTTTTTATATATATCTTAATTTGTAATTTTTATTGAATAATGTGTATCTATATAGTATCTATATAGTAAAAAACAAAAAAACAAAAACAAAAACAGCATATTGTATACTGTACAGTGTATGTTATTATTTGTATATTGTTGAGTGTAATTATGTGTATAACAGATGTTTAAATTGTGTTGTGTTAATTTGATGTTTTAAGTTGTGTAATTATGTATAACAGATGCTTAAATTGTGTTGTGTTAATTTGATGTTTTAAGTCGAGTTTAATTATGTATAACAGATGTTTAATTGTGCTGTGTTAATTTGATGTTATTGTAAATTGGTATATGTCTCATCACTGTCACGACTGCTATGTTGATCGGAACTGCACCCAAGAATTTCACACACCATTGCACTTGTGTATATGGCTGTGTGACAATAAAGTGATTTGATTTGATTTGATTTAAAAACAAATGTTACTCTTGCTCACCCATGTCAAATCTTGCATATTCCAATCACTTGCTGGTTTATTGTAAGATTAAGACAGAAATGAAGAGCACAGAATGAAAATGAAAATGAGTTGAGCTACAATGAAAACAGCTCAACACATTCCCACAACACACCTACCTTGTCTAACCAGTGTGGTATGCCATTTAGAAACATCATAACATTATTCAAATTCTTCAAGTTAAACCAGGACTATTTCCTGTCCTTGGTTTCCCTCAAGACAACCACTGCAAACAAGCATTACTTTTGGGATTCTCTATAATTATTTTGATGATAAAAAAGATTTGAAAGGAATATTAAATGACATATTAGTAAGCTCTGAAGCCCAGTGAAGGATCAGTACTGCTTTCTGTGGCATTACACTGATGAAGCCAAGCCTCATTAGACACTGACAGATGGAACTTGCACCCTCAAGTTGAGCTGGAACATCAGCTGCATCATAAAAGCCAGAATACAAATTACAAAAGCTTGTCTTTTTATATTTCAGTCTGGATACCTTTATGAAGACAATTTCAAACAGTCAAGATGTTCAAGACAAAGGTGGAGATGTCCCCTGTTCCAGTGAGGGGTCTCTTTACAGAAGGGGTCTCAGGGAGTTCACGTAAACACTGGAGCAGTTCATTAAATCTGTAAGAGTCTTTGCTGAATTTTATTTACTGGGTGTGAGTGCTTTTATAGTAAACAAACACACACCATGCCCCAGGGACAACAAACACTCCCGTTGAACAAGCTGGGGCAAAGGAAAAACATTGTTTGAATATTATTTCCTTATCAAGCGAACAATATTTAACTACTTATGCCTTGGTGCCCCCCGTAAAGGGCTGACTGCTAATGTTTAGACAAAGTAGAGGTGGGCAATATGAGAAAAAAAAAAATTTATATTGCGATATTCTCAAAATGTTTGGTCAAGAACAATATACATCACAATATACAAATTTTTATGTAAAGTGTTTTAAAAACTTATCATGAAAGTTCCTTTTTGATTTAAAACGATGTCCAAAGTAATGGTAGACCTGTCATGCATTACAATTAAAATACCAAAAAATAACCAATTTATAAAAATTACATTTCATCAATTTTATCTACATGGCAACATTTGTCAATCCAAGCAAAAAGCCCTAATCAGTTTTATATAGGGACATGGGGTGATGCAATAATTACCAGTGTTTCTGTGATTTTATTCCCTTGAACAACTTTAAATACTGCACTGAAGTCTCTATATATGTAAAAAAATGACATTTGCCTAATATAAGCAAATCTTCACCCTACAAAGAGCTAATAAAGTACTTATGAATACACATCAAATGACAAAAGCATATCTTCCTATTCTAACAGTTTTCCTTGTATCTGTCCATCATCCATTTTGTCAATATTGTTCTGGGGAAATATAAACAAGGTTGGTCTGTTACAGATCCAGATTCAGATGAAAAGTGTGAATTTGCGCAAGAGCGCAAGACACCGATAAAGATCAGGTTGAACTGGACTCTTGTTTGACCGCTGATGTAGAGCGCCGCTCGGCTCGAACAGCTGGTGGGGATATTTAACCGCTGTGTTAGTGGCTCATACTAAACAGCCTGACAGCCTCTGCACAAGCATGGAAAAACGCTTTATTAAAGAGCACCTATTATGGTTTTTAAACGTGCCTAATTTTGTTTTAAAGGTCTCATACAATAGACTTACATGCATCCAAGGACAAAAAACACTTTAATTTGCTCATAATTTAAATTGCAGCATTACCTTTTTTTCCCCAGTGTCAAAAACGACTTGTTCAATGATCCGTTCTAAAGGATCCATTCTAAACTCCTCCTTTCAGAGAGACTACACTGCTCTGATTGGTCAGATGTCCCAGTCTGTTGTGATTGGTCTACCGCTTAGTGTAGTGTTTGAGGGCGGGTCAAAGCTGTTCGCGAGCAGCCAATGAAGACCAGAGGCGGGGTTTTTGTTACAAAATTACATAGGTTAGTACAGGAAGTAAGTCTGGAATTTCTAACGACTCGTTTCAGGTGTTCAGAATCGGTTCTTTCTTTTGGGAGTCAGTAACTCCATTTGTCGTGCACTTTGATTTGTGAAACTTTGCAGACTTTTTTACATTCACAAACAGCTATATTACACACTACATGAGAGGTAATATTTGAAAAACCATAATAGGTGCTCTTTAATGCACTTATAACCAAGAGATCAATTGCTTCATCAACTAGAAAATGCAAATCTTAACAGAATTAGTATTTGCGTTTACATCTTTCACATAAAACACTGCTTTTTTTTCCCCCATTTCGGTGTCTCTGTTACTGGGTTTTTAAGTAACAGATTCTGTTAAATTTTTGGCCAACATTTTCAGCTTTTTTTCTATTTCAGATGAAATTTTGGATCATCCCTCATTACAGCGTATTTTACCTTCCATCAAACAGCAGTAAAAATTACCCCAGGTTACATAATTCCCATGTAAAATGGCATGCTGGTAAAAAGCTAGTAAATCTGCACATCCTATCGTTGTTTAACAAAGTGTCTGAAGTTGATGTTGGCCAATGAGAAGACAAAGCTTCACACCTTCAGGTAACGCTGGCTGTAAATTTGGACTGATACACGTCTTTCTCAAGCATGCTGCGGAGTGTTTATCTACCCTTGTAAAATAGAAAGAAACAAGCGTGTTTTCTTTTGGTTAGGAAAATTAGAAAAGTACACAAGCCTTGCATTTCTTTCCAGAGGGAAAAAATAAAATGATATATGCGAAAATAATACATGCAGGTTTTTCCTGCATGGAAAATTAATGATATTCATCTCACATTCGGTGCTTTATACATGCTAAATATTCTTCTGAGACACGTATGTGCAGCGCGACTGAAGCCTGGTTTTCGAGCAAGTGTGGCGCGACTCGTGCAAGCCATCGCCGAATCACTCATGTAAGGGATCCTCTCCGCTTCATTATTTAGACATACACCACAATAAAAGGTTTTTCAAATACACATCTTCACCCTTACTAAAATGAATCAAGATTCTGAAGCAGTAACAGTAACTGTGATATTTTGACAAACTTTGCAGTTTCATATGAAATATGCTAATCTAATAGGTGGAATCTATTTTACTTTTTATTACCACAGCAGAAGTTGTAGTTAAAGTTTCTACATGTGTTTAGGCTACTTTTTCATAAATCATTTTCAGCTAAAATATTTTCATAAATGCATTCAGGAAGGCTAGTTATAATTATTCTGACTGTTCCCATGAAAAGAACACTTTGCTGAGTTTGGACTGTGCTAGTGGAAATGATTGTTTCCTCATTCATAACAGATGTTATTTTCCTTTCATCAGGCTCTTAATAATTTAAGTAATCTTTAGGAATATCTCAAGGCAAACAAGGCCAGTTTATTTCCTAATCTGAACATGGATGACTCCTCATGTCTGCGGTTCGGTCAATGTAGCTAGACTTTCTAAAAAAATACATTCCAGAAATACAGCTTTAATTAAATTACATTTAGTCTGATTTCACATAGCACCTTAAAGTAAAAGTTTCCATATATATTATATGGTGAAAAATAACTCATATCCAATGTAAAATTGAAATGCAATTAGGTATATTATATATTATGTTATACAGTATATATTAACTGCAATTATGCAATAAACCAATTTCGAGCATGTGGATGACTGTATATGTCAGTCACCAGAGAAGACCATTACTGACCCAGGAAAAACCCAGACATGTGAACTAATTTTCATATTTTTAATACAAGAGTGTAATACAGGATTACAGGCTCACTAATGTCACCAGTTGTGTTGTATTTTGCCAGACATCCCAATCTATTTCTTCTAATAATCCTAGATACAATATATGCTCATGTTTTACATTTCCTGCATAATTAATCAGCACAGCTAAATACATTTTCTGATAGGTCAGTTAAGCATGATGGCAGTGTGTAAATGCAGTCGACCACACTGCGAATTCTAGACATCGATTATCCAGAGCGAATCCACAGTATACATTACAAACATCCACAGTAATTAGGGATGGGACAATATATAGAATTTCGATATATCACAAACCAAAAAAAATGACTAACCATATCTAGGCAATACTCAATATTTTAAACATTGTTTTCTGTCCATGTGATCATAAATTAAATGACCCATCAAACATCATAATCTCTTGCTTGATTTTAACCCTACTGCACTTTTTTATACACGGTTTACAAGGCTCATACAAGGTCAAGTGCTCAAAGTGCCTGAATGTAGCTCTTAGAAATGCAAATACTGGAATACCTGAAAATCGCCTTGTTTTGTTAAAAAGTGCTTGAAATAAAAACGGACCATTTCTTCAGTGTAATGTGTGTCCAAAGATGAGATCCCGCACCCACTTTCATTTTATAATGTGTCTTTTAATATCCTCTCTGTTCTTTACAGTCAGTTAAAAAAGTAAAAAGAAATATTAATTTTAAATCACAGATGCGCTAAAAAACAGAGACTCGTTAATAAATCAACTAGAACACCTGTGAGAATTTGTGTGATGCGCATTAAACTCTTCAAGTGACAGTACCATTATAGCGCTTGTTATACAAATGAATTTAAACTTAATGTTATTACTTGTAAAATGTAAACATTATTTCAAACATTGACAGCTCATATCATTATTATTATATATACAATTTCAAGAAATAATACTAACTGATAGAAAGAATTTTTGTATAGTTTTTAAAAAGTTAAAATGTGATTATAATAATCAAGATCAATTATTTTTAAAAAAAATACAAAAATAATAATAATAATAATAATAATAATAATAATAATATTATTATTATTATCATTATTATCATTATTATTATTATTAATATATATATATATATTATATACACACACGCACACACTTTCATATACTTTTTCAGGACAGGCTGTGTTCAGTTCTACTGCTTGTTCTGCACCTGATCAGCCTAATGTAGCCCAAGATTTTGAAGGCTTATTTGTTTGTGATCTTTTCTTATAGTGAAAGGTATATGAGAAACTCTTATTATTTAAACTTTTAGCATTTATATTTTGTATTAAAGAACATGCATTTTGCGCAAACATTTTTCAAAAAAGAAACAATTTTCTGCTATACATTTAACTGTTATCGTATCGAATGGTGGACCTCATATTGTATATTGAATGGAATTGTGAGAGAACCACGTCATCCCATCCCTAGCAGTAATGATTACTTCACAGACATGTGTCTGGAAAAGTCTGAATAGGGCTTTAGTTGAACAGCGGAGGGGTCAGATTCACAACATAACTTTTTATTAACATTAATCGCCCACCCATAAAAAGTAGCCTAGATCCGAATCTGTTTTTAAGAGAAGACAAAACGGCAAGTATCAATAGACAACATTTTTGGATAATTCTAGTACACCATAACATTTAATTTCATTTTTTCCACCAAAGCACTCTCTTTCACTATCCAACCAATATAAAAACTAATTTAATGCATTTAACTTTTTACATTACAACAACAAATCACTCCAATGGTTTAAACAACAGCACATCAAATGTTTGTTACACAGGGCCTAAAAACTTGACCAAAGTTTTGCCACCTATAGATAGCAAATCAAGTTAATTCAAGAATATTTCCTGCTGAAGGCCCCATTTAAATTTGCTATGTCTATATGTACTATATCTCTCACATGTGGAAGCCATTTCACTCATGTAAAACAGCAGCCAGCATCATAAAAAGTAGCTCACGTGAGCGAGACATTGGGAGATTTATTGGGCCAGTAGAGTTAATGCCTGACTCCAAGAAGCCATGTAAACTAGCTCATTACTGTAGCTAAGAACTGTTTGTATCCCTCTACCCAAAGCAAATGGTAAAGAGCCATCAAAGCCAAACACTTTCACCCCCTTTCCCAGCCATCTGAGGTCCAGGAAATGATGTCAGCAGCCAGGCATTTTGTGAGGCTTATTTCAGCTTCTCTGTGTTTGTGTGTGTTCACCAAGAGACCAAATAGGCTTTTCTTCTTCATAAGCACAATTCCTGATTATGCCAGCAGCAGAGTGCTCAATTTCTCGCCAACGTGCTCACCACTGTTCCTGCTGCTTCAGAACACACACGCACACACACCTCTAAGAAGTTGGAAAGCATCTGGTGTGCAGGTATCTGAAAAGCAGGCATCTGTAGAGAATGCAGTGGGATTTCTGTAATGAGCTATTAAGAGCAATTTCCAGTAGAATTTTTCAGGGAGGACAGACTTCCTCACTGCGACAATGTATATTTGGTCTACTCTTACAGGCTGGTCTACTGTTCTGTCATTCTCATGTTGTTCCAAACCCATATAACTTCCTTCTTTGGAACAAAAAAGGAGAAATTATGGGCAGAATGACAGCATTAGTCCCCATTAACTTTCACTGTATGGAAAAATGCTATTACTTTAATGCCTGTTTCCCAATCACTTAAGTTTTCACCTTAGATGGAGACAATACTGACATTATTTAAACTAGACACAAACTTTTGATCAGATATTACGTCTGACAGGAAAGCCAAAAACCCTGAGCTGGCTTCAAAACTGCTGTCAGCTGAGCAACTAAAATAAAAGGCTTATTCAAGTGCAGTTTAATCCATTTTCATTCCAATCTAACCAGGGAAGAACAAAGCATAATTTACAAGGACAGGTGGAGCTACAGACAGCACCATGATGTTCAATGGCCTTTATGTAATATTTACCAAGCAAAATGACCTCTGGCTAGCAGGCGGTGCTTGTGCCAAGAGACATAAAACAAAAATAGTTTACATACAGGACAGAAAGAATAGTGGTGTTAAACATCAACAGCCAATCAGGCAGTGTCAGGGACTAAATTACTAAAAGTAGCAACGCTACAATCTAACCTAAATTTTTTAGTAGCATGACAAAAGTGCAGCTGTTTTCAAAAACAGTGCAGTTTTTCCAGTAACAAGCTAATTGTTTCTATAAATAGCGGTGTAACATGACAAAACACTACATTTTTAATATCATACTGCATTGGGCTTTCCTGTCGTGCCCGAACGTGAAGCGTGATTTATTTTAATAAATCGTTAAAAAAGGGCAGAAAGTTCATGTTAATGAACCCATCCAAAAAAAGATCTAGAAAACAAAGTCCTATATCGACATAACCTGAAAGGCTGCTCAGCAAGGAAGAAACCACTGCTCCAAAACTGCCATAAAAAGCCAGACTACAGTTTGCTTTGCTGCAGGAGGGACTGGTGCACTTCACAAAATAGGTGGCATCATGAGGAAGGAAAATTATGTGGATATATTGAAGCAACATCTCAAGACATCAGCCAGAAGTTAAAGCTCGGTCGCAAATGGGTCTTCCAAATGGACAGTGACCCCAAGCGTACCTCCAAAGTTGTGGCAAAATGGCTTAAGGACAACAAAGTCAAGGTGTTTGAGTGGCCATCACAAAGCCCTGACCTCAATCAGATATAGAATTTGTGGGCAGATTTCCAGCAACTTATTGTGAGAAGCTTGTGGAAGGCTACCCAAAATGTTTGACCCAAGTTAAACAATTTAAAGGCAATGCTACCAAATACTAACAAAGTGTATGTAAACTTCTGACCCACTGGGAATGTGATGAAAGAAATAAAAGCTGAAATAAATAATTCTCTCTACTATTATTCTGTCATTTCACATTCTTAAAATAAAGTAGTGATCCTAACTGACCTAAGACAGGGAATGTTTTCTACGATTAAATGTCAGGAATTGTGAAAAACTGAGTTTAAATGTATTTGGCTAAGGTGTACGTACACTGTACGTCTTCAACTGTACATGTTTTTTTCGCATTTTGTTTATTGCCTCATAAAACAAACAGAATATGGGAAATACCATCGTTGCTTACAGCAGATGACTAAAACCAGCCCCAAAACAATGTAACAAGGTGCAGAGATGTTGAAATAATCCTCACAGATCAACATAAGCTTGGCTATCACTCACACTGACACGCTGTGTATGTGCATGCTCACTGTCGCTTGAGACTGCCTGAGTCTCTGCCTGAAGGAAAGACGCCGCAGGCAGTCAGACAATTTCAGCTGCAACTAAACCGTAACAAATTAGTGAAAATATTGGCGGCAATTCCATTATTGGCGCAATAATAATATTTTGATTTTCCCAGTTATTGGCCAATAATATATCAGCCGCTGATATATCATGCATCCCTAGTTATGAGCTGGGGTTAGACATCTCTCAAGCACATAAAACTGCAGAAGGAATCTTTTATGAGCTTATCAAACATTTTTATATTGTGCTTGGGTTGGGCTCTTTTCAGATGCAGATCTGTACCATATTTCAAATGTCGCTTTCTTCCCATCTAAACATTTTTTCACTACTGTAAAGTGCCGTCACTGATGGAGGTCGCAGTGCAAGTGCAAAGATATTCAACTAATCATAACTGAATTCATTGTTGATTATTTTCATCATTGATTTATCATTTTAGTGATATTTAGATTTTATTAATTAGTTGTTGTAGCCCTCTGAAAGCTCAGACATGTAACCAATCAAATTTTTCATATGCTTAATTCACAATGAGTTTCAATGTATTCATTAAATGAAAAAATGTACTGCAGTTAAATATAATAGATTTCATTTCACTGATATGGAACACATTTGCCCAAATTCTTAACACTTATGAAACTTTATGAATCACACTTAAACATAAGTCTAGGAATAAGAGTAAAATTACATCATTCTTAGAATTTTGACACACTTAAGAATAAAATTTTAATCTAAGTGGCTTTATACATACGGCCCCTGATCTCCATTTCCCTGTCTCTCTCTCCTGGTAGGGGCGGGCGATATGACCAAAATCTTATATCACGATATGAGCAATTTTATATCACAATAACGATAAATATCACGATAGAGTAAATTGTTGTTGGAAAATCAATAAAAATTGGTTAATATATTCAATAACCATATTGTAATGCCTATTTTTGGATAATTCTGTCAGAGAATTAAATACTTCCAAATACTTACTCTTATAAAACTGAACTTGGTTTACTGTAAATCATTCTTACCATAATGCTAAATTTCACATTATGCCACATTTTAGTTTGATATGTTGCTGACCAATATTATTATTATTATTAAATTTCCTCAAGAAACTCAAGATCTTTCCAAAACACTGCAACAAATAAAATAATGCACAAGTATAAAAAATAAAAAAAACACACACACACAAAATACTTCTCGCAGAAAATAAATATTAAATAAACATGTCTTGAAACAAATTACAGATTTAATGCAGGGCGCATCTTTTGGCTTTCATAATATTCTTTTGCTTGCTTTATTTTGAGGAGGTGAAACAAATAGCTTGTATTACAAGTGATTATCGTTGTGCGACACAGTTTGCAGATTCAATTTTTCTGCTGTGTGTCAGCTTTTGTGAATCTACACCACAGATGTCGCACCCGTTTTCATAAGCTCTTCTTCATTTTCTTTATTTGTTTGGGAGTCTTTCCATTCTGTGGAGATGTTTTTCTCAGGGTTTTTCCCAGGTCAAAAATGATTGACTGACTTTAGTTGCTCATTCATTTGCACTGTTGAGGGATTCTATAGAAATTCTGAAGGCCTGAAGGGGTGGAGCTCAAACTCAAGTGCTGCTTTGGGTATGTGATTTGTGATTTGCTGTCACACTTTGCTTGTAAGCATCAAGGAATAAATTCTGACTGGATAAACTTTTCGTTTTCTCTATTTGTTTGTAGATTAATTAAGAGTGGAAAGCGATTAAACAATACATAGGAAAAAGGTGACTGGCATGTTAGGCCAGCAGAGAAGGCTTTGCTGGCCCTGAGAATTCGCCACTGGTTAAAGTGCTCGCCTGTTTCATTCTCCCCCTCTCTCCTCAACAGTTTCCTGTTACTTTTAATTGTCTTGTCTAATGATAAAGACAAATCAATAAAACTAATATCATATGCGCATATTTGCTGATGGTATATCTTGTTTTAAACAGATGTAATTCAGCGTTTTCTTCCCATCGAGTGCTCATCTAATATCTTCCTCTGAAGCACGTATTCTATCAGCCAGAATCAAACCTTCAGGATTACGATCAAAGGTGCCTCTGATTCACAAATCACGAGAGTCAGTCCGTGACAATCCAAACAGGCGATCCAGGCCGTTTAAACCAGAGGTCCCCAACCCATGGGTCGCGACCAAGAACCGGCCCGTGGAAGTTGCTACCGGGTAGTGAGAACATTCTGGGAAATACTTCTGTGCAGCACTTATATACACCCTTTGCCCTTTATGAGGCACTATCCAAATTTACATAGAAGGCGCGATTTCAGAAAACATCGGTTCCATTATTCCTATAGATGAAGTTACTGTTTACAAACAAACGCTCCGCCCTGCCCTTTCCTGGTTCTTTTGGTAGCCCAGAAAAGAGCTGCTGTCTATGGGTTCTTCGCTCAAATTGCACTGAGATTGCCCAAAAAGTGCTGTTTGTGGGGTTGAAACACCCCGTTTACCAGAGATTATTGGAGATTAGGGCTTCTTTAAATTTCCACCTGATCGTTGCATCAGGAAAAACACAGGATTTTACATAAATGATGATACTTCATGGGTCACCATCATTGTTATCGTGTCTGCTCCATTAGATCCAATTGACCTGCAGCAGCCGCTGGTGGATTTTAACTTTTCTACGAAGAAATTACGCAAACTCTGATCGCAAATGACTGTTTTTAATTTCTAAAGTGCTGTCGCTGTGAGTGATCTGAGGTAAAAAATGATCACCATATACGATATAACAGGAGGAACAGATCCCGTCTCCACCACCGAAGCGCATGGACTACTGTTTGTGAAAGGATAAGTGAAAAAAAGTCATACTGTGAAAATTATGCCTTTGCATTTATTTTGAATGCAGTAAATAATATTGTTCGATCGAAAACAGCTGTTATTAAGTTTTGATATGGAATATGATCATATTGAAGAATATTATTATTTATTGTATGTGGGTTAATAATTTAAGCAGTTAAGACACATTGCATGTCTGATGATAGTTGCATTTCTAAGTACTCAAATTCTTAGGCTTTAGAAGTGTCAAACATGTGAGGATGTGTATTCATCAACCTGTTACATGTCTGACATAATTAAACAGGCTCATTGAACTAAGTTTAAACTTGTTTTGCCGATATTTCAGAAAAGAACCTACATACTTTCTTCTCTGTAAACCATAGATATTCCTTTATAATAACTTTTATTAACATTAAAAGACATCATTACATTTTATAATGCTGTAAAGATTATTTAAACTGCAGCACTGCCTATTTCCACCATTGAAATCTGCTGTTCTTAAGAACCCGGAAAAGGGGTTTCCTGCGGTGTGACGTCAGAGGGATTTCATCTATAGCCAATGTTAACAACAGGCCGGTCCGCGAGAATGTTTTCAAAATGAAACCAGTCCGTGGTGCAAAAAAGGTTGGAGACCCCTGGTTTAAACTTTCAGGAGATTGCTGCTCTTGCTGGATCCACATGAGCGTGTGAGTGCAACTTACAAGTTAAAAGTTTTGTGTGAAATTGAGTAAATATAGTGCTAAATAACAGTTTAGAAATGTTTTTACTTTATTAAATTGTGTGATATATCGGCCACCCTGCTCTCTGGATATCGGCCATTAAAAAAAAACATATCGGTGGGCCTGGGTAGCTCAGCGAGTACTGACGCTGACTACCACCCCTGGAGTCGCAAGTTCGAATTCAGGGTGTGCTGAGTGACTCCAGCCATGTCTCCTAAGCAACCAAATTGGCCCTGTTGCTAGGGAGGGTAGAGTCACATGGGGTGACCTCCTCATTGTCGTCATTAGTGGTTCTCGCTCTCAATGGGGCACGTGGCAAGTTGTGCGTAAATCGCGGAGAGTAGCATGAGCCTCCACATTCTGGGAGTCTCCACGGTGTCATGCACAGTGAGCCACATGATAAGATGTGTAGATTGACTGTCTCAGAAGCGGAGGCAACCTACTCAGTAGTAGGAATTGGGCAGTCCAAATTGGGGAGAATAGGGGATAAAAAAAATAACTTAAAAAACCCATATCGGTCAATCACTAGTCCATATTCAAGGTGGATAATGGCAGAGCCATGGATAAGATTGGATACATTTGGGTATATTTCAGTTATAATCCATTATGCTTGCATAAAAAAATAAAACTCTCTCTCAGCTAATGCTGTAAATAATACAGGGAACCTTCAAAGTTGGTACATTACAAAAATATTTAAGTAAAATGAACAACATGGACCCAAACTACACAGTTCAAAACAGACATAATAATCAACACAACTAAAACTGAAGTAAGCTTTAAAGTAGCCTAAAAGTTAGCCTTTAGATTTTAAGAATCGATACTGGGGGGGGGGTAGCTCAGTGAGTAAAGACGCTGACTACCACCCCTGGAGTTCGCAAGTTCGAATCCAGGGCATGCTGAGTGACTCCAGCCAGGTCTGCTAAGCAACCAAATTGGCCCGGTTGCTAGGGAAGGTAGAGTCACATGAGGTAACCTCCTCATGGTCGCTATAATGTGGTTCGCTCTCGGTGGGGTGCATGGTGAGTTGTGAGTGGATGCCGCGGTGGATGGCGTGAAGCGTCCACACGTGCTATGACTCCACAGTAACGCGCTCAACAAGCCACGTGATAAGATGCACGGATTGACGGTCTCAGACACGGAGGCAACTGAGATTCGTCCTACGCCACCCGGATTGAGGCGAGTTACTACGCCATCACGAGGACTTAGAGTGCTTTGGGAAATGGGCATTCCAAATTGGGGAGAAAAGAGGGGAAAACATGTTTTTTAAAAAGAAAGAAAAAGAAAAAAAAGAATCGATATTGGTAAAAATTTAAATGAAGATTGCAATTAATCGAAAAATCTAGGCAAGCTATATTTTTACACAGCACTAGTAATCACTATGTTTTCAGCTACTTTTTGTTACCATCCTCGGCGATGATATCACATAAAAAACAAAATAGGCTACTACATTATATCTTGGTACAAAGTGGGAGTAATAAACTTCAGATGGTGAATGATAATGTATACACCTCTGTAGTTGGAGTGGCTAATCTGAGAGGAGCTTCATTCTCACAGTTATTGAATGAAGGATGGAGATCGAGACGTCAACAGCGAGTGAATCTGATCCAGACGCTGCCAGTTCAGCTGGCTTCCTCAGGTCATTCAGTACTTAGAATTAGCTCCATCTGATGAGCTAAACAAAGCCTTTCTATATACGGCTACTGTACACATTGTCTGCTAGGGAAGGGGAAGCTGAAAGCATACATCATGTGTGTTGAGAGCAGGTATGCATGAATTATGCGAAACTTCACTGTCAAGTGTAATTAAAACAATCTGAGATAAAGACACCATGTCTGGAGTGTCTATACACCATTTATTTAACAAGCAGTCAAGCCCCATTCATAACAGCACTTCACTTTGTCACATTCCCCTGGTCTCCACATATGGTGTGTCACTCAATAGTGAAAGAGTTTTTGGATCAGATTTATCTGCAGCTTTCAGGAAATAACAGTTGTCATGCAAATTTAAGCAAAGTCATAAAGTGACTTCATGGATAATTCAGCATCATATAGAGCAGCTCAAAAAAGTATTGCGGCTTTGCATTATATAATATATTAATAAAAAATGGTGTTTAATAGTGTTCAACCAATATATCACAGAGGTGATAAATCGGCAGTTTTTCTGACTTTTTTTAATTATCGCATCGGCCAATAGATTTTCCCATTTGGCCGATTTGTTTCTTGAGGGAGCTGAAAATCATCTGCTTGCATGTGAAGCGACTGAGACATGTAAATGACCAGTCACGGTTCATTTTGTTGTTACGTGCCATCGTGTTACTACAATAACTGACTGTGTGCAGTACAGTCTCATTTAATCGATCCGCATATCAGAGCCGCGGCAGACATGTTTGAGCTCATAATGTTAAAGTGCTCACCTGTTTCATTCTCCCCCTCTCTCCTCAACAGTTCCCTGTAACTTTAACTGTCTTAACTAATGACAAAAAGGTAAATATCAATAAAACTAATTTCATATATACCGTCTGCAAATATGCGCATATCTCATTTAAACAGATGTAATAAACCAACCTCGCACAACTTGAGCAGATCCAGCATCCTATGGAGCGATCATAAATTTTCCTCTGAAGCACGTATTCTAACAGTCTATCCTCAACAGTTCCCTGTAACTTTTCTAATGATAAAAGGCAAATATCAATAAAACTTGTAATATATACAGTTATCTCATTTAAACAGATGTCATTCATGAACCTCACGAAAATCCAGCGTTTTCTTCCCATTGAGCACTCATCTAATATCTTCCTCTGAAGCGCATATTCCAACAGCCAGAATCAAAAACGTCATGATCAGGATCAAAAGTTCCTCTCATTCACAAATCATCATGACGGTCGCTCTATGACAATCCAAGCAGGCAATCCAGGCTGTTTAAACTGTCAGGAGATTGAGGCTCGTGCTGGATCCGCACGAGTGCAATTTCAAGGCTGCATCCGAAACCAGGAAAACACTGCCTCCGGAGGCTGTATACGGAGGTACGATGAAAATAAGGTGCTTTTCAAACTGTTCGGAGACCAGTTTCCATAAGAGTTCCATTAATTCAAAACAGATGTCAGTTAAGCCATTAACTGATTAGGCAGCAAGGTAGCAAGTAAGCTGCCAACGTTTTTGGATGCAGCCCAAGGTAAAAGCGCTTCGCGTGTGCTATAAGTTAATGTCGTATTCACTATGCACTGTATGTACAATTGGTTTGATTCGTTTTTTGGAGAAAATGCGATTGCTAACACGGACATGCCATCCATGGTTTCTGGACTACTGTGTGTAATGTTATTTTCTTCCTAATATATGAAAAATGTCTTCATGGGCAAATATATTACTCAAATTTGATGACTAAACAGAAATCTGAAGAAACCGCTATCTACCATTACAATATTATTTTTTAGTTTTGTGTGAAATTGAGTAAATATACTGCAATTTTATGTTTGTTATTTACTATATTAAATTGTGTGATATATCAGCATCGTATCAGCCTATCGGCCACCCTGCTCTATGGATATTGGTCGGCCACTAGTGTTTAATCCTTAAAAGGTTTTTATTTCCTGGGGGAAAGAGGCTGGGGAAAGGAGCAATGAATGAGTGGGCCATATCTTTGTGAAAAAATATTTAAAATACTAAGCACATATGACTGTATAAAAAAATCTGGCCATCTTTATCTAGGCTATAAGAAACATAGGCATTTTATAGAAAGCAAGGCAAATGTTCCTATCTTTTTAATGTTATTTTCATGATTTATACAAGCTGTGAAACAAAAAATTTTAAGAAATATTCTGAAGAAAAACAATGAATTCATTTTGAGGTATCATTATGTTCTTGCCCTTTTATTTAAGGGTTAAACAAATAGCCTTTAGCACAAGCACAATTTTCAAGCAAAAGATATTGACACTTTTGTGGAACATATCCATATGTATTTTAGTAAGGTGAAGGTAAATTACAACTGTGGTTACTCTGCTAATCTGTGGTTACCGGAGTGGAAACTGACTTCATACATCCACTAAAATTACCTTGACACCAGTTGATAAAACATCATTGCAAAAATCCCTCAAAAAAGTTAGTTCAGATAAAGTTAATCATCTGTTTGCAGATGACACTTTCTATATATTTTAGATATATTTAATCTATGCAAAAACATTTTGGGGTCACTGTATATCAGTAATATCAGCACTGTTTATTCCCCCTATCAAATGCCAAATTTTTGTTGTCCTTTCTAAAAATAAAACTGCAGCTTCTAGGTTTACAGAACACACACTGAGGCCCTACCAGATTAAAATTCACAGAAATGGCTTTGTAAAGACACCATGTATAAACTTCCTTTAACAAAACACATTTCTCCATAGATTTCCTGAACAATGCATTTCACAAGACAGAGCCACCACAGCTGTAAAGGAAACACACCACTACAGCAGTTTTAACAGAATAAAATGTAAAACAAAAAAAAACATAACCTCAATGCAACTTAGACTTATCTGACAGAGAAACATACAGTTGTGCTCAAAAGTTTGCATACCCTGGCAGAAATTGTGAAATTTTGGCATTGATTTTGAAAATATGACTGATCATGTCTTTTATTTAAGGATAGTGATCATATGAAGCCATTTATTATCACATAGTTGTTTGGCTCCTTTTTAAATCATAATGATAACAGAAATCACCCAAATGGTCCTGATCAAAAGTTTACATACCCTTGAATGTTTGGCCTTGTTACAGACACACAAGGTGACACACACAGGTTTAAATGGCAATTAAAGGTTAATTTCCCATACCTGTGGCTTATTAAATTGCAATTAGTGTCTGTGTATAAATAGTCAATGAGTTTGTTAGGTCTCACGTGGATGCACTGAGCAGGCTAGATACTGAGCCATGGGGAGCAGAAAAGACCTGTCAAAAGAAGGTAATGGAACTTTATAAAGATGGAAAAGGATATAAAAAGATATCAAAAGCCTTGAAAATGCCAGTCAGTACCGTTCAATCACTTATTAAGAAGTGGAAAATTCGGGGATCTCTTGATACCAAGCCAAGGTCAGGTAGACCAAGAAAGATTTCAACCACAACTGCCAGAAGAATTGTTCGGGATACAAAGAAAAACCCACAGGTAACCTCAGGAGAAATACGGGCTGCTCTGGAAAAAGATGTTGTGGTTTTTTCAAGGTTAAAAATACGACGATACTTGAACGAAAATGAGCTGCATGGTCGAGTTGCCAGAAAGAAGCCTTTACTGCGGCAATGCCACACAAAATCCTGGTTACAATATGCCCGACAACACCTTGACATGCCTCACAACTTCTGGCACACTGTAATTTGGAGTGACGTGACCAAAATAGAGCTTTATGGTCACAACCATAAGCGCTTTGTTTGGAGAGGGGCCAACAAGGCCTATAGTGAAAAGAAAACCATCCCCAATGTGAAGCATGGTGGTGGCTCACTGATGTTTTGGGGGTGTGTGAGCTCTAAAGGCACGGGGAATCTTGTGAAAATTGATGGCAAGATGAATGCAGCATGTTATCAGAAAATACTGGCAGACAATTTGCATTCTTCTGCACAAAAGCTGCACATGGGACGCTCTTGGACTTTCCAGCACGACAATGACCCTAAGCACAAGGCCAAGTTGACCCTCCAGTGGTTACAGCAGAAAAAGGTGACGGTTCTGGAGTGGCCATCACAGTCTCCTGACCTTAATATCATCGAGCCACTCTGGGGAGATCTCAAACGTGCGGTTCATGCAAGACGACTAAAGACTTTGCATGACCTGGAGGCATTTTGCCAAGACGAATGGGCAGCTATACCACCTGCAAGAATTTGGGGCCTCATAGACAACTATTACAAAAGACTGCACGCTGTCATTGATGCTAAAGGGAGCAATACACAGTATTAAGAACTAAGGGTATGCAGACTTTTGAATGGGTCATTTCATTTTGTTCGTTGTTGCCATGTTTTGTTTTATGATTGTGCCATTCTATCACAACCTACAGTTGAATATGAATCCCATAAGAAATAAAATAAACGTGTTTTGCCTGCTCACTCATGTTTTCTTTAAAAATGGTACATATATTACCCATTCTCCAAGGGTATGCAAACTTTTGAGCACAACTGTATGCTATTTACAACACTTGTCAGCCCAATGGAAGGAAAAAACAGAAGCGTTTTGAATCTACACTTTTAGGACTTCTTAAAATATTGAATTGAAAGAAGTAATGAAAGTGGTAATAGAGGTTAAAGAGTAACTAGTCATAAGACAAGTTGCAGCAACACGGAAACTGTTGTAATTTGGGGGCCCATGATGGCTGCATGCATAAATGATGCAGTCGCTTTAATGAGGCCCTGACCTCACACAATGAATTCACTAACCACATTAATAATCAAGAAGCAATGCTTAAATATCCAACTGATACCCGAGGCAGGCAAATAAATTTGTTTGACTACTATTTTACAATGTTACCTAAAACATCCCTTTTTCCTAGAAAAATGTATGTACTGTGTTAGCACATATTTGAGGTATTACAACAATCACTTTGACATCACTTTCAAATTTCAAGTCATGTAAAGACTGGGTACGGTTGGGATCCAAGAACTGGTTCCATTAACCTTTTCGCACCCAAGTTTCTCCTGTACTGACGGACCCCCAACCGTGAGTTCTACAATGCACGTTGTAATTAAAACAAACCTTACCTTACACTTCACAGCAGGTGCACTGAAGGTCAGATTTTATATTATCAAACAAATAATGTGGTTTTTAGATGTTTATAATGATTGATTATGATAGATAAGATGCAATTTCGAACGTGCAAGCTGGCTAAACGTGCCGCCATCTTTTTGTTGCAATGAAAGATGGGATTTGGAGTTCATCTCGTCATAGAAACATACAAAAGGAGGAGCATAGAAGGTTCTAAAAACATAGCCCTTCCACTTTCCCAGCCCTGGAAGAGGTTGTGCTGGACGGAATGGGAGAAGGCTCGAGTGGACTGACTAGTTTGCATATTCTTTGTTTGATGTCAGAAAACATGGCTGCAGCGCTGCATCAAAGCGCTCTGATGGTAATGGCTTTATACTTTTATTTAGTGATTGTTTGAAAGTTTGTAACATATAAAAATAAAGTTATTGTGATGTTGAAAAGACTATTTGTTCATTATGACAACCGCTTCCCTCTTTTGTTTGTAAACAGCAGCAGGAATGCAGATCGCACTGGTTTGTCCATACACGTCTGATCACAGCCTAGTGTAAATCACACCAGTTTGATTGTATGTGGGAAAGGGTTAAAAAAAAAAAAAAAAAAAAAAAAAAACAGACCGTATTCCATGACTTTCGGTTCTATTAGCAGTGCTTGATCATGTTATTCCGCCGTGTGAACAGAAAATTAAAGTACTGACAAATGATTCCTGCTATTCCAGCAGTGTTTCACCTCTACTGCAGAGCACACACATGTAGTCCGATTCTCGAATTAATGATTCTTATGAGTCAGTTCTTTTGTATATATAGCACAGAGCACACAGATTCACTTCAGAAGACATTCATTGATCAACTGGAGTCATGTGGATGACTTTTATGCTGCCTAAATGTGACTTTTGGAACGTCAAAGTGCTGGCACCCGTTTACTTGCATTATAAAAGGACCTCACAGAGCTCTATCTTCTTCTAAAAATCTTAATTTGTGTTCTGCTGAAGAAAGACAGTCATAAACATCTGGGATGGCATCAGGGTAAGTGAATAATGAGAGAATTTTCATTTTTGGTTGAACTATTCCTTTAAGAGAAAATGGAATCCTTACAATTCCCATCACTATGTATGTATGGGGATGTATTGACCTCACCAAACCTTCCAATTTCAAGGCATGGCTGGCCCAAAACACACACAAACCTTTATTAGCTTGGTTTAGTGTTCGTTTAGTATGCCACCTGATTGCATGCCACTTCCACCCTGAGCATAAAGCATTCATTGTTCTCCAACTGTGCAGAGAAAAACAAGCCTGAGACTTTGATTAAGGTCAAGAACAAACCATGGGGAATTCATAAACAAGGTAAATACACATGGGTCTCAACATCACACCAGTTTTCTCCCAAACAACTACATCATACACTCAAGTAGGGGTGGGCGATGACCAAAATCTATAAAAATTATGAGCAATCGTTTTATCATGATTATGATCACGATGTAGTTACATTTGTCAGGAAAATCAATAAAAATTGGTTTATATATTAAACACCCATATTGTAACGCCTATTTTTTTTAGATAATCCAGTCAGTGAATTAAATACTTTAAAAACAAAAACTACTTCCTCTCTTTATAATTTTTGAACTTGACAAACATGCTCCACAGTGAAACACAGATGCGCGTGTCAGATGAGAAGCATATTTAGCGCTTATGAAGTACAGTTGAAGTCAGACGTCTACATACATGAAGTCATTAAAACGCCACAGATTTCATATTAGCAAACTGTAGTTTTTAGCAAGTCGTTTAGGATATCTACTTTGGGTATGACATGAGTAATTTTTCCAACAATTGTTTACAGACAAATTGTTTCACTTTTAATTGACTATATCACAATTCCAGTGGTTCAGAAGTTTACATACACTAAGTTAACTGTACCTTTAAGCAGCTTGAAAAATTCCAGAAAATGTCAAGCCTTTAGACAATTAGCTTCTGATAGGAGGTGTACTAAATTGGAGGTGTATCTGTGGATGTATTTTAAAGCCTATGTTCAAGCTCAGTGCCTCTTTGAAGTTTGTTTGCCAACTGCCACAAAACCGAAAGAAGAAGTGCCTCTTTGCTTGACATCATGGGAAAATCAAAAGAAATCAGCCTTCAGACATCAGAAAAAAAAAATTGTGGACTGGTTCATCCATGGGAGCAATTTCCAAATGTTTGAAGGTACCACGTTCATCTGTACAAACAATAGTATGCAAATATAAACATCATGGGACCACGCAGCCATCATAACGCTCAGGAAGGAGACGCATTCTGTCTCCTAGAGATGAACATAGTTTGGTCTGAAAAGTGCAAATCAATCCCAGAACAACAGCAAAGGGCCTTGTAAAGATGCTGGAGGAAACAGGTAAACAAGTATCTATATCCACAGTAAAACAAGTCCCATATCAACATAACCTGAAAGGCTGCTCAGCAAGGAAGAAGCCACTGCTCCAAAACCGCCATAAAAAAGGAAGATTACATTTTGCAAGTGTACATGGGGACACAGATCTTTTGGAGAAATGTCCTCTGGTCTGATGAAAAAAAAAATGGAACTGTTTGGCCATAATGACCACCATTATGTTTGGAGGAAAAAGGGTGAGGCTTGCAAGCTGAAGAACACCATCCCAACCGTGAAGCATGGGGGTGGCAGCATCATTTTGTGGGGGTGCTTTGCTGCAGGAGAGACTGCTGCACTTCACAAAATAGATGGCATCATGAGGAAGGAAAATTATGTGGATATATTGAAGCAACATCTCAAGACATCAGCCAGGAAGATAAAGCTCGGTCGCAAATGGGTCTTCCAAATGGACAATGACCCCAAGCATACCTCCAAAGTTGTGGCAAAATGGCTTAAGGACAACAAAGTCAAGGTATTGGAGTGACCATCACTAAGCCCTGATCTCAATCTGGTAGAAAATTTGTGGGCAGAACTGAAAAAGCATGTGCGAGCAAGGAGGCCTACAAACCTGACTCAGTTACACCAGTTCTGTCAGGAGGAATGGGCCAAAATTCCAGCAATTTACTGTGACAAGCTTGTGGAAAGCTACCCAAAATGTTTGACCCAAGTTAAACAATTTAAAGGCAATGCTACCAAATACTAACAAAATGTATGTAAACTTCTGACCCACTGGGAATGTGATGAAAGAAATAAAAGCTGAAATAAATCATTCTCTCTACTATTATTCTGACATTTGACATTCTTAAAATAAAGTAGTGATCCTAACTGACCTAAGACAGGGAATTTTTTTCAACAATTAATGTCAGTGTAACAGATAAAGAACTGGCAAGGAGGAGGCAGGAACCGGCTGAACAGTCAACATAAAGTTTAATGCAAAACTCAACTTAAACGAACATAAACAGACACACACAACACTGCCACGTGTGTCTTTCTCTTGAACTGGCGTCTCCGGCTCCCCCTTATCTTGCTCTCCAGCTGATTCAGCGCAGCCGTCCACCCTCACGGCGCGGCCACGCCCTCCTCCTCATCACAGTCAGGAATTGTGAAAAATTTATTTTAAATGTATTTAGCTAATGTGTTTGTAAACTTCTGACTTCAACTGTACCAAACGCAAGATGAATGTCTTTGAAATAACTTTGGCTGCCTGAAATTTCTCTTGGGCGGACGGCCGGGCCGCACACATGGATTTTAATTTATTGCGATATACACAATATAGCAAAATTATTATCGATTGACACTTAATATCATCACCATAATATATATTGTCATATCGCCCTGCACTCAAACAGAACCTATTAACTAGAATCTGCTTTATTTGAGGTCATTCAACTTCAAATGGAACCAGTCCAATAACCAATGAAAGACTGAGGCCATCAAGACATTCAGATTCTAAGGAAAGCATTGTGCGTAACAAAAAAAGAGGGGGGGGGGGGGGGGAGACTGCTTTGCATTAAATGGCAAGCATGCATGCATGAGGGGTACAAGTATAGGTCATTTTTGGCTGGCTTCAAGTTGATTTACTGTTTCTTTGCACGGCATGGCATGGCATTTTTTGTTGTGGTCTCTACATAAATCCAGCCAAGTTTACAACAAACCTCAATAAAATAAAAAATCAATCAAATTGATCAAGTACAGGATCTATTTTGCAAAAACAATCAATGCATAACAGCCCATTTAAAACACACTTTTTGGAAAATGTAGGCTAGCAGAATCACTGATTTTGGCATCTTTACACAGCTGAGTTAAGCCTGCTCCATGCCTGCTCAAAATACTGTGTAAAGATGCAAAAGCCAGACTAATTTAAGCCTGCTCTGACCCATCTCAGCCCCTATTTTCAAAGATGCCGATGCTTTGGTTCTGTGTAAATTAAATCCAGCATCAGAGCAGCCTTAAATTTGTGGTTGTCATAATAGAGCATATATTTCATTATTTAATTTCATAATTCAAGTATAACTTTGTATTTTCATTTATTACACATTTCTATATTTACAATTTTATATTTTAAATATTTCAAAAAGAAAAGAAAAAGAAGCAGCAGCAAAAATCGAGGTTACAGTGAGGCATTTACAATGGAAGTGAATGGGGCCAAATTTTGGAGGGTTTAAAGACAGAAATGTGAAACTTATAATTTAATAAAAACACTTGCATTAATTACCATATTCTGTTAAAACTTGTGTATTATTTGCGCTGTGAAGTACATGAAATTGTCGTTTTTACGGTCGTTTTAGGCTTTGTTGAGTAACTTTATGTAACCTTACTCAGAAAAGGTTAGTTTATAATTTTATCATACTAAGACCATGTTAACTTACATATTGTTTATTTCTTGTGGCTAACATTTTGAAACTATATTTTTTTTTTAATGAGGAACGAGTTGAAATTATTTCTTGTGGTGATCAACATTATGCCACAAATGCTGTGAATTGAGCTCAACTTGTACTGAACCCGGAATATAAATAATACAGATAAACCGTCCTGATAAGATCCCAGAAACAAGCTGCCTCATATTTACACTATTACAACACTATTTCTCCAATAAACTCTAATGGGAAAATCTGGGTTTATCCCTACACCAAATCACCCTTTAAACTCAGTAAGAAAAAACCTGGATGATATGAGACTGGCCTTTCCTAACATACCTCAAAAGCTCATCTACTTCTGACTGTGTTCTTGTTCAGGCAAGTTAGGCATGACAGGAAATCATTCAAAGCACAATATACACCAGCAAGACGTAATACTTCAAGAGCAATATCGGACAAATATAATGTTTCAGACACCCCTAACACGATGTTTGACAGAAAAGATGAACTATAACTATCCACTGCGTGCTAACCGTTGCAAAATAAGTCACCAATCTATTAATAATGGTTTGAAAAAAACCTTATGTGTAAAATGCAGATCAAAGGTTTAGTGACATTAAAGCTCAGTGATCAAGCAAGGTAAATGTTTCGTTTTAACAGACTTCCTGGTTAAAGAGGTGTGAATTGAAACTGAACAAACAGTAAGAACTGGACAATGCGATAGCTCTGGTTACATGCCTACATGCCTACAGTAGGGCCATCTCATACCGAACCACCACAAGGCCCGTTAACACCATTTTACTCCAATACACGCCCGTTAGCGGTCGTACAACACGGAATACATCGTTGTTTGTTGAAGTATGAGGAGTTTGGGGTTCGTCTTTGCTAAAGAAAAGTATAAATGTCCACTTTCACATTGGCTCGGACACGGAGCCTGGCTCGAGCTCAGCGCGACCGTTAGCCAAACCGTCAAACTGGCCGTTTATAACGCGGAATAAAATGACCACTCACCTTTCAAGTCATCCACGTAAAAGCATTTCATTCCAGGTAAAATAGAGGCGAAAGATTCCGAGTGTGGTGTGGGAAGAAGGCTACTTTGTAGAGTTGTTTTGTCAGGCTGAACTCACTCACTCTCTCTCTCTCTCTCTCTCTCTCTCTCTCTCTCTCTCTCTCTCTCTCTCTCTCTCTCTCTCTCTCGCTCGCTCTGTCTCTATCTCTCTCTCTCAATTCAATTTTAAAGTACTTTATTGGCATGATTGTGTTTACATACAATATTGCCACAGCATTAATACACAAAACAGATAATAACAATAAAAATAGAATTAAAATAAGGTGCCAGGTAATTAATAAAATAAAATAAAAACGATAATAACAATATACACTATACAATATAACATAAAATAAGCATTTAACAAGACATTATGAACATAAAATAATAATAATAATAATAAAAATACTGTGACTGAAGTACATTAAGGCAGTAATTGGTTTCTGAGGGTGTGCAGCTCAAAAGAGTTTTGCAGCAGCTGAAGCATGATTGTCCTCCCCCAGTAACACCAGCATTTGATCTGTTTCTGCTGAACTGGAAACCTGTGGCATGAGGTTTGAGAGTTTGTCAAAGTATTTCTCTGTCACCTCTGTAAATTTCTCACAGTGAAGGAGAGAGTGTGTCTCTGTCTCGACCTCACCAGTGTCACAGTGAGCACAGACTCGTTCTTCCTTTGGAAGCCATGTTTGTCTGTGTCTGCCTTTTTCTATGGCCAAACTGTGATCACTGAGCCTGTATTTGGTGAGGATCCATCTCTGTTTTGGATCTCTTACAGTGTGGAGATATTTTGTTCTGTTTAGGGCCCGATAACATTCCAATTTGCTTTGGTTTTTAACTTTCATTTTCCCAATATTCCAAATATAAAATTTTGCTTTCTTTTATGATTTGGTTTATTGTGTTTTGTTCAGCAGTGCTGGTCTGAAACTGGTGTTTGTTAGTTGTTAGTGGGTTTGTGAGTTTCAGAGCCAGCTGACAAAGGGGACTGGTTTTAGGCCTCAGCTCTTGGGTTTTAAGGGCTTCATGTTGCAGTGTGTTAGGGGAACTTGAATTTAGGTGTGTCCAAAATTTGAGGGATCGTTTTTCAATATGTAAAATTAGGGGGTATCTGCCTAGTTCGGCCCGGCATGCATTAGTAGGTGTTCTTCTCTGAACTCTTAGAATGTTTCTACAGAATTCTGCAAGCAGGGATTCTGTGAGGTGTTTGTCCCATCTAGAGTAATCTGCCAGACAGAGTGGATCCCAAACCTCACATCCATTCAGAGCAATAGGCATAATAATACCATCAAAGATTTTACTCCAAATTGTTACAGGAATGTTTATTTGGGTAAATTTGCTCTTAATAGCTTAGAATGCACTTCTAGCTTTCTCTTTTAGTGCATTCACTGCCAGACCAAAACCCCCTGAAGCACTGATTTTTAGACCGAGGTAGTCGTAGTGTAGAGTGTGTTCTATTGCAGTGTTTCCCAGAGTGAATGTTTATCTGGTTTCCTGTAATCTGTGTTTTTTCTGGAAGATCATAATTTTAGTTTTTTTCAAATTGACTGTCAGGGCCCAGTTCTGACAGTAGTTCTCCAGCAGGTCCAGGCGCTACTGTAGCCCTTGTGCAGTAGCTGACAGCAGCACCAGATCATCTGCATAGAGAAGAAATTTAACTTCAGAATTATTTAGAGTAAGACCGGGTGTTGCAGATTGTTCCAGTAGCACTGCTAACTCATTAATGTAAAAGTTGAACAGAGTTGGACTCAAACTGCAGCCCTGTCTCACTCCACGCCCTTGAGTGAAGAATTCTGTTCTTTTATTGCCAATTTTAACTCCGCACCAGTTGTCCGAATACATAGATTTGATAGTGTCGTATATTTTACCCCCAACGCCGGATTGTAGAATTTTATAATATAGACCATCATGCCAAATGGAATCAAATGCTTTTTTTAAATGAACAAAACATGCATAAATTTTGCCTTTGCTTTTTTTGATGAACGTGCTGGTTGACTAACGTGCATAGCATGTGAATGTGGTCGGTGGTGCGGTGGTTTGGTAGGAATCCAATCTGACTCTTACTCAAGACATTGTGCTTGGTAAGGAAGGCCTGTATCCGGGCATTCAGGATATAACAGAAAGTCTTCCCCAGATTACTGCTCACACAAATGCCTCGGTAGTTATTTGGGTCAAATTTGTCTCCACTCTTATATAATGGGTGTATTAAGCCTATACTCCAGGTATCAGGAAAGTAGCCAGTTTGCAGAACCAGATTGAACAGTTTTAACAAGGCCTCCTGCATTACTGCAGGGTTGTGCTTCAGCATTTCTGTTCAAATGTTGTCTAAACCACATGCCTTTCTGGGTTTTAGTTTCTTTCTTTTTTCTTTTTTTGTATATTAACATTTTTTTATTGATTCCTATATTAACACATAAAAGCAAGAACATATACAATCAGTATCAATACTTAACCAATCAATACCAATCCCCAACCCCCAACCCTACCCATAAGAACATCCCAGTGGTCCCACATAATTATATACACACAAAAACAAATATTAAAAAATAAAATAATTAATAAAATATAGTAAATCACATACATCTCTCTCTCCACTGTCCCTCCACGAGAGCCCTCCAAAAATGCCAAATATTTGCCCCACTTTCCCATAAACAAGTCCAAATTACCCAATCCTCTAGATACCCCTTCTTCAAACGCTGCCACCCTCCCCATCTCTGTACACCACTCTGGAAATGATGGCACTTCGTCGGACTTCCAACCCCTTAAAATGACTTGTCTGCCAATCAGAACACTTGTTAAAACCCAATTTTTTATAAATTTGTCCCCCAAATTTATGACAGCTCCATTGCCCAAAATACAAAGTCTGGGGCAAAGCAAAACTTGAGTGCCCAAAACGTCAAAGAAATAGCTCTGCACCTTCATCCAAAAATCTTGAATCTTAACACACCCCCAAAAGGCATGAGTTGTGTCTCCAACTCCTGATTGACAACACCAGCAGTTGGGTGTGTCTTTAAGACCAAGCCTATATAATCTAGAGGGGGTACAGTAAAATCTATGTAAAATCTTAAATTGCATAAGGTGAACCCTTGCATGTCTAGATGCAGAATTTACATTTTTTAGAATCCTAGTCCACACTTCTTCCTCCAATACCAAATTCAAATCTTTTTCCCATAATCTCTTGATAGAAGTTAAAGCTCCATCCCCCAGACTCTGAACCAGCAGGGAGTAATACACTGATGCCTCATGACCTTTTCCAAAAGCAGTAATCACCTCTCCCAAAGCATCTGCCGCTTTAGGGGGGGGCGTGTGCTACTTCCAAAAATAGCACAGAGCAGGTGGCACAGCTGTACATACCTAAAGAACTGAGATCTGGGAATCCCAAAATGATGACCCAGATTCTCAAAAGATCTCAACACTCCACTCTCATACAGGTCGCTGAGTGTAACAACCCCTCTCACAATCCACTCTGACCAACAGAAAGGGGACTTACTGATACATAATTTTGGGTTCAGCCATATGCTTGAGGCAACATTTAAATAAATGTCCAAATTAAATACTCTGGCCACTCTTGTCCAAATCATGTGCAAATGTGAAATAACGGGGTGTGACTTAACTTCTCCAGTTAGTTTAATAGAAAGACTGCAATGGAGAAATAGGGGCAAGGACTTCCTGTTCAATAGAAAACCAGGGAGGGGCTCTCTCAGGTGGAAGCGACCAATGAGCCAAATGCCTGAGACCGAAAACATAATAATAAAACAAAATCTTGCATAAGCCTAACCCACCTTTGTCAATTGGCCTATGTAATTTGTTGGAATGTAGTCTGGGACATTTACCAGTCCAAATGAAGGACTTTGCAATTCTATCAAATTGCTTAAAATAAGAGAGGGGGACATCTATAGGGAGTGACTGTAGCAGGTAGTTGAATTTTGGAATACAGTTCATTTTAATAACATTAACCTTCCCAATCATTGATAAATGTAATGAACCCCATCTGTCCACATCGCTCGAAAACTTTTTAATTAAAGGGTCAAAATAAACTCTAACTAAATCAGACAAATTTGCTGGGAATGAAATGCCCTGTTTGGGCCACTGAAAGGCGCCCGGCTGAAAGGCTGTTACTGGACAGTACGCAGTCAGAGCTAAAGCTTCGGATTTAGACCAGTTGACTTTGTATCCAGAGAACTTGGAAAAGGAATTAATAATTCTGTGGAGGCAAGGCATAGATCTAGTGGGGTCAGAGACGAATAATAAAATATCATCTGTGTAAAGCAGAAGGTTATGCGCCACACCTCCCGCTGTCACCCCTGGAAAATCATCCTCTTTTCTTATCGAGGCTGCTAATGGTTCCAGGGCAAGACAGAACAAAAATGGGGAAAGAGGGCAACCCTGCCGAGTGCCCCTATTCAGAGTAAAATAATCTGAAATTAATACATTTGTTTGTACCGCTGCTACAGGGTGTCTATAAAGTAACTTAATCCAAACAATAAATGTACTCCTGAACCCATACATTTCTAAAATCTTAAAAAGATAATCCCATTCTACCATATCAAATGCCTTTTCGGCGTCAAGTGAAATGGCAGCGACCGGAGTCTGATCATTCGCTACTGACCACATGATATTAATGAAACGCCTGATGTTATTAGAAGAGCTGCGGCCCCGAATAAATCCCACCTGATCTATATGTATAAGAGATGTCATAACCTTACTTAAACGATTAGCCAAAATTCTGGACAAAATGTTTACATCTAGCTGGATCAGGGAAATTCGACAGTAACTTTTACACACACCTGGATCTTTGTCCTTTTTAAGAATCAGACTGATCCGTGCTTGCGTCATGGTTGGAGGAAGCTTTCCGTTCTTTAATGATTTTGTATAAATGTCTAACAAAAGTGGAGTTAGTTCTGTAGCATAAGATCTAAAAAATTCAGCAGCAAAACCATCTGGCCCCGGAGCTTTGCCTGTAGGTAAGGCCTTAATTACCTCGTCAAGTTCCTCCGAGGTTATCTCAGAATCAAGACAATTTCTTTGCTCAGTTGTCAGTTTAGGAAGTTTTAATGGTTCCACAAAGTTTCTAATATCTTCATCAGTAGACGAAGATGTAGAACTATAAAGATCAAGATAGAACTCTTTAAAAGCATTATTAATATCAGTGGCCGAGGTAAATATTTCACCACCAGCAGATTTCACTGAGGGAATGGTAGAAAAAGACTCTCTCTGCTTTATATATCTAGCCAAAAGCTTCTCTGCTGTGTCCCCCGACTCAAAGTATGACTGTCTTGCCCTGAATAGACAAAACTCCACCTTCCACGACAAAATAGTATTATATCTGTATTTCAATTGAGTCAATTCTCTGAGGCCATCAGATAACATTCTGCGCTTCAGCTCTGCCTCTGCACTTATAATATTTCCTTCCAACTTCACAAGTTCTCGTGCTTTGGATTTTTTGGTGAATGAGGTATACTGTATAATCCGACCCCTAAGAACCGCCTTAAGTGCCTCCCAAGCCACACCCACAGAAGATACTGAGGACCAGTTGGTCTCCATATAAACATTGATTTCGGTCTTTAACATTTGTTAGAAATCAGGATTTTGTAAAAGGGATACATTAAAGCGCCAACTATATGATTGATTTTTCTCCGTATGTGGCAACATCTCCAAACTCACCAGGGCGTGATCCGAGACTAAGATGTTTCCAACTGAGCAGTCAACAACAGATGAAATGAGGGACTTCGATATAAAAAAAAAAATCTATTCTAGAATAAATCTTATGGACTGATGAAAAAAAATGTATAGTCTCTACCAGATGGGTTCAAAAGTCTCCAAATATCTGCAAGACCAAGATTTTTACACATCCTGTGAAGCGTCAATGTTGCTCTAGGGGGCTTACACACTTTTGCTTTACTATGATCAAGGACTACATTCGGACTCAAGATGGCGCCGAGTATGGCTGCTGCGTTGCGAGCTCCGACACAACATAGCAATGGTTTGTTTGTTTTGTTTACAATTCTTATGTTTTTTGTCTTGGATGTTGTCTGCCTTATTGTCTACGACAGACAAACACTTTTGGACATTGGTTCAGCGATCTCACACCGTAAACCGGACTTCACATTCCTCAATGCCGACCCGCTGTTTACAAACACGCAAGCGGAGCCCTTTGTCTGGGCAGCATGGCCGCGGAAACGCAGGAGGAAAAGGGGAAACAGAGCCGGCGTTCTCATCAGAGTAAGACGCCGCGCAAATCGACCCCCGCTACCCACTATTCTACTGGCAAATGTTCAGTCTCTGGATAACAAGCTCTGCGAGCTGAAAGCGCGGATCTCTTTCCAACGAGAGACGAGGGACTGCTGCATTATCTGCCTTACGGAAACCTGGATGTCTGCGGAGATTCCAGACTCAGCCATTGAACCCGCGGGGTTCTCCATGCTCCGAGCGGACAGAGCGAAAGACCTCTCAGGTAAAACTAGAGGAGGTGGTGTATGTTTTATGATCAACAAATCCTGGTGTGATCAGAGGAACGTACATTCCATCAAGTCTTTCTGTTCTCCTGATCTGGAATTTCTTATGCTTCTGTGTCGACCATTCTGGCTACCGAGGGAATTCACAGCGGTCATTATCACTGCTGTGTACATTCCCCCACAAGCCGACACAGACCGGGCACTCAAGGAACTGTATGGGATTATAAGTGAGCAGGAAACCGCGCACCCTGAGGCCGTGTTCATTGTGACCGGGGACTTTAATAAAGCCAGTTTAAAAATCAGTCGCACCAAAATATCACCTGCACATTAGTTTCAACACACGAGGGGACCGGGTTTTGGACCATTGCTACTCTCCGTTCCGGGATGGCTACAAATCCCTCCCCCGCCCACCATTTGGCAAATCGGACCACTCTTCCATTCTGCTTCTGCCCGCTTACAGGCAGAAATTGAAACAGGAAGCACCCACCCTCAGAACGATCCAGTGCTGGTCAGACCAATCAGACTCTACGCTACAAGACTGTTTTGATCGCACGGACTGGGAGATGTTCCGGTCCGCCTCTGATGACGACATCGAGCTTTACGCTGATAGCGTAATGTGTTTCATCAGAACGTGTGTAGAGGAAGTGATTCCGACCAGAACTGTGCGAATCTATCTGAATCAGAAGCCGTGGATCAACAGCGATGTTCGCGCGGCACTTAACGTGCGGACCTCCGCTTTTAATTCCGGGAACGCGGAGGAGCATAAACAAGCCAGTTATGCCCTCCGAAAAACTATCAAAACAGCAAAACGCCAGTACAGGAGCAAGATTGAAGGACAGTTTAACACCACCAACTCTAGAAGCATGTGGCAGGGAATTAACATCATCACGGACTTCAAAGGGAATAAAAACTCTGCCATGAACACCGCTGCCTCTCTACCGGATGAGCTAAATACTTTTTATGCTCGTTTCGAGGGAACTAACACCGCCCTCGCGGAGAGAGCTCTCACGGCCGAAGCTACAGAGGTTAGTTCACTCTCTGTCTCTGTAGCGGATGTAACCCGATCCTTCCGACGGGTGAATATCCGCAAAGCCGCGGGTCCAGACGGCATTCCGGGCCGCGTCATCAGAGCGTGCGCGAACCAGCTGGCTGGTGTTTTTACGGACATTTTCAACCTTTCCCTCTCTTTGTCTGTAGTCCCCACATGCTTTAAAACATTCACCATTGTGCCTGTTCCAAAATAATAAAAAATAACTTGTTTAAATGACTGGCGTCCTGTTGCTCTGACCCCCATCATCAGCAAATGTTTTGAGAGACTAATCAGAGATTACATCTGCTCTGTATTACCACTCAATCTTGACCCGCTGCAGTTTGCATACCGCAACAACCGCTCCACTGATGATGCCATTGCATCTACAATACACACTGCTCTCTCCCACCTGGAAAAAAAGAACACTTATGTGAGAATGCTGTTTGTAGACTACAGCTCAGCATTCAACACCATAGTGCCCTCCAAGCTAGATGAGAAACTCCAGGCTCTGGGCTTAAACAGCTCGCTGCGCAGCTGGATCCTGGACTTCCTGTCAAGCAGACGCCAGGTGGTTAGAATAGGCAGCAACATCTCCTGCTCACTGACCCTCAACACTGGAGCCCCGCAGGGCTGTGTTCTCAGCCCACTACTGTATTCCCTGTACACACATGACTGTGTGGCAACACATAACTCCAATGCCATCATTAATTTTGCTGATGACACGACGGTGGTAGGTCTGATCACTGACAATGATGAAACAGCCTACAGAGAGGAGGTGCACACTCTGACACACTGGTGTCAGGAGCACAACCTCTCCCTCAACGTCAGTAAGACAAAGGAGCTTGTGGTGGACTTCAGGAGAAAAGACAGAGAACACAGTCCAATCACCATCAATGGAGCACCAGTGGAGAGAGTCAGCAGCTTCAAGTTCCTGGGTGTCCACATCACTGAGGAACTCACATGGTCCGTCCACACTGAAGTCGTTGTGAAGAAGGCTCATCAGCGCCTCTTCTTCCTGAGACGGCTGAGGAAGTTTGGAATGAACCGCCACATCCTCACACAGTTCTACACCTGCACTGTGGAGAGCATCCTGACTGGCTGTATCTCCGCCTGGTACGGCAATAGCACCGCCCACAACCGCAAAGCACTGCAAAGGGTGGTGCGAACTGCCAGACACATCATCGGAGGTGAGCTTCCCTCCCTCCAGGAAATATATACAAGGCGGTGTGTGAAAAAAGCTCGGAGGATCATCAGAGACTCCAGCCACCCGAGCCATGGGCTGTTCTCACTGCTACCATCAGGTAGGCGGTATCGCAGCATCAGGACCCGCACCAGCCGACTCCATGATAGCTTCTTCCCCCAAGCAATCAGACTTCTGAACTCTTGATCTCCCACGATCAAAATACATCAGCCCTGCACTTTATTACTCTTTTATCTCACACCGGACTGTCATAAATTATATTATTATTATATTATATTCTCTCTTAACAACTGACTATCAACCGACAGCCTGAATGTCAATACAGTACAATACTGTACATTCTATATATATACTTTTTTCATATATATTTTAATTTTTATTGAATAATGTGTATCTATATAGTATCTATATAGTAAAAAACAAAAAAAACAAAAACAGCATATTGTATACTGTACAGTGTATGTTATTATCTGTATATTGTTGAGTGTAATTATGTGTATAACAGATGTTTAAATTGTGTTGTGTTAATTTGATGTTTTAAGTTGTGTAATTATGTATAACAGATGTTTAAATTGTGTTGTGTTAATTTGATGTTTTAAGTTGAGTGTAATTATGTATAACAGATGTTTAAATTGTGTTGTGTTAATTTGATGTTTTAAGTTGTGTAATTATGTATAACAGATGTTTAAATTGTGTTGTGTTAATTTGATGTTTTAAGTTGAGTGTAATTATGTATAACAGATGTTTAAATTGTGTTGTGTTAATTTGATGTTTTAAGTTGAGTTTAATTATGTATAACAGATGTTTAAATTGTGCTGTGTTAATTTGATGTTATTGTAAATTGGTATATGTCTCATCACTGTCACGACTGCTATGTTGATCGGAACTGCACCCAAGAATTTCACACACCATTGCACTTGTGTATATGGCTGTGTGACAATAAAGTGATTTGATTTGATTTGATTTGATTTGACTGAGTCCATCAAAAGATTAAAGTCTCCTCCCAATATTATATCACGAGGGGTGCCAGTGGCTTGCAGCATCCCTTCAAGATCTATAAAAAAGCCCTGATCATCAACGTTAGGTGCATAAATATTAGCCAAAATCAACCTTTACCCCTGAATTTCTGCTAAAACAATAATGACTCTTCCTAATTTATCTTTAATCTGTTTGAGAAATTTTAATTGTAGATGTTTACTTATTAATGAAATAACTCCCCTGCTCTTACTTGAACCAGCACTAAAGAAAACATGTCCACCCCATATCTTACCAAATTTTTCAGCTTCCTGTGGGGAAAAATGTGTTTCTTGAAGAAACACAATATCATATTTCTTACATTTAAGAAAAGTAATAACCTTCCTTCTTTTTATGGGGTGCCCCAAACCATTCACATTCCATGTGGAGAGAGACAACTTATTCATATTAACATTTGACATATTGATATAATAAAAAAAATAAAAAAATAAATTGTGTGTAGATTACACAGACCACATTTCCCATTAATGCAACAATCAAACCCTGAACTTCCCCCCGAACAAAACATAAGAAAAACGTGCGCATTAACCCCGCGCACGACAGCGCCAACCGGCATCAATCCCTTAAAACTCAAAGAGTCCATGCATGCCTACGAGAGCCCCCGCGACAACTTTGCCATCGGATTGCTCAAGTCCGGTGCTTCTATACAAATTTTGTGAGGCAAAATTACATAACAGAAAATACTTTGTAAAACAGACCCCAGCCAACAGGCAGAATAACAGAAAAAACATGTAGACTCATTCACAGAACCATCTCGAAGTGTGTTCCTCTGCAAAACAAACTCCAGTTGATATAAAACCGTTCAGTTTCCTCAGACAGACAAACAAATGTTCAGTGAGCCAGCTGTTATGAGTTCAGCAGATGACGTGATCATTCTACTGTCCCTTAAAAATACTCCACAGAAACAAACTCCAGTCAGCAGGAGGAATAAGCACAAAGAACGAACAGATTTATCCACAGCTGTTCCAAAGGAGTGTTATTCAACAGAACAAACTCCAGCCGCTAGGCGGAGACAGCACGAAAAACAAAACCGGCATCCCGGTTCCTCAGATGATCAAGAGCCAAACTAACTCGGAGGCCGCACAAAAAAAAAAAAAAGAACAAAAAAAAAGAAAAATACTCCATAAATTACTCAGCCCGTCAACTTTATAAAAGACGTCTTTGATAATCTGATAGTCTAAAGGGTTTTGGTTATTTTTCAATGTAGATTCTAATTGACTCATCTTATTTTGCATATTTTTCTGGTCAGGTGAGAGATTTTCTGGAGAAATTTCTTTAAATAGCCTTTCCATAATTCTCCATTTTGTATGGCTATGTCCTGGCTGTGTTGTTTATTCAGACTGTTCCGTTTTTCCCAGAACTGATTATTATTAATTGAGTCTTCAGTTTCATTAAGAGTGTGGTTTAGGTGTTGTTGCTTTTTATGGCGTATTGTATTTTTATAATCCCTGAGTGCTTCACAATAATTTTGTCTGGTTTCAGCTTTTTGTGGCTCTCTGTGTTTTTGGTTAGAGAGCTGTCTGATTAGTTTTCTTTTAATTTTACATTCTTTATCAAACCAAATTTCATCCCCAGTTTTTAGTTTCGTTTTCTTGTTTGTACAGAGTAGGTTTGCTTTGATTGAGCACCTTTGATAAATATCATTTATTTGTTGTACTGCGGAATTTACATCAATCTTGTTAGCCATAAACTGTGTTATTTGAAATCTATTGATTAGGTTGGACATTTCTTTGGAGCTAATTGCACTAAGGAATTCGGACTCATGTTTTGGGGACCATTTGTATGTTGGGTTTAGTTTGAACAGGTTGCTGGGCCCTTGGTCTGTTCTATGGTATCGGATTTTCTTTAGGAACACATTAATTTAACAGTGGTCTGATAAGGAAGACTGTGGTCTGACAGTGAATGCACGTATGTAGGAGGGGTCCATGTCTGTAATGGCATAGTCTACTACACTAGCCCCAAGAGCTGAGCAGTATGCGAATCGCCCTAAAGAGTCCCCTCGGATCCTACCATTAAGCATATACAGACCCAGGCCTCGACAGAGACACCAACTCCTTACTGTTTTTGTTGACTGTACTGTCCGGATTGTTCTGTGTTGTAGTGGTGGGGGTTAGATGTGTGTTGGCTTTCAGTATGTGGTTATTCCCATGGGTATCTATAATGTCCGATTCTGAACCTGTCCGTGCATTTAGGTCCCCACATAACATCACATTCCCCTGGGCCTGGAATTGGCTGGTTTCCATCTGAAGCTGATCAAAATGATTGTCCTTGTAGTACGGAGACTCTGATGGAGGTATGTAGGCTGCACAGATGTAAAGGTCCTGATCACAGTCTATGATGCCTTTTTTGAGTTTAAGCCAAACATGTGTTGAGTCTTTTTTCATGATTGATAGGTTGTTTTTTAAAGTCTCTTTATACCAAATGATGACCCCACCAGAGTCTCTTCCGCGTTTCACATTACAGTTTTTAAGTGATGGCAATACAATTTCCCTGTATCCTAAAGGGGAGTGACTGTCCACGTCTGATCTGCACCATGTTTCTTCCAGAATAATGATGTCCTGGTTATAAATGTTTTACAGAAACTCTGTTTTTAAAGTCTTGGCCCCTAAGATTGTGGAGTAGAGGCCTTGAATATTCCAAGAGTTTATAGTGAAAGAAGCCATTGTGAAATAAAGTGAGGTGTTTTGGTGGTCCAGATGGCTTACCCCAGTATTCTACAGATGAGATATAGAAGATGTCTCACCTCTGTAATGTCTGAGGAGTCAGTGTGTATTTTGCCCTTCACTACGTCAGCATAAGTGAGCTGCTGTGAATGTGGAAAGGGCTGTGCTGTTCTGTCAGGTGCCTCCTGTTGTTGTGTGTGTGGGTTAATGTTTGTAGGTTGACTGGAGCTGGGCTGAGAGGTGTTTGGTTGGGCTTCAGTGTGTTGTGGTCTGGTTGGTTGCTCTCTTCTTACTGGAGTGTGTCTGGTTTGTGGGCCCCTTTGTGTGGTTGAAAGCTGGTTACTGCGATGACTGTTGGAACTTGTACGCTGATGTTGTGAGGGTGCAGATTGGGAATTTCTGCAGAGTGATGAATCTTTTAGGTTTTTAGCAAAGACTCTTACACTCTCCTAGCTTAGGTGCACATGGTCATATAAATCCTCAGTCGTTAGACTTGGATGGTGGGCACTCCAAATCCTCAAAACAGAGGATTTGGAGTGCGCTGTTTGTTGTGGGGCACCAGAATTTGACAACCGTGTGTTTAGGGAAGAGCTTACAGTGGTGCAAGAATTTACCATTTGAGTCTATAAGAATTGCTGTTTTTGGTGGTTGTAGTTTCCGGACTTGAGGTTACCGAGAATGCTTTGGGGTATGGTGAGGGGTTTGAAGGTTTTGTGTTTGAGGAGGACTGCGCTGAGCTGGCTGTGTGACCGTGCTGTCGCTGTTCTCCTGACTGTTCTCTGTAGCAGGTTGCTCATTGTCTGTCTGTGAGTCGGTGGATAAGCAACTGAAATGCACTTTATCGGTGGTTCTGCTTACGTTTTCCAGATTTTCATTAATGCTATGAATAAGTGTGTCTTTTTCCATCAGGTCTTTTCTCAGTTCAGACCATTTTTCATTTAAATTATTGTTGTCTTTTAGGAGATTTTTTATTTTCATCTCCAGCAGTCCTATTGTGGTGCTGTATTCTTCTTTGAAAGCCTTTAACTCCTCTCTTAGATGTTGAGAGGTGTCAGTTTATTGGAGTTTGCTTTGCTTGAATTCAGTGATTTCCATTTCCAGTTGGGAAAGGCACTCCTGAATGCACTGAATTGAAACTGTTGATCTGGGTGTGTGTGGGTATAGAGGGGCAGTTTGTGTGCGTGACGGTGAAGCTGTGACCTCCTCTGCTGCTGTTGTTGGGAGGAGAGAAGACTTTTCCTTCTCAGCTAGGACTTTTAGTTCAGCAAAGTCTCTTTGAAATTACTCAAGTCTATCCTCTGATCCCTGGAACATTACAGTGCCATTGTGATACAGGCTGATGTTGAACTTTAGCGTAGTGTCCAGATACAGTTGTCTCATGGCTCTATTTCCACCCATTTTTAGATCTTTAAAATTGGAGCAGAGGGCTGAGTGCCAGGCATTTGAGTACTCTGTATAAAAGAGCAGGTCTGTTTTTACTCTTCTGTCGTTTATTTCCACGAAATCTGCTCTGAGAGTTTCTGGGAATTCTCTGATTAATTTAGTTTTAAATTTCTTTCTTGCAGTCACGCTGGTTACATCGTCAGGATATGTGATGGCCAGAGTGTTGAGGTCGCACCCTTCTAATGAGGTATATCCATCCATTGTCACCTTGATTGCTTTAGGCCTTTGAAATTTAGATAGGTGTGAGGCTATCCAGACATCAGAATTTGTGATTGGATTAGCCGTTCTCAGACTATTGGCCTCTCAGTGTGCCATTCAGACATTTGTTTGGCTTAGATGTTTTCACACCTTCCATTTCTTCCAAATTGGGTTGTTGTTGAGCAGGTAGGCAGGCAGACCTAGGTTAACTCACATTTTGTTTAATTTTATGTATTAAACTTAGCTATTTGTTTCCTTTAAATTTCCAATATTTCAGACTTTTAAAGGTACTCACTGAACACTGATACCATCATATTGTCCATGTAGCTTCTCTGCTGGCTGATGTTTTGTTTCTGGTGTGGTCTGTGGAGTCCTTAAAATGCTGAGATTTCTGAGTGTTTGTTCCAAAATTCCAAGTTTGTTTAAAAGTAATTTAAATCCAAATTATACTGATGCAAATCAGTGTAAATATAATCCAATATGATAATCCAATATGATCTAGCAATAAAATGCAAAAAATATATTATTTATTATTTGTAAAATAGCAGGAGCTCAGGAGTGCATGCCTCTCTCTCTCTCTCTCTCTCTCTCTCTCTCAATTCAATTCAGCTTAATTGGCATGAAAATTGGAGTATAGGATTTAAATACTAAGAATGATTAAATAGAATAAAAAGATATATAGTATATGCAAAATAGGAGAATATAACCAGTATGAATGAAATGTATACAGTGAATTAGTCATGTCTATCTGTGTGAATGGCAAACACATTTAGCAGCTAGTGCGGCTGTGCTGTCGTCCTCTCCAAGTATATAGGAGATTGACAACAAGCATTTGAAATGGGTACTGCAGTCCAAATTCAAAATATTGGAGAGTTTTCTGCACTGCTGAGGTGGTATGGAAGCCCAGGTTTCTTTGACAGTGGCCTTCAGTTCATCTGCATTTTTTGGTCTCTTGTTTCTCATTTTCCTCTTGACAATACCCCATAGATTCTCTATGGGGTTCAGGTCTGGTGAGTTTGCTGGCCAGTCAAGCACACCAACACCATGGTCATTTAACCAACTTTTGGCGCTTTTGGCAGTGTGGGCAGGTGCCAAATCCTGCTGGAAAATGAAATCAGCATCTTTAAAAAGCTGGTCAGCAGAAGGAAGCATGAAGTGATCCAAAATTTCTTGGTAAACGGGTGCAGTGACTTTGGTTTTCAAAAAACACAATGGACCAACACCAGCAGATGACATTGCACCCCAAATCATCACAGACTGTGGAAACTTAACACTGGACTTCAAGCAACTTGGGCTATGAGCTTCTCCACCCTTCCTCCAGACTCTAGGACCTTGGTTTCCAAATGAAATACAAAACTTGCTCTCATCTGAAAAGAGGACTTTGGACCACTGGGCAACAGTCCAGTTCTTCTTCTCCTTAGCCCAGGTAAGACGCCTCTGATGTTGTCTGTGGTTCAGGAGAGGCTTAACAAGAGGAATACAACAACTGTAGCCAAATTCCTTGACACGTCTGTGTGTGGTGGCTCTTGATGCCTTGACCCCAGCCTCAGTCCATTCTTTGTGAAGTTCACCCAAATTCTTGAATCGATTTTGCTTGACAATCCTCATAAGGCTGCGGTTCTCTCTGTTGGTTGTGCATCTTTTTCTTCCACACTTTTTCCTTCCACTCAACTTTCTGTTAACATGCTTGGATACAGCACTCTGTGAACAGCCAGCTTCTTTGGCAATGAATGTTTGTGGCTTACCCTCCTTGTGAAGGGTGTCAATGATTGTCTTCTGGACAACTGTCAGATCAGCAGTCTTCCCCATGATTGTGTAGCCTAGTGAACCAAACTGAGAGACCATTTTGAAGGCTCAGGAAACCTTTGCAGGTGTTTTGAGTTGATTAGCTGATTGGCATGTCACCATATTCTAATTTTTTGAGATAGTGAATTGGTGGGTTTTTGTTAAATGTGAGCCAAAATCATCACAATTAAAAGAACCAAAGACTTAAACTACTTCAGTCTGTGTGCATTGAATTTATTTAATACACGAGTTTCACAATTTGAGTTGAATTACTGAAATAAATGAACTTTTCCACAACATTCTAATTTATTGAGATGCACCTGTATATGTGTGTGTATATATATATATATATATATATATATATATATATATATATATATATATATATATATATATATATATTGTACATTGTAAAATATTTTAAAACCACATTAGTATTTGTTGTGCTGCCTTTAATACATGCTTATTTAAATCAAATTAAAAAAGTAATGTAATATTTTAAAAATGTGGGTTAATTTTGGGGTGAAACGTGGCCTGAGACTATGACTGTTTCAGCCTACTGTGGTACCGTGGAGTACCTTGCAACTACCATGAATATATTTCCACATGGAACAATCCTCCTGCTGCTTGATGGTGTCCAAATCCGTGGTCTAAAGCTGGGATCTAATTACAGAGAGCATAAACACAAAACCTTCGTAAGTCAGTACAAACCAAAACATTCCCTGCTAGACATTCATTAACAGGCAATGTTAGGTTAAATGTATTCTACTCATCAAGAAAGTGCATGTTTTCATAATTTAGCAGATTGTGATTACTATCATCAGAATGCCAGACAACCTGAGTTCCTGTATGAATACACAAAACAAAAGTTGTATGGATATTACAATCATATTGACTTTTTGTTTGATATTGGTTATTGCTTACTGATGACAAGGCAAGGTTTTGTGAATAAAATAAGAGTTTGTGATACTTTGCTCTCCCTTCTGAAGACAAGATGCCACATGGTTAAAACGTTTCTGCAGTATCTTATGTAATGCAGTAACGTTAGTGCGCACGACAGGAGCAATTTTCCAGATTGGCAGTCTCAAAAAAACCAATATGTGTGGAATACGCCAGAAGGCAACCACCCATCCTCTGGCTATGTGTTACGTCACATAAAATTATGATGTGCCGTGCATTAAGACATCTAGGTGATATTTCTCAACATTCATGCCCAGTTACTCACACACCTACACTGCACACTTGTACACAAACATGTCCACCAAACAAAGCAGGGGAAGATATTTGGTTGTTTCGTTGATTTTAAAAAGGCATTTGATTCGGTTTGGCATAATGGGCTATTCCTAAAACTGATTCAGAGTGGAATAGGAGGAAAAGTTTATGATTTAATAAAGGACATGTACAAAGACAACCAATGCTGCATTAAAATAAATAACAGAAGAAGTCCAACTATATTTAATATTTACCTAAATGAATGGGCTAAAATGCTTCAAATCTCATCTAGCCCTGGACTCACTCTAGGAGACAGAGAAATCAAATGTCTTCTATACTATACACAGATGACCTGCTGCTTTTGTCACCTTCTGAAGAGGGATTACGTGAAAGACTCTCAGTTACTGAAAATTACTGCAGTAGTTGGGCATTACCAATCAACATGGACAAGTCAAAAGTGATAATTGTTCAAAAGAAAAATCATCTTGAGGACAAAAAAATATATTTTTACACTCGGGGGAACAAATCTTAGTCATGTTACTAGTTTCAATCATCTAGGTCTGATGATTTTGGCCTCTGGACAATTTGACCTAGTAGTAAAAGACTTAACAGACAAGGCTTGGCGGGCATATTATAGCATAAGAAAATTACTATTTAAATTTAACCTGCCTATTAAATTGTGGCTGAAAATCTTTGACAGCATCATCAAAATCATCCTTCTGAATGGCAGTGACATCTGGGGCCCCAAATATAAACTGAATTATGAGACCTGGGACAAAAGTCCAGTTGAAATCTTCCACCTTGTATTTTGTAAAAATATCCTGGGAGTTCACAGAAGTGCTTCTAACCTGGGCTGTCGGGCAGAACTGGGCAGATTCCCTCTTTTGACTGACATTCAGAAGAGAGCCAGTAAGTTCTGGTTCCACCTGTCAGACTCTTCCCCAGAAAATCACCATCTCTGTGCACTGATACACAGGGCAGCACACCCAGTGAGTGATTCTTTACAGTATTTAGTGGACAAACACCAGCTAAATGTATCGATTCAATTAAAACAAATACAAAACACAACCCAAGAAGAATAAATTTATCATTGGCAAAGCAAGCTCAAAGAAATTATCAAATGATCCATTTCCAAAAAATTAAGACAGAATATAAATTGCCATCATATCTGACCAAAATTAAAGACTACTGTCACAGGAAGCTTCTGACGACTATCGTGTGAGGGAGAACACAGTCTGGCGGTAGAGACGGGTCGGCACAGACAGAACTGGTGACCCAGAGAGGACAGACTGTGTTCACACTGCACTCAGAGTCATAGAGGAAGAACTTCACTTCCTCACTGAGTGCAGTAAATATGAGACCATCAGACACACATATTTTAAACTCATGGGACAGATACTGCCTGAATTCAGCAGAGTGAGTAATGCAGAGAAACTTTCATATGTTCCAGGAGAGAAAGCTGAATGTATAGATTTAGCAGCAGAGTATGTGTCTTGTCATGATCTGAGGAAGAGAGGGTGATCCCACACTAAATACTGAAAGTGTCAGTTTAATTTACTGTTACTAATTTTTCTGTGTAGTTACTTTTTTACATTGTATGCTGATTATTATTGTTATTATTATTTTATTGTTTGAATTTTTTTTATGTAATAAGTGCACTGTAAGTTGCTTTGGTTAAAAGCGTCTGCCAAATGCATAAATGTAAATGTAAAGGTTGTTGCGGTAAGCAAACTGCAGTAAGTCCAGTGAGGCAGGCAGTACAGAGCAGATACAGAGTACAGTACAGAGCTCTCAAAGCATTTGCTTATGATGGGGGTCAGAGCAACAGGATGCCAGTCATTTAAGCAAGTGATTTTGAGTTGCTTTGGTACAGGCACAATGGTGGATGTTTTAAAACATGTGGGGACCACAGACAAGGAGAGGGAAAGGCTGAAAATGTCTGTAAAAACACCAGCCAGTTGGTTCACACACGCTCTGGTGACACGGCCCGGAATGCCATTTGGACCCGTGGCTTTATGGATATTCACCCGTCAGAAGGATCGGGTTACATCCGCTACAGAGACAGAGAGTGAACTAACCTCTGTAGCTTTGGCCATGAGAGCTCTATCCACAAGGGCGGTGTTGTTTCCCTCGAAACGAGCATAAAAAGTATTCAGCTCATCTGGGAGAGAGGCAGCAGTGTTCACGGCAGAGTTTTTATTCCCTTTGAAGTCTGTGATGATATTAATTCTCTTCCACATGCTTCTAGAGTCTGTGGTGTTGAACTGTCCTTCAATCTTGTCCCTGTACTGGCGTTTGGCTGCTCTGATAGTTTTGCGAAGAGCATAATTGGCTTGTTTATGCTCCTCCGTGTTCCCGGAATTAAAAGTGGAGATCCGTGCATTAAGTGCCACACGAACATCGCTATTAATCCGTGGTTTCTGGTTAGGGTAGATCCATATCGTTTTGGTCAGCACTACATCATCTATGCACTTCCTGATGAAACACGTTACGCTATCAGCATAAAGCTTGATGTCATCATCAGAGGCGGACTGGAATATCTCCCAGTCCACGTGATCAAAACAGTCCTGTAGCATAGAATCTGATTGGTCTGACCAGCACTGATGATGAACATGGTGCAGGAAGTAGTATGCATGAGGTTCAGGGACAGATTCAAGAACTCAAGTAGAGAGCCAACCAGGTCTTATTCATATGTGCCAAGAGAGCAACACATCCAACCATTTAGTGGTGATTTCAGCAAAGATCAGAGACGCATTGACGGAGTATACAGGGTACTACATGCTAGAAATCAGATCACAGAGGACCAGTTAGACCTTATACTGTCCCTCTGTGGCGGCGGTGGTGTGGTCGAGCATTCGTCCGGAGAGAGAGAAAGCGGTAAGAGTGCACACACCTGAGCCTTTTAATATCTAACACCTGTTTCTAATTGCAGTAAGCATTGGAGAGAGCGATATAATAGGACCATGCTGGAGATGAGGGAGAGAGAGAGCTACTTGTCGGAAAGAGACTGTGTTGTGTTAGCTAAAGAGTGTTGCGCTGAAAAGCCCTTTAAGTATGTTTATTAAAGCTATACCTTTGAGTTGAAGAATCAAGTTCCCTGTGTCCTCCTTTCCCTCCCTACGTCAAGTCTTTACACCCTCCTAAAGGGTGCAGCCTAAGAAGAGGTCAGATCAAGGATGGGGAATGAACCAAAGTGACCATGTGACCTCTTTGTGTATCTGAGAGAAGCTTTTCAAGAAAAGCGCAGTGTGCAGACATGCTATAGCCATAAACAAATGGAAGGCGAAGATGACCATACTTACTCTCATGCTTTGTCCCAAATTCTGAATTCTATCCTGAAACAATCATCAAATATAAATATGAATTTGGCAACCCGATATCAATTCATTGAGGGGATTAGGGACACAGGCCTTAGAAGGGAACTTCGTAAGCTTGTGAGAGACAAGCCACAGTCAACACTAACTGAAGTGTGAAATGAAGCCCTTATTTGGTCTCTAGAAGATCCTAAATCTCATGTCTCAAAATTAGTCAGCAACAGAAGTGTTGTGTCAGAGAGAGCAGAACCTCAGTGCGCTGCTGTTGGTATACCTGAGAAAACCACTGCTACTCTTGAAGAACTTTTTAAAGTTTAAGCAGAATGAGGAAAATCTATAGGGGAGCTTACACAAGCTGTAGAGAAACTCACTTTGCTGTGCACTAAGTCAGAATCTGTGGCTTATTGTAAACCCAAGATGCAGCCGAGGTTTACAGATGATGGCCAGCCAATATCTTTCTGGTGTAATGGTGAAGTACACATAGCTAAGAGGTGTGTGAAGAAAAACAAACATACTGTCACAGAGAATGTTAAATCATCAGTGCAGCAGGGTTAATTGCACGCTCGCTTGCTGAGTTGAGCCAGGCAGTACATTGGCTCAGCCAATATACAGTAAATACTTGTTGTGATTGACTACTTCAGCGTGCTGTAGGAAAATGTCCTGTCGCTAATTTAAAGATTAGTGGAGTAATGGCCTCTTGTTTACTTGATACAGGAAGCCAGGTCAGTGATATTTCTGAGAGTTTCTTCAGAAAACACGTAGACATACCTTACCAAGGTTATCTTGAGTTGGAGGTTGAAACCATGGGTATTACCCTACCAGAGTGTGTTTTTCTAGTAGTCAGAGACTCACAAAACTCTTCTGCTGTACCAGCCCTCATTGTTATGAACATCATTCGCAGATGTAGACAACTGGTTCATGCAGAGTTTGATACTACCCTAGATGGAGAGTTGCAGTCTGATTGGAAAGAAGCATTTCAGCAGATGCAGAGTGCCAACAGTGTAGAGAAGTGAAGCGTAATCCGAGTAACTGCAAAAGACATGGTAGACATACCTGCTTCATCAATTACAACAGTAATGGTCAAGGGAGCAATATAACCTTATTCTTATAACTTCCTGAAAGAACCAGTGCACACACCCTTACCTGGCAGTCTGGTAGTTGTTCCCCCACTTGTGTCTTCAGAGAAACTGTTGTTTCCTGTACATGATGTGAACCTCTCCCCAGAAGATATCTGGTTACAGGCCAGAACCAGACTTAGTACTGTGTGAAGTCCAGTGAGTCATGTGAGTTGAGATTTCAGAGAATTTCTGCTGATATTGAAGAGATCAGTGTAAACAAAAAAGACAGTCAGTTATTGGAGTACAGCTCCAAAGAGTTTCTCAACAAGCTACACATTGGTGGTACTCCTGAACAACAGGCAGAGCTGAGTGATTTGTTGATGAAGTACTCTGATGTTCTTGCTCTTGAGGATGAACGCCTCAGTTTTACAGACAAAGGGCAATATGAGATTTACATGGTGGATGATGTACCGATGGCCCTGCCTTATAGGAGTATCCCACCCACTCAGTATAGGGAAGTCAGAGAACATATCACCAAGCTCCTTAAGAAAGGAGTGATCCAAGAAAGCACTAGTGCTTATGCTTCAGCTATCATGCTAGTTAGGAAAACTGATGGGAGTCTCAGGCTTTGTGTTGATTACAGGCAGCTGAACTCGTTTCTTCCACCTTGGATAGATGAAAGCTTTGATGCACTACAAGGAGCAAAGTTCTTTTCTTCCACTGATTTAGTTAGTGGATATCATTAGGTTGCTGTCCATGAGCGAGAAAGGCATAAGACTGCATTTACGACTCCATTTGGGATCTTTGAGTATTCTTAAATGCTCTTTGGGGTTTGCAATGGACCTTCGACATTTCAACGTCTTATGCAGGCTTCCATGGGTGATCAAATTTTTCAGATCATGCTAGTGTTCTTTGATGACATACTTGTGTACTCGCTCACTTTCCTTGAGCCCTTTCAGAGACTGGAAGTAGTCTTTAACAGACTAAAAGAAACAGGTCTCAAAGTTAAGCCTGAAAAGTGTCATTTCTTGCAGCAAGAATTAACTTTCTTAGATCATCAGATGTCATCTCAAGGTATTGGTACTGATCCAGCTAAAGTTAAAGCAGTCAACAATGGAAAATTCCCAGTACAGTTAAGGAATTACGCTCATTCTTTGGGTCCTGTAATTACTACAGAAAGTTCATTAAAGGTTTTTATAGAATTGCCGGCCCTTTCCATGATTTAGTGAACCTGTGTATCAAGCATTTTGGCACCACAAAGACAGAGTTTAGTTCTTTGTGTCATCGGAGTGCCAATGAGCGTTTGAGCTTACTTCTGCTCCTGTGTTAGGGCATGCCGATTTCAATCTTCCTTTCACACTGGAGACTGATGCGAGCAGTGAAAGCTTGGGTGCTGTCTTATACCAGCAGCAAGGTGAGTGTAGGAGAGTCATAGCTTATGCCAGTAGCAGGCTTCGTAAAGCAGAATAGAATGACAGAAATGACAGTAGCATGAAGGTTGAGCTACTGGCCCTCAAGTGGACTATCTCTGAAAAATTATGTGGTTATCTGCTGGGTTCCAAGTTTGTGGTTATAACAGAAAACAACCCTCTATCCCATTTAAAAAACAGCCAAGCTCTGTGCAATTGCACAAATATGGTGAAATTTTGAGGTGAAATACCACCCAGGATGGCATAATGCAACTGCTGATGTGCTCTCTAGGCAGCCATCAGTAGGGGAGCCTGCCACTCCTGAGGGTGCAGAATATGATGACTGTATTGCCATCTGCAATGTAATAAACAAAGGAACAGCCATATAACCCAACTTAGTGATGGCTGGTGAAAAGTGCTGTAGGGTTAGACAGATTCATGCTTTAGAGTGTGGAGTAGAAGAAGGCAGTAACCCTCACAGAAGTATGCCTACTCTGCCGGGTTATACAACAGCTGAACTGAAGTATTTTCAATTGAAAGTTCCCACTCTCACTTCTTTCAGAACCTTTTGGGAACGTAAACAAAAGCCCACCAATCATGAGAGATCTGGTCTATCAAAGTCTGTACTGTCACTGACAAAGCAGTGGAAGTGTGTTAAAGAGCTGGATGGCTTGCTTTATCGCATTATGAATGACCAACATCAGGGTGAATGACAACAACTGCTCTTACCCTTATGTCTAACAGCATAGGTCCTTGAAAGTGTTCATGACAGTTTGTGACATAAGGGCATTGAGCACACACTAAACCTGTTGAGGCAACGATGCTTCTGGGTTGGTATGTAAAATGATGTGGAGCAGTGGATCAAATAGTGTCAAAGGTACATCTTAACCAAGATGCCACAACCCAGGATAGATCCTCTTATGAAGCCATTTCTGGCTTCAAGGCCCCTGAAGTAGTGGCAGCAGATTTTACTGTGCTTGAACCTGCCTCTGATGGCCGTGAGAACGTGTTAATTGTGGCTGATGTTTTCACAAACTTCACACAGGCGTTTTTAACCAAGGATCAGAGGGCTGATACCACTGCCATGATCCTTCTGAAAGAGTGGTTCATGAAATATGGTGTACCTGAACAATTGCATTCTGATCAGGGCAGACATTTTGAAAACGACATGAGATGCTGAGATGTGTAAATTTTATGGTGTAAAGAAACCCGCACAACACCGGACTCAGGGTAATGTTCAGTGCAAGCGCTTTAACAGAACGCACCATGATCTATTACAAACACTTCCCCTGAAAAGAAAAAGCATTGGCCAGAACACCTTCCTAAGTTGGTTTATGCTTATAATGTATCACCACATAAAACCACTGGATACTCACCACATTACTCGCTGTTTGTAGTCAACTGCACTGCTAGATCAAGTGCAAACTGTGGACAGGAAACATGATTGGTTAGTGATTCACCATGACAGACTGAAAGAAGCTCATGAAAAAGCCAGGGAATATGCCGAACACAAGGCTGCTGAGAGACTTGCCCCTTTTAATGACAAGGTCTATTGCCCTGTGATTGATGTGGGTCAGCAAATATACTAGCATCACAGACCTTTTGATAGGAACAAAATACAGGATTCATTGGGTCCTACTGTATACAGAGTCATAGATGTTCAGGGAACAACATATACTATTGAGCCCCTTGAGGGTGTTCCTATAAAGAGAGTCCATAGAGTTGACTTGTGCCCTTGTGTTAACTCTGTTCCTGAGCCAGAGATGACTAAAACCTGTTCTCCCACAACACCACAATCGAGGGGAGAATCTGTTTCTGAGCAGGTTGAGGTAGTGCATTCTGATCCTGATTTTGTTGTGTTAGAAGAGGTCACATATCCTAGTCTGCAAGAGACAGAGAATGTGAAACCTGAAAACCCTGTGTCAGCCACTGAAGCCCTTATAGGTGAACATCTATTGATTTCAGGGAATACTGAACAACAAGATTCGGTACAAGAGAGAGTTGAGTCTAGCAATGACACAGCTCCTAAAGTGTCTGTCCAGAGAGAGTTGAGCCTGACACTGGCATGGCTCCAAGAGTGTCTGCACCAGAGATGAAATAGCCTGTACCAGCACCAAGAAGAACTAAAAGAGCCAGTGCTGGCATACACACAAACCCATTTAATGAGCCAAAATCAGCATGCAATGCTGTTTCACTCAGTCTTGAACTCTTCTCTCAGATGTTAACAAGTCTGGGTAGTGTGTTCTTTAGAGAAGCTGTTAAAGAAGTGAAAAATATGTATTAAATCATCGGAGACAATGACTTTTAGCAGGGGAGAATGTAGTCTTATGGAGAAATTTCATGAACTTTAACTCTAGTCATAAATTGGACGTGGCCTCTTTAAGACTAGAGTTTTGTGACACCAGAGTTTTGTGATACCCACTTTCCGGCACTCTCTCGTGTTAGAGACGTAAGAGCATACGTGGTGCAAGAGAGCTCTTGGTTTTGTTCATCATTTGAGAATTACTTTGGGTAAATCTCAAATTTGACAAAATTTTGTTAAATTGCATTAAATATGTGTTCAGAAGAGTCGTATGTTAAAACGGAGTGTTTGTTATGGGTTATATGGCATGTATTAAAGTGATGTATGCTGAAGCATATGGGCAGGCTTTTGCCCTGTTTGTATTTTCTTTTGACATTAGCCTCTACCATATTTCATTAACATATTTCATTTCCATATTTTATTTTTGCATTTCATTTTGGTATTTCATTGTACCATATTACATTTTTTGTATTTTCTTTATTCTTTTTTCTTAAATAAAATATGACCCCGTCGACCACTGTACTTTCATATATATATATATATATATAAAGTTTCTGAAGACAGTTTTAATGTGACCTTCATGCACCAAGAAGAAAAAGTTCAAATCTGTTTGTTATTAACCCCAGGTACATTAAATGGGAGGTTTTCTAGTTTACACTGTACTGCATCATGGCTACTGCAGTTTGAAGTTCAAAATACATGCTACAGACTTTTGCATTTATTCATTTTGCCAGACTGCATTAATCAAAATTTACTTCAGTTCATTTAAGTGTATACATAATGGAATGAAACCCATGACATTGTAAGTGCCATGTTCTATCCGCTAGGGGGTATTTCACAGAACACCTGTTGAGATAACATGTTTTGTTCACCTGGTTGGGAGGGAGAAGGAGCAGGTAATTGTAATGACTAGCCCTGAGAGAGTTGTTAAGAGTGCAAGTACTCAAGTGTAAGCAGACAGTTGTGTCCAAGTAAAAAAAGACATGCACAGTTGTTCTCAGAAAGAAACCAGCAACTGTTGTTTGTTAAGAAGAGGTGTGCTCTTACTTTTTGCAAATAGACTTTACATTGAAGGAAGAACCTGGGCCATATCTTGGGACCAGAATATCATAAAGTTTTGGGGGTGAGCTCTTCTGACTACTTACAACTACCTAGCAGCCATCCAGAACACCCTAGCAATCAGCTAACAATGTCCTGACAACCAACCAGAACCCTAAACTTAGACCTCTACATTATTTAAAATCATAACAGAGTCAAACTATTGAGCTTCACAAGCCAATATACCCAGAACACCCTAGCAATCACCTAACAACCACTCAGAATACCCTAGCAACCAGCTCACAAAGCCGTAACAACCACCCAGAACCCTAACCTTAAAGCGCTACATAATTTAAACTCAGAACAGAGTTGAACTAATGAGTTTGACAATGAAAATAAACCCAGACCACCCTAGCAACCACCTAGGAAACACACAGAACACCCTAGCAACCACCTAACAAACACCCAAAACACCCTAGTAACTAGCCAGAAATGCCTAAACAACCATCCAGAACCTTATCCTTAAAGCAGTACATAATTTAAACTCATAACAGAGTTGAACTATTGAGCTTGACAAAGCCAATAAACCCAGAACACCCTAGCAACCACTTAACAAACACCCAAAACATCCTAGTAACCATCTTGAAATGCCCTAACAACCATCCAGAACCCTAACTTAATTTAAACTCATAACAGAGTTGAACTACTGAGCTTAACAAGGCAAAGATGCACAGAACACTTTAGCAACCACCTAGCATCACCCTAACAACCACCCAGAATACCCTAACAATCACCAACAACACCCTAGCAGCCACACAGCAATGTTAGCATGATCGCACAAAAAAAGGCACCATTTTAAAATTAATATACTGGATAAATAAACTCTACTTTTCCCCTATTGCAGGGATTCCCAACATTTCTTGCCAGCCGAACCGCTTTAGCCTGAATGATTTACTTGAAGTACCTCTGATATTTCAAGTAATGTTGATATTTAAGTAATTTTAAGTGAAAGTTAATGTTTATTTCAAAATAAAATAACTTCTACAACATAAAAACTTCAAAAACATCAAAGCTTTCATCTGCATGTTTACTTGAAATATTTCTGTTGATGTTTTTCTTATTTTAACATTTAAATTAACATTTTTATTTATTTATTTTTTACAAGTATCCTTTTTTTTTCTTTTTCTTTTCTTTTTTTTTTTTTTTTTTACTTAATTCTGCATTGATATGTAATTACAATCTCATGAACCACCACAGTTCTGTCACAAACCCCATTTGGGACACCCTGTCCTAGTGCCAAATCTGGCACAACACATCCACTCATGCTGAAGGTAAAGCAACACTATAATCCACAAGCGGTGTCAGCAATAAATCCACCCAAAGCCTGCAATTTCAGTCTAGACTACAAAATACAAAAGACTAGTACTAAGTGTTGTAATCGCAAGTTGTAACTCACAATATCATCAGGGACTAAACACTACCCGTGAGGATTATGGCCCACATTGGAGAAGTGAGTCATCCAGAGAAAAAAAATCCAAGATTAATGGCAGACAGGCGATATCTTTGTCTGACAGCAATTGCACTGGGTAGAAACAATTTATCAGAAGAGTTGACAAAAGCTGAACACAGTTGACAAGCGAGAGAGGGCATGTGACCTGTGATGTTGCTCTTTTTATAGGTGGAAAAACATGTGTTAATGTTATCTTGAGAGCATGACAATTAAGGATGATTATTTTCAGCAAACATAAGAAACCACCATAGGGGGACATGTCAGACAGAAGTGTAAACATAATGAAACTGACTCTGTAATATAAGACTTTGTTTGAACTTTTATGCTGTCACTCTGTCAAATATGACGGCAGAATATTGGGGGAAATGTCACAACATAACAGGGTTGAACAGAATGTACAGAAACAAGAACAATTCTGAATTTTCTCAGAAGAAGCATGAAGCATCTTAGATTAAATGTTAACAGGGAATGCAGATATTTTAATTTAAATAAAAACAAAATTTAGGTAGAATTAGATTTTTATTTTATTTTTTATTCTATATAACCCATCAAAATGTGATGATGCAAACTAGTTGAAACAAAGATGAAATACACAGTACATATTTAAGGGGTCATGTCATGATGAATCAAATTTTCCTTGATCTTTTTAACATATAAGAATTCATTGTACTATAAAAACATACTGTAAGTTTCAGGGCTCAAAACTTCCTTCTCACTGCAAAAAGAGCTTTTGTTGAAACCAAGCTGTCAAAACGACTCGTTCTCTACTTCCTCCACATTGTGATGTCACACTGTGGTACACATTTGCATCTGACCGTCTCCATAACAACACATCAATAGGTGTGTTCGACTTAAAATGCATCCCGATTTACAAAATTTCTAACTGACATGCACTGCTTCAAGTTTGGGCCGATCGGTCTGCACAGCGTTGCATGAAGTTGAACACAACTAATGACTACTTTACATCGCGATGGGAGAAAGGAAAGTATTCAACATTTCTGTGGAATAAATTAATATATTTCATGGTTTATTTAAAAATTCTTCACTTCATTTTGTATTTCACTTATCTAGTAAGTATCCTGTTAATTATGTCAATGGTAAGTCATGGAGACACACAAATGCCAACCTGGTCTCGCAGTGAAAACATGACTCTATATACATTTTTGCAAAACTTGTTATATGTGTCTCCAGGTACAATTCCCTGCCGTTTTCAGGAGAAATGAACACTAGAGGTGCTACAACAACTGTGTGTTTTATTCACTTTCACTCAAATCGTGACTTTAATGGCTGATTATGACTTTATAAATACTTATTTTTCTCTCAATTACTCAGAACCTGCTATTTTATGTTATCGACACACTTTTACTCTAATGCATCTTTTGTAAAACGATACATTTTAATGCTTGTATTACAGACCCACCTACATATAAACACTTATTCCAACAACTATAGGGCGTTGGACTTATAGAGTCGGAGGACTCCGGTTCAAGTCCAGCCATGAACTCAAGCTGACACGTGACACGACAGAGTCATATGAACTGCATGAAATGATGTGGTTGCTTTAGGAAATGAGCTTTTCCATTTCGCTTCTACATTTTAAAACACTTATGGTTAAATTTAGGCACTGACAAGTTAAGGGTGTCTTTTTAACTTCTCATATATATTTTAAAACATTAATGGTTAAGTTTAGGTGTTGATTTGTTAAGGATGTCTTTTTTAAATGTCTCATTTATATTTTAAAACACTATTGGTTAGGTTGAGGCAAATGTTTTATGTTATGGAGGTATGTTTAAAAAAATAAATTAAAAAAATCTAAAATTCACCTTAAAACCACATCTGAATACAACAACATTTTACACACTTTTGCGCCCCCAGCTGGACATTTCACTGGAAAACTGCAGCCAAACGTGTTATACAGCACGTACATTTTGAATTGCAAAAATTTTGTCATGTTCACATCAATTTCATGAGATCAGGCTGCAAATGCAGTGACCTTTGTGTGGCAGAATACTAGTGTACACAACAGCAAAGATTATCATAACACTCTTGACACATTGAAGGAGTGAGCAAAGAGCTTTCAGCACATCTTCAGTTTATTTGCAATGGTAACTGTTGAAAATGCATCACATCTTCAAGTTTCTTTGGAGAATCCCTGAGTTGAGGTCATGTGACTGTGAGCAAGGAAGCTCAGAACATGTTCTGATGTTTCATTTCCATATTAGACCTCTTCATCATTGGTTGCACCCTGCTGGATCTGATGTTATACGTTTAAAGAAAAACACTCTCTGTTCAGCCTCTGCATTTATGATAAGCCATTGAACCGTTTGTTTGAAAGACTGCTAAACCTAGATTAGAAGATACCCTTGCATCAATGAATGCTGACGGGAGTTAGTGTTACATACAGGGCAATTCAGAAAAGCTGTCCTGTTTCCTGTCGCTCCCTTTGCAATTGTTGCAATACCTCTTGTTTCATTGTCTGAATGTTCCTGAGGTGTTTTATCACATTCATCTCATATTCAGTTTCCATTTGTCACCAGGTTGAAGAGACTGGTGTTTACTGCAGTAAAGCTCAAAGAACTGGTTTGATTAAACAGCGGTAAGTCTAATACATGAATGCAGCAACTGCACCAATCAAGCAAGTGGCAACCAATCGCAAGTATATTATATTCTTATACAGCACTCAGTAACAAAGGCTCCTCTGTTCTTCATGCACTGATCAGATGACTGTGGCTAAATCAAATGCTCTTCCATTTCTCTCCCTCTTTCAGCACTGACTTTCAAAGACATGGCACTTTTGACAATTCGAAATCTTGAAAAATGAAACTGTTAAAATGATGTTTCATCTATGGAACACCATTTCTCACATGTCCTGAAGTAAAGACCGAATCGTAGCCTTGATTAACTCTTAAGTCGATTTTAATATAATGTGATGGTATGGATTTTTGAGGTTCCCACTTTTTTTGACCAATCAATTTCCATGAATTTTCCATGCTTTTTCAAGGCGTTCAGATAAGGAATTTCAAAAATCTTTTCCTAAAAACATCGCACCCACCAGTGGTGTAATTTGGATCTTACGGGCCACAGTGCAAAGAACCTGTCGGGCCCCCTCCTTGGGGGGCCTCGGTCGTTTTTCATCGCCCGTCGGGACTGCTGTCATTTCTATGGTTCCTTTTGGTCAACCGTTGCAGACCCCCTCTCATCCCGGGCTCTAGGGCGGCTGCCCGCCCTGTAGTTACGGCCCTGGCACCCATGAAAAGCAATTTCTAGGCGATTAAATATTTCAGAGCAGAATGTAGGTAGAAAAACGTATTTTCTCTATAGAAATCTCCATGACTTCTTAAGATCTAACTAATTTCCATGACATTTTTAGGCCTGAAATTCCCTGATATACAGTGTGTTGCTAATGACAATTCTGACATTTTGAAGCAAAAGTTGGACAAGCGTTATTTTTTTCTGGCAAATTTAACATTTCAATTCCCTTCAAATGAGAATTTTTTTTTATTACTGTTTAATCTATCCTTTAAAACTACATTTTCTTAAAGCATTTAAAAAAAATAATCTTCGAAGACAGAAAAATTGCCCTGACTGAAGAATCAAATGGTAATGAGAGCAAAAGGTGAAGCAGACACTGTTGTTCTATGGCCATGTCCTTGTTCTGCCAACTGATGACTAATTAAACCTCTTGACTATGTCAAACATTCTTGTGAATTGAAATGGTGACCTACTTTAGGCACACAGTAAATTGAGACTAAAGCCTTTCAAAATGAAAGGGTAACATGATTTGAGTGCCTTGATAGTCTCCCAGGGATGAAAGTGTCTGCTAAAAATAAAAGCAAATGTAATGAGAGCAAGGTGCAAAACAGTTAATTCTGCATCCAAGTGGACATTACATAATAACACAAACACTACTGCTCAGCATTTATATTACCTCTGTTACCATTTTTTATCTGACTATAATTTACAGGCAACAAACCATGTCCTAGTGGTGTGTGCATGGGCTTTCAATACATTGAGGCCATAATAATCCTGGAGATGTAGGTTCAAGTCATGTTCCATCTCTGTGGAAGTATGTTAATGACAAATGTCTTTGAAACAATAAGCACACTGAATTGCACTAATTGAAAAAAATGAACACATTGCATTAAAAGGGGATGTAATTTCATATTGTTGTACTGTATATTTAAAGAGGTTGTGACATGAGGAATACATTTTTCCTTGATATTTTGCGATATAAGAGAGCCAGTGAAGATGATGCCCCTGTAGGGAGTAGTGCCAGTGCACAATCTTCAATTGCAGGTATTATCTTCACCACTAGGTGGTGCTTATCCATTTGCTCCAACGTCGAAAGAAAAATGCCACTATTTAATTTCCACAGCTTTTAAAATGAAGAAAAAATAATAGACACACTTAGAAGAGAGAAGATGGCAAATTTTCTATTACACTCTCAGCCTCATCACAGCTGTGGTAACTATTTTTTTTTAAAACTAATTACAGGGTAACATAATACAAAGTACAATGTTATAAATTTGCACTAAATAATTAATAATTATAATAAACAATTGCAAATACAAAAGTTTGCTAGATTTACACCGCTAAAAAAAAAGCAGAAACGCGTCATCACAGGTCTGTGGAAAGTGTAAACAGTCCTGGACACGCCCCTGCACACTTAAAGTGGCGTATCAAACTAAGAAACGTTTTAAAATGAATTGGTTTATTGTAGTTAGTTTGATTTATCAACTGGCAATTGTCCAGGTCCTCTCCCTGTAGCTCTCGAGCTTCAACAACAGTCGATGGCCCCACCTAGTGGCGAAGCCTGGTGGCAGCAAGTGAGGATTGTTCGTTGGCACTCTTCTGCTTTTTATTGTAATGCTAGGATGTGCAAGGTTGAATTGAAAAAATAAATGAAAAGCTAAAAAAAAAACAAACTTTTTTTTAATGAAAACGTGAAATTTCTCATCATTTATGAAATCCTCATGCCCAAGGCTGTAGCAAGGAATTCTGGGCCCCAGTTTAAAATTTGTTGTGGGCCCCCCTGGACCTGTTGGCCCCTAGAAACATTACCACCTTTCACCCCATTAGCTACAGCCCTCTCATGCCATACCACATGTGTTTGTCTTTCTTCTGTAGAACACAAATGGAAGATTTTTAGAAGAATATCTCAGTTCTGTAGGTTCATACAATGCAAGAGAATGGTGACCAGAACTTTGAAGCTCCAAAAAGCAGATAAAGGTTACATTAAAGTAATCCATTCGACTCTAGTAGTTTAATCAATATCTTCTTAAGTACTTTTAACTATAATCCAACGTGAGGTAAAGCTTCAGGAGAGGGTGGATTTCAAGTGGTCTCTCGTGCGACATATTCGTGTTGCCATGATACAGACGTAAATTCATGATCTCCACTTGGTTGAGACATCCAGGATAAGCACACAAATGCACCATTGGGAGTAAAGAAACAGATAAATACAGATCTAAACCAAAACCAACTAAGCTACTGTACAGTTCCTCATTTGTAAACAGCGCTGCTCTTCCAGCAGTGACACATGTGCGTCAGTTCTCGCGTTTCAAACGGCAATGCAATTACATCACACGCGTGTACCGCTGCTGACCAGAAGCATGATTTAGAGTTAAAAAAATACTTAAATATTTATTTTCACACCAAAAGCAATCTTGTCACTTTAGAAGACATTAATTTAACCGCTGATGTCATATCCATGTGATTTTTGGAGCTTCAAATGAGAAATCTCCATTCACTTGCATTTTAAGGAACTATTGGAGATATTTTTTCCTATTTTTATTCAAATGTGTTCTGGTGAAGAAAGTCATACACACCTGGAATATTATGAGGTTGGGTAAATATGAGAGAATTTTCATTTTGGGGTGAACTCTCTTTAAGTGATCAAGTTGATTTTGAGTAAGAACAGACTAAAATATAACTCCTTTTCCACTGTTTATCTTGCCATTGCAGTCTCCAGGCACAATCATGATTTCAAGCTCGATTACACTTCCTAGTGCTTGATGCATGCGAAGTGCTCTAGATGGCGCTATAGGAAGTGTAATCGAGCCTGAAGTCATGATCAATAAGGAGACTACTGTCAAGATTTATAGTGAAAAAGAAGTTTTATTTGGTTTCTCCCCCAAAACCCATTTTTGCTTTAGAAGACACTGATTAAACCACTGGAGTCTTAAGGATTGCTTTATGCTGCCTTTATGTGATCTTTGGAGCTACAAGTTCTGGCCACCATTCACTTGCATTGTAAGGATTACAGAGCTGAAATATTCTTCTAAAAATCTTCATTTGAGTTCAGCAGAAGAAAGTTATTAAAATCTGGGATGACATGAGGGTGAGTAAATGATTAGAGAATTTACATTTTTGGGTTAACTAACACTTTAAATATCACAGACACAGCTTGTAAATTCTTACAAACCTGAATTTTCCACATTAGTCTAACATTTAAAACAAGGAGCACTTTGTATCCCAAATCACTACTGAATTTGAGATTTTGCAGATAAAGGAAGACTCTCACTCTTTTATATTTTAATGAACTTTATTTCAGCAAGCAATTTTTCAATTTAAGATAAACTTCACATTGCTGGTTCAGTCAGTTCTCTCCTCCATTCCAAGAACATGACACCAGTCTTTAAAAGCAAATAAAACAAGGCAGGAATGCTTTAGGGATGTTTTCCCTATTCCGTGGAATGTTTTTTTTTTTTTTTTTTAACCCCAATATTATTTTTCTGTTTTACTCTTTTTATTCCTTTTTTAAAATACCTAACTAGGCCTAGGATTTTCTTCTCTAGACCTGGCTCCTTCTAGTTTCTTTTTTAAATATTGTTTTAGATGTTTTGCTATATTTTCTGTGTTTTAGTTTTTTCAATGTTTAATTTTTTTCTCCCGGTGAAGTTTCAAGGTTCCACACCCCTGCAAAACAGAGACATCATGAACTTCCAGTTCTCACTCAAACAGAGTAAACATTTGACACAAACAGTGTGAAAGACAACTGATAACAAAAGGAACATCTGTTACCTTGGCTTAGACGTTTGACACACCAGCAGAGTTGGTCACTGTTTTCTGAGCGGCTTCTTTAGCCTGGTGAGCCTGGAGTACGGCCACTGCCTCATCAACCTGTTTAAAACAATTAACAAAATGTTCACACCACTGTTGTGCAGAATTCTGTAGCCAGGGGAACAGCCAAGAGTCATTAATTTGTAAATCAGACTACACTGATCGTGCTGCATGTAGAAGTTTGTATTCAACCATCAAAGACGATGCAATGAAAGATCTGTTGTCTTGGCATTTTGTGGTAGTCTTGTCATCACATTCAATGGAGACTGTAAGCTCTCAACTAGTTCATAACCTTCAAATAAAATGTCAATTTCCATCACAACAACTACATTTTACATGTACACCAGGAAAGTGATGAATCAGACCTTGGAGCGCAAAGACTCCGGAGACTCCAGCATGTGAAGGAGCTCAGAGTTGTCGATTTCCAGAAGCATTCCAGTGATCTTGCCAGCCAGGCTGGGGTGCATGTTTTGGATTAGCGGGAAGAGACGTTCACCTGGGGGGAGAAAAAATAAAATTAAACATCATTCCCCCTCTCCACCTAAAAAAATTAGTGTAAAGTAAAGAAAGTAGAAACCCTTGACAGAATCCTCACCCAGCATCTGCTTCTGTTCCTGTGGCGGAGCAGCGGCGAGCATTGATGCAGTCAGTGGCTCCTGTCCTTGCACATGCACAGCAGGCTGACAGAGAGAGACCGAATTTATTTATGCAACTTATGCTAAGGCAAACCACATTTTATCAGTCAGACTCAATAGAGTGCTACCTGCTGCATAGTAACCTGAGGCTGTGTGTTCATGTGCTGTTGGGGGTTGCGGACACTGGGTCCGTATTTGTACTGAGGCACGCCACGCACTGGGGGTGCAGCTGCAGCAGCCGCTGCAGTTGTGGGCCGTGGACCCATAGTCTGTGCAGCTGAGAGGAGAAAGACAGATTTAGTACCGCATACTTGTACTGAATAAGATAAATGCAATAGTACAAGATCACAAGTGAAAAGGCTTCTATTTTGCATCTGCTTTAATTTTTAATTCCCTTTTTTCTTTAATGGCAGTATGCACTCGAGCTGGCATGAAAATCCATGTTATCCAGAATTAATGGAGAATGTTCCAATGAGCATTTTGTGTGCTTCAATGGAAGCAAGGAAATCAGACCTTGTTCAAACAAATTAAAGGATTAGTTCACCCAAAAAAGAAAATTCTCTCATCATTTACTCAGCCTCATGGCATCCCAAATGTGTATGACTTTCTTTCTTCTGCAGAACACCAATGAAGATTTTTAGAAAAATAGTTCAGCTCTGTAGGTCCACCCAAGACTTTCACCCACTGTTGCACTTGTGTATATGGTTGTGTGACAATAAATCAAATCAAAATCAAATAACTTTTATTGTCACACAACCATATACACAAGTGCAATAGTGGGTGAAATTCTTGGGTGCAGTTCCAAGCAACATAGCAGTCATGACAGTGATGAGACATATACCAATTTACAATAAACATCAGATTTACACAACACAATTTACATATCTAATATACACATAATTACACAATATACAAATAATAATATACAATGTACAGTATACAATACGCACAATATAGAATACACAGTATACAATAAAAATAGTATATATAAAATGTACACTAGGTTGTATTGTACTGTATTGACATTCAGGCTTCGGTTCAGGCGTGGGTTAATAGTCAGCTGCCAGTGTGTTGTTAAGACAGAATATAATTTATGACAGTCCAGTGTGAGATAATAAGATTAATAAAGTGCAGTGCTGATGTATATTGATCGTGAGAGATCATGAGTTCAGAAGTCTGATTGCTTGGGGGAAGAAGCTGTCATGAAGTCGGCTGGTGCGTGTCCTGATGCTGCGATACCGCCTGCCTGATGGTAGCAGTGAGAACAGCCTATGGTTCGGTTGGCTGGAGTCTCTGATGATCCTCCAAGCTTTTTTCACACACCGCCTGGTATATATGTCCTGGAGAGAGGGAAGCTCACCTCCGATGATGTGTCTGGCAGTTCGCACCACCCTTTGAGGGCTTTGCGGTTGTGGGCGGTGCTATTGCAGTACCAGGCAGTCATGCAGCCAGTCAGGATGCTCTCAACAGTGCTGGTGTAGAACGTTGTGAGGATGTGGCGGTTCATTCCAAACTTCCTCAGCCGTCTCAGGAGGAAGAGGCGCTGATGAGCCTTCTTCACAATGGCCTCAGTGTGGACAGACCATGTGAGTTCCTCAGTGATGTAGACACCGAGGAACTTGAAGCTGCTGACTCTCTCCACTGGTGCTCCATTGATGGTGATAGGACTGTGTTCTCTGTCTTTTCTCCTGAAGTCCACCACAAGCTCCTTTGTCTTGCTGACGTTGAGGGAGAGGTTGTGCTCCTGACACCAGTGTGTCAGAGTGTGCACCTCCTCTCTGTAGGCCGTTTCATCATTGTCAGTGATCAGACCTACCACCGTCATATCATCAGCAAACTTAATGATGGCATTGGAACTGTGTGTTGCCACAGTCGTGTGTACAGGGAATACAGGAGTGGGCTGAGAACACAGCCCTGCGGGGCTCCAGTGTTGAGGGTCAGTGATGAAGAGATGTTGCTGCCCATTCTAACCACCTGGCATCTGCTTGACAGGAAGTCCAGGATCCAGCTGCACAACGAGCTGTTTAAGCCCAGAGCCCAGAGTTTCACATCAAGTTTGGAGGGCACTATGGTGTTGAATGCTGAGCCTACAAACAGCATTCTCACATATGTGTTCCTTTTTTCCAGGTGGGAGAGAGCAGTGTGTATTGTAGATGCAATGGCATCATCAGTGGAGCAGTTGTTGTGGTAAGCAAACTGCAATGAGTCCAGTGATGGAGGCAGCACAGAGCAGATGTAATCTCTGATTAGTCTCTCAAAGCATTTGCTGATGATGGGGGTCAGAGCAACAGGATGCCAGTCATTTAAGCAAGTGATTTTGGATTGCTTTGGTACAGGCACAATGGTGGATGTTTTAAAGCATGTGGGGACCACAGACAAGGAGAGGGAAAGGTTGAAAATGTCTGTAAAAACACCAACCAGCTGGTTTGCGCACGCCCTGATGACGTGGCCCTGAATGCCGTCTGGACCCGCGGCCTTATGGATATTCACCCGTTGGAAGGATCGTGTTACATCCGCAACAGAGATGGAGAGTGAACTAACCTCTATAGGTTCGGCTGCGAGAGCTCTCTCCACGAGGGTGGTGTTATTTCCCTTGAAACGAGCATAAAAAGTATTTCGCTCATCCGGAAGAGAGGCAGCGGTGTTCACGGCGGAGTTTTTATTCCCTTTAAAGTCCATGATGATATTAATTCCCTGCCACATGCTTCTAGAGTTGGTGGTGTTAAACTGTCCTTCAATCTTGTCCCTGTACTGGCATTTGGCTGCTCTGATAGTTTTGCAGAGGACATAACTGGCTTGTTTATGCTCCTCCACGTTCCCGGAATTAAAAGCGGAGGTCCGCGCATCAAGTGCAGTGCAAACATCGCTATTTATCCATGGCTTCTGGTTGGGGTAGATCCGTTTTGTTTTGGTCGGAACAACGTCCTCTACGCACTTTCTGATGAAACACGTTACGCTATCAGCGTAAAGCTCGATGTCGTCATCAGAGGCGGACCGGAACATCTCCCAGTCCGTGCGATCAAAACAGTCTTGTAGCGTGGAATCTGATTGGTCCGACCAGCACTGGATTGTTCTGAGGGTGGGTGCTTCCTGTTTCAGTTTCTGCCTGTAAGTGGGCAGAAGGAGAACGGAAGAGTGGTCTGATTTGCCAAATGGTGGGCGGGGGAGGGATTTGTAGCCATCCCGGAAGGGAGAGCAATGGTCCAAAACCCGGTCCCCTCGTGTATTGAAACTGATGTGTTGGTGGTATTTTGGTGCAATTGATTTAATTTTCAGACACACTGGTGTCAGGAGCACAACCTCTCCCTCAACGTCAGCAAGACAAAGGAGCTTATGGTGGATTTCAGGAGAAAAGACAGAGAACGCAGTCTCATCACCATCAGCATTCAACACCAATTTTCCTGCTTGCTTATACTCCCATACAGTTCCTTAAGTGCCCGGTCTGTGTCGGCTTGTGGCGGGATGTACACAGCAGTGATAATGACCGCTGTGAATTCCCTCGGTAGCCAGAATGGTCGATACAGAAGCATGAGAAATTCCAGATCAGGACAGCAGAAAGACTTGATAGAATGTAAGTTCCTCTGATCACACCAGGATTTGTTGATCATAAAACATACACCACCACCTCTGCTTTTACCTGAGAGGTCTTTCGCTCTGTCCGCTCAGTGCACGGAGAACCCCGCGGGTTCGATGGCTGAATCTGGAATCTCAGCAGACATCCAAGTTTCTGTAAGGCAGATAATGCAGCAGTCCCTCATCTCTCGTTGGAAAGAGATCTGCGCTCTCATAGCTTGTTGTCCAGGGACTGAACATTTGCCAGCAGAATACTGGGTAGCAAAGGTCGATTTGTGCGACGTCTTACTCTGATGAGAACGCCGGCTCTATTTCCCCTTTTCCTTCTGCGTTTCCGCGGCCGGGCTGCACAGACAAAGGGCTCCGCTAGAGCTTCAAAAAGTTGGCACCCATTCACTTGCTTTGAATGCACCGACAGAGCTGAAATATTCTTCAAAAAATCTTAATTTGTGTTCTGCAGAAGAAAGAAAGTCAAACACATCTGGGATGGCATGAGGGTGAGTAAATGATGAGAGAATTTTCTTTTTTGGGTGAACTAACCCTTTAAAGATGTGTCACTGTCACAAATTTGCTTAATGGATTAGTAACTTAGAAACAGTTCAGTATCTTAAAATATTATTTCACTACACCTCAATCTTTTCTAAAACTTGATTTTCCCAGGTTTAAACTGGATTGTACATCCCAGATTTTCAATGTGGTCTCAGACTTTTGCACGAAGTGTACTGAAAGTAAGCAGTTAAAATTGGGCTTACAGAGAATAGCAAACTTCAGTGTATTAAGTGACTCACCGACGCGCTGAGTAGACATCATGCGGGGCACCTGGGAGGCAGGGCGCATGGTGCTGAACGTCTGAGGTCTGGGAGCAGATGGGCGCATCGTGCCAGGCATGTTCTGGAAGTCTGTAAGGATGGGTCATTGTTTTTGTTGAATTAAAGGAATATTCTGGGTTCAATACAAGTAAATTATTTGTGGCATAATGTTGATTACCACAAAAAATAATTTTGACTGGTCCCTCCTTTATATATATATATATATATATATATATATATATATATAAAAAGGGAAAATCTGGTTTACAAAGGCACTTACAATGAAAGTGAATTTTTGGCCCCAGAAATGTGAAAGTTTAGAAAAGCATGTAGAAAAATTCTTCTGTTAAATGTTGTGTATTATTTGAGCTGTAAAGTTGTTTAAATCTGTTTTTACAGTCGCTTTAAGGTTTGTTGACAATACATCGGCTTGGCAATGGAAGTTGTAAAATTGGATAGAACTAAAGTCTGTCTAGCAAGTCAGTCCACTGTCGGTCATCTTGGGAATGCTCTCGGGAGGCTATATTCAAGTGCATCTCCTATCTACTTGAATGGGGAAAGACCAAAATCTCAAAAATGGTTGGTCAAGATTACGATCAAAGAACATATTTAAAATTAGCAATAAAATCTGACAATACTAGAATCATAAATTGAGCATCTTTACCTCATTAGGCAAAAAAAAAAAAAAGCCATTTTCCAGGCGAGTTTAGCTAATGAGCATGCGCGTTCTTGAGTTGATTGACAGGTGATGCCTGTATCTAAAAGGTGATTGGGTCTTTTAATTGTAAGGCAGGACTTCCGTTGACCGTTGGACGCTCAGAGCTCCTTGGTTGGGTGTTCCAATTTCTCCCATTCATTTAAATGGAAGTGATCCGTCTCTGCTAAATAACTCTGATAGAACTTAACACGAAAAGTTTAGTATTAGGGGTGTATGAGACTAGTTGACTAAACGGTTCTGATGCTGCTAGTCAACACAGGAATTACTAGTCGGTTAATATTTTTCCCCATTAAACTGTCCACAATTTTACACATTTACATTTAGCTTTATATTATTACAAACACTGCGCTTAAATTACTGTCATGTTAATTTTGCACATTTTAAATATATTTATTACAGCAAATATTATTAAAAAAGATAATATAAGGAGAAGTTACAAAGTTTCATTTCACCTTAGGCTGTGCGTGCTTCTTCCCTCTCTCACTCGCGTCGCATGCGCAAAAAAAAAAAAGCCCTCTTGCAAGACAAGCAAACTCAGCAAAGTAGCTCTGAAATCACTTCGGTGGTGGTGCGGGAAGTGGATTTCTGAAACGTTGGCTTGAAACTCTGATGTTTTCACATTTGAGTCTTCTTTAAATCTGTACATGCTTGAAAGTTATTTTCCAGCCGATCTGGCTTTTTCAAATGCAGGATAGCCGCTTAAGGTGAGTCAATCCCATCTTTCACCGGTCCATGTCGACGTGTTAATTTTGGTCCTAAAAAAATGTATGCTTTTAAGTAGTCAGCCTAGGAAATGACTGTTTTAGGCAAGGTATACAATTTTTTTAATCTGCTGATTAAGAAGGCTATTTTCAATGAGGTGCCGACTGATTAACAGGTTAAACTATCTTTTATTCTGTGTGCACGTCATGTTTAGAATACATTAGGTTTATTGTAGGCTACATCACAGGCCTATTTTACAGAACAGCTGTCATATTAGATCATAGGCTAATGCATGTTGTGAAATACTGTACGTGCAACTTTTCATCAGTTTTTTTCTATCATAGATGTGGCTTACTTCTTTATCATTTTCAACAATGTCCTGACTGTTTTAATATGTTAAGTAACTTTTACTTGGTGAATTCTGTTTAGAACAGGCTATTGGTCCTACACTATTCATTCAATTGTTTTCAATAAATAAACCTGTATTCGCTAACTTTGATTCAGTGAATGTGTGTCATGTTCTATGTTTAAAGTACAATGATCATAATTCAATTCAAGCATGTCGCAGATAAATGCCCTTTTCAGCGGAATTTAGTGCCGGATTTGGCTGTTGGAATAGATTAAGTGTTTTAAATGGGACGCATAAACACCATGTTTTTCGACTGTTTTCTGACTTTTAGACCAGTCGTCTCCAAAATGTACGTTTAAACATCAGTGAAAATAGTCGTTCCACACATCCTTAGTTAGTGATTTTATCTCACTAAAATCATGTTAAGACACATTTTGTGGCAATACTTTTGGAATAGTGAGAATTTTAGAGTTAAAGGATTGTCCACATTTACTTCCATTTTAAGTGTCTCACTATAACCCAGATTTTTTTTAAGGAAGGTCTGAATTTTTTTGTGATAATCAACAGTATGCCACAAATGCTGTCGATTGAGCTTAACTTGTATTGAACCAGAAATATTCCTTTAATACTTTGTTTTGCTTGAGACATTCATGTAGCACATAAAGCTTTCTTCTCGGGTGCAGATTTGCCTGTCGACTTACGCTGAGGCCTGACGCCCTGTGTCGTCCAGCGAGGGCTGGGTCTGAGCTGGGCGAGCTGACTGGTTGGGTAATATGCAGCTCGGTTCTGGGCCTGCGAGTAAAGAACATCATTAATATAATAGAAGGAAACTGCCTGTTAATAATCAAAACAAATGACAATCAATCTGTTGCGCTTACTTGTGGAATAGCAGCCATGAAATATCCTGATGGCGGTGCAGGTTGGTAGGGATTGATAACAGGGTTTGGAACTGCACGGACACTGGCCATCCTCTGCATGTACTGGTTGGTGAGATGGGCCTGCCGTTCCTCTTTGCGCTGAGCTAGAGCCACGTACAGCGGCTTTGTGGCCACAATACGGCCATTCATCTCAGTCACTGCCTTAGTGGCTTCCTCAGGAGAAGAGAAACAGACAAAACCGAAGCCTTTACTGCGACCACCATCCATCATGACCTGCAACGGAGGAGAGGAGGGTTTTAATTATTTGTCCATAAAAAGTTAAGGAAAAAATCTTAAAAGCAACATTAAAATGAATAAAAGATTTTAGAAAGGTTTCAGAAAGGTTTCATAACCAACAACAGTTGCTTACAACAACAAAGCCTAAATAGCTTATCAGGGTTCCCACTCTTTTCAAGGCACAAATTTCCAGGACATTTTATGCACCCAATGAGTGTAATATTTAAGATAAAACACGTGTTCATTTAAATCAAGCTTTTATTTTGCCGTTTGTGTGTTTTTGACGGTAGTTTCTCACCTCCAGATAAGCAGTTTGCTCCATGGTCCAGTGTGATTATTAATCCCCGTAAAGCTGTGATTCAATTAAATAAATACATAGTCTGTATATGCTGTGCAATTCAGAGTGCTCTCTGTCTCTGTCATCTCACACACACAAGAGCGCACGTGATGATCATGATGAGGTGTTTCCACTGTATGAGCGGCCGTCTCTACACATTCATTTTTAAGCATGCTTCACTTGCACATTATTTATTTATTCAATTAACTCAGAGACTTTAGTTTAATTATCACATTAGGATAAATTTTAATTTGATTAATTGTACATTCAAACATTAATTTGTTTCCAAATATGTCATATTCCATGACATTCTGCATTTATTGCTAATGCCATTTTTATGACTAGATATGGTGTTTTCCGCATACTACATGTGCTAACTGCAGAATCAGCTGACTCCGATCGTTGAATTATTGAAAATTAATTGAAATCCTGAGGTATTAAAGGGATAGTTCACCCAAAAATGAAAATTCTCTCATCATTTACTCACCCTCATGATATCCCAGGTGTATGAAAAATAGAAAAATATCTCAGCTCAGTAGGTCCTTAAAATGCAAGTGAATGGAGATTTCTCTTTTGAAGTTCCAAAAATCACAGACAGTCAGCATAAATGTCATCGATACGACTCCAGCAGTTAAATGAATGTCTTCTAAAGTGACACAATCACTTCTGGTGCGAAAAAGATAAATATTTAAGTACTTTTTTTTACAACCCAAATTCCAAAATAGTTGGGACAGTATGAAAAATGCTAATAAAGACAAAAATGAGTGATTTATAAATTATATCCACCCTTTGCTATATTGAAAGAACTACAACTACACATTATATTATGTCTTAACCTGTGAATTTCATATAAAAAAAAAAAATGTTTTTTTATGTACAGTAATTTTAAATCAGATGATTGCAACACGCTCCAAAAAAGTTGGGACAGTTGAGTGTTTTCCACTGTGAAACATCACCATTTCTTCTAATAACAACTTTGTTAAGTTTAGAAAGTGGAATTTTCCCCCATTCATCCCTTATGTAGGTCTTTAGCTGCACAATTGTACGGGGTCTTCGTTGTCATATGGTGTGCTTCATAATGCGCCGCACATTCTCAATTGGAGACAGGTCAGGACTGCAGGTAGGCCTGTCTAGCACCCACACTCTCTGCTCACACAGCCATGCACTTGTAATCCAGGCAGTATGTGGTTTGAAGTTGTCCTGCTGGAAAATGCAGGGACATCACTGGAAAAGATGGTGCTGAATGGCAGTATATGTTGCTCCAAAATTTGTACATATCTGTCTGCATTCATGGTGTTCACACAGATGTGTGAGTTACCCATGCCATGGGCAATGACACACCCCTGGCTCATACAGACACTGGCTTTTGGACCTGACGCTAATAACAGCTTGGATGGTCCTTTTCCTCTTTGGCCCAGATAACATGACGGCTGTGTTTTTCAACTTCTACTTTCCATCTAAGCTGAGACCGAGACCAGAGAAGTTGGCAGCGCTTCTGGACAGTGTTGATGTAGGGCTTCTGCTTTGCATAGTGAAGTCTTAACTTGCATCTGTGGATGCAATGGTGAGTGGTGTTGACTAACCAAAGGTTTACTAAAGTTATCCCAAGCCCATGTTCATGATATCCATTACAAATGAATGCCGTTTTTTAAGACAGTGATGTCTGAGGGATTAGAGATCATGAGCATTCAGAAGTGGTTTTAGTCTTGCCCTTTACGCACCGAGATTTGACCAGATTCCTTGAATCTTTTAACTATATTGTGCACTGTAGAGGGTGAAATGCCCAAAATCCTTCCAATTTGTCTTTGGGGAACATTGTTCTCAAAGTGCTGGATTATTTGCTGAAGCACCTCTTGGCAAATTGACAAGTCTTGAATGACCCTTGCTCTTGAAGGACTAGGCTGTTTTTGGAGGCTCCTTATAAAGTTGTGATAAGGAGGAGGGCAGGGCCGGGCATACGCCCAGCCCTGAATTGGGCTAATCAGATGGGAAGGTGATAAAAGACAAGCCAGAGGTGTCAGTTCGAGAGAGAGCCACATGCGGCCGCTGTGCGTGTGTGTCTGTGTGTTTAAGTTGATTTAAGTTAATTTATGATATTAAAAGTTACGTTGACTTTTCAGCAGGTTCCCGCCTCCTCCTTGCCCATCTTTACCTGTTGCACTGGTGCTGAAACCCAGGAAGGAGGAGGGATGCGCTGTTGTGGAGTCCTCGCTGCTGCCGTCCGCCAGGGGAGGAGCCGCGGCCATCCGTCGGGGGACGGAGTCGGCGCTGCCATCCACCAGGAAGGGAAGGAGCTGTTCTGTCCACCAGGGGTCGAAGGACTCAATGCCGTCCACCCGGGGGAGGAGCGGCTGTCGTCCGCCAGAGGACGGAGGAGTGGATGAGGACCAGGCGACGGCGTGTCCGGGAACCGGCGAGCAAATTTTTCTCCCTCTCTTCTCTCTCTGTCACTCCACCTCACTCTTTCCCTCTTCCCTCTCCCTCCCCTCATCTCTCCCAGGGCTCCAGAAAGGCGGGGAAGACCAGCTGGCAGGGACGGCCTGAAGGGCAACACCCCCCCTCCAGTAAGGGAGATGAGGGGAGTACGTCATGCTGGAGGTTTCCCCGACCTGAGTTGGGCGATGGAGGAGTGTGACAAGGAGGTGGGCGGTCTCATCAGCCGGGAGGGGGATAAAGAATACATCACAAGAGAGACCGCTTGGACTCCACCCTCTCTTGAAGCATTGGATTAGAGTTAAAATGTACTTAAATATTACTATTTTTTCGCACCAAAAGCAATCATTTTGCTTTAGAAGATATTAACTTAACCGCTGGAGTTGTATCGATGACGTTTATGCTCCATTCACTTGCATTTTAAGGACCCACTGAGCTAAGATATTTTTCTATTTTTCTTCAAATGTGTTCTGGTGAAGAAAGAAAGTCATACACACCTGGGATATCATGAGGGTGAGTAAATTATGAGAGAATAATGGGTGAACTATTCCTTTAAGGCCGAATCACCAAACTACCAACCAAGTGTGAATAATGTTTTTTTTTTTAAATAAGTGGTCTGACTGTCATCGTTGTCTAAAGTTTATAACTCACAGGGATGCAAACTCATGAGGGTTGAAAAAGTTGAGACAATCACTGATCCACAGACATGCTTTCTGGGATTATTTTTTTAAAGAATAAGATAAAAGCACAAATTTTTTTTTGTGGATTTTCTCCCCTTTTCTCCCCAATTTGGCATGCCCAATTCCCAATGTGCTCTAAGTCCTCGTGGTGGCGTAGTGACTCGTCTCAATCCGGGTGGCAGAGGACGAATCTCAGTTGCCTCCACGTCTGAGACAGTCAATCCGCGCATCTCATCACGTGGCTTGAGCATGTTACCACGGAGACCTAGCGCGTGTAGAGGCTCACACTATTCTCCACGGCATCCATCCACAACACCACGTGCCCCATTGAGAGCGAGAACCACATTATAGCGATCACGAGAAGGTTAACCCAACGTGACTCTACCCACCCCTAGCAACCGGGCCAATTGGTTGCTTAGGAAGCCTGACTGGAGTCACTCAGCATGCCCTGGATTCGAACTTGCGACTCCAGGTGTGGTAGTCAGCGTCTTTACTTGCTGAGCTACCCAGGCCCCCTAAAAGCACAAATTTAAAACTATTTTAATGATTCAAGTTCAGAAAATTATCTGCACAATTGTGCAGAATTATCTGCAAAAATAAAGGGTATTTTGTTGTGGCTTGCTTCTGTTTCACAAATTTGTTCAGTTTCATTAATTGATTAGTTTAGTGACCACTTCTGGAGATGCCACAAGGTGGTGACAAATGAGCATCTTATGTGTAATGAGTGAGTCACTGAATCATTTTGAGATGTTCACAAACTAAATCTGCCAAGAGACTTTATAGTATTTAAGCATAATAAGAACAAAGCAGATCTATCATTTCTGTTCAGTTTGTGAACTGCCGAGCATGACTTTTCATCCAAAAAAGACAAAAATAATAATAATCTAATAATAATAATAATAATAATAATAATAATAATAATAATGAATCAATAACGTCCTTACCATCTCCTTTATTAAAATTAGCATGTAAAATCTACTGACTTCAGCAGAATGATTTATTAGCCAGGGCTAGGAAACTGGCGACCCACGGACCAAATCCGACCCCCCAATCATCTTTGTCTGGCACTCCGACTGCATTTTGATATAATTGCCTTGCCATCTGAAATACCACAGCGCTCTCTGTGTAAAACTCAGCATTCATAAGCGCGTGCAACAGCATTCAGCCTTCATCAGTTATCCGGACCGAACCGCGCGTTTAAGCTTTTCTGCCGATGGTTTAGTTACACTGCTTTGCTAAACATGGATCACACCGTTTAGGTAAGCATTTGATAGCATCTTTTTCGTGAGGCAAAAACGAGTGTGAAAAACAATTTGTTGTGAAGCTGGAGCCGAGGTTGTGCTGACACATCACTTCATAGACTTCAATGTATTTGGCAGCGCTGAAGCGAGTCATATGTATACACATTATGTATAAACATTAGACATTTTTAAACAATAATAGCTCTTCCGCCCTTTTCTCTCTATGACTTTTCCATGACTGGAAAATTGCATTGCAAAATTCCAGGTTTTCCAGGACGTGTGGGAACCTTGCTTATTTGGTTATTACTTAAGATTAAGATCAGAAGGTTATTAGATTTTAAATGATAGATCACAAAGACAAAATTTATTTGCAAAAGCGTGCACTGATGAATCATGCACAGGAACATGTACTACGTAAAGTGTGTAGATTTAGATCTTATAGACAATGTCCAGTTGGTTAATGAAGGTTCACACTCATACCTTGGCACTGGTGATTGTACCAAAGGGAGAGAACTCTTTACGAAGGCACTCATCATCAATGCCATCATCCAAGTTTTTCACATAGAGATTGACACCCTATTAAAACAGCAAAAAATGGTCAAATAGCTGCATCTGTGAGAACATTTATGTCACGCTTCTAGATTCGAAGAAAAACTATCAAATGCTTTTTATTGATGGTCCAATGAAGCACCATAAAGGAGGCAATACATTTTCTATAAATGATTGTACATAGCCATTTCTATCCCCATTATTCACAATGACAGAATTACGGGGCCCATAGACTACTAATTCAATGTTGCAGCCATTTTGGCCAGTACGGTCCACAGAGGAAGCACTGAATTTGACAAGGCTGCAAGGGTCAGAATTCAAGCTCACTGACCTGGTAGCGAGTCATGCGATCCTGCTTCATCTGTTCAAACTTGCGCTTGAGCTCAGTCTGACGCTCCACTTTCTTCTGAGCACGACCCACATAGATGAGCTTCCCGTTCAGCTCCTTCCCATTCATTTCATCCACAGCCTGATGAATGACAGTGAAAAGAGAGTAAAGAGGCCATATATAATTGTTTAAAACCTGTCTATTAGTGCAGGAAACACAAACTCGGTTCCAAACCTAGTGAGCTGTCTCCTCCCGTGCGCTTTGCGTGAGAAGCGCCCTTTGTGTGCCGCAGGGGGTTGTGTCCTATGTAGAACATTACAAATAAATAACTTCCATGTCATAAAAAGGTAGCGGGCTAGGTAGGCAGGAGCAGCTCACTAGGTTCTGTAACAGATCAATCATATTAATTTTACTGAATTCAATGTTAGACTGACCCTTTGGGCATCTTCATGCCTCTCAAAACTGACAAATCCAAAGCCTCTGGATTTTCCATGTTCATCAGTCATGACACGGATGCTCATAGCATTACCTTATCAAATGTGATAAATCAGTGAAACGTATTAGCATAGAGAGAATAACAATACAACTGTAAAACAGTAAAGTACAGCAAAGCTTACCATATTTGCTGAAGATGTCCTTGAGTTTGTCATCATCCATATCTTCCCCAAAGTTCTTGATGTACACATTGGTAAATTCTTTTGCTCTTGCTCCGAGCTCAGCCTCCCTCTCTTTGCGAGATTTGAAGCGCCCCACAAACCTGGGAGCAATGGAAAGGAAAATTTAATAAGGGTATCTAGTGGCCCGCAATGGCGAAACTATCAAGGGGGGACTTTAAACCTGAGCACTGCCACGGATTCTAACCCACTTCGAGCAATGGGCCATCGGGATTATCACTTATGATTGAAACAAGGGACTTGAATGCAAAGAAAGTAGCTGAATTTTATTTTTTTCATTAATTTAAGCATTTTATTTCTTCATTAATTTGGGATGTACAGCAGGAATGTTTTTTATTCTTTATGTTTAGTGTATTGTGATTCAAAACATTGATTTATTGATCTTGTTGTTTCGCATATATCTGCACTGCTCCAGCCTCTTTATTTTCCCCATCAGTTAAAATAAAAATTATATTGTTTACAAATATCATATGTGAATTGATTGCTGAGTTTTATTAGTTCGATTTAATAACTCCTGATTGTTGCATTAAAAAAGCATTTGATGGCTGAATCAAATTACTTTAGATGTTGTAAGACTCAAATTCCAGCCTCTACATTTTACATTTATTTACAAATACCATATGTATTTTGTTTTATTCGTTATAAAGTTTGATGGTTGCATCAAAAGCAGGTTGTAAAACCATAAAGATGCCGAATTAAAGGTGCACTCAGCGATTCCTGAGAAACATTGTTGATATTCGAACTCAACTGCCAAAACAAACACACCCCTTCCTTCAGTGTTCCTTTGGAAGCTCCACCCCCCAAATTAATGCACGCGAGACGGTTTTACGTACACCAGCTCCAGACACTCACAACTCTCCTGCTTCTAAATCTAACATTACAACAACAGCATATATGGGTTCTGTGAAACATAGCAAAACCTATGTTACCCACCTATCGAGAAGAAAAAGAGCAACTTCTGCATCCGTCTTCAAGCCTTTTACTTTTCTGAGGTCTCTCCACCGCTGAAAAGCCTCGCCAATGTTAATGCGGCTCCTATCCCTCGACTTATCATAATCCTTCTTTTTTAGTTTATATTTATCCAACCTTTTTCTCTTGCTCTATTTCTCAGCCATTTGTCCTCCTTGGAGTTTAGAAAGTTCACATCAGCCAGATATGCCATCGCTCTTCTAATGAATTTCCCTCTCGCTCTGCCCCCACCCCCCATCCTGTGCACATGCAAGAACCACCCCCTGTTGCTGATTGGCTGGAGTAGTGTTGTGTGGATCAGTCTGATCCACTTTGTTTTTGTCCCATTTACAGAGCCAGAGCTGTGTACAAATACTAGATTTGTTTCAGCCCACTCACAGAATGGACAGCTAGCAGACTGTGAGGTAATATTTGTAGAATTTGACAAAAGTATACTGGATTAGAATTACTGAGTGTACCTTTAAAAATTACTTCTGATTCACATTTTGTTTTTTGTATTAAAAAAAAAAAAGTCCTTGTAAAACTCGTAAACAAAGACCACAATGCACTGTGTTTGTTCATGGGCTGGTTATGTAGTAACGTAGTCAGTTTAATCGTTTAGTTCTCAAGTCAGAGGAAAAGCAGTTGGTCGTGGCATCTTCCTGGATGAAAACAGTTGTCAGTTGTCATGAAAGCAGCTCTGACATGAGAAGCAGCACCGTTTCACTGGAAAAGGGCTGTGCTGTGTGTGGCTTTGCCAGGCTGCGATGTAAACTAAAGCCTATTGGCTATTTTATTTTATTTTTTTCAATATGTCCCATCCCATCTTCCTGTTTTAGTAGGAAATTCATCAACATACCAAAGAAAACTACACTTATCAAGGCAATTCACTGAGACTTTAAGCATTAGGCTTTGTAATGGCAGAAAAAATCTAAATACAAACAAGGCATGTTTTCCACAGTTTCTCACTTAATGAACGCTAGAATGATTTAATAATTTACATTTATATTCACTTATATACACATGGAAGTAAACTGCAATTTTTATATTGATTTTTACTAAAACCCTAATACGAAAAATGGCACAAGGCTTCTGTGAATAATGAATGATTAATTTGCTTCATCATCGACTTAGACCCCGTTCACACCTGGGGCCTGTACCATGAAGCCGGCTTAGATGGCTAGCCATGTAAGTTTGAGTTTAGCTTTCGTCAACCCTGGGTTTTAGGTACCATGAAAGTGGGTTGTCTTTTACCAGTGTTCATCACCATAGTAACTTATGCTCCATGGCTAACTTGCACTGTAACAGGTTTTGTTCTGGGTATCAGATCACTAACAGATACTGAACCAATCAGCTGTAAGTAGAGTGACATCTCTGATGCAATGAAGTCACTCCATGTCTCCTGAAGCACACTTCATAGAAAAAAATCTTAAGAGTCGATTTTGTGGATTTCTATGACAAATAATTTATTTTAGAGTCTAAAAGGACTAAATATATATTTTCGGCAGAAGGCGTGTCTTATTTAATTTAAATACACTACAATGTTTTTCATTTACCTTCTTGTCATACAATCTAAAATATCTATGAAAATATAACCATAATATAATATTAAGTTATCTATAAAACAGCTAGTAAGGTGGACTAATATTATACCTGCCAATAATGACAGATTTTAAAATATTAGAAGCTTCATCACTCCTCAAGATGGCTATAGAAAGGGATGACTGCCTCCCAAACTCCTTTGTTTCATGGACAAGAGATTAAAAGTATTTCATAAGAAATGTAATATAAGCAGTAAACAAAAAGTCTTTAAAAAAAGAACAAATATGTAATTGTATTGCATACTAATTATTGCATACAGTATTTTAAATGCTTACTTTTTAATTATCCAATAGCCTACATTAAAAATAAAGAAATAAAGGGCAAAAAATAAAAAGTGATATGTGTGGAGGCGGAGGCGTGGCCAAGCGCCGTGCTCTGGAGACTGAAGCAGTGGAGATGAGTGGTGAATGATTTCCATCTGTGCTTAACACCTGTCTTGTGTTTCAGTAAGGAGTGACTGCGGCTTTTAAGGAGGCGAGACAGCTGAGGAGCACTTGACGGTGTATCCGGGAGACGGGCAAGCTTTCTTTTTCTCTCTCTCTCCTCCTGCTGTCTCTTCCCCTCCCCTACCTCGCCCTATTCCCGTCCCTGCTCCCCGGAGACGGGGTTTTTTTCCCCCCAACCTGTTCCACGGGCCCGGGGGGTTCCGGGTACCTCTACCCCACCATCTGTGTCTCCTTCCCTTTCCCGCCAGGTTGGAGAATCTGTAGCCGCAGGTGCGGGGGGAAAAGTCTGGGCTGGTGTGCTGGCGCTGCGGGGAGATGGGCCAATTCCAGGACCAATGTTTGGCGATGGATGTGGGCATGTCAGTCCGGGTCCCCGATGCGCCGCATACCGCCCCCGACCGAGCAGAGACATACCAGATACCTGTGAATATTCATGGGGTTACAGCTGTAATCAAACCTCGATTCACCAATGCTTGGTTCAATGGGAGGCTTTGGGTACAGCACATAGGGTGAAGGTGAGATGTATGCATGGGGACATTCACGTATATCCCTTAGTGCCTGTGGCTATTCAATTTCAGAAGCAAAAATATAGAATAGAGGCGGCAGATAGTCCTCATCTCACCCATCCGCTGATTTTGGGAACCAATTGGCCAGCATTTCAGTCGTTATCAGGGAGATTGTCCGGATGAGTCCTGCACTAAAGTGTCTCGGTGTGTGGTCTGCGACGTTTTGTGGAGTAACACACCTTCGGGACAGTTTGTGGATGAATCTACACGCTCTTTGTGTTTATTCCGCCTATTGGCTGGAGTTTGTTTTATAGATTATCTTTTGCCGTGTAATTCTTCTAACAAAATTTGTATAGAAACACCGGACTTCAGTAATCCGACGGCAAAGCTGTCGCGGGGGCTCTCGTAGGCATACATGGACTGTTTGAGTTTAGAGGGATGGACGCCAGTTGGCACTGTCGTGCGCGGGGTTAATGCACACATTTTTCTTTTTTCTGTTTGTTTGGTTCTGGGGGAAGTTTGGGTTTTAATGGTTGCACCAATGTTGGAATGTGGTCTTTATAATCTTGTTTTTGACACACAGTCTATTTTTTCTTATATGTCAAAATGTCAAATGTTAATAAGAGTGGATTGTCTCTTTCCACATGGAATATGAATGGGTTGGGGCACCCCATAAAAAGAAGGTTATTTCTCTTCTTAAGCGTAAGAAATATGATATAGTGTTTCTTCAAGAAACGCATCTTTCCCTGCAGGAAACTGAAAATTTGGGAAGATATGGGGTGGACATGTTTTCTTTAGTGCTGGCTCAAGTAAGAGCAGGGGAGTCATTATGCTGATAAGTAAACATCTACAATTCAAATATCTCAAACAGATTAAAGATAAATTAGGAAGAGTCATTATTGTTTTAGCAGAAATTCAGGGGCAAAGTCTTATTTTGGCTAATATTTATGCACCTAACTTTGATGATAAGGGCTTTTTTATAGATCTTGAAGGGATGTTTCAAGCCGCTGGCATCCCTCGTGATATAACTCAGTCCTTGATCATAGTGAAGCAAAAGTGTGCAAGCCCCCTAGAGCAACATTGATGCTTCAGAGGATGTGTAAAAATCTTAGTCGTACAGATATTTGGAGTCTTTTGAACCCATCTGGGAGGGACTATAATTTTTTTTTCATCAGTCCATAACATTTACTCTAGAATAGATTTTTTTTTTTTTTTTTTATATCTAAGCCCCTCATTTCATCTGTTGTTGATTGCTCAATTGGAAACATTTTAGTCTCAGATCATGCCCTGGTGTGTTTAGAGATGTTGCCACATATGGAGAAAAGGAAATCATATAGTTGGTGCTTTAATGTATCCCTTTTGCAAAATCCTGAATTCCAACAAATGTTAAAGGCTGAAATCAATGTCTATATGGAGACCAACTGGTTCTCAGTATCCTCTGTGGGCGTGGCTTGGGAGACACTTAAGGTGGTTCTTAGGGGCCGGATCATACAGTATGCTGCATTCACCAAAAAAATCCAAAGCACAAGAACTTGTGGAATTGGAAGGGAATATTAAAAGTGCTGAGGCAGAGCTGAAGTGCCGAATGTTGTCTAATGGCCTCAGAGAACTGACCCGATTGAAATACAGATATAATACTATTTTGTTGCGGAAAGTGGAGTTTTTGCTATTCAGGGCAAGACAGTCATACATTGAGTCGGGGGACAAGGCAGGAAAACTTCTGGCTAGATATATAAAGCAGAGAGAGTCTTTTCCTACCATTCCCTCAGTGAAATCTGCGGGGGGTGAAATATTTACCTTGGCCATTGATATTAATAATGCTTTTAAAGAATTCTATCTTGATTTCTATAGTTCCACGTCTTCATCTACTGATGAGGATATTAGAAACTTTGTGGAACCATTAGAACTTCCTAAACTCACGGCTGAGCAAAACAGTTCTCTTGAGGTAATTAAGGCCTTGCCAAGGCTCCGGGGCCAGGCGGCTTTGCCGCTGAGTTTTTTAGATCTCATGCTACAGAACTGGATCCACTTTTGCTAGAAGTTTATACAGAATCATTAAAGAATGGAAAGCTTCCATCAACCATGACGCAAGCCCGGATCAGTCCAATTCCTAATAAGGACAAAGATCCAAGCGAGTGTAAGAGTTACCGTCCAATTTCCCTGATCCAGCTAGACATTAAAATATTGTAAAAATTCTGGCTAACCGATTAAGTTATGACATCTCTTATACAATAGATCAGGTGGGGTTTATTCGGGGCCGTAACTCTTCTGATAACATTAGGCGTTCCATTAATGTCATGTGGGCAAGGGGGCCTGGATAGCTCAGTGAGTATTGACGCTGACTACCACCCCTGGAGTCGCGAGTTTGGGGGGAAGGGTTATTGTTTGGGGGGGAAGGGTTATAATTTTATATAATCTGATTCCACATTTTCTGTTATGTTTAAGTTGTTGTATGGAATCAAAAAAAACTGTTAATAAAAAATAAAAATAAAAAAAACAAAAAAAAACCTAACAAAGGGATATTGGCAGATTCCCTTGACTCCCACATCCCGAGAAAAAAACGGCCTTTTCCACTCTGTTCGGCTTACACCAATTCGTTACTCTTCCATTCAGTTTGTTTGGGACCCCGGCGATGTTTCAGTGACTCATGGACAAAGTCCTTCGCCCACACGCTGTGGAGCTGGCTATCTGGATGATATCATCATCTATAGCAACGATTGGCAGCGGCACATCCAGCATCTGAGGGCTATACTGAGGTCGCTGAGGTGGGCAGGACTCACGGCAAATCCGATGAAGTGTGCAATTGGGCAGGTGGAAGTACGGTATCTGGGCTTCCACTTGGGTCAAGGACAAATGCATCCCCAAATTGATAAGACAGCAGCCATTGCGGCTTGTCTAAAAAGGGGGTGAGACAGTTCCTGGGGTTGGCTGGCTATTATCGGAGGTTTGTGCCTAATTATTCGGATGTCACCAGCCCACTGACTGATCTCACTAAAAAGGGAGTGCCAGACTCGGTCCAGTGGACAAAGCCATGCCAACAGGCTTTCTTACAAGTAAAAGCCGCACTCTGTGGCGGTCCACTGTTACGTTCCCCTGACATCTCTCTCCCTTTTGTTTTACAGATGGATGCATCGGACAGGGGGTTGGGAGCTGTGTTGTCCCAGGTAGTGGAGGGTGAGGAGCGCCCAATGCTGTACATTATCCGAAAGCTCTCGGTAAGAAAGACTAGGTACAACATGTTAGAAAAGGTGTGTCTGGCCATCAAGTGGGTGGTCCTCACCCTCTGGTACTACCTGTTTGGGAAGGCCTTCACCCTTTGTTCGGACCATGCCCCACTCTAATGGCTCCACCGCATGAAGGATACTAATGCGCGGATCACTCGTTGGTATCTGGCACTTCAGCCCTTTAAATTCGAGGTGGTCCACAGGCCAGGGTCGGTGGCAGACCAGACGGTTCCCCGGCCTGAGTCGGACGATGGGGGTATTTGGAGGGAGGCATGGCCGATTGCCATGCTGTGGAGAGTGAAGCAGGGGAGATGAGTGATGAATGATTTCCACCTGTGCTCAACACCGGTCTTGTGTTTCAGTGAGGAGTGATTGGGGCTTTTAAGAAGAGGAGACAGCGGCAGTCAAGAGAGATGCTTGTGTGTTGGCCGCTGCCGTGTTGCAACTTTTGAGTGTTTGAATTGAAGCTTCACCGTTGCACTTTAAGCGAACGTGTTTATTTTTGTGAATAAAGGAGTGACATTCCTGAGTTGGAATCGTCATCCCACTTCCTCATTCCTGAACCTCATTACAACATGTTAAAAGTGTTGTTGAATGAATGTATATATGAGGAGTTAACAGAGTAGTTAAGAAGATAAGTTTACACATCCCTTGTCAAATATGCAAAATGATCATTATTTAAATATATTACAGTATATACATATATACACGCATACACACGTAAACACATACACAGACACATATATATACATACATACACACGCACTTACATACACACGTGCACATACGTCGATCAGCCACAACATTAAAACCACCTGCCAAATATTGTGTAGGTCCCCCTCGTGCCGCCAAAACAGTGCCATCCCGCATCTCAGAATAGCATTCTGAGATGATATTCTTCTCACCACAGTTGTACAGAGAGGCTATCTAAATTACCGTAGACTTAGTCAGTTCGAACCAGTCTGACCATTCTCTGTTGACCTCTCTCATTGACAAGACATTTCTGTCCAAAGAACTGCCGCTCACTTAATGTTTTTGTTTTTGGCACCATTCGGAGTAAATTCTAAAGACTGCTGTGCGTGAAATTCCCAGCAGATCAGCAGTTACAGAAATACTCAAACCAGCCTGGCACCAACAATCATCCATGCGATTATCTAATCAGCCAATCGTTTGGCAGCAGTGCATTAAATCATGCAGATACGGTCAGGAGCTTCAGTTAATGTTCACATCAACCATCAGAATGGGGAAAAATGTGATCCAGTGATTTAGACCGTGGCATGATTGTTGGTGCCAGACGGGCTGGTTTGAGTATTTCTATAACTGCTGATCTCCTGGGATTTTCACACACAACATGGCTGCTGTTGCATCAGCCAGGTGGATGCTGCACACTGGTGGTGGTTGAGGAGAGTCCCCTGTTCACTGTGTAAAGTGCTATGAGTGTAGTGTCAAAAGTGCTATATAAATGTAATGTTCATTCATTCTGTCATGTAGAGATAATGTAAATGTGTGACACCTTTTTCTATCCAATTTTTATTAACAAGTGGAGATTTATTTATGGTAAAATCTGGGTTATGCCATAGTGGTGTGTGGGTGCATGGTGAGCAAGAGTAACTGGTTATTTTGTTAATTTTCCACTATGCTGTCAATGCTGTCTGTATAACTGTGTTTTGGAATAAGTTGTGCTGTGTTACTAAGATGGGGTATGTCTGAAACAGAGATTTCCTTGCATACAGTTTGTTCTAATTTTAGCCATGGGTAGTGAAAGTGATCATTCTTAGTCCATTCACAAAAATATTGCAGTTGAGCTGCTAAATAGTAATACTGAAAATTTGGTGCTGATACTCCTCCTTGGTATTTGCATTTTTGCAGTGTATAAAGTTTAATTCTAGGTTTCTTATTTTTCCAGTAAAATTTGCTTGTTATGCTGTCTAATGTATCAAACCATTTTTTAGTCGGTTGTATCGGGATTACTGTGAAAAGGTAATTCATTTTTGGCAATATGGCTATTTTGAAAGTAGCTATTCCTCCTATGAATGAGTTGTAGGTTCATCCAACACTGTGGGTCATTTTCTGTTGTTTTTAATGCTGGAGTGAAGATTAAACTAGTCTGAGAGGCTGGGGGAAATATGTCTGCCCAAGTATGTAATATTACCCATTTTAAATGGAATGCCCGGTGGTCTAGTCCTTTCAAATGTACGATGTAATGGAAGGATTGTAGATTTTGTCCAGCTTATAGAATAGACATATACTGTATATAGAATAATAAGTAATAAGTTGAATGACTTCTGTAAGTGATATATTTGGATTTTGCAGAGAAAGAAGAATGTCAACCGTAATATTTTATGGTTGGTGTTTTTGGATGTGAAGCCTATTATGTTGTCATTTTGTCTTATGGCGGCAGCTAAGGGCTCTATGAATAAGAGAAGTGGAGAGAGTGGACATCCTTGTCTCATCCCTCTGTGTAATTGGAATGGTGGTGATATGATGCCGTTTGTGATGACTGATGACATTGGTTTGCTGTATAATGATTTGATCCAATTCATGAATGACTTCCCAAACCCAAACTTCTCCAGTGTTGTGTAAAGGGAGTGCCAGTTTACTTTATCAAAGGCCTTTTTGGTGTCAAGAGATACAATGATTGTATTGGTATTTTGTTGTTTGCAGATGTTCATAATGTTAAATAAGTGACGTGTATTTTTCGATGAATGACTTTCTTTGATAAAGCCTATTTAGTCGGGGTGGATGAGAGATGGTATGACAGATTCTAAGCGTGTGGATAATGCTTTACTGATTATTTTCATGTCTGTGTTAATAAGAGATAGTGGCTGATAACTAGTGCAGAGGAATGGGTCCTTATTTGGTTCAAGCTGAATTGAAATTAATGTTCATATGTTGTGGTATGGAGGAATTGCCTTTGATTTGTGTCATCATTCTCAAGAACAGTGGTGAAATTGTTAACCAGAAGCTTTTATAAAATTCTGGTGGGTAACCGTCAAGACCTGGATGACTATTGCTAACATTTACGGACCAAACATAGACAATGAAAAGCTTTTTCACAATTTTTCCTCATTAATATCTGATTTCTCACAATCAATAATCATCATAGGAGACTTTAACACAACCATTAATCCAACATTAGACAAAACTAATAATTTAGATCACATTAAAACTTGGCACTCCACAGAATTCATTAAACAATATATGAATAAGCTTAGCCCGAGTGATATCTGGAGACTAAACAATCCCACCTCGAGAAACTATTTCTATTTCTCACCTTTTCATAATATTATGGTTTTCATAAATCATACTCATGTATAGATTTCTTTTTAACAAATAATTCCATTATCCCAAACATATCAAAAACAGCAATTAAACCAATTATCATCTCTAATTAAGCACCAGTTACACTAACCCTTAATGACAAAAATTAAAACAAAATTCCACAAAGATAGTGAATTAACATATCTTTACTCCAGGATGAAGATTTTGACAAATATTTTGAGTGGGCATCCTTCCTCGAAATAAATGATACACCAGGCATTTCTGCATCAGCACTCTGGGAAACGGCAAAGGTAGTATTAAGAGGAAAAATAATATCATACTCCACATATAAACAAAGAAGAACAAACTAGAAAAGGACTTGGAAACCAAATTAAAATTATTACGTAACACATACTCACAGAATTCCAGTGATCAGACACTTCAAGAGTTAAATAATAAAAATCAGCTAGAAGAAATCAACCACAAGAAAAATAAAAAAAAATACAATTCCAAAAACAGCGATTAAGATCCGAATTTTTTGAACATAACATATCTGGAAAAATATCTTGCCAACCTGCTCAAAATGAAATAAAGAGAAAACACTGATATCAACAATTAGAAACTCATCCATAATTCACAACAAATAAATGAGACTTGAGCATTTTACAAAACTTTGTACAGCAATGAGAAAAAGGAACTTGACAGAAGAACTGATTTTTTAAATAACAGTTTTACCTACTTTAAATCCAATACAATTAGAAGCACTAGAAAAACCATTAACAGAAGATGAGCACTTTCCTCACTATCAAACAAAGCTCCAGGTCTTGATGGTTACCAACAAGTTCTTAAGCTTTTAAAATTAATAAGCCTGTGTTCTCGTTGTGGACCTACTGTATATGAATTCACTTACGAATCAATATGTCATCTGTTTTATATTTTTATCACCTTCAGAATTTGTTTCCAGCAATTCTCGAGCTCTTGCAGCACCCGCTGTATTTTTTTTGCCGTGTTAACGTCTTTAATTTCTTCATAATTGTACAGTGATCCCTTATGCTGTGTAAATAGTGTTTTTTCATTCGCCCCAGTCTGAGGTCCAGAGCGCTCTGGAGCAGGTTTTCATCAAGGATGTCTCTGTACATTGCTGCATTCATCTTTCCCTCGATCCTGACTAGTCTCCCAGTTCCTGCCGCTGAAAAACATCCCCACAGCATGATGCTGCCACCACCATGCTTCACTGTAGGGATGGTATTGGCCAGGTGATGAGCGGTGCCTGGTTTCCTCCAGACATAGTGCTTGCTATTCAGGCCAAAGAATTCAATCTTTGTTTCTCATGGTCTGAGAGTCCTTCAGGTGCCTTTTGGCAAACTCCAGGCGGGCTGTCATGTGCCTTTTACTGAGGAGTGGCTTCCGTCTGGCCACTCCACCGTACAGGCCTGATTGGTGGAGTGCTGCAGAGATGGTTGTTCTTCTGGAAGGTTCTCCTCTCTCCACAGAGAAATGCTGGAGCTCTGTCAGAGTGACCATCGGGTTCTTGGTCACCCCCCTGACTAAGGCCCTTCTCCCCCGATCGCTCAGTTTGGCCAGGCGGCCAGCTCTAGAAAGAGTCCTAGTGGTTCCAAACTTCTTCCATTTACAGATGATGGAGGCCACTGTGCTCATTGGGACCTTCAATGCTGCAGAAATTTTTCTGTACCCTTCCCCAGATCTGTGCCTCAATACAATCCTGTCTCGGAGGTCTACAGACAATTCCTTGGACTTCATGGCTTGGTTTATGCTCTGACATGCACTGTTAACTGTGGGACCTTATATAGACAGGTGTGTGCCTTTCCAAATCATGTCCAATCAACTGAATTTACCACAGCTGTACTCCAATCAAGTTGTAGGAACATCAAGGATGATCAGTGGAAACAGGATGCACCTGAGCTCAATTGAGTGTCATGGCAAAGGCTGAGAATACTTATGTACATGTGATTTTTTTCGTTTTTTATTTTTAATACATTTGCAAAGATTTCAAACAAACTTCTTTCACGTTGTCATTATGGGGTATTGTTTGTAGAATTTTGAGGAAAATAACGAATTTAATCCATTTTGGAATAAGGCTGTAACATAATGTGGAAAAAGTGAAGCGCTGTGAATACTTTCCGGATGCACTGTATAATTTACAAAATCATTTTTTTGTTTTATTAGCATTTTTCATACTGTCCCAATTTTTTTCGGAATTGGGGTTGTACTTTCATAATAAGCCTTTCGCAGAGAGGTAAATAATGCAGACACTCTCACGAGAAGTGAATTGCTCTCTCTCTCGCCTTCACATTTCACGCGATTTGCTGTTCGCTGAAAATGTCACTCATTCATGTACACATGCGTGTGAACATATCTTAAACTCAGGATCAAAACATGAGTTGATAGAGAAAGTTGATGAGCAGCATCATGGTACCAATTAAGCTTGATTGGGTTGGTTTTCTCAATTCAAACCAATCCTGGAACCCTGAGTTTGTTCAACGAGCTTCATGGTATATAGACCCCTGGTATTAAGATGCGTCTCGGGTGACCCAATCACGTGGTCAGGCGAGACACAACTGTTTAAACCTGGGTCGCTCAAATGCATCTCCTGTGACCAGTTGTTTTCGGGTTTCGAGGGGAGGGTCTCTGATTTAATAGCGACATCAATCACTATATGTCAGTGTGTTACTGCATGATAATAAAGTGCAAAGTCAGAAGACACAGAGTGCAAAATAAACATTGCGCCGTTTCTCCAAGATGCAGCTAAAATTTAATCCAAGCACAAACATAACATTTCAAGCAGAATTCTCCATTATTTTAGTGGATTTCCTGTATTAAAAGGCGCTTTAGATGTTTGTACTTCACATCTGTGTCTCTGCATGTTGACATCAGCAAAACCAAAGAACTTTAACTTTTTTACATTTTCTGATCGGACGGTTATTTCCTTTTAAACCACTCATAACCGGTGAAGTTTAAACTCTTGCTTTAGCGCAGCAGTTAATTGACAGGTGAGGGGTGGTGCTTCACTGCTGTCCGGTATGCATCAGTACAGATTAGCGTATTCACCTCAAATGCGATGTGGTCACATGCATTTTTGAATACCTCCGTGTGTGGTTTTGTGATCAGATCACAAAAACATTTTAGACCCTGTTTATACCTGTATTCAGCGCTGACCACTTGAGATCGGATCACCCAGAAAGCATCTTATTACAAGGTGTAAATGGTTAAAGTTACAAACAATTTACTGAAATGGACACTTTAAACCGATTCGCAGAACTGAATCAAACTTACCATCTTGAATGCAGTTTTTACTAAAGTTTAAATCAGAGTTGACATTAAAAGTTCTGCATTCATTCCCAATTTGCTCAACAAAGAGGGGTCACAAAACTAAAGAAGCGGTCTTTAGGAAACTTAAAGGCCAAATAAAAATGCTTTAAGATCATTGTTGTTCTCACAATATTACATATTCTTTTAAGGGTTAGTTCACCCAAAAATGAAAATCCTCTCATGATTTACTTACCTTTAAGCCATCCCAGAAGTGTATGACTTTCCTTCTTCAGCAGAACCGAAGGGAAGATTTTTATAAGCAGATTTCAGCTCAATTTGTCCAGCTTAGTTTGTCCATACAATGCATGTAAATGGGTGTCATCAGGCTGCTGGCTGTTTAATGGTCCAAAATGCATATATTTAGGCAGCATACATTGTTATATTCCTGCCAGCAGTCAACGCATCAGTGACGCAAGCGCAATGGCGCGTTCATGCGAGAAGAGCACGCTTTGTATACAACAGTGGAACGTCACACGAGAGTTGGTTCATTTCATACAGCGCTGGGCATAAGCAACCATTTAAAGTTAAAAACATTTTAATTGAGGGGGAGTCACGTGACGCTGTGAGAGGGTTGATCGCTTGAAGGCGAGCTCCACTTAAACTTTGCTACAATTATCCTTTTAAGCAATATTAACTGGCGAGAACTGTTTTGTTTGTTAAACTGTGCTGGGAGGACAGGATGTCGAAAAATTGTCAGGCTGTGGGGACATTAAAAAGCGCTTACATTCTCACATGTCGGATGCCTCGCAGGATCATGAGTGCCTCGCAGATGGCAGGGGCCCAGTCGATAGAGACAGCGAGCTTCATGACGTAGGTCGGGATCTCTTGAACATTTATATAGCACCAACGAAATTCTCAACCGACATGGAGGGCTTCGCAGAAATATGTCGAGCAATCACATCTATGGAGGTGAAACTTTTCACCTTGATCACAAGAATGGACGATGTTGAAAAACGGGTCGAGTCTCTGGAGTCGGCCAAAAGAGAGCTACAGGCTAACCCGCCTGCTACCAAGGCTGATGTGGAACGGGTGTGGGAAAAACTAGAGGATATGGAAAATTGGAGCAGACGTAATAGTTCGTTTTGTTGAAACCCCCGAGGGAAAAGAAGGTCAAGATACGGAGGTTTTTGGAGGGGCTTATTCCGAATTTGATCGACACACAGCTCGAAATCAAGCATCCACAGAGTTTACGGTCAGCTTCCTGGGGCGGGTGACATACCCCGATCTATCCAGGTAAGATTCTTGCGGTCTGCTGACAGAAACTTTGTTCTACGGACAGCGAGGAATAAGCGACAAGTGAAGTGGGACGGATTCAAAGAATGTCAAATATTACTGCACCAACAGAAGTGTCGCACTGCTTAATCCGGCTGAGATGAAAATTGACGGCAAGGACGGATGCAAGACTTTTACGTGCCCAAGACAAGCTATGGCCTTCATTATAAACTCAGCAAAAAAAAAAGAATTGTCCCTTTTTCAGGACACTGTATTTTAAAATGTTTTGTAAAAATCCAAATAACTTTACAGTTCTTTATTGTAAAAGGGTTTAAACAATGTTTTCCATGCTTGTTCAATGAACCATAAACAATTAATGAACATGCACCTGTGGAACGGTCATTAAGACACTAACAGCTTACAGAGGGTAGGCTATTAAGGTCACAGTTATAAAAACTAATATTTACACACGTTAAGTTTGCTGAAAATAAAAGCAGTTGAAAGTGTTTAAGCAAACTTAACATATTTAACATAACATATTTGTATGGACATAAAGATTCACAGACATGTGACTAACAGAAATGGAATAATGTGTCTCTGAACAAAGGGGGGGGGGGGTTAACAGTCAGTGTATGTTGTGGCCACCAGCTGCATTAAGTACTGCAGTGTATCTCCTCCTCATGGACTGCACCAAATTTGCCAGTTCTTGCTGTGAGATGTTACCCCACTCTTCCACCAAGGCACTTGCAAGTTCCCAGACATTTCTGGGGGGAATGGCCCTAGCCCTCACCCTCCAATCCAACAGGTCCCAGACGTGCTTAATGGGATTGAGATCCGGGCTCTTCGCTGGCCATGGCAGAACACTGACATTCCTGTCTTGCAGGAAATCACACACAGAACGAGCAGTATGGCTGGAGGCATTGTCATGCTGGAGGGTCATGTCAGGATGAGCATGCAGGAAGGGTACCACATGAGGGAGGAGGATGTCTTCCCTGTATCACACAGTGTTGAGATTGCTTGCAATGACAACAAGTTCAGTCCAATGATGCTGTGACACACCGCCCCAGACCATGACAGACCTTCCACCTCCAAATCGATCCCGCTCTAGAGTACAGGCCTCGGTGTAACACTCATTCCTTCGACGATAAACGCGAGTCCGACCATCACCCCTGGTGAGACAAAACCACGACTCGTCAGTGAAGAGCACTTTTTGTCAGTCCTGTCTGGTCCAGTGAAGGTGGGTTTGTGCCCATTGGCGATGTTGTTGCCGGTGATGTCTGGTAAGGACCTACCTTACAACAGGCCTACAAGCCCTCAGTCCAGCCTCTCTCAGCCTATTGCGGACAGTCTGAGCACTGATGGAGGAATTTTGCGTTCCTGGTGTAACTCAGGCAGTTGTTGTTGCCATCCTGTACGTGTCCCGCAGGTGTGATTTTCGGATGTACTGATCCTGTGTAGGTGTTGTTACACGTGGTCTGCCACTGCAAGGACGATCTCCTGTCCTTCCTGTAGCGCTGTCTTAGGCATCTCACAGTATGGACATTGCAATTTATTGCCCTGGCAACATCTGCAGTCCTCATGCCTCCAAGTCCTCATGCCAACACAATACTAATGTTTTAACTTGGGAAGAGTTCAGAAATCAGTATTTGGTGGAAAAAACCCTGATTTTCAATCACAGCTTTCATGCATCTTGTCATGCTCTCTACCAGTGTTTCACATTGCTGTTGGGTGACTTTATGCCACTCCTGGTGCAAAAATTCAAGCAGCTCGGCTTTGTTTGATGTAATGCTGGTTCGGGTAAGAGCAGGGGAGTCATCAAATTGATAAGTAAGCATTTACAATTTAAATATCTCAAAAAGATCAGAAGATGATTTAGGAAGAATCATTATTGTTTTGGCTGAAATACAGGGGCAAAATCTTATTTTGGCTACTATTTATGCACCCAACGCTGATGATCAGAACTTTTTTTATAGATCTTGTGCGGAAGCTACAAGCAGCTGGGAGCCTTCATGATATGGTTTTGGGTGGAGACTTCAATCTTTTAATAGAATCATTACCAACAGGTAGGGCCAGATGGTTTTGCCACAGAATTTTTTAGACCTTGTGTCACAGAACTGGCTCCACTTATGTTAGAATTCATTCGTTAGTTATTAAAGAAAGATGAACTACCACCAACTATGACGCATGTCCTGATCAGTCTCATTCTTAAAAAAGATAAAGACCCAAATTAATGCAGAAGTTATTGTCCAGTTTCCTTGATCCAGTTAGATGTAAAAAAAATTGTCTAAAAGTCTGGCTAACTGATTAAGCACAGTAATTACATCTATTATACATATAGATCAAGTGGGGTTTATTCATGGTCATAGTTCTTCTGATAATATTAGGCATTTTATAAATATTATGTGGTCAGTAGCAAATGATCAGACCCAGATTGCTGCCATCTCATTTGACGCAGGGAAGGCGTTTGATAGGGTGGAAAGGGACAATTTTTTACGATTTCAGAAACGTACAGGTTTGGGAACACTTTTATTGGGGGATTAAGTTACTTTATAAACAAACCTTTGCAGCAGTGCAAACTAATGGATTAATTTCAGATTTTTTTTTCTCTTGGTAGGGGAACCTGGCAAGGCTGTCCTTCCTCCCTTTTATTGTTCTGTCTTGCCCTGGAAACATTAGCAACAGCAATAAGAAAAAAGGATGATTTTCCTGATATTGTAGCAGGAAGTTTGGTGCATAAACTTCTACTTTACACAAATGATATATTATTTGTCTCTAACCCTAGTAGATCTACGCATGTCTAGCCCCCATAAAATTATTAATTCTCTCACAATTTTCAGGATACAGGGTGAACTGGTCTAAATTGGAAGCTCCTGCTTGACAGCATATTGCCCCTCCAAGCAAGGCATTAGGTATTTAGGCATTTTGTTTCCAGAAAATTTGAGAGATTTAGTTAGGAGATAATTTTGACCCATTGATAAAAAGGTTCTCATGTGATGTGGATAGGTGGGCTTCACTACATTTGTCTATGGCGTGGAAGGTCAATGTTATAAAAATGAATTGTAACCCCAAATTCAATTATCTACTACAGTCTCTCCCTCTAGAAGTTCCTCTTTCTTACAATAAACTATTTGGAATGGTAAACGACCTCGGTTGCATTTCAGTAAGTTACATAGACCAATCCACAAAGGAGGTTTAGGCAGTGGCGAATTCTCAGGGCCAGCAAAGCCTTCTCTACTGGCCTAACATGCCAAATACATATTTTTCATCCCTTCATTCTCAATCACCTTTTTGCCTATGTGTTTTTAATCGCTTTCCACTCTTAATTAATCTACAAACAGAGAAAAAAAAGTTTATCCAGTCAGAATTTATTCCTTGATGCTTACAAGCAAAGCGTGACAGCTGTTTCACAAAGTTTAAGTGTAAATTAGGCTGCTGGAGCATTCATTGTCGGATCAAGTTTTGAAAAGTAGTGCTGCATTCCATTCAACTCAGAAAGTCGGATTTTACAACTTCCTACTAGGAAAAGTGCAATGGAATGCATCTTTAAGTCAGAATTACAACTTGTAGGCTCGTGCCTCCAATTTCGCCGAGATGCAGGGGCATGATGTCACACAAACATGTCCACACTCAGGGAGATATACAAAGTGATAAAAATTCACTGAGTAATATCGATAAATGATTTGGTTTCAACATTACATAATATTAAAACTTGTTTAACAAACGCCTGCAGAAACAGGTGTATAAAACATTATAATGTCTTTTCATAATCCTACACCTTAAGCACAAATGCTAGCACTGCAGCATTGTTTATCAGTTGGGTTGCTAGGAGACTAATGAGTCAAACACCTGCTAAGCACATTGGAGTTCCGAATATCGGGGAATGGAATGCATTTATGGTCGGAGATATCAAGTAGGAATATCCCACATCCAACTTGAATGGAACGCAGCATAACTGTGTACCCTGACAAAACAATTTATTGCAAGCAACATTTAAACCGCAAATATTATTAGATATGTTTTTCCAGGTATTATAGACCTCCTTGGTAGATTCACATGAAAAATTATGATTTTTGACATTCATTTCACAAAACAGTCATGCTGCAGTTAAAATTAGGCTTGCTTGAGCATTAGGTTTCATTTCAAGTTCTGGCTTTCGTGCGTGGACGCGTTTTTAAAATGTCAGTTGGTATTACTAGTTGACTGCCACGTAATGTATGATAGGCATACGGCGTCTTATTCATTGTGAAACTGTGTTTTCTTAATGGCATGAATCGCACTTAAGGCCTAGACTTAAAATGCATGGCCCGCGGCTGGGTTTAGGCCTCCCTCCAAATTTATTACTATGCTTTTAGTCTCAGACACCTGGCTCATTGGTCTCTTCCACCTGAGAGAGCCCCTCCCTAGTACAACATTGGGGCAAGGACCGCTTGTTCAATCTCACCATTGCAAAGTCTTTCTATCAAATTGCCTAGAGAATTAAAACTGCTTACTATTATTTCACATTCGCATGTTCAATTTTGATACTTGCCTAAATGTTTCCTCAAGCATATGGCTGAACCCAAAATTATGTATTAACAAGTCCCCCTTTTGCTTGAAAAAAATGGATGGAGAGGGGTGTTGCTACACTTGGTGACCTTTATGAAAACGGAGCTTTGAGATCATTTGAAAATATAACAGCAATTTGAGATTTTTATGTCTCAGCTATTTACAGTTACGCCATATACTTTGTAAAATTTTTCTGGTAGTACTCAGCCCCCTAAAGCTGCAGACACCCTCTGTATGGTGCTCACAACCTTTGGAAAGGGTCATGGTGATTCAGAATCTTGGTGATGGAGCCTTAACTGCTCTTAAGAGGTTATGGGAAAGAGATTTGAACTTGGTTTGGAGGATGGGGAGTTTAATTTTAAAAAATTAAAACCATGTCTAGGGATGCAAGGGTATGCCTTATTTAGTTTAAGATTTTGCATAGTTTCTACTGGACTCCCTCTATATTGTTTAGGCTTGGTTTAAAAGACACACCTACCTGTTGACTATGTCAGTTGGAGGATGGAGACATAGCCCATGCCCTGGTGTTCTGTGCTAAGATTCAAGAATTCTGGTTGAGAGTCCAGAATTGTATCTGCAAGGTTTCAGATACTCAAATTTCATTCTGCCCCAGACTATGTATATTGGTTGATGGGGCAGTTATTAAAGTAGGTGACAAACATACTAAAAGCTGGTTCCAAACTAGCGTAAAGACTGGCAGACAAATAATTCTTAGAGGATGGAAGTCCCTCATTTCAAGAATGGTTCACCGAATTGGGCAGGGTGGCATATGGTAAGAAATGGGACAAATACATGACCTTTCTGGAGGGCTCTTGGTGAGGATCATGTAGAGAGAAACATGATTGTGGTTTAAATTGTGAATTGTATCCTTTGTGGAATTTCTTTTCTCCTCTTTATTTGTTGATTTTTATAGTTTTCTTTTCTCAAGTAATTCTTTTTTTGTTTGTTTGTTTATGTGTGTGTAACACAGGCTTTGACCACAAGGATATTTGTTGAGGGACAGGGTGGGGTTGGGGTTTGGGAGGGGGAAAGGGAAATAATGGGGGTTAAAAGTTGATTCTAAATATATATATTTTGTTTATCCTGTATTATATATAAGAATCAAAATATGTTAACCAAAACATTTTAATTATCGATTTGTTTCTTACACAAACCTATCGGTTTGCTAGAAGACATTAATTGATCGACTGGAGTCGTGTGGATTACTTTTATGCTGCCTAAATATGCCTTTTGGACTGTAAAACAGCCAGCAGCCTGATGGCACCCATTTACATGCATTGGAAAGTTATGGGATGGCTTAAAGTTAAGTAAATCATGAGGTAATTTTAATTTTGGGGTCAACTAACCCTTTAATCATGAGCAAGATCATTAAAAATGCATCATCAATACTCAATATTTTTTGCCCTCTTTATTGCTGCATTACACTTGGTCCAATCCCTCCACACTTCAAGCCTAAATCAAGTCAGTTAGTCACACCACTTCAAGTTTGTTAACTTCTAATGTTTTTTCAGCATTTATCATTCAACCTAATAGTTTAAGGCAAAGCTACAAACTCACTTACACTTTTCGGTCATTCAGCAACATGCCATTCATTTTCTCGATGGCTCTTTCAGCTGCTTCCTGGGTCTCAAAATGCACAAAGCCGTACCCCTTTGAGCCATTCTCATCACAAACAACCTTGAGAAATGACATCACAAGCAAAAGCATAAAGTCGTGCACTCACTGTTCAACATTTCATAGAATTCATGTACAATTTTACACGTTCATCAAATCACAGCAATCCACCTTTACAAACATGTCTGAGTCTTACCTTGCACGACAAGATGTTTCCAAAGGCAGAAAAGGTGTCATAAAGGGCCTTGTTATCGATAGACTTATCCAGGTTCTTAATAAATATGTTTCCAACACCGCTCTTCCTCAAAGAGGGATCACGCTGAGACCACATGATGCGGACAGGTCTGCCCTTGATGACATCGAAGTTCATAGTGTCTAGAGCTCGTTCAGCTGGAAATGAGAACAAGTAATTATGACTCATCAAACCTGAACAGAAACTGAAATATATCCTAAGCCAAGTTCAAAAACTAACTTTAGGGGCAATATTTTGTATTAAGAGACAGAATTGATTTGCAGGTTTTTTGTTTTTTCACTTTTGAGAGCATTATTTTTTGTAACAAAATGATTTAAAATGATTTATTAAAAATACAAAAGGTTTTGCAACAACTGAATCATTCATAAATTCTACATAAATAATTGACTAGGCCTACAATTGAATTAAGAAGTGAAATGTTACAACAAAAAAAAAAAAAACAAGAATTAAAGGGACATTTATGTCCTCACATTTTGAATAATGGTGGCATTACTGCCAACTTCAGGGGCATTTTTCCCCCAAACTCCAACTACTTTCAAACCCTTTAAACAAAGCAACCATGAAGTAAAACAGATGCAACCCATCTGAATTTAAAAGAATTACCTAAAACATGGGGGGGAAAAAAATACAGTAATGGATGCAAATTTGGATAGAATATTGAAAGAATACTAATCTGTCTGATCTAAATTTGAAAGGTTGCGCATGACCCTTTAGCACTAAAAGCCTGTTTCACACCGCACGGCGAAGCAGAGTGTACTTTTTCGGCACCAGTGCTAATGGGATAGTTCACCGAAAAATTAAAATGATCTCATTATTTACTCACCCTCATGCCATCCCAGGTGTGTATGACTTTCTTCCTTCACCAGAACACATTTGAAGAAAAACAGAAATATTTCTCAGTTCAGTAGGTCCTTAAAATGCAAGTGGATGGTGATCTGACTTTTGAAGCTCCAAAAAAAAAAAACAGACAGTCAGCATAAACATCATCCATACGCCTCCAAATTAATGTCTTCTAAAGCAACAGGATCGCTTTTGGTGCAAAAATATCAATATTTAAGTACTTTTTAAAGCTTCGCTTCCGGTCAGCAGCGGTATGCGCATGTGACGTAATCGCATGTTCACGTGAGAACTGAAGCATGTGCGACACACCTGGAAGAGCAGCGCTGTTTACAACTGAGTAGGGGGAACGCTGTACAGAAGTGCGGTGTCTGAATATCCATACTTCCCTAGTATCCACCTTATTCCTGGGGGTCTTACAGGGGAAACGGATATGGGATGAACTTCCGCCAGAAGTCGTTCTGTAGCATTCGCTAATGTAGACAGTGGTCATTTAGACCCCGTTTTCAGCTGGTATTAGGATGTGATTTGGATGATCCGATGACAAGTGATCAGCACTATATACAGGTGTAAATGGGAAATGATCAAATCACAAAACACAAACGGTGTTAGTCAAAAATGCATCTGAAACGCTGTAAACACCGTCCGAGATACAGTGAACAGCCACTCCTTATCTGTCAATCAACCGCTACGCTAAATCAAGAGTTTAAGCTGTTCATGACTCTAGTGACATGGCTATAAAAAGGAAATAACTGTCCGATCTGAAAAATAGCTTACATATACATGTAGAGATCTTTACAGCTCTTCTTCAGTATCTTCGTGTGCACTTACAATAGATGAAATTTGAGCTGTACCTGGTGCACCATTTTTCCCATACTTTGTCTTTTGTGACATTTTTCTGGTTTATTAATTTATGATTGTTTTTCCCCTCAAAAAACAATCACAAGCGCTCACAGGATATGCATCCGTGCGACCAACAGGGACGCGTCTCGCCTGACCACATGTGATCGGATCACCCGAGATACAGCTTAACACGGTGATGTTCATTAATTACAATACCTATTGTTTTTGAAGAATCCAGTAAATGGCAGTGTTACAGCAAATGTTAAAAATGGTTTGAGAAACAGACGTACAAGACCAACATGTAATGTGCGATCAGTCAATAAACAGAGACATGTTAAGATGCGAGTCAAAAAGTGAGTCATTTTATTTTGAATCATTGAATAAAACAAATACCAGCTATAAACAAGGTCTTGGTCAGAAAAGTATTATGTTTGCTCAAGTCGTTTAGGATATAACACATTACGATGCCCTTACAGAGGTCAGGGATAACGTGTGATTCGTAGCTCTACATACATCCTGAGGCCACTTTAAATTGTCCTCCCAAACCTCTATTAAAGGCTATATGGCTATCCGTATATTGTCCTTATTAAGCTCCGTCAGGCTGTGCTCACACATCTAGAAGTATGAATGAATGATCAACACTGCAAAGAAAAACTTCCTGTACGTATGATGCAACTACAACTTAACATTCGTGCAAAGCATCACAGGATGTAGGAATAAGGTGGATATAGTATGCCAAAAACATTATGCCAATGGAGTAGTATGTCCGAATCCACAGCATTCACTATTTCTGGTGAGATTCTGAAGTGCGGATCAACTGGACACTGAACGCTCCCATAATCCTTTGGGAGCTGAGGCGACGTCACGTTCAAAAAGCTGGATTTAAAAGAATGGCAGTGAATCGCGAGTCGGACGGCTCTTCTCAACTGTAAGTGCTACATATACAAAGATAATTGTTCCTTGTGCTTAAATGGTGCTTGAGCAGACAGTTTTCGTGGTTGTTTTTCCTTACGTCATATATTCGGGTCACCAATGCCCACGTCCCAGGATGAAGTATGTCAGAAATGTATTCATACTACTTGCTTGCATTCCTAAAAGAACGTAATGTTTTGACAGCAGATAATACGTCCATCAAATACAGAACATAGTGTGACAGAATGTGGTTTCGGACGCAGCGAAGCTTTGTTGGTTTAGATCTGTATTTGTATCTGACTGTTTTTCACAATGGTGCATTTGTGTTCTTATCCAAAAGCGATCGTGTTGCTTTAGAAGACAGTAATTTAACCACTGGAGTCACATGGAGAGGGGCGTAGATTCCGGGGGAGAATGGGGGGGAAGGTAACCCCCACTAATCAAAACAAGCAAGCACAACCCCCCCATTATTTATACCATGATCAATGGAAACATGTAAATGCTTCACGCTGCAACCCCCCAACGTTCAAGCCAAATCTACACCCTTGCATATGGATGATGTTTATGCTGACTGTCTGTGATTTTTGGAGCTTCAAAAGTTGGATCACCAGCCACTTGCATTTTAAGGACCTACTGAGCCAAGATATTTTTCTATTTTTCTTCATATGTGTTCTGGTGAAGAAAGAAAGTCATATATACCTGGGATATCATGAGGGTGAATAAATGATGAGAGATTTTTCATTTTTGGGCGAAATAACAATAACAAATAATGCCTGATGCACACCACACACACCGAATCTTTTGCAGGAAACAACACTTGTGCTTTTACAAAAAAGCAATTCTGCTGCAGAAACTGCTGTGCGCTATACAGAAAATAAAGTTATAAAACGGTTATCAAGAATGAGCTATTGAGAAGTATTACCAACTTGATCATCATGAAATCTTATTTACATGATGCTGGTGTAGCTCTACAAATTTCAGTTAGGGCTGCCCCCGACCAAAGATTTTCCCAGTTGACTAATAGTCGTTAGTTAAAGTCATTAGTCGACTAGTTGTCACACGTTTATGATATTAATTTAATTAAATAAATATTTTTTGGGGGGGCATCAGAAAATGGTTTGAGTTCCAGGGCTGAGAAAGAATGTTATAAGTAACACTGCTAACACAGTTCTACATTAGAGAAATACTAAACCGTAATAATGAGCCTTTAAAATATAAATTTTACAAGCGCACGCACGAAGCGAGCCACAGCGACACCGGCAAAAGCGTTAATGATTCTGAATGTGTCGGAAAAAACCAGCAAGGAGACTGTCTGAACTAGGGATACACCGATACCTCTTTTTCCGATTCCGATATCGGAAATCTCAGTATCAGCCGATACCAATCCCGATCCAATACAGTGTTGTTTTTTTGCATAATCAGTTTAGAATATCTTTACATTATCGTGTGGAACTAATAGGGAGTACTCTTTAATAAGTAAAGAAACACAAACCTCTAACTACACATTATTTCAATATAAATGTATAGTTTATTAAGAAACACTTTATTATTAACTAGTATACTGGATAATGTAGCAGCAAAATTAACAGTAATTCCAGTCTTCAGTAGAAAATAAGTTTTTATTTTTTTAATTTTTTAATTTTTTCAACTTGTATCTGGACTTAAAGGATTCAGATCTCTTTTTTGTTCAATTTAGTTGTAAGACATCAGTCCACTTTTCATTCACACAGTTATTTTTTGGAACCCTTTCAACTTAAATATTGTTATAAATTGTAAACAAATACTAACGACAATAATAATAACTAGATAGTAAAGTTTGAAGACAAATGTTATGTTGGCTTGACAAAGCCTTGACTGAAAGTTTAAAATAGTTTGAAGAGTTGGAAGTTTGAAGGTCTTATAGTCAGACAGACAGAAGGAACATCATACAGACAGACAGCAAGCTGCAAGAAGTCCTATGCAACCCTACCATTTGCTTGTTTTTCTGAATGGCAAAATGGTTGCTAGGGTAACCCCATCTGGTTGCTAGGCAGTTACCAAGGTGATACTTAACATGGATCCTTGCCATCCTGAGTTAAATAAGTCAACCCGGAAGTCTCTACGATGTTCTGGTGCAGAGATATGTAATTTGTTACTTGGTTGCTAGGGTAAGCCCATGTGGTTACTAGGCAGTTGCCAGTGTGATACCAAGAAGCCTGCTTGCTGTTCTGAGTCATACAAGCCAACAATGAAGTCTCTACGACATTACGACATTATGATCCTGAGATACCCATCTAAGCGATTTTAAATGGAAGTCAAAGGGGTTTGGTTGCTAGGGTGCTCTAAATGGTTGCTAGGGCGTGGCTAAGTAGTTTCCATGATGATACTTGAAGACTGATTGCTCACCCAATTCAAACAAGCCAACTCTCATGTCTGTAGGACATTCTGATCAGGAGATATCCATCTAAGCCATTTTGAATGGCAGTCAATGGGTTTTGGTTGCTAGGGTGCACTAAATGTTTGCTAGGTTGTATGCAGTTGCTAGGGTGTTAAAGTGATGGAGTGAAAGAAAGAATAAAAAGAGTGGAGTGATGGAAAGATAGAAAAGAGAGATGGAGTGATAGATAGATAGTGTGAGTGGTGGAGTGATAGGAAGTAGATTGAATCCTCTAAAGGAGTTATTACAGGGAAAAGTTCACACCTTGAATGGGAGTCAATTTAAAATCAGTCCTGTTCGGAAGTCCTATACGGAAATACCGGAAGTCCAATCAGTTAGAAAAAAGAAAGCAACCCGAGTCAGACCAGTCTGAAGGTTTGTGGTGAGTTTGGTGTTTGTAGCTTGAAAGCTCTAGGAGGAGATACTGTTTAAATTTTGGCTCAGAAGAAGAAGATCATCACTAAATAGTAGAACTGTATGTTGGCTTTGTCAAGCCAACATTATAAATTATTATTATTATTGACTTAATTTTAAATACAACAATAATATATTTAAATTGTGCACTTTTTAAAACCCTCACGCTTTTTTGACATTCTGAACTCTCCAGGAAGTCCTGTATGTGTCTGTTTGTAGGCAAGTTCACAGTTTAATTCGCTTCTTGTTCAAATTCTGGTACAAGTGAACCGAACTACCGAGCATCTACATCGGAGCTGCTGTTCTTGAGTAGCGCTCAAATATTGCGCACCATGTGAAGGCTAAAAATAGCCGCAAGTGTGTGTATAAACAGAGCAGCGCCATTCAGTAACGTGCTGGCGCTGCACGTGCATATTATAGATTTACTTATTAAACATAGCCTTTTGTGATTCACAGAGCTATCACACATCTTCAAGTGGCTTTGAATAAAATGCACGAGTCATATGAACTACTTTAATGGTGTTTTTATGTTCTTTTATTTCATTTTTGGAGCTTGACAGTAACGAACATGACTAACACACAGTATTGGATTTGGATCAGGATTGTCGGACAGATACCCGATACCAATCCAGGTATCAGATCGGTGCATCCCTAGTCTGAACATTTTGTTAATTCATAGAGAGAAATGCATATTAAGTTAAACATGCAGTAAGCAAGGTACTAATTTAGCTTCCCCACTCCCCACGAACACTTGGATAATCCTAATAGCTCATATTTATCTAGGTTATCTAACGTTAGAGCGAGTGGCCATGCTAAGTGGCTAACTTTAGGCTACTTGTTTCAAATCATAAGCCACGTTTGAGGTTGATGAATGATAAGCGAACATTTGCCTGCAGATTTTGCATGTCACCTTCGTGGGGTCATCCTTTACCCTCTCGAAATGATCCCATACTTTGGATTTCCTGCCCGACATAATTATCGCGTGGACCAGCCACGTAAACGATCATGTCTGTCCGTCACTGACTGCGTGACTTCGCCACTTCCTGTGGAGTTTCTTTTTTCTGTTACCAACCGACCAATCAAAACTTGGTCGACCAAGACTCTTCTCATCAACTAACGTTTGGTCGACTACTGAGGGCAGCCCTAATTTCAATCATCATTTAGCGGCGGGGGAGAGGGAGAACGATGAGCCTTTGAATGTTGTTGTGCCACAGAGGATGGTGATCACTTGGTTTGGCTCGAACACAATTAAATAGCTTAATAATATAGTCAGAAATAAGAAATGATGCACAGCCATTGAATAGCATTGAATTCTTTCCCCACAAAAAAGGATGCACTTCAAAAAAAAAAAAAAAAAAAAAAAAAAAAAGTGTGAACTTACCATCTGCAAGAACAAATCCTAATAATAAGTTGAGGGTCACAGAGCACTTTGTTTCTCTACAGTCAGTCTTCTGTCATCCATCATCAATACAAGACTAAGGTAAGTTATGAATTTACCGATCACACGGGCTATAGCGTACATTTATTTATAACAGCTGTTAGAACTCGGCGAGTCAGCTGTGTTTATTGCTGTAAAGCCTGTATGTATACCTGCACTCTATATGATAGTATATAACAGGCAGTTTTATTTTGTTTAAGGCTATGGCTTGTATGCGGTAGCTTTAAATTATAAAGACACAAGTCTGCTTAAGCTAATTAAAATTTTGTTTTTGCCATTATACTTTTTCCCCTACTAGCTGTAATTCATACAAAAGCACACTAGATTACAAATATAAACTTATTCTCTTATATCTACTTTTTCGTGTCAACACCACTTGAACTGAACAAAATGTGTCTTTGTATAAAAATGTCAAAATAACACATTTAAAAGTGTTAAAAAAAAAAAATGTTTTAAGTTTACATGCAGTCATGAGGGACAAAAGCGGTCCTCCGTTGTTTTTTTTTAAACAAACAGCAAAATGGGAACCTACATGTTGGTTGTATCACATGACTTTGATTTGGTGGACAGAAGTTTTTCAAATATTCACAATTTTTTTTAAACAGTTGTTTCACTGCTTTATTTATTTTTTAGAAATATGAATAAAACATTATTCTGCACTGCTAATGCCAACATTTTTTTTTATTTTTTTTTAACAATTTCAACTTTTGAGACTTTTTATGATTTCTGGATGGTTACATCACATGACATTTTTTACTTTAAGCCCCAGGAAATAAAATACCAAAATGATTTTGAACTCAGAAATTGATAGAATAAAGGTTTATGTAATTATTTTGTTTGAATTGCATTTTAGCTATATTTTATTTATTTATTTCATAGATCTGGACAAAAAACAAAAAACAAAAAAACAAACAAAAAAAAAAACAAAAAAAAAGGGAAGAGATGCACTGATATGGAATTACTGGGCCGCTGCCAATAATCTTTTTCTTAAAGTTTTAATCTTTTAACCTGGAACTGCTCGCTAATTACAGGTGCACTCAGTAACTTTTTGTGCATGTCATCTTAGACTTACAGTGACACCTAGTGGTGTGGATGCAGCATCATTCAAACAAATTTTCAGTTAAAGATGCCATTGTAGAAATTCACTTTTCACATTCAGCCATGATTAATACATGAGTGAAAGTGTCCAATAACAAGGCAGTTACTGATAATAAATGAGTAGAGTTCGGCTGATCATGTGATTCCAACATGGCAGCCCCCATGTGCGGACCCTCTTCATGTAGAATAAAACAGCTTTATAAGATTACTGAAATGACGAAAGCCCTCATCTCATGCGAGTGCTCATGATTTTATACATGTTTCAAAATTACAAATTCATTTCTTAAGGAGTAAAACTTCTTTAATGGGGGAAAAAAATTACTGAGTGCACCATTAATTAAAAGCTACTGATTTGAATAATGGATATCATTCCCAAATGCTGCTATTACAGGTTTGCCAGATGTAACACGAACCAGAAATGTGCCTATATATGACAGATGAATGCGGATTTGAATGAGAAAAGAGCGTCAAGTCGTGGCCTCTTGAACCTTATAACATTACCACAGTATTGCATGGCAAAAACCATATTCAATGCGATCAAGGCACATCCCTGTCAAACTTGACAGCTTCCGGTGTGATAACAGAATTTATCTCGGCTGCACACTCTCTGCTCCACCCACGCCCTAATTACGATGACATGCATGCAAGCCGACGCTGTCATAATACACCATGCTGCATGCACGCATTCATCACTCCAATCAATCGATCAATACACACAAATCGACTGATAACCCCACTACATCAAGGCTTAAGAGGGGAATCTGTCGAGCAGGATATTGTCACTTTATGAGCTTAACAATATGTGCAATGTACCGGCATACTAGCAGGAGCCAAACGCAGCACTGAATGTAATTTTCACCATGACATCACTGTAAAACGCATCATATGCAGCACACTCACCGTCTGCAGGCTGCTGAAAGTTGACATAAGCGTAGCCGAGCGACCTGCGGGTGATCATGTCCCTGCACACCCGGATGGAAAGGATGGCCCCGGCCGGGCTGAACTTCTCGTAGAGCATGGCTTCAGTCACGTCCTGGTGCAGGTCCCCCACATACAGTGAGGCCATGGGGTAACTAGGAGCGCTGGGGTTCATTTTCTCTTCGGTCGCAGGCGGAGGATTTTGACCGGTTTTGCGGCGCTAGCGCGTGAACTCAACTACGTCAGAAAACAGTTAGCTGTCAAGCTAATTTCAAAGCCTATTTTTTTCCATTTAAAACCGTCGCTGAAATGAATTCGACACGGAACCGACTAAAGTGTTTGGTTCTTCGTTTAAAATCGGGAATATTAAGGGCAACTTAAGTTTTAAAACGCAAAAATGTCGAAACCAACTTATCAAGCACAACCGCAAGGCCTCCGCGAGCTCACAGACGTCCGTTATTTTCTTCGGGTTTGTTGCGATGTTTCTCGGCCTTCAGCTTCACCGATTTTTATTTAAAAAGAAAAAAGGAATTAATTTTTTGGAGTTTTTAAAAGTTTTAAAATATTTTTTTTTTGTATTTTTTATTTTTTTTATATAATGTGTGCCGAGGCAAGCTCTGGAGCACACACGCACTCACACAGCTCTAACAGCCGGGGGTTTCGGGAGTAGAGGGGCGGGGAGAGCCGTCAAATATATACCCGCAGTAACGTCATCCACTGCACTTGCGCATGTCACTGTGCACGCGCAACAGATGTTCAACGGATTTGATGATGATTGGATAATAACGTTGGAGTTTGCGGATATGTCCAATCAGCTTTTGTAACGATGAACGGTTGTTGATATCTGGGACGCACACCGAATAACAAAATGACTGGTATTTTCTTTCCGTGACGGTTTCCGACAATTCAGTTAAATTTGATTTAATATTTAAGCTTAAAAATATAATATTAAGCTTTTAAATTAGTTGAATAAATTGTGAGAACGCCAATGACTAATGTCTGACCACTAGCTAGCTTTATGTTGAATAATATGGTACATTCTAAGATATTCAGTAATAATTATACTAACCATTTTGTTCATGTCTTAATTCATCTCTACTTACTGACTTCACTTCAACCCCAAGAATAATGGGTCTTTGAATTTAAGAGTGATAACTGGCCTGATCAAGCAGGACATAATAGGGGATAATTTAATGCAAGTACACTTTGCTAACTTTTTCAAAATTTTAAACAGTCATTTATTTAACATTTTCACAACACTTGAAAATGTAAAGCCATAATTCATAACTCTATTCAAGTACACAAATACTCGGCCTGTAGATAACTACTTTTTCTGTGATGATAAAGAACATAATTTGTCTTTTCGACCATCAGGGGGAGTCATAGACCTTGCTAAAAAACAAACTGAGCTGAGACGCCATCAATTTCACTTTGAACTTCATGCACATTACACTCAAATCCATGGTCATTACAGTGCATTACAAATATATTCAAACTTGTGGATAGTATTTAAAACATTTTAAAGCAAATCTTTTCATGCATGGGTTCTGTGTTGGTCAACATGTTTAGGCAACTGCCGTGCAGATCTGAATATGTGCTGATATTGGCTGTGCCATTTTCACTTTAATCTCACAACTGCAGACACAATCAATCAATGTTTATTTATATAGCACATTTAAAATCAACCGAGGTTTATCAAAGTGCTGCACACTATATAAAAAGACAATCAAGACATGTAATAACAATAAACAATAAACTTACAAAGAAAAAAAAGAAAGAAAAAAAAAGGTCAAGAAATGTTAAAAGCCAAGGAAAACAGATACGTTTTAAATTTAGTTTTAAAAACCGAGATAGTTGAGGCAGTTCTAATATGTGCTGGAAGACTGTTCCATAGCCTAGGTTCAACAACAGCAAAAGTACGATCACCACTATTCTTAAGTTTAGACCTGGGAACACAAAGCATCTCAGATTCACCAGATCTAAGAGATCTCGACAGAGTGTACGGGTGCAGCAAGTCAGCTAAGTACTGTGGCGGCTGGTTATGGAGAGATTTAAATACAAACAATAAAAATTTAAATCAATTCTAAATTTAACAGGTAGCCAGTCCAATGAAATCATGACTGGTGTGATGTGCTCAAATTTGCATTTCCCCTTAAGGAGACTAGCCACAGCGTTTTGAACAAGGTGAAGGCGTGAAATAGATCAATGAGGGGCACAAATGTAAAGCGAGTTACAGTAATCCAGGTGAGAAGTACCAAAAGCATGGATCACTGTTTCAAACTTGCTAAATGACAAGAATGGCTTAACCTTAGTTAACAAACGAAGACGATAAAAACATGATTTTACCACAGTGCTTATCTGCTCATCAAATTTAAGGTTGCTGTCAAACAGAACACCCAAGTTCCTAGCGCACATGGTCCTGTAAAGTGAGAGAGAGTCTTGGTCAAAATCACATGCACTGTTGTTATTCAAGCCAAAAAGGATGATTTCAGTTTTACTCTCCTTCAGCTTTAAAAGGTTATTCGTAAGCCATAATTTGAGTTCGTCTAAACAGTCTAATATGGGCTGTAAGGCATGTTTGTTGTCACGCTTTAAAGGGAGATAAATTTGGGTGTCGTCAGCGTAGAGATGAAAGGACACTCCGTATCTGTTAAAAATGAAGCCCAGAGGAAGCATATATAGAGAAAACAATACAGGTCCAAGAATTGAGCCCTGTGGAACAACACAACTTAGATGAAAATCAGTGGAAGAATGATGTCCAAGACGGACAGCAAACCTCCTATTAGTTAGGTATGAACAAAACCACTGCAACACTGTGCCCCAAAGGCCCACACATGACTCCAGTCGAGATAGAAGAATATTGTGATCAACCAAATCAAAGGCAGAGCTAAGATCTAACAGGACCAGAGCCATAGATTTCCCAGAATCAGTGATTAGTAAGATGTCATTTGAAACTCATAAGAGAGCAGATTCAGTACTGTGACAAGCTTTAAAGCCAGATTGGAATATTTCATGAATAGAGTTATCAGACAAAAAAGATTGTAGTTGAATTAATACCACTTTCTCCAAGATTTAGAAACAAGAGGCAAGTTGGAGATAGGGTGAAAGTTGGTCAGGGAAGTGGGGTCCAGATTTGTTTTTTTAAGATATGGCGACACTGTAGCATGTTTAAGGCAATCGGGTACAGTTCCAGTGTGGAGACATTTGTTGATGACACACAAAAGTCCAGGGCCGACAACATCAATGATTTGTTTAAGGAAGTGTGGGGGAATAACATCCTGAGGGCACATAGTAGGCTTTAAATGTTCAACAATTTCATTAAGAGTATGCAGATTAATGGGCTCAAAAGCAGACCATGTAGTGAAGCATAGAAGGACATCAGACAAGGTGTACACAGAAGGAAACATCTGAGATCTTATACCAGTGATCTTATCAAAAAACCTTGCAAAGCCCTCACAAAGAGAGACAGATGTCTCAGGGAAGAGATTTACAGTGGGGTTGAGAACAGAGTCTATGGTGGAAAAAAGAATTTTAGGTCTGTGACTATTTTTTGTAATTAGCTCTGAAAGATATTTGCACTTAGCAGCCATAGCGGCCCTCTGAAAAGAAAAAAGAGAGTCTCTCAGGATTTCATACGAGACCTGTAATCTGTCCTTTTTCCATTTATGTTCCGCTCTTCTATAGGCCTGTCTGTGGGAACGGGTGTCATTATGCCAAGGTACTGGATTAGGTTTTTTTTGCCTTTAATGGGGCAATAGATTTCAAAATATTGGTGCAAGCAGAGTTGAAAAAGCTTAGATGTTCATCAGTATCTAAGTGGTGCAATGAAGATTCCATGTCCTGTGAAGTACATACTTCTAAATAAGCTGTAGAAAACTCTTCACTTGACCGTGAAGAGAAGGTGCGGGTCCAACGAGCCAGGGGTGGATTTCTGTAGGTATGTCCAGAGAGAGGTATAGAAAACAATATAGGCATATGATCTGAAAAACTTGTGTGGTTAATTTCAATGTCCAAGACGGATAGACCAAGAGATAAAATCAGATCCAGAGTGTGGCCCTGAGAATGCATTGGGCCAGACACTCACTGAAGAAAGTCAAATGAGTCAATCAGGTTTAAAAACTCTTTTGATAGTGGCTAAGAGTCACAGCATATATATGAATGTTAAAATCCCCCCAAATTAAAATCCTATCATGAATGGTGACCATTTCCCTGACAAACTCAGCAAATTCATTAAGAAAATTCTTATTTTGTTGAGGAGGACGATACACCACGACAAACACAATAAGATTAACCAAGGCAATTTGAAACAGCTGCACTTCGAAGCTGCAGTAGGCACCTGTGGGTAAGGTGCGACAATGATAAAAGTCACTAGTCCCCCACCACGACCAGACAACCAAGGGGAATTAAAAAAATTACAATCCTGTGGCACCAGCTCAGTAAACAGACTTAACTTGCCAGGCTTAATCCATGATTCAGTGACAAAAAATCCAAAGCATGAGAAGTGAAGAAGTCATTTAAAATAAAAGTTTTGTTTACCAATGAACGAACGTTGATCAGAGCCACCTTAAGTAGCGATGAATCACTCTCAAGCTGTGTTGCTCGGCACAGTGGTCGACACATTCTGTAGCTTTTAATAAAACATCACACAAACAAATGTTTGTGTGAACAAATTCAGCCTCTGCTCACCGTTTTTACAGAGCACAAATATGGTTAGCAATTGTTCATAACAGTTAACTTTGATTAAAGGTCAGAAAAGTACTATTTAAACCCCTGATTATGTATGTAGAGAGACTGATAAGCCCTTAATTTCAATACTGATATTTCACAGCACAAAAAAGGCCAAGAAAAGGTCAATAGGTAGCAGGAGGTGTGACACATCCTGATTGTCATTAAAAACAATTATATCTGTTTGTCTGTAATTTGTATTTAATTAAATTAATTAATATATATTTGTGTGGTCCTACATCTCACACATTACATCCTATCAGAGTTCCCTTCTGGAAGCATTTCGTAAGATGCATGTGGTGTCTTGCATGACAGTGTTCTTTGTCATGTACTGTAAGCTTTTGTCTCCTGTCCCCAAGGGGGGGAGGGGGGGGGGTTGTACTTGTTTGTTTTGATACCCACCCCCCCATCGGAATCTACGCCCCTGCCTGTCCCTCTTTACTCATCTGCTCTCCACAGAAGTACTGCTGTTGATCCTTGCAGTCTTGCCATCTGCATGGCAACACGGGCCCATCCCACAGCTGTAGCCTGAGGCTCTTCATGACACACCCAAACTAAAAAGGAACAGTGGTGAATTTTCAAGCAGTTTTCCAGACGTACAGGGATACAGAAGTGAAGTTCAATGAATATGATTAAAAAACAAATCTCACTTTTGACCCTTAAAAATATTTTTTTAGAAGAAAAAAACTTTAGTTGATTGGCTATATTAAGATTTAAAATAAATCATTTTAGATTGCACACTGTAAACCCTAATGTTGTCATCACTCAAAAAATCAAGTTGTATTAATCAAACATTACTTCAAATTTCCTTGAACTTATTTTTCTTAAAAATCCATAGACTTAAGATTTTAAGTGTTCATAACAACAGTTGAGTACAAATTTGAGTCTATAGAGAACACCCATAATCTCTTGTGCTTGAATTATATAATTATGTTTCCTTGTTCAAAGGGAACTTATGGGGGCATTTAAATAGTTGTTATTCCAATTAAAATTTTTTATTGATTCGTAGATATATAACAAAGAAAAACACAACATCTATACATTGAATCAACATTTAACCAGCACTATTACCCCTACCCCTCCCCAATCACCAACCCCACACTGACCCTCAACGAACACCCTTGTGGTCACATAAGAATACACACAAACACACAAAAAGTTTTTTATAATAATCATACACATTTAAAACTATACTTGTTTCTCCACAGTCCCTCCCCAAGAGTCCACCAAAAACACCAAATAACTACCCATTTCCCATCAAACAAATCCCAGATCCTCAGCCTTCTACATGACACCTCCTTGAAAGCTGCCACCCTCCCCATCTCCGCACACCACTCCCGAAATTAGGGTGCTCCAGCCGACTTCCATCCCCTTAAAATAAGCTGTCTGCCTATCATAACACTGAATAGCCAAAACCCCACCTTCCATGAAAAAATAGTATTATATCTGTATTTCAATCGGGTTAATTTTCTGAGGCCATCAGATGACATTCGACGCTTCAGCTCTGCCTCGGCACTTTTAATATTCCCTTCCAACTTCACAAGTTCTCGTGCTTTGGATTTTTTGGTGAATGAGGCATACTGTATGATCCGATCCCTAAGAACCGCCTTAAGTGCCTCCCAAGCCACGCCCACAGAGGATACTGAGGACCAGTTGGTCTCCATATAAACATTGATTTAAGCCTTTAACATTTGTTAGAATTCAGGATTTTGCAAAAGGGATACATTAAAGTGCCAACTATATGATTTCTTTTTCTCTGTATGTGGCAACACCTCTAAACTCACCAGGGCATGATCCGAGACTAAGATGTTTCCAATTGAGCAATCAACAACAGATGAAATGAAGGATTTAGATTTTAAAATAAATAAATTAAAAAAAAGAATCTATTCTAGAATAAATCTTACGGACTGATGAAAAAATGTATAGTCCCAACCGGATGGGTTCAAAAGTCTCCAAATATCTGTAAGACCAAGATTTTTACACATCCTGTGAAGCATCAATGTCAATGAGTCCATCAAAAGATTAAAGTCTCCTCCCAATATTATATCTTGAGGGGTGCCAGCAGCTTGCAACATCCCTTCAAGATCTATAAAAAAGCCCTGATTATCCTTGATTTAGGCCTGATTATCCCTGATTTAGGTGTTAGGTGCATAAATATTAGCCAAAATCAAACTTTGCCCCTGAATTTCTGCTAAAACAATAATGACTCTTCCTAATTTATCTTTAATCTGTCTGAGATATTTGAATTATAGATGCTTACTTATCAGTGTAATGACTCCCCTGCTCTTACTTGAGCCAGCACTAAAGAAAACATGTCCACCCCATATCTTCCCCAATTTTTCAGCTTCCTGCAGGGAAAGATGCGTTTCTTGAAGAAACACTATATCATATTTCTTACGTTTAAGAAGAGAAATAACCTTCCTTCTTTTTATGGGGTGCCCCAACCCATTCACATTCCACATGGAGAGAGCTAATCCACTCATATTAACATTTGACAATTTAAAAAAAAAAATCTTTCTCCCAATTTTGGAATGTCCAGTTCCCAATTTGCTCTAAGTCCTCTTGGTGGCACCTACACACAACTCACCACGTGCCCCACCGAGAGTGAACCACATTATAGCAATCACAAGGAGGTTACCCTGTGTGACTCTACCCTCCCTAGCAACCAGGCCAATTTGGTTGCTTAGGAGACCTGGCTGGAGTCACTCAGCACACCCTGGGATTTGAACTTGTGAACTCCAGGGGTGGTAGCCAGCATCTTTACCACTGAGCTACCCAGGCCCAACATTTGGCATTTTGACATATTAGAAAAAATAGATTGTTTATCAAAAATAAAATTATAAAGACCACATTCCCCATTAGTGCAACAATTAAACCCCAAACTTCCCCCCGAACCAAACAAACAGAAGAGTCCATGTACACTTACGAGAGCCCCTGTGACAACTTTGCCGTCAGATTGCTCAAGTCCGGTGTTTCTATACAAATTTGTGAGACAGAATTATACAACAGAAGATAATCTATAAAACAAACTCCAGCCAATAGGCGGAATAAACACAAAAAATGTGCAGACACAAAATAAACTCCAGCCGCTAGGAGGAACCAGCACAAAAAGAAAAAAAAAAAAAAAGCGCTCAGTTTCCTCGGACGGTCAAGTGAATGTTCAGTGAGTCAGTCCACTTAGCTGCAACCAGCTGCGGGCCATGAATTTTAAGTCTAGGCCTTCCGTGCGATTCATGCCATTAAGAAAACACAGTTTTACAATTAATAAGACACCGTATGCCAGTCATACATTATGTGGCAGTCAACTAATAATACCAACTGACATTTTAAAAACGCGTACACACGAAAGCCTTTTCATATGAATCTACCAAGGACGTCTATAATACATGGAAAAATATATCTAATAATATTTGCGGTTTAAATGTTGCTTGCAATAAATTGTTTTGTCAGGGTACACAGTTATGCTGCGTTCCATTCAAGTTGGATGTGGGATATTCCTACTTGATATCTCCGACCATAAATGCATTCCATTCCCCGATATTCGGAACTGCAACGTGCTTAGCAGGCGTTTGACTCATTAGTCTCCTAGCAACCCAACTGATAAACAATGCTGCAGTGCTAGCATTTGTGCTTCAGGTGTACGATTATCAAAAGAGATTATAATGTTTTATACACCTGTTTCTGCAGGCGTTTGTTAAACAAGTTTTAATATTATGTAATGTTGAAACCAAATCATTTAGCGATATTACTCGAAGTGAATGTTTATCACTTACTTTGTATATCTCCCTGAGTGTGGACATGTTTGTGTGACATCATGCACCTGCATCTCGGTGAAATCAGAGTTGAGAATTTCTGCAGGAGCCTACAAGTTGTAATTCTAACTTCAAGATGCATTCCATTGCACTTTTCCTAGTAGGAAGTTGTAAAATCCGACTTTCCGAGTTGAATGGAAAGCAGCACTACTTTTCAAAACTTGATCCGACACTGAATGCTCAAGCAGCCTAATTTACACTTAGAAAACTCCTGATGTTATTATAACAATGTAAAAAGCACTTACCAATTTACTTGAAGTGAAAATCAGTCCTCCTTTCCTGTTTAATAAATTAAGCAATCACATGGTCATGCAGAACATCTCGTGTTTTTAAATCCATAAGGATCTCTTTCTCAACGGCGATAGCGGTAGTGATGACAATATCGCACACTTCGCTTTCAAATTACGTCACTTAAAGCGTGATTGCGTCACTCAAGGCCAGCTAGAAGGTCTGGACTGGGACATTTCCTAAAGATCACACCCACCAAGAACAAATAAATCAATCTGATTGGCTGATGAATCTGACAGTCTGACTTTAGTTGCTCATTCATTTGCACTGTTGAGGGATTCTATAGAAATTCTGAAGGCCTGAGGGGGTGGAGCTCAAACTCACCTGCTGCTTTGGGTATGTGATTTGTGAAACAGTTGTCACACTTTGCTTGTAAGCATCAAGGAATAAATTCTGACTGGATAAACTTTTCATTTTTCACTATTTGTTTGTAGATTAATTAAGTGTGGAAAGTTATTTGGTTATTTGGCTTTTTTGGAGGGTTCTCGAGGAGGGGCTGTGGAGAGAGATTTGTGGTTTAGTTGGGTATGTTTTTTATTGATGTTGTCTGAATGTATACCTTTTTTTAATTTATTTTTTTTATTTTGTATTTTATTTTGATGCTCTAGTTTTTGGTGACTACAATAGTGTGTGTTTGTGTCGGGTGGGGGGTTGGGGGGAATGTTCGGGGGGAGGGGGTTTAATGTGAATAACTGATTCCGTTTTTTATGTTGTGTTTGTATGTTTTTATGTTTGGAATCAATACAATTTTTAATAATAATAATAAAAAAAATAATAATATATATATATATAATTTTACAGGCCTGGAAATTACAATATTAAAATTCCATTATTTAGTTTGATTTAGTTGGAAATATTTTCTTTGAAGGAATTTATAGAATATTAATTGGAGCAATTTACAAACTTTTGTTTGGTTAAAGGTCGGTATAAATTGTTTTATTTAATATTTTTAAATTAAAAAAGAACATTACGGAAACCACATTTAGGTTTTAAATGCCTTTACATGAAAGGACAAGTGGAGAAAGACAAACACATGCATTACCCACTTCAATACAAACCAAATTTCACATGAGGCATATGCCTAAATCAAGGGACATTGTATTTTTTAGAGTCATATGAAGACAAAATTGCAAATCAGTGTATGTACCTTCCACTCAAGTATCCGGGACAGAAAATAAAGTGGACTAGTAATTTGGGGGCCTATGCAAAGTAGTTTGGCTACATTTGCCTGTTCATCATTATGAGAAAACATTGAAAAAATCAGGACATCCGAGTTAGTCATCACTTGCCTCAGTCACCAGTCCACAAAGTCACCTCTCCTCGGTCCACTGAATCTGGTGCTGGGCTCAAAGGCTTCTGCAAACTCAAATGACTGTAGCTTCTGCTGAGATTAAGTGACCCACTTCCTGCTCTGCGTTTTAAGCAAGTGTCAAGAGACAACCAGTTGACCACCATCAGCACTCCAAACCGAAACACAGCTTTCCTATTAAAGCCATGTCCTGGATTAAAAAGTTAAAGGAATAGTTCACCCAAAATGAAAATTGTCATCATTTACCTCATGTTGTTCTAAATCTGTATGACGTCTTTCTTCCGTGGAACAAAAAAGGAGTTAATAAGCAGAATGTCTGAGTTGTCATTTTTCATACAATGAAATTGAACGGGGGATGGGGCTGTCGAGTTACTAAAAGGACAGGTAGAAAAGCATAAAAGTAGTCTATATGACTCATGCTATAGTTCAACAAACCAAAATGTAAATATTCACTTAAAATCTCATTAGTATTTATCAATAACGTTTGACGTCAGTTCGACAATCCTCATTCCCATTCACAGCCATTTTATGAAAAACATCCACCACATTCTACAAATTATCTCCTTTTGTGTTCCACAAATCATACAGGTTTAGAAAGAGAATACAGGTTTAGAATTGAGAGAAAAAAGGCATCTGCCTAACCAAGAAAATAAGCAAAAATAAGCAATTCCATTTTTCCCATGTGGGGGAATTTTCAGGACAGAAATCATAACAAGTATACAGTAGCCTCAATAAAGTAACGTCTTTTAATAAATTTATTCTTATATCCCTGAAGATATTTAAAAAATGTCAGTTCATAGCTTAAATCTCTCTCTCCTGCATGCACACACACACTGCACGGAAGCGTTTGGACTAAATGTCACCTTTTGTGGGCCAAATGATTTTTAATGTTTTAGCATTTTTTTTTAGCATTTTTAAACTAGCAGTGTCCTTCAGAATCAAAGTGCATGCTTATGCGCTACTAAAAACAGAGAAGCGTCATTTTTTCAGGCATCAGGAAGTGGTGTAATTCAGAAAATATACTATTATAAACTCTTTGGTTTCATGAAAAAATTATCGGAACAAAGTTAACCAGTTATTAACCGGTTACCAGCGTTTTAAAATGTTTTCACTCCGGAACAATTGAAAGGGATTTCGTTCCCGTTGTTGGTTACATTCTGGAAACAAATTTGTTCGTTTTTGGTTTTTGTTCCTTAAACAATTTTTAGTCCCTGGTTTGTGTGTGCCGTGTCTTTGGAGTGCAAGGTTTTGGAAAGAGCGGGCGTGGCTAATTCAACAAGTGAAAGTTCCAGAATGGCTAAATTGCTCTAGGCACTTTTAACAGTTTCAATAACGATTCTTACTTTTGAGGAAGAAATATCTGGAAATAAGAAATGCCATTTTTATTGTATTGACTGCCCTCATAAGTTGGTTGCCAAATGAGAAATTTCAGATTTCAACAGAGCAGACATAACAAATCAGATAAATGTAATGTAATACTTGCAAAAGCATGTTTACACAGACTTTAGATATAAATGTTATCCAAATAACTAGTCCCACTGTGACTATATAGATACAAATTCTAAACAAACAAAAATGTTAACATATTTCATTAATTTTTTTGAAACGTTTCACTAATTACACGCACAGCTCGTAATGTTCGGGCCTATCTTTAGCTAAACTTTGCCATATGAACAACCAGTTAGTAACTGCACTGGCTGCCAACTGGTGTTTTTGATTCACTAAAGAACCAACGTATAAGAATCATTCCTTACGCTGGGTATTCAGCACTGTAGATTAAAAAAGAACCAGCCCATAACAGTCATTTGTTCGGAAATCAGACTAGACTGGAAGGGCTGTGTGTTTTACAATGTATTTTCAGTAGTGGGGCTTGCTGCTTCAAGGGATAGTTCACCAAAAAATGAAAATTCTCTCACTTCGGTGGTTAAATCATATCTTCAGAAGTAATATAATAGTAAATTTAAGTACTTATTTTACTCCAACTCTCTACTTTAACTTTTACATCTGAAAGTCACGTGATGCCCGTTTAGTTACACTTTCACATCTGAAAGTGAAAATTTAGAGTAAAAAAATAACTTAAATATTGTTTTTCTCACCCACACCTATCATTTCGCTTATGAAGCTATGGATTTAACCACTGTAGTCTTATGGATTACTTTTACATTTCTTTTGTGATTTTTGGAGCTACAAAGGTCTGATCCACCATTCACTTGCATTGTATAGACCTACAGGGCTGAAATATTCTTCTAAAAATCTTCATTTGTGTTCTGCAGAAGAAAGTCATACATATCTTGGATGGCATGAGGGTGAGTAAATGATGAGAGAATTTTCATTTTTGGGTGAACTATCCCTTTAATAGCATATATCACAGCAGTAAACATTGTCTAAGAGTATTTAAATACGATAGTCCATCTGATTAGAAGGAAAATGTACTGTATGTTCAAGAATTGTTTAGAGAACTGAAAGTTGTGAAAATCATAGTTCCGGAACTGACTCTTGGTTCCCAACCAAAGACTGGACGCAATACACAGAGAACAAGAGTCCATGTGGTTTGATTTTTATCTTTTTTTTTTTAATTCCACTAACATGAAATCCAGATCCCTTCTCCCACCCTTGGTAACAAATAACAATAATGCTGAGTGTTCTGTATGAAAATTCCAAAGACAGCTTCTAAGCAGCCCGATCAGCCAACTCCAGTCAACCCTGATTAACTAAAGCCACATGCATTTTAGCAAGTATCAAAAGAGTAAACAAAAAACAGAAACTAAACAGATTTAGTAAGTAGTAGTACAAGTAAAACAAAATAATCCTAATAGAAAACAGTATTAATCAGATAAGCACATGAAAAGCATGACTTACTGTTAACAAGACGTTTATATCAAAGTTACAGTATAAGCCATGTGTCAAGTCTTTTTGATCTTAGGTCTGTGGTTGACATGGACAGATTGTACATTATTCACAGATGGGAAATCGAACACTTGAAAACTGAAGTAGAATGTCTTCCACAAGCCCAATCCGCCACAATTATCCTTTCATACTGACTTTTTGGTTCGTTTCCTTTGATTCTTTAGGAAAATGAAGAATTTAGTCTAAGCCACAAGAAACCTGATCACAATACGCTCCCCTAGCAAAACTCAAAAAAGGTTTCATACTCTCTCTCTCGCTCACTCACATACGCACTTACAACAAAGTTCAATGACGTTGTCACATTGGCTTCATGGTGACTTACATAAGTGATGCAAAAGCATGCCAGCCACCTTATGTACAAGCTCACATAAAGCCAACAAACTACAATGTGTTGTCCACCAAATCATGTTTAATAAACAAACAGCTGCTGTTTGCCCCCCAAACAAACACACATGTACACATACAGTCATGAAACAGTCTTTTCTTCACACTCTCATTTCCAAACACACATATAAATGACGGGCTGGTGAGTATGAAGCTGGAACTTTAAAGCGTCAGCATCATCTCTCGCTGTGCTGACTGAAAGGTTCATTGTAGAGTTGGCTTTAGTTTTCTCGTCCCTCCTCTGTGTCCTCACCGTCAGCCTGATTGTCAGAGGTCCACAGCTGAAAAACACAGGAGAACTGGTTAAGATTTTCACATTTATCCATCTAAACTAGTGCTGCTTATTTTGCACAAACAAACTCTATTGCGATAAATTGACCTATATCGCAATTTGAACTGCGATATAAACATTTAACATATCATAATGCTGCTGTTTAGATATCAAGCTTTAAGAACTAAGAGGCACATGAATTGAATTTATGTTGAAAATGCACATGACAGTGTCCTAACCAGGCAAGATGAGATAAAGCATTTTGTTAGTCCCTTGGTGGTAAAATTATAAGTAGCCCCGCCCACAGTGGAGTATGTGTAGTATAATACAGAAGAGTACGCCACCACTTCATTTTGAAGCACGCCACATTTGGAGATAAATAAATCACAGCCTTCTGCTTATTAATAACCACATGGGCCATATAGTTTTTGTTGTTATTGTTGTTTTTTTATTAACTTGAAATGTGCAACCCTAATCATAACCAATTTCTGACATTTTAAATATGAAAAAATTTTGTTATCACAGATCACTGCATCCTCAACGGAACAAATTTCAAAGAGCTGGGTGAAGAAGATGGCTGAAGAACTCACTGTCAGATTGTCTCTAAGTAGCTGCATGATCAGTGTGCTGTCTTTATACGAATCCTCGGTTAACTGGTCCAGCTCAGCAATGGCATCATCAAAAGCCTACATAAAAAACAGATCCATGGTTAAATAGATAGCAATGCTAAGCTTTAGGTCCAATCAAAATAAAAGCCGCATGTGTGTGTGTGTGTGAGCTTTGTGCCCATTCCAACCTTCTTGGCCAGTTCGCAGGCCTGCTCTGGTGAGTTTAGGATCTCGTAGTAGAAGACAGAGAAGTTGAGGGCCAGGCCCAGGCGGATGGGATGAGTGGACTGCATGTTGTCTTTACTGATGTCAAAAGCAGCCTGGTACCCTTCCTGAGACTTCTGGATGATATCTGTACAGAATACAAATAAGGCAAGCATTACTGTTACAATCGTTCATTTTTAGGTTTGGGGTTTGTTTAAAACACCCATTCCGTTATTGTGTTGGCGAGTAACTGCTCCAAATGATACAGCAGCGCGTGCATAAGCTTTCCGAGTCATTCAAATTGAACCGCGGACCGATTCAGATTGCTTTGCCATCACATGCGTCCAATTCGTTGTATAGAACCGACTCAAATGAGTGATTCATTTGTGAATTGGACATCTTTAGTTCGCATTCAAAACTGTCGTCAGTAGGGCTGCAACGGCACACAAAATTCACGGTTCAGTACATGCCCTGGTTTTGGGGTCACGTTTTGGTATGGTTTCAGTACAGCAGGGAAAAGAATCTTTCTTTAAATAATTTATTTTGAAAACACAGTGGCTGATGGGCAACAATTCTTATTGTGAAGGCTCATTTACTGTATACATGACTGCACTATGTATATTTCTTCAACAAATTTACAATATAAAACTTAAGAGCCTCTTATATGCACATTGTATAAAAACAAATAAAGTTAAAAAAAAGTGTAATAATAATAATAATTGTAACAAAATGAAGACGTTAGCAGTGCAGATTTCTGTCTTTTGCCTTTCAGCTCACCACTTGTACTTACCACTCAATTTTCAAGTTTATAACAGGGCTCAAGCACGTTAAGCGGATGCTTAAATTATGTGTTCTCGCCGACTGAGTGTGGTCGCATATCTACAGTAATAAATACTCCTATGGCGTTTGTTATCGCTTTAGCTCTGTCTGAGCTTGCAGCGAGAGGCTGCTTGAATGCTGTGGCGAGACTAACTTGCCCAGGCTGTTTATGATTTGCTCCCATAAGCTCAAGTGACACATATGGATGATGTCAAATGAGTCATCATGTAAGATGTGCTTCTAAAGACATACTCGAATTTGTTGAAACAGCCGACACACAGCCTTCATCCTGTTCGCTACTCATTGCCCACTATTACTGTAGTTTACTGCGAAACCTTAATGCTCCAAAACAACAGATTTTAGAGACGGAGGTGGGTCTTCAGTTTCAGGCTTAATTAAGTCCGACATATTTATATTTTGCTTAGTTCCATCACAGTTGGGAAAAATAGCAAGCTAGCTAGTATAAACTTCACGTGCATTTATCTGAACTGCAGCTTGTAGTGTACCGCCTGGCGCTTTGCTCTGTTAAGTTTTAATTCCGTGCGGTCCCATGTTGCTCCACAATCTTTTTTCATTTGAGTTCTATGCGGTTTGTGTTGTTCATTATATGTTGTTTTAATATTGATTACACGCATGCTATGATATGTAATCATTCATGTGACTGTGTGTATTGTACCGAAGGCCCTGTATCCATTCGGTTTGGCGCGGATACATGTATCGTTGCAGCCCTAGTCAACAGTAAACACTGTACATGGCATTATGTTGTGGTGTAGCTTTTTTCAACCCTGCGCTACTACCAAATCAATAAATTAGCTTCGCTACTGAAAAGCTACTTGATTTAAAAACTAGCCAAGCTACCACCTCACAACTCAGAAATGTAGTTAAGCTAAAAGCTTTGCTATTTGCCCATCTGATTACATTATACATTGGGGGGGACAGTAATGCTACTATTTTCATAACCCTGGAACTTTTCCAGTAACAAGCTACTTTGTCCAAGTAGTTCAAGTGTAATATGACAAAACACTACATTGTCACATTGTTTTGCACACTCAGCTGCCGATCAAACAGAGACATCGATCAAATGTGTTTACCTCTCTCTCTCTCGTGGGCAGTCCAAAACATTTACTAGTAAGTGAATCGATTTGTTCAGACGGTTACTGTAAATGAATCTGTTAAAATAATGGATTACCAATCCACTTACATCATTGGAAAATCCAACACATTTTAGTGACCTGGTTCGTTCGTATGGTTACAGTTAACCAGTTCAAATAAACGATTCACAAGAGCCCATGCATAGATGTTACTGTGCCTTCTTTGTTTGAAGTGAAATATTTAGATACAGTACCTGAAGCTGCTTATAACGGTTTTCAAATCAGTAATATAAACTAATGTGTTTTAATAGTTGTACTTAGTGTAAATTTGTATTTACACTAAATACCACCCTATTTGTTTAATGTCACCCTAAATGAGATTGACATTGTTTTTGTGCCAGATAAATTGTGTAGAACTTATCCTAGAATTAAATAATATAATTTGATAGTTATATTATTACAAGTTATTGCAAACATTATGTTTCTATGTATAATAGTTTCAGTGTAGTGTTTAAGTCTGCTAGAAGCCAGGACAGGCCAAGTGAGTCAAATCACAAAATAAAATGCCACTTGTGTTGATAAAATATTTTAAGTAATAATAAACACCAGTATAGAGTACATACATAATTTTAATTAATTAGTTTGTTTATTTATTTGGTTTTGTACTCAAATAAAAAGAGAATCACTGTAACAAGATTTCATGTTGAGCTCTGGAAGCCACTGCTTCTCCACAGCACACAATAGGGCTGTTAGTGTGTCATACTGTGATGCATTAAAAGCTTGCCTGTATTGATCTGTGCTTCGAGTGCAACACAAATGTTTGAAAAGGCGACTCTATAAGGATGAGCAGTAGTCATTGTTCATGTGAAGAGCTTTTGGAGACTGCTGAACAGTGGTGAAGGCAGTGCATATATTAATCCCACCCACAGGAGGTTCTGCCTACTGCCGACACCCAGCTGGACAACATGCGTGTGCCAGATGCTGTTGCCATGGCGATGATCAGGCTGCCCATTACACTGACAGTAGTAGGTCAGTGGCTGCTAATTCTCAGTTAGACACAAGCATTCCTTTTCTGTACAGATCTATGAAAAATAGTGATGCAACCATAGACCTTATTCACAGTAGCGGCATCTTTGATTTTTAACGGCAATGACAACGAGGCTGTGAGGGCTAGACTTAGTCTCATCAATGGCACACATGGTATCTGTATAAATCTGTATAAAGTTCCTGGATCCCATCTGATTTTCCATCTTGAGTTTTATTTGTCTACTGAGTGTTCTTAAAAAATATTTTTTCAATGTTTCGTCTGTGGAACGATCCTAAAACACTTTAAACTGCAGTACAGCCCATTGAAGAGACTGTACGTCTATCCCTCACAGCCTCGTTGTCATTCCCATTAAAAATCAAAGATGCCACTAGCGTGAATAAGGTCAACATTTTGGCTGTTATCAATAGCCGAAAATTCTTTTCACGGTATGGCCAAAAACAACATATGTTGATCGATGTTATAAATTTGTTTAGCCAGCTTTTAAACAAAGTATCACTCACACTTAGTGAAGTCACATACTTCAAATGAAAATGGGTATCAAAACTTTATTTACAGAAAAAAAAAATATGGAAAAGCATTTAGTACTTTTGATACCTAACATAGAAAAAGAGTATACTGCTTGAATTGGAAAAAATAAGTTCCATAAAATAAAAAATAAATAAATACATTGAAATACTTTATTTAAAATATCAGGATGGAAAAACCTTAAACTTAACCTTAAAACTACACAAACATGACTGATGTAGGATCTGCTGCAAAGCACGATCATGTCATTTCCACAGATGGTACTTTCAGCTGTATCTCTCAGATCATTTGCTCCTGTGCTGCCATAGAAACACACCAGGCTCTTAAAAATTCATCAAAGCCAGCAGGGAGCAGAAGAAAGCCTAATAAGCCCATGCATCTACTGGAAAGAGTGAATTATTACTTTGACAGACAGACCCACCTGAGCCAAAGACCACATGTGAAGGGAATTCCCTTATTAGTCAATCATTAATGATTAGAAAGAAGGTGCACTGTAACTAGCCATGTGCAAAATCTACATTTACAAAACAAGAGTTGTGGGTTGCCTGAAAGACTATTTGGTCCTAAGGAAACCCTGTATAATTACTGATCATACGCAGGTCTTACAGACATATACTGTAGATGCTACGCACAGCTGCCCTAACTGACAGAAATTCAACAAATATTCGAAACAATACTTTTATTGGGCAAAACTGTCATAGGCCTCAAAAAATGGATAATGCACAACAACAGAAACATTGCTCATTGAAGTCCGACAGTACTTTTCTTGAAATGTATTCCTGAAAGCGTTGAAGTGTAGGACTGGGTATCAATACAGATTTCATGATTTGATTCCGATTCACAAGTTCTAATGTCTATTTTGCTAACTTGAAAATTCTCAATATCAATTTCGATACCACAACAAAATACTAATTTGAGTACACATTGTTTCAAGTTCAAGTAATTATTTAAGACTATAAGGAATAGTTATAAGGAAAGCAAAAACCATTTAAACACCAAGAGTACAGAAAGGACAGACAGAATCATACCTACATGTGGGCAACTTAAGAGGCATAAAATGATATAACGTCACACAGGATGTCAAATTAATCTGCAAGCTGTTTGTGTCTCAAGAGCTTTTTAATGAACTAGGACACAAGACCTTCAGATCTCAACCTCCATTCTACAGCCTCATCTTCATTTCTAGAAAAATAATTAACGAAAACCAAAGCTGTGTTTCTCTATGGGTGATGTCTAACTCTATTAAGAAAGGGTCACTGATTGACCTCTTATTTTCAAACAATAAAAGTTAGGTAGAAGTTTCAAGGAACACTGACACTAGTGAGCTGCATTGCTGTCCTAACCAACATGGAACCTCATGACTGACTGATTTCAACTCCTCACATATAGTGCATGAAAGACACAACTAACAGTCACAGTTGATTTCAACAGTATGATGAAAGCATTTTGCTACACTTGAATTATAAAAATACACAGCACACAAAAACACTGGGGAAAATAGTGTATTTTAATAATATGGAACTGTTTTGAATAGGGATGAGACAATATCATTATCTCACGTTTCAGGTCGATGTACGATATCGATATAATCTCGATTAGATATAAATGGCACTTTAAAGACTAAGTATGACAGAATTTTTTTTTTTTTTTTGAAAGATGACTGAGCAAAATGCACATTATAATTTCTCATTAAAATAAAGTTATTTAATACAAAATATAAATGTTCAAAGTTTAAATAATAAGTTACTCATATACATTTCTCTCTCTCTCTATATACAGGTGCATCTCAATAAATTAGAATGTCGTGGAAAAGTTCATTTATTTCAGTAATTCAACTCAAATTGTGAAACTCGTGTATTAAATAAATTCAATGCACACAGACTGAAGTAATTTAAGTCTTTGGTTCTTTTAATTGTGATGATTTTGGCTCACATTTAACAAAAACCCACCAATTCACTATCTCAACAAATTAGAATATGGTGACATGCCAATCAGCTAATCAACTCAAAACACCTGCAAAGGTTTCCTGAGCCTTCAAAATGGTCTCTCAGTTTGGTTCACTAGGCTACACAATCATGGGGAAGACTGCTGATCTGACAGTTGTCCAGAAGACAATCATTGACACCCTTCACAAGGAGGGTAAGCCACAAACATTCATTGCCAAAGAAGCTGGCTGTTCACAGAGTGCTGTATCCAAGCATGTTAACAGAAAGTTGAGTGGAAGGAAAAAGTGTGGAAGAAAAAGACGCACAACCAACCGAGAGAACTGCAGCCTTATTATTGTCAAGCAAAATCGATTCAAGAATTTGGGTGAACTTCACAAGGAATGGACTGAGGCTGGGGTCAAGGCATCAAGAGCCACCACACACAGACGTGTCAAGGAATTTGGCTACAGTTGTCGTATTCCTCTTGTTAAGCCACTCCTGAACCACAGACAACGTCAGAGGCGTCTTACCTGGGCTAAGGAGAAGAAGAACTGGACTGTTGCCCAGTGGTCCAAAGTCCTCTTTTCAGATGAGAGCAAGTTTTGCATTTCATTTGGAAACCAAGGTCCTAGAGTCTGGAGGAAGGGTGGAGAAGCTCATAGCCCAAGTTGCTTGAAGTCCAGTGTTAAGTTTCCACAGTCTGTGATGATTTGGGGTGCAATGTCATTTGCTGGTGTTGGTCCATTGTGTTTTTTGAAAACCAAAGTCACTGCACCCGTTTACCAAGAAATTTTGGAGCACTTCATGCTTCCTTCTGCTGACCAGCTTTTTAAAGATGCTGATTTCATTTTCCAGCAGGATTTAGCACCTGCCCACACTGCCAAAAGCACCAAAAGTTGGTTAAATGACCATGGTGTTTGTGTGCTTGACTGGCCAGCAAACTCACCAGACCTGAACCCCATAGAGAATCTATGGGGTATTGTCAAGAGGAAAATGAGAAACAAGAGACCAAAAAATGCAGATGAGCTGAAGGCCACCGTCAAAGAAACCTGGGCTTCCATACCACCTCAGCAGTGCCACAAACTGATCACCTCCATGCCACGCCAAATTGAGGCAGTAATTAAAGCAAAAGGAGCCCCTACCAAGTACTGAGTACATATACAGTAAATGAACATACTTTCCAGAAGCCCAACAATTCACTAAAAATGTTTTTTTTTATTGGCCTTATGATGTATTCTAATTTGTTGAGATAGTGAATTGGTGGGTTTTTGTTAAATGTGAGCCAAAATCATCACAATTAAAAGAACCAAAGACTTAAATTACTTCAGTCTGTGTGCATTGAATTTATTTAATACACGAGTTTCACAATTTGAGTTGAATTACTGAAATAAATGAACTTTTCCACGCCATTCTAATTTATTGAGATGCACCTGTATATAAAAGGTCAAACAAATAAACCTTCTAAAATAGTGGGCTACATTCAGGCTGATCATGTGCAGAACAAGCAACAGAACTGAAAAGAACATGTCCTGAAAAAGTATATGAAAGTGTATATTTGATTTTTTAATAATGCAAGTGCACAAATGGTCAAAACACATCATCGTTTTGTGAATAAACTGTTTCCATCACCTTCATGCACATTTTAACTAATGCAAAACTCTTCAAAACTACTCTTACTTCTTCCTAGAGCATTACACTTTAAACAAATTTTGAGAGTTTATTCACATATCAAGCATTTCCATTCAGGATTTCTTACGTGCAATTTTAAAATGCACATAAAAATAGTTGGATGGAAACCCAGTTAGTGCCAGCTACAGTGCAAAATGGCTTTTTGTAAATCAGACAAACAAACAATAAAATAAGAATCTGCTGCACGAGAGCCGAGCACACTGCCCCTAAGCTATCAGTCCACATGTGTTCATTTAAAGAACTTGAACTTTTCTCTACTCCACACCATCCTCTGTAATTTTAAAGGCATATCATAAACTGTATAATTACAACATAATGAGCATTACGCTTATAAGCGGGGTTTCAATTGAAGCACTCTATTTTAGTCTATAACTACCGACTATCCGGTTCAATTATTACACGGGTCAACACAGTTTATTAAATGCGCTGTTGTTGTTTTTTTTCAGTATGGCTAACAAATAAAATTGTTAATGCATTTTCATTTACATTTTCAGGAAGATAATTATTTAACTAATATCTATTAAGCAACAGTTTTTTAATTATTGAAAAAGGCTGACATTCTAAAAAATAAAAATTGTCCTCATTTATGAGCTACCTAAGCTATAACTCAAATGCTGCCATTCATTTTCTGCATTGTTAGATTGCCTTCTACACATTAAAATGTACAAAATACAATACAAATAATAATATTAATAGTGTTAATCATAATAACTCACTTTCTTCACACTAAGAAATGGTGTCAAAACTGTCCCTTTGTGCCTCCTGGCAGTGATTTTGCGAAAGGGTCTTATGTGTTAGAATTTAAAGTTTTACCGCCACTTTAATCCACTCGATAGTAAGGGCCATTCTAGTTGGATACCTACTGTAGTAAACAGTGTAGAAAAAAGTGACAGATTTTGATGTTTGATAGGTAATTTCACATATGATCACATGGACAGAAAGCAGTGTTGCAAATTTCAAATATCAAATTTTGCCTCAGTGTGGTTCATCATATATTTTCGTTCACGATATTTAGAAATTTGACATATTGTACCATCCTTAGCTTTCTATGGATCCTTTTCTTTTCAGTGCTGAATATAATCAACATTTCCCTTGGCACTGTCTTGCAAGTAACTTTGCAGTTAGCTTGTTTCCATGCATGGGTGAGAAAAATATCAATATTTAAGTCCTTTTTTTCCTCAATAAATCTTCACTCTCACATTCTTCTTTTGTTTTTGGCGATTAACATTCTTTGTGCATATCGCCACCTACTGGTCAGGTCTGGTCAAAGGTGGAGATTTAGAGTGAAAAAGGACTTAAATATTGATCTGTTTCTCACCCACACCTATCATATCGCTTCAGAAGACATGGATTTAATCACGGGAGTCTTATGGATTACTTTTATTCTGCCTTTATGTCCTTTTTAAAGATTCAAAATTCAGGCCATCATTCACTTGCATTGTGAGGACCTACAGATCTAAAATATTCTTCTAAAAATCTTCATTTGTGTTCTGAAGAAGAAAGAAAGTCATACACATTTGGGATGGCATGAGGGTGAATACATGAGAATTTTCATTTTTGGGTGAACTATCCTTTTAAAAATGCTCTCTAGGTAGGCAGCTTAACAGGGTTTGTAGCAGAACATATTAGCTCAAAGACAAATAAATAAGTACAACTGTGAGTAAAACTATTATCAGATTCAGCCTCAAAATATTAAATGCAATAAAGATTGACAGCACTGAAGAGTGCTTACAGTTGTGCAAGATTATTCAATTAAATATTTTTATCAAAGAACATGACATTATTATTATTATTATTATACATTGTCAACAAATTCTAGAAATGAATACAGAAAATAAAGAATAAATAAAAATACAATAAATAGCTTAATAAACATCAGTGCTGTATGTTTAGTATGTCAAATGCTGACCATTAAAATAAAGAATAAATAAAAATAAACAGCTAAATAAACATCAGTACTGTTTAGTATCAGTCAAATGCTGACCATTAAAATAAAGAATAAATAAAAATAAACAGCTAAATAAACATCAGTACTGTTTAGTATCAGTCAAATGCTGACCATTAAAATAAAGAATAAATACAAATAAAATAAATAGCTAAATAAACATCAGTATTACTGTTTAGTATCAGTCAAATGCTGACTACATTAATACTGCCGAGTCAAGATAAACAGCGGCAGCGGTTGCTATGCAAGTTCAGGGGAAAGTTTCAACGGTGGAAAACCAGACTTTTAAATATTACATTTTATAAATGCAACGACTGGAATTGTTCGGTTGAAGGGGGTACCAAACTGTGAATCCTGAACAAAACAGTTTGGTGAATACATGTTTACACATTAGCTTCCACTCAACTGACAACAATGAAAGTAGCTACGTGGTTAGCTAGTTAGCTAGCTGTAAGCTCGTTGTCACGGAGAGTAAAAGACAGACATTGTTTATTTTACTTTCCAGCATTGTCTCTCATCAACTAGGTAATAACATAGCATGAAATCAACACTCAACAGACACAGTCCACCACCGCACCGTTGTCTGCTCAGCTGCAAAATTGGTAAACATATACACCGATACGATATATTGGTGAAACGCTAATATCGGCCGACCGATATATCGGTCAGGCACTAATATCAACATATCGCGATGATGATCCACTTTTCTTTCACGGACATGCTGGGTGTCTCACATACATTTGGCGCAGTTACATTCGAGATCCAATAATGAAACTGTGACGTATCACAATATATTGAATCGTGACATATTTATCGTGATACGTATCGTATTGGAAGCCTTTGGCGACACCCAGCCCTAATTTTAAGGCATCATAGGTGAGCTGTTTCAATAGGAAGGTACTAACATTATGCTGCCCTCTAAGATACCTTGTTTAGGCCAAATACTAAGGCAGAACTGCATGTATCCTTCTCAGATAAGGCAATCCTAGAATTCACTGCAACAACCTCTGATAAAATTTTTGATTGAATAGTTCAATTAAAGTTACATTTTTCTAGGTGTTCAAAATCAGCCACTTAGGAGATTCCATTTCAGTTCTGATGCTCCCTTAGACCACATCCACACTAATCCATTTTCATTTGAAAATGCATTGATTTTGCGGTTTATACCTCTAATCCACACTGAAACACTGTTTTCCTCCACCAAAAAGGACACTTTCAAAAACACTCTCCATAACTGCATACTTAGAAAATTAGGACATCAGGAAATTGAAGAGTTTTCCAACTTAATTGGATTTGTGTAGACGTGACCTTAGATGGCAGCTGTCTACAAAGGAGGCTCACTATAGGTTTTGGAACAGCTTAAGTATTGTAAGTGTAGCCTAAATTATTATTATTTTTTTTTTACAAAGAGATATTTTGTGGAACAATCACTCAATAATCTGCTATTAAGGGTGTGGAAGCACAAGTTATGACCTGTTCCATTGGCACACGTCAAACCCAAAAAATATTTGTCTATGTGTGTGTGACAGAGGTGTGGCTACAAAGCTGGCAGGAAGATATATCGTACGAAGTCTCATGTGCTGAGGACATGTTGAAGATCACAAACTAGGTCTCGTAATTTGGAATACATTACATTATTCTTGCAAGGGGAAAAACAGATGATAATTTTCAAAGAGTATAACAATCTGATTTGGATCTGTTTCTTAAAGGGTTAGTTCACCCAAAAATGAAAATTCTCTCATGATTTACTTACCTTTAAAGGTGCTGTAAGCGATTTTAGCATTCTGAAGCTTACATGTGACTGAGCTGCTGAATTAGCCATACCCCCTCATTCCAAAACCCTGCCCTCCAAAGATAATTTTGAGGCCAAAACAGAGCAAAAGAGCAGCATTGTTTGTTCCTGTGGCTGTCAAATTCAACAGTGGCACAATAGCGCCCTCAACTGACAAACATTAAGAATCATAGCCTCAAAGATCTGCTTCATTTGAGAACAAGCACAATGGTTGACAGGTGCAATGTGTCAATGTCTGCGATCCGTGGACACGTTTTTGTTTTGTTTACAAAGCCTACAGCTGTCACAGAGACCGGTGCGATATCTCAGGACACTTATTTCAGTAATATCTTTAAGGGAGTAGGAAAATTTTTTGCATAATTTTTCCATAAAAAAAAAAACAAAAAAAAAAAGAAAAATCGCTTACAGCACCTTTAAAGAGGCCCTATTATGCTTTTTGGGATTTTACCTTTCCTTTAGTGAGTAACATAGCTGTTTGTGCATGTAAACGGTTTGCAAAGTTACAAAGCACAAAGTCCAAGCAAAAGGGAGTTATGCTTTCCCACAGACAACACTGCTCTAGAACTACAAGAAACGGCTGGATTTTAGTCCAGCCATTTCTTCCGTAAAGTATCTACATCACTATGTAATACATTTGCATAATGCCAGCCTAAGTGCTACTTTGGCCCACCCTCAAACAAACATAGTTATAGCAGTGGCCAGGATGAGTTGGGTTAGTGTTGTCGCCATGTCAAGAAGATGCTGTTTTCTTCACTGCAAAACCTCTTTTTTTGGACTTCCAAAGGCAGACGAATTGAAGAATCAGTGGTTCAAATTTATTTGAATTATTCAGCAGTACAACCACAACAAATGCCAGATTTTCAAGACGGTTACTCCTGAAAGATGGCCAACTTTTATCTACAATTGTGTAGAATTATGCAGATTGTATGCAATTTATTTTTTACTCAAACCTATCGATTTGCTATAGAAGACATTAATTGACTGACTGGAGTTGTGTGGATTACATTTATGCTGCTTTGCTGCTGACTTTTGGACCGTCAAACTGCCAGCAGCCTGATGGCACCCATTTACTTGCATTGTATGGACAAACTGAGCTGAAATCTGCTTATAGAAATCTTCACTTCAGTTCTGCTGAAGAAGGAAAGTCATACACATCTGGAATGGCTTAAAGGTAAGTAAATCATGAGAGGATTTTCATTTTGGGGTGAACTAACCCTTTAAATCAAAATGTAGGGTATTAAATAAAGAGAAATTACTATCCCCAGCATGGGAGATTTTGGATTCCAAAGGTCCGCAGATACTCACTGGTTTTCTCTTCTCCCGTGGCGACCTCTGCCAGGTAGCGGTAATAATCTCCCTTCATCTTCAGGTAGAACACCTGGCTCTCTGCCGGAGAAGTTTTGCGGATCAGAAACTTGTCCAGGAGATGCTGAGGATGAGAGACACACATGCATGTGAACACCCACACAGCTTCAGTCTAAGTTGGACAGTAACAGAGACTAAAATGCAATAAGCTGATGGCATTCCAGCATGTTATGTCTATGTATGAGCCAACTTCAACCCATTACCCTCCTAATGCCAACATTAAACATCACATTCTTATGAAGGCAGTCTAAATAAAAGCTGGAAAATGAGAGTAATGTCATTCATGCAAAGCATAACATTCCATGTTCCACCACTGCAAGATGCCTCGAGTAACAATCCAACTAAAAAGTCCCAGTAAAGAGGGAGGGAAATGGCCCTGTCTGATTCATTAAAGCCTTATCCAGTAGCACTGAGTGAGTCTCACTTTCAGCTTCCTAAGAGAAAAAAACCACTCAAACAACAGACCCCATTGTTTTGCTGATCTAGTGGTGGGAATACAGTTTGGTGCAAAACCAGTGAATTAGAACCGGTTCTTGATTGCCAGCCCTAGTTCTGGCTAATGCCAGAAATACCAACTAGTTTGCAGTAAGTTACTCACACTATCCAATATAACGTGTATTCCTCTGCAATGTTTATAATGCCCTACAGAAAGCTCACCAGCACGTCTTTGCAGATGGCCTTCAGCTCTGTCTCAATCTTTTCCCGGTACTCTTTAGCCATCTGCTGTTTGTCGCTGCCCTCAGTTTTCTGCTCGATGCTGGACACCACCCTCCAGGCAGACCGGCGAGCGCCCACAACATTCTTGTAGGCCACAGAGAGCAGGTTCCTCTCTTCGTCGGTCAGTTCCTCTCCAAGCTCCGTCACTTCTTTCATGGAGGCGGCCATGTCATCGTAGCGTTCGGCCTGCTCAGCCAGTTTGGCCCTCTGCACTTGTTGGCTCTTGTCCATGGCTGCTTGATTCTACAGGAACAACACAGAATTTCAGTTGGAAGTCAAAAATCAATGTTTCAGAAGATGTTAGAATGTCACAGAGGTATCACACTGCGGCACATTGCTAATTGGGCATCTTAATTGCACAATTACATCAAGCAAACGCTTCACTGGCTAAAAAATAAAATCAATAAAAATAAAACAAATAAGAGAGAGCAAAGGTGCACAGGTTTTTACAGATCCACTTGGAAACAACTTCCAAGCTTCAACACTTCTTAGAAAATTTCTGAACCACTAGCACCACCAAACGGATTGCAAAAACAATGACAGAAAAGTAATGTTTTCCCGAATTCTTTGCTGAATACTTCCCCCATCCGCTATTGGTCGAACAAACCCCCAAAATTCATGCCATTTGTTGAGCCAATTTTGTTGTGTTGCTCAAAATTACAAAGCAATGTTTTAATAGTGTCTCAGAGTCATCAAATGGCTTGCTTATAGTCATCTCAGCATATTAAGATGGGTTAGGAGAAATTATTTTAACAGAAAAAAATGACACACATCAGCTTGTGAAACCAGTACTTTTGCGCAGACATAATTTCTGATCACAAAGACTATACACATTTCTGTGAATTTTTTTCAGCGTTTTTACAACCATTCATGGAGACTGGAAAGTAGTGACCGACTGAAATGGGTTTTTTAATGGCTGATTCCGATATCAAGAGAGAAGGGTGGCTGATAAAATGCCAATACATATATCACATCACACAATTTAATATGGTAGTAAATGACGTACATAAATTGTTAAAATTTGTATTAACTTTTATTTAGCATTGTTTTTACTCCAAAACTAAATTTTGTAAGATAAAAAAGATTAATATTAAATAGAGATTTTTTTTTTTTTTTTTAAGATTTAGACGGTAGACAGAAGCTTCTCTTGGTTTGTTTAGTCATCTAGGGCTGGGGATATGGCTACAAAAATTATATTTTGATATATTTCAGCTTATTGATGATATTCGATTTTTGGTAAACCCTTACTGAGCACTTTATTAGAAACACTATACTAATACTGATAGGGCTCCCTTTGCTCCAAAACAGCCTCAATTCTTCGTGGCATGGATTCCACAAGATGTTAAATATTCCTTTGAGATTTTGGTCCATGTTGACATGATTGCATCACGCAATTTCTGCAGATTTGTCAGCTGCACATTTATGCTGCGAATCTCCTGTTCAACCAAATCCCAAAGGTGTTCTATTGGATTCAGATCCGGTGACTGGGAAGGCCACTAAAGGAACTCATTGTCATGTTAATGAAACCAGTTTGAGACGACTTATGCTTTGTGACATGGTGCAGTATCACACTGGAAGTAGCCATTAGAACATGTAAATTGTGGCCATGAATGGTTGCACATGGTCAGCAACAATCCTCAAATAGACTGTGGCATTCAAGTGATGACTGATTAGTATTAACAGGCCCATGTTTCAACTTTAGTTTTGGTCAGGTTTACATTTACACTGTTGTTTTGGAACTTCTGTACTTTATTTTATATATTTTTATAATAAATTAAATATAATTAAAAAACATTTTTTAATACATTTATATTATATATTATGAAATAGTCAATAGTCAGTTCTGTCCTAATTTCTTCACTTTCACATGTTTTTTAATGCTCTTTGATTTAACCCACTAGGCCTTTTTTCTTATGAAGCAAAATCTTTGAGATTTCATTTCATAATTTTATCACTCCACAGAAATAGAGCAAGCGTGTGTCTCCTCCTCTGTGTCACTGTGACCAGAGACATTTGTCATTACATGATTTAAAGTGAAGCCGGAGCATTTTGCACTCACTATCAAAGTTTATATTTGTTCATTTATATCTTCGTGTGAGTCTGCTAAAGGCACACGCGTCAGAGCACGTTAGAGAAGCGGTTCATGAGCTGCTGGTTGACATCCGCAGTGCAGCTCAGTGACGCTCTGAGATCAACTGAATGAAACACAAACGTGCCATTGACGACATTTAGCCTATATATTCACTTAAAATTCCTTTATTTGGGCATTAATATGTGACTGGAATTGGAAGTACACAATAATCGGGGTTCTCAAATAACCACAGTTAGATCAAATAACCGTGACCAGATGATTATTTAATAATTGCGACAGGCCTACTCGGCAGAAATCGAGAATCATCAAACCAGGCTACGTTTTTCCAGTCTTCAACTGTCCAGTTTTGGTGAACCTGTGCCCTCTGCAGCCTCAGCTTTCTGTTCTTGGCTGACAGAAGTGGAACCCAACGTGGCCTTCTGATGTTGTAACCCATCCGCCTCAAGGTTTGACCTGTTGTGCATTCTGAGATGATATTCTTCTCACCACAATTGTACAGAGCAGTTATCCGAGTTGCCATAGACTTTGTCAGTTCAAACCAGTCTGGCCATTCTCCTTTGACTTCTGTCATCAACAAGCCATTTCTGTCTGCAGAACTGCAGCTCACTGGATGTTTTTTGTTTTTGTCACCATTCTGTGCAAACTCTAGAGACTGTGTGTGAAAATTCCAGGAGATCCGCAGTTACAGATATACTCAAACCAGCCCGTCTGGCACCAACAATCATGCCAAAGATCACATTTTTTTACCCTTTACACTGCTGCCACACGATTGGCTGATTAGATAATCACATGAATAAGTAGATATACAGGTGTACCTAATAAAGTGGCCGGTGAGCATATATATATATATATATAGTATTTAAAGCATTTTCAGTTTTCGGCCAAAAATTTTCATTTTGGTGCATCACTAATTTTTTAGTGTAAGCCTCTCTTTTGCTTGTGCCTGGACAGTTAGAGCAGCTGTTAATATGGTTACAGATGGTGGCTGCGTGGTGCTTGGCCAGGTGTTGCGGACTGAACATGAACTTTCAATTCACATGAAACTGAGGCTTAAACACACAAACTCCAAAACATGACAGGAATTCAATCTACCAGACTCGTGTCCACCGAAAAAGCGACTTAAAATCGGCTGTGTGGGAGCATTTGAATGACTGACTTAAGACGATGGATGGAAAACATGCTGACAGAAGTCATATAAAGTTACACATCCTACAAATGTGACAAGATGTTTTACTTCGTCATCCAACAACCAACTAGTGAGTTTAATATTTTTAGCTTTGGTGCTTTTAAAAGAATGAATTGAAAGATGCAACTTTATTGTAATGTTTAAGCGTGCTGACAGTGCACATTTACATGTAGTTACTATTGGATCTTAAATCATCCTCATTATTTAAAGCATTGCTTGAGTACAAATTCACCGCATTCAACAATGTCAATTTTAGTCAATATAGGACTTTAAATAGCCTGCTTTAAGTAATGTTCCCGTTATTATGCATAGTCCACATGTTTATTTGTGAGATTTTGTGGACAGATTAAAGGACAGTATTTTGAAGTCTGTTGTCGATTCTTTATGTTGGGGTGTCTGACAAACAATGGATCGCTTTAATAAACTGTTGCAGAAGAAAGAAATGTTGTATGCCATAACCTAAATGTTGTGCACCCACAATAATCTTAGTTATGCAGTTCTGAAGCAACTCCAACCACTCTACTTACATTGAAGTGCATTTTGCACCCAGGATGCGGATAAGCATTGTTGCATCTCTTATTATATACCTTCTATTCATTTATTGTGCATTTAGAAGTTTTCCTTTTGTATGGCTTCGCTTAGAGTCCATATATCCCTAAGAAACGTCTCCACTTACACATTCAATTGTGATATAATATGCCTTTTTTGCCTCAGTGCTATTGCATATAAAGAAAATTTGCAATTTATCATAAAACCTGTTAACCACGATTTTTTCTCAGATGGTAATCTAACCATCAAAATCTCACATTGCAGCATCCCTAGCTTGAATAAAGTCTATTAGAAACCTCGTCGAATCTGTGGTAAGGCGGAAATGCGTCACAGTCTGTTAAAAGGATCCATTAGTTGTGTTTGTTTATGCTGGAGTTTTATTGTGGTATCTTCAAATGGTACATGACAACAAAATTAACAATGGTTGGTTCCTGTCTGTGTTGGTTAGATGACTTTTCCTGTCTAATGCCAAAGCAGGACAGAAGCAGTGCGTTTTTTTTTCCGCCGTTCATGTTAACAAATTAGTGCATTTATATCAGAAGCGAGGCAGAAGTGCAGAAGCTGCTGATAGACATCATGAAGATGAGCAGACTTGGAAAAAAAAAAAAATACATTGCACAGAATAAGCATGTATTAGTAGTCTAGTGTGTATTTGTATTAAATCACAGCTCACAGGAAAACAAAATCAAATTAAACAAATTTAAACAACCCAAAAACAAAATGTAATTATCTTTTTTTTTTTTTATCCCCTTTTCTCCCCAATTTGGAATGCCCAATTCCCACTACTTAGTAGGTCCTCATGGTGGCACGGTTACCTCAATGGCAGAGGACAAGTCTCAGTTGCCTCCGCTTCTGAGACAGTCAATCCGCGCATCTTATCACGTGGCTCATTGTGCATGACACCGCGGAGACTCCCAGCATGTGGAGGCTCATGCTACTCTCCGCGATCCATGCACAACTTACCACGCACCCCATTGAGAGCGAGAACCACTAATCGCGACCACGAGGAGGTTACCCCCATGTGACTCTACCCTCCCTAGCAACCGGGCCAATTTGGTTGCTTAGGAGACACTCAGCACACCCTGTAACTCGAACTCGTGACTCCAGGGGTGGTAGTCATCGTCAATACTCGCTGAGCTACTCAGGCCCCTAAAAATGTAATTATCTTAATTATTTAGCTTAAGCAGACATGAGGTTTTATCATTTAAAACTATAGTATACTACAAGTTGAAGCCTTAAACTAAATAAAACTGCCCTATTATATACTATTAAATAGAGCGCATGTCTAAAGGGTTAACAGCAATACCCATACACACAGACCAGCCTGCTGCCAAATGTAAAAATGCACACGACACCATGTGTGGTTGGTAAATTCAAAACTTACCTCGCTTGTATTAAAGTGCTCCATTACTCTCAAATTTTTATAAGGATTAATTACCCAAGGAAAAAACGTGGGACGTTGTACCTGGCTGTTTGTGAAGATGGTGAGTTAACATTCTTGGAAGTGCATCCATTTTGTGAGGAATGTACTCAACACTTAAGTTTTGGCTTAAGTTTGAACAAAGAGATATCGCTATTCAATGGTTGAGCATAATTACTTATTTCTGACTGTATTATTAAGGTATTTAATTGTGACTGAACCAGATTGAGTGATCAAACGTCTTCTGTTGTGCAAAACAGCATTCCGGCTCATCGTCTTCACCCTTCCACTAAATAATGATGTTTAAAAATGAGCAGATCTCATTGTGTTTACACTAAATAATTCTATAAAACTGCATTAGTTTACACCAGCATCACAATATGATTTCATGACGACCACGTTTGTAACACATCAAAAGCTCACTCCTGATAACCATTTAACAACTTGATTTTCTGTATAGAGCGCAGCAGTTTCTGACGAAGAAATGCTGCTGGTGTAAAAGCACATACGTTGTTTGCAATGAAATGGTTGTGACGCACTGCTTCACGCCTGTTTCACACTAGATGCGTTGCAGTGCTTAAGCAGTGCAGATGCGGTGCGTAGGCAGAAGTAGCACGTGCTTGATTGTGCTTTCACATAAGACATGTTCGCAGTGTGCAACTGAACCGCAGCTTCTGTATACCACAAATACAACAATGGGTTCGCCATTATTTTGTGTAGTGCGAGTTGTTGACAGAAGAAAGGTTATCGCACTGTATCTGTTGCTAAGGTTACGAAGGAGGACGAGATGCAGACTTTGGGTTCACTCAGTCAACCAGCGCAGGAGAGAATTTGGTACATATTACCATCTTGTCTCAGAACTTCGCCTTGACCATGACCAGCACCTGAAGTACTTCAGGATGAATGCAGAGCAGATGGATCATGTTCTTTCTCTGGTTGGAGCCGACAACACAAGGCAAACAACAACTTACCTTGTGTCCATCGAACCCAAGCAGAGGCTTGCCGTTACACCGAGGTCAGGACATGCTGAGTTATATATTTTCTTTAAAAATGCCAGATAAAATACACACGTATTACAGTAAATGATTAAATAGATAGCTGTGGGGCCTGGAGCTCAGCAAGTAAAGACGCTGAGTACCACACCTGGAGTCACAAGTTCGAATCCAGGGCGTGCTGAGTGACTCCAGCCAGGTCTCCTAAGCAACCAAATTGGCCCGGTTGCTAGGGAGGGTAGAGTTACGTTGGGTTAACTCCCTCATGGTCACTATAATGTGGTTCTCACTCTTGGTGGGGCACGTGGGGAGTTGTGTGTGGATGCCGTGGAGAAAACCGTGAGCTTCCACACGTGCTAGAATATGAATCACCAAAAACACAAGAAGAAGAATATGAAGGTGATCTGTTTCTCATCCACACCTATCACATCTCTTCTGAAGATACTGATTTAACCACTGGAGTCTTATGGATGACTTTTATGCTGACTTACGTGATTTTGTTTAGCTTTAAAATGTTGCCACCCATTCACTTGCATTGTATGGACCTACAGAGCTGAGAAATTCTTCTAAAAATATTCATTTGAGTTCAGCAGATGAAAGTCAGTCATACACATCTGGGGTGGCATGAGGGTGAGTAAATAATGAGAATTAAAATTTTTGGGTGAACTATCCTTTAAGGGCTCTTGTCAAATCTGGATGAATTTGTCAATAAGAGAGGTTTGGAAACATTTCTAGTAATTATTACAGTGAAAACATGAAAATGTCCCACAAGGACATTATATATAATGCTGAAATATAAACCAAAGCAAGATCATGTTTTAGTAATGCTACTTTGCTATTTCACAGCTTTTAAAATCCTGAGTGGATACTTATTTCAGTGTAGTAACAGTTTTCAGTGTCAAAAGGATTTAGATCATTAGTTCTGTACAGCAGTACTGCCGCTCTCTAAATGCAGAGTACGCAGCCTACGTAGGGCACCAACCCCAGTCGTGGAACACTCACTGTGTCTGAAACCGCCCCCTATCCACTATTTCGAGTGTCTGCCATTTTGTAGGATTGTCTGAATTCTGAGTGAGCCACTCGTTCCTTACTTTTGTTCACTCATTATTACCCACAATGCACTCTAATTTAGAGTGTACATTTGATGTACACTTGACGACAGTTAATTGTCCACAAGCCTCCACGGGGAAGACGTACGAGCTGGGAGTTTATTGCTTCCTTCACTCCTGCAATGTTTTCTTTCATGCTGAATGTATTAAATTACTTTTTGACAAATCATTACTTGATTAAAATAACATAAAATATAGAGAGGCAAAACATACAGATACATTTTAAAACGTGCTCTTTATTTGATCAAATGTGTTTACTCTTTATATTAACACACAGTATATATTAAAAATGACAAACAGAATGAAGATTTATTGTATTAATATATTATTTAATAAGAATAACAAGTAAGGCCCAAGTATTTTAAAAGTTCATATGTGATGTTGTTTTCTGCTCCGACACTCGGTGTATACGTCAGCGTCCAAATTCACTCACTCATTTCATTCACTCACTGCTGAGATATAGTGCACTAACTTCCATTCACTATATAGGAAATAGTGAACGAGTGAACGATTGCGGACACAGCCACTCTCTTCAACATACGATCGGCTCGCACCCGCACATCTCTCACGCGCGCTTCACGCACCTCGCTGTGCATGCGCAGAAATGCTGTCTGTTCGCGCTCCAGTTCTTTACGCGAACAGCACTTAACTTGGATGTTTACATGGATTTATAGTTAATCCGCCTGAAGTAGCTGAGATAGCTTCCAGTACCTCTGCAAGGGCACGGGGTAAATGCGTAAATACTGCTCATGACATGCGGGACAAAGCACTGATATATTGCTGCGCTGATTTAAAAATGTACACTTAAAAACTGATGTCATAAGAGCCCAGTTACATTATCACCCTGAAAATGACCATCACCATGACACAGAAAAGCCCGTGTTAGCATTAGAGCCAAAACTTACCTCAGCGTGCTGCCTTAAATTGGAGCTTTGATTTTAATCTTGAAATATCCGCTTGTCTTGGTGTTAAATGAAGGCATTGCATGACAAAACTATTCTTTTTTTCACTGTGCGGAGCGAAGAAAGTGTTTCACTTTGAAGAGTTTGATGCTGCAGCAGTGATTGAGTGACAGTCTGTGACAGTACGCGCAGCTCTGTGAACTTCCGCTCTCGTAAAAGTCCCATTCAATAATCTCTCAATAAATTACGCATTCATTCAAATTAAACACAGTAATGTAACAACAGGAACGCTGCCCACTGTAAAGAAGTTTCATTAGAAATGTACTTGAGTGAGAGTAAAAAGTACCCACTTTTAAACCTACTCTAAAAGTAAAAAAGAAAAAAAAGTAAAAAAGTTACTAAAGTAAATGTAGCACGTTACTACCCACCTCTGTATAAAAATATATGGATTTCAAACTAGTTAATCATGAGATGACCAGTGAAAATCAAATGCTCTTACCACAGGTGCACAATACACCTCCTACTTGTTCCAGTATAATATATACATATAAATACATATGTATACATATATACTGCATATATGAATTTTTTTTTTTTACTAACTTTAAAAACCCCAAAACGTAAGCACTCTGCATATGATACATGAGAGCACATGAGTGAAAATGCGGACATGACTTCGACCACGCCCAGTCCACTGCACCGCAGTGTTAGAAGGCACCTCACTCCTTATGGATCATCTCCAGTCTGATGTATAAAATCATCACGGCCCTTCCGGGAATGTGTCCGTACGAACTGTTCCCGCCCTTCTCGCGCGTGTCCTCACTATCTGCCGTTACCTTTCAAGTGTCCGCTTTGTGTCGAAAATACTACAACGAACTGGAGGTTTATTTGCACCGCTTACCTTGCAATGGCCATTCAGACGGGGAGAATGTTTTAAATTGCGCTGACAAGAACCAAAACACCTTTACATTTCCATTGGCAAATTAATATTGACACATTTTCGACACCTTCTTCTGACAGGAACTCCATAGAAGTACAGCAGGGAGGTAAACGCCCTACTTTTTTCCTAATGTGCCAGACATGAGCTAGCGTGCCAGATATTCTCGGAGAATAAGCCCTAACACGATAAATCGCCATTTTACACTCATATTCTTATTCGCACATGGTAAAACACACAGACGAGTGATATTTCTTTGCGGAGGAGGATTGTCGACTCATCCTTCCGTTGTCTGGTGGCAGTTTGAAACGGGTTATAGCACTATCAGGAGCGAATACTCGGAAATAACACTTATTATTATATGTCATAACAACCCGGGTTGCATGTCAGAAGTAATTTATAGCGAACTTCTCATGTTCGTGCAATCCGCTCTGACTTAACGTCATTTAGTCTTTTCTGAAGCAAAACGAAGAATCCCTGTTGAATGCAGCTATTACAAACCATTTACTTCGCATTAAATAATCAAAATAGACTCAGAATAAAGAAATACAGCTCATATTTACGCAACAACACAGAGAAGAGATGAATGAAGCGAAAGTAAACTGACCTGTGTGTGAGAGTGATCGCTCAATCTCCGGTTGCACCGCTCAGCTGCAGCTCACTGCCGAGTTCCCGTGCGATCCACGGGGTTTCCCTCCCACTCACACACTCTCGCAGCAGGGACTGGGCAGGGGCCGTGACGTCAACCGCTGCCAAGGCAACCGCGCTTTTGATTGGCTGGAGCGAGAACCTGAGCGTGATGGATGATTGCAATCTTCTTAAAAATATTTATTATAGTACTTTATTATTATAATATTTTTCTTATAGTTTTTTCTCTCTCTCCAGTATTTATGATTAAATGGATAGAAAACAAACCAATTTTATTTTTTTGTGTGTGGATTTTCTCCCCAATTTGGAAAGCACAATTCCCAATGCGCTGTTAGTCCTCATGGTGGTGTAGTGACTGTCTCAATCCGGGTGGCGGAGGACGAATCTCAGTTGCCTCCGCGTCTGAGACCGTCAATTCACACATCTTATCATGTGGCTTGTTGAGCGCCTTACCTTAGATAGCAGGTGTGGAGGCTCCTGGTTTTCTCCGCGGCATCCACGCACAACTCACCACACGCCCCACTGAGAGCAAGAATCACATTATGAGGAGGTTAACCCAAGGTGACTCTACCCTCCCTAGCAACCAGGCCAAATGGTTGCTTAGGAAGCCTGACTGGAGTCACTCAGCACACCCTGGATTTGAACTTGCGATTCCAGGTGTGGCAGTCAGCGTCTTTACTGGCTGAGCTACCCACGCCCCAAACAAACCAAATCTTGCAAAATTATTTCACGCCTGTAGAAATGTGTAAATACAAAAGGGTCCAAATTTGATTAGTTCACCCCTCACTATTGTTTTCATTTATATTTCTTTGTATTGGTTTCTGTACATTTAAAATAATATTCCGGGTTCAATACAAGTTGAGCTCAATCTACAGCATTTTTGGCATAATGTTGATCACCACAAAAAAAAAAAAAAAAAAAAAAAAAAAAAGAAGAAGAAAAAAAAATCGAGGTTTCAGTGAGGCACTTACAATGGAAGTGAATGTGGGCAATTGTTGGAGGGGTTAAAAGACAGGAAAGCTTATAATTTTATATTCTATATTAGCCTACTACTCAAAGTGAGTATTGGAACGTTTATGGATTGGCCCATTCACTTCCACTGAAAGTGCTTCACTGTAACCCAGATTTTTGTTGTCGTTGTTGTTTTTAAAGATGGGGCGAGTCAAAATAATTTTTGTGTGGTAATCAACATTATGCCACAAATGCTGTTGATTGAGCTTTACTTGTATTGAACCCGGAATATTCCTTTAATGTAACTGTTGCCAGTATAAAATGAATCTAATGGGGCAATTAGTGCAGAACAATGTATGTGATGTGTCTATGCAACACTTATATGGTTAGGATGAATTACAGTTCAGATAGCATGAAAGGAAATGCCTCACTGATGACAGTGCAATCCACTTATAGTAGGTACTGAACTGTGCTAGTGACCATATGCTTTTGTCTCTCTTGTTTTGGAAAGAAGTTTTTTAATTGAACGAACAGAAGGAAGGAAAGAGAATAGGACTGGAGAGATACAGGGATACGCAGTACTTATTCATAATTTCTTCATACAGATGTTGATTCAGATCTTTCATTCTGATGTCAGACAACAGGGCTGCAGTCCAAGTGTATTGGTTATATCCAAACCTACATATTATATTTTCTCTGAAATATTAAATTAAGTCATTTAGCTAAATGTAAGATGTTAAAATAAAATGTAGATTTAAATTCAAATTAATGTTGGATCCTGCTTTTATTCACTTTAAGTAATTGTGTATAAGTACATAGGTTCCCATGGTTAAGGAAAATCTGGAATTGTAATTTATTTTTATAAATTATATTTCAAAAATATCATTTTTCTTTTTATATTATTTCTAGGTGTGGAAACGTCATGGAAATGAGTACATTTTTGAATATACTACATTTCTATAGATTAAAAAAAAAATTCTAGTTTTGCTTTGCTCTAATGATGTTAGCTTAAAATCACTTCATAAATCAATAAATACCCTATACCTTTTAAACATAGGATTTTTTTCTCCTTTTTTGGTTTAGTTAGATAACACATGCATTGCTTAATTTTGGGGGTATATAAAGTATTGATAGACTTATTCACAGAAGTGCTATATTTTACATTCTGACAGGAATAAAAATGAGTCTGTGAAGGACAAACTGATCGTTTCTTCAATGGCATGCACTGGAGTTTTTATGTCTATTTACATTTTTGGAAAGATATTTTTTCAATGTTTTGTCAGCAGAATGATCCAAACCCATTGAAGAGACTGTCTGTCCCTCACAACCTCATTTTCATTCCCATCAAAAATTAAAGATGTCACCTCTGTGAATAAGGTTTATACCCTCTGTTTTGTATAGTATGAGTGTCTCATGATTTCTTGTATTTTATTATACCACAAAAGCTGTAGAAACCAATGTCACAATGCAACATTATGCTCAGTGCAAAACAATGCCAGATTAAAGAAGACAATATTGTCTGATCAGCTTCAGGCTTTGCCACACTCAGATCTGCTCAGCCCTTTAACTGGAGCAGAGGAAAGAGAGACTAATAAAAGCGGAATCTCAATTATCTCCCATCCAGAGCATGTTCTATTTTTTAACACGGTCACATTTTCTCTTTGGAACAGTGTTTTAAGATCGGGTAACCCAATTGATGGGTACAGTCACACCATCATTGTGAGATATGAATCCTTTTGGCATGAATAGGTTTTAATCATTTGTGTAATTGTTAAAGTCACTAATAAAAATGAATTGTTGCTCAACAAACCACACTTTCTCAAATATAAGATTTTACTCATAAGGAGGGATTTTTACCCCACCCAGAGCCACACCTACCTCTAGATGTTCAGCAATTATAAACCTTTGAGTCAGTATGACACAGAAAATAGTTTTATCTGGGTTTCTGAAAATGACCTCAGTGTCTTTAAAGGGTGTCCTAATCAGGTTAGTTCAATGACAATTAGTTATAATAAGCAGCTCTGGCTCAGAAAAACTGTCAAAAGTCTGACAAACCATTTTAGGTGATTTTAAGTCATATAATCATTTCCTGTGATAAGGAATCTGCTGTACTTCACCTAGTCCTACATCCAGTCTAATCAATCTCCACAGCAGAATGATTCATTGGAGGGCGTGTCTTGCAGAGAGCAACCCTGACTCGTCTCAACCTGCAGAGCAACTTCCAGTTCATCCACATGTAAAATTGAGTGACTACCTGCATTCCGCTCCAGGTAGATAAGTGGGACGAATAGGGATAGGCTCTTATGGAATGTAAGAGTATTACATAAACAAGGAAAACAACATTTAATGCTTGAGTTCTCCTTAGGAAACAATTATGGGTTGAAAAATTATGTCCTGCTCGACCCACTCCTAGTGGGATTCGAACAGGCATCTCCGGCATGGGAGGCGGGAACACTAACAAGGAGGCTAAAGGCTACAGCCTCTAGTGTCAGTCGCTAGTGCACCTCTTGAGGCTAGGGGAGTGAGATTTACACACTGTGCAACATGTACCAGCTGGCTACCATTACACTCACCCCCCAAACCTCACTCCCATCCGGGTCACGGCACCACTGTAACCGGTCCTGCTCGACCGGCTCCTAGCGGGATTTGAACCAGGGTCTCTAGTGTGGGAGGCGGGCGCACTAACAAGGAGGCGAAAGGCTATAGCCTCTAGCGTCAGTCGCTAGTGCGTCTCTTGAGGCCAGGGGCGTGAGGTTTACACACTGCACAGCATATACCAGCTGGCTACCGTTACAATATGAAGGGAATTCTAAGCTGGCAATACACATACAGGAATGTTCTGGGTTCAGTACAAGTTAACCCCAGTGGACAGCATTGGTAGCGTAATGTTGATTACTACAGAAAAACATTTACTCTTTTATTTAAAAATCGTGGTTGCAGTGAGGAATTTACACTGGAAGTGAATAGCCACAAGATGTAAACATTATTCATGTTAACATGACTACAGTCTGAACAAATCTCTGTTCAACATGATTTTAGTGTGATAAAATCAATTAGGGTTTACCGATGTTGCGTTGTCATGGAAACAAAGTTGCAATATTGCAGGTATTGTGCACAGGCTACCGGTATTACTTGCTTTACATGGTCATGACAGGAGTTGAAAGGTTGGATATAATTTTACGCAGACGAATTAAGTCTTGTAGACTAGTAATACTTTCCAAAGTGTGTATTTTAAAGGTGTATTTTGTTTTCACAGACTGATGGACACATTTTGTGGCATGCTTGTATTGAACCAGATTATTCCTTTTACTCAGATAAGTCTTTTTCCACCCACAATTCATAATAAAAATGATAATACCGTTCTTTACCATGATAAAACTACACTGTAAAAACTGAATTTTAACTGTAAAAGAATGTAAAAATCCTACATAAAAAAGTGAATTAGTTCACATGTAGTTACCTAAACATATACGTAATTACATGTACAATACATGTAATTACCTTAAATTTTAGGGTAAAATATTGTAAAACAAAATTGTCTTTTAGATGTAAAAAGTATGATTTTATAGTATATTTAATGGTAAAAATGCATATTATGTTTAACAAGAGAATGTGTACTTTTTACAGTAAACTATTGTTAAAATGACAGTGAATAACAATAATCAGGCGTTCCCAGAAGTCCCTGCGTGACCCATCATATTTTATTATTTTTTGATAATAGTTAGAATAGAATAGAAAATGTTCTTCTTATTTTTTATATCAGTTATGTACATTGGGGTGTTCTTTGTAATATTTAGGAGTTTAGTTAATGTTTATTGCACTATTTTAGTCACATGCATTAACCAGTTTTGTGTTTGTGTGAGTGCCACTGTGCATTGTCTCTGTGTATTAATTATTGCTACTGGAAGGGTCACACTTGATGAACTTTAAGTCATCATGTGGCCTTTTATAGTTACTACAGTGATTAACAATACATTTTAGGGCACCATGCGAGGGTCGGACGTGTGAACAGCGAGCTCTGTGCACTTTGCTAGTTTTTAATACTTTCTGTGTCATAAACCAGTGAGATTCGATACACCCTGTTCCATAACTGTTCTATGAAGACAATATGTCAAAGAATTCAAAATCCTCAGGCTCTGTAGACATTAAAAGACACTTACGTGCTTAGGCTGATACCCTGGAAAGGGCCGCAGACCGGGGACTTGGTTTGGACGGTGCGGTGGGAGAGATTCAGCGTCAACTGTCGAGCATGTCGGCAATGCTGGCGAAGGTCGTTGCTGACTTCTTACTGTAATACATCAATCGATCACTGCCATGGAGACGAAATTCTCTGAGTTGGATACAAGAGTGGGGGACATAAAAAAACAGATCGATTATCTGGAGTCATCGGAGATGGAATTAGCTGCTAATCCGCTAGCAACCAAAACGGACTTGGAGCGCGTTTGGGAGAAGTTGGAAGACATTGAGAATCGTCAATTGTCAACGTCTGAATTGTTGGAATTCCTGAGAACGAAGAAGGCCGAGATATGGTGAAATTCCTAGATGAGCTCTTCCCGAGTCTGCTTGACATAACAGGCCATAAGCTGGAAATCGAGCGAGCTCACAGGGTTCTGGCATGGAGATCTGCGGAGGGGGGCAGGTCCCGATAAATTCTGGCAAAATTTCTGAGATCATCCGATAAAGATCTTGTGTTACGCGAGGCGAGGAGTATAGGAAGGCTTTCTTGGAAGAACCACAACATTTTCTTGTTCCCAGACTTTGCAAATTCAACAAGAGAGAAACGTGATCGATTCAAGGAATGCAAGAAACTCTTACATCAATGGAAGGTCGCTTTTGCACTGATGTTCCCGACCAAGCTGAGAATAGATACTAAGGATGGCCACAAAATATTTACATGTTTGAGTTTAGAGGGATGGACGCCATATGGCACTGTCGTGCGCGGGGTTAATGTGCACGTTTTTCTTTTTTCTGTTTTTTTTTTTTTTTTGTTCTGGGGGAAGTTCGGGGTTTGTTTGTTGCTCCAATGTTGGAATGTGTTCTTTATAATTTTGTTTTTGACACAATCTATTTTTTTCTAATATGTCAATATGTCAAATGTTAATATGAGTGGATTGTCTCTCTCCACGTGGAATGTGAATGGGGTGGGGCACCCATAAAAAGGAAGGTTATTTCTTTTCTTAAACATAAGAAAAATGATATAGTGTTTCTTCAAGAAACGCATCTTTCCCCGGAGGAAGCTGAAAAATTTGGGAAGATATGGGGTGGGCATGTTTTCTTTAGTGCTGGGTCGAGTAAGAGCAGGGGAGTCATTGCACTGATAAGTAAGCATCTACAATTCAAATGTCTCAAATAGATTAAAGATAAATTAGGAAGAGTCACTATTGTTTTAGCAGAAATTCAGGGGCAAAGGTTGATTTTAGCTAATATTTACGCACCTAACGCTGATGATCAGGGCTTTTTTATAGATCTTGAAGGGATGTTGCAAGCCGCTGGCACCCCTCATGATATAATATTGGAAGGAGACTTTTGATGGACTCAGTCCTTGATCATAGTGAAGCAAAAGTGTGCAAGCACCCTAGAGCAACAGTGATGCTTCACAGGATGTGTAAAAATCTTGGTCTTACAGATATTTGGAGACATTTGAACCCATCTGGTAGGGACTATACATTTTTTTCATCAGTCCATAAGATTTATTCTAGAATAAAAAAAATGTCTAAGTCCCTCATTTCATCTGTTGCTGATTGTTCAGTTGGAAACATTTTAGTCTCAGATCACGCCCTGGTGAGTTTAGAGGTGTTGCCACACACGGAGAAAAAGAAATTATATAAACTCAGCAAAAAAAGAAACATCCCTTTTTCAGGTTACTGTATTTTAAAGATAATTTTGTAAAAATCCAAATAACTTTACAGATCTTTATTGTAAAGGGTTTAAACAATATTTTCCATGCTTGTTCAATGAACCATAAACAATTAATGAACATGCACCTGTGGAATGGTCGTTAAGACACTAACAGCTTACAGACGGTAGGCAATTAAGGTCACAGTTATAAAAACTTAGGACACTAAAGAGACCTTTCTACTGACTCTGAAAAACACCAAACGAAAGATGCCCAGGGTCCCTGCTCATCTGCGTGAACGTGCCTTAGGCATGCAGCATGGAGGTATGAGGACTGCAGATGTGGCCAGGGCAATAAATTGCAATGTCCGTACTGTGAGACACCTAAGACAGCACTACAGGGAGATAGGAAGGACAGCTGATCATCCTCGCAGTGGCAGACCACGTGTAACAACACCTGCACAGGATCGGTACATCCGAATATCACACCTGTGGGACAGGTACAGGATGGCAACAACAACTGCCCGAGTTACACCAGGAATGCACAATCCCTCCATCAGTGCACAGACTGTCCGCAATAGGCTGAGAGAGGCTGGACTGAGGGCTTGTAGGCCTGTTGTCATCACCGGCAACAACGTCACCTATGGGCACAAACCCACCTTCGCTGGACCAGACAGGACTGGCAAAAAGTGCTCTTCACTGACAAGTCGAAGAGCCCGGATCTCAATCCCATTGAGCATGTATGGGACCTGTTGGATCGGAGGGTGAGGGCTAGGGCCATTCCCCCCAGAAATGTCTGGGAACTTGCAAGTGCCTTGGTGGAAGAGTGGGGTAACATCTCACAGCAAGAACTGGCAAATCTGGTGCAGTCCATGAGGAGGAGATGCACTGCAGTACTTAATGCAGCTGGTGGCCACACCAGATACTGACTGTTACTTTTGTTTTTGACCCCCTCCCCTCCCCTCCCCTCCCCCTCCCCTCCCCCTTTGTTCAGGGACACATTATTCCATTTCTGTTAGTCACATGTCTGTGAAACTAGTTCAGTTTATGCCTTAGTTGTTGAATCTTTTTATGTTCATACAAATATTTACACATGTTAAGTTTGCTGAAAATAAAAGCAGTTGACAGTGAGAGGACGTTTATTTATTTGCTGAGTTTAGTTGGCACTTTAATGTATCCCTTTTGCAAAATCCTGAATTCCAACAAATGCTAAAGGCTGAAATCAATGTTTATATGGAGACCAACTGGACCTCAGTATCCTCTGTGGGCGTGGCTTGGGAGGCACTTAAGGCAGTTCTTAGGGGTCAGATCATAGAGTATGCCTCATTCACCAAAAAATCCAAAGCACAAGAACTCGTGGAGTTGGAAGGGAATATTAAAAGCGCCGAGGCAGAGCTGAAGCGCCGAATGTCGTCTGATGGCCTCAGAGAATTGACCCGATTGAAATACAGATATAATACTATTTTGTCACGGAAGGTGGAGTTTTGGCTATTCAGGGCAAGACAGTCATATTTTAAGTCAGGGGACAAAGCAGGGAAGCTTTTGGCTAGATATATAAAGCAGAGAGAGTCTTTTTCTACTATTCCCACAGTGAAATTTGCTGGTGGTGAAATATTTACCTCAGTCATTGATATTAATAATGCTTTTAAATAATTCTATCTTGTTCTCTATAGTTTGTATATGCTGATGAAGACATTAGAAACTTTGTGGAGCCATTAGAACTCCCTAAATTGATGAATGAGCAAAAAAATTATCTTGATTCTGAGATAAACTTGGAGGATATTGGTGAGGTAATTAAGGCCTTGCCTACAGGCAAGGCTCTGGGGCCAGATGGCTTTGCCGCTGAATTTGTTAGATCTTATGCTACAGAACTGGCTCCACCTTTGTTAGAAGTTTATATGGAATCATTAAAGAATGGAAAGCTTCCGCCAACCATGACACAAGCCTGGATCAGTCTGATTCTTAAAAAGGACAAAGATCCAAGCGAGTGTAAGAGTTACCGTCCAATTTCCCTGATCCAGCTAGACGTAAAAATATTGTCAAAAATACTGGCTAACCGATTAAGTTATGACATCTCTTAGACATACAGATTAGGTGGGGTTTATTCGGTGCCACAGCTCTGCTGATAACATTAGGCGTTTCATCAATAATCATGTGGTCAGTGGCGAATTATCAGACTCTGGTCGCAGCCATCTCACTTGACGCCGAAAAGGCGTTTGATATGGTAGAATGGGATTATCTTTTTAAGATTTTGGAAATATTCGGGTTCAGGAATACTGAATACTCAAGTTACTTTATAGACACCCTGTAGCGATGGTACAAACAAATGGACTAATTTCAGATTATTTTACTCTGGTTAGGGGCACCTGGCAGGGTTGCCCTCTTTCACATTATTGTTCTGTCTTGCCCTGGAACCATTAGCAGCCACGATAAGAAAGGAGAATGATTTCAAGGGGTGATGGCGGGAGGTGTGGCGCATAAGCTTCTGCTTTACGCAGATGATATTTTATTATTCGCCTCTGACTCTGCTAGAGCTATGCCTTGCCTCCACAGAATTATTAATTCCTTTTCTAAGTTCTCGGGATACAGAGTTAATTGGTCTAAATCCGAAGCTTTGGCTCTGACAGCGTACTGCCCGATAACAGCTTTTCAGCCAGGTGCCTTCCTGTGGCCCAAATAGGGCATTAAGTATTTGGGCATTTTATTCCCAGCTAATTTGTGTGATTTAGTTAAGAGTTCATTTTGACCCTTTAATAAAAAGGTTTTTGAGCGATGTGGGCAGGTGGGCTTTCATAAATGTATTGATGATTGGGAAGGTTAATATTATTAAAATGAATTGTATTCTAAAATTCAACTACCTGCTACAATCTCTCCCTATAGATGTCCCCCTCTCTTATTTCAAGCAATTTGATAACATAGCGAAGTCCTTCATTTGGAATGGGAAATGTCCCAGATTACATTTCATTAAGCTGCATAGGCCGATTGACAAAGGTGGGCTAGGCCTACCCAAGATTTTGTTTTATTATTTTGTGTTCGGTCTCTGACATTTGGCTCATTGGTCACTTCCACCTGAGAGAGCCCCTCCCTGGTTTTGTATTGAACAGGAAGTTCTTGCCCCTATTTCACCATTGCAAAGCCTTTCTATCAAACTAACAGAAGTTAAATTACTCCCCGTTATCTCGCATTTACACTCACCTTGAGCTTATGGCTGAACCCCAAATTATGTATAAGTCCTCTTTCTGCTGGTCAGAGTGGATTTTGAGGGGGGTTACTACACTCTGTGACCTATATGAGAGCGGAGGGTTGAGATCCTTTGAAAATTTGGTTCAACATTTTGGGATTCCCAGATCTCAGTTTTTTAGGTATTTACAGCTGTGACACCTGCTCTGTACTATTTTTGGGTGTAGCATACACCCCCCTAAAGCAGCAGATACTCTGGGAGTGGTGATTACTGCTTTTGGAAAAGATCATGAGGCATCAGTGAATTACTCCCTGCTAATTCAGAGTCTGGGGGATGGAGCTTCAATTTCTCTCAAGAGATTATGGGAGAAAGATTTAAACTTGGTATTGGAGGAAGGAGAGTGGGCTAGGATTCTAAAAATTGGACCCCCTCTAGATTGTATAGGCTTGGTCTTAAAGACACACCCACCTGCTGGTGATGCCAATCAGAGGATGGAGACATAACCCATGTCTTTTGGGGGGGTATTAAGATCCAGGAGTTTTGGTTGAAGGTTCAGAGTTTTGTGTGTGATGTATTGGGCACTCGGGTTTCATTTTGCCCCAGACTCTGTATTTTGGCCAATGGGTTGGTCATCAATGTTGAGAACAGACACATAAAGAGTTGGGTCCTAACCAGTGTCATGATCGCCAGACAGATTCTTTTAAAGGGGTTGGAGGTCGGCTTGAGCGCCCTCATTTCAGGAGTGGTGCTCGGAGATGGGGAGGGTGGCGGCCTTTGAAGAAGGGTCATTTAGGCCTTGTTCAGACTGCCACTAAAAATCAGATTTTTTGCATATCCAGATTGTATCCAGATGAGTTTTTGATAGTCTGGACAGCAAAAAAACCACATGAAATCTGATTTTTCCAAATCTGATTCAAACCACATCGGGAGATGGTTTCAAATGCGATTGAAATCTGATTTTTTTCAGATGCGTCTCAATTCTGGCTGCTCAAATCGGATTTCAAATGGTCTTTTGCCTCACTCTTAATGTGACACACAATGACGTCAAAACTCGGTGACTGCAGCACGGAACATCACAATATTTACCAATCTCCTCCGTCGCTGAGTCTTTCGTGTACGACGGAGGAGTTCTGCACCGCGACTGGACAGGGCGCTTATTTGGAGAGCAAGATAATGCACCTCCATTTTTCCCGCATCTGTTTTGAAAGCATCGTCACGTGGGTACGCCTACGTCGTTACCAAATCAACCCATGCAGATAGGTTGGTTATGTCTGAACGTGCAAATCTGATTTGATCACTTGCAATTAATAGTGCGGACAGTCTCCCTGAAAAGATCTGATTTGCCTGCAGTCTGAACATAGCCTCAGAAGACTAGGGAAATTGAATTTGTTTGTGGAGAAATGGGGCAGATATCTGATGCTGCTGGATGTGTGATTATTATTTATTTATTTATTTTTGTGTGTCTATAATCATGTACGACCACTGGGATGTTGTTGGGGGCCAGGGTGGGGGTTAATTGTTGATTCTGTGTGTGTGTGTGTATATATATATATATATATATATATATATATATATAGTTTTTCTGTGTTCAATATGTGAATCAATAAAAAAAATTGTTAATCAGAACAATACATTAAAGTGAAAAATAGACTTTTATAGTTCCAGAGGGTTAGTATATCTAGTTTATGCCAATTAATAATATAACCATTAGTGAACCGTAATATATACAGGCATCAAAGTAATATCCGGAAAGCCTGAAACAAGGTCACCATATTTTTTCACGGAAATTTCTGGCAACCACCGCTGCCAGTACTTTAACGTAAATTTAACCGATTTTTTATTCATTTTTTACAGTGTAGGTTTAAATCTACAAAGTTCAAGGACAATCATAGTGTAAATCTGCATTCACAACAACCAATGGGACCTGAAGGTCTAGAGAAAAATAGCTGCTCTCTGGTTCTTGGCATAAATGAATCATCTAGGTAAAACTGAAAGAGATTCAGTTTGCTTCTGCTCTGGTAAATGGCTTGTTGTTTAGTTGCCAGGGTAATTATACATATTAACTGACCTATTTAGAACAAGTGCTTTAGCCTAACAGAGCTCCATGGATGCAAATAAAAGACCACTGGCAAAATAAGCATTGGTGACATCTCTAGCAACATTGAAGAGACATAGCACAACGATTTAAACAAAGTAAAATTTTATTAAAGATATATTACATTGGTGTGGAAACCATGTGGATTGAGCAGGAATATCAAACATTGAGGCATTATATTGTCTTTGAGAATTCCAGGGAGAAATAAGACTTTCTGCAGCAAAATTAAACTAAAAACACAGTTACTTTGGGCACATCCAGTGATTTCAGAGAAACAGTAGATTCCAGTTTGAAACGTACAGAATTAAGAACTAAAAGAGATTTCAAGTGGAACGTAAAGTTAGTAAATGAGAAAATTAAAGTAAAATCAAAATTAACGTTTTTGCCCAGACTTATCATGAAGTAGCGTGAAACTGGCCCATCTCCATTTACTGTACCCTTATCTATCTCACTTACCTAACAAGCAAAAGCATGACTAATATGTCAATGCCTACAACATTTATGTTATCCTTGATCAATTTAAGAAATTGACTTACTGGTAGTGTTCTACAAATTAATCTCAATCCTTTAAATGACACCAGTAAGATGATGACAAAAGAAGTGCAGATCGAGGTAATGCACTGATCTGATCGTAGCCAAGGCAAGTGCTCTGAAACAGTGTCGAGAGAGGGAAGCTAAACGCCATCAGTCTTTGATCCACAAGATTCATGTCTGCAGTGAAGGGGAGGTTGTATGTATAAAACTCAGGTAAGGGTGCTGATCATATCCTGATGAACAAAACTTGAGATCAGAACATTTATCATTAAGTTTTATACAGTCAACTTCAGGTCTCAGGGTTGTTCATGCCTCCACGCCCACCAGCTCTGGGGGAAGGGGACTCTTGGGATGTTTGCTCTCAAAATGTTGCTTGAAGGTTTTAGGATCTGGCATTTGTGACTGCAAAAAACAAACAAAAATAAAACAAAAACAAAAAAACAAAAAAAAGAAGATTTAACGTTACACCATTTTATTGATTAAGGCAGTGGTTCCCAACCTTTTTTCCTTGAAGCCCCCCTAATTAATTACAAGAAAGTCTGCGCCCCCCCTTTATACTTATATTGCACATCATACAGTTGAAGTCAGAAGTTTACAAACACCTTAGCCAAATACATTTAAACTCAGTTTTTCATAATTCCTGACATTTAATTGTAGAAAGCATTCCCTGTCTTAGGTCAGTTAGGATCACTACTTTATTTTAAGAACGTGAAATATTAGAGAGAATGATTTATTTCAGCTTTTATTTCTTTCATCACATTCCCAGTGGGTCAGAAGTTTACATACAATTTGTTAGTATTTGGTAGCATTGCCTTTAAATTGTTTAACTTGGGTCAAATGTTTTGGGTAGCCTTCCACAAGCTTTTCACAATATGTTGCTGGAATTTTGGCCCATTCCTCCAGACAGAACTGGTGTAACTGAGTCAGGTTTGTATACATCCTTGCTATGCTCACACATGCTTTTTCAGTTCTGCCCACAAATGTTCTATGAGATTGAGGTCAGGGCTTTGTGATGGCCACTCAAACACCTTGACTTTGTTGTCCACAACTTTGGAGGTATGCTTGGGGTCATTGTACATTTGGAAGACCCATTTGCGACTGAGCTTTAACTTCATGGCTGATGTCTTGAGATGTTGCTTCAATATATCCACATAATTTTCCTTCCTCATGATGCCATCTATTTTGTGAAGTGCACCAGTCCCTCCTGCAGCAATGCACCCCCACAACATGATGCTGCCACCCCCAAGCTTCACGGTTGGGATGGTGTTCTTCGTCTTGCAAGCCTCACCCTTTTTCCTCCAAACATAACAATGGTCATTATGACCAAAAAGTTCCATTTGTTTCATCAGACAAGAGGAATTTTCACCAAAAAATAAGATCTTTGTCCCATGTGCACTTGCAAACTGTAGTCTGGCATTTTTATGGCAGTTTTGGAGCAGTGGCTTCTTCCTTGCTGAGCAGCCTTTCAGGTTATGTCGATATAGGACTTGTTTTACTGTGGATATAGATAATTGTCTACCTGTTTCCTTCAGCATCTTCACAAGGTCCTTTGCTGTTGTTCTGGGATTGATCTGCACTTTTCGCACCAAACTACGTTCATCTTGAGGAGACTGAATATGTCACCTTCCTGAGCGGTATGATGGCAGCGTGGTGTTATGGTGTTTATATTTGCATACTATTGTTTGTACAGAGGAGCGTGGTACCTTCAGGCGTTTGGAAATTGCTCCCAAGGATGAACCAGTCTTGTGGAGGTCCACAATTTTTTTTCTGAGGTCTTGGCTTATTTCTTTTGATTTTCCCATGATGTCAAGCAAAGAGACAATGAGTTTGAAGGTAGTCCTTAAAATATATCCACAGGTACACCTCCAATTCAGTACACCTCCTATCAGAAGCTAATTGGCTAATAGTCTAAAAGGCTTGACATAATTTTCTGGAATTTTCTAAGCTGCTTAAAGGAACAATTAACTTAATGTATGTAAACTTCTGACCCACTGGAATTGTGATATAGTCAATTAAAAGTGAAACAATCTGTCTGTAAACAATTGCTGGAAAAATGTGCCATGCATAAAGTAGATGTCCTAAACAACTTGACAAAACTATAGTTTGCTAATATTAAATCTGTGGAGTGGTTAAAAAAATTAGTTTTAAATGACTTCAACCTAAGTGTATGTAAACTTCTGACTTTAAATGTACTTATTCATGTGATTATCTAATCAGCCAATTGCGTGGCAGCAGTGTATTGTATAAAATCATTCAGATACGGGTCAGGAGCTTCAGTTAATGATCACATCAACCATCAGAATGGGGAAAAAATTTGGACCATGGCTGATTGATGGTGCCAGATGGGCTGTTTTGAGTATTTCTGTAACTGCTGATTTTCTGGGATTTTCACGCACAACAGTCTGTAGAGGGTATAGAGAATGGTGTAAAAACAAACAAACAAACAAAAAAACACAACCTTCCAGTGAGCGGCAGTTCTGTGGGTGAAAACAGCTTGTTAATGACAGAAGTCAGAGGAGAATGGCCAGACTGATCCAAGCTGACAGGAAGGTGACAGTAACCCAAATAAACGCGCGTTACAACAGTTCTATGCAGAAAAGCATTTCTGAACATACAACACGTTGAACATTGAGGCGGATGGGCTACAGCAGCAGAAGACCCCTCCGGCTACCACTACTGTCAGCTTAGAACAGGAAACTGAAACTGCAGTGGGCACACGCTCACCAAAACTGGACAGTAGACGACTGGAAAAATATCACCTGATCTGACAAATCTGGATTTCTGCTGAGGTACACAAATGGTAGGCTCACTGCAGCCTCAGTTTTCTGTTCTTGGCTGACAGAAGTGGAACCTAACATGGTCTTCTGCCGTTGTAGCCCATCCACCTCAAGGTTCAACCTGCTGTAGATTCTGAGATGCTATTCTGCTCATTACAATTGTACAGAGGGGTTATCTGAGTTACCATAGCCTTTCTGTCAGCTCGAACCAGTCTGGCCATTCTCTTTACATTCTAGAGACTGTTGTGCGTGAAAATCCCAGGATATCAGCAGTTATAGAAATACTCAAACCAGCCCATCTGGCACCAACAATCATGCCATGGTCCAAATCACAGAGATCAAATTTTTTCCACATTCTGATGGTTGATGTGAACATTAACTGAAGCTCCTGGCCCGTATCATGATTTTATGCACTGCACTGCTGCCACACGACTGGCTGATTCGATAATCGCATGAATAAGTAGGTGTACTGGTGTACCTAATAAAGTGGTCGATGAGTGTGTAAAATTAATATATATTATATATACAGGTGCATCTCAATAAATTAGAATGTCGTGGAAAAGTTCATTTATTTCAGTAATTCAACTCAAATTGTGAAACTCATGTATTAAATAAATTCAATGCACACAGACTGAAGTAGTTTAAGTCTTTGGTTCTTTTAATTGTGATGATTTTGGCTCACATTTAACAAAAACCCACCAATTCACTATCTCAAAAAATTAGAATACATCATAAGACCAATAAAAAAAACATTTTTAGTGAATTGTTGGCCTTCTGGAAAGTATGTTCATTTACTGTATATGTACTCAATACTTGGTAGGGGCTCCTTTTGCTTTAATTACTGCCTCAATTCGGCGTGGCATGGAGGTGTTCAGTTTGTGGCACTGCTGAGGTGGTATGGAAGCCCAGGTTTCTTTGACAGTGGCCTTCAGCTTATCTGCATTTTTTGGTCTCTTGTTTCTCATTTTCCTCTTGACAATACCCCATAGATTCTCTATGGGGTTCAGGTCTGGTGAGTTTGCTGGCCAGTCAAGCACACCAACACCATGGTCATTTAACCAACTTTTGGTGCTTTTGGCAGTGTGGGCAGGTGCCAAATCCTGCTGGAAAATGAAATCAGCATCTTTAAAAAGCTGGTCAGCAGAAGGAAGCATGAAGTGCTCCAAAATTTCTTGGTAAATGGGTGCAGTGACTTTGGTTTTCAAAAAACACAATGGACCAACACCAGCAGATGACATTGCACCCCAAATCATCACAGACTGTGGAAACTTAACACTGGACTTCAAGCAACTTGGGCTATGAGCTTCTCCACCCTTCCTCCAGACTCTAGGACCTTGGTTTCCAAATGAAATACAAAACTTGCTCTCATCTGAAAAGAGGACTTTGGACCACTGGGCAACAGTCCAGTTCTTCTTCTCCTTAGCCCAGGTAAGACGCCTCTGACGTTGTCTGTGGTTCAGGAGTGGCTTAACAAGAGGAATATGACAACTGTAGCCAAATTCCTTGACACGTCTGTGTGTCAGTCCATTCCTTGTGAAGTTCACCCAAATTCTTGAATCGATTTTGCTTGACAATCATAAGGCTGCGGTTCTCTCGGTTGGTTGTGCATCTTTTTCTTCCACACTTTTTCCTTCCACTCAACTTTCTGTTAACATGCTTGGATACAGCACTCTGTGAACAGCCAGCTTCTTTGGCAATGAATGTTTGTGGCTTACCCTCCTTGTGAAGGGTGTCAATGATTGTCTTCTGGACAACTGTCAGATCAGCAGTCTTCCCCATGATTGTGTAGCCTAGTGAACCAAACTGAGAGACCATTTTGAAGGCTCAGGAAACCTTTGCAGGTGTTTTGAGTTGATTAGCTGATTGGCATGTCACAATATTCTAATTTTTTGAGATAGTGAATTGGTGGGTTTTTGTTAAATGTGAGCCAAAATCATCACAATTAAAAGAACCAAAGACTTAAACTACTTCAGTCTGTGTTCATTGAATTTATTTAATACACGAGTTTCACAATTTGAGTTGTATTACTGAAATAAATGAACTTTTCCATGACATTCTAATTTATTGAGATGCACCTGTATATATATATATATATATATATAGTGCTCAAAAGTTTGCACACCCTGGCAGAAATTGTGAAATTTTGGCATTGGTTTTGAAAATATGACTGATCATGCAAAAAAAAAAAAAAAAAAGAAAAAAACACTGTCTTTTAAGGATAGTGATCATATGAAGCCAGTTGTTATCACATAGTTATTTGGCTCCTTTTTAAATCATAATGATAACAGAAATCACCCAAATGGCCCTAATCAAAAGTTTACATACCCTTGAATGTTTGGCCTTGTTACAGACACACAAGGTGACACATACAGGTTTAAATGGCAATTAAAGGTTAATTTCCCACACCTGTGGCTTTTTAAATTGCAATTAGCGTCTGTGTATAAATAGTCAGTGAGTTTGTTAGCTCTCAAGTGGATGCACTGAGCAGGCTGGATACTGAGCCATGGGGATCAGAAAAGAACTGTCAAAAGACCTGCGTAACAAGGTAATGGAACTTTATAAAGATGAAAAAGGATATAAAAAGCTCCTTGCAACAACCACACAGTCTTTTTCCAGAGCAGCCTGTATTTCTCCTGAGGTTACCTGTGGGTTTTTCTTTGTATCCCCAACAATTCTTCTGGCAGTTGTGGCTGAAATCTTTCTTGGTCTACCTGACCTTGGCTTGGTAGCAAGAGATCCCCGAATTTTCCACTTCTTAATAAGTGATTGAACAGTACTGACTGGCATTTTCAAGGCTTTGGATATCTTTTTATACCCTTTTCCATCTTTATAAAGTTCCATTACCTTGTTGTGCAGGTCTTTTGACAGTTATTTTCTGCTCCCCATGGCTCAGTATATAGCCTGCTCAGTGCATCCACATGAGAGCTAACAAACTCATTGACTATTTATACACAGATGCTAATTGCAATTTTAAAAGCCACAGGTGTGGGAAATTAACCTTTAATTGCCATTTAAACCTGTGTGTGTCACCTTGTGTGTCTGTAACAAGGCCAAACATTCAAGGGTATGTAAACTTTTGATCAGGGCCATTTGGGTGATTTCTGTTACCATTATGATTTAAAAAGGAGCCAAACAACAATGTGATGATAAATGGCTTCATATGATCACTATCCTTAAAAGACAGTTTGTTTTTTTGCATGATCGGTCATATTTTCAAAATCAATGCCAAAATTTCAAAATTTTTGCCAGGGTATGCAAACTTTTGAGAATAACTGTGTGTGTGTGTGTGTGTGTGTGTGTGTGTGTGTGTGTGTGTGTGTGTGTGTGTGTGTGTGTGTGTGTGTATATATACACACACACACACACACACACACAACCGTTCAAAAGTGTAGGGTCACTTACTCATTCTTTTTTTTTTTTTCTTTTTTTCCACATTTTAGAATAATAGTAAAATCATCACAACTATGGAATAATAGAAATGGAAATATGGGAATTATGTTGTGACTAAAAAAATCCAAAATAAATCAAAACTATATTATATTTTAGCATCTTCAAAGTGGCCACACTTTGCTTAGATTTTGCAGAAATGTACTCTTGGCATTTTCTAAACCAATTTCTTGAGGTATCACCCTGGGATGCTTTTTAAACAGTATTGAAGGAGTTCCCATCTATGTTGAGCACTTAGTGGCTGCTTTTCTTTATTATTCGGTCCAAGTCATCAATTTCAAAAACCTTTCTTTTTTTTTTTTTATTACATTGTAGTTTTATAATGAAATAAATTAATATGGTGGCACAATTATATTTTTGTCCACAAAACTAATTTAAAACATTTAAGCATACGCCTTCAGATCAAAAGATTTTTAAGATCATGAGAAACTTTTCAGGCAAGTTCAAACTTTTGAACGGTAGAGTGTGTGTGTGTGTGTGTGTGTATATATATATATATATATATATATATATTTTAGGGGTGTAGTGGTTCGAATTTCTCACGTTCGGTTTGTATCGCGGTTTTAGGGTCATGGTTTCGGTACGGTTCGATATTTGCTTTGTTCATAAAAAAAAAAATATTACTGCCAAATCCAAAGAAGAATCTATTTGGTAAACACTTCAACAGGTTTGCCCTTAAATAACAATCATGGTTTTACAACAGTAACCATAGTTTAACCATGGCATTTGTAGTAAAAATCATAGTAACCACAATATAACATGGTTACTGTCATGGTTACAATATATAGTAAAATCATGGTTACTATATGGAAACTACAGTATTACTGTTAAAAACCAAGGTTAATTGTATCAAAACCATGATTTCTGATCAGAAAACCATGGTGACAGTAGTCATGGTTACTACAATATTACTATAGTAAAACCATGATTAATTTTCATCAGGGTCCTTCACTAAAAAAAAAAAAAAAACATTTTCTCTAATTACTAAATCAACATTTTAACTTAATAACTGCACTAATACGTTTAATGAATCAACAAAGTGCACTTCAAACTCATCTCAACATATATTCAATATTCAGAAGCTGTACATCACTATAAAAGGAATAACCTTGCTATTAAAATGCATATGAGAAGGGATGTTGTGATAATGCAGCGAGTATTTTAAAACATGGAAATCCCACATGAACACACCAAGCACTTTAGTTATCATTTCAGGTCTGTCCGAATTAGCACTGGAAAGGAGTGTGCAGTTTCGGCTCACCTGCGGCTCTTTCCCTGGGTAATGTCAGCGTAAAAGATTAATCATGTATCAATGTATTACTATAACGGCATCTTAATGCCATTAATCAAAGCGCATTATTGACGCTCGCGATAGATTACAGCCGCGCAAGGAAACAGGAAGAACTTACGTGCGCGTTTAAAATAAACCCTCACGTGCATTATTGACATATATTACCAGTATACAGCACTTGTGTCAAGCGATGTCTGCAAACAGTGCCTGTTTTATAAACGTCTTTTGACTATCGACTGCAAAAAGAAAATGTTCCCAGAAAGGGGGCTTCTCTATCAGCGGCTCGATTTCTCCACTTGCCATTTTCAACTACACATAACGTGTGCAGAACAGTGATGTCATCGTTGACCCACGTGAAACACAGGCGGAGCGTCCATCTACAGATCCATTCAGGTGCATTAGCGTTGTAACTGTGCCTGTCTGTTTGACGCTTTGTTTTCTTGACCAAAACTTGTGCTCCAGATGCGTCATTATACTTGAGGTGAACCGACCATGTTGCCAATGCTTCCCAAACCGTGGGTGGCAAACTGTACAGTTCGGTTTTTTACCGAGAACCGTTACACTCATATATATATATATATATATATAGATAGATAGATAGCTCTGGAAAAAAATTAAGAGACCACAGCAAAATTATCAGTTTCTCTGGATTTACTATTTATAGGTATGTGTTTGAGTAAAATGAAAATTTTTGTTTTATTCTATAAAGTACTGACAACATTTCTCCCAAATTCCAAAGAGAGCATGCCAAGATAAAAAAAAAAAAAATCAGAGTTATTCCACCAAATATTGATTTCTGAACACTTCTGAAGTTAAAACAGTATTGTGTTGTTTAAAAATTAATATGAACTTGTTTTCTTTGCATTATTCGAGGTCTGAAAACACTGCATCTTTTTGGTTATTTTGACCAGTTGTCATTTTCTGCAAATAAATGCTCTAAATGACAATAATATATATATATATATATATAATTTGGGAGAAATGTTGTCAGTACTTTATATAATATAACAAAAATTTTCATTTTACTCAAGCACATACCTATAAATAGTAAATCCAGAGAAACTGAACATTTTGCAGTGGTCTCTTAATTTTTTCCAGAGCTATATAAAGTAAACAAGTGGTAATGCCAAGCCTTACGATACATTTTAATGTGAATAAAATAGATTAAAGTCCTGCACCCCCTTTTTCTTGTTGAATACACTTTCTCATTTAAAAATACTGAGAGGAGGTCAAATAGAGGCAAAATTTGGTTTTAAACGTCATTTCATGTTGACTTCATGCATTTCTATGACCTGTCTCATCAGAGGCTCTCATTTACTTTTAATAAGTGGAAGGTGTACTGACAAGTCTGATTTGAAACAGTACCTCCTGTGGAACAACTCAGACTGTGAGAAACAAGTTCCAGCTTGAGAATAAATTTTTCCAACCCATATATAAAATCAGCACAGCTTTACAGTGACACATCAAGAACATCAAGATGTTTTATTACATGTCAAAATCCAAGTTCAAAAAGCATCAAAAATTGGAAGCTGGAACCCGTTACGTGCCGGTAAATTTAAATTCAAAGCCCTGAGGATGAAGTGTTGGGGTAAAAATAACCTGCTATAATTGCAACTGACCCTGCAGACGCCACATGTGAACACAAGCGCCGCTTTCGCTGCCGTTTTCTGGTCATGGCCTTTGGATTTCTTGATCTCTGCCTGCTTCTTGGCGTTTTTCTGCTGAGACTGAAGTTTCTGGTGTCCACGGGCCATGCTGTTGGATTGCCAACAAACTGATGTTAAGAATACAAGACTGACAGGCTACTATGAGTCATCAAGGCAAAGTGAATGCATTTGCATACATACCTATTAAGAACAAACCTTTAACAAAAACACAAACACCACCACTGTATAAGTGTCTATCAGCACCTACCAAAAAAATAAAAAAAATTCACATTTCTTGTCCTAATAAAACACTCTGATAAGATTTCACCATGACTTTGAATGTGCCCCAATGAAGATTATGAGGCTTTAATAATGCTTAATGTGTTCCATGTTCTGTCTTTTAAGTTTAAAACATTGACAAATGTCAGACGGATTTTGTTTTTGCTTGATACAGAAGAAATCACAGATTACATAGTCTTCCATATTGCTGGAGAATAAGTGACTCCTTATCTACGATATTTACAGCTACTTTAGTAAACAAAAATAAGCATTTTAGCCACGTTTAAAAACAACAGCAATACACAATAATTTAAAAGATAATTTATAACAGTACTAGTTGTGTACAAGCTAGCTGTCAAAGGACATTAAGGCTCGATAGCTCATTAGCTCGACAGCTATCGGCATTTCTTATAGTACCAATATATATATCGATAGTCCAGACGTTAACAACCAAGTTCAGAGGCTGAAACTGATATCTAAAATGTAAAGGTTCGCGTAGCGTGTGAGTTTTACTAGATTAGTCAATCCAGATGCAGGGCTTAGTTAACAACACCATATGGTTAGCCAGTTAGCATGCTAAAGGCACACCGACAAAATCAGGTCTTCCCACACAGCAACACACGAATAACAGGCACACAACATACATATGAGTAATTTTTAAATATATATATATATATATATATATATATATATATATATATATATATATATATATATTTAAATATGTTCTTCTCGATCTATAGCCACACATTATGAGCTTACCTGGCGAACAGAAGAGATCAGCAGGCAACTATGAGTTTGTAAAGTGTACTACAACACGCTTGTGACAGCTGTGATCTTCCAGAGATTATTTAGCAGAGATGGGCCACTTCAATTTAAATGAATGGGAGAAATTGGAACACCCAACCAAGGAGCTCTAAGCGCCCAACGGTCAACGGATGTAGAAAGGAAGTCCCGCCTTACAGTTAAAAGAGCCAATCATCTATTAGATACAGACGTTGTCTGTCAATCAATTCGCGAACGCGCATGCGCATTATCTGTACAAGCCGGGAAAATAATTTTTTAGTGTAATATAAGGTAAAAAAAATCATAATGTATGATACCAGTATTGTCAGATTTATTGCTGGTTTGAAATATGTTCTTTGATCGTAATGCTGACTAAACCGTTTTTTGAGATCTTGGTCTTTCTCCATTCAAGTAGATAGGAGCTGCAGTTGTATGACTGTAAATAACCTCCCGAGAGCGTTCCGAAGATGGCCGACAGTGGACTGACTTGCTAGAGAGACTTGGGCTCTTCCCAGAGCGACTCACATGTAGTTCCCACACTGAACACAACATACCACTGAGCACTAGAGAGCCACATGCGCTCTACTCGTTTAAACTGGCGGTGAATTTAAAGGGATAGTTCACCCAAAAATGAAAATCCTCTTTTCATTTATTCACGCTCATGCCATCCCAGATATGTATGACTTTCTTTCTTCAGCAGAACACAAAGATTTTTAGAAGAATATTTCAGCTCTGTAGGTCCATACAATGCAAATGGATGATGACTAAAACTTTAAAGCTCCAAAAAGCACATAAAGTAAACATAAAAGTAATCCATATGATTCCAGCAGTTAAATCCATATCTTCTAAAGTGATACGATCACTTTGGGTGTAAAACAGATCACTATTTAAGTTATTTTTACTCTACTTGTTTACTTCCAGTCATTCTCCAATGTGCATCCATGAGGGGAATCAGTTCACGCTGCCTCTTGCGAAGTAAGTGTGTTAGCATGTTCACCTGAGAACTGACGCCATACAACCGGAAGTGCAGCTCGATTTGATTACAAGAGAAGCTGTTCACAAGCTTCATTGGTTTTGCTTTCACTTGAACATGCCAGCGCACTTAAATCACACTGTAGCTTGCCTTAAACTACACTCGTGTCTCAGCTCCGTATTCTTACCTCAGCTGGCGCAAAAACATATGGCAAGAACGAGAGCCTTCAATTACGAATTTAAGTAGCTGATTTCACAGAATTAATTCAGAGCATTTAAGTTTGCCATTTTCTTTATTTTAATTGTGAGTAGATATATATTCATGTCTGATCATAATTATGAATTTGTCTATGTAAAACTGACGTATTTTGGGACATATAGGTCCCTGAGAAAAGGCTTATTAAAACCAAGATCAAACTTGTATGAGAAGGGAAATATTTTATTATTATTATTATTATTATCATTATTATTATTAAATATATGATTAAAGTTAGCACATTTGGGACCAGCTGTCACATGTGTTTTAAATATTATAAATGTAGAAATAGCTCTTCAATGTAACACCATGCTACCACTTTTTCAGTGAATAGCTACATTTAATAAGCATGTGGTAAAGTTAACGACAATAATTTTATAAATATAATAAACTTGACATCTGTGCGGGTACAGCCCAGGTGTGTTACTTTTGTAAACTCTTTGTTTTTAACATGAAAACGGGGTGAGAACAGTTTATTTCACTGGAAAGCACAGATGCCAAGAGATATCTGCTGCCCTCATGAGGAGGAGAAGGACAAACACTTCCCACCAGCCACTGTGATGAAGGTAATCACTTACATTAAGTAGCTTTGAAATAACAGTGCAGTATCATTTGCATTAATATTTGTTAATTCTATTCCCAAAAGCTTGCACAGTTGAGCATGTTATCATTGCGTGGGCAACAACAATCGACCTAAACATGGAAGTCAAGCACATCTGCAGCAGTGCCACTGTACAAACTGAAGTTGATCTCATAATGTCTTAACTTTCAGAGCATCATATGCTCTAGAAGCATGAAACCATAGGATCTCTGAGACTAGGAAAACTCTCCAGAGAAATTGTGTTCCACACAACAAAAACTTGCTTCTAATCAAAATGGTTTTTAGCTGCATGAATGATATACAGTATTCGTAAGTTCTACCTGTCTCCTTGTATGAGGTCCATTGACTGTCGCATGGACACATACCAGACACAATAATTATGAATAAAAATCTCAACGAACAAAAGAAATAAAAGTAACTTAAGACAACTGTAAATAGGTCAATGACATGACACTCATTTAGTTTGTCTGGATCTTTTGAGTTATTAAAAAATTCATTAAAATTCCAATTCACAGAAAACAATGAGATATATATATATTCTTGGGATCTCTTGATACCAAGCCAAGGTCAGGTACACCAAGAAAGATTTCAGCGACAACTGCCAGAAGAATTGTTTGGGATAAAAAGAAAAACCCACAGGTAACCTCAGGAGAAATACAGGCTGCTCTGGAAAAAGACTGTGTGGTTGTTTCAAGGAGCGCAATACGACGATACTTGAACAAAAATGAGCTGCATGGTCGAGTTGCCAGAAAGAAGCCTTTACTGCGCCAATGCTACAAAAAATATGTTACAATATGCCCAACAACACATTGACATGCCTCACAGCTTCTGGCACACTGTAATTTGGAGTGATGAGACCAAAATAGAGCTTTATGGTCACAATCATAAGCGCTATGTGTGGAGAGGGGTCAACAAGTATTGTGCTCCTTGAAACAACCACACCGTCTTTTTCCAGAGCAGCCTGTATTTCTCCTGAGGTTACCTGTGGGTTTTTCTTTGTATATATATATATATCATTTAAAGATGAAATTCTTAATAATAAAAAAATGCGGGCATAACTAATTTGGAATAATATTCAATTGTTGTTTCAATATATATTTTTAACATTGAAAATTTTGTTTGAAAAATTATATGTAATGAAATTAATGAAAGTGTATTCAAGGTGCAAGGAAATATTTGATTATATTTTACTTGATGGTTGTTCCTTTATACATTTTTAAAATCATTAAATAATATGTTTTGAGTGTGTGTAGGAAATGTTAGAAATGTTTTTCAAAAATTTATGAAACCAGCATGGACACAAATATAAAATTTTTGTGAACTTGATACATGTGTTTATGATAAAAGATTTCTCTTTTATCATTTCGGACAACATAATTTGTCAGCGATCCAAATGGGAGCACATGCCATAAACACTGAAATTTCTCTCTGATTTGTTTCAAAATATTTGGCCAGTATGTGTATTCAGATGTGGCAATTAAAGGTCTTACATCATCAGTGCGAGGACTGAACCAGATTTTTTTTAAAAGAAAATAAAAATAAAAAATTCCCCATTGTGGTATTATGTGGAGAGGTCTTCATTTCATTCTTCAGTGTAATGCAAGTTCTGTCTTCTTCATCTTGTGCTAAATTATAAGAGCTGAGTACTTTGCACTGTTTTTATATGTTAAAGTATGTTTTCATATAAGTGTACTAAAGGGTGTCTTGTTGATATTTTTTAAAAAGTCTATTCTCTCTTTTATAATATGTGATTTGGAACAACAAATTCATGAAATCATAATGAAAATGTGAATTTAAAAATCAATGTCATGAGAGGGGTTTGCATATTGGTTTAGTAAAATCAACTGATAAAAAAAGGCTGATATTTGTTGTTTCAACTTAAAAAAGTGCTTGCGCTGCCTTACATTTTTTTAAAAGGGGAAAGGTACCGCCAATGGATGGCGAAGAGACGTGCATGTGAATAAGTTTACTTGCCTTGTCTGCAGATTCGTTTAATGTGGATTGTCAAGGAGTAAAGAAAAGACGTTTTGCACATTATAAAAATTGTTGGTATCATTATTAAATTGAGTTTTTTCATCGATGTCTGTTTTAATGAATTTGACACAGTTTAAGAGCGATTTTAACCGTTTCACAGGGTAACATGTTTGCCCATATTAATGCGGGACATTGGTTTGAATGGGAACTGGCAAATACATTTGTCAGAGCAGTAAATCACATGTTGAATTCTTTTATCTGCAACACTAAAGCATCATAGGCTGTTATGTGCCAACAATATACTTTCAATTGCTTTTATTTCTTTATAATGTATAATGGCTTGATGAACTAATAGTTTGAGTAACTTTCTCCGACAAAGTGAATGAATTATAGATGGGACACTGGTCCAGCAGTAAGTTGTACTAGCAGTAAATATAGCAACCTGGGTTAAAATCCCAGTCAATCAAGACAAATTTGAAGCTTTGCTGCAGATTATGATGTCAGTTTGGCCTTTGTACTTGCTCTCCACAAAAAATATTGTACTGTTCTGAAAGATCATCTTTTGGCAGTGTCATGGGTAGTCAAACATAAGACATTGTCATGTACAGAACCTTTGAAATGTAAAATGCTATTATAACAATTTAAATAAAAATGCAGTTCCTCACAGAGAATTGAACCCAGATCTGTATTCATGATTAGCGAACACACTACCTCAATACCAACAGACCTTCTATGTGAACAGTAACAATTGCTTTATCAACTTTATCAGGCTATTGTTTGTTTTATAAATAAAAGTAATTTAAGAGTATATGCTTATTGTTGACACATAACATAGCCTACGATGCTTTAGTGTTGCAAATAAAAGACTTCCACATGTGATTTACTGCTCTGACAAATGTAATCACCAGTTTCCATTTAAACCAGATGTTACCCTGTGAAACCATGTTAAAATCGCTCTTTAACTATGTCAGATTCATTGGAACAGACATCGATCATACAGAGCAGGTTAATAATGATACCAAAAATTTTTTATGATGTGTAAAATGCTTTTTCTTGGCTCCACGGCAATTAACATTGAACAAATATGCTGAAAATGCAAGTAAAATTATTCACGTGCACGCACACATCCCCAGTTAACATGATCCCCAGTTGATCCATAACACTGGTCCTACCCCATTTGGGGCCCTAGGCAAGACCCTCAAAGCTACTCCAAAGAACATTTCCAAAAAACATGGTATTGGTTTGGTAATTTTGGTAGTTTTAAGCGCTATCATGTAATGTAAGTGTTTTGATACACTTATATTTAGAAAGTATCTTTACCTGCAGCAGTAGCAGATTTAGGCATGGGCGACATGTGTAGTTGCCCAGGGCGGCATCTTGCAGGGGGGGCGGCATGAGGCACCCACACATGACCCCCCATAGATTGAGCACATGCAATATTCTCAGCGAGTCCACTGTATTTCGCAAGGTGGGCGGAATTTCCTGTTGGCTAGCAGAAGTGTGATTGGTTGGTGATTTGTGTGTAGCTGGTCACTGCTTGCTTGCGTGTCATGCAGTTAGATTCTTGATTTTTAAATGTCGTAAGATGTCTTAAAAAATTTCCCGGACAATGTGTGCAGATAATAGTTAACCTAATAATCAAGCGAAACTAAAGTTTAGTCTAAAACAGCAATGTTATGATCAGAAACCACTCACAAAGCACAGTTCTCCAGTCCCAGATGCTGCTTCTTCCATCGGCTGCCTACAGAAGGATTGACTTAGGAACATCTGTTTGAAAAAAAAGCTTGGAATAATTTGTTTGTGTGTTCTTTTCACTTTATTGGCAAGAAGTTAACAGGGGTTACTTATATTATCCATCATTATGCAATGTATTACATAAACGATAGCATTATTGTGCTAACAGGTGTTTGTACATGTGCTGAAAGTTCATTAGAAATTTTGAGAGTTTGTTCATTTCTATTTAGCATCTTTTTTTGTGAATGCTTCACATGTTTTGAAATTGCATTATTACTGAGTATAAAGTGGAACAGTGTGACGATGTTTTCATGCTGTAATGCTAAATGGATAAATTCTACAGTGAAAGACCATAATTATTAGATGAGACATGTACAGTAGTTGCTTTACAGAGAACATTGAACTTTTGTGTACAATGTTTATAATGTATGTCCAAATAAATATGTTTATTTGTATTGCATGTATTTCTTTTTGTACGGTACAGTTTATTGTGTGGCTGCTAATACATCGTTATTTCCTATACAAGAACAGTAAATTCAATCTATCAACAGGATCAGTTGTTCAGTCAACACTAAAACATTTCATGTAGGTTATAGCATTTAGATATGGATATTGTATGTAAACTAACAATTATAAATCTAGATTGAGTTTACTACACATTCATCTCCCGAAAATAATTGTATTTTAAACAAAAAAACGGCAGCATGACAGTATCATCGCCAGAGCCCTGTAATACATGAGCATCCTGCGGTTTGGACCTCCCCTGTATCTGTAGTAAGTACATAATATCGGTACAACAAACTCTTCAGGTTCTGACCAGACTCAGTGCATGCTTTAAAATAAACATAGTTATCTACAGTTCTCAAAACATGTCTAACTTTACAGCTGGGAAGGCGCTAATATGCTACAAAGCTTTTCAGTTCTTCGATCGATGGATAAAGACTCGACAAAATAACTCAAATGCTTCTATATTTGCGATATTTGGCCATCATCCTGAAATCCATAATCATTAACAGATAAGTGAGGAAGAACAAAATCATCTCACTATAATTCTGTAATAATTTGTTCTTATGTTTCTTTCATTTTTAATGCTGCGTTAGTACTAACATAACGATTGTATACACTTAACCTTAAGTTCCGCCCACATCGCCCGCAAAGCATCATGGAACTCAGGAATATTGTGGATTGGCTTGGCAGATCAGTGCCCCCAAAGCGATGCCGCCCTAGGTGCTCGTCTACGTCCTCTAATGGGTTGACCAGCCTTGAGAATTAGACTATTTTATTTATATAAATTCCACACCTGCATTCCAATCTGCATCTTGATGTAATCCTTCCTCATGATCAAATTTAAACCTGGAAATAAAGTTTTAGGATTTTGCCGATGCGATTCACCGAAAATGGCTAAATAGTTGATCGGCTTGTGATGTGCGAATGGTTTGCACGGGCAGCGCAAGTCTCGTCACACTTTAATAGTGTTTATCTTCCCATTCAGCAGCTGATACATCATTTGAGAGACTGGTGTTGGCCCACCTGAAGGACATCACTGGACCCTTTCTAGATCCCCTTCAATTTGCTTATCGAGCAAACAGGTCTGTGGATGATGCAGTCAACATGGGATTGCATCATATCCTGCAACATCTGGACATACCAGGGACATATGCAAGGATCCTTTTTGTGGACTTCAGTTCGGCTTTCAACACCATCATCCCAGCAATACTCCATAATAAATTACACCAACTCTCTGTTCCCACGTCTATCTGTCAGTGGATTACCAGCTTTCTGACAGACAAGCAGCAGCTTGTGAGACAGGGGAAATTCACTTCCAGCACCTTTACAATCAGCACTGGTGCCCCCCAGGGATGTGTGCTCTCCCCACTACTCTTTTCCCTGTATACAAATTACTGCATCGCCAAGGACCCCTCTGTCAAGCTCCTGAAGTTTGCAGATGACACCACTGTCATCGGCCTCATCCGAGATGACGATGAGTCTGCATACAGAACGGAGGTTAAACAGCTGGCTGTCTGGTGCAGTCAAAAACAACCTTAAGCTGAACATGCTCAAAACGGTGGAGATGGTTGTGGATTGTGGAACACCCCAACACTGACCCCCCTCACTATTCTAAACAGCACTGTGGCAGCAGTGGAGTCATTCAGGTTCCTGGGCACTACCATCTCACAGGACCTGAAGTGGGAGACCCACATTGACTCCATTGTGAAAAAGTCCCAGCGGAGGTTGTACTTCCTTCACCAGTTGAGGAAGTTCAACCTGCCACAGGCGCTGCTGATACAGTTCTGCTCAGCAGTCATTGAGTCTGTCCTCTGCACTTCAATAACTGTCTGGTTTTGTTCAGCTACGAAATCAGACATCAGAAGACCACAAAAGACAGTTTGGACTGCTGAGAGGATTATTGGTTGCCCCCTGCCCCCCCTTCAAGAACTGTACACTTCCAGAGTAAGGAAAAAGGCTGGAAAAATCACTCTGGACCACACTCACCCTGCCCATTACCTTTTTGAACTGTTGCCTTCTGGCCGACGCTTCAGAGCTCTGAGCACCAAAACCGTCAGGAACAGGAACAGTTTTTTACCCCAGGCTATCCATCTCATGAACAATTAAATTGCCCCATTGAGCAATAACTATGTGCAATACACAGTTTAGTCTTTTTTATATTTATCCAACACATCCGACCTCTTCTGCCAGTTCATTCCTCTGGGGAAAAAAAAATAAATAAATAAAAAAAATATTTGCACTGTACATAACAGATTTGTATTTACACTGTACATAACAGATTGTATTAGATTTGCACTACCCATGTGTATGTATGTATGTATGTGTCTGTACGTATGTGTTTATTTTTTTATTATTATCTATGTCTTGCTGCTGTTTTTGTGTTGTATTTGTATTGCTGTACACTGGAAGCTCCTGTCACCAAGACAAATTCCTTGCAAATTCCCCCAGGCTATCCATCTCATGAACAGTTAAAACTGCCCCTTTGAGCAATAATTAACGTGCAAGACACAGCTTAGTCTTTTTATATTATCCAACACATCCTACCTCTTCTGCCTTTACATTCCCTTGCACTGTATATAATATTTGTATTTAGATTTGCACTACGTATGTGTATGTGTATGTGTGTATGTATGTATGTATGTATGTATATATATTCATATATATGTATGTGTGTATATGTATGTATGTGTGTGTGTGTATATGTATGTATATGTGTATGTATGTGTATATATATTGTCTCTTGTGTATTCTATATATACTTTTTCTTTTGAATATTTATCTGTTTTTTATTCAATTTTAATTATTTTAAAAGTCTTGTTGCTGTTTTTGTATTGTTGTGTACTGGAAGCTCCTGTCACCAAGACAAATTCCTTGTATGTGTAAGCATACTTGGCAATAAAGCTCATTCTGATTCTGATTCTGAAAACATGCTCCATGATCATGAGGAGGGATTACATCACAATGTAAACTGGAATGCTGGTGCAAAAAACTTCATATATGTAAAATAGTCTGCTCCTCTCTCGCTGTTGCTTGCGTGCTGGTGATTACATGATTACAATGACATAATATAAGAAATATTTAAGATTCCACACAATTTTGTGATCAATAATCAAATAAGCAAATTTGTGACTTTGAGCAATGTTAACTCATTTTGTACAAAAAGACAGGTTTTCTTTCATTATAGCACTTAAGATGCTCTGTGAAAATTCACATGCAAGATTTTTCACATGTGGGTTTTGCACAAATTTTTCACTCAAACTGTTATGCTGATAATATCATTTAAATAAATGATTAAATTAGAAAAACACAAAATAGAAACATTTTTACAAGTGGACTCAAACTTAGGAAAATCACATGCATGTGCATGCACAGCCATTGACCAGGAAAATAAAAAATGGCACTCCATGTCAAAAGGGTTGCCCTGCTGGTAGCTATTTACTTGTTCAGTTAATTCAGTGTTTAGTGAATATTTTCACTATCACCAGTAGGTGACAGTATTATTCTTTTTGAACGATACAGACACAACCATATTGATCTCTCTCACTGTCAAAACAGGTAAACTATAAAGAAATGTAAAACTCTATAACTTAAATTAGACTACACATATTTGTTCTGGAATATCAAATGACCTTCAACAATCTTATGGTCGATTTTCATACAGTAATACCATTTTAGGGTACAGTTCACAGTCACATTTGAATAATTACATGTAAATTTAAATATCTCTCTCTTATGAGTTTCCAGATATACAGTTTAGGAAAAATCTATATTTCCACTTGGATATAATAAAATGCAATTACAAATCATATTACTAATGGGTGTTTATCAACCCATTCTTAGTTAGTCTGGATAAAATAATTTTTTAATGTCTATCACAACGATTAAGGAAAAACATTCCTGCTGCTTTAGAAACAAAACGTTCGTTAGCTCTCAGTGTGTTATGACTTGTCTCAACATGCAAAACACCCTCGCTTAACTACCTGAAGGCTATTGCCGTAAAATGTTAGTAAACACATGTACATGTCATGTTAAAAGTCTTTCAAAGGGGAAACTGTATCACTGTGAGAAAATTTTCCTGCCATGTGTTATGTTTCTTTTCCATTCATGTTGTAAGAATAGAAATTCTGACAGCCAAACCGTTTTCTCAGGGGACAAAAGGAAAATGTCTGGTATAACACAAATTACTATTATTATTATTAGTTTTAAATTTGTGTTTTATTATTTTTTTATTTGTCATGTTCATTCATTGTTTATCGTCTTTGTGTCATACATATACATATACATATACATATACATACATACATATATATATATATAGTTTTGACCATGCCTGGGTGGGGATTTCCTGCCTCAGGGTTTTTGAAAGGAAATCTCCCCGGTGTCAGACCTTCAGTGGCAACACAAGAATTGTATCAGTCTGTACTTTGTCCTGGTAAAAAGAAGGATGTTCCTCAGACAGCCCTGAGATTTGATATTACACCATTCTGAGGGTACAAACAGCACTATTAATGTTACAAAACAACCACTAACAACACCAAATTATTTATTTATACATTAATTGTTACCAAATTAATATTGTTTTTGAAAACCCATTGTCTCATCATTCCTTGCGTGCTTCTCATTACTAAAATGTGGGTGTAATGTGAAGCGTAATGAGTAGTTAGAGTATTTTTCCAGCTCTTAAGAACTTTGATCAAGCCTAGACAAATCTGCGGTGAAATGCGGTGCATGGAAAAAGTATTTTAATGTGAAACAATTGCATCTCTCAATATGAAATAAGTTCAGGACATCAGACATACATTCTCAGATGTGGGAGGAATCCATGCTGTCCGAGGATGTTGACAGGAAGTTGTACTGATGCTTCCCATCAGCTACTTCCAATGAACGCATTGGAATCCATTGACATCCAACCATATATAAAAAATTAATAAAAAATAAAACAATACATTTCTACGAACAGGTTTCATGTTCACCAAAAAGGTGGAAGTACCAATAACAAATGTACCATTGTTGCCATACCCATTCAAGTTTGGTTTAAAAAGGAATGAAACACTACAACAATCACACATTATCTGGGTCAATCCTACTAAGTAGTACATTTTCATGCTCCTAATGTCATAATATATCAAATAAAATATTAAAGCTGAAGTTTGTTATTTCTGCACCATTAGCACCACCAAATAGAATTACAAAAATAAAAATTGATTTTTAACCATCTTTCCTATTGCCAGGGTTGGTGAGTAACAGAATACATGTAACTGGATTATGTATTTAAAATACAAAATATAAGTAACTGTATTCCACTACAGTTACAATTTAAATCATTGGTAATTAGAATACAGTTACATTCAAAAAGTATTTTGATTACTGAAGAGATTACTTTGCATTTTATTGTCATGTTTCATTTAATATTTAGTCCTTTGCATTTTATTGTCATTTGTTTCATTTAATATTTAGTCCTTTCAGATGGAAAACATTTATCCATATAAATGATGCGATCCAAAGTGCATTTGAACAGCGGTGAAACACTTTCTTATGATGTGTTACATTCATACGAGCGGTATGTCAGCTTTATGCTAAGCTAAAATGCTATTTCTAGCCATTTTACATGCACGTTACCAGGCGCGATCATATTTTTTATCAAGAAAATTCACGTTGGATCATAATTTCTTTTTTTCTAGTAAGACCTTTGATATTAGGGCAAAAATCATATTCTTGATAATCATTTTTGTATTGTTTTCCTTTAAAAATATCTAAAAATCCTTAAAACAAGATCAATTTGATTTATCTTGTTTTAGAAACACTGCATAAGATATTTAGGTTTTTCAGAGAATGTATTTTTAACATGTGTATTTTTACTGTACGGGCAGAGTTTTTATAGTCAAAACAAGTGAAAAAATCTACCAGTGCTGAAGAAGTAATCCAAAGTATTTAGAATACGTTACTGACCTTGAGTAATCTAATGAAATACGTTACAAATTACATTTTACAGCATGTATTCGGTAATCTGTAGAGGAATACATTTCAGAAGTAAACCTCCCAACCCTGGCTATTGATCAAACAAACAGATGATAACAACCCCAAACTCACATCATTGGTTGAGTTCATGTTGCTGGAATTCAACTTACAGTAAAAATGGTTAATTTATATAGTCTTTGCATATTTAGCAGGGAGAAAGGATTTTAACATCGAAAAAGTTAAAGATGCAAACACTGTTTGTTAGTTTACTTTTATCACAATATTCCAGTTGTGATATTGTGATATTCCAAGTGAACATTTTCACATTTTTCGAATTTGAGATCATTACTTGTTTTGAACGGATGTTGCCACTTTTGCCTTTCCCCAGGTGCTATGCACTAACCAATTAAAACTGGAAAAAGTATCAAGATCTACTCCGTGTTTCTTCTTTTTCCTTTTTTAAATAAAATTATTTCAAATAAAAAAATAAAATAAAATGAAATATTTGGGAACACTATTTTAATAGGTTTTACATATGTCCCCAATAACACGTTCAACCTAGTAGCTTTTTGTAATATCACTTTAACAATCAAAAGAAAGTTTGTTCATGACATCATCCTCCAGGAAGTGACATAATTTGTGGTGTTACAACAACACCACAAACATCAGTAAGTATTAGCAATGGATTTAATGAATTCTGTGATGTTTTGTGGAATTAGGTGGATTATCAAACACTTTACATTGATGTTCCCTTTGTTATGGGTTTATAAAGGGGTTCATTAATGACTAATAAGTCATTTGCAAATGCATTATAAATCTTTGATATGCAGTTATAACAACATGAATAAAAAGAGCACCTTTCTTGCAATACTTGACAAATAGTGATCATTATGTTATAAATGCTTAATAAATACACCTATTCATACTTATATTAGTTTATAAAAATACAAAATGCCCTAATTCATGATTTATGTTACAATGCAGCAAAAATAGTTTAGTTTAAAAACTATTTAATTGAGATTAAAAGGAAAGATTATATAATTTTGCTACAGTTTGTGTTTATCTTTATAACTGTATTGTCTTTCCTTGACAATTTACCTAGTCTTAGCTACCTAAAATCCTCTACAAACACTTTTCAGCTCGTCATCCTCATTCACAGCAAATATTATATACATAAAGCCTGATGACCATTAAACCATAATGAATTTCGTGTACACAGGCTACTCATGTTGGCAACTCCTTAATAAATGCTTTATATTTGTCTACTTCACATTAAGATACATTTTCATAGGTTACTAATGTTAAATAAGTGTTATTAAGCATTTAGAACATGTGAGGTAAAATGACACTATTTAGCAGGTATTGCATGAAAGTCGTTCTTTTCATGTATGTTATCATAACCACATATCATTTATTTATAATGCACTACAAATTATTATTAGTCATTAATAAACCCCTTATAAACCCTTAACAAAAGGATCATTAATGTAAAGTGGTACCAGTTTTTCTCACTTAGAGAGAATGTTACTGCATAACAGGAACGACCCATCAGCACAACTCTCCCAAGAGCTTCCTATAAACTACAACTGAAGCATGACATGCAGCCAATGCAAATGCTACACTGTATTACATAGACAGATATTCATCATTTTTGACTGCAGAGCAACAGAGACACATTTATGGTGCTGATGCAAACAGAATTATCCATTTCACCCAACCAGTTCAACAGCTTCCGTAGCCCCGCAGGACTGGTTTGGGATGAGGACATCCTTGCATATGCAGGTAAAATGGCGCTGTCTCTTTAAAGTCCCCTGGAACGTGTGTGTCCCCTCAACCACCCTCTAAAAGCAGCCTGAGCCCATACACACATGTGCAGTAGCTGCAGTCGCAAATGCTGTCCAGGGCCTCTGCCTACCACATTCCAGCCCCTACCCCACACTCCCGCATGCTTGGGCTTACCTGCCAAACAGGTATGCAACGGTAGTCGGGCAGGTCCAAACAGGCATCCTTTTCCCATCTCTGAAATCCTTGGAATGCAGCATACCTCTCCCTCTTCCCATAGCTGGCCCTGCATGTGTTGCTATTGGAATGCGATGGAAAGGATAAAATAGTGACACCAGCACACTTGCTCGTACCTGTCTGCCATTTGTCAGGTTAAAACTTCAGCTGTCAAAACAGCAGCTCAGACTAGGAGATTATAGAGAAATCTGGTTGTGCCATATTCACTATTTAGTGGTGTTTGCTAAGGCAAGCATCACTATTGCTCAGACTTAGGGTCAGGCATCTAAACAAACCCATAAGTATTATACTTCAGCATGTAATTCATCCTACAATGACTGTGCTACAGACATAATACTAAGCAATCAGAATTAAAGTAGATGATAAAATGGAACACATTGACACTGAAGAAGAGATTCAAGCTACAGTATATCTAGGGACCAGAAGATAAGGGTGATTCTCACAAAACCTGGCAAGAAAATGTAGTCATACAAAACCCCAAATCAATAATAATAATAATAATAATAATAATAATAATAATAAACAAATTTGAAATGATCTTTTGCATTAAGAATTTAGGACCATTAAGATTTTTTTCTTTGTGACATTCAGGACACTTGAGCACATTTTACCCCCCAATTCTCATTTTAGTAACGTGTCTGGATGTTTTACTTTTACTTTCCCCATTGTTTTCAATGATGATTCTCATGACCATAACACAGTGATTTTTTTTATTGTACTACAGTAAAAAAAAAAAAAAAAAAAAAAAAAATGTTGTTGAACAATGATTTTTTTAATTAAAATTCTCTCATCATTTACTCACCATCTTGCCATCCCAGATGTGTATGACTTTCTGTCTTCAGCAGAACACAAACAAAGATTTTTAGGAGAATATTTCAGGTCCATTCAATACTGAAGTAACTTTGAAGTTCCAAAAAGGACATAAAGGCAGCATAAAAGTTATCCATAGACTCAAATGGTTTAATAAATATCTTCAGAACTGATATGATAGGTGTGGGAGAGAAACAGATCACTCTGAAAAAAATGAGGAGTTGGATTTACTTAAAATACATATGTAGTATTTTTGCATCACACTTTTTAAATAAATTCAACTTATGGTCATTTTATGTCAACATAACTAGAAAACCTTTGTTAGTTAAACTCAAAAGTATGAGTTAATTCGACTTTATTTACTTAAAAAGTATGTTACACAAATTACATGGATTGAACCGGGTCCAAATTGTGAACACTTATCACCCTAACAGTGACTTCATACAAAACAACTATTTACAGTAAAATAACATCAATAATACTAAAGAGCTAAAACCTATATGCATTCTTAATGATAACTAATTAAATGCCCATATACATTTCTTTTGACACAATGGCACAATGGCTTATGGGTATTTTCCCACAATCTTGTACTTGATCGTTTGAGTTAGCAGTACTTAAAATCTTTATTTTATAGGTTTTTAAGCCAAAGAAGTTCAAGGAACATAGATATTTGAGTTGACTTTATGTATCACTTTTAAGTATCACTTAAGTATCACCTTATCAATTATATTTTGTATTGTACACAGTAATGCAAATTAAGCAAACCTAAACATTTGATTAATATGTAAATATCTGAGTAGATGCTATTCATTTTCTTACATAATGTTTGTTGACCCAACAAATAAGTTTTTTTCAGTGCAATATTTAAGTTCTTTTTTTACTATAAATGATCCTCCCTGCTCAGTCAATCTCCATTTTAACTTTCACTTTCACATTCTTCTGCTTTTGTTTTTGGTTATTCACATTCTTCGTGTATGTCACCACCTACTGGGCATGAAGGAGAATTTATAGTAAAAATAGAGTCAATAGATTCCTTTTATGATGCCTTTATGTGCTTTTTGGAGCTTCAAAATGTTGGTACCCATTCACTTGCATTATGAGGACCAAAAGAGCTGAGATATTCTTCTAAAAATCTTTGTTTGTGTTCTGCAGAAGAAAGTCAAACACACCGGGGGTGGCATGAGAGTGAGTAAATGATGAGAGAATTTTCATTTTTGGGTCCTTTAATGGCCCTAAGATAGGCTTCACAGTGTATATGCAAAATATAATTTCTTATTTGTTTCTTCTGAATGTGAAGTAATAAAAGGGAAAGAACATCTAAGCAACCATATAGCAAAGCCCTGGCAGCCACTTTCAACACCCTAGCATCATGGTGCTGAGTTTTACACGGACAAGCACCTGCACCACTCACATTTTCTTCAGAAAAAGGTAATCTATTTATACCATATAGCTACTGAAAAACATACCAATTGTTAAAAAGTTTGGCTATATTCTCAGTCAATTTTTGTATGTAGATTCAGACTAACATAAGTTTTAAAGGTAGGCCTCCATTTTTGTTCTGGGTTACAAAAGTCTGTGTAACTAGTCCTAGTTTTAAGAAAGTCCTGACTATAGGTGTAAAATATATTAAGGGGTTTTGCTTATGTGTACATATGGTATGTAATCCACGCTGTAGCTTTTTCATGCTCTCTGTACTCTGTCCTGTCTTTTACTGTGGGCAATCCAGGACATGGCGAGGCAAGCTTGCATGCAATGTTGCGGTTTTACTGCATTAAGCATAATCCCTCAGGCAAAGTTTGGAGAATACCGTTTTGAGACCCCACCTGTATTTATTTAGCAAACTCATTTGCACACAGCAGTGAAAAGACCAGGTGCACCCTATGTGAGATTAGAGGAGAGGGACTGTAATCATAAAGACATGATAAGCACTCTTATCAAGATCCAAAACAAGCATCGATCCTGGGATTGCAATGCTTGATCTGACATTTTGTGCTGTTGTTGTTGACAGCAATTTAGGAGCTGCTCTTGCTACTGTAAGGCAAGCATCACTATTGTGTGATTCTCATGACATCTGTCAAAAAAAATATCCTTGTCATATTAAACCCCAAATCAAAGCAAAAAATAAATAAAAATGCATTTATATTTTGCATAAGGAAAAGTAAGCCTAACTTGTCCTGCTCCTTTTGTGCCACGGACATGAATGATACCTCAAATCGTGCAGCTTGTTGAGATGAGGTCTGCTACTACTTTTTTAACTGATTGGACTTACAATTTTTGCCTGGCAGATGATAAAACATACGGAGAAAAAAAAAACTTGCAGTATATTAAAGAAGGAACATGAAACATATCTAGCAGCCAGAATGTCATATAGACTTGGGGGTGGGCTCTTTTGCTCTTTTGGGCCAGAAAGCAACCATCTAACAACCACCCAGAACACCTTAGCAACCACAAAGCAACCACATAGCAACCCCCTGGCAACCACTCACAACACCCAAGCATCGTGGCAGCGACTTATGCATGGGCAAGAACCACTCACATTTTCTTCAGAAAATGTAGTTTAAATCTAGTTTAATTGCTGTGAATGTGCCTCCCTTTTTTGCGTCTTTCACACAGTGCAATCTATTAACGGTATAAGAACATATAATCATCATGTCACTTTAAAAGAGTCTTGCTCTGGCATTTAAATGATAAAGAGGTCAGATCTTTGCTTCATTGTCCCGTTGTACTGTTAGGATTCTCAGTAGTCCTTTGTGAGTATCCAGATTCCAGAGAGCATGAGGTCAGGGCAGGGGTCTTAAGAACAGGGCAGACCGTGGAGATGTTATCTCCCTCATTCTGGCCCCATTGCTCCAGTACCCTTGACTATCTGACCCATTGTCTCGGGTCCAGGCTTTTTATTGCTTCTCTTGAATGGCTAGGCTATGCTCAAAAACAAAAGCCTGTGTTTGCTTGCCCAAGGTGTAGGTCTTCAAACTCCCTCCACTTTGTTTACACTCCAATGACAATGACACAGCCACCACAAATTAGTTTGTTTATAAGGGGTAACGGCTAACATTTAATTATCTCACAATAGGTTCATTAAGGTGACAATAACATTGGGTAAATATGTTATTAAGCTCTCTTTAGAGTCTTCATTTTCATGGATAAACTGTCCGCAATTGGGCCAAAAATTATGAGTAGACCAATAATTGGACAAAAATATCAGTCCATAGAAAAAGAGGTTGAGCAGTATGAATTAGGCTATCCAGTCACTGAAATTTTATTGTAATGCAGTGATGCATTAATATGAGCAACAATACTCATGTATACATTTTCATGTCATGTTCTTTATTGCTATGAACACAGAGAAACATGCTCACTGTGTCATGAATTTCCTACTTTGTGCTTCCCCAGATGCTTAGCAGGAAATGTACAGACAGAAAGACAGAAACGTACAATAAAGAAATAGACAATATATTCAGTAAATCGAAAATATGACCATCCATCTTTGCAAAGAAATACACCTAATAAACAGTGACACCACGACAACATGTTTGGTATCAATGTTGCAAATGTTCTGTGTAATACTATTGTACCATTGAATTTGCATGTTGTTGTATGAGAGTAGTTTCTTTTTTACCCAGATTTTTTTATTGGGTGATGTCACTGTGTAGCCTACATGTTCACACCTGACACTTGGAACGCAACGAGAGTTTCCAGGGCCTGAAAGTGTGGGAAATGTCACTCGATGAATTTTTCTCACACAAAATTGCACTTAACTCTTTAAGAAAATAATATTGACTGATTACTATTTGACTTCTGGGCATGTCAGGTCTTGGCGTTTTGAATTCTCAAGAAACAAAATAGGATATGTGTTTTTATTGTAACATTTTTCAAACAGTTATGACGCCTATGTATTGTGTGAACCACTCAAGCATTAATGGGATAGTTCATCCAAAAATTGAAATTCTCTCATCATTTTCTCATCCTCCTGCCATCCCAGATGTGTATGACTTTCTTTCTTCTGCAGAACACAAATAAAGATTTTTAGGAGAATATTTCAGCTCTGTAGGTCCATACAATGCAATGAATAGATGCCAAAACTTTGAAGCTCAAAAAAGCACATAAAGGCAGCATAAAAGTAATCCATAAGACTCCAGTGGTTCAAACCATGCCTTCAGAAGTGATGTGATAGGTGTGGATCAGTATTTAAGTCCTTTTTTACTATAAATATACTTTCAAACAGTCCTCCTAAATGCGCGTTCATTAGTGGTCTTTTTCTTTTGTTTTTTGGCGATTGGCATTATTCGTGCATACTGACACCTACTGGGATGTTGTGCAAATATGATTTATTTATTCTTTTCCTTTCCTTTATCCCTCCTTTATTTTTTAAAAAAGGACATAAATATTGATCTGTTTCTCACCTACACCAATCATATAACTTCTGAAGATATGGATTAAACCACTGGAGTTGTATGGGTTACTTTTATGCTGCTTTTATGGGATTTTTGGAGCTTCAAAGTTCTGGCCACCATTATCTTGTATTGTGTGGACCTAGGAGGAGGAGGTGCAAAAACAAACACACTCATTTCACACAAAGACAACCCCGTCTAGCGATTCTAATTCGTGAACGAATCGTTCTTTTGAATCGGTTCATTCAAATGATTCCGAAAAATCGTTTGTAACTATCTCCACTTTAAACTTTGTTTGGGAGCAGCATAAAATGAACATAATGTGACATAATAGAACCAAAAAAAGCATTATGCACACCCTATTTACTTAATCGAAAACCTAGGCACATAAGTAGCCTATTCTGAATGATTCGGACTTCTCATCGCTCCATCGTGCCCTTCATTTACGGGTGAGGCGGGTCTTTTAACCAGTGTTGTGACGCAGCAGCCAATCGGCGAGCTCGTTTTACGCACCTCAACCAATCAGAGCGCTTGCCCGCCCCTACTTGAACCCAAATACTTTACACAGAAAAAAAGCCTTCAAAGTATAACTAACCTGTAGGTCGTCAATACGCAAACAATAAGAATATAGAACATTTAAAGAATATTTTTTTCATATTATAAACTTTTAAAAAATACTTCTGAAACTCAAAATTTCACGTTGAAATCTCAGGGAAGGACTGGGCTGCTCAGGTGTGTCCTACCTGCTCCTTCAGACCTTGTGAAATAATCCGGGAGAGAAAAGTAGACTTACCTGTAGCCCAGGTTCTGGCATCTCTCTCACTCGCTCTCTGTCTTCTGTTACCTGCACCGACTTGAAAGTCCAGTTTCACAAGGAAGAACCGCGGAAGAAGAGAAATATGTCACAGGAGACAGACAGGTAAGAGTCATGACTGCGACACAATCTTCCCTGAACGTCACCGCGTCCCCTTCTGCAGTTTGACTGGAATCAAATACAGACTCTTCTCGTCAAAACTGTATTTTATCGTCGTATTATTTGCGATCATGTAACGTAGAATATTATCACAAGTTGATTTAGTTTGGTTTATTGTTGTTTTTATTGATAAAACGCACCTTAGAGGGAAAGTATTTTTGCGGACAAAACGCCATTTTTCATGGAGGAAATCCCGTCAATTTCAGCCTGAAATTCCTTGTTTTCATTTACGCTTAATAATTATATTTCTTCATACGTGTGAAGATCGTACTAAAAATAATGTTTTCTCTTCTCAACAAAGGATTTCCTATTTGGTCTTTTATTATGTCGTCAAGAATATCTTTTGTAAATGTTAAGTGAACTTTTAAAAGCCCAATATGAAAGATTCTGCATGATTTTGCGAAGTTTGAAAGGATGTTCAGACTTTTTTAGTTGGGGAGATCAGTTGCTTTGTTTGATTTAATCTAGACTGTGATGTTTCTTACAAAAATAAATAAATCAATAAAAAATAACAGTATTTCTGTTTGTGTGACTACAGTAAAGTAAAAAAGAAAAAAATAAGTCAAATAAATGAATTGAATTGCTGTTTCTTTAAGATTGTGGGTTGTGTTAACGGATCTTGTCATCTCTCAGAGCGGGAAAATTAATATCTTGGTGTGTCAAAGACTTAAGGTTAATATAGTTCACTGTTTACTATTCTAATCAAATGACATAAAAACATGTTCCCGCGAAATACCTACTCCAGTGAAAATGCTCTGTGTACACTTGTGCATTGTGTGCTCTGATGAATGACTATTGTGTTGTTTGACACTGCTTTTATTGAAGGAGTGTGTTTTCTAATCTTAGACATTTACATGAAAATATAATATTAAATGATGTTTTGTTTGGAACAGTTTACGCCTCTATTTTACAACAGCTCCAACCTTGTTATCTTTGAAATCTCAGTTAAAAATTCTTCTTTTCTCGCAGGCTTTTAGTTAAAGCATGAATTTGAGATTTATCTGTCCCTTTGTCAGTTTTGTTTATTGATACATTTATACTTATGTTTACAATATTTTTTTTAATGTCTTTTACTTTTTTAATTATTATTATTGTACTGCACAAAACAACAGTCTGTTGTTTTTAATTGTGCTTTAGAAATAAATGGCCTTGCCTTGTCTTAAATACTTTAAAGAACTTTATGGACTTCACATTAAGGATAACTAAACTAAGAGTAACCTTAAGAATAATTTAATTTAGTTTTTAACCTATGTTAACTAAAGTGTATCAAACCCAGATTTGATAAAAAATAAAATATGTTAAAACGGGTGGTTAGATTTTTGTCTTACACAATAAACCTACAGTGAGGAAACCAGTTGAGAACTGTCCTTTACTGGAACCAAAGACTTATCTAAAGATTATTGACAGTTTAAAAAAAAAAAAAGATGAGTCTCTTTTGATTTTATAAATGTATCATGGTGTTAGATCGCACAAAAACACAATTGGAAACGTATAGAACAAGAGTAGCCTACAGTGCAGTAATGGTGTTTGTATTATTGTATAATTACAACGCATTGATACACAGTGGCCCCAAATATATATATATATATATATATATATATATATATATATATATATATATATATATATATATATATTTATAATATATATATAATAGAGGTCAACTGATAGTGGATTTTGACAATATGATAACTAAGGTGGTGGAAAAGGCAGATGACTGATTAATTGGCTGCTAGTTTTAAAAATTGATTTATAGAATGTAAAAAAAAGCCTTTTCTTACTATGAAAGGCACAGAAATTGAAGCTACAAGAGTCCAAAATGAATAAAATCCAAGCAGTTGATTGTGCAACCAAAATCCCAATATAACCAGAAAAAAATGAAGATTTGGTGCATAACTTGGGACTTTTAACTAAACAAGACCACGGAAGACCATGGAATACATGTACTTATTTTGAAATGACAGAGACTTGGCTCCGTTACAGTCCTCTATATTTAAGTATTTACCAAATTAAGCTTTTTATAGATTAAAACTACTGGCAACTATCAGCATAGATTAAACTGTAAAACCGATCGGTCTACCTCTAATATATCTATATCTATATATATATATATATATATATATATATATATATATATATATATATATATATATATATATATATATATATATATATATATATATAATTGCATTAAATATCAGAATATTAGAGCAAGTGATTTACTTAACTGTTGTCAAGGGGATTCTTCTTCTTTATCTTCTTCTTCTTCTTCTTCTTCTTCTTATTATTATTTGGAAGTATGAAGTCAGTCCCTCTCAAGTTCATATAGGTATCCTAGCAGAGTAACCACAGGTGCAACTCATCGCACTGCATTAAATGTTAAATGTTCCATTAACTTTTGACTACCACAAATACGAAATATTTTTTGTTTTCATTTTGATGAGTTTTATGATTTAAAACCACTTTATTTTAATAAAATATCTTGCTTGAAAAAGTGTTTTTGTGCTATCTTTCTTTACAATAAATGCTCCTTGGTTTGATACTTGGTTATCGAAACCAATGAAATGCATACATATGTGTTGCTTACGTGTCCAAACACATTTTGTGGCTACTATATGTTGAATAAACCTAGGCTATAATTGGTATTGGTTTAAAGAGTCTCACCCTATCACAACACTACTGAGCCAACAGTACTACTTCCTCATGTTGTGTGTCAGTACATTTTAGCTGTAGTCATTTGTCAGGTAGCTAAATACAAAGGACTTTTTTTAAACATCATTATTTGGTTGATGAGATGATGGCATTGATACACCGTACATCAGACGCTCACAAAAGGTGCAGTGTGCAGGTTGTTTTCATCAGTATGCAAAATAGAGCTTTTACATGAAGCTTTATCAGTTGGATCATTAATGTCTGTGTGTATGTTTCTGTCTGCCGGTGTGCTGATATGCTTGTGTGTGTTGCAGTAAGAGGCTGGTGGTAGTGGTGCCCAATGAGCAGTCCTTCCACCCACGTCGGGCCTACACCAGCGAGGATGAGGCCTGGAGGTCTTACCTGGAAAACCCTCTTACTGCGGCCACAAAGGCCATGATGAGCATCAATGGAGATGAAGACAGTGCTGCAGCTTTAGGGCTCCTCTATGAGTACTACAAGGTCAGCCACATCAGCTGATTGTCTTACTGTCCTCACTAACAATAATTACACTATTGTCATTTAAATGTTACAGGATCAGGGAAACGTTACAGATGTTACTGTCATCATTTACTCTCATCTCGTTCAAAACCCATTCGATTTTTCTCTTTTCTGTGGAACACCAAAGGAGATATTTAGCAAAAGTAACTGTAGCTGTCATATTCCAAAAAGCACCATTAAAGTTTCATAAATTAGTCCACTCGTCACTATATTCCAAGTTTTCTAAAGTCATATTATAGCTTTGTGTGAGAAACAGACCACAAGTTGCTATGGAATCAATAACAATATTTAAAATTTGAACATCTCTGTGATATAATTTTTATTTTGTTTTGTTTTATCCCCTTTTCTCACCAATTTGGAATATCCAATTCCCAATGCGCTCTAAGTTCTTGTGGTGGCGTAGTGACTCACCTCAATCCGGTTGGTGGAGGACGAATCTCAGTTGCCTCTGCGTCTGAGATCGTCAATCCATGCATCTTATCTCGTGGCTTGTTGAGCGCGTTACCGCGGAGACGTAGCGCGTGTAGAGGCTTCACGCTATTCTCCGTGGCATCCACGCACAAATCTCCACGTGCCCCAACGAGAGCGAGAACCACATAGCGACCACGAGGAGGTTACCCCATGTGACTCTACCCTCCCTAGCAACCGGGCCAATTTGGTTGCTTAGGAGATCTGGCTGGAGTCACTCAGCACGTCCTGGATTCGAATTCGTGACTCCAGGGGTGGTAGTCAATGTCAATACTCGCTGAGCTACCCAGGCCCCGGAATTACCACTCTTATTAATTGACCAAGATTTTAGTTTTCATACGGTTTAATTTAGTTTCTTCATAGTGTTAAGCCTATACTGAAGCCACTATGGTAAAAAATGCCAATGATAAAGTCGACACACCAAAATACCATGACACATACCACGATTACTGTTGTTCACTGGTGTTTTATCCTCTGCAGGTACCCAAAGACAAGAGAGTATTACCCATCAGCAAAGTTGCTGAAATTTCAGAGGAACAGGAAAAGAGGTCAGTAAATGAATCTATTGTGAATATGCAGTTGAATAAATATGGCTGATAATGTACATGAGCCATATTTTGTACCAAATATATTTCCATTATGCATACCTTGTGTTTATGTGTCCCTCTCAGAATCACGGTGGTGGGAAACAGTAGTCAGATGGAGCCAGAAACGTTTGATAACCACGTGCAGGTCCTGAAATCAGTGCCAGTTAATCTGTCGGTCAACAATGATCACCAGGAAAATAAGCGGGAGCAGTACAGCGTGGGGTCAGGGGAGAGTGGGGCCGTTGCAGTGGTAAAAGCTGAGGTGTACACCCCTGTTTTCTTGGGTTCAGGGGTTCACTACAGGACCGAGGGCGAGGAGCAAACACGGGTCATTTATGAACAGACCCACTCGTTCGACACCCCGACAGTATGTCATAGTGAATATGGGAAGGACGACCATCGCAGTAGTCCAGATAGCACATATGAAGAAGACTGCAATGAGGTGACAGAATTTGAAGAGTAATGAATGTTATGTTAAAGGAATAGTTTACCCACAAATTAAATTTCTGCTATTATTTACCATGTTATTGCAAATCCGTATGCTGTTATATTAGCTGTCGAACATATAATCATTTTTTTGAATGTTCTTTTACAGAGTGACCACATCTGTCAAGCTCCAAAAAGACAAAAAAAAAAAAAAAAAATTAGTCCATGCAATTTATATGCTAAATTTGTATTATTCTGAAGATACATGATAGCTTTGTTTAAGGAACAGACTGAAGTTTAAGTTGTTATTCACTGAAAATTTCAAATGAGTCAAAAAATGACACATTTAGATTTGATATGCCAGGCTTAACATTATTGAAACCAAACACCATATATTTCAGTCACAGTATTCAAAAGAATTGGAATATATAGCACAAGTTAACTAAAACTATTTTAATGGTGTTTTTGACCTTTTTGGAGCTTGACAGCCATTGTCACAATGGACTATCGTTGTTTGAAAAAATAGTAAAAGTGAAATAATATTCTTCAGTAATTCTCCTGTTATGCACTTATAGTATACACTATACTGTACACTCAGCCATGTAGTGTATGAATTTTCAAAGTGTAGTATTGTCCCAAAATGGAACACTAACATTTTTTTTTTTTTATTACACAGAAGCATTAAGCGTTTAACAGCTGACGGGAGTGACGTGTCAAATGCACACGATGTGTTACTGTTAGCTTTAATACATTAGTCATCCTTAGTTCAACATGTGTATCTCAAACAATGTACATATTCACACAGTGTAGGGTGATTGTAAAGCATTACACTTACATTTGTAAAGTTTCACTAGTTGCTACATTCTCCATTATTTACAATTTTGTCAGACCAGCAGCTCAGCCAGGTAACTCCACCCCTTCCGCTACATACAACTATTCGTAAGCGCTGAGCAGGGGCACTGTTAGGATTTTTGGGATCCCTGACAACTTTGCATTTTGGACACCTATTTTATTGCAACCTGTACAACATTTTTGTTTTCATTAAAAGTTATCAGTATTAATAAACATGAACATAAGCATGATTGCACATTCAATAAGAGACACTAAAAAACAAACCTGAGTTTGAAACATTCATTAAAATATCAATGCATTTGATAGAAATAACTATATAATAAATGAATATAAAGAATATAAAGCCTATATATACATATATATATATATATTACAATGTTTGAATTGAATTGGATTTTAAATGTTGATTTAACCCCAGAATGCATTTGTGGGTCAAAAATTCATCTAGTTTGTAAGACAATTTTTTTTTACATGAAGTGGTCTTTTGATCTGCCACAGCAGGTATTCCTCAATTAAGGTGTCTTTTATCATGTGAACTAACTTTTACAATTTTTTGTTGATTATTTTTTGAAATTATAAGAGAATTTCCATGAAACCAGAATGCATATGTCAGTCCTATATAATGTATTTCCTATGGTATTCAATGCATTTAATTTAACACTAGTATTTTTGTAATACATTGATTGATTGTACAGTAATATAGAAATATAGTGTCATACAACAATATAGAGTACATAAAGTGGTTTTACAAGTTTATAACAATCGTATTTATATGTATGTGTTTGTGTGGGTAGAGTTGTTGAGACATTTCATATTTTACCACCAGTCATGGAAATTGCCAATATTTCATATTGCAATCTGATCCAAAAGTCCTACTTAATTTTTTAAGGACACGGACGCCTTTCATGATTGCGCACCGTCACCTTGTCAACAACTGTGTCTCTCGCTGAAAGCGTTTTGATGCGCTCGATAGGAAGCGCATTTTTGAAAATCATGCAGGAAAAGACTTGGAGTTCTGCTGAGTCCCATGTTTGTCCTGGACCCTTAGAATCATCCTAACCTTCCCCCCCATAACGGCGCCCCTGTATCCGGGTACTTCTAGTACACTTCTTTTCAGAATCAGTATCAGAATGAGCTTTATTGCCAATTGTGCTTACACATACAAGGAATTTGTCTTGGTGACAGAAGCTTCCAGTGCAAAGACAATACAACAACAAGACTGAGATAATAGAAAATAGAATAAAAATAAAAGGCGAATAGAAAATACAACAAAAAAATAAAATAAAAAATATATTTAAATGTATGTACAAACACAAATCTGTTATATACAGATAGTGCAAGGGAATGTAATGGCAGATGCATTTTGTTGCATTTTCTGTGTAAACATACTACTCGCACTACTTACACTTTAAAGTGACGTAGAATAGTGCAGAAGTGTGCGGTTTGGGATGCACCTAGTGTCTATAATGTCAGATTTTTCACTTTTGAGGAAAAAACTATTCCTTTAATGTATTACATGTGACAAAACCTCAATCAATTGAATTTAAGTGGCTCTACTAAGGCAAATGAATGGTTGAATTAATGTTTCTTTTGATGCAGAAGTACCGCTCTTCATCTCTTGGAGCTGATGATTTCAAATTTGACCAGTCAGATATGTAAGTTTTCATTCCAAATGCGCTACATGGAATAAGTGTACGGCAGTAGTCTTGAAGCTCTCACATACCTAGAATGTTGTCCCACAGAGACACCTTCCAGTACACACTAGAGGCCACCAGGTCTTTGCGGCAGAAGCAGGGTGAGGGGCCCATGACCTACCTGAACAAGGGCCAGTTCTACGCCATTACACTGAATGAGACAAGTGCCAATAAACGCCTCCGACATCCCATCAGCAAAGTGAGGGTGAGTGGAATGCTTACTCTAAGTCAGATATGGGATGCTCTTCAACTTCCGACCGTTAAGACGTTCCATTGCCTGATGATTATTAAGATGCTGGACAGGGAAACAAAACAGCAACGCTACAGTTACAGGGCTCCAGACTGCAACTAAAATTGTCACAAATGTGACTAAAAATAGATAATTGTAGCAATAATTTAAAATCTAGATTATATTGTAATACATTGTAATGATTGTAAGAATGCATATTTTGCATTCTTTATCTGTTTGTGAGAACACCTGGGAGTGCAGACATTTCAAAATAAGAGTCCCTGCAGTATTTCAGGCTTGTTCATAATTATAAATGTATGTTTTTTTCTGGTTATTATTGGTATTTTGGTAGCACAATAAACTGCATCCGGGCTGCCCCGTCACAGTAAGTAAAGACTTTGTAACATCTAAATTATGCAGTTCTGTAATTTGGCAACTAAAAACAGCCATTTGGCTCCTAAATGTTTCATTTAATTCCGTAGAAATTTTCTTTTAGTCTGGAGTCCTGAGTTAGCCTTGCAGTTAGATTTTGAATGCAGGATAAGAATGCTAGCATTTGTTCTACAGGTGTACAATTATTAACAATATGGAAGGTCATTTATCATTTTTAACACTTCTGTCTCTGCAAATGTTTGCTAAACAGGTTTTATTATCATGTATTGTTGGAACTTTGACATACTGATGCATTTTATTCATTTAAACACAAATATTTATCATTAATTATGTACATTTCCCTGGGTGCCACCCTGTTCACGTGACATCATCACTGCGAAATCAGAGTTGTGGATTTCCAAGTTGGAAGAATGACTTCAAGTGGCGTTCTATTGCACTTTTTCAAGTAGAAATTTGGAAATTCAGACAGTCTGAGTTGAATGGAACGCAGTGTTAGTTAAATAAGGTTAAGATTCTTGGACATTGCTTCTTCATGATGGAGATGTAGTTTTAGGAGGTGGTAGTGTTGTAGTAATTTAATCATGACTGAAGGTTTTATATCATTTTGTACTGTAACAGTTATAGATTTTGCTCAGCTCTTGATAATTTGGAATACACATAAGGCATAAAGTAATCAAGTGGATTGTGATAACCTCTGTTTACGTCTTCTTCCTCGTTTCCTCTATTAGAGTGTCATCATGGTTGTGTTCAGTGAAGATAAGAACCGTGACGAGCAGCTCAAGTACTGGAAGTATTGGCACTCTCGACAGCACACGGCCAAGCAAAGGGTTCTGGACATTGGTGAGGTTTCTTCTCCAATCTTCAGAAAGCTGTTAGTTCCAAGTTTAAGCCCCGCTCTAGGATCAGTCATTGTTGACTTAGCCCAGCTCACAATAGTGGGCCAGAAATGTACTCTATGCAACTACACAAATGCTTGGTCACACATAACAAGCGTGCTGTCTCATTGTACATACTTAATGTGCATTCTGGCATTAATGTGGCAGTAGCACACCTCAGACTTAAGGAGACAACAAAGCACAACAGTCTGGTTGCGAAATTAAAAATTCCAATAGGCGAATTGATTATTAACGATAACTTCTAAACCTTTAAAGACAGAACTGCTGTGAGCTCCGAGGTTGTTAATTGATTGTAGATGCGTCTGTTGAAGCAATCAGTCCACGTTATTTCAATTTTTATTTTTATTTGTGATTAATAGTGGACTATGTGGTGAAGAACTACACTACCCATGATCCTAAAGGTGAAAATCCAGCAGTCAGATAAAAAGAGCTCAGTAGCAACCACCTACTCCCATGATGCACTGCAAATGATGCAATCGAGTCTGTCTCCTTACACTCTCAAACTACTTAAGTACTGTATATATCTCAATATTTTGCAATATACTGTATATTGATTCCATAATTATAATCAACAACTTGAAATTAACAGTTTTCTATTTTCCCATAGTTTTTAATTTGATTATGTCATCCACAATTATTCATGGGACTGTAGTTTATTCCCTCATGAAAGACCTTAAGTAAACAGTCTTGTGCCTTTGCCTTTGTCTTTATGTCTGATTTTCAAATTTGCTTTAAATCAAAGTATGTAATTTCAGTTGTGATTCACCTCAAAGCTGGTTGGTTTGGTTCATGGCTTACAACTCATTTATGAAGGATTTAATGAAATCCCTATGGAAAAAAAATAATGGGAAAAATACTTCTGGAACCAAGACGGCTGAAGAAGTGGACGGGCACTGTTGCACTCTGTAAAGTTACTTTCAAATTCCTGTGCCATTTAACCGGATGTGCTATTATTTATGTACCTACTTATAACCATGTCAACAGATTAACTAGACGAAATTCTCTTCAAACTGTTGCTTTGCCATAACAGTAGTTGACCTGAAAGAGAAAACATTTCAAAGCGCAGTGATTCATAAAATCCTTGCTTGCATATCTAGAAGCATTTGCATTCACATTCTTGCATAGAGTATGTTTCAAATGATCTTAAAATTATTCACTAAATTATTGCTCAATGCTTTTTGGTCTGAAGTTGCCCTATGGACAAAGTACTGTATTTGCTTGACTTCAAAATATCTCATTGTGTATTTACCACTGTTTTGAAGCCTAGCCTCAGGGATCACAGGAGATTGGTTCCTCTTGGTTTCCCTTTGCTCTGCTCATGGGCACTGATTTGGTAAATGGCTGTGCACACAGAACTTTGACTAGAGAGTTTGCCCTTAGCTTTTTAGATAGCCTTTTAAATGAAAATTTTATTGGCATAGGAAACAAGGGTTTTATGAACTATATAACTTTACATTGATGTTCGTAATGAGGGGTAAAATGTGTTTCAAGGACTTGTTCAGTGCATTGCATCAATCCACACTTGAGTCTCCACACAGTTCTTAGAAGAAAAAGTATTGAGCAACAACTGTTGTCAAAACTGGTCACAGTATATCATAAAAATTTTAAAAGAGTGAAGATACATTTTCAGCAGCCCATGGACTCTCATGGACATCATTTCATGGGCGGTTTCTTATTCAGAGCAGCAGAGCATTTTATTACAGGGACAGTCCTCTTGGAGCAACGTGGTTGAGTAAGGGCACAGTGGTCAGTTCAGGAATCACCCCTTTGAGCCTTCAACCTTCAGTTTACTAGCCCAGTTTCTGCAAGTTTAATGAGGCAAAACACACACACTGGATTAAAGTTGTGGGAGTCCATCTGAATTGGGGCAGCTATGAGTTTAAACATTTCACAACTTCTTCACAGTCCAGTCACACCTTCATAGATCATTCATCTTGAGCCTGTTGCATCTTGTCCTGCCCTCATTTCAAGTAATCAGATGCTCTGCTATGTTCTTTGTCAAGATTTGGCCTGGAGACTTTCAAAGCCTGGGAGCACCCCTAGGGAATATCTGAGCCGTGATGGCAACCATCTCTCTTTTAAAAACCTGCCTTGCTAAACAGGTTAAAAATTTAAGAATGTTTCGATGAGACGCTTCAAGGCAAGTGCTTAACTTTGCACTAAGGTGTTTGAAGAATGACAAGGTGTACTGATGAAGTGGGCAGACCTCCTGGCATTTGGCATGCTGAAGCCAAGTAGGGAAGACAGTGACTGAAACCTGACACCTCCACGGTTTGTATTTGAATAGCAGTTGAATTGGGATTGTTCCTTAGGCTGGGGGCCATGTCACTGGAGCTGGTATTTGAATGGGGCTATTTAACGCGGGGAGCTGGCTAACGGACATGAACGGGTGTGCTCGAGTCTTGCTGAACCACGCTAAGGCAATCCATTAGGAAAGGTTTTGCCCTTCCTAATCCACTAGGCTACTTCAAAGTAAGACATGTGGAGGATGTACTTAAGCCGGTGTGACATGGAGATGAACGCCCCTGTAACGGCTGCTAATTATACACCAAAGAACTGCACAACTAAAGGCAGGAAGTCTAATTTGTGGTGTTTGCTAAGGCAAGCATCACTATTACTATTGCTGAGGTTAGGGATTTGAACAAACCCCTAAACCTAACTATTAAAATTTGGTGTGTAACGTTTATGTACAGACATAAATGATACCTCAAATATTATGGCTTCTGGAGGAGAGGTGTGCTGTTAGTTTTCCAAAAGATTGGACTTCAGGTTTACACCTGGTGGGTGAAAACAAGTGTAAAAAAAAAAAAATCCATAGACCTACAGTGAAGGAGGGACCCGAGCCATATCTTGGGACCTGAATATCATAGCGTCTTGGGCCAGTAAGCAACCACCCAAAACAACGAGCATAGAAATGAGTTAAAAACAATCAAGAACACCCATACCAACAGCATAACAACGCCCAGGCAACCACACACAACACCCTAGCATTGTGGAGGCAAGTTTAGCACAGGCTAGCACCACTTACATTTTCTTCAGATAATGTAAAAATCTAGTTTCAGTTGAGTTTTCATCTAAACCAAGCACAAAGATTGTATTTTATGTTTTGGAATTATATGTCTTTCTTAAAGTCATTTAGGAATTGGTTCAACAACCGTCTCTAAAAATTATTGTTTATAGTACTGAAATGCATTCCATATTAAATCCATACGGGATGAAGTTTGTCCCGCTTTTACCCACAAATCTTCAACATTTGAATCAGTTTCGTACACAACAGTCAATGTAAAAAAAAAAAAAAAAAAAAAAGTTAAACAGAAAACGTTTCTGTGAATTGTGAGTGCCCCATCACTTACTCTTGCTATTTTACACAGATGCTATATTAAAATGTTTAAAACATATGCAATTACGTTATTTGTCAGTAAGACAAAATCAAAGAAACTGCATTTCAAATGCATTTTAGCACTTATTTCATTCAAGCAGTGACAATATTTTATACACATACACAGTGTATGAAAAAATGGTACATAACTGCAGGCATTCGTGATTGCATAGCATTTAGTTTTTACTTGGTCTTGTGGTTAGTTTACACCTGCAACCAGTGGTTTAATTAAATCTCAAATGGCTTATGTGGTATAAAGAAACTGAGAGCGTTTCCCTTATTTACCTCTTTTGAAGTTGGCAACACTACTTCAAAGAGAAGTACCACACAAGAATGTAAAAGTAAAGTTAACTGCTGCAGCTAAGCTAGCATAGACAGCCAGACTCCAGCTGTCATATTGGCAATGAGATCACTCATGTACTGTAATGTACTGTAAATCTATAAAGTAAGAGTGTAGATTGAATCACAGACATGTTTAAAGTGTGAATGGCCATAAATGGGTGCTAGCCTAGCAAGTGGCTACTTTAAAAAGTAAGAGTTTGTTTACATAAACAGATAAGCGCTATCTTGCGTGGAAGCATGCTGTTTTATATACACCAGTCTTATTAACCTTAACAATGGATTGCTTGCTTTGGCACGCTTTGTTTTATGTCGGTGGCATCTGCTATTGCCTCTCATCAGGGCTGTTTGTGAATCCAGATTGTACAGTCAAGAAGCAATTTTCTAAAATCAGTCACATATACAGTATATTTTCTGAAATATTGTACATGCCTCCAGCCCTGCAAGACTTTGTCTGTAGGTTCTTCATGCTGGTTTTGGCTGCTTTATTCAGGTTAGTTCTGGTCTGGTGCTGATGGACCTGCATAGCCATGTTGTTCTTCAGGAAAACATTACTAAAGCTTGTCGACCATTATAGTTTTTATTCTTTTGGTGTCCAAAACACATCATATGCTGGTTGTTTTTTTGCGGTTTTGTTTCAGCTAGGATGGGAACTGACCTCTCTTGTTTTTTATTTCCACAGCTGACTACAAAGAGAGCTTCAACACAATTGGGAATATTGAAGAAATCGCCTACAATGCTGTGTCCTTTACTTGGGACGTGAACGAGGAGGGCAAGGTTAGTCATCTTGCACCAAGACTGTGTACACAGCAACTCAGAATTGGCAGAGCAACTTTACAATGGGCATGTTTTTCAATGTGTGTTTTGGATTTATGGACATCCTGCTAGCATTATTGATCTTCGTACATGATGAAATGGCACGTGCAGTTTGTTGGGTTAAAGGAATTGCTACACCAAAAAGGAAAATTCTGAAATCACTTATTCACCTCCATGTCATTCCAAAGCCATTTGACTTGATCTTTCATGCAACACCAATGGAGAAATTTTGGAGAATGTTCTTGTCACTCATTTTTATGTATATACAATGAATAGGACTATAACTGTTAAGCTTCTAAAAGGATGTAAAAAACACCATAAAAGCAGCCCATACAACTCATGCGACATTTTCCTATACTTCTGAATTTATAACTTTGGGTGAAAACAGACAAAAATTTAAAGGAATATTCCAGGATCAATACAAGTTAATTTCAAGCGACAGCATTTGTGGCATAATGTTGATTACAAAAAAAAATAAAAATAAAATCATCCTTCCATTTCTTTTAAAAAAGCAAAAATCGAGGTACAATTGAGGCACTTGGAGCACAATGGAAGTGAATGGGCACAATGTTTTGAGGGTCTAAAGACAGAAATGTAAAGCTTAACATTTTATAAAAGCACTTACATTAATTCTTCTGTTAAAACTTGGTATTATTTGAGCTGTAAAGTTTTGTAAATTATAATCTTTACAGTCATCTTAGGGTTTTAGGGTTTGTTGACATTACATCATTATGGCAATGAAGTTGTAAAATTGGCTATAACTTTACACAGAAAAGGTTGGTGATTTTATCACATTAAAATCATGTTAAAATGCATATTGTTTATGTCTTGTGGCTATACTTTTGAAAAAGTTAGTATTTTAACGTTCTTGTTTGGCCCCTATTCACTTCCATTGTAAGTGCATCACTTTAACCCAGATTTTTGCTTTTTTATTAAAGAAAAGGAAGGGAAAATCTAAATTAATGTTTGTTGAACATTATGTCACAAACGCTGTCGATTGAGCTTAACTTGTACTGAACCTGCAATATTCCACTGGTAATTTTCTCCTTCAGTTGTTCAGTTGTCGTATGGTTTCAGAAGACTTGGAATATAGTGCACAATTCTTTTAGACCAGATTTTTGAAATTTCTATGCTGCTTTTGTGTCCTTCTTTAAGCTTGAAAACAGCAGTCCCCATAAAATTTGATAAGAAAAGAACATCCAGTACAGTCTTCAAAAATATTCATTTTTGCGTTCCACTGAGGAAAGAAAGTTATATGTTTTTGGAACAACATGGTGAGTACATAATGATAGAAGTTTCTGTTTTGGATGAACTATTCTTTTAACTCAATGACTACATCAATGCATCCATTTATTTTGACCAGGGCTTATTCAGACATACCATCGTTGTGTGTAATACACAAAATGTTATTGAGACACTGGGTGGAGTGTTACGATATCTGATATGTGTATTTTACACGCTTTGCTCTCTCTCCCATTGTTGAACACTGCCTGAGAGCTATGATATTTGGGATTCACAATGCCTTCATTTCCTGTAATGTCTATTAATCTTATAGAGATTAATTTATACATTTTCTCCTCTATGGGGTCTCGGGTTTCACCTGTGCAATACTCGGAGTAGGAAATGGACCAGGTCTGTGTACACAGCCGTATACACACACAAACCTGTGTCCAGATCCGCCCAGCTTCACAGGCAGAGTCCTGCCCTGCTATTTTAGCTCTTGTATGGCTCTTCTGTCGCAATAAAGCTCAGTTCAATCACTCACCTCTAGAGTATATTCAACTGAAGCGCTCTACTCAAACATTTGCTTTTCATAGGGACAACTCACACAGGTAAAACCCATTAGTGGGAACTATATGATGTGTCCGCACAATGGAAGGGCTTTTAATTGGATTTGATTGTTTTTCGAGTCAAAGCTCATACATGTAAAAGCATGCAGTGGGCTGTGAAAGGCTCTCAATTTGATCTGATAAGCATCTCATGCTCTGATCTAACATATTTTCTACTTTTACTGCAAGACCAATAGTTCAAAGTGCTTCCCATCATGGTAGGGTGGAACGGATGAAGCCATAAACATGGGCCATTGATCTGTGATGTGGAAATGATTTTGTTGGTGCAGAGTGGAGGGGCTCAGTTGTTTTTACAAGTGGTCCACAGTAGATGTTTCTGGGTCAGACGAGGTTTACATCCCTTAATTAATAATTTTACGTTCCTTAATCATTATAAGAGAATAATTAAAGCATGCAAGACATAGGTACAAGAAAAACCTACAATACAAACCTTTCAGTATTCGTGCCTACATGCACTTGTGATAAATTTTATAGACCCCTTGAAATCAAAAAGGAAGTTTTGTTTCTTTTAATTCATGTGTGTTAGCTGTTTGAGGTCATTTATTTATGCTTGTGTATATTTTAGCAGATATACAGTATACTAGGCTTGGGATAGATGCCTTTTTCACACATTGATAATCAGATAAGGTCTGATTTTTTTAGATACATTATAAATAAAGCTACTCGTTGCACAATATTTTTATTTTTTTTTTCTCCCAATTTGGAATGCCCCAATGTGCTTTTAAGTCCTCGTGGTTGCGTAGTGATTCGCCTCAGTCCGGGTGGCGGAGGACGAATCCCAGTTGCCTCCGCATCTGAGACAGTCAACCCGTGCATCTTTTCATGTGGCTTGTTGAGCGTGTTGCCTTGGAGACATAGCGCTTTTGGAGGCTTAGAGCGCCATCCACCGCGGCAACCACGCCCAACTCACCACGCGCCCCTCCGAGAACGAACCACATTATAGCGATCATGAGGAGGTTACCCCAAGTGACTCTACCCTCCCTAGCAACCAGGACAATTTGGTTGCTTAGGAGATCTGGCTGGAGTCACTCAGCACACCTTGGGATTTGAACTAGCGAACTACGAACTCCAGGGGTGGTAGCCAGCGTCTTTACCACTGAGCTGCCCAGCCCCCCTTTAGTTTTTTCTTTTTATAAATTTTTGAAAGGGCTTACAAACCGGACGCGTCTGACAAAATGGCGCATTCTAAAATTTGAAACAATTATTTTCTATAAAAGGTACGTTCACCGCCACCACCTTTTAAGGCTGCTCAAAATTCTGCAGTGCCACAGAGCGCATCTCGCATAGTTTTCTATTAAATTTGAACCAAATCACTATCAAAGGACATAGATTATTTATTCTAGCCATCACTGGATGATATATGAAGTTCCAAATGTATATTCGGGAGGATCTTGTTAATCTAGGGCTGCCAATCATATTTAAAGGATATATAAGCGCCTGCTTCCCTCGCTCCGACGACGATTCTTCCGGCATCACTCCACCTCCCCATCTCCAATAACGTATATATTGCATAATGCCTATACCAATTATTTCAATTATTTTTCCATTTCTTTATTTAGTCTGATAGTCCAGGGGGGAATCTTGGAGCTTAAGCCAGTCCCGCGCTCAAACCCCTCTGCTTCAAACAGCACGCCAAATATGTTTACCTTAATGCGCTACAGGACTATATGTACCTGCGAACTCGTGAAATTGTGTATATGTATACTTCATAAAGCATACACAATGAATTTTCACTTATGTATGTCTTTTTGTGGTTTGACAGCTTGAATGAAACCTATTCAAGGCTACATACAAAGAAATTACACAATAAACATTGCCATTTATAATTGTTCAGTTTGTGCAGTTTCACTCACTAACCTGCACACTCATTGACGTCAATTTATTAATTCACGAAGAAGTTCAAAAACTGTCATAGCTTTTGTGTATGGTGACTAGATTCTCATCTTTGGACTGCCACATGCACGGCATCGATGCGTCCTTCAGTATTAAGTACAGTAAATGTAAAGTCACCCCTTTGTGGTCTCCCAAATTACATTGAATAGAAGGCCAATTGACAGTGAAAGCACACAAATTAGGCTTCTAATTTAAATGATGGCTAATGTTAAATGTCATTTTTAAAGTATGTCGAAGTGGCTTACATTGGCTTACACTGACACCTAGTGGCCTGGATGCTGCATTATTCAAACAGTAGTTTTCAGGTAACAGTGTCATTGTAGAAATTCACTAATCACAATAAACCAGAATTAATTTAATCCACGAATGAAAGTGTCTAATAACAGGGCAGTTACTGTGATGAAGCAAGTAGTATTCAGCTTGTCATGTGATCCTAAAATGGCAGCAAATTGAGGGCTCCCCCGCTCCATGTAGAATAAAACAGCTTTTATAAGGTTCCTGATATTGCTGAACTCTTCATCTCACACGAGTGGTCATGATTTCATACAAAATTACTATTCATTTCAATAAGATTAAAACTTTTTAAATGAGAAAAAAATTGCTGAGTGAACATTTCATATATCGATGCCTCAAAAACTAATTGAGAAAATAACTTGCCGATCAATAATCGATGTTGAGGAGGCAGAGACAAAAACACTGCTAGGGAATTGAAAAGGAATCAACATAAAGATAAAGTTTAAGATGAAGTCTTCGTTCAGTTACATTTGAAACAGCACTGTTTGTAGAGTTCATGTTTGGTCTGAACATTAGCTGTGGCGTTTTGTAGCAGTCAGTGGTTCAGGTAGACGTGTCGAGGCAGGCACCTGTTTTGCCTGTGTAGGTGGCTGCCAGGGGAAAAACAATGTGCACTTTCAACGGTCAGGACTGTGTAGGTCAAACCTGAACAAGATGTTAGAAAGTATGAACATGAAAGTTGTCACGCAACAGCCACATAAGAATCTGGATTAATTATATGAGATATTAGGGATGCACAATATATTGGTTACCGTATCGTTATTGGACAGTGTTAAGGTTTGTTTTATAATAATAATGTTTTAATACAAATTGAGTCCTAAGTCCTCATACAGAGACACTTTTCTTATTGCTTTCAGGTTTTTTGAAAGTTCAGTACACTCAAAATGCATTTTCATTTCTTGTTTGAACCTCTGCTTTTGGGGAATTTGCATTTATGAATATGGTGTTTTGCTAACAGAAAAATAAGGTTTAGGATAAAAGCATCATTTCTTTTTTCACATTCGTGAAAACCAAAGATGACATTTCTTTAAGTAAATACAAAATTGGGATTTACATAACACTTAATGAAATCAAGAATGTCACACCAAAATTTCACTGTGTAAGTACAATTCCAAAACAGATGCAAAGATGATTCAGGCTTCTCTAAACAAAAAGAACAATTTGTATTAATATAATTTTTAAGTCTTTCGAGAGAGCAATTATCTGGATAAAATATATGAATCAGTATAAATTTTATTTGTGTCACTTGTTAGTTACAAGATATTTGTGAGGTAAAGACCATACTTTCTTCCAAGGAATATCGCTTGCAGTACCATTCCAATAAGGAATCACATAAGGAATATAAACCAGTTCCTCCTGAAACAAAGCTCTGATTTTGTTCTTCTTCTTTTTTTTTATTTAGAAGAAAGGCACTGTTTACCTACAAATGTTTCACACAGATCCACTGAGTGAGAAGAGAGAGTTGCAGGACAAAACCACCTGAAAAGCATAAGCACTCCTTGTGGTACTGCATCAGCCACAATGGCAAATTCTTTTGGAGTTGCAGGAATTCCATGCTTTGATAAAAAAATGTAATGAATCAATTTTGATTGAAAAGTTGAGATACAAAAAGAATAACATTTTTAAACCAGCTATCAGAGAAAAGAGATTTGTGTTTATACAATAGGTCCTTATTGTTCCAAATGCGGTATGTGTGAGGCATAAAATTATGTTTAAAAATGAGGGACCAGGCCAATAACATTTGCTTATGAAAGAGGGACAATTTGACAGGGATTTTCATTATGTTATAAGTGCATATTAATAAAAAACTCAAACCACTTAGTTTGGAGAAAATAACTTAATCAGATTCCACATAGAGGAGGGATTATTAATAAAGCTCTTTATCCTATTTATTTTGAAGTGTTGTTCAAAGTGGTGAAATCAAGAAAGTTTAACGCCCCATTCTCAGAAGAGTTATTATTACAGATTTTTTTTTACAAAATGAGTTTTATTTTTCCATTCAAAGTTAAGGAGCATTTTATACATTTTCTTAGTAATGATGGTGTCATCGTTCAGTGAGAGAGCAGCATATGTTTACCTTGACAGACCCTCTGTTTATCTAGTAAGATTCTACCACTTAAAGAGAGATCTCACTGGAGCCACAAATACAGCCTTTTTGTGTAGTCGCAATTAATGGATTGAAATTTAATGGGTATTTTTTTTAATTCATTTCTCGTTATAACAATTCCTAAATATGAAACCTGATCTTTTATTTGAATATTACAGATTTTAGAAATGTTACACTCTTTGACAGACATTAATTCACATTTTGATTGGTTAAAAAATAAGCCTGACACTTTGGAAAATTGCTGGATATACTCTAGTGCTAAAAGAACTTGGTTATCATCTTGCAAAAAAGAGTGGTATCGTCAGCCAACTGACTGATGAGTATCTGTTTGTCAGCAGTAGAGATACCATGGAGACCACTATTGGAAATATATGAAGCAAATATTTGTGACAAGTAAAAACAAATAAGGGGATATTGGACAACCTTGTCTTATTCCACGTGACAAGTAAAATCTAGGTGAAGTGCCATATTTCAACTTAATTGAACTACTAGAGTTATAATAAATTGTTCTTACCATTTTACAAAAATATTCACCAAAACCACATTTTTGCAATGATTTAAAAATGAAATTGTGTTCAACTGAATCAACAGCCTTATAAAAGTCCTGGAAAAGAATAAAACTGTTATGTTCAAGCAAATCACTATAATCAAGTAAATCTATGTAACGTTCATCAGAGATCAGGGGCAAAGGAGGACGTGGGAGTCGGCGTTGCAGTCCACGTAAGTCCAATTTTATTTCCAGAATTTTAACTCAAATTGCTTTCCAGCTTCAATGATAATAGTCAACACAAACTTAAATCAGTCAATATAACAGCTTTTCAGCGTGGAGCTTCAGGGGGTGTGTGTGTGGCTCGTACTCTCTCTCTGCCTCTCTGGAGTTCCACCGGCCTTTTCAAGCCCGTCTCCGCCATCACTGAAATGAGACACAGGTGTTTAGTATCAATAATCACCAGGTGATGGCTCTTACCGCTTCCTCTCTCCCCACTGACAGACACACGACGATCATCAACGAAGTTCATCAGCAAATAAATTGTAAAGCTCAGCTGTTAACCCATCACATCCTAGGGATTTATTGTGTTTCAGACTCTTGATTGCGCTTTGTACTTCCTCAGGTGTAACACAGCCAACACAAAAACTCCTATCACTATCAAGAAATATTTTTAACATAACTAACTGAATCAAGAAATGAAGTTGTCACCTGCTCTGAACATTTGGAACTATAAATATTTTTATAAAACTTGGCACAAAAATATGCTATTTCCTTTGGGTCTTTTACAATTTTACCATCAATACATACACTGGCATCCAAAAGTTTGGAATAATGTACAGATTTTGCTCTTATGGAAAGAAATTGGTACTTTTATTCACCAAAGTGTCATTCAACTGATCACAATATATAGTCAGGACATTTATAACGTGAAAAATTACTATTACAATTTGAAAAAAAATGTCAGAACTGCTTAAACTACTTCAAAGAGTTCTCATCAAACAATCCTCCACGTGCAGCAATGACAGCTTTGCAGATCCTTGGCATTCTAACTGTTTGTCCAGATACTCAGGTAACATTTCACCCCACGCTTCCTGTAGCACTTGACATAGATGTGGCTGTCTTGTCGGGCACTTCTCACGCACCTTACAGTCTAGCTGATCCCACAAAAGCTCAATGGGGTTAAGATCCATAACACTCTTTTCCAATTATCTGTGGTCCAATGTCTGTGTTTCTTTGCCCACTATAACCTTTTCTTTTTGTTTTTCTGTTTCAAAAGTGGCTTTTTCTTTGCAATTCTTCCCATAAGGCCTGCACCCCTGAGTCTTCTCTTTACTGTTGTACATGAAACTGGTGTTGAGTGGGTAGAATTCAATGAAGCTGTCAGCTGAGGACATGTGAGGTGTCTATTTCTCAAACTAGAGACTCTGATGTACTTATCCTCTTGTTTAGTTGTACATCTGGCCTTCCACATCTCTTTCTGTCCTTGTTAGAGCCAGTTGTCCTTTATCTTTGAAGACTGTAGTGTACACCTTTGTATGAAATCTAGCATTGTATAACCGTCATTCCTCAAAACATTGATTGACTGACGAGTTTCAAGAGAAAGCTGTTTCTTTTTTGCCATTTTTGACCTAATATTGACCTTAAGACATGCCAGTCTATTGCATACTGTAGCAACTCAAAAACAAACACAAAGACAATGTTAAGCTTCATTTAATGAACCAAATAGCTTTCAACTGTGTTTGATATAATGGCAAGTGATTTTCTAGTACCAAATGATCAATTTAGCATGATTACTCAAGGATAAAGTGTTGGAGTGATGGCTGCTGGAAATGGGGCCTGTCTAGATTTGATCAAAAATGACTTTTTTCAAATAGTGATGCTGTTTTTTACATCAGTAATGTCCTGACTATACTTTGTGATCAGTTGAATGCCACTTTGGTGACTTAAAGTACCAATTTCCTTCCAAAACAGCAAAATCTGTACATTATTCCAAACTTTTGGCCACCAGTGTAACTGCTTGTTGAGAGTGTGATGAGAAGAGTACTATTATGCGGCGAGAAAATGATGAGCAATGTCAACTCCGTGCAGCATCTCTGCAGCGATGCTTGGTGAAACCTTGCTGAAGAGTTCGATGGTCATTCGCTTCACATTCAGTCCTGCTTTCTCTGGAATTCCAGCGACATGCAGATTCCATCTTCTCTTGTAAGCATCCAAATTGTTACATCTTTCACAATGATTGGAATTGTCTTTCTCGAGTTTTCCCATTTTCTTTTCAAGTCCTTCAGTTTATTAAAATTCTTTAGCTGCTCACCGTCAAGGGCGTAGATTTGGCTTGAGCGTTTGGGGGGGGGGGGGGGGTGCAGCGTGAAGCATTTACCCATGTTTCTTTGTTCATGGTATAAATAATGGGGGGGGGGGGGGGTTGTGCTTGCTTATTTTGATTATTGAAGGGGTTACCTCCCCCCATCCCCTCTGGAATCTATGCCCCAGCTCACCGTGGTATTCCAAGGAGTCGATTATTTGTTTAATTGAAGCTGAGTTCTCAGTGACTGTTTTTTTCAACCCCTGAATTCGGCGTAGAGTCTCTTTGTGCATGGCCTCCATTCTCTGCATGAATCTCATGAACGGAGCATCACTCACCTGTCGGTACTCGGTTCGATATTTTGGGCAGGATTTGGTTCAGGTGTTTCGGATAAAGGCACCAGTCCAGACTGTCCAGCAACAGCATCCAATTCCACACTTAGTGTTCTCCTCGCATAGCTATGCATAGCAAGATGTGTTTCTTCTTTTTCTTCCATGCTCACGAGTCAGCAGTTTGTAGCATGAACGTATAGTTTAAAATTGGGCGGCTAGCTAGCAAAAACCCAATTAACAAAAAAAGGATAAAAAAAAGAGAAAAGGGCAGTTTTAAAAAGGCTGTTGTACTGACAGTATTAACAGCATATTCTAGTTAGTTCTGAACATTAAAGGTTTAAAATAGCCGGGATTTGGGCAAAGTTTTCAAGAGCTACAGCAAAAACTTCTTCCTACGATGCCATCTTGGCCCCTTCCCCCCGACGTGCATCTCTTCAAAAATGTAACTGTGCGTCACATTGATGCAGACCACAACATCTGTGATTGGTGCACTTTAACCAGAGACAGCCCTCCAGGATGATAACAATGAAATCTGAGGTTGATTGGCATTTTATCCAAGTTTATTTAAATATCTATGCATTATATTACATTGTATTTGGACTCAAGCCCATTAAAGCAATTGTCTCGGGAGCATCTGCTGTTTTTTTTTATTCTGTTTGTGTTTCATGAAGTTACAAGTGAAATGCAACAAAAGATCTGTTTACAGTTTATAAACTCTAAAAGCATTTTTCTCTGGGCCTTTACTTGATATTAATTTGATATGTGAGTGAAATAATGTTTTGTATTTTACTCGGGAACTTTTGTGCACAGGAAATAATCTTGTTTCATAAGTATTGGAAACGCAGCACTTCTAATTTGTCAGCAAATTAAAAAGCACCTGGTAAGAGTTGTTTATATTGCCTATATGCATTGTAAAATCTTTAAAACAAAACTAACTTTGTGTTATTCAGACGAGTAGTTATTAGGTTATACATAACCTCAAAAGTATGCCAAAATATGTATTATTATTATTTAAGTGACTCAAGAGCAAGCGTACAGTAATTTCCTCATTTATTTTCTGCATGCAATGCAGGCAGCATGTATAATAAATAATATACGGTATGTACTTATTTTAACATGTTCACATACTTTGAACTAATTTTTGATGCTACAATAATTTAATAAATAGTTTTGAATCGAAAAATGACGTTGCTTGCCTTGCTTTTTTTTATTTATGAAACATACAGTATTGATAACATTTTGGCTGAGTACTTACAGAACGACGCCGACACACCAACGCGTTGTTAACTATGCAGATCCTACGCTGTAGGTTTGATGTAGAAGTATAAATCAGCCTTTAACAGTAGACCTTTTTCACAGACCGCATTTCCGCCTTATTTATCAGAGTAAATCTCTAATTTTTTTATACTATCATTTTTTTAATATTGAGTGTAAATTTATAACATTATTATTTGTGTTATATTACCCTGGAATTAGTTTTAAAAACTGAATTACCACAGCTGTGACAGTAAATTTGGCATCTTCTCCCATTTTCCTGTTCTGGAAAGCCATTCAAATGTAATAGTGGATTTTTTCTTTTGTTCAAGGAGCAAATAGGTAATTGAAAATAATATTTGCTGTGATCTCCCATTCACTACCAGTCAACGCTGTTGAAGTTTACCCTGCAAACATTTACTTCTGCGATCCAAAACGTGATATGGTGAGCAGCGCATTATATTATGTATGAACATACAAAGATTGCAAAAAGAGTACAGCGCTAGCACGAGATGCTAACACTTTACATTTAAAGGGCTTTCCCTTTCTGTGGTCAGACCACAGATTGTGCTTGATCGTTGTAAACACCAGCTCTGACACACCCGTGAGGACATGCCATGCATTCGCATAGTGGGACAGCAGGCTTATTAATTCATATGAAACAACCTCTATCGCGTTCTTTGCATGAAGATTGTGTATTTCGGCTCATTATACCTGCGTGTCTTCAGATGGAACCATGGAACACAGAACACCATTGAATCAGGGTGGCCGATGTGCAAATTGGATCATATAACCATGTTAGATCGTTTTTAGCACCCAGTCGGAATGCCAGTAAGAGCTTGCCACGCATCCGCTTAACGGGACAGAGGGCAATTTGGTATGTCCATAACATGATATAATGCACCGCTCACCATTGGGAAGTGGTTGTGCATAATGTGTGGGCCTGTTCACCAGCTAAGCATCAAGGTGGAGTAAATGTTTGCTGGAACACTGTAGGGGAGCAGAGAATCTTCTCGCTGAGAGATGAATTGCTGTCGTGAAAGAAAATTCTGAAGAATGGTGTTTACACGCCTACTTTTATAGCGGACAGCTTCGCGCCTACAAGGGAGGGGTTCAAACACCATAGCCAGTATTAGAATATTAGCATTATTGTACAAAGGTTTCAACTAGGTCATTTAGAAGAACACTCCCCATATGCATCAGCAAGGATGCAATGTCAAGTATACTGAGTCGTAAGGGAACCACCATTACGGTCCAGCTACGATAGACATCCAGAAATGCAGCACAATTAATTACATATAAAGGATAGCATTATTGTGCTAACAGGTGTGTGTACATATACTGAAAGTTCATTAGAAATTTTGAGAGTTTGTTCATTTCTATTTAGCATCTTTTTTTGTGAATGCTTCGCATGTTTTGAAATTGCATTATTACTGAGTATAAAGTGGAACAGTGTGACGATGTTTTCATGCTGTAATGCTAAATGGATAAATTCTACAGTGAAAGACCATAATTATTAGATGAGACATGTACAGTAGTAGTCAACACTAAAACATTTCATGTAGTTTATAGCATTTAGATATGGATATTGTATGTAAACTAACAATTATAAATCTAGATTGAGTTTACTACACATTCATCTCCCGAAAATAATTGTATTTTAAACAAAAAAATGGCAGCATGACAGTATCATCGCCAGAGCCCTGTAATACATGAGCATCCTGCGGTTTGGACCTCCCCTGTATCTGTAGTAAGTACATAATATCGGTACAACAAACTCTTCAGGTTCTGACTAGACTCAGTGCATGCTTTAAAATAAATATAGTTATCTACAGTTCTCAAAACATGTCTAACTTTACAGCTGGGAAGGCGCTAATATGCTACAAAGCTTTTCAGGTTAGTCTGCTCAGGTTCTTCGATCGATGGATAAAGACTCGACAAAATAACTAATTGCTTCTATATTTGCGATATTTGGCCATCATCCTGAAATCCATAATCATTAACAGATAAGTGAGGAAGAACAAAATCGCCTTGCTATAATTCTGTGATCATTTGTTCTTAAGTTTCTTTCATTTTTAATGCTGCGTTAGTACTAACATAACGATTGTTTACACTTAACCGGAAGTTCCGCCCACATCGCCCGCAAAGCATCATAGGTGGTGCTAATTGACAAGCAATTTTACAATGGTACAGTAGATGGCCTATCAGCTGTCTGCCCTTTGCCCGTTGTACAAAGGGGCCTCCGTTTGTTCCTGGGAGGCAGCAGATGCCCTAACCCTGCCCCCACCCAAATCCTAACCATATGGAGCCTGTAAGGCTGAGTACCCTACCAGGAACAAACTGAGGCACTTTTCTCTCATTGCATTAACTGGATCTGACAGTGTCACATTAAGGATTATTACTTCAAAAGACTTAAACTTATATCCTGTCCTCTGAGTAACACCAAAAACTTCACTGTAAATTGCAGCAACACCTCCTCCTCGACCCTTCAGGCGAGGCTCATGTTTATAACAATAACCTGAGGGAGAAGATTCATTTAAACTAATATATTCATCCGGTTTAAGCCAGGTTTGGTAATAATTTCATTTACAATTAGATCTAATGTTTAGTAGCCCTACTTTTATATGATGTTTATCTTCATTTTTTATTTTTTTATTTTTTATTTTCAAGTTTGTCCTTAATCAAATTTTTTCTATATGATTTAGTGAGGGGTTTGTGTTTGGAGTTTGGGGAACAGACACAGTCTCTATATATCTAGGTGAAACAGTCTATGTGTTGTAGTTTATGTGGCCTGTGTGATGTCTCAAGGCAGCTAGCAGATGTTCGGATTAGCCAGTTTGTCTGCTTCCTGACCTGGGCCCCAGTTAGTCAAATACTATCACTATTAAGACTATGAGCCAAATTACTAGAGAGGAGAGAGGCACCTTCCCTCGAGGGATGGAGTCCATCTCTCTTTAGCAGGTTAGGTCTACCCCAAAAACTCTTGTCTATAAATCCTATGCTATTCTCTGGACACCATCCAGACATCCAGCCATTCAGTGACACTAATCTACTATAAACCTCGTCACCACGACGAGCAGGGAGGAGGCTAGAGCATATTATAGTGTCTGACATCGTTTTTGCAAGTTCACACACCTCTTTAACATTATCTTTAGTGATCTTTGACTGGCGAAGCCGGACATCGTTTGTGCTGACATGAATAACAATTTTAGAAAGAATTTTAGGGGGAACAGACTTCGACACTACCCTAAGGGGAAACATAGGGGGAACAGACTTCAACAGACCCATTAAACATTAAACATAGGGGGATCAGACTTCAACACTAACCTAAGGCGAAACATAGGGGGATCAGACTTTGACAAAGGGGAAACATAGGGGGAACAGACTTCGACAGAACACCGGCAGCAACCAGAACAGGAAACCTGGTACTTGGTACGTTTGTGCTCCAAAAAAAAGGTGACACAATGGCAAAGATGCCATGATATACAGTATATTATATAAGAGATGTAAGAGAACTCACGTAAGATTAAATGCAAAGTCAAAAAATACTGCAATGTGGAATAAATTATGAAGATAATCCACATAAGATCAGATCATTTTTAAAGGGGATGCAAGACAGTGATGCAGCAATATAATTTGATGCAAATTAAATACACATCCTCACTGTTCGATCATGATTTCTTCCTCGAATTCCTTCAGTGTTTTATGTTGGTGGTCAAAACAGCTTTCTGTGCTTTAGCCCCACCTGTTGCACTGGTTTTGGTAACTCCAAGGCTTCTGACACGTGATCCAAATCATATATTTTATTGGTCAGAGCATTTCATTGCCCGGCGAAGTTTTTTTTTTTTGACATAAAATGCCTTCATTTGTCGCCACTCGATTCGTTGTGAATGTTTGCTCCAGGTGAGAATGGCTCATTAGGAATCCAATGTTTCAATTATTTTTTTAGTTTTGAAGAAGTACAAAAAAACCTCTTAACTTTTTTGCATATGGTGACTTGATTCACAATTTTGGACTGTCTCCTGCACCGCATTGACACGTCCTTCAGTATTAAGTACAGTACATGTTATATCACCCCCTTGTGGTCTCCCAAATCTATTACAGCAGACAATAAACAGAAGGCCGACTGACAGTGAATTGTAGGCTCCTACAAAATGTAGGCTTCTAATATAAATTTGAGCTAATGTTAATATATCGATGCCTGAAAAACGTATTGAGAAAAAGACATGCCTGATGATAATTGATATATTGATATTTTATGATGTTCCTAGTCTTAACAAGACTTTGCTTTCTAAAAGTCCACAGTGCTAAAGGTGCCCGAAGTTGAAGAAACACCTATGATGAATTCTGTTGAATTCTGTCTATAAATCATAATGTCTAACAGCTCTTACTAAACAATGTCCAATGATTTTGTTACCTGTTTGTTTGTTGTGCAAGCTCACTGATTACTCATGTACGTGATCAGCTGACCAATGTATTTGTGCTCTTTCTTTGATTGTAGATCTTCATCACGGTGAACTGTCTGAGCACAGATTTCTCCTCTCAGAAGGGAGTGAAGGGTCTTCCGCTCATGATTCAGATCGACACCTACAGCTACAACAACCGCAGTAACAAACCCCTGCACAGAGCCTATTGCCAGATCAAGGTCTTCTGCGATAAGGTGAACTTTTAACTTTTGAACCTATATGTACATTTTTCCAACATTGAAATGTGTCTGAAGCTGTCATGGAGATCTTCATAAAAAAGAAGACAATATATATTTTGGTATTAAAATAGCTTGATCGCCCATTTTAAGGTGATTGTCATAGAAAACCTGTTAAGACAAGGTGCCTGATCAACAGAGAAAATGGGTCAGTTGTCTGAATTCTAAAACTGTTTAGACATGGCCAAGAGGGTGTGTGCTGTTCTACAAAAACAAGTGAATGTTCTTTAGCACCACCTTGTGGTTGTGTTCAGTACGGTTACCTTGCAGAACCAATTTCACCCTCAACCACACAAACCACACAAAGTATTTGGACACTTTAGTCATGCTTATAAATGTTTGAATGTCTTTGCATTAAATAATAAAATATCAAACCAAGTGGCATTTATTTTAAAGGAAGATAGAACAAGCACACTTTTCAATCAAAAGATTTCACAAAAAGAAGTTTTAAATGACGTATCGATATATATAATGTTCAAAATGAAGACAAAAAGCATGTGACACTTTTCTAGTTGTCAAATGTTAGTGGAACATGTTCCTAATGTGCTGATCGACACCTGTGTGAACTTCAGGGGAACTGACTTTAGACATAGTTCTGAGAAAAGCTCTAGCATTATTTGTTTGCAGATAACATTTCCTTTGACTTTTTTTATTTGTTATTATTGTTACATTTTTAAGTGTGACTTAAGTGTTCACATGCTTTCTGGGGTCACTGTACGTGCGAATGCATGTAAGCTCTGCAGGAAAATGTGTTTCTCATTCTCTCCTTTTGTTTTTCGGTCTGTGTGTTTGTGTGGTTCACAGGGAGCAGAGAGGAAGATCAGAGATGAGGAGAGGAAACAAAACCGCAAAAAGACAAAAGGTCTGATGCCTGAAACACAGAAAAACACATTCTCTCTTCAAGGAATGTTCAGGGTTCAATACAAGTTTAAGTCAATCGACAGCATTTGTGGCACAATGTTGAGTACCACAAAAATGTATTTAGACTTGCCCCTCCTTTTTGCTTTTTTTAAAGAAATGGAGGGACGAGTCAAATTTGTTTTTGTGCTAATCAACATTATGCCACAAATGCTGTCGACTGAGCTTAACTTGTATTTAACCTGGAATTTTCCTTTCATAAAAATGTTTAATAATAATGCCAAAACATTGCTAATTATTAGTCATTTGGTGTGAAATTTCACTCCTCTTGGGTATGCATTCCTTTTATTGGCACATTATTCCTTTCTAAATTTAAACACAAACTGTAGTGTTGACTGCATTTATCAAGCTTAACAATTCAACTACTTTACCACAATTATTGTAAGCAAAATTAATCAAACAAATATTTTTCTGTGATTTATTTAAAATAAAAGTTTATGAGTAACTACAAACCAACATAAAAGCTTAATTTAGGCTAAATCTGCAACCTTGTTACTTGCAACCCTGTTGTGTATATTTTAATACTTTTTTATTGATTAATTAATGTATTAATTTATTTTAATATATTTTAATTAATTAATGTATTAATTGTTGTGCTCAATTAATGTTTATTGCTAGAAAATAACAGAATCACTCAAATCAGGGTTTTAAACTGTATTTTGATATGTCCCACATTTTGGTAACAGGGTTGCAAAAGTAAATACAATATAAAACAGCTAATATAATATTTATTTTGACCACTTGAGGTGGTCTGCATCTTTTACGCATCTGTTATAACTGACTATTTGATCAACATGTTCTTACATCATCTCATCAGGAAAAGAAGGAGGTGTTGGGGCAGTTACTGTCCCGAAAAAGTGTGACACCACCTTCTTTAAAACGATGACTGATTTGGATGCCCAGCCGGTTCTGTTTATCCCTGATGTTCACTTTGGGAACTTACAGAGGGCAGGCCAGGTATGAGTCAGTATTTCAGTCTCAAAACACACTCAAAGACCAGATCACAGGCTCTTTTGTGTTTAAAGTCCTCTGCCATTTTGCAGACGGATGTATGTGCGGTCTCGTGGTCAGCCCTCAGCGTTAGCTTCCTGAAATCTCAGAAAGGGTTGAAGAACCTCATTGAAGAGCTGCCATGAAGACCTTAGTGCTCCATTGTGTGTCTAATAAGACTGAGACTTATAAGAGAATGACTGACATTTCAAAAGCAAACATGAAAGGTCACCGTTTCCTTCCTCATAAAGCTTGAGAGTCTATGTATCTTGGATGCTTATGAGACATTTGTTTAGGAGTGATATCTGCTGGACTGGTCATTGTAGTGTGTCTGTGAAATAAAAGGGTCGTTCTTAATGTTACAGATGTTTGAGAGTATGAATGTTTACAGAAAATATAGTATATACCAATTCAAACTACAAACTTTGTACAAAATTCTTTGCAGGTATTTGCCTTTAACACAGATGAAATAGAGCGAGAGGGGTGAGTAATATTTTTTTTTCATCAAAATTAAATGTATTGAAAGTAGCATTCAAAATTTGGCTGGGTGAATTACATAAAAAGGTTATATCTCGATATTTGTGCATTTGCTCTCAAATTGCTTAAAGGAATAGTTCACCCAAAAATGACAATTTTCTCATGTGTATGACTTTCTTTCTTCTGCAGAACACAAATGAAGATTTTTAGAAGAATATCTCAGATCTGTAGGTCCTCATAATGCAAGTGAATAGTGATCAGAACTTTGAAGCTCCAAAAAGCTCATAAAGGCAGCATAAAAGTAACCCATACAACTCTAGTGGTTTAATGTCTTTTGAAGTGATCCAATTGGTTTTGGGTGAGAACAGACCAAAATATAACTCCTTTTTCACTGTACATCTTACCATTACAGTCTCTAGGCACGATCATGCGTCAAGCACTAGGAAGTGTATTCAAGCTTGAAATCATGATTGTGCCTAGAGACTGCAATGGTAAGATGTACAGTGAAAAAGGAGTTATATTTTGGTCTGTCCTCACCCAAAACCAATTGGATCACTTCAGAAAATATGGATTAAACCACTGGAGTCGTATGGATTACTTTTATGCCTTTCTGTGCTTTTTAGAGCTTCAAAGTTCTGGTCACCATTCACTTGCATTGAATGGACCTACAGAGCTGAGATTTTCATCTAAAAATCTTCATTTGTGTTAAGCAGAAGAAAGAAAGTCATGCACATCTGGGATGGCGTGAGTCATTGATAGAGAATTTTTATTTTTGGGTGAACTATCCCTTTAAAGGTGCACGCAGTAATTTTCCTCTAATTAAAGGTGCACTCAGTATTTTCCCAGTTAAAAAAGTTTTACTTCTAAAGAAATGAATTGTAATTTTGAAATATATGTATAAAATCATGAGCACTCACATGAGATGAAAGCTGTTTTATTCTACATGGAGAGGGTCCGCACATGGGGGCTGCCATGCTAGGATCACATGATCAGCCGAACTCTACTCGCTTAATCTCAGTAACTGCCTTTTTATTGGACACTTTCACTCTTGGAATAAATTAATCATGGCTGACTGTGAAAAGTGAATTTCTACAATGGCATCTTTAACTGAAAACTTGTGTTTGAATGATGATGCATCCACACCACTAAGTGTCACTGTAAGTCCAAGATGACACGAACAAAAAGTTACTGAGTGCACCTTTAAATTGGTAAATTTGTTTCCAATCATAGGACCCATCATTTTAACGAATCAGCCACTACAGCCTATTATAATCGAATTTTTTTATGTAACAAGTAAAATACAGTAAAAATGTAGATAACAATATTCAAAGCATGTTTTTCCACGTAAGAATGACTGATATTTAATCATTTCTATTTAAATGCACCAATATAACAATACAAAGTAATTGTGCAAACAAACAGTAGTAATGTTGGCCTACATATATTTTTACAAAAATATTTAAAATTTCAGAAAAATGCTACGCAGGGACTTCCATGAACATTTTTGAGTGATGACGCAAACAAGTCATTTTTAATAAGATTATTATCAAATCATTTTGTACCAATGCTAATGCCTCATTTTGCCACAGAATTAAAAGATCTCTGTCTAAACACTCTTATATTACAAGTCGCGAGATAAGGAGGGATCGCGAAAATAATCTCATGATTCTTTCTTTTGGAAACTTAATGGCCAAATAAAAAGTGCAGTGCATTAACATCATCACAATAGTCATTATGTTGCTTAATTTGTATATTGCCAGCAGAATCATTGTTAATACCCAGCTCAAATTCACACAATGGTAGATTATAAGGATCCTCAAGAATATGTATTAAGATTGGTAACTACCTGCATTCATTTTTCTTTTAAAATAAATACTTTGAGTTGATTTCATAAAGTTATTACTTTATCACATGAATCATACAATGCTGGGTTGTTGAGAGGGAATCTGAACATCTGATTGGTCAGTTGAGAGATGAAGACTTTGATTGTGTTTGTGTGTGTTCATGTTAGAAGTGTTCTGGTAAAGAGGATGTTCCGCTCATCTGAGGAAGACTTCTGCCCACCCCCTCACAAACAGATGAGAGAGGACACACAGAAGAGAGGTCAGAGCACGAGACACTACATACAACACATTTAATGCTGAAGTGAGTGATTTCTGCACTACTCGTGCCACCAAATGGAATTGCAAAAAAATGACTGCTCCGAACATACTGTGTGGAAGCCCAGAGGCCAAGTTGTGATTGCAAGGAAACAGTCAAATAATAACAAGAAAACAAGAAACATAATGATAATGGCCTATGTGGACTTACATATATTTGAAAGCACTTATTATTTTTGCAACTCTGTTTGGTGCAAGTTGTGGAGCAAAAATGACACACTTAAATCAGAAGTTTTTAAAGAAAGCTGGAGGATGAGTTGTACTGTACTATAGCACTTTCTCCATTTATAACATGCTCTGAATTGCCACTGCTGAGATTATAACACTGGCTGCAGTTTTCATTGAATTTAATCAGAATCTGGAATGAAACCTCTGATGCATGGTGCCTATTACAGATCTCTACAAGCTATTTAACCACTCACTGATGTTACTGTCACACCACCATTGACTTTTACTCTTAATTTTATATGACTGTCATCTTTATATGTCATTGTGTTTTTTATGTCAACATAAATTTAACATGACTGACGAAAGTGGTATTTTACCTTTAAAATATTTACCATTATCATCTGTTGTAATGGACAGATGTGTAATTCTCTCAAAATACATAATAATAAAAAATAAAAATAAACATTGGGAATGTTTATTTTCTAGTTTCGAAGTACAAAGAAACATTACATTTTTACCTTTGTGATTTAGTAATTCATGCATCAGAGGCTTAAATTCAGAGCTGTGGAGTAACAAAATCTGATTAATTCATTAGCTTTAATATCGAACACTCAGGGCTGGACTTAGGGGGGTGGGGGCCCAAGGGCTGGATTTATTGTTGGGGCCCTACCGACACCATAAAATACTGTACTGCCATTTCGGAAAAAAGAATAAAAATTTTTTTTTGAAGGTATTTCTGAGAGAACCATATGTAGTACTGAGTGTTTCCAACTCAAACACAGAGAGAACAGAAGCAGTGTATGTGAGTGGAGTGGATTTCCCCTCCTGCTTAAATCATTCTGTAATCGCACCGACTGAACTCCGCTCTGGGTTTTTCATATCCTGCACCTCACTGTATTCTGTATATGCATACATAAATGGAATGGCATACCTCTATATAATTATCAGGAAAAATGTAAAATAAAAATAGACATAAAAATAGGTCAAGAATACACCATGGCTGTGTTTCCTGAAGCATTAAGTAGAACATTAGTAGCAGATAAGAAGGATCTACTTACGGCACATTTCCCAAAACATTGTTATCTCAATAGCACATATATTTGCAATTAAAGAGAGCCTTGGACCACTCTTAAATCCATTATGTGCAACTATCTTTCATGCGTCTTTCACAGATTGTGTGACATTTAATAAGTTGTATTGATATATTTTGGTCCTTGGAAAGCCATTGAACCACTTATAATAGATCAAGAAAAGGACCGTTTGGCAGTGTTTCTGCAATATGTTCATGTTGAGAAAACAAATTCCTGGACATAATGACAGAAGTTTCAGCCTTATTTCAGCACCTTTGGACCGGACAGCTCCCGTATGGAAGAACTTAGACTAAATGAAGAAATCATAACGAGCAATACATGCTAGTTTGGGAAACAGGTGATACTCCATCCTAAAATAACGTACGATGGTATGACCTTAAAGCGTTAGTTGCAATGCTATCAGGAAACCCAGCCCATGATGGAAGTTTTACAACTCCGTCTGAGTGACAGAGAGGCCTAATAATTATTTGTGGAACAAGTCATTCACCCCCACCTCCTGTTTCATTTTAAACATTTTAATTTAAATTGGTAAAATTTCAAATCAGATGATAAAATTGGATACAAATTTATAAGTAAATCTGGTGCGGACTCTTCCCTTCATAAGAGCTTGTGGGATTCATGAAAAACTCTGGAACAAGTTATGCAAAAATATTCATGCGTTAAGAAATCATGACCTTAATGGTTGCCCTACTGTTTTTGTGAATGTTTGTGCAATATTTGCAAGGATGATCTATTAGTATGATGATATAATATTTTGTTTTATTTTTGAAATGGGTATCTGGAAGAAGAGAGAGAGAGTGACTTAACCCACATTTACTTTTTTCCTTTTGTGAACGGAGCACTTTGTCATGTTTTAGCCATATTTTTTCAAATCGCAATGAATCTTTGCTTGTGGTAATTACCACCCCACCCTCGCATAAATCCTCATTATCTGTAATTTTCAGTGAGCATTTTTGACTGGTCTCTTTTTTCTAATATTTGACAATCCATCATTCTTTTTGACCATTCAATTAGCTGACATTTGTTATGCTCGTGATGGAGTGATATTGGAGAGGTCTTTGAGCATGAGAAAACAGTCTGACGATCAGACTTTCAGAAAAAAACACTCCTCCTGCAAATCCATTCCACTCCGTACTTCTCACATACACCGTTTGGGGCCCCCTACAACTCGGGGCACTGGGCTGTAGCCCAGGTTAGCCCGTGCGAAAGTCCGGCCCTGAAAATACTACAATAAACAGTGTGTACTGTATGTTTCTGCAGTTCTCCTGTATGTGAGGAAAGAGTCAGATGAGGTGTTTGATGCTCTGATGCTGCGGACACCCACTCTCAGAGGACTGATGGATGCAGTGAGTGTCTATTCCTATAGGGGCATGCTACACTAAACTACTGAAGTGTCAGGGAATTTATTAGAGGTGTAAAAATGCAGCGATGCATCAAAATGCATCTGCTTGAAAGAAAATTCAATGTCAAGATTACAACATTTTTAATAAAAACTAATATAATAATTTTGAATGTATTACATGTTAATTGCTTATTCAAAATATAATTTCAGTTGTAAAAATCCAGATCTAGACCCTATCTACTTCGTTCCACCAGTAACATTTGTGTCTTTCATTATGCATTGCATCTTTTAGTAAAGAACGATGAACCAAGAATAACTGCATATTTATTTTTATAATAATTGTATTATTATTTATTGTAATAGTACTGTAAAATCTGCTATTTTATAATGTGAGTCAATCAGTCGCCTATTCTGAAATGAGTCTCTGTTTTTTTACAACTGGTCACAATTCTGACCACTTACATTTTTACTTGTCCTGTGAGCATAATTAATATTTGGCAGAGCAGAACAATCTTATTAATAAATCAATAATAGACCATTGATTTATTAACAAGATTGCTTATTTATACACAGACATAATCTTTAGAGGAGCACAGTGGAATTAAAAGGCTCTGGTCATGTGACTATTTGCACCACTCAGATAAAAATTTTCACATGAAATCAAGACAATTTGCACTGTTATTAATGTGTAAAATACATTTACAACATTTGTTAGAATCTTAAAATTTTTAACTACATTTCTGTCACAATTGTAAGTAAGATAAATGTATTTAAGTAGGTCTGTGTTGCACTGACAATGATGTCCTGATGTGCCTGAATATTATTCTCAGTGTTTATAGTATATACTCTATGTCCATGAAAACCTAGCTCTGATAAATTATTTTGTTTCATCCTCACAGATTTCAGAGAAATATGGCGTGCCCATCGACAGGATAGCCAAGATTTACAAGAAGAGCAAGAAAGGGTAAGCGATTGATTGAAATCAAAATATCTACAACAGTGCTTCTCAACTCAAAATGCAGAAGAAACATCTGTTGACATCAAAGGCTGTGCGATTGATCCAAACAACTCTACACTATTTGGTGCACATTCATCTGTCAGTGCCTAGACAAAAAAGCAGATTCAAACATGGACAGGTTGTTTAACATGCCATGATTTTAGAAAACCACAAACAAAATTATGCAAGGGGAAAGAAAATACAACCCAGACTACAATAAATAAGGGTTACATTGGATACTGTGTTGGGTCACCACTTGATGTCAAATGTAAAATCTGGGTACTGAAATCAGCTGAGAACAACTGATACAGTGCATCCGGAAAGTATTCACAGCACTTCACTTTTTTCACATTTTGTTATGTTACAGCCTTATTCCAAAATGGATTAAATTCATTATTTTCCTCAAAATTCTACAAACAATACCCCATAATGACAACGTGAAAGAAGTTTGTTTGAAATCTTTGCAAATTTATTAAAAATAAAAAACGAAAAAAATCACATGTACATAAGTATTCACAGCCTTTGCTCAATACTTTGTTGAAGCACCTCTGGCACCAATTACAGCCTCAAGTCTTTTTGAGTATGATGCTACAAGCTTGGCACACCTATTTTTGGGCAGTTTCTCCCATGTTTCTTTGCAGGACCTCTCAAGCTCCATCAAGTTGGGTGGGGAGTGTCGGTGCACAGCCATTTTCAGATCTCTCCAGAGATGTTCAATCGGGTTCAAGTCTGGGCTCTGGCTGGGCCACTCAAGGACATTCACAGAGTTGTCCCGTAGCCACTCCTTTGTTATCTTGGCTGTGTGCTTAGGGTCATGTCCTGTTGGAAGATGAACCTTCACCCCAGTCTGAGGTCCAGAGTGCTCTGGAGCAGGTTTTCATCAAGGATGTCTCTGTACATTGCTGCATTCATCTTTCCCTCGAGCCTGACTAGTCTCCCAGTTCCTGCCGCTGAAAAACATCCCCACAGCATGATGCTGCCACCACCATGCTTCACTGTAGGGATGGTATTGGCCAGGTGATGAGCGTTGCCTGGTTTCCTCCAGACATGACGCTTGCCATTCAGGCCAAAGAGTTCAATCTTTGTTTCTCATGGTCTGAGAGTCCTTCAGGTGCCTTTTGGCAAACTCCAGGCGGGCTGTCATGTGCCTTTTACTGAGGAGTCGCTTCCGTCTGGCCACTCTACCATACAGGCCTGATTGGTGGAGTGCTGCAGAGATGGTTGTTCTTCTGGAAGGTTCTCCTCTCTCCACAGAGAAATGGTGGAGCTCTGTCAGAGTGACCATCGGGTTCTTGGTCACCTCCCTGACTAAGGCCCTTCTCCCCCGATCGCTCAGTTTGGCCGGGCGGCCAGCTCTAGGAAGAGTCCTGGTGGTTCCAAACTTCTTCCATTTACGGATGATGGAGGCCACTGTGCTCATTGGGACCTTCAATGCTGCAGAAATTTTTCTGTACCCTTCCCCAGATCTGTGCCTCGATACAATCCTGTCTCGGAGGTCTACAGAAAATTCCTTGGACTTCATGGCTTGGTTTGTGCTCTGACATGCACTGTTAACTGTGGGACCTTATATAGACAGGTGTGTGCCTTTCCAAATCATGTCCAATAAACTGAATTTACCACAGGTCGACTCCAATCAAGTTGTAGAAACATCTCAAGGATGATCAGTGGAAATAGGATGCACCTGAGCTCAATTTTGAGTGTCATGGCAAAGGCTGTGAATACTTATGTACAAGTGATTTTTTGTTTTTGTTTTTTATTTTTAATAAATTTGCAAAGATTTCAAACAAACTTCTTTCACGTTGTCATTATGGGGTATTGTTTGTAGAATTTTGAGGAAAATAATGAATTTAATCCATTTTGGAATAAGGCTGTAACATAACAAAATGTGGAAAAAGTGAAGCGCTGTGAATACTTTCCAGATGCACTGTATATAAGGTGACATGTCACATTAATGTGACAACTAGATAAAATTTTTTGTGTACAAACTTTAGGTTGGCTTGAAAAAGCGAGGTCTGAAAGTTTAAAATAGATAGATAGATAGATAGATAGATCGATGGATAGACTGCTCAATTGCAGTAATCAGTAATCCCATTTGGTTGCTAGGCAGTTACCAGGGTGATACTAACAAGGCTCCTTGCTAGCCTGAGTCAAATGAGCCAACCCAGAATTCTCTATGATGTTTTGGTGCAAAGATATGTGTTTTGATACTCGTTTGCTAGGGTGATCCCATCTTGTTGCTATGCAGTTACCAGGGTGGTACTCAAAAGGCTCCTTGCTATCCTGAGACAAATGAGCCAACCCGGAAGTCTCTACAATGTTCTGGTGTAGAGATATGTGTTTTGCTACTTGGTTGCTATGGTGAGCTCATTTGGTTGCTGGGCAGTTGCCAGGGTGATACTAACAAGGCTCCTTGCTAGCCTGAATCAAACAAGTCAACACTGAAGTCTTTATGACATTCTGATCCAAAGATATCCCACTGAGCCAATTTGAATGGAAGTCAATGGGGTTTGGTTGCTAGGGTGCACTAAATGGTTTCTAGGGTGTGGCTAAGAAGTTTTCAGGGTGATACTTAAAGGCTGCTTGCTAGTCTGATTCAAAAAAGCCAAATTTACGATGTTGTGGTGCAGAGATATGGGTTTTGCAATATGGTTGCTAGGGTAAGCCCATTTGGTTGCTAGGCAGTTGCCAGGGTGATACAAAAAAGGCTGCTTGCTGGCCTGAGTCATACGAGCCAACAGTGAAGTCTCTATAACCTTCTGATCTGGAGATACCCATCTAAGCCATTTTGAATGGAAGTCAAGTGGGTTTTTGTTGCTAGGGTGCTCTAAATGGTTGTGGCTAAGTAGTTTCCAAGTGGATACCTCAAGACTGATTGCTTGCACAAGTAATACAAGCCAACTCTCATGTCTGTAGGACATTCTGATCCGAAGATATCCCTCTCAGCCATTTTTAATGGAAGTCAATAGGGCTGGTTGCTAAGGTGCTCTAAATGGTTGCTAGGACGTGGCTAGCCTGTGACCAGAGTGATTCTTTTTTTCTGATTAACACTTTTTATTGATTCACAAAATTGACAAAGAATAGCAAAACACATATTCACAGAATCAACATTTAAACCCCCACTATTACCCCTCCCAATCCCAACCCCACCCTACACCCTCAACAAGTATCCCTGTGGTCACACATGAGTATACACACAAAATAGAAAAAAATTAAGAAAAATATATATAAAATAAATAATAATAATAATGATCACACACATTTAAAACTATATTTCTCTCTCCACTGCACCTGCCCGAGAGCCCTCCAAGAAGGCCAAATAGCTGCCCCATTTCCTATCAAATAAATCTAAGTTTCCCAGCCTTCTACATGATATTTCCTTGAATGCCGCCACTCGGAAATGCGGGCGCTCCAGCCGACTTCCATCCCCTTAGAGCAATCTGTCTGCCAATCATAACACTGGCTAGGACCCCATTTTTTATGTTTATCCCCTGTATGTGTATATATATATATTTATACATACACTACCGGTCAAAAGTTTTGAAACACTTGACTGAAATGTTTCTCATGATCTTAAAAATCTTTTGATCTGAAAGCATATGATTAAATGTTTGAAATTAGTTTTGTAGACAAAAATATAATTGTGCCACCATATTAATTTATTTCATTATAAAACTACAATGTAATAAAAAAAAAAAGTTTTTGAAATTGATGACTTGGACCAAATAATAAAGAAAAGCAGCCAATAAGTGCCCAATATAGATGGGAACTCCTTCAGTACTGTTTAAAAAGCATCCCAGGGTGATACCTCAAGAAGTTGGTTGAGAAAATGTCAAGAGTACATGTCTGCAAATTCTAGGCAAAGGGTGACTACTTTGAAGATGCCAAAATATAACACAGTTTTGTTTAGTCACAACATAATTCCCATAGTTCCATTTATGTTATTCCATAGTTTTTATGACTTTACTATTATTCTAAAATGTGAAAAAAATTATAATAAAGAATGAGTAAGTGTTTCAAAACTTTTGACCGGTAGTGTGTGTATATATATATATATATATATATATATATATATATATATATATTTTTGTCATTAACAATTTTTATTGATTCCATACTCAAAATAACACAAACAGCACATGAAAACACGGAATCAATTTTTATCAATATATGCCTACCCCCCCCCCCATCACCCAACATACATCCCAGTGGTCAAACTTTGAATAACAACAGACACACATATAAACAGACAGTCCAAAGAAAATACTTGATGTCATAAGACTTTATAAAAATTAACCCCAAAAAAAAAGGGTTCCATATATTAATTAATTTTATATATTTAATCCAAACCGTCCTTCTCCACTGCTCCTCCCTGGCAACCCTCTAGGAAGGCCAAATAAGTGCCCCACTTTTTGCCATAAGCACCCAAACTGCCCAGCCGTCTATGCGACATCTTTTCAAAAGCCGCCACTCTGCCCAACTCGGTGCACCACTCATGAAATGAGGGCGCACCAGCCGACTTCCATCCCCCAAGAATCACCTTTCTGCCGATCATCACGCTGTTAAGGACCCAGTTTTTTATGTGTTTGTTCCCAACGTTAATGCCTGCCCCATCACCCAAAATACAAAATCTGGGGCAGAATAAAATCTGAGTGCTCAAGACCTCACAGACATAACTCTGAACCCTTGAACAAAAGTGTTTATCTCCTATATTAATGACTGCCCCATCGCCTAAAATACAGAGTCTGGGGCAAAATGAAAATTTGAGTGCCCAATACGTTAAACATAAAACTCTGAATCCTCAACCAAAATTCCTGGATCTTAACACACCACCAAAAAACATGGGTTGTGTCCCCATCTTCTGATTGGCATCGCCAGCAGGTGGGTGTGTCTTTCAGACCAAGCCTATACAATCTAGAGGGGGTCCAGTTGAATTGATGTAAAATCTTAAATTCCATAAGATGCACCCTTGCATCTCTAGATGTAGACTTGATGTTTTTTTTAGAATCCTAGCCCACACTCCCTCCTCCAATACCAAGTTTAAATCTTTCTCCATAATCTCTTGAGAGAAGTTGAAGCTCTGTACCTCAGACTCTGAATTAATAGGGAGAATACACTGATGCCTCATGACCTTTTCCAAAAGCAGTAATCACCACTTCCAGAGTATCTGCCGCTTTAGGGGGGTGTATGCTACTCCCAAAAATAGCACAGAGCAGGTAAATACCTAAAGAACTGAGATCTGGGAATCCCAAAATGTTGAACCATATTTTCAAAGGATATCAACACTCCACTCTCATATAGGTCACTAAGCATTTTAACCTCCCTCTCAATCTGCTCTGTCCAGCAGAAAGGGGACTTATTAATACATAGTTTTGGGTTCAGCCATATGCTCGAGGATACATTTAAATAAATGTCCGAATTAAACACTCTGGACACTTTTGTCCATGTGCAAATGCGAGATAAGGGGGTGTGACTTAACTTCTCAAGTTAGTTTAATAGAAAGGCTTTGCAATGGTGAAATAGGGACAAGAACTTCCTGTTCAATACAAAACCAGGGAGGGGCTATTTCAGGTGGAAATGTCCAATGAGCCAAATGTCTGAGACCGAACGCATAATAATAAAACAAAATCATGGGTAGGCCTAGCCCACCTTTGTCAGTCGACCTATGCAACTTACTAAAATGTAATCTGGGACATTTACCATTCCAAATGAAGGACTTCGCTATGCGATCAAATTGCTTGAAAAAAGAGAGGGGACATCTATAGGGAGAGATTGTAGCAGGTAGTTGAATTTTGGAATACAATTCATTTTAATAACATTAACTTTCCCAATCATAGATAAATGTAATGAAGCCCACCTGCCCACATCGCTTGAAAATCTTTTTATTTAAGGGTCAAAATTAACTAAATAAATCACACAAATTTGCTGGGAAAAAATGCCTAAATTCTTAATGCCCTGTTTTGGCCACTGGAAGGCGCTTGGCTGAAAAGCCGTTACCAGGCAGTACGCTGGCAGAGCCAAAGCTTTGGATTTAGACCAGTTGACTCTGTATCCTGAGAATTTAGAAAAGGAATTAATAATTCTGTGGAGGCAAGGCATAGATCTAGTGGGGTCGGAGACGAATAATAAAATATAATCTGCGTAAAGCAAAAGCTTATGCGCCACACCTCCCGCCATCACCCCTGGAAAATCATCCTCTTTTCTCATCGTGGCTGCTAATGGTTCCAGGGCAAGACAGAACAATAATGGGGAAAGAGGGCAACCCTGCTGGGTGCCCCTATTCAGAGTAAAATAATCTTAAATTAATCCATTTGTTTGTACCGCCACTACCGGGTGTCTATATTCAGTATTCCTGAACCCATGCATTTCCAAAATCTTAAAAAGATAATCCCATTCTACCATATCAAACGCTTATTCGGCGTCAAATGAGATGGCAGCAACTGGAGTCTGATCATTCGCCACTGACCACATGATATTGATGAAACATCTAATGTTATCAGAAGAGCTATGGCCCTGAATAAACCCTGCCTGATCTATATGTATAAGAGATGTCATAACTTTGCTTAATTGGTTAGCCCAAATTTTTGACAATATTTTTACGTCTAGCTGGATCAGGGAAATTGGACGGTAACCCTTACACTCGCTTGGATCTTTGTCCTTTTTAAAAATCAGACTGGGCTTGTGTCAGGGTTTGCGGAAGCTTTCCATTCTTTAATGATTCTGTATAAATTTCTAGCAAATGTGGAACCAGTTCTGTAGCATAAGATCTAAAAAATTCAGCAGCAAATCCATCTGGCCCCAGAGCATTGCCTGTAGGCAAGGCCTTAATTACTTAATTACTAAGATAGAGAAAGCATTATTAATAACCATAGCTGAAGTAAATACTTCACCACCAGCAGATTTCACTGAGGGAATGATAGAAAAAGACTCTTTCTGTTTTATATATCTAGCCAGAAGTTTTCCTGCTTTGTCCCCCGACTCAAAGTATGACTGTCTTGCCCTGAATAACTAAAACTCCACCTTCCGTGACAAAATAGTATTATATCTGTATTTCAATCGGGTCAATTCTCTGAGACCATTAGATGACATTCAGCGCTTCAGCTCTGCCTTGGCACTTTTAATATTCCCTTCCAATTTCATGAGTTCTTGTACTTTGGATTTTTTGGTGAATGAGGCATACTGTATGATCTTGCCCCTAAGAACCGCCTTAAGTGCCTCCCAAGCCATGCCCACAGAGGATACTGAGGACCAGTCCTGATCATCCACGTTAGGTGCATAAATATTAGCCAAAATAAGACTTTGCCCCTGAATTTCAGCTAAGACAATAATGACTCTTCCTAATTTATCTTTACTCTGTTCGAGACATTTGAATTGTAGATGTTTACTTATCAGTGTAATGAATACCCTGCTCTTACTCCAGCCTATAAAAAAATGTCCACCCCATATCTTTCCAAATTTTTCCACTTCCTACAGAAAGGTGCATTTCTTGAAGAAACACTATATCATATTTCTTATGCTTAAGAAGAAAAATAACCTTCCTACTTTTATGGGGTGCCCCAACTCATTCACATTCCATGTGGAGAGAGACAATCCACTCATATTAACATTTGACATTTTGACATATAAGAAAAAATAGATTGTGTGTTAAAAACAAGATTATAAAGACTACATTCCAACATTGGTGAGACCATTAAAACCCAAACATCCCCTGGAACAAAAGAAACAGAAAAAAGAAAAACGTGCGCATTAACCACACAGTGCCAACTGCCGTCGATCCCTCCAAACTCAAACAGTCCATGTACGCCTATGAGGACCCCCGCGACTTTGCTCAAGTCCAGTGTTTCTATACAAATTTTGTGATTTTGTGAAAAATTTACACAGCAAAAGATAATCTATAAAGTGAACTCCAGCCAATAGGCAGAACAAACTCAAAGAGCATGTAGATTCATCCACAAACTGTCCCAAAGGTGTTCCACTCTGCAAAATAAACTTCAGCCACAAGGCAGAACCAGCACCAAAGAAACGCTCAGTTTCCTCAAACAGTCAAGTGAATGATCAGTGAGCCGGTCCATTCGGCTGCAACGTGAGTATCACAAAATGACCTACTTCACTGACTTTATGAAAGACATCGCTTGCTGTGGGTATGTGAATTAGCATCTATTCTCAATTTGGAATATCAGTGCAAAAGGGACCTTCCGTTGATGTAAAAGTTTCTTGCATTCATTGAATCGATCATGTTTCTCTCTTGTCGAATTCGCAAAGTCTGGGAACAAGAAAATGCTGTGGTTTTTCCAAGAAAGCCTTCCTTTACTTCTTGCCTTGCGTAACACAAGATCTTTATCGGATGATCTCAGAAATTTGGCCAGAATTAATCGGGGCCTCTCTCCCTCCGCGCTGGAACCCTGTGAGCTCGCTTGATTTTCAGCTTATGGCCTGTTATGTCAAGCAGATTTGGAAGGAGCCCATCCAGGAATTTCACCATACCCCAACCCTCTTCGGCCTTAGGAATTCTGACAATACGGATGTTATTCCACCGGCTATGGTTCTCCATGTCCTCCAACTTCTCCCATACACACTCCAAATCCACCTTGGTTGCTAGCGGATTAGCAGATAATTCCCTCTCCGATGACTCCAGATAATCAATCCATTTCTCGACATCCCCCATTCTTGTAACCATCTCAGAGAACTTCGCCTCCATGGCAGTGATCGATCAACCTATCATAGCCAGATCCTCTAAGTCAGCAACGACCTTTGTCAGCATTGCCGACATGCCCAGCAACTGTCGCCGCATTTCCCACATTTTTCCGGCCAAATCGACTCCTTGGCTCGTGGCCCTTTCGGGGGTGTCAGCTTGAGCATGTAAGTGTCTTTTAATGTCTCCAGAGCCTGAGAATTTTGAATTCTTTGACATATTGTCCTCCTAGAACAGTTATGAAACAGAGTGTATCGAATCTCACCGGTTTATATCATTAAAAGTGTTAAAACTAGCAAAGTGCACAGAGCTCACCGTTCACACATCCGATCCTCGCATGGCATCATGTGACTCCAAGACCAGAGTGATTCTTATTGGCTGCTTACTAACCTGACTCAAAAGAGCCAATCTCCAAGTCTCTATGCCTTTCTGTTCTGAAGATATCCTTCTGAGCCATTTTGAATGGAAGTCTATGGGAGTGGTTGCTAGGGTGCCGTAAATGGTTGCTAATCTACTCCATTTCCAAGATGATACTTAAAGACTGATTGGTAGCTCGAGTGATATGAGCCCACCCCCATGTCTGTACAACATTCTGATTGGGAGATATGATCCCACAAATTTCAGTGTTTTGTCATAGTATGAAAAACAACTGTTTTCATGGGCAAGACCCTTGCCATAGGATGCCTATTGGGCATTTTTGGGCCAGTTTTACCCCCCAGGGATAAATCTTACCCCCAGTCTCATGTAATGCTCCAAAACTGCTTGCTAGGCCGAATGAAATGAGCCCACCCACATGTCTCTACAAAATTCTGATCCAGAGATATGATCGAACAGATTTCTGCGCAATGCAAAGTCACTGTGATTTTTCGGGTTGTTTTTTGCCTCCCAGGGGTGCACCGTACCACCCACCCCTTAGAAAGGTCATAGCACAGGTGTCCTCAATAGGCCGATTGATTTGACACCTCATTCGTTGGTCTACGCCAAAATACGCGGGATGAGTTAGGTGCCGAATTTTGTACGGAAGAAGAAGAATAATAGGTATGTGAGATTATAATAGTGATGCTTTGCTTTACAAGCACCACTAATTAAGTTTAAATAGTAGATCAAATCAGGCTCTTTCAAGCCAACCTAACTAGATAGGTAAAGTTGGTCCAGACAAACTGTGATGTTGGCATGAGGAAGCCTTTGTCTGAAAGTTTTAAAAAGATTGCTAGATCATAATAGACCTTTTTCACAGACTGTGCTGATGCATTTCCACCTTATTTAGCTATGTAAATCTTGCAAACCTTTTCATATTATCAATTTTTTAAATATTGAGTGTAAATTTATAACATTATTCTTTGTGTTATATTACCCTGGAATTCGTTTAAAAAAATTTATTACCACAGCTGTGAGGGGGTTTCTATTACAGCTGCTGAAAGAGTGACAGTAAATTTGGCATCTTTTCCCATCTGGCTGTCTTAATCCACTGCTCTCAATTTTTTTCCTCTTCTAGAAAGTCATTCAAATGTAATAGTGGATTTTTTCTTTTGCTCTTGGAGCAAATACGTAAGTGAAAATAGTATTTGCTGTGATCTCCCATCCACTCCCATTCACCGCTGTCGAAGTTTACCCTGCAAACATTTACTTTCACATTCCAAACCCGGAGTGTGAAAAAGGTCTGTCAAGTAGATACGACAGGCAGTGTGTGTTTGTTTACATTATAATTTTTTGACAGTTGGAGTTTGAATTAACAAGCGTTCCGTTAGCCCTTTTGAACATTCTGTCAGTGTAAGTCTATGTTATTTTTCAGATATTTGATCATCTGTTGTGCAAAAACCGTTATTCTGATCAGTTAGAAAAGATAGAGCAATGCTAATCAGAACAGTCTTAAGGTCTGTACCAAGTTTGGTGGATGTAGCTTGAAAGCTGTAGGAGAAGTTACTATAGAGAATAGGGCAAATTCAACGCTTCAGTCTCGTGAAAGCTTCAGAATGCTAAAATCGCTTACAGCACCTTTAATACTGTACCTTAACTAGCTGGCTCATCCAGTGTGTGGATGTGTTGTGGGCATGATGTCAAAAACAGGATAACGCGATTATTTCAAATGCCATGTAAATGTGGATTTCTTGCTTTGTCAGATTTTTTGGGTGTAATCAGTGTATTGGTATGCATATAAATGGGCTTAATGAGTCATTTATGAGTTTGTTCTCTCCAACGTAGGATCTTGGTGAACATGGATGATAATATCATCGAACACTACTCTAATGAGGACACATTTATCCTGAGTATTGAGAACTACGCAGATGCCTACAAAATCACATTGACAGAAATATAAACATCATTGCATGAATATCTAACGTTGAGTATGCTTAAGCTACAAGACTTGTTACTTGGACCATCAGTCTGGTCATCATTCATCATCGGCTGTTCACAAATTGAATTCAAAGGGCCAAAAGTTGACATACCTCATTTTCAAATCCTCATGCATGAGTTTTTTAGTGGTCAGTAAATTTCAGAGGGTCCCAAAAGTGTCCAGTGTGTAAACAGTCCAGAAGCTGGAGGTTGTTTATCATTATTGTGCTGTTGATGAAAATTATTGCTAGTGGTAACAAAATTTTAATCTTAAAGGTGCTATGTGTAAGATTGACAACAAGCATTTGAAATGGGTACTGCAGTCCAAATTCAAAATATTGGAGAGTTTTCTGCACCCCCCCCACCCCCCCCCACAGACTCGAAGCTCATGTGGGTTGCCAGAATGTAGACACGCAAATTAGCCAACTCAGCGTCCGTTTTAAATGATTTCTGGGCTTTAAGCTGTCTCCATCTTCCAAAGGCATCTCCAATATTTATCCTTGTTTTACTACACCTCTGGTCATGGTGGTTTTTAGATGGATGGTAAGGCTTTTTAGGTTGGGTGGAATCTGTTATCTCTGATCCAGTTCATTTGCTGGCTTCCATGGCTGCAGCACGCAGTGTTGTTTTCCTGCAAACTTGTTCAAATCTGGCAACCCGGCGGTGTCGAAATACTATTGGTGAATGGGCAGTAGGCGGGATCACACAGGCCAAAACATAAACAGAAATTCCAGCCCGGAATGGAAACTTTAAACTAGAATATACTGGCTGTAGCATTGTTATCGGAGAAGCCAGTATTTCAACTTAGCATGTTTCCTAATTCTCTAATGACATATTATGGTAATTTATGATTTAGTACAGTAAAAATATTACATATAGCACCTTTAACTTTTAAGGATAAAAGTACATGCTAATTCACATTTCACTTAATTTCTGAACTGTATCATCCTAAGGATTTCACTGGAGTTGAAGAAAAGGACATACAAATATTATTGCGATAATGTGTATTATACAGATGGCAAGTGTTTTCCATTGGAATTATAATGCTGAAATACATTTGCATGCAGCACAAATACAAATTTGTGTCTTTGTTACCTGCAGAGCTATTGATCTGTGAAAAGTGTCCAATACTGTAAATATGTTTTTTATTATTTTTATTGGTTTGTTATTATTATTATCATTAATAATATTGTTATTTTTAACTTGGTAGATATCATTTAGGTTCTGACTTTCTGCATATTCATATTTTCTGATGTACAAAGAAAGCTATTTTTATGAGACTATGATGTGTGCCATTTCAATTTTTTATGTTTAATAGTGCAAAGGAGGAAATGTGTATGAACTATGTTTAACTGTACAGTACCTCGATATCAGAAAATACATAAAATGACACCATCAAAATACAGAAGGTGTAGCTCAGATCCATTTCAGCCATGATTTATGTGTTGCACTCATTTTTAATGTGAAATATTTTTTTAAAAGTCCATTGGTTTCAAATGTAAGTGCAGTTTGTGATTTCAAAAATTTGACATAACCATCCAAGGTCTTTCACTTGTGCAACAAGGAATGAGTGCCTCTCACACTTTTTGCCATTATTTTACTAATAACTATGCAGTCTTACAACCCAGTTCATTTCTAGTTTATATGTACAGTATATTTGTTTGTTAATGTAGTCCAGATTCAGACAAAAATGTAATGTTTGTCTTCCATGAGAAATTACGTAAAGGGCACTTTGGAAAAGAAAATGTAATTTGTGTGTAAATAAATTTGTCATTTTTATCATTTAAAAGTGTCCATACATTTGTCTTTCTTTGGTGCAGACCAGTGTTGGGGAGTATTTAACTAGAAGTAGTGACGTTACTACTAAACAAATCGTGAATTGGTTCCAGAGGTGGGTAGTAGCGCACTACATTTACTCCGTTACATTTACTTGAGTAACTTTTTGGTATGTTTAATGGTGGGTACTTTCCACTCTTACTCAAGTAAATTTCTGATGAAAAAAATGTACTTTTACTTCGTTACAATGGGTAGCATTCCTGTCATTACATTACTGCTTTTAATTTAATAACTGTTAATAAATGTGTAATTTATTGAAATTTTTGAATGGGACTCTTATGACAGCGGAACTTCACAGCTGCACGCTGTCACTCGAGTCACGTTCAACACTACAGCAGCAAAATGCCTTCATTTTACACCAAGACAAGGATATATTTCAAGATTAAAATTTCAGCTCCAACTTAAGAAAACACGGTGAGATAAGTTTTAGAGATTGTGACAATGCGGCCTTGTCAGTGTCATGTTGATGCTCATTCATTTTCAGCATGAATCTGTAACTGTGGGCTGTTATGACCTCAGTTTCTAAGTTAGCATTTTTATATCAGCGCTGCAACATATCAGTGCCTACTGTATAAAACCTTGTAAACATCCGTTAAGTGCAAATATTTTGCCCTGCCTATCGCGATTGTGAGCATTTCTGCATGTGCAAGGTTGATGCGTACACGGCGTTTGACAGATGCGGGCGGCTTTGTCTTATGGACAACAAGCTTCCAAACACAGAGAAAAGGTGCAATTTACCCTGTGAAATACTGACAGAAGGCATGAATAAAGCATGATCTTGCTTCAGTTTATAATTAAACATTAAATATAACTTGGGACTGTGTGACATTGTTCACGTTTTTCACTGTAATAATTATTAGAAAAAGGTTTCCAAACTTCTCTTCTGATTGACAGATTCATCCAGCCTTTAATTCATATTATATCATCATTTCCCTGCCCTCATGTTCTTGCAACCCCGAGAAACTTTCTGTATTCTGTGAACCCAAAAGATGTTAGAATGTTAGAGACTGAGAGTCTGTCACCATTCGCTTTCAAAATATGGAGGGAAAAAACATGCAGTGAAAGTAAATGATGATTAAGGTTAGCATTCTGTCTAACATCTCCTTAAAGGAATAATTTTTCCAAAATGGAAAATTTTCACATCATTTTCTCACCCTCATGCCATCCCAGATGTGTTTTTTTTCTTCTGCTGAACAGAAAGATTTTTAGAAGAATTTCTCAGCTCTGTTAGTTTGTACTAGAATGCAAGTGAATGGGTACCAAAACTTTGAAGCTAAGAAAGCACATAAAGGCAGCTTTAAAGGAATTCAAATGACACTGGTTCAATCTATGTCTTCAGAGGGGTTATGATAAGTGTGGGTGAGAAACTTTATAGATAATAATATATATAAAATCCTTTTTTACTAATAAATCTCCACTTTCACATGCTTCTTCTTGTGTTTTTGGTGATTCGATTATTTGTGCATATCGCCACCTACTGGGCAGGGAGGATTAATAGTAAAAAAAAGGACTTTATATATTAGAAAGTTATATATATATTTATCTGTTTCTCACCCACACCTATCATATTGCTTCTGAAAATCAGATGAATAACTCTTAATGAATAAGTCGTATGAATAACTTTTATGCTGCCTCTATGTGCTTTTTGGAGCTTCAAAATTCAAACCATTAATTTGCATTTTATGGACCTACAGAGCTTTCATTTGTTTTCTGCAGAAGAAAGAAAGTCATACACATCTGGGATGACATGAGGGTGAGAAAATGATGAGAGAATTTCAATTTTTTGGTGAACTGTCCCTTTAATTTGATGCATGGAAGAAAGAAGTCACATGGGTTTGGAACAACATGGTGGTGAATGATGACAATTTCCATTATTAACAATAATATTAATAGTATTATTATTAATCATTCTGTAATGCATGTTAAATATGTATCATGTACTGGAATATAGGAGAGTAAACATCAGTTATGTTATATGTGAAAGTAACGAGTTACTCATTACTTGAGTATTCTTTTTATTGGATACTTTCTTATTCTTACTCAAGTAATTGTTAACATTATTACTTTTACTTCCACTTGAGTAATAATTTTTTTAAGTAATTGTACTTTTACTTGAGTAAAATTTGTGGCTACTCTACCCACCACTGATTGGTTCTTTTGGACAGTTCATGTAAATGAACTAGTTCACTTAAATTATTCACTGTTTCACTTGAGCCCCACACAGCCTTAAAGGGACTTTACCTTCTGTTTTGATGTGAAGTATTTAGTTAATTGCTGCTGTTTATCGATATATTTCGATTCAATCATATAAAATAGGGTGTTTTCTAATTAATTAGAGTATATTAAGTATCATTCTATGGTCAATTTAATGCTGTCACCCTACTTGTGTAACCTTCATGAAAATGAATTCTGGTTTTACTCTGGTATTATTGTGGTTACTTTGATTTTACTACAAATAATATGGTCAAATTATGTTAAACCATGGTTCATTTTCGTAAGGGAATGTCATCCTATTTAACTAACTTATCAGATGATATTAAATAATATCATGCCATTGTTATATACACTCACTGAGCACTTTATTTTTTCCCCATTCTGATGGTTGATGTGAACATTAACTGAAGCTCCTGACCCGTATCTGAATGATTTTATGCACTGCACTGCTGCCACACGATTGGCTGATTAGATGATCACATGAATAAGTGGGTGTACAGATGTACCTAATAAAGTGCTCAGTGAATGTATCTAAAAATATATTCTTTTAGCTCTATGGCTGACTATTTTTAAAAAGTGTAGCTTGACTGTAGTTTAACTATTTTAATTTAAGAGTAGCTCGTAGCTTGGGAAACTAGTTTCATAGTAGCTTCCCCAACACTGGTGCAGACAGAAGGTAATTAATGTTCAACCATGACAGAGAAACAATATCTTTTCTTTAAAACTTTTTATTTATGATATAATCAAAACAGATGTCTGCATTTATAATATCTACACTTACACAATATACAAGTTACCATACAAAATCTACAAAATGATAACGACAAACATGTAGTTTGACAGATAACAGTTGCACAGCATAAACTGACAGAACACTGTTTATTTTGCCATATATATTTATCTGCGTTTGGCACTTGACCACATGTTGCTGTCATGTGCAATTTAGATATAAAATATACCAGATGCTTGTTATTTTTTTATGAAGGAGATTCCATAAAAATGCAGAAGATGCAGGAAAATCATTTTATTTTTGTTGGTTTTGTGTGGAAAAAGCTCCTTCACGAATTGTTCGGTTTAAACACTGAGAATATATGGCTTATAGAATGTTATTTAAACATCATAGCCATGATTTCACAGCAAATTCAGTGGAAACCCAGTTTTATATGTGGCATTAAATATTATGTTTGAATGAGTGCTTGTGTATGTATGTATGAAACTGATTTGCATTACAGAGAAAACGCATAAGTCATTCTTTTACACAGCATTTGAAACTAATCAGGTTGTGTAGACATATTTTTACACATTTCTGCTGTGATTCCCTTTCTGACAAATGGTGATTGAAATGTACTGTATGCATAAACAACACTGAATAAACACATCAGTACTCAAAAAGCACCACATACATACTGCATACATACACACACAAATTCTTCATAAAAGCAGTAAATGCGGAGAATACATTCAGTTTGAGGTGCAAATTCACGTGTACTTTGTGCAGTATGACTCAAGCTGTAATTTTATCCAGGATATCAAAATAAAATGACTAAAAAGACCCAAATGTGGTAATTAAGGCCAAGATTCAGTCTAATTAAAGTTCAATAAGCAGTTTTTTTGTTTTTGTTTTTGCATGTTGCTTGTATGTCAACAATGCAAACATATAGCATTTGTTTAGATTGACAGCTGGTATGGGCACTGCATTGACCGAATCAAGGTCTGGATAGAGTAAAAATAACATATAAGTTTGTATTGGTTCATAGTGGGATGTGTATGTGCATAGTAACGTGTGATCTTTGCTGTTCGTTGTCATAAACCTGCATATATATGCTTTCATGGTACAAATGATTATTTGAAACAAAAGAAAATGACATATTTGAATAATAACAGCAGTTTCATTATATAATAAAGCCTTTTTCCCTTTTTTTATTCTTTTTCTTTTTTGTGGTGTGGTGAATTGTTCACTAAGTACCCACTAAGTAAAACCATAAATAATATCTTCATTTTCTTTGTCTAATACTTTCATGTTCCCTGTTTTGAAGCAGAAAGATCAATATTATAGTTGTCCCTATGAAAATATGAATTTGTTTGGTTGATATTTGATATTTTCTGACTATATGTTTATTATTATTATTTAGCCTACACTAAAAAAAAAAATAGTATTTTTGTCTTGTTTTCCAGTAAAAATATCTAAACATTCTTAAAACGAGATAAATTTAATTGAGAAGAATATATTGTCTTGTTTTTTTTTTTTTAGAGAAATCAAACAACATTTTGTAATATTTATGCGTATAACATGAAAAAGCAATTTTCCAGGGTAAAAAAAAAAAAAAACCTTGATTCAAAGGGAAAACAGTTTTTTCTTGTTTTAAGCATAAACCCCACCAAATTTTTTTGACTTCTCTTAAAACAATACTTAATATCTTGTCATTATTGTTAAGTTTGTTAGATATTTTAACCAGGAAATAAGACAAAAACGCTCCGTAAAAATTTTTTTAAAATGATTATAAAGGTTTTTTTAAGAATTTATATTTTTTAATTTTTAATTTTTATAGATTATACTTGAGCTCCTAAAAGGAGTACCATTGTCATAAGTTCATCAACCGCTTTAAGATTTGCTATCACAGGCTCTGACATCATAATGCAATGAATGTTTCATTAAAAAAAATAAACATAAAAACTTCAAGTAAAAAACTCTGATATGGGCAAGTGCTGCCCATCTACCTCTCCTCAGTTGAGTTATGCTGAAATACTAAGAATGATATTTGTCATTGTATGTGTAAACTGAATTAAATTAGAAAATGTGGTCTCACTTTATATTAGGTGTCTTTAACTACTATGTACTTCAGCATTTGATACAATGTGCTTATTATGTACATACATTTTGTTGCATCTTACATATATTTTAAGTACCTGCATTCAAGTGCATCTGTAGTTACACTGTTACCCTTATCCCTAACCCTAAACATAACCCTATCCTTACCCTAAACCCTAACTCCTAAACCTACCCATACCTCAACTTCAGTAGCAGCAAATGTGAATTTTGTGAGAATTTTGCAGAACCACATGTAGTTACACAATAAATACATTGTATTATATGTATTTTAATGTTATTACACAGTAGTAGTTAAAGACACCTAATGTAAAACTCTTAAAAATCATAAGTTAATAAAGTATATTTTGGTATATAGTTATTTTATATACCAGTATAAAGGTGCATTTGAAATGCTGGGACAATTTACTTAAACTCAGCTCTAAACCAACCTTGGTTAACATTAAAAACCCTTATCTGTGTTTGTTATTTTTGAGGAGGTACATTTCGGTTAAGGTGTTAACAACAGGATGTGATGTCACTTACATCACCATCTATTGTGTCAAAAAAGCCCTATACAAGGATTTCAGAGTGCAGAGAGACACAGGAACATGAGCTTTTTAGTGTGCGTGACCTTTGTGAATGTCAGCATGTGAGTTTTTGAACACTTTCTATGTAGCTATGGAAAAATGGTTGCATGTTTCCATGTTTCCTTTTGCTAAAAAATCTTGCCCAGTGAGGCCCACAGACACTTAAATAGGGGTGGAGTTTTGGAGTCCAGGCTCTGTTGATATTTAAATTATATTGAACAGAAAGACCTGTGTGAGAGAGGTTATGACATTAGCGAGACGCACTGTTGATTCACTGGCCGGCACCGCTCGGGTCACACTGCAACAGTCGCACAATGGAAGGGTCGCTCTTTGCACCCTCTACAAACTCCTCCAGTGACAGCTTACCTGAGAGAGAACACAGGACAAACGTCGAAAATTAACAGCTATCAAGCAGCAGGGGTTAGTATTTGGGGAGGTATTATCATGAAACCAAATGATCGGAAAAGCATACTACCATACTACACTTACTACTTCTCCAGTATATAGTATGTATGCTGTGCACAGTAAAATTTTCTATATGGACTAAATACTTGGATGGACATTTGCCATGTTGAGCACTATACAACTGAGCTTCCTACAGAAAGAGAGAGCAAGAAAGCTCACCATCACGATTTGTGTCCATCTGGCGGAAGATCTTCTCTGTGCGTTTCTCAGGTGTGGACTCGTCCTCAGGCATTTTCATCACTGAAGAAACCATCTTATATATGGCCTGAGGAACAAACACATCAAAGAGAACATCAAAATCAGCTTTGTTGAACAGTACACTGCATGGAATTTTGGAGTAGGCAAACAAGTGCAAAAAAAATCTCTGCTCTGCAAAAAAATGATTGATTTGAAACGCTCTTCATAGATAGCAACTCACTAAAATACGGGACAATGGGCATCCCGTGCATGGCGTCATAATTTCTGCCAAAGTACAGGACGCCCCGGCTAATACGGGACACTTGGCAGCACCGCACACAGGAGATTTAACGTACAATAAAGCTGTTCAGTCAATTTTGCAGGTGAACCCGGAAGACTAATTCACCATGGGTTCCCTCGGGAATTTCCTATGGGTTTGTAGAATAGGCATTTTTGATTTATGAGTAAAATAAGATCTGTGGTGCAAATTACTTGAAGAGACGTTCACATTTTGCTCTAGAACATAAACTGCACACAGTCATAACTCAAATGTCGATTTTGAAGTCGTTGTGTCTTTTAAAAATGCATGTTGCTAACCCATCGCTACACAAGGACTACAAAAGTCATCCATTTTGTAAAGCTTGTAGATCACATGCCCATGGTAGTTGTAGTCCTTAATTAGCACTCTGATAGCAAAACACTTTTTAAAAACACAGCAGCTTCAAAATTTACGTTTGAGGTATGATATGTAATTTATGTTCTAGAACAAAATGTGAAAGTCTGTTCAAGTTATTTTAACCACTTATTTTATGCAAATCTAAAACTGCCATTATAAAAACCCATAGGACATTTCCAAGGGGAACCCATGGCTTGATAATGCCAAAGTGTTTTCTCTAATGATTCCAATAGCAGTTGATGTTAGCATGTTGCTAATGCTAGACTAATGATGCAATACTTTAATAAGTATACAAAATACACAGCACGCACACAAATATTGGGTAAAATAGTCTATAGTTAATTAGATTGCATTCTTTTTATTTATACTTTTTCGTTTTTAATAAAATATAACTATTTATAATGAACATTTCTCTTGACTCATCGGCCATCTTGGCTGAATGTTTTCACAGGGCTCACTGCAGTGCATATATGCGATGCTTCCTTAGAATTTGGCCAAAATGAGGTGTCTTGGAAGGCAGCATTATTATGTTGCCTATATTTTGGAATAATTTTTATTGTCAGGAGCGCTCTACGATGCCTTCAAATTTGTTTAGATAGGCAGCTCATTGTAGGCTCTGGAACAGAGCTAAAATCTGCATTTTTGGAATTCTGTGTTGATTTTAAACAGGAGCAGTCACAAGCTAACTAATTTTACATCACTATAGTGACTTATTTTTTCCAAGAGGCAAATTGATTGAAAGGTCAATTACAGCCATTTGCATGCACTCAGCTGTCAGTTTCAGAGAGTGCACTATTCTCACGAATAGCTGCAAAGATGTGAAATTCACCTATCTATATAAGCAAAAATACTTGCCTGCTGCACTCAGCCTGCTCTAATTGAGCAAAAATGCTGGACACAAATGAAAATTGCTTCATGAAACTATTTGTTTTCCAGACAGTTCAAAAACAAGGTTATAAGGCACAATCCAAAACCCTGAGATTAGATGTAATATGATACTGTAGATTTGCCATACGGTGTTATTCTTGGAACTAAAATAGCTGAAAAACACTAGTCTTCACTATAAGTTTGGGCATATCACCTCCGTAAGCATAAAACCATTGAAAAGTGTTCTTTGATGCACCCAATGGTTGACTGATTATGTCATTTCAGGTGAATGCATCTTCAGGAGGCCTCCATGTGGCTTGTGCAAGGTTCTCATAATTTAGGTACAACTTTGATATGGTTGTTATATAACACTGAGGCTGGACTTTTTGGACAGTTAATTAACATTTACATTATAGTGACACTGTTTCCTAATCAGACCCGATGCAACAAGTTTCCAGCATCAAGTAGTTTATCTATCCACACTAAAAGCGAAAATGCTGTGCAACATGACAAAATCACAGCCAATCAGAATTTTTTTTTTTTATGTTTACTGTACAGCAATTCAGTCATAACAACTCAAGTTCATTTTCAAGTATTATAATGGATATGACAAGTTAGTAAGTTTGGTCTTGGTGGACTGGATCTGCTTACGCTGCTGCTCCTGTTGCAGAGCAAGTATGAAGACTTGTTACTGCTAAGAACAAACAGGCATTCTGTGTCAAGCATGTAAGACATGCTGCTGCTGCACAGTTAGACAGTACATACAATGCCCTTGAAGCAGCTCTAGACAGGTGATGCTTGGGAGGAGGAGGCTTTCAGTGAGAAAACTCTTGTAGCACTGCAAACAACTGAGGGAATTTAAATGCTAGACAAAAGGAGGTATGCAAGTTGATTGGCTAACATAATTACATGTCACAGGGCTATCAGCTTGCACCATCAAAGGACCTATCATATTGGCCATGAAATAATCGAGTCATGTTGAAAAGACCTATCAGCTTACAGTATGTTATGTTTCATGACTGAATTTAAAAGTAATTTCTGTGGAACAGGATTTTTGACCAATGAGATTTGATGTGGGCAGGGCTACCAAGCTCAATAGCAAAGAAATAGAAGCCAAGCGACTGTACCATTGGTTGTCACTGTCATGGCTAGTTAAGGGGCATTCACACTGACCTAGCACATTTGCATAAAGTTTTACTCTCTGCTCAACTTTGTTGCATTGCCAATGGTCCCTGTCACTCATTTCATAAAATGAACAACTTCCAATCACCTTTATATACATTACCTACCTTAAATACCACATGAAATCAATATTTGTTTTGGGTTTTGTTCTATTGTCTTTGAGGCCATGTATATTCTAGTTTAAAAATATTCATCTTTAGCAGATATGTGCCTTTAACACAACAGAGTCTTTCTCTTCTAGGTAAACAAACCAAAAATATTAATGACTCATCTTACACTACATGACTAGTTCAAGAGTTGATTTTTGTCTAATAATATGCTCGATGACAATGTCCCTCCCCAATACAAGTAAAAAAAATCATGGTTCATGGCTCTGATAACTAAACTAACTAAAGTTAGTAATTAACTAAAGCCCTTCAATATTTCCAGGGTCAAACATTAAGGGGAGATTATGTAAAAAATGCCCCTGAATTCAAAATGTTACGAGAAAAAAAAAAAAAAAAAAAAAAAAAATTACTATTGTAATATTGTCCCATAAAAAACAATAAGTTAATTTCTCATCCTGGTCCCACCCAAAAATCCTGTTTCAATAAGAAATATGTCAAAACAGGGAAGTAAACTAAAAACATTGTTTGTCACTTTATTGTGTGATGCCTGGTTTGGACATAGTTCAACCGAGCATAACAGAGGTATAGAATCACAATCACATAAACGCACCTGTACAATCTCTAGCATTTCCGCCTTGCTAATGTATCCATTTCCATCCAGATCGTACATGCTGAAGGCCCACTTTAGCTTCTGATCCAAACGGCCACGTGACGTGACGCTCAAAGCAATGATGAACTCTCTGAAATCTATTGTTCCATCTCCATTGGCGTCGAAGGTTCGGAAGACGTGCTCGGCAAACTTTGACGCATCTCCATAGGGGAAAAAGTTGCCGTAAATCTTCTTAAATTCATCCATGGAGAGCGCACCACTGGGACAGTCCCGCAGGAAGCCCTTGTACCACTCCTGGATCTCATGCTCGGTAAAGTCTGTGTTTTCCACCAAGTCCTGCATCACCTCGGGACGGAGCTTGCTGTTTTGCTTTCCCATGTTGATTGTCTAGTTTCGACTGGAGAGACGAGAAAGAGAGATAATGGGATGGAAAGTGTAAAAACAGTTACTAACATTCTGCCAAACATCTTCTTTTGTGATATACAGAAGAAAGTCATACTGGTTAGGAACTCATGAGGGTGAATGAATGATGACAACTGCCATTACAGTTAACAACAGAATTCATTGAGTCTCTGAGGCACAGAAGAATTTTAACAGAGATGTTTGTGAAGAATCTGGGAGGAGCACATACGAAAACAGCCAAGTATCATTGTTTGAGATCTGATGGGACGACCCCCTTTTCTGTGAATCTACAAGTATGCATGCAAAGCACTGCATATCTGCCACATATCTAACACTCATCTTCCTTTTCCCATCTGTCAACTGAACTTTCCACTGGTAGACCGCAGCGATGCTCTCACCTGCTGCTGTGTGTGTACAGTGTGTGTGTGTGTGTGTGTGTGTGTGTGCAGCTGCACCAAAATCATTTCCTGATGCAAATGTCTTGAGTGTGCCTGCAGTCCTACACAGCCAGCGTGCACGTGATCCTGACAGCACATTTTAGGGTCATACTATGCAATTGATTCTTTTTATAGTTTGATAGGATTTTTTAAACCAAATTTGTGTAAGACTTTTAACATTCTATCAGACAAATAACGTGTTGAAGTGTTAATAAATTCCATTGTGCCACATTGAGGTAAATAATACATTGCCATACATGTTGGGACATACAGTAATTATGTCTTTAGAATGGTCCTATAGATCCTAACAGGGTTGAAAGTAACAAGGTTCAAAGTTTTACAGTTTAATTTGACAATTACTAGCCTTTGGTTAAGGCTGCGAAACTAAAAGGTGCATTTAAGAAAAATTTGTGCTGATATTTCTACTGTTCAATTATCACTTGCTTACTGCACAAAATCATAATAACAGTGTTGACATTTTGAGATAATCTCTTCACTTCTTCAAAGGAAGATGATGTCGTTATGACAAAGATTTTCGATATGTAAGGAATAGTTTAGTACTTTAAAAGGAGAAAATTGATGTCAACAACTTAAAGAAATAACTTTTAGTAATACAATATGTCAACTAAAATCGACTAGATAAAATCAACTTAAAATCAACAATATATATATATTCTAACATTGTATTTCCACCCACTTTATTTTCACACCCCGTGGATACAAGCAACAACAACAAAAAAGCAAAAAATAAACACACACACACACACACACACACACACACACACACACACATTAGACAAATAAAATAAAGTTACTGAATATTAGTTGAAATTTTCTTAAAAATGTCTATATTAACAAATAGCAAAAGCTGGCATCAGCTGTTTTGCTATTTGCTGTATATGAGGGCCACAAATATCATCTTTTATATAGAATGACCCATTATTCTCATCTATATCCACTGAGATGAGTGGGGACAGAGAAACTGATGGGGAGAGTGATGGGGGACAAAAAACTAACATTTACAGAGATTATGAGATGGAGAAACTGAACCTCCTTTTGTAAACAGGAAGCGGTCCATCAGTTGGCCTTTCACTGCTACTCACGTACTACATGTGACTGTCAAGCCCTACACTATATATAGCAAGTGCTTTTTTTAATATCTACTTTAATAAAGAAAACCCAATGTGAAAAAAAAAAGAGTAATATATATATATATATATTTATTTATTTTATTTTATTTTTTTATTTAATTAAACATTTAATCGATCAATGTCATATTAAACGCTATAAAAACACTGAGGCTCACATAACATTTTTACCATTTCTCTCACATACAGCATGTGCATGTTTTTTGGAAACTGTCAGTCATAAATGCTGAAACATCTTTCAATTCAAATTAATGGAACATACTGTAAAGTGACTAGTAGTTTGGAGGTTATTATTAATCAAAGCATTCTGAACCTTTCCACTTGCTGCTAATGGTAATTACTGAGTGACAAAATATGTAAAGACAGCTAATAAAATAATAATGGAATAAATGAGTGAGAGGGAAAAAAGACTCATAGACTTTCATTGCAGGAGGGACCTAAGACACTGTATCTAGAGAGCAGAATATCATAGAGACTTGCAGGTGGGGCTCTTTTTACTCGGGTCACCCAGAACATCCTAGCAAATTGAACCATCAGAGCCATTGAACTGAACATGATCTTCTGAGGCCTGACCGGATCTACCAAACCCTCATCTTAGATGAAGAGCCCCTGCTGTCCCACTGTCATGCCAAATCCTAATACCGCTGCCAGAACCTCCCTTGGACCACAAAGCAAATCCATTAGCTGAGGGGTACTTTCTTCGGTGCCCGATTAGCACATCTTTAACATCAAAACATGTGAATGAATGCATTTACATTTTATCTATCACAAGTCACATTATATCACTGAAGCTACAAATGCGCATATTCATAATTTCTCATTCTTTTTGTTTTCCAAACTTCAGGTTAGCAAGCTATATAATTAGCCTGATAGCTTAGCATATAGCACACACACATTCACTCATTTACTCACCCTTGTTCCAACCTCGTATTATTTTCAGAGGAACACAAAAGGAGGCAGAATGTGAGAGACTGACAGCCTCATAAGTCACCATTCACATTCATTACATCATTTTTACACACAACGAACATGTTACATGAATGGTGACTGAAGCTAACATTTCCTTTTGTGTTCCTCAAAAGAAAGAAAGTTATATGGGTTTGGGAGAACATTAGGCTGGGTGAGTGAATTTTTATTTTTGCATGAACTATCCCTAAGCAGTCTTGGTTACTCAGGATGGAAGCGAACATCAAATGCACAAAAGACCAATTTGTCCACAGCAGGCTTTTGTGCCGCTCCTGTGGAGGGAACACACGTATAAAAGCATCATGATCAATCTAAGTTTAATTGCTAAAGGGATATGCAGCATTTGTATTATTTTGCAGTGGGTTGTCATGTTAACAGACCAACATGATCACACAGGAAGTCGGCAAGCTGTTTCCGAAAGTTCTAGTACCTTAGGATCAGCAACAGTATGTCGACTCATTGACATGCCCTATCTCCCATCGGACATATTTGGAACGGCTCAACAACATTTACTTTCCCTCATGGCAAAACCGGTAGCACGTTGCGTCAGTTGCATGGGAGACCACAGTTCAATCCCCATTCAAACAAGGAAGTTATTACATTGGTATAAACAATCACAAGCGTGATAAGAAGGTTGTATTTTTATCCCTAACATTGCATTTTGTCTCTACTAATGGTTAGGGTTAGATTTCGGTTTTGGTTTGGGGGTAGAGTAAATAAAATAAGCATTTCTCTTCACTGTTTTACACGCTGCTCAGCTGAAAACAATTATTTTTACAACTGGCTTCTGGCGACGTCTCCTGGATATAAATGGGTGTCACGCTTGTTTATATGCTCTGAAACACTTACCACTTTAGCCTCTTGAGGCAGTGTTTTCAAATTTGGTCAACGAATACTGAATTTGGCTAAAGAATAATCGGCACACACTTGCCGAATTTTATGTGAGATCAGGCTGAACAGACGGTGTTATCTAGCTGTCATTGAAGCACAAAACAATGGGAATTATCGCTAAAACAAAATAAGGAAGGAGACCACTCAAATCACACATGGCTAAATGAATGCAGAGGGATGCAAATGCTCAGATCGAAGAATAAAGAATATACATTAAATGAGACTTTTACATTTTCTGAAGAAAATATGTGTGTAATTCTTGTGCACATCAAAAGATGTCAACACAATGTTAGGGTGTTGTGAGTGGTAATTGCCAAGACATTGCTATATGACTGCTAGGGTGTTCTGAGTGTTATTTTTGTATGTTGTTATGCAGTTGAAAGAGATTCTAACCTGGTGAAAATTGTGTTTAGGGTATTGCTAGCCTTTTCTATTGTAACACTGTAGTAACCATGACTGTTGTAACCATGTTTTGGGGGTGGAAACCATGGTTTTACTACAGTATTATTTTAGTATCCATATTGTAACCATAATTTTTACTATAGTAATATTGTAGTAACCATGATTAATTTTGTGGTTATTATGGTTTTACTAAAATAATAGTTAAACTTAAGCTCAATTGACAGCATTTGTGGCTGTGATGAGGAGGAGGGCGGGGCAGGGCTGTGAGTCCGCATCCGGCTCGGCCTTATCCCTCTCCTCGGCTGATTAGCCCAATTGGGGGCCGGCCGTGTGGCCCCGCCCTCCTCGTCACAGTGGCATAATTTTGATTACCACAAAAATACATTTTGATTCATCCCTCCTTTTTAAAAAATAAATAAAATAAAATGTGGGTTACAGTGAGGCACTTACAGTGGAAGTGAATGGGGCCAATTTTTGGAGGATTTAAAGGCAGAAATGTGAAGCTGATAATTTTATAAAAGCACTTACATTAATTATTCTGTTAAAAATCATGTATTATTTGAGCCGTAAAGTTGTTTAATTTGTAATTTCTACAGTCATTTTAGGGTTTTAGGGTTTGTTGACATATTGTAAAATTATCTATAACCTTACACAGAAAAGATAAGTAAGTGATTTTATCACACTAAAATCATGTTAACCGCATATTGGTTATGTCTTGTGGCTATACTTTTGAAAAAGTGAGTATTTTAACGTTTTCTGAATGTCCCCATTCACTTCCATTGTAAGTGCATCTTGTAACCAAGATTTTTGCTTTTTTTAAAGAAAAGGAGGGACAAGTCAAAATAAATTTTTGTTTTAAACAGTATTAAGCCACAAATGATTGAGCTTAACTTGCATTGGACCCGGAATATTTCTTTAAACTATGATTGGTTTATGGTTGTAAGGGAATGTCACTCTAATTATATATATAACTATCAGGTGGTATTATTGAATTCTGCAATCTTACTGCAGTCTTAAATAATATTATCAGATTGTTATATATCTAAAAATATTTTAGCTTCATTTAAAAAGATTATGGGACTTTTTCCGTCCATTTTATCATCCACTATGGTGAAAATCATGTTGGACAAGTTAAAGTTATAGGTTTGCAAAACGCCTAGTAACACATTGTGGTAAGTTTTAGAAGTGCTAACGTCTGAGTGTGATCACCAGATTTTGAGAAGAAAACTGATTCTTTCCAATCGCACAGAGGCATCTGTTGTTTTGACTGTTATCCTGGATGGGTCTGTGCCACCATCACCCATGACATCACCCCTGATCCCTGCTCAGGACAAGCCATGTTCTTCAGAGCCTGAGCTTAGCCTGTAATTATAAAGCAGAGCTTGTTGCCTGTGGGATCAGTGATGTTCTTGGATTCTCTATTTCCAGGGTCAACCGCTCAAAGATCTCTGTCTCAAATTAACCATAAGACTCTTAGAGCCTTCAGTAGCACTGCAGTGATGGCACGCTTACGTAACAACAGGCCGACAGCTTGGCTACAGGTGAACACAAGTTACTGATGTTGAGGCAAAGACAGGTGACAGGTAACTCAGGAACATATCACACCCGAACGACAGTCACATGTGTTTGTTGTGAGCAGACACAGTGCACATATAACACTTTATATCAGTCAATGAAGTACATTAGCATCATGCTAACATCCAACTAGCCAATGAATCCTGAGCCCAAACAAGAAGCAAAATGAAAAGTTAATTGAAACATAACGAAAGTTGACCTAAACATAAGGTAGTAAACAGTTACTAAAGGAAACAGGAGAATCTTACAGGTCTATATAAAGCACAATAAAGCCGCCAAAGCTCAGGATGAGACTTTTTGCCACTTTTTATTTATGGCTCACTTTATTTACTAACTCAGCATTTTTTGTCTTGTTTTCCAGTTAAAACATCTAAACAACCCTTGGAGTCCAAGCATATAGACTGATGATGTCATTTCTTATTTCCTTCATGAATGTTTTTTTTTTTTAGAAAGCCACGGATTATGAAAATGTTGATTTTTATGCATTTGTTTTTGTTTTTTTTGGTTGGAAATTCGTGTTACTTTTTTTAACACATCTTCGAGGTGACTACTGTGTGACGTTAGCAAGCTATGACATTCAGTATGCAATTCCCCCCAGCTACTGTTATGTGTAGTTTATTATGTATTGTGTAATTGCTGTAAACAAATGTTGCCATTCTGAATTGAGGGACAGGGATAGATAAATTGTCTTCAGAGGATAGGCCTTGAATTAAGTTTATTTTTCAAATGTATTATTATTTTTTTTAATTATATATATATATATATATATATATATATATATATATATATATATATATATAGTGTGTGTGTGTGTGTGTGTGTGTGTGTTTTTTTTTTAAGCATAAACCTCCCTTTATTTTGTAAGATCTATGCCTGTAACAATTGTAAGGAAAATTATTATTTTACACTTTTTTTGCTACTAAAGTTAATTTATCTTTTTTTAAGGATGTTTATATATATATTTTGGTAAACAAACCAAATTAAACATTATTTTTGCAGTGATGATAAGAAATAATAAAAAAAGGATTGGGAAATGTTGCAAGCAAGATTCGAACTTGCGTCACCCGCATGATTATCACAGTTCAACATTTCAGAGAACCAAAACATTACCAGAAAAAAAAGTGATAATGCTAATAAAAATTAACTTTAGTTGAGATACAGTCTCTAAAAACAAGATTGATTTCCTTTGACTTTCTTTTCCTTTTTTTCTTTCCTTTTTTGCTTCTTAAAATAAATATGCTTTTTTTTTTAAATATTTTTTTTAATATTTTTACTATGAAATATATATATATACATATACAGACAAGAGGTAGAACATTCAGCTTGACTTTCAAATCAAACTAATGACTTGGCCGATTGTTTTGCCTGATGACATGTGATTTGTGTTGACAGCCTTAAAGGAATAGTTTACCCAAAAATTACAATTCTTTCATTTACCCAAATTCAAAATGTAATTTGAAACCCAAAGGAATTATTTGCAATGTTTAATTTGTTCTATCCCAGACAATGAAAGTAAATGTTAACCACGGCTGTCGAACAAGGCTTTCAGTGGATAATGACTTTAAATGATAATGACATTTAATGATGATTTAATTGTCTGTTTCTCACACAAAGCTTCATGGCTTTTTTTTTCTTTTGGAACTTGACTACACTGGTCTTCATCCACTTTCATAGTATGGAAGAGGACAGCTCAAACATTCTGCATAATTTCTTTGTAGTTCTACGGAGGAAAGTCATATAGGTTTGGAACAACATGAGAGTGAGTAAATGATGACAGAATTTTCATTTTTGGGTGGACTATCCCTTTAAAGTATGGATTATCAGAATGATGACAGAGATTAATGCTTTCTGATGGAGAGTCATACAAATGATGTGGCTCTCAGCAGGAAGGTGTGTGTCATGTGACAGAGAGGTTGATTTCTCCTCCACCCCTCAAAATCACAGAGGGCAAATAAAACCACATGCTCAGAAACAGAACTATGACTATGAAAATGTCAAAGCTGCACACTTCTTTATGAGGGAGCCTGATGCGATCACGGAATTAACACATGAAACTCTGTCATCATTTCCCTGTTCTTTCTCAAGCTTGCCAAAATAAACATATAACCGCATTAACTGTGCAAGAAAAGAATCAGATTTATCTATTTATGAGTTATCATGAGCGCATCTAGAGACATGAATCAATCTGCAAATTTCCTTCCAATATTAACAGTCATTTACAGTGCTTACGCTCTCACGGCTAAGCTCAATGAATGCTTGGACTGTTCTCACAGTGAGATCGGAAAGAGTAGGTCGACATTTCTTTATCTAAAATCGGCATATACTTACTGAAATTCGGAACACTGCCCCATGTGGCCAAAGCGGTAAGCATTCTTGGGCATAATGGTCATGTGTGAGCACCATTTTCTGGTGTGTAATATCCACGAAGCGAGTTGTTTTCTGCTGTACAGGCACATATGAGGAGCGCGGCCGCCACTGATAATGTGATTGCGATTACTCTCTGATCACAATGGGATTCGATCCACGTGTTCCCCACTGACGTGACGCACATCCAGATGCGACACGCTTCTGGGTGCGCCACAGGGGAAAGCAACTGAGTTGGAGCCGCTGCAGACATGTCTGTGAGGACATGACGGTGGTCCGTGAGTCGGTGTAATGTCGCCGATCCTAGTGTATCGGAACTATCGGAAACAATTAAATAAATTAATTTCCTTGAGAAGCAAAAATATGTAAGATAATACCACTAGAATATATTTTTTAATTTACATTTATTGTTCTAACCCAATTGACATATTTTTGGGGTATTTTTTATTTACTCTTATTTATTTATTTTTCTTCTTTTTTCACACTTTTATAGTCATAGAGAACAACCGATATCAACAAACAAACTGAATTTCAAACTGATCCAATACAGGCATAAAATTTTAGCTAGCCTCCAATCCAACACTTTATTTTAAGAAAGGAAATGTCTGTGAACAAATTTTCTTACTCATTCCATATTTATTTATGTAATACAAATGACTGTTGAAGGTCAATAGCCTGTGATATGCTTCCCTCGTCTCATTCCAAACCCTGATGTTTTCTTTTTTTCCTATTTAAAATCATGGTTACATTTGGGATTTGGATAAGGGGTTAGACTTCATAGTTAGGTTTATGTTTGGGTTAGGGGTTAGACTTATAAATCGTTATAACACTGGTCGTTGGTTTGTTTATTTTTAATTTCTCTATGGGAGTAAACTTCGTATGTTTTGGTACAAGCCAACTTATATGATTTCTTACGATTTTGCCATCTTGCACTATTATTACGACTTCTCATGAACCAGATTGATGTGGTTCAAATGCATTATGGATGGGAGATTTTTATCGGCCTCTCTGAACCCAGTGAAGTCTGTATTATAATGCTGTCCCATGGCTTACAGTATATAAAAATGTATAACCTCTGATTTTCATGGCATCTCCCTTCTCCAAACAGAACAAACAGCTCATATTTAACAAGACCTGCATTAATAAGTGGTGCAGCCAATGAATGCTAATCGTGCCTCTAATAGTGATATCAAATATGAAACTCACTTTGGATAAAAATGTTGGTCAAATGTTTAAAGGTAAAAGTAATGTACACTGTATCAACATTACAGGTGTGATATTACAATACTGCTAACTGAGAAGGGAAAAGGGATACATCTTATGCGATGGCAAAAATAAAGAGAAATTATAAAGTGCAGAACGAACCATGACCAGCAAAGGACTCTTTCCCTTTAGATAATCAATCTGGTTTCTGTCTGGTTTCTCTCTCTCTCTCTCTCTCCTTGTACCTGCAGGATTAACTCAAAGGCTCTGCGGGGCTAATCTGAAGCAATAGGATATAAATATAGACTCATGTCTGTTATTAAAGTGGCACTAAATATCTTATACCAGGAATTGGTGATAAAGGACCTGCAGCAGGTAGATAATGGATTGCACCGGTAACATGTAAAACACTGAACAATGTGCTTTTGTATCTCAATATTGCAATGTTTTGAGAAATTAGTGGACTAAAGTTCTCAGGACCAACGAAAACATGCATCACAATCCACTGTGCATAAATTTGGAACTTAAGTAACTGGATTATACGTGGTTATTTATAAGCATCTGTGATGGCCGTTAAACGAGTATTTGCAAGGTTAAAAATGGTGACCTCATCTCTCAGGTGTGACTTCTGCTAAGACGTTTGTCCTTACAAAATAGTTTTAAAACACTGTGAAATAAGATGGTGAAAAATAGGATTTTAATAAGACAAAATAAGATTTAAGATCCAGCCAAAGACTGGACTAAAGTAATGGACCCTGGTAAATGTTTGTACATCTACTTAATTGAGAAAAATTCAAGGAATGCGTTTTAAAATAGAAAAACTCACAGAACCCTCAACTGGCCTTTTTCACCAGTGACAAGGTCGTAAAAGATTCAAATTGAACCATTTTTCTCTGATGAAACAACATCTTCTATATTAATATCCCGATTGTGACGTAAAACATTTTTGTCTAGTTTAACTTTAAATGTCCAACCATCAATCAGCATCTAAAATCAGCGTTAACACTTCATAAACTATCGTGGCTGAACCCTGACACAATCCTTCTGTGAGAACAACATCAACCGCCATCGCGAGACACGTTCAACATGTGGTGACTGAATTCCAGTTCATGCTGTTAGAGTAAATATTTGTGCAGCTCCTATTTTTAGAAACCTTATTCATAATGTTTACTCTTGCACTTTTAAATCATTGTCAGTTAAAGCAATATCGACATGACACATCACACAATCACAACAAACAGGAAATGCTTTAACGACAAATTGAATGTAGAGCAACTGAGCTGTGAAATGACTATTGCTCAACACCATGGCCAATTATCATGCTTTCATGATGTTCATTATTGTTCTGAGCTGCTGTCGCTGTGAATTATTATAATTAAAAACACAATCCTGACAGCTCACAGACTGATGTGCTCCACTCGGATTCAAAAGCTTTCTGAGAGAGCATTCTGAAAGTAAGTTACAGTATGCATTTACTTCATTTACAGTATGCTATACTGACTCTAAGATTCAAAGAGAAAGTGAATGGTTTGGAATGGCTTAGATCTTCAAAGCAAAACAAGTTCAATCTAGATATTGATCTTCCATCAAAGTATTGTATATTTTGACTCTCTTGAGGTGCACAACTAAAACGAAGACATTAATGGATGGCAACAGTGATGATGCCCTAATCCCAAACCACACAGATCCTTTATATGTGATTCTCTACATCCATCCAATATGATAATACACTAGAGATGAGCTGGGTATGCTGATACTATCCATGCTTTCCTTCAAATTATGTACTTAAGCTTTTTGAATATCAGAATTAGAGACAGCTTTGACACAGCAGTAGTTGACAATTTACATGTCCACTTTTTTAAACATACAGATTTTTAGGGTAACGCTTTACAATAAGGTTGTATTCATTAACATTAGTTAACTACATTAGTTAACATGAAGTAACAATGAACTAATTCATCTTGGTTAATGTACATTTCAACATATAATAGTTTATTTTAACATCAAAAGTTGTATATGTTAACATTAGTTAATACACTATGAACTAACATGAAATAACAACGAACAGCTGTACATATTTAATTTAACAAAACATTAACCAAGAATAAGAAATGATAAAAGAAATGTTGTTCAATGTTAGTTCATGAAACATAATGCATTATGTTATCGAATACCAATTAGAAAGTTTTACCGATTTTAGGTTAAAGTGTGTGTGAATGCAAAAAGGAAAGCATCTATTTTAAGGTGCTGTGACTGATCATGTTTAATTTATTACGTTTTCCCAATTTTTAATACTATTTTTGCCTTCACTAGATCATATAAACAGACAAATGTTTACTCACTTAATATGATCCCAAAACTGCATATATAATTATTATACAACTATTAGAAACTTTTTGTTTAAAATAGTTTTAGATGGGACACCGCTGTCACTTTTCAAGTCATGTCAACTACTCACTGTCAGATTGCCTTCTTCCATCCACCTTAACATAAATGATGAAATACTGTTTCACCTGTTCACTTTTAGTGCTTCCAGCTTTCTTTCCTGCTTTGCTTCCTCTCTCTGTCAGCTCGATATGTCACCAACATTTAGTTGCAGCTCTGCACAGGAAGCTCTGTGGCCCTTTGAGCGACACTCCCCTCTCCTTTTCTACATTTTCTTCTCCCTCTCTTTATCTATCTCTCTCTCAGCTCTCAGGGGCTTTACTAAACTCTCCCACAAATCTAAAGGCTCTCTGTTTCCACATCCCTACAGAACGTCACATATTTCCGAGCGCCCACTTGTTTCTGAGAGTGGGCTTAAACTGTCTCTAAACGGCATTTTTCTTTACTGGTTTCTGAACTGCCTGTGAGATCAAAACTTCATTTACGTCACTGTGGAACCTACATACATGCCGCAACAATGTGAAAGGAAAAAAAGGCTTCCTGCAACCTGAGCTGTTTTGTTAAATGTTTAGAGAGCACCTTTTTCAGTTTGTTTATCAAGCTGCAGTGGTGAACCTGAATCTCCCATTTTATCCCATTACAGTGATCAGCCGCCTCAGTAAGATGAACTAAGTCTGTTGAAGTTCAAACAAAAGACTTATTTCCTCTTTCACATAAATTCATGTGATCTTGTAAAACAATAGGTAAGTTGTTATATGTACAGTGTGGCTTAGAAACCTTTGCATATGAGTAGTAAAATGGTTGCAAACACATTGTCTGGCTTTTTCATACGGCATTGAAAATGAGCATTTAGGTCTATTTATTGTAAACTACAAAAAAATCCAAAGAAAAATCAAGCTAAAATATATGCTGTAAAAACTGGTAACTTGCAGTAGTTCACATTTAAATACATTTTAACTTAAAATCAGGTTGGACGTGTTATTTGTCAACCATCCCTGCATCTAAGCTCCTGAAGTATATACTCTGCTGTCTAAATGGCACTCCAAAGTGAATGTTGAGGCTTTAGCTTTCAGGTGAGAAGCTCATCCTTTTGAATCTTAAAGTGTTCCCTCCTCTGAGCCTTATGTTCCAGGATTTATCCAAAGCCAACAGGTCTAAAATCCACTCTGGTCAGCTCCTAGTTGCTTTTCTCAGTGGAAGAAAGAATCAAATCGAACAGAAACAGCAAAAACAGGTGCTCCTTAATTTTGGGTAGAGGTGTCCTCATGCTACCAGCTTTGAATGTGGTATCCACGTTCTTCACTTTTATAGCCTCAACACTGTATGTCAAGTAACAGTTTTTCTCCATTCATTCAAACCTCAATGAATACCTCAAGAATGAAACCATGGCTTGATCTTTTGGATTTAAAATCCTCTTCCTCTTTTTGACCATGGAGCATGCATGTTCAACACACAGTATGACAGCACTTGAGATTTTACCTGTAAGAAAAACCAATCTAGACACATTCTGTTCTGGACAAACTGACAGAACTCACCTCAGGTGTTTGTTCTGGTGCCGTGTGATTTTAGATGGCCATAACCTGGGGACCTCTGTGGAGAAGAGGCGTTGGGTGGCCTCAGAGGTGAGATGCAGTGGCAGGTATCAGGAGCACGCTTTGATGCAACCAGCAGCAGCACTGAGAAACTCCACAAGACTCAGCTTAGTTCAGAGCAGCAAACTGCCTCCCACAGTGACGTCAAAGCTGCTGGTCACATGAACTGTCTGAAAAGCCTATGAGAGCAACCGTTGCCGTGGCAACAGGAACTCAGCAGTGACTCATGCTGCAACTCTGTCACTTTCTTGACTCCTCAAAAAGTCAAGAAGTCTGATAAATACTAATTATTAAACTGAAACTTAATAATATACAGTGGGATCCAAAAATCAGAGACCACAAAATTGAAAACCTGGGATTTGTTTTTTATTTAAATCTGGAAGTTAACTGAAAGCTTAAGTATTTTGAAAAGCTGAAATAAAAAAAAGTCATGATGAAAGTTGTGAGGATTCTGCACTATTTCTTGGTCACTATTCACATGCAAGTACATTTCTCATTTTCCAGTGAGGCACACAAGATGCTCTTTGGAACCTTTTTAAATCATGCTGGATAACATGGATCATCAAGTTTTGCACAAAATCTTGAACTTCATACTAACTAACTAGTGCATGCTGTCAGACAGATTATACCAATTATTCAATTCAACATTTCACTCAAATGCAAAACAGAATCATTTTCACTAGTGGGCTCAGACTTTTGGACCTCACTGTAAATAAAAATGCAATGAAGCTGTCCAAAAAAATTGATTAAATTTAAAAGATTGATTAAAATGCACACAAATACTTACAATGTATTGATCTACAGAATTATAGTGCAAAGAAATGCTTGCGCTTGATGCATTTAAAGTGCATTTTTGCTTTTTCGGCTTGTTTGGTCATGATCACATTGTAATGCACAGGGCAGGGAGAATGTGCAACCGTTAAGAGCAGACATCCCTCACATTGGAGTCCATGCTTTACTTAAGCAGATTAAAGGGAAGTCAAAGCCTCCACTCATTAGCCTTAACGTACAGACACCTTTTAAGGTTGCACGCTGAGTAAGTGATCTGCAGGGCTGCAGCCTGCACTGGCAGCGATTAATGCATTGTAATAAAACAAAGGAGCTCATGCAAAATACATGCAATGCAATCCCATGTCCTGTAGATAGCTTTTGATTTGCATGCATAATGTGTGAAACATAATACATCATAATATGTCTATTATAATGAGTGCCTGTACAAAGTCAGATCCTGTTGAAAAAGCATTTTATTCCTGAAAGGTTGCTCTTTCATAGCTCGGGAGACTTAAAGGAGAATTCTAGATTCAATTCAAGTTAAGATCAATCGACAGCATTTGTGACAATGTTGGTTTGCACAAAAAAGTCATTTTGTTTAACAAAAGCAAAAATCAAGATTACAGTAAGGCACTTACAATAAAAGTGTAGTGGGCCAATTGTTGGAAGATTTAAAGGCAGAAATGTGACACTTATAATGGCAACATTTTAAAATAAGGTTACAATTGTAAACATTAGTTAACAGCATATAGTTAACATGAACTCACAATTAACAACAATTTTACACCACTTCTAAATCATGTTAATGTTAAATGCAACATATACTAATATTTTTTTAAATTATAAGTTAAATGTGCTAACAAAGTAAATAAACTATGAACTAACATGAACTAACCATGAACAATTATATTTTTTCAATTAAAATTAACCAAGATTCATAAATACTTTAAAACTATATTGTTAGTTCATGATACCTAGTGCATTTACTAATGTTAACAAATGTGACCTTATTATAAAGTGCTTCCCTTAGAATTGTATATTAGCACTTACATTAATTCTTCTCTTAAACATATCATTTGAGCTGTAAAGTTGTTTAAATCATCGTTTTAACAGTCATTTAAGCGTTTTGAGGTTTGCAGCTTTATGTCATCATGGCATTGTGTGTGACAATATGTTGTCACAAAAGGTCAACGTGTGTTCAATGAACAGTATCTGATTTCTTGTGCAAGAACAGTGGAAATGTACAACAGCTTTTTGTAGCCAGAACTCCAAGGTATGACTATGCAGAAATTGGCTTTCATAAATAAACCTTCTCTGAGAAATATTTACTGCAGTAAGTAATGTGACAGTGAGCCCCGGTCTCCCCTAATAAGAGGAATTCAAAACTTGGAGATGAATGCATTATAATAAAACACAGGAGAACATGCAAAATGCAATGTGACCTCTTGTAGATAGCCGCAGTTTGATTTGCATGCCCAATGTATGAAACAATATATCATAATGTGTCTTTAAATATGTGTGCTGCTTATAGAGTCCAGAATATTTTGCATAGATGCGCATGGTTGGTTACTACAGATAGAAGGAAAATGTTATTGCTTAGAGGTTGCTCTGTCATAGTTCAAGTTCTCATTTACAGTATGTTCCTGCAGAAAAGACCAACATGTGTTTTGGATGGCAGTCAGCAACATATGATGCTAGTGTCAACATATGAAAAGGCACCAATTGGCTCTGAGCCGGTCCATGCAGTGCCACGGGCTCTTATCTTTAGATAACATCACCTTTAGCATGGATAATGAGAGCTGCATGGGAGCTCTCTCTAATTATCTGTTACCTAACCACCTGCTTACACCCCACAGGCATGAGGAGCAGCTTTTACAGTCAGAGGTGAAGAGTAGTTCAGGCTACTGTCCAACTACTGAATGGTGCATTTGTGTGTGTTTGCCTGAGGTGTGTGTGCAGGTTTGCCCTTTGCTCACTTTGTTACATACAGTATCTAATATAGCACATTTTCCTCTTCAGCATTTTACAGGGTGGAGAAAGTATTTGCCATAAGCTTAATTAATTAGTAATGTTTGCTAAGGCAAGCATTTCTATTACTACTGGACATACATTACTTAGGGCACTATTGTACACACTCATATCCCTATAAGTATTAAACTAGTATTAAATATTCCTCAAATCATGTGGCTTGTTGAGATGTGTGTTATTACTTTTCAAAGCAAGCACACTTATGATTTTCACCTGGCCGACAATAAAATAGACAATTAGTGTATAAATGGTCACACTATACATTAATGTTCCCTTTGTTAAGGGTTTATAAAGGGGTTCATTGATGACTAATAAGGCATTTACAAATGCATTATAAATCATTGATGTGCATTATAATATCATCAATAAAAAGGGAAACTTTCATGTTGCCAAATAGTGAGCATTTTAACTTACGTGTTATAAATGTTTAATAAATACTCTTATTCAAAATATATTAATCAAAAACATAAAATACCCTAATTCATGTTTTATGTCACAATGCAGCACAAACAGACTATTATAATGAGATTAAAAGGAGGGATTATGTCATTTTGTGATTATATTCATGACTGTAATGTCTTGACTCACTTGTGTTGTCACTTTCCTTGTCACGCTGATGTCAAAAGAATGATGCTACTCCGAGTGCTGTCCCAACTTACCTAGGCCTAGTGACCTAAAGTCCTCTGGAAAAACACTTTCAGCTCTTCATGTTCATTCACAGCATATATCATAAAATAAAGCCTGTTGACCATTAAACCAAACTGAACCTTATGTACATTAATAAATGCTTCTACTTATAAATGTGCCTTCTTTGATTTAAGGTTTATTTTCATAGGTTACTGATGTTGAATAAGTGTTATTAAGTATTTATAACGTGAGGTAAAATGGCTCACTATTTGGCAGCTATTGCATGTAAGTTGTTTTATGCATATTGTGATGATTAATAATGCATTTCTAAATGAATTATTATTCATTAATTAACCCCTTTATAAACTCTTAACAAAGATAACATTAATGTAAAGTGTTACTATAGAGACTTGGTGGTGGGCTCTTTTGACTTGGGCCAATTAGCAACCACCTGCTCACACCACCCTAGAAACCACATAGTAAACTGCAAAAAAAAAAAAAAAAAAAGCATTCCAAACACCTTAACAACCACATATCAGTACCCTGTCAGTCACTCACAACACCTTAACATCGAAATTTGTGAAAACAGGAGCCACTTACATTTCCTCGATAAAACAATAAAATCTTTCAAGCTTCAAGATTGCATCTCTGCCTGACATTTCTCACAAATGCACTTCTGTTTATGAGATCTCACTTCTGAGAAAAAATCTGATGATTTAGAAAAGAAGAACAATGCCATGCAGTCAAAGGTCACAGCTACAGCCCTGCACGGAAGCAGCTGAGATGATGCAGGTGAGAAACGAAAGTATGTATATCTCTATTTATAGATTCACATATTAACACTGCAAGAACATCTTGTCCAACTCGGTTGTAATCTCTTTCAGTCTCTGGATGACACTTGATTAGTTTTATGGCTGTTTGCATGAATTTTGCCTAGCCTGTGACAACTCCAAATGAACTTTATTTTAACTTTTTGTGTAATTTCTAGTATACAGTATATTTGGCCATTGCAGCAAATTACACAAAGCAAAGGATGACATATAGAAGAAATGCAACTGTCATGTGATACTGGTGGCAGATCTAATCCACTAGTCGATTAGTTGGTGCAACCCCTAGTTCAGGGCACCTGATTTTACTGGCTTTATTTTGCATTGTCTCAGCAGTCAGTGTTAGTTAAGGGGTAGAGACTGAGAGTTTGAGGCTGCCAGCCAGAAAGTGTCAGCAGCTGCCAAAAAAACTAAAACTCCTAAGTTTACTGGATTAGGTGATGTGTTCTGAGTGTTGTTTATAGTGTGTGTATGTGTGAGAAGACAGGTGGAGTTATTCAGAAACAGATCATGAAGGGAATGTCAGACGATCTTGGCTCTTTAAAATCACATGCTGTTTTGTGGCTCGCCCCTCTGAAACCTGGTGCCTGGAAGCAGGGGTTTAGGATTTGTCTTGTTAGCATGTGCAGGTAGCCCCTGCTGGTAGATGTGGTAACTACACCATTCTATGGTCTAAAAAAGCATGTTTCTCCTTTGAAGGCCATTTAAATGTAGCCATGTGTTCTGATGAAATAAGTTTCCAAGCAATATTTAAATGGAAAATATTTAATTATATTATTTATTTTTTTTTACCAGTGACTGTTTTTAAGGGTCCTTAAGGCGTGAAAAGCAGAAGAAAGAAAGTCATACACATTTGGGATGGCATGAGAGTGAATAAATGATGAGGGACTCATATCCCTTTTAAAGTGCTACATGTTAAGCAACCTTTGAATTATAAAGTTATTAAGGGATAATGTACAGTCAGCCGGTTGTTATATAAATGCACAATAAACCCCGACAGGGTGATCAGGACCCCAATGCAAAGCGGAGGGGTCTTTTATCAGCCTGAAGGGGTTTATTTTGCAATAACAACCAGCTGACTGTACATTATCCTTTATTATCTTATTACATGGCTACTAACCAAATAAATAAATACATGGACATAAAATATCGATTTGCGTTGAAATTATATAATTTGAGAAGAAATCACTGAACAGCTGAAATCAACCTACAGTTTGGGTTGAAGTTCTGTTGATGATTACTTTGTAAAAATGACCATCTGACTCCTTATTATTCAGCCTATTACAAGACTACTTGCCAAATAAATAAATAAATGCACATGAAACATTGATTTGAGTTGAAACTATTTCATCAGCTTACTTGTAGAGATCGCACAGTTAGCCGAGAAGCAGGAGAGACAGCTCGCAGACCTTGGATAAGCGATCTGATACGTCTAAATCCTCGGATGTACGGTTGTTACAGAGCAATATCTGACCTCTAGATGGCGCCATTGACTAATCAGAATCGAGTATTCCAGAGAGCCGTGTAATAACTGGGTTTAATTTGTACTTAATATGGAGCCCCTTAGAGGAGAGGGAGTGTATTTATTTTTTGTAAATGTTTTTCGCTCCCTCATGATAGTTTTGCATTCCTTCTCAAAACGTTTTCTGTTGCCTCTCACTACGTTTTGTGTTTTCTCACAATCATTTTTGCATTCCCTTTTGATAGTTTCATGTTCACTCGCAATTATTTTTGGTTCTCTTGCAATGACTTTATAGAACTTGATCATGGTTTTCCTACAGTAACCATAATTGAACTTACTCATCTCATCGGTTCCTGTAGTACTTGAGGTTTTGGACTCTATCTGACACCCATCGTCCTGGATACTGGAAGTTTGTTTACTAAATGCTGCTGCTTTACAATTAATATGTTTATTTATCTTCTTTATATATCGTTTATTTTATCCATCTCATAATACACACATTGAAACAAATTTTTGCGCGTTGTTGTGCAGTAGACTGTGACTGTGAAGCCGCAGCTCGCGAGCTCTCTGCCAGTTGAACACCACCGTGTGCTCGCGCTTGCCGTTCGATGTCATCCCTTACGAAATGTCTAGAGTTCTGGCAAACTAGCCGCAAACTTGCCACAAATTTGCCACTCATTATTTTTACATGCAAATGAGCTTGTGATTCACCGCAAATGTTTGCTTGAAGTTTGCAGCTATTCACCGGTAGTGGTGAACCTACAGTAAACCTTTGGCAACAATGGACAATTTGCCGCAAGTTTGTGGCAAAGCTCATTTGCATGTGAAAATGATCAGTGGCGAATTTGCGGCAAATTTGCAATGAACTCCCAATTTTTGCAAGAGATAACAGATGCAGGTCATAGCAGTTTGTTTCATGACTCCAGCAGGGACCTCTTGTTTAGACATTTTATCTTTTCACTTGCACTCATTCTATTCAGACTCTCCGGTGAATCACACTCCTGTTTATCAAAACCATACCCTCACTCTGGCACTATACTGTTGACTTGGGCTCTGTTGTAAGTATATTGTGTTTGTTGTTTTATTGTTTGGTTTGCTTGTTTTGTTTACATGTACTTTTATGTTTGAGCATTGGCTGAAAGCGCTATATAAATTAAAGATTTTAATATTATTGTCATTATTAATGATAGTAACTCACTCGTTGCATGACACAGTGTCGTATGTTGTCAACATGGCAGCACCCATGAGGGGGCGACTCTCTCCCTGTAAAATTAAACAGCTGGGAGTCTTCATCTAATGTGAGTGTGAGTGTTACGTGCCCCTGTTCTTTTGTTTTACTCTAACCAGCTACTGCTTATTTAAGAGGTGCTGGCTGCACTTCAAGGCTGCTGCTGCCTTAAGAAACCCGCTCCTGTGTTGTGCGTCATGTTGAAAATGTTTTTATTTTTTAATGTGTGACTTAAGCATACAAGAGTAAAAAAAGAAATGCATTATTGTAGTGGTGGTTGACCCAGGGATTAAAATTACAGTCCTGTCCTGTCACCATTGTGCCCTGAAGCACTTAAGATGCTATTGACAGTGGACAGTGAAAAGCCTTTCAATGATTGTCAATCTGGATCTGCTTTAAGGGAACACATCAGCAGTGTTCTCTACAGTTTTTCTTTTATAACATAGCATGTCACTTGACTTGTTTTAATAGTTATTTTTTGGCAGCCAAGGTTTTAATCCTAGTCCCTTTCTGAAGGACTCATAGAGCGATAGTTTGCATGGGGCAAAAGACACTGAGATCAGTCATGAAGCCAATGTGTTTTTACAATTTATTTACGGATTCTGTAAATAAAATGTTAATTTAGCCCACTGTTTTTTTGTTTTTTGATTTTTTGTTTTTTTGGTAAAAAAAATAAATAAAAATGTTACGACCCAAGTATGGGACCAACATAAGAAGCCATCAGTAGTAGAAAATGAAAGTCGCAATGGCCAGGTTAAAGGCGTTGTTTTATTTACAAAAAAGAAAGAAAGAAAGAAAGAAAAGCAACATTAAATATAATCATATGCAAAACTTAAATGAGGACAGTGAGCTGATTAAATTAAACTATCAATTAACTAATTAACCTTATTTACATTTTACACGTGTTATATTTACTGCTGCTTTATTTTCATTGTAAATAAAACCTCATCTTTTTTACCATGGCCATTGCGACCTTTTGTGTTCTACTAGTGACCGCTTCTTAGGTTGATCCCAAACATGGGTCGCAACAGTGAGGGAGCGCAAAACTATTGCGAGGGAACATAAAACTATTTCTGAAAATAAATTCCCTCACTGTCCTCGAAGGGACTCTGTACTTTTTCATGGGGCTGAAATAACAAATATACTGAGCTGATAAAATAAATCAAATAGTCATAGTGCTAAATGGCAGTTACAATATAATATTGTTGTGGTACCATGGTACAGTGATGGTTTAAGATAGTGATAAATTGGTACTGTGATTTCTACCATGGTACTGATGATTACCATAGTAATTTACCATGATATTTACATACCCTAGTACTATCATGACACAAACAGTAATCCACATATGTTTACCATGGAACCATGTCCAAAAATTAGTACCACGACACTTGTTGGTACGTTTTTAGTAAAATATTTCTATGTAGAGGAAAATTAAAAGAGGACAGCAAAAATGGAATAATAAACAATGCAATTCAGGAAACATAAATGTCATTGAGATCTTTCATTTAATTCTGTGCAGATAACTCCATATTTAGCCACCCACAATATCTACTCATATCATTCACCTTTCATTTTGACAACCCCATTATATTGTATTGCACATTTGATAATACCTCACCACATGAGAGCAAAATTAAACCTCACAAACCCATTTCGATTACAGCAGAAATGATCTGAATGATTTGTGATTTGTTCTGGTTTGTGGTTTGCTTCTATGAACACTGATTGAGTTATTGTGCTGGTACATTGTGACTTTGATATAATGCAATAATCAAAGAAGGCATTATTATGCTGGTGCGCATTAACAATGTGAACAGAAGGGTTTTGTTCTTACCTCTGGAGTCAGGTCATTACCTAATACTCTGTAGATAGCACACAGGTGAAGTCTGGCTGTTAAAGACACTTTGACCTTCATTCAAGCACAAACACACTCAACCGGACCTTCAAAATCACAGCACACAGCAGGATGGAAGGCTTTCACAAATGGAGTGAAGAACTGTCAAGAAGAGACTATATTTAATGATGACATTGAACATTTGTGTGAGAGAGAAGTCTGTAGTGTGACTCTGATTTAAGATTGGACCTCTAAGGGAGAGTTTGAACAAATGACAGAGGCTGGTGACCCTGCATGAGGTTAACTGGCAGGTGCATTATTTTCACCACATAGATAATGAGCTCTTTAATGTTTGTGACCCTTAGAGATATAAGCAGAGCAGTTCACTTACTTAAAAAAGCTGTTTAACAAAGAACTTGCTTCATGTTGGAAAAAAAAGTTCCAGACCTGGATGCTGATTTATCAATACAGTGTTACAGCTGTGCAAAAATACACAATATAGTAACAGCTATGACATGAAACACCTTTTCACCTAGCTACATTGTTTACATGTCAACGACTATATTTTCAAGTGAAAGGCTCAATAATATAATGTTTAATTGAAAATGTGTGTCCTTAAATGGGTCATGTCATGAGGAATCAAATTATCCTTGATCTTTTGTGATATAAGTGGTAATTTTGCTTTAAAAACATATTGTAAGTTTCAATACTCAAAACTTCCTCCTCACTGCTAAAGAGCATTTGTTGAAACCAAGCTGTCAAAATGACTCGTCCTCTACTTCCTCCACATTGCTGTCACACTGTGGTAGACATTTGCATCTGACCGACTCCACAACAACACATCAATGCCTACTTTACCTAATCACTTCCGTTGCCCTGCCCAGTAGCGGTGAGCTGTGAGATGGCAGGTCAGTCAAGAGCAAAGAGCCAGTCACAACAGTGGGCGTTTACTGTCAAGTAAACTGTGAAAATAATTATGACTGAAGGGTGCTGATAGACACAACACACAGCGCACCTCCTTAATTAAAGGAATATTCCGGGTTCAATACAAGTTGAGCTCAATCGACAGCATTTGTGGCATAATGTTGATTACCACAAAAATTAGTTTAGACTCGTCCCTACTTTTCTTTAAACAAAAGCAAACACCGAGGTTACTGTGAGGCACTTACAATGGAAGTGAATGGGGCCAATTTTTGGAGGTTTTAAAGGAAGAAATGTGAAGCTTATAATTTTATAAAAGCACACATAAATTCTTCTGTTAAAGCTCAAGTATTATTTGAGCAGTAAATTGTAATTTTTACAGTCGTTTTAGGGTTTTAGGATTTGTTGACATTACATCGTCACAAAGTTGTAAAATTGGCTATAACTTTACACAGAAAATGTCGGTAAGTGAATTTATGACACTAAGATCACATTTACACACATATTGTTTATGTTTTGTGACTATATTTTTGAAACAGTGAGTTTTAACATTTATTTTAATGTTAAAAATTTGGTTAAAGTGTCTCAATGTAACATCGATTTTTGCTTTTTTCAAAGAAAAGGAGGAAAGAGTCAAAAAAATGTTTTGTGGTAATCAACATAATGCCACAAATGCTGTTGATTGAGCTTAACTTGTATTGAATCCAGAATATGCCTTGAACCCATAAATGCATACCTCGAGTAGTGATCCGTGATCTCATTCCACCCCCTTTTCCTTGTCCGTTTTTTGGAGTTGTGCCCCCACTTCTTTAGTATTCCTCAACCTTTTTCTTATGAATAGTTTAACAATAAAAAAATGCCATAATTGCAAAATATATATATATATATTTTCTAATTGCATAATTACCAAAAGTGTATAGGGTCATCAGTGACCCGAGATGTGTGATAGTGTCGAAATATTTATTTGCGCTTCAATAAATCATATTCTTATGATTATTTGATATCTATATAAGTTTACTATAACAGGATATCTACTGCTTTATTTATTATAAGACAAATATAAAGAACTATATATTCATACAAATGAGTACTAAATTATGCTGATTTTCTGTGCAACAATGGTGAATTATCAGTATTGTATATGCGTGTACACATACATATTACATGTTACTTGTTCCTCAAGGTGGCGCTGTTGTTTCAGTGATTGACTTGATTTACATTTGACATTGCCATTTGATGAAGAAACAACATGGAATTAAACTATAGCAAGTACAACACATGAACAGTATGATTTGGCTATTGACATTTGGATGTACTACTGAAATAATGTAAGTTGTTCATCTATTTAGACTCAATAATTGCCTGAGAAAATACTTATGTGAATCTTATGTGTTATGTGTAGCCCAATATGTGTTTGACCGGCAATTGTCTCAATTCTCAATTTCAGTCATGAAACCCGTTCGATCAATTGTTGTGTCGTCTCTTCAATATATAAAAAAAACGAATATATTCTATTATTTTCTAATTGTCTTGAAAATGCTTTGAAAATGTTACATTATCTGGGCATTTTGTAGATCCTTTTTTGATAGATATACATACCGGTCAGTAAAGACCTGAGGTATGTAATAATGTTCAGTGAAACACCCATGCATTTACAGTGCATCCGGAAAGTATTCACAGCACTTCACTTTTTCCACATTTTGTTATGTTACAGCCTTATTCCAAAATGAATACTTATGTACACTTGATTTGTTTGTATTTATTTATTTTTTTTTTTTATAAATTTGCAAAGATTTCAAACAAACTTCTTTCACGTTGTCATTATGGGGTATTGTTTGTAGAATTTTGAGGAAAATAATGAATTTAATCCATTTTGGAATAAGGCTGTAACATAACAAAATGTGGAAAAAGTGAAGCGCTGTGAATACTTTCCGGATGCACTGTATCTGCCACCTTTCTCAAGTCCAATCGTCAGATTCAGAGGAAAAGTTCTCTTCTTCCTTGAAGTGATATCTACAGTAGTAAACAAGTAAAAATCCACCAAAATCCACCATCACACAATGTTATCGCATCAGAATGTAGACCAAATGAAGTGTTTGGTTGTTGTTAACTCTAATGTAGTCACATGCCATATTCAATTATTAGCTCAATCAGTTGAAATGCCATTGCATTTGCATGTATGTAGTTCACAGGTTTGGCCTTGTCGGTTATACAAGTAGGCCTACATTTAAAAAAGAACACTTTTAATAATGATTAACTTGTAAATATTATATTTCTCTTTGGGTTTGAAAGGTTAAGTATTTTGCTAAGACTGATGGCCATTCTGATTTCGTGCATTATCATTCATGAAATAAAATATTTCTGAATACCATACCCAAAACTTGAGACACAGTAAACTCATTGTGTTTTGTGAATTTCATAGCCTTCGGGTCAGGGATGTTGTAATGTCATGAGTGCCTGATTTTCATATTGAACTTACTGTAATAAACACAGACACACCATCATAGATCTCTTACCCTGATTAAATAATCAAATTGGGTCAGATTTTCTTGCTTCTTTGGAATACTTTTTGGAACATTCTGGGATACATCTGGGATCATCAGGTTTTGCACAAACTTGTGGTGTTTGATTGCCAGTTGTTGTTAAAGCAAAAGGGGACATACCAAATACTAAGAAATTTGGCCCCCACTGCACAGTATACAGTATGTGTTTGTAATAATTAAGTATGCAAAAGTAATCATCAGAACAAATTATAACAAATCTATTTAAAAACTTGTTAGTTCACAGATTCAATTTAATCAAATGTTTTGTTTTATGGGAATCCTTTGCTGTTTTTATACAGTTCATAAGGTGCACACAATGTTTTCTTAAACTGTATAATGATGATATAATATATCAAACTAATGAGCATGATTTATTTCTGTTTAAGTGAGCTTTCTGAAGAGATCTGAATATGCAATCAATGCAATGCTTAATACAATATTTCTTACTAGAAATTGTGTCACGTTAAAAAAAAAAAATTGATGGAAAAAATTGATTTTTCAAACTTACACTGACACACAGCGGCGTAGACACAGCATCACACAAAATAGAGATGCGCTATTTACAGTCGGCCATGATTAATTTATTCTGCAAGTAAAATTGTTAAGTCAGTAGGTTATCAGCTGGTCATGTTACCTCAACATGGCGGGCACCATGAGGCGACCCGCACTATGTAAAATAAAAGCCTTTATTAGGCTACTGATTAGAGGTGTCATCCCACATGAGTGCACATTATATTAAACATACTTTTCATAAGTACTACTCATTTCTTTAAAGGTAAATCGTTTGTAATAGAGAAATAATTACTGAGTGCCTCTACAGTATATATAGGAGATATCAAAAATGTGCAGTGCTGGGGTTCTAAAAGACCAGAATTCAAAACCACTGTTTGAATATACTGTATTTGTACTGACTGTGTTGACTATATTGCTGGGAAACAGGAAACTGGTGGCAGACATTAACACGGATTAAACAATACAATATGCACAAGGTTTCACAGATTGCACAAGTTGCTAAGTAAGGACTACAACTACCATAAGCATGTGCGTGTAAGCCCCTGACGAAACGGAAAAGCGTTGTAGTCCTTATTTAGCAAGTTGCTAGCAACATACTTTTTTAAAAATCATGGAGGCTTCAAAATTATAGTTTGATTTATGATTGTGTGTAATTTATGTAGTAGAACAAAACTTCCAAGTATTTTCAAGTAATGTTCACCACAGACGACAGACGTTATTTTACTCATAAATCCTAAAGTCCGCTAGGAAAATCCCGAGGAGCTACAATCCAAACAGCTCATGAACAGTACATTTAACATGATATTATTTCATCGCCTAACCTTTCAAATGTCTGTGCTTTAGAAAGCAACATATTAAAATATTAATCACAAATAACTCTAACAAGTTATTGATCATTCTTTTCAGCCTATCTAAAATCTGGGTTTGAGCAAGTGATAAAAATAATAGAAACAGAGAAAGAAATAGAGAGAGAGAATTAAATAAAGAGCAGCGTTTATCAACAATTTTGTTGGTTCTAAAGTACTTTTATTTTGACAGGCGCCCAAGTGAAAAGCTCGTCACCCTCACTTAAGGTCTGATATAGATTTTTTTAATAATTATTTTGTAAAGGGTTTGGCTTCTATGAAGTGATTAAAATATGCGCATATATGACGCAAATTCAGTTTGCATTCTGTACATTTATTCTCAAGGTTTTTGATCAGGCATCAGGGTGTCCCGGTGAGGCATGACGGAGTTCTGTGAGGTCCTTGTTCAGAGTGCAGGAAGTTGAAAGTGAAAATCACAACTCCACTGTAATTGTTCCTCTTTTACCTTGTAAATCACATATAGATTATTTAAAAATGTTCATTTCGACGGATGATGTTTCTCCTTCTTTTAAAGGCTTTACTTTGATTATGGTAAGTGAAACATTTAACGCTATTAGAATGTTAGCCGCATGATTCATTCACATGTGGGCTTCTGTATAATACTGCTGTTATTAAACACTGAACATTTGTGTTCCTGTGCATAGCCTGCCGTATCTGTGGGAAATGTGGGGCAGCTCGCTGTCGATCTCATCATCTCCACACTGAATATGCCCAGAGTGGGACACATCCATACTGACTGTCTCATTCCCATGGCTGGAAACAACCCTTATGCCATATCCACTGATGAAGCTTTCCAGCTCAGCACCAATGCAGAAGGTAATAGGATAATACCACTTTAACCTTTGTATTCATAAAGGGATAGTTCATCCAAAAATGAACATTCTGTCATTGTTTACTCTCCCTTATATATATAACCTGCCTGACTCTCTGTCTTCTGTGGAACACCAAAGGAGAAGTAGAATATCCAAGCTGCTCTCTTCCATACAAAGGAAGTGAATGAGGACTGGTGCTCCAAAAACTCTATTCACTGATTGACAGCTGTGGTCACAATTGACTGTCATTGTATAGGGAGGAGCGGCCTGGACATTCTGCTATAAATAACTATGTTTTCTGTGGAAGAAAGAAGCTCATGTGGGTTTGGAAAGACATGAGGTTGAGGAAATGATGACAGAATTTTCATTTTTTCGGTGAACTGTTTCTTTAACTATCTGCCTTTCTTGCATCATCACTTCACGTGCATGCTTTTGAATGTGTTTGTGTGCAGTATACTCCCACAGTGACCTAAAACTGACTGTACTGCAGATAAGAACACCCATCGTCCAGGTTAGTGAGTGTGCATGTATACAAGTAGACACTTTTGGAGAGATAAAGTTGACTCTACTCAGAATCATATTCCCTACAAATTGCTTTTTTCCCTTTATACATTTGCACATACATTCTCGTGGAGAGTTTGGGTGTTTCTTCAACTTCAGGTAAGTGTAGCACTGTGGATTTCTAAAAGGAAAGTCTCATCAAAACATTTTTCACACTCACCATAAAAAATAAAAAATAAAAAAAAAAGTCTACTAACAGTGTCCAGTGGACAGGAGATTTATGTTGTTTTTGTCATTTTTTTTCTGAAAGTCATAAAAATTCCCATCAGAGTGTCATTTCCAGCACATCTCAAATTCTGTATTTTGTTCAATAGAATTCTGTGCTGGAAATGATATTTTTAAAATATTTTTGAAATAAAATGTCAGACTCCTTTGTCTTGCTAAGGCTAATTTCATAGCTAACATTTTATGTATCCTAAATACACACAATTAAATATTTGCACACTTTTTGTATAATTTGTAAATGATGCCCAATAAAAATATTCTGCTTGTGATATTTATCTTAATTTTTCTGTTTTCTTCAAACATCACTTGTCTCATGTTTTATCTCAAGCATGCTCTTTACTCACACTTTTGTCCACTTGGTTTACTTTTTTTTGTTTGTGGTGGAAATGACAACTGCCACAACTGGCGTCATAATTAAAAATAATTGATAGAAATCATTTTATACAATAAATATTGAAATGGTTTATTTCACTCATGTTTAGATGATCATAGTTTTAAACATGTAATAATTTGTATTTTTATAATGGATTTTCACGGTTTGATATTGAAAGTCTTGGTCTGGCACAAGGCAAAAACAGTAAAACCTGCACATAAAAGGCATTTCAAAAGTACCAAAAATAAATGTTGAAGGCCTGGTAAATTCAGTTTTAATAAAACCTTTATATTACACACACACACACACACACACAAAAAACAACAACATTTTTTCTTCCTGAAGCATTTATTTGTTTGAATCTACACTCTTGATTATCATGTAATTTCTTTGATTGGTATGATTTCTTTTTGATTTCTTTTCCTGTTCCTTTTATCTTTTCTTGTTTTTCTTGTTTTTCTTTTTCTTTTTTTAAAAATCTTTTTGTCTTTTATTGTTCCTTAATTTCTTTTTAAAATAAGAACTTAATTGATTTCATTCAAGCTTTGATTTGTGGGAAAGTACTTTGTACAAGAATTTTTTTTTTTTTTAACTTCCCCAGCCCTAATATTGTTTTAGTTTTGTATTTTCCTTAAATCTGCTTCTGTCGGGCATGCTAAGTGACTCCAGTCAGGCTTCCTATGCAACCAGTTGGCCCGGTTGCAAGGGAGGGTAGAGTCACGTTGGGTTAACCTCCTCGTGGTCGCTATAATGTGGTTCTCGCTCTCAGTGGGGCGTGTGGTGAGTTGTGCGCGGATGCCGTGGAGAATAACGTGAAGCCTCCACACGTGCTACGTCTCCGCGGTATCGCGCTCAACAAGCCACGTGATAAGATGCACGGATTGACGGTCTCAGACGCGGAGGTAACTGAGATTTGTCCTCTGCCACCTGGATTGAAGCGAGTCACTACGCCACCATGAGGACTTGGAGAGAAAAAAAACTGCCTCTGTTGAATTTTTATTTCAAATAATAGTAATAAAAAATGTATGGAATAAATTACATATATTTTCTTCTAGTATATAAATGCAGTCATTTGGGGTGTAGACCTAAAACCGTTCATTACCTTACCTGTTTACCACTGCGTATGTGACAAATAAAACGTAACGGGATGCTGCCTGTGCAGTAACAGCTGCTGTTTATTGTTTGTCTTAGACAAAGGTGAGTTCGTTCAGAAAGCTGATGGTTTCCTGGATCAAGAGCTGTGGATTTCTCAGAACTGTGCTGCTGTCCAGCAGTCATGCTTATCAGAGAGATGACCAACAGCTGTTTGGGTAAAAAGTATCTCCCTTTAAATCCCAATAAGTGTGTGTTTTTGGTGGAAAGACTGATAGAATGTAAATGTAAACCATATTTGTTATGTTTTTTTGTACATTTTCTGAAGAAATTGTGAGTGGTGCCCATGCAAAACCCCACCGCCAGGATGCTAATGTGTTCTGGGTATTTGCGTACTGGCCCAATTCAAAAGAACCCACAATCAAGTCTCTGTTTTTTCAGTCGTTTTATCATCCAATTGCTAAGAAAAGAAACGGCACACCTCTCCTCAGCAAGCCACATGATTGCAGCATGAGTTACACATTAAAGGGCTTGTTATTCATCAGTATATTCAATGTTTTGTGTTGTCCATGTTGTTGAGCAGCACTCATCTGCGGTATCTGCTGACTCCGTCTCTGCAGAAAGAGGAAGGGCAGAGAGTGGGGGAGCTGGGCTGGAGAGAGATGGAGAGAATCAGTATATTGCCTGATGTCTGTGAATCAGAACAGCGCCTCTACATTCCTGGAGGTGGAGTGACCAAAGCCCTTTATACAGACTGGTACAAAACTTGAAATATTTAACTCATTAATCAATAATCATTTGTAACTCTAGGTAACATAAATAATCCTGTGTGATCATGTTGCATGTTTCACACTTTTCATACTTAACTAGAGATGGGAGTTCTGAGGAATTTAACGATTCCAGTTCTGATTCTTAAACGGTCCCTCTAACGATTCTTACTTGATGACCCAGGGTTAAAAGTGCTCAAGCCCTCTTTTTAGAAGTGCGAATTGTTGTCTAAAGGGGATAGTTCACCCAAAAATGAAAATTCTCTCATCATTTACTCACCCTCATGCCATCCCAGATGTGTATGACTTTCTTTCTTTTGCAGAACACAAATGAAGATTTTTTTGAAGAATATCTCGGCTCTGTTGGTCCATATAGTGCAAGTGAATGGTGACCAGAACTTTGAAGCATAAAAGTAATCCTCAAGTGGTTTAATCAATGTTTTCTGAAGTGATCCAATTGGTTTTGGCTGAGAACAAACCAAAATATAACTCCTTTTTCACTTTACATTTTGCCATTTCAGCCTCTATCCACAATCATGATTTCAAGCTCGATTTCACTTCCTAGTGCTTGACGCATGCGCAGAGCAGGAGACTGAAGCTGTCAATATTTATAGTAAAAAATGGACTTAAATATTGATCTGTTTCTCACCCACATCACTTCAGAAGACATGAATTTAACCATAGGAGTAATATGGATTACTTTTATGCTGCCTTTATGTGCTTTTTGGACCTTCTGAATTTTGGTCACCATTCACTTGTATTGTATGGACCAACAGAGCTGAAATATTATTTAAAAATCTTAATTTGTGTTCTGCAGAAGAAAGAAAGTTATACACATGTGGGATGGCATGAGGGTGAGTAAATGATGAGAGAATTTTCATTTTTTTGGTGAATATCCCTTTAAGAGTTGAATCTATATTTGTAAATTTCATAATTCTTGTAACTGAATTTTCTTTTTTGCTCTCTCAGCTGTACAGAGGACATCTCTATGGCAGTATTGCTGATCTTCTGTTCAGAAGGGGACAACATCCCTGATGCTTTCATGCTCATTAACCATCTCAATGACTGGCTCCATCTGCTGGAGAAACCTGTAAGTGATTTAGCCACCAGCGTGAACCGTTTGGTGACATAAGTGGCGCAGAAATTACACGGCTTTAAAATCAAGTGAACTTATACATATTATCTAATGGATCTACATTTTACTGACCAATGAAACTAAACCTGAGATTTAAAAGACAGTTGTATTGTCCAGCTTTTGGTTCTCCTTGGCACATTTCCTGGGAAGGATGTGGTTACTGGATTTCAGAAGTGAGAGAGATTTTTCTACCTTGACTCAGCTTTGGTGCTGTTTTGTTTATGGTGATGTCCTTCTCTCAGACACAGGGGTCAGTGCAGTGGAAGGTCCCTCCATCATGGAGACTGCTGTTCGGCAGTGGTATCCCGCCTCAACTCTTCTGAAGCACAGCTGAAATATCAGTGCAAGCTAGTAGACACACTTTATGCAACTCTGTGCTGTGATGAAACAGTGACTGCTTCAAACATGAATGGGAGAAATCATTGTGGACTGCTGCAGAACTGTTACAACTGCACAAAGCTCAGAATACACAAATAGTTTGTAAATAAAAGAAAAGTAACACAATTTTTGCCAAATCTTGTGTGTCATTTTCCATAATGGTAGAGGGATAGTTCACCCATAAATGAAAGTTTTATCATCATTTGGGTTATTCTTGAAATACTGATTTCATTCAGATCACACTTGATTGTTAACTTAAAAACAATGTTGTCTCTTTTCTTTTGGAACATCATAGAGGAAGTCTGGAATCATTGTAAACAGTTTAATCAAAAATACATTTTTTAACATCTTTGAAAACATTTTCTGGAGCATGTATATAAAAATGGTCATTACCGAACTCCTGGCCAAAAATCTGAGAAGCTGAGTATTTTGAAAAATAAGTAAAAATGATTTGAAGCTTACATGTCAACATTTAGTAAGCTCTAAAAAAAAAATGAATCATTACTCACCAAATTTGTTTAAAAATAAACAATTTATGGTCTAAATCCGAAGCTTTGTCTCTGACAGCGTACTGTCCAGTAACGGCTTTCCAGCCAGGCGTCTTCCAATGGCCCAAACAGGGCATTAAGTATTTGGGGATTTTATTCCCAGCTAATTTGTCTGATTTAGTCAGAGTTAATTTTGACCCTTTAATAAAAAGGTTTTCGAGCGATGTGGGTAGGTGAGCTTCATTACATTTATCGATGATTGGGAAGGTTAATGTTATTAAAATGAATTGTATTCCAAAATTCAACTACCTGCTACAATCTCTCCCTGTAGATGTCTCCCTCTCTTATGTCAAGCAATTTGATAGCATAGTGAAGTCCTTCATTTGGAATGGTAAACGTCCCAGATTGCATTTTAATAAGTTACATAGGCCGATAGACAAAGGTGGGCTAGGCCTACCCAAGATTTTGTTTTATTACTATGCGTTCAGTCTCAGATATTTGGCTCATTGGTCACTTCCACCTGAGAGAGCCCCTCCCTGGTTTATTGAACAGGCAGTTCTTGCCCCTATTTCGCCATTACAAAGCATCTCTATCAAACTAATCTGAAAAGTTAAGTTACACCCCGTTATTTTGCATTTACACTCGGTATGGACTAAAGTGTCCAGATTGTTTAAATTGGACACTTATTTAAATGTTGCCTTGAGCATATGGTAGAACACAAGATTGTGTATTGGCAAGTCCCCTTTCTGCTGGCCGGAGTGGATTGGAGTGGATTGCTACACTCGGTGACCTATATGAAAGTGGTGTGTTGAGATCGTTTGAAAACTTGGTCCAACATTTTGGGATCCCCAGACCTCAGTTTTATAGGTATTTACAACTGCGTCACCTGCTTTGTACTATTTTTGTGAGTAGCACACCCACCCCCTAAGGAGGCATGTGCTTTGGGAGAGGTGATTGCAGCATTTGGAAAAGATCATGAGACATCAGTGTATTACTCCCTGTTAATTCAGAGTCTGGGGGACGGAGCCTTAACTTCTATTAAGAGATTGTGGAAGAAAGATTTGAAGTTGGTATTGGAGGAGGGAGTGTGGACTAAGACTCTTAGTCTACATCTAAAGATGCAAGGGTTCGCCTTATGCAATTTAAGATTTTACAAAGATTTTATTGGACCCCCTCTAGATTGTATAGGCTTGGTCTTAAAGACACACCCACCTGCTGGTGATGCCAATCAGAAGTTGGAGACACAACCCATGTTTTTTAGGGATGCGTTAAGATCCAAGATTTTTGGTTAAAGATTCAGAATTATTTGCGTGACATTCTGGGCACTCAAATTTTACTTTGTTCCAGACTTTGCATTTTTGGCGATGGGGAAGTTATAAATTCGGGGGACAAATGTATAAAAAATTGGGTTCTGATTGGTAGGCAAATTATTTTAAGGAGATGGAAGTCAAACGGAGCGCCACCATTTCCAGAGTGGTGTGCAGAGATGGGGAGGGTGGCGGCTTACGAGAAGATGATAGATGGAAGGCTGGGGCTGGAGGATTATTTTTCAGGAAGTGCGGTAGATATTTGGCAGTTTTGGAGGACTCTAGGGGAAGGGATGAGTTTAATGAGTTTAGTTTAATTATGCATGTTTATTATATATTTTATTTTTTATTTTATTGTTTGTTTGTGTGTGTATTATTTTATGTGACCACAGGGGTGTTTTTTGGGGTAGGGTGGGGTTGGTGTTTGGGGAGGGATGTTAAAGAGGGTTAAAAGTTAAATATTGATTCAGTGTGTATATGTTGCGTTTTTCTCTGTTGTGTTTTTTCTTTGAATCAATAAAAAAAGTTAATTACAAAAAATAAAATAAAAAATAATTTATATTATTACCGAAACACACCAACCAAATACACATCTTTTTTTTTTTATTTTTAGATTAATTGGAATAGTATATATTTATAAAAAACTTTTGAAATATAATAAATACAATTTTATATTATATATGTACTATATATATATATTCTGTATTATACATATAAAATAAAATATAGAAAATAATAATTAAAAATTGAAATTTTTATCATAACCATATTGTTTTGAAAGATTTAAACATTTCAATTTCATAACGAATTTCCTTAATTAAATTCAGAAGTCTTTTGCTAAATTAAAAAATAAATATTTTAAATTTGGTTAATTTAAATTTGTTTATAATTACATAATTCAATTTGATGGAAATTGTTATGAAACTGAAATGTGAAGATCTTAAAAATAGCCTTAAATATTTTTTTGTGTACCCATGTCAGTCCAAACCTGCATGTGGTCCAAACGACTTGTGTGCTAAATACTAAGTCTTCTAAGGTCATACGATTTACGTGAGGACCAAAATTTAAGTCATTATTCACTAATAATCCTCCCCTGTGGAGGGCTACTAACTGCTGCGATTGGATCATTGAGTTCCAGATCAGTCCAATATGTGAACGAATCGGTCAGACTTGTTTTGTGAACTGGAGCAACCGAATGATTTAAAAGGTCATTCGTTCACGAATCGGTCTTCACTGCTACTCTCATGAATGCGCCAAGAAATGCTAGGGAGGAAGTCAAGATTTTCACTGAATAATGACTTAAATCTCGGTGTGTTCTTCAAAAAAAGCTATGGTATGGCTTTAGAAGACATTAAATATTGTGTATAAGTCAAATTACCCCTTTTAAATGTGCTTTTTATTTTATTTTTTTGTCATTTTGGAGATTGACTTCTCACTTTCATTCAAAGAAAAGAGTTGGCAGGATAGTCTTCTAAATCTTTTGTGTTTCAAGGATAACAGCATATGGGTTTGGAACGACATGACGGTGATTAAACAATGACATAACTTTCATTGTTGAACTATCTCTTTAAACATTTGTCATGCTGATTCTTCTGATGATTTGCTGTTTTCGTCTCTCTCCAGCCACCGGTGGATGACAAAACATGGCTGGCGCTCTGCTACTTGAGTTTCCCAGCAGAGGAGCAGTTCTTGTAATGTGATGACTTGACCTGCTGTGAACAGTTTTTGTGTTAATAGCTGTTCTTATGGAAGGAAATTAAAAACATTAAAGGCCCTTGAACATAGTTTGACCATGATGTCATTGAGGCCAAACAAACAAAAAAATAAAATAAACGTAAAAAGAGCCACAGTAATATGTCCCATTATGTCTGTCTGCTTTAAGCTTTATTACACCAAATGCAAAGTCAGAGTCATGGAAATTCTGGAAATTTTAGGGAATATTAAAATAGTGATTTCCAGGCCCGGATTAGTCTCTAACACTTTACATTAATGTTCCCTTTGTTAAGGGTTTATTAATGACTAATAAGCCATTTAAATATGCATTATAAACCATTGATATGCAGTTATAGCAATTAGCAACATGAATAAAAATAGCAACTTAGATGCAATACTTGCCAAATAGTGATCATTATAACTTGCATGTTATAAATGTTTAATAAACATATAATACTTACATTAATCAAAAACATAAAATATGATTTGTATCATAATGCAGCACAATTAGACTATTATAGCGAGATTAAAGGAGGGATTATGTCATTTTCTATTTATATTCATGACTGTAATGTCTTGACTCAATTGTGTTGTCACTTTCCTTGTCATGTTGATATAAAGAAATGGTGCTACTCCCAACTTACCTAGTCCTAGTGACCTAAAGTTCTCTACAAAAACACTTTTCAGTTCTTCATGCTCATTCACAGCAAATATCATATAATAAATCCCAACAACCATTAAACCTACTGAACTTCATGCACATAGGTTTCTAATGTTGGCAACTCCTTACTAAATGTTTCATATGTGTCCACTTCAAAAGTGGACTTTTTACTGAAATGTTTATACTGAAATTATATAATACCTGCCCAATATTGTGTAGGTCCCCCTCATGCCGCCAAAACAGCACCAACCCGCATCTCAGAATAGCATTCTGAGATGATATTCTTTTCTTGTACAGAGTGGTTATCTGAGTTACCGTAGACTTTGTCAGTTACAACCAGTCTGGCCATTCTCTGTTGACCTCTCTCATCAACAAGACATATCCGTCCACAGAACTGCCGCTCACTGGATGTTTTTTGTTTTTGGCACCATTCAGAATAAATTCTAGAGACTGTTGTGTGTGAAAATCCCAGATCAGCAGTTACAGAAATACTCAAACCAGCCCATCTGGCACCAACAATCATGCCGTGGTCCAAATCACTGAGATTAAATTTTTCCCCCAATCTGATGGTTGATGTAAACATTAACTGAAGCTCCTGACCCGTATCTGCATGATTTTATGCACTGCACTGCTGACACACGATTGGCTGATTAGATAATTGTATGGATGATTGATGGTGCCAAATGGGCTGGTTTGAATATTTCTGTAACTGCTGATCTCCTGGGATTTTCACACACAATAGTCTCTAGAATTTACTCTGAATGGTGCCAAAAACAACAAAAAAAAAAAAACCAGTAAACATCCATAAAATTTTATCTAATTTCAAGAACTTGATTTTTGTAATCTGAGTATGCAATCCAGATTTCATGTAATTTGTTACTACCTAACACTGCATGTCAATTTTAAATAGTAAAAGCTTGGTGGTCGACTGTAGGGCTGCACGATTATGAAAAAAACATAAATTATAATTGGCGATTATTTCTTTTGATATTGTAATGATGTAAAAACGTAAAAATATTGTAAAAATGATGATTAATTTAAATTGATAGAATTTACATTAAAATACTTATTTTGGTTGGGGCAGCTGCAGGCCATATTGTTTATGTGGGCTATGCATCAAAACAAGCTGAGAACTGTTCCTGAATTGCATTATTATTATTTTAATTGCATTGTTATTCATATTTTGAATAAATAGTCAGCATTTCTGATATGCCTTTAGACTAATTTAAACTGCGCTGATTTGCCTTTGCATTCATGCACATAATGGCCCAAAACATACCTTTGTAAATAGAAAATTTTGGTGCAATGTGATTCACCAAAATGGAATGCAGACTGCAGTGATTGACACTTTTCACTATTATATAATTACGACAGCTGTAACTGTAATCTCAATTATTTTTTCCAACTAACTGTGAAGCCCTAGTCAACTGATTGAAAAAGTAGACAAAGGCTCTCATTGTTAGAGAAACTAAATGATGTTAGTTTTATTCATGGATCCAACTCTTGTATATAGAAAAGTAAGACTCTTCAACATCAGACACTGTTGGTTTGTTCTGTGTGTCTCAACCAAATGCAGTGTCTGTTAATCATTTTGTACATTCAATTTCTTTTTTTACATTTCATAAGGTACACTATGTACACAATGTGACCACTCATCAGCATAAGACATCATCTAACAATCTCATGAACTGGATATGAGCGTACAGTCCTGCAGTTATGATAGGAAATTTCAAGTAATTTCTTATAAAAAATAAAGCATTTCATTTTGCCTCTGAAAAAAGTTGTCTAAAAATACAATGTGTGAACAGCATTAGAAATGCATAAAACTACTTCAGATCCTGCTGCTTGTTTCCCCAACAAAATCAAAGAGCAAAAAAAATATAATAATTATTATTAAAAAAATAAAATAACCAAAGACACAAAATAGGTCCAATGAAATTAAAACCAATCCAAACCATGGCGATGCACTGTCCTCTTGATATTATTGAGATTCATCCACTGTAATAGTGCTGGTGTGTGCTGTTGTGCAGAGTGGAGAAACTTCCTCCAAGAGTTCATGCTGTAAACGGTTTTAAAAAACACAGAGGTGGATGGGGGAGCATTATGGGATGGAGATCTCTTGCTGAGGTTGCCATGGAGTTAGGAGTCACTGGTTGTTCTCGCTCTGTGGATAGATTCACAGAATATCAAGTCAGAAATTTAAAATACAGCATTAAAAGGAATGTTCTGGATTAATACAAGTTCAGCTCTATCAACAGCAACGGTGACAAACTGTCAAGCAGGGTCTGAAATTAACTTTTTAGCTTTAAAACTTTTTTAAATTAACTTATGAACTCTTACGTCATTTTAATTCACTAAAAATAAAGCTTAAAAGTTATTCATTCGGGAATCGGACAACACTGGTTGCACTGTAGCTGTTAAGTCAAACTAGCACAAAACAGTCATTTGTTTGGGAATCAAACAACACTGGTAACGCTGTAGTTGTTGATTCACTTAAGAACCGGTTCATAAGGGTCGTTTGTTCGGGAATCAGACAAAACTGGTCGCAATGTAGTAGTTGATTCACTAAAAAAGTACCATCTCAAGAGTCATTTGTTTGGGAATTAGACCATAATACGCTGTAGTTGTTGATTCACTAAAGAGAACTGGTTCAAAAGAATTATTAGTTCAGGAATTGGTCGACAGACACTGGTCGCTCTGTAGTTGTTGATTCGAACTGGCTCAAAAGAGTAATTTCTTAGGCAATCGGACAAAACTGGTCATGCTGTAGTTGTTGATTTATTTAAAGAATCCAAAAGGAAAATTTAGACAACTTTGCAACTCAAATAGCAAATTTTTGTTGCGAATAATTAATACACGCGCTTTAACAAAAATACAAGCTTTACATTTCTGCTTTTAAACCATCCTGTACACTTGCCCCATAAACATTCTACTGTAGGTGCATTAATGATTTTTGCTTGTTTTAACAAACTGAGGAACAAGTTGAAAATATAGCTGCAAGCAGCAATTATGGGACCAAGCAGAGCAACGTCATGATAGGGAAGTACAATTGAACATTACTGATTATGATTTCAAGAAAAGCGGTATGAAAAAAAACAAGTAGAACTGTATATATTACAATACAATTAATTTTAACTTTTGACCAATAGGTGGCGCTGTCAGCAAATTGATATGGTGCTGTCAGGGTGTAGTGATAATGACACAAAGTTTCATGCAAATATGTTAAAGCGTTGCCAAGATAAAGCCACAGATCCATTTTGGTGTCTTGCCATCTAATCGTTGGTGTGCTATACAAGAACCATTTGGTGTATTGAAAAGCTTTTAATCACTTTTTGCTTAAAGTGTCCCTAGATGATACTAGACAAATTTAGTGAGAATAGAATATCTGATCAAGGAGTTAGAAAAAGTAGGTTTCCAATTCAATTCAAAATGGCAGACAGGAAGTATGACCGTCCATGGCAAATTGGGTTTCACCATACTCGGCATGACCCAAGGAATCTTAGACCAAACTATTCAGAAGTTATAAGAAGAAATAGCTATTTTTCATATCTTCTTCCACTAGGTGGTGCTGTGCAGAAATGCAGCAGGTACCCTCATGTCATGCTTGTGATGACATATACAGGTGCATCTCAATAAATTAGAATGCCGTGGAAAAGTTCATTTATTTCAGTAATTCAACTCAAATTGTGAAACTCGTGTATTAAATAAATTCAATGCACACAGACTGAAGTAGTTTAAGTCTTTGGTTCTTTTAATTGTGATGATTTTGGCTCACATTTAACAAAAACCCATCAATTCACTATCTCAAAAAATTAGAATACATCATAAGACCAATAAAAAAAACATGTTTAGTGAATTGTTGACTTCTGGAAAGTATGTTCATTTACTGTATATGTACTCAATACTTGGTAGGGGCTCCTTTTGCTTTAATTACTGCCTCAATTCGGCGTGGCATGGAGGTGATCAGTTTGTGGCACTGCTGTGGTGGTATTGAAGCCCAGGTTTCTTCGACAGTGGCCTTCAGCTCATCTGCATTTTTTGGTCTCTTGTTTCTCATTTTCCTCTTGACAATACCCCATAGATTCTCTATGGGGTTCAGGTCTGGTGAGTTTGCTGGCCAGTCAAGCACACCAACACCATGGTCATTTAACCAACTTTTGGTGCTTTTGGCAGTGTGGGCAGGTGCCAAATCCTGCTGGAAAATGAAATCAGCATCTTTAAAAAGCTGGTCAGCAGAAGGAAGCATGAAGTGCTCCAAAATTTCTTGGTAAACGGGTGCAGTGACTTTGGTTTTCAAAAAACACAATGGACCAACACCAGCAGATGACATTGCACCCCAAATCATCACAGACTGTGGAAACTTAACACTGGACTTCAAGCAACTTGGGCTATGAGCTTCTCCACCCTTCCTCCAGACTCTAGGACCTTGGTTTCCAAATGAAATGCAAAACTTGCTCTCATCTGAAAAGAGGACTTTGGAACACTGGGCAACAGTCCAGTTCTTCTTCTCCTTAGCCCAGGTAAGATGCCTCTGACGTTGTCTGTGGTTCAGGAGTGGCTTAACAAGAGGAATACGACAACTGTAGCCAAATTCCTTGACATGTCTGTGTGTGGTGGCTCTTGATGCCTTGACCCCAGCCTCAGTCCATTCCTTGTGAAGTTCATCCAAATTCTTGAATCGATTTTGCTGGACAATCATAAGGCTGCGGTTCTCTCGGTTGGTTGTGCATCTTTTTCTTCAACACTTTTTCCTTCCACTCAACTTTCTGTTAACATGCTTGGATATAGCACTCTGTGAACAGCCAGCTTCTTTGGCAATGAATGTTTGTGGCTTACCCTCCTTGTGAAGGGTGTCAATGATTGTCTTCTGGACAACTGTCAGATCAGCAGTCTTCCCCATGATTGTGTAGTCTAGTGAACCAAACTGAGAGACCATTTTGAAGGCTCAGGAAACCTTTGCAGGTGTTTTGAGTTGATTAGCTGATTGGCATGTCACCATATTCTAATTTTTTGAGATAGTGAATTGGTGGGTTTTTGTTAAATGTGAGCCAAAATCATCACAATTAAAAGAACCAAAGACTTAAACTACTTCAGTCTGTGTGCATTGAATTTATTTAATACACGAGTTTCACAATTTGAGTTGAATTACTGAAATAAATGAACTTTTCCACGACATTCTAATTTATTGAGATGCACCTGTAGTATGTTTCGTGTCAACATGTCCATCTTGGCGTGCTCGTGGTCAAATTCGTTGAAGCGTTATTCACGAACGGTGTGGTCTATCAAAAAGCTTTGGGTAACTATGTCAGCAGTGTGTCCCTAGATGATGTTGCAATTTAGAAAAAGAACTAAAAAAAAAATAAATCAAAATGGCGGAAAATCTAGGGGGCAGAGCAAAATAAATAAATAAATAAATAAATGACGTTACCCACCCTGACTAAGACCCATGGAATTACACAATTCTGTTTAAAGGCCTTACAGTTTAAAAGTAATAGATCAAAACGAGAGTGAAATTTTAACAGTTGTTGGCGCTAGAGGGTATGAGTTAGAGACCCCAAATTTGGGTCAGTTACATTTGAGAGTGTCCTCCATCAGTGTGGCAAAATTCATAACTTTCCTATGTACGGTTCTATGGGCTGCCATAGACTTTAATGGCGGAAGAAGAAGAACACTAACGAATACAACAGGTGCCTACGCACTTTCAGTGCCTGGCCTCTAATTAGTTTCCACAGTTATCGATGAAATAGATACTGTCATAGAGCTTAACTTGTACTGAAGCCAGAACATTCCTGAAACATTCAATGCATTCATTATTTTTTCTTTTAAGCTCTGCACCTGAGTGACAGTCTGTTGAATTATAGGCAGTTGCCCCTCCGTGCACTAGGGGCAGAAACTACTATAATTGCTGTAACAGAATGGCAGTCAGGATTGATGTATTGTTCTCTATTCTTCCACCACCCCTTTGCCTTTAGTTAAAATGTTTTGGCATGTTATTTGCAGCCTCGACCAATCTGATCAGATTGACTAGGTGTGTACTGCTGAATGTTGCAATTCCAGTGATGTGGAAAGAGAAACACTTTGTGCGATAAAGGAGGGCAGAAAGGCAAGTGATGGGGAAGTTTAATGCGAAAAAGATCTTGTTATACATGCATCCTGTTTGGTCAGATTCAGATGGCAGAAGAAAAAAAAAAAAGGACAGAAACTTTGGCGACACGATTTACCAAACACACTCGCACCTCAGCCTACAGTAACACGTGAGTGCTCCAATTCAGCAGGTTACGAGAAAACAAACCACATGCGCACAAACGTTTCAAAATTCAAATGAGTTACTGTGTTGAAGCTTTGCCAAGAACACTAAAGATCTCCACCACAACTCAATCTAGAAGTTCCTTAGTTTCATTTTGACTTACAGTACATCAACAATAGCAAAAATAAATAAATAATAATAATACCACCAGAGCTATTCTTAAGACGAAGTAGTGATTAAATTAGTAAAGTTATGAAAACAGGATCTCTTCATAGCAGGGAAAACTTAAAAAATGTCAAAAAAAAAAAAAGGCAAAGCATCACACCATGCTGAAGCTCAGTCCTAAAAGGTCAATGCAATCAACCACAGGCAGCGAGAGCAACAGCAAGCACGTCACAGCACACAGGGCCTGAGCGTGGCTCTCACGTACAGCCTAAGGATTGTGAAGAGCTTGGACAAGCTTGTCTTTACAAAAATCCTGCAGATACGCCACTGCTGCCTCATTGGGGGGACTCCCAACAGGGCAGCACTCGCTGTCATGTACAGCAAATACAGCTCAGACTGCAACCGTAACATAAGACACAATTACACAAGCTGTGACAGGACTTACATGGATTTCACCTGTAACGTACAGCATTTACCTAAAATTTGACAGAGCTCAGTGACAAGTGTCACAAATTGTGCTCTTCAGTAAGAAACAAATACATTCACCGACTTCAACACAATGCTGACCCAACCCACCTCACCGGTTCTAAAAGTTGTTGATACCTAGCTAATGAAATGGATAGTTCCAGTCCTGGATGCTGATTGGTCAATACAGTATTCCAGTCATGCTAAAATACACAATAGAGCAACAGCATTACAGTGTCACAATACAAAACTGCCTGCCCACTTTTTCAGCCATCTTGGTTCTAGAAGTATTTTTCCCATTCATTTTTTCTGTCGGGATTTCATAAAATACTTCATAAAAGAGCTTTAAGCCATGAACCAAACCAACCAGCTCCAAAGTGAATCACAACATTATAAAAACTTTCATTTGAAGCAAAAAAAAAAAGTATTTGACAATTGGACAAAAAGACAAAGGTACAAGACTGCATACTTGACATCTTCCATCGCAATGGGAGAAAGGTGCCTCTTGTTGTTCATGGCAGGCTATTCAGCCTTACAGGCTCCATACAGTTAGGATTAGGGCATTTGCTGCCTACCAGGAACAATTCCAGACACCTTTGTAAAATGGGCTCTTTTGCTGCACTTTGTTGGCCACGGTTCACCGATTGGTGGATTTGCCCCCTCAGGATTATTTTATGAAACATCTATGATCAATTAAAAACCATGGAGCTCATGGTAGGTCTTCTTTATTCTATGTTTATTCTGTTTTTTTTTTCCACCAATAATCTTTAACCCTAAAAACTGTCAGTTACTTTGATATCTTTACACTTCGTCCACATTAATCCAGATAAATTTGAAAATGTGAAAAAAATAATAAAATAAAATTCAAACATGACAACAAATGTCATCTTTTCCGAATATCTCGGTTTTCCCAGTCCAGACTACAACGCAAGTACAGCATTTTCACATTAATCCACCTGAGAGAAAGTTTTCGAAAAGCTCAGTTTTCACTGGAAAAAAATGCTAAGTGTGGATGGAAGGCCAAAACGTAGAGAAAGATGCTTCTTCAAATTTATCTGGATTAATGTGGATGTAGTCTGAGGTGCTCTATAAAATAAAATTACTATTATTCAGTGTGAATAATATACTGATGACCATATCAGTCCGTATGACCAATTACCGTCGTCATTAGAAGCAGACAATATGGAGTCTTATTTTTACTCTGTATACTAAATTTTTTTGCCAGGTTTTAAAAGTACTCAGTTATCTACTATTTTCTACTGTATAATACAGGGGTTCTCAATGGGACGGTACCGCCCAACCCAGCGGGTGTTTAAAGAATGCCAGGGGGCGCTAAGAGCAACTTAGTAGAGAGGTGGCGTTAGGTTACAAATGGGGGGCGTTTATCAGTCATCATAATCAAATCTAGGGCTGCACAATTAAACGAAAAACTAATCGCAATTACGATTACAGCTGCCATGATTATGTAATCATGAATTCAAGTCTGCTCCTGTTGCGTCAATGGTTTCCATTTACAACGGTTGAGTATTCCAACCATTAACTAAATGTCCATTGAGCAATGAAACGGCAATGGCCAATCAGAGCCGCTTAAATTAGTCCTCCGTCCTATCAGTAATGACAACTGATCCTAATGTGCAAGGTTTAAACAGTCTGAATGCCCAGATGCTTGCTTTATGTTCCATCTCTGCACGAGGTGGCACACGAAAATGAACACTGAAGAAACATCACCTGACACTCGAAAAGAAGCTGTAGAACAAAAGCAAAAAGCACTTTGGAATTATTTTGGATTCATTGCATATTGCACCACTCGCTTTGAACGTAGATGTTAAATACACTGCAAATGAGCAACACAACAAAACTAAAACTACCCCGTTCTAATCAAGGCACAGACGCAGTGTAATTAATTGATTATTATGCTGATTAGACAGCTTTGTTTTTAATGAGAGCATTCGCGAGGGTGCAGAACTTTGTGCGAAGCGTCACTGAGCTTGCGTTGAAATGCAGGTCTCAAACAGTGTAAACCTGCAGTGAGTGACAGCAGTCATTGTAATGGGAGAGTTTGTCACGTTGCTCGATTTCTGTGTACAGTTTATTAAAAATGTAATAACAGTTTTGTTTTGTCATGTTAATAAATAGGCCAATGTGAATTTGATTTGTACAAAATAGCAATAAATCAATTCAGCTTAACTGTTCTAAGTGTGTTTTGGAGGTTTAGCCAACATAAAGAATATGGCATGAATAGCATATTTCAGGAATCACCGTCATTGTTATCGCGTCTGCTCTAATAAGACTTGTATTGATAGATTTAACATTTTCACGAATCGCACAAACTCCGATCGCAAATGGCTATTTTTAATTTCCAAAGTGCAACCACCGAGGCCAAAAATTATCTAACGATGATCTTACATGAACAAGAGATCATCATTGAAGATCTAACGGGATGAATGGTCCCCTGTCTCGCCACCAAAGGGCTTACTGAATGCAATTTAATTTGGCTGTTAATAAGTTTGAATATTGAATAGGTCATATTATTTACTGTACGTGGACTAATAATTTACACAGTAATTTAGCAATAATTTTATTTATTTTATACCATAGATATCCATTTAAAATAATTTTTATTTGGCCTAACATTAACAAACATTATTACAATATTTAATGCTTAAAAGATGCTTAAAAGGAATTGGAGCACAGCTCATTTCCACCATTGAAATCTGCTACTCTGAAAAACCGCACGGTTGCTTTGTGACGTCACGGTAATTTTATATTTTAATTGACATTAGTAATCGCGATTACAATATCAAGGGCAATAATCAACAATTCTGATTTTTGCTATAATCGTGCAGCCCTAATCAAATCTACTGTTAAGTTCATCTTTGCATTAAAACATTTATCCAGACTTGGAGTATATCAGTTGGTTCTCAATTATACAGGTTGGTCCGCATTTGTACCGCGGTTCATATGATTTTGAAGTTTAGCGACGCATCTGAAGTATCTGGTTTAGCAGCGTTAAGGGAATGAAGTAGGGGGGTGTTCATCAAAAAAAGGTTGAGAACCACTGGTATATTATAATGTGTTAATGCCCAATTTGGCTCAAGGGATGTAAAATTCTAGACTCATATTATTTATATATATATATATATATATATATATATATATATATATATATATATATATAGCAAAAAAGTTATCCAACACCTATATCACCCATGTGAAAAACTAACTGCCCCCTTAAAATAATGGCTGGTTGTGCCACCTTTAGCAGCAAAAACTACAACCAAACGCTTCTGATAACTGGACATCAGTCTTTCACAAAGCTGGTAGATTTTTGGCCCACTCTTCTTTGCAGAACTGCTTTAGCTCAGCCACATTGGAGGGTTTTTGAGTATGAACCGCCTGTTTAAGGTCCTGCCACAGCATCTCAATCGGGTTCAAGTCAGGACTTTGTCTAGGCCACTCCAAAACTTCAATTTTGCTTCTTTTGAGCCATTCATAGGTGGACTTACTCCTATGCTTTGGATCATTGTCTTGCTACATAATCCAGTTGCGCTTGAGCTTCAACTCACGGACTGATGAATGGACGTTCTCCTTTAGGATTTTCTGGTAGAAAGCAGAATTCAGGTTTCCCTCAATTAATGCAAGTCACTCTGGCCCTGAAGCAGCAAAGAATCCCAACACCATCACACTGTCACCACCATGCTTGAGCGTAGGTATGATGTTCTTTTTGTGGAATTCTGTGTGTGATTTACACCAGATTTAATGGGACCCCTGTCTTCCTAACAGTTCAATTTTTGACTCATCAGTCCACAGAACATTCTCCCAAAAGGTTTGAGGATCATCAAGGTGTGTTTTGGCAAAATTCAGGCGAGCCTTAATGTTCTTCTGGGTTAGTAGTGGTTTTCGCCCGCCACTCTTCCACGGATTCCATTTTGGCCAGAGTCTTTCTGATAGTGGAGTTATGAACAGTGACCTTTATTGATTTGAGAGAGGCCTGCAGTTCCTTGGATGTTGTCCTTTGCTTTATTGTGACTTCCTGGTTGAGTCGTCGCTGTGCTCTTGGAGGAATTTTGGAAGATCGGCCACTTCTGGGAAGGTTCACTACTGTGCGAAGTTTTCTCCATTTGGAGATAATGACTCTCACTGTGGTTCTTTGGAGTCACAGAGTCTTTGAAATAGCTTTGTATCCCTACTTAGACTGATGTATTACAATCAACTTTTTCCTCATGATTTCTGGAATTTATTTCAACCTTGGCATAGTGTGCTACAGGGTGAGACCTTTTAGCCAACTTCATGCTGCTGAAAAAGTTATATTTAGGTGTTGATTTGATTGAACAGGCTGCTTTTTCACACAGGCCCAGTTGGTATTGGATGACCTTTTTGCTTCAGTAAATAACATTATCATTTAAAAACTGTATTTTGTGTTTACTCAGATTGCCTTTGTTTTATGTTAGATTTTGTTTACATTTTTTAAACAATTTAGTATGAGATATACACAAAAACAGAAGAAATCAGGATGGGGCAACTACTTTTCACAGCACTGTATATATTAATATTGGACATCATATTGGTTAAAAAAATGATTGACTATTGTATTGGCCAAAATATCTATATTGATGCATTGCTCATTTTTCATCATTCATATTCAGTAATGCCAGGGTTGTGTTCAATAATTCTATACACAGTACAGTTCGTTCTGGAGCATGCAGACATGTGGAAAAATGCTGATTAAATCAAGAATCCCTTCAAGTACAGACGCTACAGGTCAAACAAGAGTAAAGAACAGCTTTGGCATTCTCCTCAATTCTGGAGTCATTGTTAAATGCACCATCTGCTATATTTGACCCACAATTGAACAGTCCCATTGCAGGATATACAGGTGCATCTCAATAAATTAGAATGTCGTGGAAAAGTTCATTTATTTCAGTAATTCAACTCAAATTGTGAAACTCGTGTATTAAATATATTCAATGCACACAGACTGAAGTAGTTTAAGTCTTTGGTTCTTTTAATTGTGATGATTTTGGCTCACATTTAACAAAAACCAATTCACTATCTCAAAAAATTAGAATACATCATAAGACCAATAAAAAAAACATTTTTAGTGAATTGTTAGCCTTCTGGAAAGTATGATCATTTACTGTATATGTACTCAGTACTTGGTAGGGGCTCCTTTTGCTTTAATTACTGCCTCAATTCGGCGTGGCATGGAGGTGATCAGTTTGTGGCACTGCTGAGGTGGTATGGAAGCCCAGGATTCTTTGACAGTGGCCTTCAGCTCATCTGCATTTTTTGGTCTCTTGTTTCTCATTTTCCTCTTGACAATACCCCATAGATTCTTTATGGGGTTCAGGTCTGGTGAGTTTGCTGGCCAGTCAAGCACACCAATACCATGGTCATTTAACCAACTTTTGGTGCTTTTGGCAGTGTGGGCAGGTGCCAAATCCTGCTGGAAAATGAAATCAGCATCTTTAAAAAGCTGGTCAGCAGAAGGAAGCATGAAGTGCTCCAAAATTTCTTGGTAAACGGGTGCAGTGACTTTGGTTTTCAAAAAACACAATGGACCAACACCAGCAGATGACATTGCACCCCAAATCATCACAGACTGTGGAAACTTAACACTGGACTTCAAGCAACTTGGGCTATGAGCTTCTCCACCCTTCCTCCAGACTCTAGGACCTTGGTTTCCAAATGAAATAAAAAACTTGCTCTCATCTGAAAAGAGGACTTTGGACCACTGGGCAACAGTCCAGTTCTTCTTCTCCTTAGCCCAGGTAAGACGCCTCTGACGTTGTCTGTGGTTCAGGAGTGGCTTGACAAGAGGAATACGACAACTGTAGCCAAATTCCTCGACATGTTTGTGTGTGGTGGCTCTTGATGCCTTGACCCCAGCCTCAGTCCATTCCTTGTGAAGTTCACCCAAATTCTTGAAATGATTTTGCTTGACAATCATAAGGCTGCGGTTCTCTCGGTTGGTTGTGCATCTTTTTCTTCCACACTTTTTCCTTCCACTCAACTTTCTGTTAACATGCTTGGATACAGCACTCTGTGAACAGCCAGCTTCTTTGGCAATGAATGTTTGTGGCTTACCCTCCTTGTGAAGGGTGTCAATGATTGTCTTCTGGACAACTGTCAGATCAGCAGTCTTCCCCATGATTGTGTAGTCTAGTGAACCAAACTGAGAGACCATTTTGAAGGCTCAGGAAACCTTTGCAGGTGTTTTGAGTTGATTAGCTGATTGGCATGTCACCATATTCTAATTTTTTGAGATAGTGAATTGGTGGGTTTTTGTTAAATGTGAGCCAAAATCATCACAATTAAAAGAACCAAAGACTTAAACTACTTCAGTCTGTGTGCATTGAATTTATTTAATACACGAGTTTCACAATTTGAGTTGAATTACTGAAATAAATGAACTTTTCCACGACATTCTAATTTATTGAGATGCACCTGTATATTTAAGACATAAGCAGCACATGTAAATCCTGAAGATATCAGTCAGAAAATAACCTATGAATGCCCCAGAAGACTGACAAACTCTGCAAGTCTACCAAGGTAATTATCTGAGACACATCAAACTAACCGACATCATGAGAGCTGTGTGGGTTGAAGCATCTGTGGGATTATATGACATTACATATACATGACCAGACATGTTAAAGTGACTCATTGAGTCAGTGACGGATAGATTACATTAAAATCACATTTCCTCTTGTTTTAGCTTCACCTTTTCCTCTTCTTATCTGGGTCATTGATTCTGGGTTTTGTCTGTTTCGGAGTCTTCTGTGATGGGTTGGACAACTTCTCATCCCTCTGTCTCTTACGACCACTGGAGAGAGTAAACAGTGAATGTCATGTCAATGTGGTATGAACCTGAGAAATTCCTAACTTAAATACCATGTTCTAATCTGGCAGAAAATATTTGCTGTTTAATTTACAGCTTTGTGAAGCTGGATTTAGGACCAATGAGATTTCACTGTGGCAGGAGCTACCCAACACAACGTAAACAAAAATACAAATAAAGGGAGTGACAAAATATCTTTGTGTCACTGGGTCAGGCTGGTTAGGACAAAGCCACGTAAGCATGAACAGATTAGGTCTACTGGTGTGTGAATAGTTAGGACAAGGCTTTAGCCTCGATAAGCAAACACGATAGAAAATGTTTCAGTCTATTAATTTTAAGACTTATAATTGTTCCATACTTTGTTCCAGCATCTCTTTCTGGTTCTTTATTTGGAGACTCTAGGCCTGTTTTTTTTGCTGTCTTTGTGTCCATCCCATCCTCCAGACGAGACAGCTTGCTGCCGTTGTAGCGCTCTGTGCATTTAGAAGGTTGTGTTGGTGGGGGAGACTCAGACAGGGGCTCGTGGTCTTCTCTGGAGAGCTCTCGCCACTGTTTCTGCACAGACATAATCAACCAAATCAATATCCACACCACAAATGCACAGCAAGTCTAGTCCAAGGTCCAATGAAAGATGCTGTAATAGATGATAGCCGTTCTGGAACTTCCTCCAGGCACACCCACTGAATTAAACATGCCCCTCTTTCTGCTTTACTACCACACACCCAAAAAATAACTCTTTGGCTGAAGATGATTCAATCATGGACAGTGGTTCCATGCATTTAAAATTAGTTTTCTTAAATTAAAACTACCATGTTATCACAAAATAAATACTTCAAGTAGAGGAAACCTAACTGAACTGAGTACCCAACTAAATTAGAAATGTTAAATGAATTCAAATGAATCTCTTTCAGTGTTCAACTAACTAGAGCAGTGAATACTTGCATGCTAAAGGTAAACACTACGCTATGAATATAGCACACTCTCAACATGTACCTTTCCACAAGATAAACTCCACTCTTCACCATGATGGTAAACCCCAAAACTCCAACATAAAAGAAAGTCTTCTAAATCTCAACACAATACGACATTAAACGCTACAAGTCTCCACTTGTCTCTTCATCATGCACTGACACATTATATACACTTCATTTTATCATGTTCTCTCACTGTAGCGAGTGCTTGCAAAGCATGCTGAGAATCAGAAATCCCCTGCCCAGTTTCAGTTAAGAAAACAAAAAATATTCACATTGTCCCAACACAAGTAGATTAAGAAAAGCCTGAAAGCATTGAAACAACTCAGTTAATTTAGGTCCACTTGGCTATGTGAATTTAAGTAATAAGAAGGAAGGATTCAGTAAAACTAAATGTTTTTTTTTTTTGTTTTTTTAAGTGCACTCACAATTTCCTGCTTCAACAGCTTGCAGCACCTTTAATGGCGATTCTCTTGCAAATACAGTGCATCCGGAAAATATTCACAGCGCTTCACTTTTTCCACATTCTGTTATGTTACAGCCTTATTCCAAAATGGATTAAATTCATTATTTTCCTCAAAATTCTACAAACAATACCCCATAATGACAACGTGAAAGAAGTTTATTTGAAATCTTTGTAAATTTATAAAAAATAAATAAATAAATAAATAAAAAAAATAAAAAAATCACATGTACATAAGTATTCACAGCCTTTGCCATGACACTCAAAATTGAGCTCAGGTGCATCCTATTTCCACTGATCATCCTTGAGATGTTTCTAAAACTTGATTGGAGTCCAGCTGTGGTAAATTCAGTTGATTGGACATGATTTGGAAAGGCACACACCTGTCTATATAAGGTCCCACAGTTAACAGTGCATGTCAGAGCACAAACCAAGCCATGAAGTCCAAGGAATTGTCTGTAGACCTCCAAGACAGGATTGTATCGAGGCACAGATCTGGGGAAGGGTACAGAAAAATTTCTGCAGCATTGAAGGTCACAATGAGCACAGTGGCCTCCATCATCCTTAAATGGAAGAAGTTTGGAACTACCAGGACTCTTCCTAAAGCTGGCCAAACTGAGCAATCGGGGGAGAAGGGCCTTAGTCGAGGAGGTGACCAAGAACCCGATGGTCACTCTGACAGAGCTCCAGCGTTTCTGTGTGGAGAGAGGAGAACCTTCCAGAACAACAACCATCTCTGCAGCACTCCACCAATCAGGCCTGTATGGTAGAGTGGCCAGATGGAAGCCACTCCTCAGTAAAAGGCACATGACAGCCCACCTAGAGTTTGCCAAAAGGCACCTGAAGGACTCTCAGACCATGAGAAACAAAATTTTCTGGTCTGATGAAACAAAGATTGAACTCTTTGGCCTGAATGGCAAGCGTCATGTCTGGAGGAAACCAGGCACCACTCATCAGCTGGCCAATACCATCCCTACAGTGAAGCATGGTGGTGGCAGCATCATGCTGTGGGGATGTTTTTCAGCAGCAGGAACTGGGAGACTAGTCAGGATTGAGGGAAAGATGAATACAGCAATGTACAGAGACATCCTTGATGAAAACCTGCTCCAGAGCGCTCTGGACCTCAGACTGGGGCAAAAGTTCATCTTCCAATAGGACAACGACCCTAAGCACACAGCCAAGATAACAAAGGAATGGACAACTCTGTGAATGTCCTTGAGTGGCCCAGCCAGAGCCCAGACTTGAACCCGATTGAACATCTCTGGAGAGATCTGAAAATGGCTGTGGACCGACGCTGCCCATCCAACCTGATGGAGCTTGAGAGGTCCTGCAAAGAAGAATGGGAGAAACTGCCCAAAAATAGGTGTGCCAAGCTTGTAGCATCATACTCAAGAAGACTTGAGGCTGTAATTGGTGCCAAAGGTGCTTCAAAAAAGTATTGAGCAAAGGCTGTAAATACTTATGTACATGTGATTTTATTTTTTCCGTTTTTTATTTAATACATTTGCAAAGATTTCAAACAAACTTTTTTCACGTTGTCATTATGGGGTGTTGTTTGTAGAATTTTGAGGAAAATAATAAATTTAATCAATTTTGGAATAAGGCTGTAACATAACAAAATGTGGAAAAAGTGAAGCGCTGTGAATACTTTCCGGATGCACTGTAATTCTCTCTCAGTAAGCATTACTGATTAATGGAGCGTGTTGTTCATGATATACCTGCACAGAGGAGTCTCCCATAATATACTTGGCTCCTTCCAGCACAGACATGTATGAGAAACGCAGCTGGTCAGGGGTCTGAATCAGACCCATCCGATACTTCCTCATGTCCAGCAGAATCTTTTTAATGTCCACTGCCAGTGGGTCTTTCTTTTTCTCCATCTGATAACATCGATAATGAGGACAAGAAAGGCAGTGGTTAACTAACATCTAAAGTCCCAAATGTACATGAAGAAATACACAAGCTGCTCCATGAGAACAGATACTGAAAGTATAACTTATGTAAAACCACCATCAGGCAAACATAATCATTTGAGATTATATTAGTCACTAATTCAAAAGCTTTAACAGTTTTTGAAGGCAGCAGAAACACTTTTCCACTTAAAGATTATTCATACAGCTTGTTGCAATTAATTGCGGCCAACTTGCAATACTGTGTATATTATTTTTATTTGTCAAACATACTGAACAAGAGTATGACTGCAAATAATTTTTATTTTTAAACAAATACATTTGGAAGTTAAAAAGAAATTACAAATAAAGGTAGCTAAATATAAAAAAAAAAAAAAAAAAGATAAAAAAAAAAAAAAAATGTATTTTTAAACGAACATACTTCAATTTTTTATATTTGTTATATGAAGGTCATATTAAAACTGACTTTTTACCAGGTCTTTATAATTTATTTTTGGTACTTTTCAAATGCCTTTAATCTACAGATCTTACTGTTTTAGCCTTGTCCCAGACATCAAAATTATTACTTGTTTAATACTATGAAAACTAAACAAAGAGTGAAATAAAAATAAATCATTTTCACATATTTGTTAACCATGGGGAAAAAATTTGTCAGTGAAGAGCATGCTTGAGATGAAATATGAGAAGTGATGTTTGAAGAAAACTGACAAAAATCAAGGTAAATATCATGTGTGAGCAGAATATTTTTATTGGGTGTCATTTCAAATCAAGCTGCGATTTTTCCCAATTATGTAGAAAGTGTACAAATTTGGGATGCTCCGATCGATTGGCTACCGATCGGTATCGGCCGATATTCACGTACTATGACTCGATCGGTGATCAGTAATTTGGCCGATCGCATAAACAGAACACATGTCGCAAAAGATGCGCAGCTCCTTTAAGACTTGAGCAGCACTGTTGTGGCATAATGGAGTGTGGAGAGTACTGGCATAGTGTTGTAAAACAACAAACTTGATTCAGCAGTAAAGAACAATATAGTGGGAGACATTTGGCGAATATGAAAAGTTTGTGTACTGTACTGTTAATGAGGCATTTCACAGGTGACAAGGCAAAGGGAAAACAGCGCGAGCTGTGAAACGGTTCTTATTATCGCTCATGACGGCAGCTTCTCATTCTCCGTCGGGCAATAACGCGAGTTACAAGATGTGGTGTAATTCAAACATCTTTATTAAATATCTCCAGATTAAAATGCATTAAAAATAATAGCACCAGTAGAATCCAGAAACATGCGCTCTTTCTCCACTTTCCTTTCATCTCTTGCCCTCATGAGAGAGTGCGTATTTCCCTCATTAAAGTTCAAGCAGCAACAAGTGAAAAGTGAACTATTAAAACAATCATCCAACTAAACGAAAAGGCAGGAAAGGAAATACAAAATATAATTCTTTATACAATATTAAGAGACCATAATATTATGTACTAAATATAATGCAAAAATAAAATAGAAATAAAATGAGAAATAATAATATGAAATAATGACAATGAATCAATAACCAAAAATGTCACATTAAGTTTAATTGCACCTATCATCAGTGCAACTGAATTGACACTAAGCTTCATTTTTTACAGGCTATCCATTTTAATGTAGAGAATATTTTGTTAGCCTGTACTTGTTTTAAATTCTTATTTAAAAAAAAAAAAAAAAAAAAAAAAAAAAGTTTAATAAACTTTTTAAACTTCTTTTTGTCAGCAAAAACTAGGCAAAGTGATATTAATGGGAAGAGAAAAATTCAATAATTACATACAGCCAGTTTTGACAGAGATCCCGATAAAAGGTGAAATGATCAGTATCGGGATCAATATCGGTCGATCAGGTGACAAGAAGATCGGTGATCGGTATCGGCTGTAAAAATCCTGACCGGAGTATCTCTTGTAAAAATATTATTTTATTGTCTGTATTTAGGATACAACAAATGTTATCGATGAAATTAGTTTTAGCGAAACAAAGGAGACGGCTATTTGTTTTTACTTTTTTTATTCGAAAATGTAATTTCCATCAGCGTCAGTGGAAATGACTTTACTTTCTAGAAGAGCTAAAAGTGCCCAAAGTTTAGAAAAAATCCGTAAGACAAATCAAAACACTTCCATTAGATTTTAAATCTGTAAAAAAAAAGTCACCATCAAGGTTTTCAAAGAAATTCTAAAACAATTTTGTATATTTTTTTTGTGCAAGTCAAGTTCCTTGTACCAGAGATTCAACTCACCAAGACAAGACAAGTGTCGACCAGAGAGAATGTTCCAGATCGTCCAATGCCCGCACTGCAGTGCACCACAGCTGGACCCTGATCCATCCCGAGTGAGCCGGACTCCCGCACCTTAAACAGGAAGTTCAAGAAGCTGGCAGGGGATTCTGGTACGCCAAAGTCAGGCCAAGTGGTATAATGAAAGTGGTAGATCTCTCTCGTCTCCCCAGTCTAAGTGTGTAAAAATTATAATGAAAAAAATCATAGCAGAACTGAAAGAGTTTTGAATTCTAGTATTGCTGCAGCATAGAATTAATGAAAATGCTGAAAAAAATCAAAACAAAGGAAAAAAAGCACTAATATGCATGAAAAATCCTCAAATAGACCAGCCATTCTGTGAGCAAGAATGTGATTTCAGTGATCAATGTGAGAAACTTACATTTGTGTTCTGTAGTTCCAGCACTCTGGTGGTGTAATAGGACTTCACATCCTCTGATACTAGTGTCACCACAAAGCGGGTGTCGCGAAACGACATCTCACATTCTTCTTGCGTTGGCCAGTACTGTGCACACTTTTCCTGCATTAAGAATCATGTATGAACAAATATGGAGCATTACGAGTGGTCGACTAGTTTGAATTCAACAGTGGCGGCTACTGATATCCAAAGAGCAGGACGTCCAATATAATGCTGATATACAAATAATACACATGATAATAAAAATGTAATCCAGGCAAAAGGAAATTTGTTTAAATGAACCCTCACTTTACATAAGCTTTACTCAATTCTCAAAAAATAAAACAGAAAATGTTTATCATCTATTTAAAAGGTCATTGTTCGATTTGGAAATGACATTAGGGATGCAACGATACAAAATGTATTTGCTGATACTGATATCCGATTATTTAGAACGACATCTGCCGACATCGACAGTTTAGTGGTTCTGCTTCATGCTACTTTATAACTGATAATTAATTACACAACTTTGAAAATTTGTAAAAAAAAAAATAACTTAATCCTCCATGCCTCTACGTGTCTTCCATGTATCTTGGTTAAGTACCTCATCTTATCACATTAAATTGGTAAGAAATCGTAATTTATTTTAATGTTCTTAAATTCACATTAAATGAATTGTGAAAGATGAAGCTTGCCTCGCTTTAGCTTATACAAACTCATCATATTCCTTGCAATGTCAAGTTTTAAGGTGAGTAATCAAAGGAAGTGTTTAAAGTTTTATAGGTAGTTCCAGTAGTGGTGTAATTCTCGCAGTGCAGAGCTTACAAACAGCAGCTCTGCTGTCACTGTCACCCAATTCAAAGTGATTCTACACATGTCCGTTGCATCATATCGCCTCCATTTGACAGGAAATAATCAGCCCTGATCATTGGCTGTTTTTTTAACCATTCGGCTGATGTGCACAGGGCTCGACAATAAGGACTGCCCGATGGCCCGGGGCCAGCGTGAGAGGTTCGGGCCGGTTGCAAGAACTGTCACTTGCCTGATCGGGCCAGTGCTGCATTTATAACGTCAAGACAACGAGCGAGAGAGCACAAAAAATACACGGAGTGAACAAAGTCTTCTAACCGAGCACTCCGAGACGAGAGAGCGTGATTATATTTAGCTTTCAAAGACATGCAAGTGCATAATATACTGGAAGCGGTGAGGAACAGTCTCGTTAGCGCACGAGCATGCAGACACTGAGCGCGCTCTCCTAGAACTGTCCTCCATCATTTCCAAGTGTCCTAGCAGCAGCCATCAGCGTTATTAGGCCTTTTTTAGGAGGGCTTCAGCCCCCCCTAAAATTCTGTGACTTTGCAATCAGCACGTAACTGTTCTAAACAGCTGCAGCTGCAACACTGCACTTGTTTGAATCATGAGGCGCTTTGGTTGCTTTTCCCACATGTAAAGACTGACTGTAGTGTGAGCCAATAGCATTGGAGTGTGGGCTGTGAAGGAGCATATCATTGGTTTGAGCCACTGAACTAATATACCCCATTTCCTCATTCAATTCATGAATGAGCGAGGATCAGTGTCTTATTATGACAGATTGACAGAGGAGGCATTTCGCTCATTTAGTTCGGTAATCCCGTTTAACAAGGAGAGAAAGGAGCTGGATTAATTAAGAGTAAAAGTGACTAATGACATTACAATGTATATTCCTTGATGGTCATGCACAGCAGTTCACAAAATTATATGCTTTGTTGTCATTTGCAGGGAAAACACTTATGATATTTAAACACTGATAAAGTCTCTTAGTAGACATGCTGGTTTGAATAAAGTTTAATTAGACTTGTTTCCACCTCTGTGCTTTATCAATGGTTTAATTACTCAAAACACATGAAAGATGTTGATTTGCTGCCACCTAAGTGTGATTTACAAAAACGGTCATCTGAATGAATCAGTAAACAAATCCGAACGAATCTTACACAGTTTTGATTTATTTTGGATTTTGTTTAGTCACAACATAATTCCCATAGTTCCATTTATGTTATTCCATAGTTTTGATGACTTTACTATTATTCTAAAATGTGAAGGAAAAGAATTATAATAAAGAATGAGTAAGTGTTTCAAAACCTTTGACAGGTAGTGTATATATAAAAAATAAAATAGCTTTGGACACAATATTTTTAAGCCATGATGCATCAGTTATTTTTCATTTTTGTTTTGGGGCCAGTGAAAATTTTGGCAGGGAAAGTAAAAGTCTGAAGCACTGGCCCGACTGGGCCAGTAGAATAAATCCTTAGCGCTGATCCCTGTGTGCACATTACTGCTTTTATCTGCTGATACCGATGTTTACCCTATACAACCGTGCATCCCTAACTCACATATTAGGAGGAACTACCAATTCTGTTAATAATCTCAAAATGGCCAAATGATTAATTGGTCGGATATATCAGTCTATCACCTATTAAAAATAATAAAAGTAAACAGTGTAAATTCATACTGATATGAAAATGTGGTCTTAATTTTAAGACTGATACACTGTTCTGTAACAACCTTTAACATGCCAGTGTAATTTAGATACAAGAGCTTACATTGACTTTGCTGAAGTCAGTGCACAATTAAAGACTTTTTTAGCAAGCTTAACAGGAAAGACTCTAAACATAGCTACAAGACATTGACAGTCAAAAGACGCTTTGCTTATGTTCTGTAAAAGTCTTATGATTATTCACAAATTAGAGGGTCAGCCTTCAATGTACAAATAATGTGACTGTCTAAATGTTTAAATGATATTTTTGACATTGAGACAACATGGTATTAGAAAAAGCCATAAGAGATCCAGATATGCCGACTAACAGCGCTATTCACAGAATATTCAGAAATATTAAGCTTAGGTCTTTCTGAACTATTGGTTTTAGTTGCAGTTAAATTATTCTAAAGCAAAGGAATTTAGAGACAGGCTAGCTACAAAAGGAAAATATTTAAAACACCGTCAGCCCACTCGAACCACGATATTATAAGCTTGATTCTCTGGTAAAGTGTTATCTAAAATATCTTGATGTCTTATAAAGTAAAAGAATGGCAATACAGCTTTATCTCGGTCAAACCTATAAATGTAAAACTGTCTACCTGTGTTTGCATGTACCTGTCGATTTGCGATCAGGCCTGCTACATACCTAATAGTTCCCTAATGAGACATTATTTACATAGACTTCCTGAGGCTCTGGTGAACTTGGACTTTGAAAGACACACTCTTCGTTCAAAATGCAATTTTGTTGTTCTTCTGTGAAACACAAAAGGAGATGTTAATGTCCTCGCCTTTTCCTTTTGTGCTCCAAGGAAGAAATTGTCAAACGAGTGTGGTTTTTAAAGAGACCTTACCGAGCCTTTTTCTATAATTCTGTTGAGCATGATAACTGCTTTGGTCTTCTGCTCCCAGATCATCAGCCAAAAGTGACCACAGGTGTTCCTCAATGGACCCTGACAAAAGAAAAAAAACACACAGAAAGCTGGAAAGTGAGTAGGGATGGGTCACAATGCTCGACTAGTCACCCAACAACCAATTAGTTGATGAGTGAGGACGACTAGGTTGTCGATTTTTTTCAGGCAGAGACAAACAGATATTTTCAGCTGTGGGACTTAAACTAAAACCCTCTTGAAAAAGCAATCTTAAAATTCACCCCCTTTACAGCACCATCACTACAACTGTACATCAGACTGACATCTTCGGATGTTACATAACGTCTCGTACATCATTTTTTTGTGTGTCCCGTCATGACCGTAGCATTTTTTCAATGGCGTGTCATAGAAATAGTTCACATAAAAAGGAAAATTCTGTCAACTTTTACTTCATTTACTTTATGAACACAAAAAGAGGAATTTTAAAGTATGTCCCAATCGCTGATTTCAATGCAATATCAGTTGACAGAAGACTTTTCAATATGATGCACAAGTTGCATGGACTACTTTTATGATACCTTTGGGTCCTTTTTTTTTTAAGCTCTAAAGTGAGTCACTATCAACTCATATTGCATTGAAATCGGCAAACAGGGCATCATTGAAAATAACACTTTTTGGGTTTGGAACGACAAGTAAGTTGATGATGACAGAATTGTAATTTTTGGGTGAACTATTCCTTTAAGCTTAAATTAGTCCAACTTTTAAAATTGTGTCTCGCAACTAGTGTTGTCATGATACCAAAATTTCAGTAGTCAGTACCAATACCAGTAAAATTTCACGATTCTGTATACCAATTTTAATATCACAGCAAAAAATAAATAATATGCTATTAAACACACTCATTTAGCCTACTAGTTAAATATCAATGTAAATAATAAATGAAAACAATTGTTAATGTTTCTCAAGTAAACATTGCTTTTTTTCTTTTTTTTTGCCAATTAATTTTTGTTTTCCCCAAATTCCATGTTTTCCATTAGTCTTTTTCCGAATTCCATGTTCAAAGTAGAATTAAATGTCATCATCATAATAGTGTCTAATTAAATTAATTCATAAAGAATTTTATCAAATGAAAATAGAACAATTAGAACAATTACTTTTCAACATAACATTGCATAATTTTTTTCAAATGAAATGCTTCAGTAAAGATCCTCACAGCATAATTCAAAACACAATACTGGCCTTATTTTTTCTCAAATAAGTGCTGCACAACAAAGCATCACATAAATAACAACGATTACTACTGTTATTATAGAGAATATTATATTTTACTATACAGTAGTAATATATTTCAGTGCCTTCATTTTCATATGTCATTTCATATGTTCATTTGAATCAACCTTTTATTCTGATGTGAAGGCTTTTCAGTTTGTGTTTTTTGATGGTAGTTGTTAATAACTGCTCCAGATAAGCAGTTGGTTCTACTGCCCCGTTTTAGGGCTGTCATGATTATGAAATTTGGCTGACGATTAATTGTCAAACAATTAATTGAAAACATGATGATTAATTGTCTTTTTTAGGGCTTTCACCATTAATTGTCATATAAATTGTCATTTATTTCAGTTGCATGTTGGCTTCATACACCTTAAGTAATTTTTACATACACTATATTGCCAAAAGTATTCGCTCACCCATCCAAATAATTGAATTCAGGTGTTCCAATCACTTCCATGGCCACAGGTGTATAAAATGAAGCACCTAGGCATGCAGACTGCTTCTACAAACATTTGGGAAAGAATGGGCCGCTCTCAGGAGCTCAGTGAATTCCAGCGTGGTACTGTGATAGGATGCCACCTGTGCAACAAGTCCAGTCGTGAAATTTCCTCACTACTAAATATTCCACAGTCAACTGTCAGTGGTATTATAACAAAGTGGAAGCAATTGGGAATGACAGCAACTCAGCCACGAAGTGGTAAGCCACGTAAAATGACAGAGTGGGGTAAGCGGATGCTGAGGCGCATAGTGCGCAGAGGTCGCCAACTTTCTGCAGAGTTAATCGCTACAGACCTCCAAAGTTCATGTGGCCTTCAGATTAGCTCAAGAACAGTGCGTAGAGAGCTTCATGGAATGGGTTTCCATGGCCGAGCAGCTGCATCCAAGCCATACATCACCAAGTGCAATGCAAAGCGTCGGATGCAGTGGTGTAAAGCACGCGGCCACTGGACTCTAGAGCAGTGGAGACGCGTTCTCTGGAGTGACGAATCACGCTTCTCCATCTGGCAATCTGATGGACGAGTCTGGGTTTGGCGGTTGCCAGGAGAACGGTACTTGTCTGACTGCATTGTGCCAACTGTGAAGTTTGGTGGAGGGGGGATTATGGTGTGGGGTTGTTTTTCTGGAGCTGGGCTTGGCCCCTTAGTTCCAGTGAAAGGAACTCTGAATGCTTCAGCATGCCAAGAGGTTTTGAACAATTCCATGCTTCCAACTTTGTGGGAACAGTTTGGGGATGGCCCCTTCCTGTTCCAACATGACTGCGCACCAGTGCACAAAGCAAGGTCCATAAAGACATGGATGAGCGAGTTTGGTGTGGAAGAACTTGACTGGCCTGCACAGAGTCCTGACCTCAACCCGATAGAGCACCTTTGGGATGAATTAGAGCGAAGACATCAGTGTCTGACCTCACAAATGCGCTTCTGGAAGAATGATCAAAAATTCCCATAAACACACTCCTAAACCTTGTGGAAAGCCTTCCCAGAAGAGTTGAAGCTGTTATAGCTGCAAAAGGTGGGTCGACGTCATATTAAACCCTATGGATTAAGAATGGGATGTCACTTAAGTTCATATGCGTTTAAAGGCAGATGAGCGAATACTTTTGGCAATATAGTGTATTTAACTTAAAATATATAAATACAAATTATAATAAAATAATTTTAGGCCTTTAAAAACTTATGACATGAAAAATAATGTTTTAAATATCAAAATATTTCTAAATACTTCAAATATGTCTCTCATTTCAGTCAGCATTAGTTTTGGTCAATTTTACATTTACACTGTTGTTTTTGGAACTCATATTTTATTTTTTATAAAAAATTTAATATATATTTTATATATTTTTATTATATAAAATTATATTTTATAAAGCAATAGTAAAATATTTCTGTCCTAATGTCTTCACTTTCACACGTTATATTAATGCTCTTTGATTAAACCCATGAGCCCTTATTTCTAGAGTAAGCGTGTGTCTCCCAATCCGCATGTATGAACCTGCAGGGCTCGACAATAAGGACTGCCCGATGGCCCAGGGCCAGAACTGCAAGAACTGTCACTGGCCCGATCAATATAACAGTTAATGCACAAAGACAACAAGCGAGAGAGCACAAAAATTACACGGAACGAACAAAGTCTTCTAACCAAGCACTCAAGATATGAGAGAACGTGATTATATTTAGCTCACAAAGACGCACATAAGAGAGTGTAGACACCGAGCGCACTCTCTTAGAACTGTCCTCACTCTTTTCAAATTACCAATGTGTAGAAAATAGCAGGGAAAAAACCCACTTCAAGAATTTCGCAGCAGGATTGCACGTCTTGCGCAACATTTTAATTATCCTCGCACATTATTCACAGTGTGTGAAATTCCCAAAATTGTTCCAATTATAAATGTAAAGACAATAATAATAATAATAATAATAATAATAATAATAGCTGCAAGCAGCAATACCGGGGTCAAGCCAATTATTGGTAGCATGTGCAGCGAAAGAAGCATTTTGACACATTTTAAGTTAGAATTCTGATGAATGCTGTAGGAGTTAAAGATAAAAACCAAACATCTATGGCCATGTTTCTCAAGAAACACTGCTGTTCTATTTGCGTGTACTAGTTGCACATTAAAATCTCTATCATCAGCAGAACAAAAGTGCTTGCTGTTTTGGCTATTAGTACATTGATAAAGAGCGTTTACTCAAGGTTGTGCTGAGGGTGTTAAGTGCAACATTGCACACTATAAATTGTTTTGTGTATTCTCAAGCACTTTGTAGGATTTTTGGGAAAAAATTGGAAAAGTCAGTTTTTACATCCTTAGAGTTATATGCAATACATTTATAGACATCTATGCAATATTTAGTTTAATCCAATTAAAAAAAAAAAAACATTTGATTATTTCCATGACACTAACTTAATTGAAAACAATTTGTCTAATTGATTGAAATATTTAAAGCAAGCACATTTAGCCATTGTTTACTACAGGGCATCCAGAATTCACAATGATCCCCCAGGGCAAGGTCCTAAAATATTTTAATTTTACTAAGCAAATGCAACTGCTTTAATTCCTCTTTGGTATTTTTTTAAATAAATTTGGTACTTTCAAATTTTTTTGTGAAACAATTCTAAACAACAAAAATCAATTTGCTAATAATTTCAGGCATGGTCTGCAAATAATCAGCAGATTTCAATTTCATGTTTATTGGACAAATGTTATAGGAGTAAGAGAAACAACAAAACGTTTACATAAAATCAAATCATGGCCAACCATGGTATCACTGTTCTCTGCATGACACACACAATCTAACAAGACCAGTCTCACAAAAATGCAAACATACAGCCTCAAGTACATTTTGGTGTGCTCAGTGTCAAATTTGTTGATGATTAGCCAATGGCTGCCATGTTTCTCAATATATGCAACTGTCCTCATGATCAATGATGGCAAACTCCCACAAAGACACTGAATGTAAAGACACTGCATGCAAATTTTGAAATTAATCGGACCAATGTTTCTATATTTAGAGCCATTTTCATATTGTTCCCTGCTATAGCACCACCAAATGGCCAAACCATGCAACTTTTTCTGTGTTCTCAGGATGAGCCCTTATATAAGTGTGTCAAGTTTGGTGAAAATATCTAATTTCACTTAAGATTTATATCAATTTACGTAAAAGAGACCACTTTTAAAATTCATCGGCCTGTTTTTGGCATTTACGAGCAAAATTTTGCCATGTTCTCTTTAAACGTAAGAAATTTACTAATGACGCTTCTTATTTTGGAGGTTTCATTCCGATCGGACGAACAGCTTTGAAGGAATTCACTAAAGTAGTTTCTGAACCATTTTTGAAGTGGCAACAGGCCATAAGGTGAACCATAGAAAAAAATGGTATCGCTGCACTCGGCAAGTCCTCCCGAACTTAACGAGACCAGTCCTGTGAAAATAGTCCAACGGCACTAAAAGTTATAAGCTCACAAAGTTAAAAACAATTCCCAAACTTCTCAGGCACCTTCAGGGCATAGTCCTGATGACACATACAAAGCTTCGTAACGATACGCCAATGCGTTCATAAAATACAGCATTTTGCGACAAAATTCAAAATGGCCGACGCCCAAAATGACCGACATGGGAAAATTGGGTATCGTTTGACTTGTAATGTTTCACTGAATCTAAAGAGACCAGTATTATAATTTTTGGCCAAAGTGTTCAAGAGTTATCAGCCAAAATAGCCGTTTTTGCTATCGCCTGACCAGTAGGGGGCAGTGTGACGAAACGCTGCAGGTGACTTCAAAGCATGATGTCGATGACACATACCAAGTTTTGTCACAATCCATCAAAGTGTTGCGGAGAAGTAACATGTACACACATCCAGTAGCGAAAAAATGTGTTTCCTTAAAATTCAAAATGGTGGAAAATCTAGTCGGGCGGAAATCGAAACCCACTTGACGTGAGCTCAGGAATCAGGGGAAAAAATTATTTTGTCTCTAGGAATTACAGTTCAAAAGTTATTAACATAAACATGAGTGAAATTTTGACCTGTTGGTGGCGCTAAAAAGTTTGAGTTACAGACTCCAAATTGCTGTGGGGTATCAGTTCAGACTGTCTTCTAGCTGTGTGCACAATTTCATAACTTTCCTGCAAACGGTTCTATGGGCTGCCATAGACTCCCATGGCAGAAAAAAAAAAAAAGAATAATAAGAACACTAACGATTACAATAGGGGTCTTCGCCCTGTCAGGGCTTGACCCCTAATAAATAAAAAAATAAAAAGCCTAATAAATTCCCTTGTGTTCCCAAAATAAAGCTACCAAATGTGTGTTCTTATCGAATTTGTGTTTGTATTGCATTTTGGTATTACAGTTAATGCTGTCTAAAGAAAAGGAAATAGAACTCAATGTTAGGTCTTGTATTACTTTATGATTTAATCACTTTCGTCTTTGTCTATTTAATACGGAGATGCCTGTATATATTACTGAACCTGCAGAGTTGCATTCACAATGCATGCCAACCGCATGGAAATAAAGTGAACTAAACTCACAGCACCTCCTGAGATGTCGGAGATAATTTGCAGCATTCTCATAGACGACATAATTCATGCAGTTTTCAGATAAAAAAATAAAAATAAAAAAAAAAGTTGAATGAAAACTCTTTACGCGCACATGTTCCACATGACAGGCTCGTGCTGCAGGCCTCAAACAGCGAATACAAAAGCATTGACTGCTTTTCTTTTGTCTGTTCTTAAAAATATAATAAAGTGAGTTAGTTGTGACTAACAGCATTTCTTGTCATGTGTCACTCCAAGACATCTTACAGTTAGCCCGCCTGTTGTGGGTAGATGAGCAAAATTACTCGCACATGAAATTTTGGATGAGGAGCTTGCGAACTGGATTCAGCCTCGTCGCATTTTGCAGGTGGTGGGTGGTAGTTTCACACCCTGGCAACTGTTTAATATATTTGCTGAATTCCCAGATCCATGGTTTTGCCATTTACCGATATTGTTGATCATCGTCTGTCAATGAGTGTCGCAATCGGTATAGGGTCTCTGTTAAGACATCGTCAATATCCGATAACATCGTCCTATCGCCCAGCCCTACATGATAATGGCATTTGATATGAAAAGAAGCCAAATCTCTATGGCTGTTATTATCAGAGCTGTTCAGCTGCAGGCTGAAAATGACTATTTAAAACAGTCATCCTTATAAAACACCTGTCACATTTCTCATTTCTACAGGTATTTTCTTTCTGTCTTGAGTATCAGTCAGTTTTGGTCTTGTTTGGGTTGCCTAATTTTACATTTATTTCCATATTCTTAATCCATATATTAGGCCTGATATTTACCTACTGTATAGGCCTATTGCACATCACAACCGATTTAGTAGCAAGCTCTCCTCTCTCAGGAATTCATATGTTTTATTATACTGAGCAAATAATCAAATCTTTAACTCAGTGACTAGGTCTTTGATCCTGCTTGTGAAAACACTATGGCCCAAAAGTTGACAGCATGACTAAATGGGTAAGTGAAAACCCATAATTTGCTTCACAGAACTCTTCACTTAAAAACACGTGTAAACGACAGGACAGTTGAGGTTAATATGTTCTATTTATGAATTTATATCTGTAAAGCACTTACAGTATATTTGGTTACATAAGGCATAAATCATATCTTGCAAATGATAAATGTGATACAATTTTGGGGAAAATTGACTTAAATATGTAATATATAGCCTATATAAAAAAATATTTTGCATCGGACATTATTTTAAAGCCATGATGGTAAAAACAGCTATTTTCCATTTTTGTGTGGGCCAGTGAAAATTTTGGCAGGGCAAGTAAAAATCTAAAGCACTGGCCCGACCAGGCCAGTAGAAAAAATCCTTAGCGTTGAGCTCTGACCCGCAATGACAAAGAACATTTGCCATTACATGATTGCTTAAAGTGAAGCTGGAGCGCTTTGCATTCACTATTAAAGTTTATATTTGTTTGTTTATATTTTCCATGGAGTTTGGCACAAGCCTCTGCTGACCATGCACATCAGAGCACTTGAGAAGCAGTTTACGTGCTATTCCGGACAGAAGCTGCTCTGGTTGACATCAGTGACGTGTGAACTCCGTGTTCAACTGAATGACACACAAACGTGCTGTTGATGGCATTTATATATTTGCTTAGAAGTCCCTTATTTGGGCATTAAAATGCGACTGGAATTTGAAGTGCACAATTAGATCAAATAACCGCGATCAGATGTTTAATTTATAATCACAAAAGGCCTACCCAGTGTGATTTTTAAAGCACAAAATGCTGCGATTAAATAAATCTATAGTCTATATGCACTGCACACGTCACAGTAAATGTGCGCTGTCTTTTGTCATCTACTACAAAAAATAATACAATACACAATAAATAATAAAACAAATAAATAATACAATAAATCTTTTTTTATTGTAGTATTGACTTAGTACCGATGTACTGGTACTTAAGACATTCCTACTTGAGAGACCCCTACATTCTGTTACATAAAGTTGCATTTTTTTTTAATGCAAGAATACGCTATGTAAATGCCTCCTATGAAACACATTAGATGTCAGGTAAACCCGAAAATGTATAAACTCTTATTATACAGAGTCATTAGGCAAGACACCGCCTAATCAATTTTACAAATATGTGGTTTGCCTTATAGTTAGCTATGTAAGCTATGTACAATCATGTAATGACAAAAGGTCTGGCACAACTACACATCTGAAAGTATATCAACCAAAACATCATAAATGAAAGACTCAAGCTATTTAAAAGTGTGTGACCTTTAAAATGCACCCTTGAGTCCTATTTACCCACAGATTTCGACTGCTAATAGACATGTGTTCACCCACCCCCACCTACATTTCCTTCGAGTGATAACTCAAAAGGTATTAGGTTTTAATCCAAAGGTTTAACTAAACTCTGTTTTTGGGTCATGTGATGCCGTGTGAGGTTCGGACGTGTGAACGGCAAGCTCTGCGCACTTTGCTAGTTTTAATACTGTTTATGTCATAAACTGGTGAGATTCGATACACTCTGTTCCATAACTGTTCTAGGAAGACAATATGTCAAAGAATTCAAAATCCTCGGCCTCTGGAGACATTAAAAACACTTACATGCTCAAGCTGACGCCCCTGAGCAGCAGGCAGTAAACCCTGGAGCCGAATTGGCCAGAGAAGTGAAGGAAATTTGGCAAGAATTGTTGAACATGTCGGCAATGCTGAAGAAGGTCGTTGCTGACTTGGAGGATCTTGCTGTAATACATCGATCGATCACTGCCATGGAGACGAAATACACTGAGGTGGTTACAAGAGTGGGGGATGTCGAGAAACAGATCGATTATTTGGAGTCATCGGAGAGGGAATTACCTGCTAATCCGTTAGCATCCAAGGTGGATTTGGAGCGCATCTGTGAGAAGCTGGAGGATTGGGTAACTGTAACCGGCGGAATAACGTCCGAATTATTGGAATTCCTGAGGACAAAGAAGGGCGGGATATGGTGAAATTCCTGGATGGGCTCTTCCAGAGTCTGCTCGACATAACAGGCCATAAGCTAGAAATCGAGTGAGCTCACAGGGTTCCGGCTCGGCGATTGGCTGAGGGAGACAGGCCCGAACAATTCTGGCTAAATTTCTGAGATCATCCAACAAAGATCTCGTATTATGTGAGGCGAGGAGTAAAGGAAGGCTTTCTTGGAAGAACCACAGCATTTTCTTGATCCAGACTTTCCGAATTCGACAAGAGAGAAACGTGATCGATTCAAGGAATGCAGGAAACTCTTACTTTAACGGAAGGTCGCTTTTGCACTGATGTTCCCGGCCAAATTGAGAATAGATGCTAAGGATGGCCGCAAAATATTTACATGTCCCCAGCAAGCGATGTCTTTCATAAAGTCAATGACTGAGAAAATTATTTTGTGGTACTCACATTGCAGCCAAATGGTCCGACTCACTGAACATTCACTTGACCGTCCGAGGAAACTGAGCACCTTTTTGTTTCTTTTTGTGCTGGTTCCACCTAGCGGCTAGAGTTGTTTTGTGTAGTAGCACTCCTTCGGGACAGTGTTGTGGATGACTCTGCACGTTCTTTGTGCTAATGCCTCCTATTGGTTGGAGTTTGTTTTGTGGAGTACTTCTTGCAGGACATTGTAGTGATTGGGTCATTTGTTGCACTCATGTAGCAGTCGAATGGTCCGGCTCACTGAACATTCAATTGACTGCCCGAGGAAACTGAATGGCTTTTTTTTTTTTTTTTTTGTGCTGGTTCTGCTAGCAGCTGGAGCTTGTTTTGTGGAGGAACACACCTTCAGGACAGTTATGTGGATGAATCTACACGTTATTTGTGTTTATTCTGCCTATTGGCTGGAATTTGTTTTATAGATTATCTTCTGTTGTGTAATTCTGTCTCACAAAATTTGTATAGAAACACCGGACTTGAGCAATCCGATGGCAAAGTTGTCATGGGAGCTCTCATAGGCGTACATGGACTGTTTGAGTAGAGAGGGATGGATGCCAGTTGGCGCTGCTGTGCGTGAGGTTAATGTGCACGTTTTTCTTTTTTCTGTTTGTTTGATTCAGGGGGAAATTTGGGGTTTGATTGTTGCACTAATATTGGAATGTGGTCTTTATAAGTTTATTATTGACACACAATCTATTTTTTTTCTAATGTGTCAAAATGTCAACTGTGGATTGTCTCTCTCCATGTGGAATGTGAATGAGTTGGGGCACCCCATAAAAAGGAAGGTTATTTCTCTTCTTAAACGTAAGAAATATGATATAGTGTTTCTTCAAGAAATGCATCTTTCCCCGCAGGAAGCTGAAAAATTTGGGAAGATATGGGGTGGACATGTTTTCTTTAGTGCCTGCTCAAGTAAGAGCAGGGGAGTCATTACACTGATAAGTAAGCATCTACAATTCAAATGTCTCAAACAGATTAAAGATAAATTAGGAAGTCATTATTGTTTTAGCAGAAATTTAGGGGCAAAGGTTGATTTTGGCGAATATTTACGCACCTAACGCTGATGATCAGGGCTTTTTTATAGATCTTGAAGGGATGTTGCAAGTCGTTGGCACCCCTCATGATATAATATTGGGAGGAGACTTTAATCTATTGATGGACTTGATCATAGTGAAGCAAAAGTAGGCAAGCCCCCTAGAGCAACACTGACGCTTCACAGTATGTGTAAAAATCTTGGTCTTACAGATATTTGGAGACTTTTGAACCCATCTGGTAGGGACTATACATTTTTTCATCAGTCCGTAAGATTTATTCTAGAATAGATTATTTATTTTTTTTATATCCAAGTCCCTCATTTCATCTGTTGTTGATTGCTCAATTGGAAACATTTTAGTCTAAGATCACGCCCTGGTGAGTTTAGAGGTGTTGCCACATACAGAGAAAAAGAAATCATATAGCTGGTGCTTTAATGTATCCCTTTTGCAAAATCCTGATTTCCAACAAATGTTAAAGGCTGAAATCAATGTTTATATGGAGACCAACTGGTCTTCGGTATCCTCTGTGGGCGTGGCTTGGGAGGCACTTAAAGCTGTTCTAAGGGGCCGGATCATACAGTATGCTTCATTCACCAAAAAATTCAAAGCACGAGAACTCGTGGAGTTGGAAGGGAATATTAAAAGTGCCGAGGCAGAGCTGAAGCGCCGAATGTTGCCTGATGGCCTCAGAGAATTGACCCAATTGAAATAGAGATATAATACTATTTTGTCAAGGAAAGGTGTGGTTTTGGCTATTCAGGGCAAGATAGTCATACTTTGAGTCAGGGGACAAAGAAGGGAAGCTTTTGGCTAGATATATAAAGCAGAGAGAGTCTTTTTCTACCATTCCCTCAGTGAAATCTGCTGGTGGTGAAATATTTACCTCAGCCATTGATATTAATAATGCTATCTTGATCTCTATAGTTCCACGTCTTCGTCTACTGATGAAGATATTAGAAACTTTGTGGAACCATTAGAACTCCCTAAACTGACGACTGAGTAAAAACAAATTCTCGATTATGAGATACCCTTGGAGGAGCTTGGCGAGGTAATTAAGGCCTTGCCTACAGTCAAGGCTCTGGGGCCAGATGGCTTTGCAGCTGAATTTTTTAGATCTTATGCTACAGAACTGGCACCCCTTTTGTTAGAAGTTTATACGGAATCATTAAAGAATGGAAAGCTTCCGCCAACCATGACACAAGCCTGGATCAGTCTGATTCTTAAAAAAGGACAAAGATCCAAGCGAGTGTAAAGTTACCATCCAAGTTCCCTGATCCAACTAGACCTAAAAATATTGTAAAAAAATTCTGGCTAACTGATTAAGTTATGACATCTCTTATACATATAGATCAGGTGGGGTTTATTCGGGGCCGCAGCTCTTCTGATAACATTAGGCATTTCATCAATATCATGTGGTCAGTGGCGAATGATCAGACTCCGGTCGCTGCCATCTCGCTTGACGCCGAAAAGGTGTTTGATATGGTAGAATGGGATTATCTTTTTAAGGTTTGGGAATACTTTTATTGGATGGATTAAGTTACTTTATAGACACCCGGTAGCGGCGGTACAAACAAATGGATTAATTTAAGATTATTTTACTCTGGATAGGGGCACCCGGCAGGGTTGCCCTCTTTCTCCATTATTGTTCTGCCTTGCCCTGGAAACATTAGCAGCCACGATAAGAAACGGAAGATGATTTTCCAGGAGTGGTGGCGGGAGGTATGGCGCATAAGCTTTTGCTTTACGCAGATGATATTTTATTATTCGTCTCCGACCCCACTAGATCTATGCCTTGCCTCCACAGAATTATTAATTCCTTTTCTAAGTTCTCAGGATACAGAGTCAACTGGTCTAAATCCGAAGCTTTGGCTCTGACAGCGTACTGCCCAGCGACAGCTTTTCAACCGGGAGTCTTCCAGTGGCCCAAACAGGGCATTAAGTATTTGGGCATTTTATTCCCAGCAAATCTGTCCGATTTAGTTAAGAGTTAATTTTGACCCTTTAATAAAAAGGTTGAGCGATGTGGGCAGGTTGGCTTCATTATATTTATCTATGATTGGGAAGGTTAATGTTATTAAGATGAATTTTATTTGATAGCATAGCGAAGTCCTTCATTTGGAACGGTAAGCGTCCCAGATTACATTTCAATAAGTTACACTGGCTGATTAACAAAGGTTGGCTAGGCCTACCCAAGATTTTGTTTTATTATTATGCATTCGATCTCAGACACTTGGCTCATTGGTCACTTCCTCCTGAGAGAGCCCCTCCATGGTTTTGTATTGAAAAGGAAGTTCTTGCCCCTATTTCACCATTGCAAAGCCTATCAAACTAATCTGAGAAGTTAAGTTACACCCCGTTATCTCGCATTTGCACTCGGTATGGACAAAATGGGTTTCGTTTTGCCCCAGATTCTGTTTTTGGTGATGGGGTGGTCATCAATATAGGGGATAAACACATTTAAAAAAAAAAAAAAAAAAAAAAAAAAAATTGGCTGGAGTGCCCATATTTCGTGAGTAGTGCGTGGAGATGGGGAGGGTGGCAGCTTTCGAAGAGGTGTCATGTAGAAGGCTGGGGGTCTGGGATTCATTAGATGGGAAATGGGGCAGTTATTTGGCATTTTTGGGGGACTCTCTGGGAGGGGCTGTGGAGAGAGAGGCATCGTTTTAGATGTGTAGGATTATATATATATATATATATATATATTTTGTGTGTGTGTACTTATGTTAGACCACGTGGAGTTTGTGATTGGGGAGGGGGAGGGGTAGTAGTGGGAGTTAAATGTTGATTCAGTGTATATATATATATGTTTTGTTTTTCTTTGTCATCTATATGAATCAATAATCAGATGACAAGTGTCTGCTTAAAAGAAACTTTCTTACCATGTCAAAAAAACGTAAAAACTTCCTGAATTCTCGTTTAGCACTGCACTGCACTGCATGCTTGAAGCTCCAGGAGTAAATTCAATAGCGAGTGGCGTTCACTCACCTGGGTAAGTATGTATCTTCTCTGTGCTTCTTCCGTAACCACCAGGCTTGCATTAATGTAGTCATTCTCTGTGTTTTCTAACTTCACCCGACTGTGGTCAACTGATATGTTTGGGGTAAGAGCAAAACAAAAGGCTAAATTTATCATTGTTTATACTCCTTAAACTCTTATGTCCAGTTTCATCACTGCACTGTAGAAAATATGGAGTGTGAAGATAATGATGACTGTGAAGATCATAAATTCTAACATAACTTGTGTTCGAGACATTTGAGCTTTAACTGATGTTACTTACACGGGCTTACATCTCTGTATCTGTTGCGGTTGCGATTCTCAGTATACTTGGCCACTTTGAACGCAGACTCATGTGACTGGTTGCGTATTTCCTGGGGGGAAAATATATAAGAGGCTTCAGAACAACAGATAAGGCTGGTCATTAGTGACAAGGCACAATGGTACATTAAGTTCATCAAGATTAATTCCATTTAATTGCCAAAGTCTGCAAACATTATATATATATATATATATATATATATATATATATAAGTTTTCTGTGATGTACTGAACATTTTTGTTGCAAACTGCTGGTTTAAACTTGTCATGTTAGCATGTTTACCTTGTCAACAAGGTCACATTATCTAGCTGGATAACATAGATAAGGTTTTACTGAAATTAGCTTTTGTTCCAGCAAATATTGCACATTAAAAAACAGGAAAGTATTGTTTTTGTTAAAAAATAAATAAATAAACATTATATATATATATATATATATATATATATATATATATATATATATATATATATATATATATATATATATATATAAACAATCTAAAAAATTAATTGTGGTCAAGATTCAAGTTATTTATTAAGTTAGACACAGATACACACATTAAGACACAGATAAAACAAAAATGTACTCTTTTCAGGTTCACAACTGGACACATTAGTCCGTCTAGACACAGGAGGAAAAAAAACATCATATGTGGATTATAAAGCATAAGTTGGTTTGCTTGTTTATCTACAAGAGAGATAAGAAACCCAGTAATGTTTATGTTGAATACCTCTTCTTGTTAATTACATATAATGCACAATGATTCAGTCCAAGTTAAATAATGAAATCACTAAAAACATAAAAAACATACCTCTGAATAAACGTACACTGGCGGCCAAAAGTTCGGAATAATGTACAGATTTTGCTGTTTCGGAAGGGAATTGGTACTTTCATTCACCAAAGTGGCATTCAACTGATCACAAAGTATAGTCAGGACATTACTGATGTAAAAAACAGTATCATCACTATTTGAAAAAAGTCATTTTTGATCAAATCTAGACAGGCCTCATTTCCATCAGCCATCACTCCAACACCTTATCCTTGAGTAATCATGTTAAATTGATCATTTGGTCCTAGAAAATCACTTGCCATTATATCAAACACTGCTGAAAGCTATTTGTTTTGTTAAATGAAGCTTAACATTGTCTTTGTGTTTGTTTTTGAGTTGCCACAGTATGCAATCGACTGGCATGTCTTAAGGTCAATATTAGGACATAAATGGCAAAAAAAGAAACAGCTTTCTCTAGAAACTCATCAGTCAGTCATTGTTTTGAGGAATGAAGGCTATACAATGCTTGAAATTGCCAAAAAAAACTGAAGATTTAATTCAAAGGTGTACACTACAGTCTTCAACGACAAAGGACAACTGGCTCTGACAAGGACAGAAAGAGATGTGAAAGGCCAGATGTACAACTAAACAAGAGGATAAGTACATCAGAATCTCTAGTTTGAGAAATAGACACCTCACATGTCCTCAGCTGACAGCTTCATTGAATTCTACCTGCTCAACACCAGTTTCATGTACAACAGTAAAGAGAAGACTCAGGGGTGCAGGCCTTATGGGAAGAACTGCAAAGAAAAAGCCACTTTTGAAACAGAAAAACAAAAAGAAAATGTTAGAGTGGGCAAAGAAACACAGACATTGGACAACAGATAATGGGAAAAGAGTGTTATTGATCTTAACCCCATTGAGTTTTTGTGGGATCAGCTAGACTGTAAGGTGTGTGAGAATTGCCTGACAAGACAGCCACATCTATGGCAAGTGCTACAGGAAGTGTAGGGGTGAAATGTCACCTGAGTATCTGCACAAACTGACAGCTAGAATGTCAAGGATCTGCAAAGCTGTCATTGCTGCACATGGAGGATTTTTTGATGAGAACTCCTTGAAGTAATTTTTTTTCAAATTGTAATAGTAATTTTTCATGTTATTACTGTCTTGACTATATGTTGTGATCAGCTGAATGACACTTTGGTGAATAAAAGTACCAATTTCTTTACATAAGAGCAAAATCTGTACATTATTCCAAACTTTTGGCCGCCAGTGTAAATTTAAAGAGTGTGCGTGTGTATCAGACATGACATGATAAAGATTGCTGGATATTTTAATCCCTGTGTTTGTGACTGTTACATGTATGATTACATTTTAGCAGTATTATAGGAAACTGTATCCGTTATATTTTCTGTTTACAGTAAATAAACGTGTATTAAGTCGGAAAGAATAACTGTTATTCGTATAAACGGAGGAAGTAACTGTTGGATAAATGTAACATTCATTTTGTCACAAGAGGCCGCGCACTTTGACAGCATTTTGGCTTTTATAGTCAGGTTCAAATGTCTATGCAGGAACTGCTTGCTTGTTGTCTAAATGTTACTATTCCACTGTGTTGTTTTGTTGCAACAATAATATTACCTGTTCTTATGGTGAACCGAGCAATGAGAATATGACTGAATACTCAAAGTCAGATTGACTATGATGTCTAAAAACGTTATCCAGGTAGGCAGCTCACTGGGTTTTGAGACAGCCAAAGTTTCACTCACAACACTTTATTCAGTGTACACTTTCAACATGACAACTAGCACAACATCCCAGTTACACAGCTTCTCTTTCACTCTCTAGCTGGACCGACAACCCAAAAATGAGACTAAAATGAAAGAGTTAAGAGAAGTTCGAGAGATACACACACAGGCATATGATGACTAACTAGATTGCGTGGCTCATTAGCATGCTATCTCTGTTAGCTTCACTTACTAAATAAAGGTTCTGCCAGCGGCCCTCTGAATCTATGTCTTCAAACTCCTGGTCCATGTCTGCGTCAATTCCTCCTGTTTTCTATTCAGAATGAACGTCACAACAGTATCTATCAGTCATTTCTCGAGCCCACACTGCGCCGATATGAGAGTCTGTCAGTGGTTTGTGTCCGTGTCGCTGTCATCTGCGACAAGTCGAGCAGCTGCTTTACGCATGCGCGACAAGGGAGCACGGCTCTGGTCTGCGCATGCGCCTTCCGCGAGCGCCTTCAATTCGTCAAAGGTCAAAAATGGACAACGTGTTTGAGGTAGTACTTATTTTTAAATATAGCTGCATTTTCTATATTTATTGTAAAGCATGTAAGGAAGTAAAGCAAGATAATCCCTAGATATAACCTTGTATTCATGTTTTCAAGTAAAGAAATGCCTTTTTTGTATTGTTAATTATTTTGCATACTACTCAAAGGCCTAATTCTGTTTTGCATTGTTTCTTTCGTTTGTTTTCTATGTAGTCTATAGTATGTGTTGCTTTCACTTGCAATACACAATACTAAAACTTGTAATTCAAGTAGTCTTGCAAAGATCTTCCAGAACAATCTACTATATTCTGAAATCCACATTTCTTTTAATCGATTGCCTGTTGTTTTCAAATTTCAGTCTTTCGTTAATAATAATTATATTTTAGAGAATATGAGGTGGATTGATGGATCATATACATACACCATAGTAAAAAACCTGATGATCTGGATTTGTATGTGTGTTGTTGTTTTTGCCCTAAATGTGATGCTTATTGCCGTGCAACTGTTTTACACCACAGATAACTACAAAACTATATAGCTACTGTTATAAGTTATTATTTTACTCTGAATAGCAGTTGAAGTATTCTTTCAGTTCTTTGCAGTGATTTATGATGCAGTTTTGGTATTTGCACCTTTTAAGCATTTTGAGCTCAAAGAAAGGTATTGCAAAATCTAGGTTAAAATTAATTAAGTTAAAAGTGATGAAGGTGAACAAATACATCATCAGTGTAAATGTTCTGCAAGCACATATTGTGCATAACCTCCTGAGACCTTAATTGTGTCAGTCTGTCTCCCTCATGTTTCCTATGACTCTTATTTTGAAGTGTTTTCCCAGACTACATTTCCCAGTATGCACTGCCCTCATCACTGCCATCTGTTCCTGATTGTTCTCACATGTTTTCCATTCACTCATTAGCTCTTGTTTGTATAAATACCCTTTAGTTTTGGCATTTCTTTGTCAGTTCTTGTTTGTTGTTGTTTTGAGTTCCTGTTTGTTTCACTGTCATTTATATTAAAGCCTGCACAGATCCTTCGTCTCCTCTCAGCAACCATCTGTGATAGATTGCACATCCTGTTGGGACACCCTGGGCTTTCTTGGTGTTAGCGAATAATAGATAATATAATACAATATAACATTAAATAATATAATTTATGTAATAATACATATGCAATATATTTCTTATACACCAAGCACTATAATAATGTGAAGAAAATAGTTTTATTTTTCCTTCAATTTTGCTGGGTAAAATTGAAATATATGTATATGGCAAAGAAGGGTTTTAATATTGTGGACAACATTAGAACATAAATTATAACTGCAAGCAGAAATGAGTGGGGCACAAACATAACAGAAAAATGTATTAAAATGCACAGATGTAACTGACATCAATGTTTGGAAGGAGGGCATAAAAGACAACACTAAGAATGAAAAAAACAAGATTCAAATTCAAATCTCTTTATTGTCATTCAACCATATACACAAGTGCAACAGTGGGTGAAAGTCTTGGGTACCACACGCGCTATGTCGCCGCAGTAATGCGCTCAACAAGCCACGTGATAAGATGCGCGGATTGATGGTCTCAGATGCGGAGGCAACTGAGATTTGTCCTCCACCACCCGGATTGAGGCGAGTCACTACGCTAAAAAAAAGAATCAGACCGATCCGGGCTTGCGCCATGGCCAGCGGAAGCTTACCATTCTTCAATGATTCCGCACAAACCCCCAGCAAAAGTGGAGCCAGCTCTGCAGCACAAGATCCAAAAAATTCTGTGGCAATGCCGTCCGGCCCCAACCACCTCGCCAAGCTCCCCCAAGGCCATCCCAGAATCAAGAGAACCCCCTTGCCCAGTCGTCAGTCCAGGAAGCCCCAATGGTTCCACAAAGTTTTTAATATCCTCATCAGTAGACGAAGACATGGAACTATAGAGACCAAGATAGAACTCCTTAAAAGCATCATTAACATCAATGGCCGAGGCAAATACCTCACCACCAGCAGATTTCACTGAGAGAATGGCAGAAAAAGACTCCCTCTGCCCCATACATCCAGTCAGAAGTCTTCCCACCCCGTCCCCCGACCCAAAGCACGACTGTCCTGCCCAAAACAACCAAAACTCCACCCTTCGCGACAAAACAGTATTACATCTGTACTTCAGTTGGGTCAACTCCCCGAGGCCACCAGATGACACCCGGCTCCTCAGCTCCGCCTCAGCACCTTCAATACTCCTCTCCAATTCCACAAGCTCTTCTTCCCTGGATCCCCTGGTGAATGTGGCACACTGCATGTTCCGGTCCCCCAAGAACCGCCCCAAGTGCCTCCCAAGCCACACCCACAGAGGACACCGAGGACCAGTCGGTCCCCATACAGACATTGATCCCAGCCTCTTGCATTTGTTGGAATTCAGGACCTTGCAAAAGGGATACATCAAATGCCAACTACATGATTTCCCCCTCTCCACATGTGACAACACCTCCAAACACACCAGGGTGCGATCCAAGGCCAAAATGTTTCCAATTGAGCAATCAGCAACAGATGGAATGAGGGGCCCAGACAACAACAAAAAAATCCATTCCAGAGCAAATCCAATGGACCGATGAACAAAATGCACAGTCCCTCCTAGATGGGCTCAAAAGTCTCCAAACATCTGCAAGACCAAGACCTTCACACATCCCGTGAAGCTCCAATGCTGCACAGGGGGCCTGCACACCCCCGCTCCACCACGATCAAGGACCGAGTCCATCAAAAGACCAAAGTCTCCTTCCAATACCACACCATGAGGGGCGCCAGCGGCCCACAACATCCCCCCAAGATCTACAAAAAAGCCCCGATCATCAACGTTAGGTGCACAAATATTAGCAAAACAAAACAAGACCCTACCCAAAATAACAATGACCCTTCCCAATCCATCATCAACTGTCCGAGACATTTTAAATGCAGATGTCCACCCATCAGCGCAACGACTCCCCCGCTCCCTCTCGAGCCAGCACTATCGAAAACATGCCCACCCCATAACCTCCTAAATTTTTCAGACTCCTGCAGAGAAAGGCACACCCCCCGAAGTAACACCATATCATACCTCCCACGCTCAAGAAGAGAAACAACACTCCTTCCCTCCACGGGGTGCCCCAACCCCATCACACTCCACACGGAGAGAGAAAACCCACCCACATCAATATTCGACACCTTGACACAAGAAAAAATTGATTGTGTGTCAAAAACAAGACTACAAAGACCACACCTCTACACAATAGTATCTATGTGCCTCTACACAAATCCCATGAGACAAACCCGCACAGCAAAAGACAAACCACAAAAACTCCAGCCAATAGGTGGAACAAGCACAAAGAGTGTGTAGATTCATCCATAGAACTGTCCTGAAGGTGTGTTACTCTACAAAATAAACTCCAGCCCATAGGCGGAACCAGCACAGAAAGCACGCAGATTCCTCAACAGTCAAGCAAATGTTCAGTGAGCTGGTTCACTCGGCTGCAACATGAGTGCGAACAAATGGCTTACTCACTCAAATGACTTGCAAGAAATACTCCACGAAACAAACTCCCGCCAATAGGCAGAATAAGCACAAAGAGCGTGTAGATTCATCCACAAAACTGTCCCGAAGGTGTGCCACTCCATAAAACTCCAGCCGCCAGGGGGAACCAGCACAAAAGGCGCACAGATTCTCCAAATAGCCAAGCAAATGTTCAGTGAGCCTGTCCATTCTGCTCACCGCAACGCGAGCGCAACAAGACGACTCCCCCACTCCACCGACTCCGTGAAGGACATCACCCACCATGGGCACGTGAACATTCCATGGCCATCCCCAGCATCCACTCCCAACCTCTCCGTTGATGCAAAAGATTCCCGCATTCCCCAAATCGAACACGTCTCTCTCCTGTCTAATCCGCAAAGCCTGGGAACAAGAAAACACCCCGGCTCCTCCAAGAAAGCCCTCCCCCACTCCCCGCCCCACGCAACAAGATCTTCATCGGATGACCCCAGACACTTGGCCAAAATTGATCGGAGCCTGTCTCCTCCCATGGATCGCCGAGCAGGAACCCCGCATCTTCCCATCCAAATCGACTCCCAGGCCCGCGGCCTGCCCGGTGGGCGCCAGCCCAAGCACGCAAGTGTCCCCCAATGCCTCCAGAGCCCGAGGACTTCGAACTCCCTGACACACTGTCCTCTCAGAACAACCACAGAACAGAGTGCACTGAATCTCACCGGTCAATTTCACCAAAAGCATCAAAACCAGCAAAGTGCACAGAGCTCGCCGTCCACACGTCCCATCCCCGTATGGCGTCACATGACTCCTAATGTGATTTTTAATATATTGAAGCAGTGCTTGATGTGGAAAAAAAGGTGGTGGTATTCCATGCTTGCTTATGTTGTTTGAATATGGGTAAGGTTGGACAGATATGCTTGATCCACATTATACCCATGTTTCTTTAAATGGTTAAAAAACATTATTAAACCATTAATTACGAAGTAAAATATTTACTTTTTGGGTTCCTAAATTGATAATGTTAAATTGATAAAGCTCATTTCACAATACAGTGTATTTACAGTACGCCATAAAAGGAAAATAATTATTACAATTTGCTCTCTTGATCGTAATGTGCCCCCTTAGATTTTTGAGCCAAGACGACTTTGAATACATTATTTAAACTTTCAAAAATGTATTTGTACCTTCAATAAATAAATTAAATTAATATTCCATGTAAAAAAGAATGTCTGTGGCAGAAATTTTTATTCACATGACTACATTTCATCAGTGCACTTTTGTTCACAAGACTTTGTCACTGCTTAATACACACACGGCACAAGATAAACTTTTTTTTATTTTTTCACGTCTGCTGCTTGTCATTGACCATCTAACAGAGATAACTTTATTCAGCTGGCATTTAGATTATTTATTCTGTTCCCTTAAGCACAGTCTGATCTGATTGATCACTCTTACTGATCTATAACATATAATTGATCACTCCCTATTTCTTAAATAGTGCACTGAATGAGTTAGCAATTTCACATTTTGGCTGAGTTCTATTCGTGTTTAAACTATCTCAATGAGAAATAACTCACTTTTGGAAAAATGTAAACCATTTTATTTATTTAATTTTCTTAGTATTCTTTTCTATCACTTACACTAAACACGGAATACAATACAGTAAATGCCTCATTCAGAAATAGGCTACATGTTTTCACTCTGCTGAGCTGAAGCAGTTGTGGACATCATTGCGTTTGTGCTGGCGACCTGTTGTGTATGTAAAATGCCTGCTCAAAAAGGTGGTCAGATCGCAAAAAACTGATGTAAATACGCCTGAAGATGTCAGATACGCACTTAACCTCATAAAATGTAACCAAATGCAACCATAACTATGGAAGCCCGTTTTGTCCATGGTTTATCACTTTTTTCTGTCTTGTTTTCTTGTGATCACGACTACATTTTCTCAAGATCTCGACATAGCAAAAGTTGTTTTCTCGTGATCATGACTACATTTTCTCAAGATCTCGACATAACGAAAGGTGTTTTCTTTTTTTTTTATGATTAACATTTTTATTTGTATTAAAACACAGAAAAACAAAACATAAATACACAAAATCAACTTTTAACACCCCACATACAAAATTCTGAACCCTCAACCAAAACCCTTGGATCTTAACACACCCTCAAAAAACATGGGTTGTATCTCCATCCTTCTATTGGCATCGCAAGCAGGTAGGTTTTGCAAAATATGAAAAACACTATATCATATTTCTTACGTTTAAGAAAAGAAATAACCTTCCTTCTTTTTATGGGGTGCCCCAACCCATTCACATTCCACGTGGAGAGAGACAATCCACTCATATTAACATTTTACATTTTGAAATAATAGACAAAATAAAAGTGTCAAAAACAAGATTATACAGACCACATTCCCACATTAGTGCAACAATAAAACCCCGAACCCCCCCAAAAAAAGAAAAGAAAAATGTGCACATTAACCCCACACATGACAGCGCCAACCGGCGTCCATCCCTCTAAACTCAAAAGGTCCATGTACACCTACGAGAGCTTCCGCGACAACTTTGCCATCGGATTGCTCAAGTCCGGTGCTTCTGCACAAATTTTGTGAGGCAAAATTACATAACAGAAAATACTTTGTAAAACAAACCCCAGCCAATAGGCAGAATAAACACAAAGAACGTGTAGATTCATTCACAGAACTGCCTTGAAGGTGTGTTCTTCCACAATACAAACTCCAGCTGATATAAAACTGTTCAGTTTCCTCGGACAGACAAACAATTGTTCAGTGAGCCAGCTGTTATGAGTGCAGCAGATGACGTAATCATTCCAATGTCCCGCAAGAATACTCCACATAACAAACTCCAGCCAACAGGAGGCATAAGCACAAGGAACGAACAGATTCATCCACAGCTGTCCCGAAGCAGTGTTATTCCACAAAACAAACTCCAGCCGCTAGGCAGAACTAGCACAAAAAGAAACAAAACTCGCATCTCGGTTCCACGGATGATCAAGAGTCAAATTCACTCGGAGGCCGCATGAAAAATACACCATGACTTACTCAGTCTATCAGCTTTAAAAAAGACATCCTTTGTGTGGGCATCTAGATATTTTGCTGCCATCCCCAGCAACCACTCTCAATCTGGCCGGGAAACCCAGAAATTGATATTAATAGTGTTAACTTAGTTTGAGGCAGATAATTGCAAGTATGCTAAACAAAATAGGTCTAAACAGTATTTTCCAAGTTACTGTATCAGTTAATGCAAGCTGGAGTTGATGCTCGCTGAAACGTAGGCTGCATTAAAAACAAGTGAAGTGTAATTTGGTGGTTTAACATCATTATGGTGGTTAAACATTTTATATTCCAACAAAATAGTTTCACTGTCTGTATGTTTCCCTATACTGTATTTCACAAATAATTTGCATAATAAATAGTTTGATTTAGTGTTTATAAGTGGACCTGTGCTAAGCATTGGTGTTAGCTTTCAAAAAAATCATGTGTGTGTGTTCATGTTTTCCTCGTAACTTACATTGCATGAACTCTTTCCGGCTCTCAGATTCCACGGTGGGAATGATCTGGATGCATCTCACAATGGAAACCTACAGACATCTTCAGTTCAAAATAATCTTTATCCGTTCCATATTCATTTAAATTACTGTTTTTATACATAATATTTCAATGTGTTCGTCTTTATGAGCATAAAGGAGTCTTCAGTACCTCTACCAGTTATCTTTTCTATCTCCTCTCTGCAGAAGTCCTCCAGTTTCTGTCTCAGTTGAGAAACAGATTTTCCTAAATCATCAAAAGAACTGAGAGTGATGTCGGGTATGGCTGTAGATGCAGCGGGAACAGAGAAAGACTGGAACCTCTACACAGATACAGAGACAAACAGCAGAAAAATTAACTAAAGATACAAAAATGTATCTTAGAAAATCCTGTGAATCCTATTGGGCAAGGCAATTCACCTACAAAACACAATTCACACAGAATGATTTGTGGTCAGACACCAGACTGAAATTTGAGAGTAAAAGCTCTGTTACCTGTAGGAAATAGATGTGATCATCTGTTTGTAAAAGCTGCTGGAGCTCATCATCTCTCCTCCACAGATCAGCAATCTCCTGCTTCAGTCGCTCCAAGAGTCCTTCAGCTCAACTCACTGCAGCCTTTTCCCGATCTCTGATCAGCTGTGTCACCTCAGAGTGGCTTCTCTCAATGGAGCGCATCAGCTCAGTAAAGATCCTCTCACTGCTGTCTGTGCAGAGCGCTGTTACATACACATTACAATTACATCTTTCTGTCTGCTACCTCTTTTCACTGACTGATCAGAGGAGAATCAGACTGAGCCTGAACTTCTCCATCAGCAACCAGAAGTTGTTATTCTTCTAGAAACTCACCTTATGAGACTCCACAGCCGCTCTCAGCGCCTGAAGCTTCTTCTTTCTCTCTTGGATTTGCTGCTGGAATTGTCTTTGTGTCTCATTCAAGTGTTTCTGTAAGACAAAACAAATAACAGAAACCACAGAAATATAACATAAATCTGAATGTATGAAAATTATTATGACAAATGACTGAAATGAAACCCAAGCATCAAATGTACACACAGGGGCCTCAAATCACACATGCGGTTTTAGTCTGAACATTGATCCACGGTGTTAATTTTGGGGTCGGTCTTTCAATCCTTCTTTCGCCCTTAACAGTTTAAATTTTTTAGAAGGTTTTAGCTTATAACTTTTGAGCTGAATGGCCTACAAAGATATTACAATTTTCTTTGGTAATGATGAGTTCAATGATATCGTTTTTCATGGCGACTCTTGGAGAATTCACTTAATCTTCAACAAAAGTGGATTAGCTCAGTGGCAGGATCTGATCTTGTCCCTGTCCTGAAGCAGCCTGACCTTGTCCCTGTCCTGAAGCAGTCTGATCTTGTCCCTGTCCTGAAGCAGCCTGACCTTGTTCCTGTCCTGAAGCTGCCTGACCTTGTCTATGTCCTAAAGCTGCCTGATCCTGTCCCTGTCTTGGAGCCACCCCCCTGGCTGCCGGACCCCACCTCTTTCCTTCTTGTATTTTGAGTTTGTTTGGCCTAAATAAAAGCATTTTAATTTGGATTCTGTCTGCTTTTGGGTTCTCTACACACAGATCGTGACACTCATATGGATCAAGCTACAACAAATTAATTTTGGGGTTCAACATTATTGGAAAATTGCTAGAGAAGATACTGAACAGGAAGTGAAGATCTTTTGGGATACCTTTTGTAAAACCACACAAAAAATTTAGTCATTACCCTTACTTAATTGAATTTGAAAGTTTTACAAGCAATTTAATTTACTTCATTCAAATTAAGTCTCAACTTCATTAGGTTCGTCAAACTCAGTTTAATGGGTTTTTTTTGTTGTAATTAACATTTTTATTGATTCATGTGCATATGACAATGAAAAAAACTCAACACATATATAATGAATCAACATTTTACATTTAAACCCTACTAATACAATCCCACCCTGACCCCTAACGAACACCCCTGTGGTCCCACATAAAACACACACAATCCAAAAAAATAAAATAAATATATATATATATATATATATATATATATATATATATATATATACACACACACACACATATACATACATACACAGATACACATACATACACTTACATAAAATAAAATATATTATATATATATATATATATATATATATATATATATATATATACAGGTGCTGGTCATATAATTAGAATATCATCAAAAAGTTGATTTATTTCACTAATTCCATTCAAAAAGTGAAACTTGTATATTATATTCATTCATTACACACAGACTGATATATTTCAAATGTTTATTTCTTTTAATTTTGATGATTATAACTGACAACTAAGGAAAATCCCAAATTCAGTATCTCAGAAAATTAGAATATTGTGAAAAGGTTCAATATTGAAGACACCTGGTGCCACACTCTAATCAGCTAATTAACTCAAAACACCTGCAAAGGCCTTTAAATGGTCTCTCAGTCTAGTTCTGTACGCTACACAATCATGGGGAAGACTGCTGACTTGACAGTTGTCCAAAAGATGACCATTGACACATTGCACAAGGAGGGCAAGACACAAAAGGTCATTGCAAAAGAGGCTGGCTGTTCACAGAGCTCTGTGTCCAAGCACATTAATAGAGAGGCGAAGGGAAGGAAAAGATGTGGTAGAAAAAAGTGTACAAGCAATAGGGATAACCGCACCCTGGAGAGGATTGTGAAACAAAACCCATTCAAAAATGTGGGGGAGAACCACTACGCACAGACGTATGCAAGACATGGGTTTCAGCTGTCGCATTCCTTGTGTCAAGCCACTCTTGAACAACAGACAGCGTCTGAAGCGTCTCGCCTGGGCTAAAGACAAAAAGGACTGGACTGCTGCTGAGTGGTCCAAAGTTATGTTCTCTGATGAAAGTAAATTTTGCATTTCCTTTGGAAATCAGGGTCCCAGAGTCTGGAGGAAGAGAGGAGAGGCACACAATCCATGTTGCTTGAGGTCCAGTGTAAAGTTTCCACAGTCAGTGATGGTTTGGGGTGACATGTCATCTGCTGGTGTTGGTCCACTGTGTTTTCTGAGGTCCAAGATCAACGCAGCCGTATACCAGGAAGTTTTAGAGCACTTCATGCTTCCTGCTGCTGACCAACTTTATGGAGATGCAGATTTCATTTTCCAACAGGACTTGGCACCTGCACACAGTGCCAAAGCAACCAGTATCTGGTTTAAGGACCATGGTATCCCTGTTCTTAATTGGCCAGCAAACTCGCCTGACCTTAACCCCATAGAAAATCTATGGGGTATTGTGAAGAGGAAGATGCGATATGCCAGACCCAACAATGCAGAAGAGCTGAAGGCCACTGTCAGAGCAACCTGGGCTCTCATAACACTTCAGCAGTGCCACAGACTTATCGACTCCATGCCACGCCGCATTGCTGCAGTAATTCAGGCAAAAGGAGCCCCAACTAAGTATTGAGTGCTGTACATGCTCATACTTTTCATGTTCATACTTTTCAGTTGGCCAAGATTTCTAAAAATCCTTTCTTTGTATTGGTCTTAAGTAATATTCTAATTTTCTTAGATACTGAATTTGGGATTTTCCTTAGTTGTCAGTTATAATCATCAAAATTAAAAGAAATAAACATTTGAAATATATCAGTCTGTGTGTAATGAATGAATATAATATACAAGTTTCACTTTTTGAATGGAATTAGTGAAATAAATCAACTTTTTGATGATATTCTAATTATATGACCAGCACCTGTATATATATATGTATATATATATACACAAATAAATAAAATAATAAACATACATGATTAAACTACACTCTCCACATCCCCTCCCTGAGATTCCCCTGAAAAACTAAATATTTGCCCCATTTTTTAGCAAATAAGTCCCCAACCCCAGCCTTCTACTTACCGCCTCTTCAAATGCAGCTACCCTCCCCATTTCCACACACCACTCCGAAAAAGAGGGTGCTCCACTTGACTTCCAGCCCCTTAAAATTACTTGCCTGCCGATCATGAGACTGGTCGGAACCCAATTTTTTATATGATTGTCCCCTAAATGCATGACCACTCCATCACCCAAAATACAGAGTCTGGGACAAAGCAAAACCTGAGTGTTCAAAACGTCGCACAAATACCTCTGAACCCTCAACCAAAACTCCTGGATCTTAACACACCCCCAAAAGACATGGGTAGTGTCTCCAACTTCTGACTGGCATCGCCAGCAAGTGGGTGTGTCTTTAAGACCAAGCCTATATAATCTAGAGGGGGTCCAATAAAATCTATGTAAAATCTTAAATTGCATAAGGCGAACCCTTGCATCTCTAGATACAGACTTGACATTTTTAAGAATCTTAGTCCACACTCCATCCTCCAATACCAAATTCAAATATTTTTCCCATACTCTCTTGAGAGAAGTCAAGGCTTCATCCCCCAGACTCTGAATTAGTAGGGAGTGATACAATGATGCTTCATGGCCTTTTCCAAAAGCAGCAATCACCTCTCCCAAAGCACCTGCCGCTTTAGGGGGGTGCGTGCCACTCCCAAAAATAGTGCAGAGTAGGTGGCGAAGCTGTAAATACTTATAAAACTGAGATCTGGGAATGCCAAAATGTTGAACCAAATTTTCGAAAGATCTCAATACTCCACCCTCATATAGGTCACCAAGTGCATTAACCCCCCTAACAATCCAATCTGACCAACAAAAACAGGACTTATTAATACATAGTTTAGGGTTCTGCCATATGCTCGAGGCAACATTTAAATAAATATCAGAATTAAACACTCTGGACACTTTTGTCCATACCGAGTGCAAATGCAAAATAACGGGATGCGACTTAACCTCTCCGGCTAGTTTAATCGAAAGGCTATGTAGTGGCGAGATAGGGGCAAGAACTTCCTTTTCAATACAAAACCAGGGAGGGGCCCTCTCAGGTGGAAGCGACCAATGAGCCAAATGTCTAAGACCGAACGCATAATAATAAAACAAAATCTTGGGTAGGCCTAGCCCTCCTCTGTCAATTGGCCTATGTAACTTATTGAAATTTAACCTGGGGCGCTTACCATTCCAAATAAAGGACTTCACTATGCTATCAAATTGCTTGAAATAAGAGAGGGGGACATCTACAGGGAGAGACTGAAGCAGGTAGTTGAATTTTGGAATACAATTCATTTTAATAACATTAACCTTCCCAATCATCGATAAATGTAATGAAGCCCACCTGCTGACATCGCTCGAAAACCTTTTTATTAAAGGGTCAAAATTAACTCTAACTAAATCAGACAAATTTGCTGGGAATAAAATCCCCAAATACTTAATGCCCTGTTTGGGCCACTGGAAAGCGCCCGGCTGGAAAGCCGTTTCTGGGCAGTATGCTGTCAGCGCCAAAGCTTCGGATTTAGACCAACTGACTTTGTATCCTGAGAACTTGGAAAAGGAATTAATAATTCTGTGGAGGCAAGGCATAGATCTAGTAGGTTCAGAGACAAATAATAAAATGTCATCTGCATAAAGCAGAAGCTTATGTGCCGCACCTCCCGCTGTCACCCCTGGAAAATCATCCTCCTTTCTTATCGCAGCTGCTAATGGTTCCAGGGCAAGACAGAACAATAATGGGGAAAGAGGACAACCCTGTCGAGTGCCCCTATCCAGAGTAAAATAATCTGAAATTAATCCATTTGTTTGTACCGCTGCTACAGGGTGTTTATAAAGTAACTTAATCCAACCAATAAATGTACTCCCGAACCCATACATTTCCAAAATCTTAAAAAGATAATCCCATTCTACCATATCAAACACCTTTTCAGCATCAAGTGAGATGGCAGCGACCGGGGATTGATCATTCGCCACTGACCACATGATATTGATGAGACGCCTGATGTTATCAGAAGAGCTACGGCCCCGAATAAATCCCACCTGATCTATATGTATAAGAGATGTCATAACCTTACTTAATCGGTTAGCCAAGATTTTTGACAATATTTTTACATCTAGTTGGATCAGGGAGATTGGATGGTAACTTTTACACTCGCTTGGATCTTTGTCCTTTTTAAGAATCAGACTGATCCGGGCTTGTGTCATGGTTGGAGGAAGCTTTCCATTCTTTAATGATTCCGTATAAACCTCTAACAAAAGTGGGGCCAATTCTGTAGCACAGGATCTAAAAAATTCTGCGGCAAAACCATCTGGCCCCGGAGCCTTGCCAGTAGGTAGGGACTTAATTACCTCGTTAAGCTCCTCCAAGGTTATCTCAGAATCAAGAGAGTTTTTTTGCTCAGTTGTCAGTTTAGGAAGATCTAATGGTTCCACAAAGTTTCTAATATCTTCATCAGTAGATGAAGATGTGGAACTATAAAGATCAATATAGAATTCTTTAAAGGCATTATTAATATCAGTGGCTGAGGTAAATATTTCACCACCAGCAGATTTCACTGAGGGAATGGTAGAAAAAGACTCTTCCTGCTTTATATATCTAGCCAAAAGCATCCCTGCTTTGTCACCCGACTCAAAGTATGACTGTCACGGAACCTGAATAACCAAAACTCCACTTTCCGCGACAAAATAGTATTATATCTTTCAATCGGGTTAATTCTCTGAGGCCATCAGATGACATTCGGCGCTTCAGCTCTGCCTCGGCACTTTTAACATTTGTTGGAAATCAGGATTTTGTAAAAGAGACACATTAAGGCGCCAACTATATGATTTCTTTTTCTCTATATGTGGCATCACCTCTAAACTCACCAGGGTGTGATCTGAGACTAAAATGTTTCCAATTGAGCAATCAACAACAGATGAAATAAGGCATTTGGATATCAAAAAAAAATCTATTCTAGAATAAATCTTATGGACTGATGAAAAAAATGTATAGTCCCTACCGGATGGGTTCAAAAGTCTCCAAATATCCGAAAGACCAAGATTTTTACACATCCTGTGAAGCGTCAATGTTGCTCTAGGAGGTTTACACACTTTAGCTTCACTATGATCAAGTCCATCAATAGATTAAAGTCTCCTCCCAATAATATATCATGAGGGGTGCCAGCGGTTTGCAACATCCCTTCAAGATCTATAAAAAAGCCCTGATCATCAACGTTAGGTGCGTAAATATTAGCCAAAATCAGACTTTGCCCTTGAATTTCAGCTAAAACAATAATTACTCTTCCTAATTTATCTTTAATCTGTTTGAGAAATTTGAATTGTAAATGTTTATTAATCAATATAATGACTCCCTTGCTCTTACTTGAGCCAACACTAAAGAAAACATGTCCACCCCATATCTTCCCAAATTTTTCAGCTTCCTGTAGGGAGAGATGTGTTTCTTGAAGAAACACTATATCATATTTCTTACGTTTAAGAAAAGTAATAACCTTCCTTCTTTTTATGGGGTGCCCCAACCCATTCACATTCCATGTGGAGAGAGACAACTTATTCATATTAACATTTGACATATTGATATAATAAAAATAAAAAATTGTGTGTGAAAAACAAAATTATGAAGACCACATTCCCCATTAGTGAAACAATCAACCCCCGAACATCCCCCGGAACAAAACAAACAGAAAAAAGAAAAACGTGCGCATTAACCCCGCGCACGACAGCACCAACCGAGAGACAATCCCTCTAAACTCAAAAGGTCCATGAACGCACACGAGTCCCCACGACACCTTTGCCATCGGATTGCTCAATTTTGCCTCACAAATTTGTGAGGCAAAATTACATAACAGAAAATACTTTGTGAAATAAACCCAGTTAATAGGAAGAATGAACACAAAAAATGTGTAGATTCATTCACAGAACTGTCTCAAGGATGTGATCTTCCACAAAACAAATTCCAGCTGATATAAAACCGTTCAGATTCCTCGGACAGACAAACGAATGTTCCGTGAGCCGGCTGTTATGAGTTCAGCGGATGACGTAATCATTCAAATGTCCCGTAAAAAAAAAAAAAAAAAAAAAAGAAAAAAACTCAAAACAAACTCCAGCCAGCAGGAGGAATAAGCACGGAGAACGAACAGATGAATCAACAGCTGTTCCAAATGAGTGTTATTCAACAGAACATGCTCCAGCCGCTAGGCGGAACCAATACAAAAAGAAACAAAACCGGCATCTGACTTGATGGTCAAGTCAATTCACTCGGAGGCTGCATAAAAGTACATACCATGACTTACATAATCCGTCAGCTTTATAAAAGACATCCTTTGTGTGAGCATGTAAATATTTTGCGGTCATCCGTAGTGTCCACTCTCAACTGGCCGGGAACTTCAATGCAAATGTAATCTTCCATCAATGCAAAAGTTTCTTTAAGGAAAAGTGTTATTCATAAACAAGCTCCAGCCATACAGCGGAGCCAACGCAAAAAACCCAAAATTTCACCCAGCTTCCTCAAGAGTTAGGTACAGCGAGTCAGGCCCACTCACATGAGAAACATCCAATGGTTTACTCAGCCATTGATTCTATAAAAGACATTGCCAGATTTGGACATGTGAATACTTTGCGACCGTTCATCGTTTCTATTCTCAGTTTGGCAGGAAACATCAGAGCAAACGAGATCTTTTTCTGATGTAAGAGTTTCTTACGTTCCTTGAACCGATCGCGTTTCTCTCGTCGAACTCGCAAAGTCTGGGAACAAGAAAACATTATGGTTCTTCCAAGAAAGCTTCCCTTTGCTCCTCGCCTGGCGCAACACAAGATCTTTATCGGATGATCTCAGAAATCTGGCCAGAATCGATCTGGGCCTATCTCCCTCAGCAGATCTGTGAGCCGGCACTCTGTGAGCTCGCTCGATTTCCAGCTTGTGGCCTGTTATGTTGAGCAGACTCGGGAAAAGCTCATCCAGGAATTTCACCATATCTCTGCCCTCCTCATGCTCAGGAATTCCAACAATTCGAACGTTATTCCTGCGACTTCTATTCTCAAGATCTTCAAGCTTTTCAAGGAGATGTTCCAAATCAACTTTGGTCACGGGCGGATTAGTGGATAATTCCCTCTCCGAAGATTCCAGAAAATCGATTCGTTTTTCAACATCAGACACTCTTGTACCTAACTCAGAGAATTTTATTTCCATCGCCGTGATCGATCGACGTATTACAGCGAGATCCTCCAAGTCAGCAAGAATCTTCGTCAACATCATCGACATGTTGGACAACTGACGCTGGATCTCCTCTCTCGCCGCGCCATCCAAATCGAGTCCCCGGTCTGTAGGCCTGTCGGGGCTTTCATCCTGAACAAGTAAGTGTCTTTTAATATCTCCAGAGCCCGAGGATTTTGACTTCTTTGCCATGTTTTGCAACAAAGGACAAATGTATAACTGGGTGTATCAAATTTCACCAGATTATAACATGAGAATAATAAAAAATTCAGCAAAGTGCGCAGAGCTCGTCGCTCACACGTCTGCTCCTTGCATGGCGTCCATTTTCCTCTCAAACTCAGTTTAAAGTTTAATTTAAATGATTTTCTTATGTTGGTCCAACTTAATTTATTTTACTGATCATTATTATTATATGTCAGGTGAGCAAGTTTAAGGACTGTGAGACTGTTGCACTGACAATTTAATAGCAACTGCTTGTAGAGTTAAACAGCACTCAAATCAAACATAACTTGAATATAAATGTCCAGAGCGATGTGAGAGGCGAGCCGCGAGACTGCGTCAGCCGCCCCTCCAATGCCTAGCTTGGCCTGGTTTCGCTCCCCCTCTCAATCTGTAATGTTTGAAGGAAGTCACAAGAGTGGGATCTAGATGCAGCTTAACTTTAATGGAAAATAAATAATATACGAAACAGGGTAAACATTGGAACAAGGCAAGACTCAGAACTAGGAAACAAAACAAACAAGACAGCAACCGGTACAGGAACTGGAGAAAACACACAACAACTGATAAAGGTAAAACAGACATCAGGGCAATATATACACAGGGATAAATGAGGTAAATGAAACACAGGTGAGAACAATAGGGAACAGCTTGTAGTGATCAGGGCAGTGAATTATGGGAAATGTAGTGCAAGGGAGACTAGAGACAGATGACAGAGGCAAAACGCAGGGCAAAACAACAGTGAATCATGACATAACCCACCACCCCCCCACCCAATGGGCGGCTCCTGATACCTAAGGAAAGCAGGTAAGGGAGGCAGGGCCAAGATGGAGCTGGAGACCAAAAAGGCCAGAACAGATCAGGCAGAAGGCAGGAAGACTAAGGAGACCAGAGAAGATCGGGTGGATGGCTGAGAGACCAAGGAGACCAGAGCAGATCAGGCGGATGGCCAGGGGACCCAGGAGACCAGAGCAGATCAGGCGGACGCCCATGAGACCAAGGAGACCAGAGCAGATCAGGCGGATGGCCAGAGGACCCAGGAGTCCAGAGCAGATCAGGCGGACACCCATGAGATCAAGGAGACCAGAGCAGATCAGGCGGACGGCCAGGAGACCAAGGAGACCAGAGCAGATCAGGCGGACGGCCATGAGACCAGGGAGACCAGAGCAGATCAGGCAGATGGCCAGGAGACCCAGAAGACTAGAGCAGATCAGGCGGACGGCCATGAGACCAAGGAGACCAGAGCAGATCAGGTGGATGGCCAGGAGACCAGCGTAGATCAGGCAGATGGCCAGGGGACCCAGGAGACCACAGCAGATCAGGTGGACGGCCAGGGGACCCAGGAGATCACCTCAGGGTAGGGACTGGATCAGGAGGCTTGGTTGGCAGCCACAGGGCTGAAACAGGGTCAGGAGGCCTGGGAGGCGTCCACAGAATAGATACTGGAGCCGTGGAAGACTCTGAGGGTCGAGCTGTGGAAGGCGAAGCCATAGGAGGCTCGAGGGGTGAAGCTGTGGCATGCAGAACCATGGTAGGCTTTGGGGGTTGAAGCCGTGGAAGGCGGAGCTTTGGGAGGCTCGAGACTAAGAGTCCTGGATGACTGGGAAATTACCTCCGTGGTCGCGAACATGAGCAGAGACTCAGGAACGACCTCTGTGGTCGTGGGCACGGGCAGAGACTCGGGAACGACCTCTGTGGTCGTGGGCATGGGCAGAGACTCGGGAACAATCTCTGTGGTCGTGGGCACCGGCAGAGACTCGGGAATGACCTCTGTGGTCGTGGGCAAGGGCAGAGACTTGGGAATGACCTCTGTGCTCGTGGGCACAGACAGAGACTCAGGAATGACCTCTGTGGTCGTGGGCAAGGGCAGAGACTCGGGAATGACCTCTGTGGTCATGAGCACGGGCAGTGACTCGGGAATGACCTCTGTGGTCATGAGTACAGGCAGAGAATTGGGAGCAGAAGCCCTTAATCTCCTCCTCTGCTTCCGGGCGGACGTGTACGCTGGCTCTGTGATGGATGTGGCTGGAAACGCTGGCTCTGGGACAGACGAGGAACAGACTCAGGCGTGGCTGTGACATGGCGTGGAGCAGACTCAGGCGTGGCTGTGACATGCCGTGGAGCAGACTCAGGCGTGGAAGGCTTGGAAGCCGGGATCAGGGTAGGGAGAGGAGGATCCTCTGAACAAGAGTTTCTAAAATCAACTTCATGTATTCCTCCCAAGTGTAGTCTCCTGTCTCCTGCAATTCCCTCCATCAGTGAGCTGTGAGTCTGATCCGATAAATGGATTTCAGGTGAGAGTCAGCAAATCCTGTGTAGCTGGCAATGGTGCAGAAAAGATGGGAGTATTCCTTAATGGGTAAATCCGCCTGGCTCAACTGAATAAAGTAAGCTGCTAGATCCATTTTGTATGGTCAGTTGTTCTGTAACGTTTGAAGGAAGTCACGAGAGCAGGATCTAGATGCAGCTTAACTTTAAAGGAAAATAAATAATATACAAAACAGGGTAAACACTGGAATAAGGCAAGACTTGTAACTAGGAAACAAAACAAACAAGATAGCAAACGGTACAGGAACTGGAGAAAACACACAATAACTGACAAAGATAAAACAGACATCAGGGCAATATATACACAGGGATAAACACAGGTGAGAACAATAGGGAACAGCTGGTAGTGATCAGGGCAGTGAATTATGGGAAATGTAGTGCAAGGGAGACTAGAGACAGATGACAGAGGCAAAACACAGGGCAAAACAACAGTGAATCATGATGCAATCCCTCTCCAGAAACCCCCGGATGAGGACTGATTGAGTCAGCGGAAATAATTCCTCTCCATCCCTTTCCTCTTCTACATGCTACCTCACCTCATATAACAATTGTTCCCTATTCCTACTTTCTCACTTCTGCACACCTCACTTTTCATCCTTCCTTCTTTACCAAAGCCTTCCTCTGCCATTTCCTTTAGAGACTTCTTCAACATTGATCCAATGATACCAATGTTTTTCAACAAGTGATGCATTGATGTTTCAATAAACCCTCGACACTCAGGGTAAGTGGCAGCCCTCCATCCATTTTCCCTGCACTCGGCGGCCAGATAAGCATATTTTAGCTTCTTCATCTCATAGGCTGCCTCCAGTCCCTCTTCCCGTGGGACAGTAAGTTCAATCATTATGACTTTCCTAGCTGATGCCGACCATAATACTATGTCCAGCCTCAAGGAGGTAATGGCGATCTAAGAAGGAAATTTTAGCTGCTGGCCCTTCCTCTTCCATCGTAGTTACTTCTGTCACTCCCAGAGGCTGCTGACCACAGTTTGGGAGCCACCCCCAATCCCAGGCCTGCTCTTCCTGATTGAGTTCTTCCAACCTTCTCTTGTTGCTTCAGTCTTGAAGGTCAAGACTGAAGCAACAAGAGATTGTTGGAAGAACCCAGTCAGGAATAATAAAAGAACATTAAACATTTACAAATCTCCTATTTTCATCTTGCTCAAAAATGCATAAAATAACATTTAATTTCAACATTTGTTCACCCCATCCAGTCCCATGCAAATCATACTGGAAAATGGAAATTCCCTGCCAAGTTTCATCAATTCAACAAAAAGTATACATGTAGTCCCAACTCAAATGGATTAAGTAAACTAAAATTTTACAAATTTAATTTTGTATAGAAAACATTGTGTTGCTTTAATTCATTTTAATAAAGTAAACTGAACAACCTGCAAAAAATACTTTTCTGACAGGGGGTATTGTGAGCAACAACAACAACAAAAAACAAACAAACACTGAGAACATCTGTAGACTCCTTTCTGATCATCCTGATTCCAGCAGTCTGTAATACAGCTCATACAGTGATTGTGTCCACAGGGAATGGTCACTGGATCCTTCAGTATATTCAGATACACTGGACAGCTGAACCTGTCCTGAGAAATACTGGCTTCTGTCATTTCACTGCTTGTACACAAAGTGACACAGCTCAACAACACTTCAGTTTCGTTTTCTTTGAACTGGAGAGTTTGCAGATTCCTGGTTCTGTGTTTGAGAGACATGTACAAAACAAGTGTGTGTGTTTAGCAAACTTGTTTTTCCTGCAGAATCACAATAATAAAAAAGGTCCACAAGATGGCAGTCTCATGTTGAAACTCATATTGCTGTAATGTAGTGATCTATGGAATGTGCTGTTTGTTTATTATAAACTGCCTTCTACACAGTGCTGCAGTATGACTTCATCATACGTACATCATAAGTTTACATATACTCAGTGTCATATTAAGACTTCATGGTGCCCCTGGGCAACGGCCACGCAAGATTTACTTATTATTTTCATCATTTACTGTGGTATGGCATACATCAAAGTGGTAGCTCATTCAAATATTCACTTGACTTAATCACATTATCTGCCTTAAACATTATTCTTTCATTTCTTCAAAGATTCAGTGGCATAAACTTTGCAAGCTTTGGCAAATGTAATCAAAAATCTAATTTTTTGAATTCAAGTTTTTGATAGTTCTTCCTCAAAGGTGCTCCTTTAGCAGCCTGGTGACTTCTAAACTCAACTAAAACCGATGAACTCAAAGCCTGTGCACCTGTATCACAAGTGTTGCATTGCAGCCAACCAATCAGAATGGATTTTCTACCAGCTCTTGCCATTTATGCTGCAATATGCATCATAATTGCTGCCAAGAGCATAGCTCCCCCACGTTCCCCGACTCTTTAAAAAGGTGTTTTTTGTCTCCCACACTTTTCCAAGCTAAATCCATACCGAGTCCAAATGGTGGATGTGTATACAGTATTCTTTGCGTTTTGTTACTTTGGGCTGATTGAGCAACCATCCAGCCAGTCACAGGTGAATTTCATGAGCTGAAAAAACCCTTATGTAATAGGCCGTCAGTCAGACAGTCTAATCAATGCGGCTCCATTCATTTCTACAAAGTTGCTTTCAACAATGCTCATTTATCCATGTTTTTCATTGATGTTGATCTAAATTAATAATCTAGAGATGAGGAACACACAAATGAGAGTTATTTATCGACATATCGTTCTTGATTGGCAGCATTACATGAAATGCACTGCAGAAAAAAAACAAAGGACAATCCTTCTTTTAAGCACACATTGTAAGTGGAGTTTATATCAGCACATGAGTCTTCATTAAGTTATGCTTTTTACATTATGTTTGTGAGGTAATAGTTTGATCGGTTGTTTTTGCCAATTTAAGCAGATTACTAGATCTGTGTTTAATATGAAAAGCTATTTTTAATATCAGCTCCTGTTTTTTAACCTTTATGTTGGTGTATATTCGACAAACTGTAGGAAAAAAGATAGATCTGCTGTGTTCTTAGAACACTTAGGCATTTTACTGAAGTGAATAGATATTGTAGAATTGTTGTTGCCGGTTGATAACTCTGCCCACTACAGGGTATCCCGTTAGAGATAATTCAGAAGACAGTCTTCAAAGGTTGGGAATAACCCATTTATTATTGTTGCCACTCACAGTACTCAGTTTGCTGTCTTACAAGACTCGTTTCGATGAGCCTTATGTAGCTTAAAGTGTAGTATTTGTGGTTTCTAAAACACAAAGAAATTGAACAACATACATGTAAGCATACATTATAATTAAGCATAATGCTATGAAACAATACAGCATAATATCAAATAATTAAAGCAATAAAGTTATACATGAACACTGTTCCTGGTTAATGAAGGCAAAACATGAATTACAGTGTGTAGGCTTCATTATATACAGCGCACACATATATCTGAAATCTGACACCTCGTTAGAGATGAGGGCTGCTCTGAGCCGTTAGTGTGCGCATACACACAGTGAGTTGTTTACAACTTCGTGCCCATAAGAATATATGGAAAATACCATGTTGTGTAATTAACGAAGATTATAAAACATATAAATAATAATATTATCAGTAACAACAAATTTAAATGTCAACCGAAGGATGAACATACAAAATACAGATTCGCAGGCACGCTAATCATGAGCGCATACAGATAAATATAAGCTCATTACCGTTTCAGACCATTCCTTTTTCCTTTTGCTGGGGGCCTCCCAGCAGATGGCGCCCTAGGTGACCGCCTAGTTCGTCTGTGCCTTGAAAGGGCCCTGTAGAAGCTAATTACCTCACAGGCACACAGGAGCAAATGTACAATCATACATTTAAATAGTACAGCAAACAAGGACTGTACAATTTCTTTGTGCATTCACGCACAACTCCTCATCAAATAATGCAAAATATAAAGAATTATAAAGTTAATGCAAACTTAGCGTCCGTCTCTGTATCCTGTTCTGCGCAACTGCACTCTCTGTGAGGGCGGGGGAGATAGCTCGCGCCGATCTCTGGCCACTGATTGGTCCGTGCAGAGAGCTGTGTACAGTATGTGCGTACCTCATCTCAGCAAAGGAAGATTTTGAGAGAATAGGGTTAGTGTGGCAGAGGACAGTAACCTTTTTAACAGATATGTAGACATGCTTTTTTATATGTACATGAAAACGTATGGACGTTATTGAAACTCATAATAATATAAGACTTTTATTGTTGTCTTTTGATAAAAGTCATGCTCAGTAGCTCACAAACTGTAGGGAAATGATAGATTTGCTTTGTTCTTATAATGCTTAAAACCTCTACTTAAGTCTCTTTTATTGGTCAGTAGTCATACACATTTTAAAGGATTAACATTTTCTTTTGATTGTTGATTCAGTGACTAACTCATTTCTCTCAAGACACTCATTTGTCACCACCTTCTGGCATCACCAGAAATGGTCATTGAATCATTAAATTAATCTGAACGAATTTTGGTGAATGTAATCAAAACACTCGAGCCACTTGGATAAATAAATTAAAATCCCACAATGCACAAGCACAGAGTAAAAAATAAAAATTGTTTGTCATTATAGTAATTGATTAAATTATTTTCTAGGACCAGCTTGTGCTCATTCTTTTATTGTCATGTGCGAAACAGAAGCAAGTGCTCAACAAGATGCCCTTTATTTTTGCAGCTAATTTTGCAGAATTTTGCAGTTATTTTGCAATAATTGAATCTTTAAAATACAAAAAATATTAAAAGTAAATAATATGTGTATATAAATATAATAGTTATATCATACTTATATATTAATAAATATTGTAATATATTCAGTGTTGGGTAAGTTACTCTAAAAAGTTAATTAACAGAGGTTCGGGAGGAGCATATTAATTTAAATCTGACAAATCACAGCCCACAAGCAGGAGTATATAAGTCGCTGCTTACCTGCTTCCTGTGACAACTCACCTGACATTAGAGTCTTTCCGGCATTCGGCCCCGCCCACTTCCCCACGAACAGACACAGGCAGATGGATCATCGGATGCAACTTCCCAGCAAAGCATTCAGCTCCACCAGAGCAGCTCTTCCATCCAAACAGTCATAGCAGCTCTTTGTTTTTAGCAGTATTGACAGCTACCACGTTAAGTGTTATATATATATATATATATATATACAGGTGCATCTCAATAAATTAGAATGTCGTGGAAAAGTTCATTTATTTCAGTAATTCAACTCAAATTGTGAAACTCGTGTATTAAATAAATTCAATGCACACAGACTGAAGTAGTTTAAGTCTTTGGTTCTTTTAATTGTGATGATTTTGGCTCACATTTAACAAAAACCCACCAATTCACTATCTCAAAAAATTAGAATATGGTGACATGCCAATCAGCTAATCAACTCAAAACACCTGCAAAGGTTTCCTGAGCCTTCAAAATGGTCTCTCAGTTTGGTTCACTAGGCTACACAATCATGGGGAACACTGCTGATCTGACAGTTGTCCAGAAGACAATCATTGACACCCTTCACAAGGAGGGTAAGCCACAAACATTCATTGCCAAAGAAGCTGGCTGTTCACAGAGTGCTGTATCCAAGCATGTTAACAGAAAGTTGAGTGGAAGGAAAAAGTGTGGAAGAAAAAGATGCACAACCAACCGAGAGAACCTCAGCCTTATGACTGTCAAGCAAAATCGATTCAAGAATTTGGGTGAACTTCACAAGGAATGGACTGAGGCTGGGGTCAAGGCATCAAGAGCCACCACACACAGACATGTCAAGGAATTTGGCTACAGTTGTCGTATTCCTCTTGTTAAGCCACTCCTGAACCACAGACAACGTCAGAGGCGTCTTACCTGGGCTAAGGAGAAGAAGAGCTGGACTGTTGCCCAGTGGTCCAAAGTCCTCTTTTCAGATGAGAGCAAGTTTTGTATTTCATTTGGAAACCAAGGTCCTAGAGTCTGGAGGAAGGGTGGAGAAGCTCATAGCCCAAGCTGCTTGAAGTCCACTGTTAAGTTTCCACAGTCTGTGATGATTTGGGGTGCAGTGTCATCTGCTGGTGTTGGTCCATTGTGTTTTTTGAAAACCAAAGTCACTGCACCCGTTTACCAAGACATTTTGGAGCACTTCATGCTTCCTTCTGCTGACCAGCTTTTTAAAGATGCTGATTTCATTTTCCAGCAGGATTTGGCACCTGCCCACACTGCCAAAAGCACCAAAAGTTGGTTAAATGACCATGGTGTTGGTGTGCTTGACTGGCCAGCAAACTCACCAGACCTGAACCCCATAGAGAATCTATGGGGTATTGTCAAGAGGAAAATGAGAAACGAGAGACCAAAAAATGCAGATGAGCTGAAGGCCACTGTCAAAGAAACCTGGGCTTCCATACCACCACAGCAGTGCCACAAACTGATCACCTCCATGCCACGCCGAATTGAGGCAGTAATTAAAGCAAAAGGAGCCCCTACCAAGTATTGAGTACATATACAGTAAATGAACATACTTTCCAGAAGGCCAACAATTCACTAAAAATGTTTTTTTTATTGGTCTTATGATGTATTCTAATTTTTTGAGATAGTGAATTGGTTTTTGTTAAATGTGAGCCAAAATCATCACAATTAAAAGAACCAAAGACTTAAACTACTTCAGTCTGTGTGCATTGAATTTATTTAATACACGAGTTTCACAATTTGAGTTGAATTACTGAAATAAATGAACTTTTCCACGACATTCTAATTTATTGAGATACACCTGTATATGTATATATATATATATATATATATATATATATATATATATATATATATATTATTTTTTTACCCTGTCTATCTTTCTATGCTCCATTCGAAGAAGCAGTTCATAGCGTGAAGTTGCTGCCGCAAACTGGCTGCTCCTGCACTTTAAAAATGTGAAACAGCTCTCTGCGACTGCTCATGTGTTCTCTTATCTAAACTTTCCACCTGGAAAGCAGCGCCAGCTGCCTCTTCGAACGGGCGCCGTTCCGGCTTCATGCCATTAGAATTCAGTTTTTTGAAAGCGAGAGAAACAAAGATTAATTATTTAATCCAACCACCATTTTAACCCCAGCATGTTTAATCAGGTTTTGCCGCACAGGTGATGCCCATCTGCCTCATTACCACACGGCAGCTTGTTTAGGGGGCATGCTCTATTCAGCGATTGTTCCTCATCTTCTAACATGAATATCACGATTGTTTCTCCCTCCAAAGTGCCCTTCGGAGCGTAATTTATTTCATTCTGAACACAGGGGCATCATGCAACAGAACTCCCTTCAATCAACCGATAATCTAATGACAAATTATTTTCAAACCAACGCAGATATTTTAACGCAAGCTCGCTGCCACGCAGCACTGGCTCTGACCATTCCACCACACACTGCAGTTACTGGCACAGCACACTGTCCGAAAAGAGAGCCCATTTTAAATTCCTGTCACTGGATTGTATGCAGGTTTACCTCTCACTTTCTCTATCTAGGTGTCTTTCCAAGACTTCACCATTATCTACCGAGGAGCCAAAGATGGCAACCATTTTAGTTAAGAAAGCACAACTGCGGCGCTTCTGCCTTTGGCTCAAAAAATCCCTAAGCAGCACAAATGTGCTGTCCACGTGCCACAACTGCGGCATCTTTTGGGTCATGCAACAAACTCCCATGACACCACAAATCAGCGCAAACATGCTGTACAGGTGCCGCAACTGCGGTGTCTTTCGGACCATGCAACAAACTCCCACCACACCGCAAAGCAGCGCAAATGTGTTTTCCAAGTGCCGCAACTGCGGAACCTTTCAGGCCTTGCCAGTAAATCTCCCACAACACCGCAATCATGTTTCCTGTTTCCTCTTATTTAAACTCTAGGGGCACAGCTCATAAATATATACCCATCACAAACCGCAATTCAGCAAGGTTATTTACTCTGTGCCACCCACCATTCGAATGCAGTGTGGGCCCTCCCGTTCGAATGCAGTGTGAGCCTCAGCGCATTGGTCGCAGGCTCTCCCGTTCAAATCACAGTGTGGGCCCTCCTGTTCAACCGCAATGCAGGCTCTCCCATTCAAATGCAGTGCGAGCTTTCCTGTTCGAGTGCAGTGGTGGTGCAGTAATCTTAAGAGCCTTTTAGCTTTTACGTTAACCTTGGCATTGGCTTTCCTTTTTGTTCATGGTCGAAATGAGCCTGACACACAATAAGGTGTGCCTAAATGTGATAAACCATGTGTGTCTGCAGCCACAGTGCCCCACCAGATAATGTGCTGCAGCACCCGCCCACACTCGTTACTGCCGCAGCATTGACCGCATACTCTTGTTTATGCCACAGCATCACCCCTTTCACATTTTGATACTGCTGCAGCAGTGCCCTGCCATAACAAACGTAATAAAGATGTATTCTTAACTGACCTTTCGCTTCCTTCAAAGCTGCATATAAACGTAATTGACACATTTCCATAACTAACCTTCTGCTTCCCTAACAGACGTATATAAAGGTAATAACTTAACATATTCCTAACTAACCATTTGCTCCCCCTACAGGTAAGTACAAAGTAACCTTTGCTTCCCTTACAGGTGTTGATGAATCTTTTTATTGATTCTATATAACATATAAAAAAATAACAGAATATTTGGAATCACATCATATTATTTACAACCCTTCCTCCCAAACATTAACCACCCCACCACCCAGCACAAACAGATACCCCAGTGGTCAAATACAATTGACAAAGACACACAAACAAACAATAAAACAGAAGAAAATATTTAGAAATACATTTAAAAAAAGTATCTGTTCAAAAACAAAAAGGCTACAACATACACAATTAAAACAACACGTCTCCCTCCACTGTCCCTCCCCGAGAGCCCTCCAAAAAGGCCAAATAGCTGCCCCACCTCCTGATGAACATATCCATGTTGCCTAGCCTTCTATGTGACAACTCTTCCCAAGCTGCCACCCTGCCCATCTCCTCGCACCACTCACAAAACGAGGGGCCTCCAGCTGACTTCCATCCTCTAAGGATAACCTGTCTGCCCACCATAACACCGGCCAGGATCCAATTCTTCATGTACTTATCTCCTACATCAATGACCACCCTGTCACCCAAAATACAGAGCCCGGGGCAAAAGGAGATCCGAGTACCCAATACTTTGGCCATAAAATTCTGGACCCTCAACCAGAACTCCTGTATCTTACGACACCCCAAAAAAACATGGGTGGTGTCTCCATCTTCTAAATGGCATCACCAGCAGGTGGGTGTGTCCTTAAGACCAAGTCTATACAATTTAGAAGGGGTCCAATAAAATCTATGTAGAATCTTAAATTGCATAAGGCACACCCTTGCATCTCTAGATGCAGACTTGTCATTTTGAAGAATCCTAGCCCACACTCCCTACTCCAAAAACAAATTGAAATCTTCCTCCCATAATCTTTTGAAGGAATTTAAAGCTCAGTACCCCAGACTCTGAATTAGCAGGGAGTAATACACTGATGCCTCATGACCTTTTCCAAAAGCCATAATCACCACTCCCAGAGTATCTGTCGCACTAGGGGGGTGCGTGCCACTCCCAAAAACAGTGCAGAGTAGGTGGCGCAGCTGTAAATACTTATAAAATTGAGATCTGGGAGTCTCAAAATTTTGAACCAAATTTTCAAAAGGTCTCAATAATCCACTCTCATAAGGTCACCGAGGGTATTAACCCCCCTAACAATCCAATCTGACCAACAGAAAGGGGACTTATTAATGCATAGTTTAGGGTTCTGCCATATGCTCGAGGCTACGTTTAAATAAATATCCGAATTAAACACTCTAGACACTTTTGTCCATTTCAAGTGTAAATGCAAAATAATGGGGTGGGACTTAACTTCTCTGATTAATTTGATCAAAAGGCTATGCAGAAGCAAGATAGGGGCAAGAGCTTCCTTTTCAATACAAAACCAGGGAGGGGCTCTCTCAGGTGGAAGCGACCAATGAGCCAAATGTCTGAGACTGAATGTATAATAATAAAGCAAAATCTTGGGTAGGCCTAACCCACCTTTGTCAGTCGGCCTATGTAACTTATTGAAATTTAACCTGGCACGCTTACCATTCCAAATGAAGGACTTCGCTATGCTATCAAATTGCTTGAAATAAGAGAGGGAGAGATTGTAACAGGTAGTTGGATTTTGGAATACAATTCATTTTAATTACATTAACCTTCCCAATCATCGATAAGTGTAATGAAGCCCACCTGTCCACATCATTCGAAAACCTTTTTATTAAGGGATCAAAATTAACTCTGACTAAATCAGACAAATTTGCTGGGAATAAAATTCCCAAATACTTAATGCCCTGTTTGGGCCACTGGAAGGTGCCCGGCTGGAAGGCCGTTACTGGACAGTACGCTGTCAAAGCCAAAGCTTCGGATTTAGACCAATTGACTTTGTATCCTGAGAACTTGGAAAAGGAATTAATAATTCTGTGGAGGCAAGGCATAGATCTAGTGGGGTCAGAGACGAATAATAAAATATCATCTGCATAAAGCAGAAGCTTATGCATCACACCTCCCACCGTCACCCCTGAAAAATCATCCTCCTTTCTTATCGCGGCTGCTAATGGTTCCGGAGACTGATCATTCGCTACTGACCACATGATATTGATGAGATGCCTGATGTTATCAGAAGAGCTGTGGCCCCGAATAAACCCCACCTGATCTATATGTTTAAGAGATGTCATAACCTTACTTAATCGGTTAGCCAAAATGTTTGACAAAAGTTTTACATCTAGTTGGATCAGGGAGATTGGATGGTAACTTTTACACTTGCTTGGATCTTTATCCTTTTTAAGAATCAGACTGATCTGGGTTTGTGTCATGGTTGGAGGAAGCTTTCCATTCTTTAATGATTCCATATAAACTTCTATCAAAAGTGGAGCCAGTTCTGTAGCATAGGATCTAAAGAATTCTGCAGCAAAACCATCTGAACCCGGAGACTTGCCAGTAGGTAGGGACTTAATTACCCCGTCAAGCTCCTCCAAGGTTATCTCAGAATCAAGAGCGTTTTTTTTTTTTTTTGCTCAGTTGTGCAAAAAAAAAGAATGTTGCTCTAGGAGGCTTGCGCACTTTTGCTTCACTATGATCAAGGACTGAGTCCATCAAAAGATTAAAGTCTCCTCACAATATTATATCATGTGGGGTGCCAACGACTTGCAACATCCCTTCAAGATTTATAAAAAAGCCCTGATCATCAGCGTTAGGTGCGTAAATATTAGCCAAAATCAGACTTTGCCCCTGAATTTCTGCTAAAACAATAATGACTCTTCCTAATTTATCATTAAACTGTTTGAGAAATTTGAATTGTAAATGTTTATTTAACAATATAATGACTCCCTTGCTCTTACTTGAGCCAACACTAAAGAAAACATGTCCACCCCATATCTTCCCAAATTTTTTAGCTTTCTGCAGGGAAAGATGTGTTTCTTGAAGAAACACTATATCATATTTCTTACGTTTAAGAAAAGAAATAACCTTCCTTCTTTTTATGGGGTCCCCCAACCCATTCACATTCCATGTGGAGAGAGATAGTACACTCATCCCAACATTCGACATTTTGATATAATAGAAAAAATAAATTGTGTGCCAAAAAAAAATTATGAAGACCACATTTCAACATCAATGCAACAATAAAACCCTGAACTTCCCCCTGAACAAAACAAACAGAAAAAGAAAAACGTGCACATTAACCCCAGCGCCAACCGGAGTCAGTCCCTTTAAACTCAAAGAGCCCATGTACGCCTACAAGAGCCCCCGCGACAACTTTGTCATCGGATTGCTCAATTTTACCTCACAAATTTGTAAGGCAAAATTACATAACATCAAATATTTTGTAAAACAAACCCCAGCCAATAGGCAGAATGAACACAAAGAACGTGTAGACTCATTCACAGAACTGTCTCAAAGATGTGTTCCTTCACAAAACGTCATGGTTACTTGTGTAACCTCCGTTCCCTGATGGAGGGAACGAGACGTTGTGTCAATGTAGTGACACTAGGTGTCACTCTTGGGAGCCCGAGACACCTCTGGTCTTTGATAAAAGGCCAATGAAAACTGGCGAGTGGTATTTGCATGCCACTCCCCCGAACATACGGGTATAAAAGGAGCTGGTATGCAACCACTCATTCAGGTTTTATGCTGAGGAGCCGATATAAGGTCCGGCGCTGATATAAGGTAGTTCAGCGTTGTGGCAGGAGGGACACAACGTCTCGTTCCCTCCATCAGGAAACGGAGGTTACACAAGTAATCATGACATTCCCTGTCTGTCACTCACTCAATGTTGTGTCGATGTAGTGACACTAGGGGTCCCTATACGAAACTGTGTTACGTGAACTGGCGGTGTTTGGTGGGCAGACTACTGTGTGCCTCATAGCCAGCACACCAGGTCGACACGTAACCTCCCCCAACATAGTTATGAGTGTCGAACGGCCCTTTGGGGATAAGTCGACTACCCAAAAAGATAGAGACAGGCTTAACCCAGTCGTGGCCTCTTTTCCCCTTATCTTTTTCCACTCCCTAAAAAAGAAGGGGGATTATCCGACTGGGCCGCCAGGTCTAGTTGGGGGGTGTCCCTCCCAAGGGGAGACCACACCTCGCCCAAAGAGAGGGGGGGATATTTAAGTGGAAGGATACGTCACATGGTCTTTCCAACCATGTGGAGAGTCTTCAAGGTAGATCCTGCCCAATGGGGTTTGCTAACAGGGAAACGAATTAGCGGAAGATATATATTGCATGGGGTTAGCCTTACAGGGAACCTGTAACATGCGGAGCACCTACCCCAGTACAGGACTCTTAGTTAGCATGTGTACTGGGCCGGCAGCGAATCTCTCCGAAAACTCGACTGCCACAGGGCTCGGAGGAAGTCAACCAGGGAACAAACTTGTGAACACTACTGGGAATTAATGGCGCACGTCTTCAGCTCAAAAGGAGGTGGAAGGCACTATGTGCAAGCGATACACCTGGCCGGCTATCCCGGGCTTATCCGCTTATGTTGAGTGCCACTACCTTGGATGAAACCGGTTCCACCCGGAGGTTGTAGAACCTTGCAAAGCTGTTGCCCAGCCCGCTGCTCTGCAAATGTCTGTTAGAGTGGCATCAATGAGCCAGTGGGTGATCCTCTGCTTGGAGACAGCGCTTCCTTACCGCTGTGCACCAAAGCAGACAAAGAGCTGCTCAGAGGTTCTAAAGCTCTGTGTGCGATCCAAATAGATGTGTAAAGCGTGCACCAGACACAGCGACGACAGGGCTGGGTCTGCCTCCTCCTGGGGCAGCGCTTGCAGGTTCACCACCTGGTCCCTAAAAGGGGTGGTGGGAACCTTGGGCACATAGCCCAGTCAGGGTCTCAGGATCACGTGAGAGTAACCCAGACCGAAATCCAGGCACGTTTCGCTGACAGAGAACGCTTTCAGGTCACCTACCCTCTTGATGGAAGTGAGCGCAGTCAGGAGGACAGTCTTCAAGGAGAGTGCCTTAAGCTCGGCTGACTGCAAAGGCTCAAAGGGGGCTCTCTGTAGACCCTGAAGAACTACAGAGAGGTCCCATGAGGGAACGAGGCACGGTCTGGAAGGGTTCAGCCTCCTGGTGCCTCTTAGGAACCTGATGATCAGGTCATGCTTCCCTAAGGACTTATCGTCGACTGCATCGTGGTGTGCTGCTATGGCGGCAATGTACACCTTCAAGGTAGAATGGGACAGCCTCCCTTCCAACCTCTCCTGCAGGAAGGAAAGCACTGATCCGACTGCGCATCTCTGGGGGTCTTTGCATCGGGAAGAACACCACTTAGCGAACAGACGCCATTTAAAGGCATACAGGCGCCTCGTAGAGGGGGCCCTAGCCTGAGTGATCGTGTCTACCACCGCAGGTGTCGCGAGGAGCGTGAGGTCCGAGAACCATGTCTGGGTAGGCCAGTAGGGTGCTACCAGGACGACCTGCTCCTCGTCCTCCCTGACCTTGCACAGGGTCTGTGCAAGCAGGCTCACTGGGGGAAACACATATTTGCGTAGGCCAGGGGGCCAGCTGTGTGCCAGTGTGTCTATGCCGAGGGGAGCCTCGTTGAGGGCGTACCAGAGCAGGCAGTGTGAGGATTCTTGGGAGGCGAACTGGTCCACCTGTGCCCGTCCGAATCGACTCCAAATTAGCTGGACCACCTGAGGGTGGAGTCTCCACTCTCCCCTGAGGGTAACCTGCTGTGACAGCGCGTCCGCTGTAGTGTTGAGGTTGCCCGGGATGTGAGTGGCTCGCAGTAACTTGAAGTGCTGCTGACTCCAGAGGAGGAGATGGCGGGTGAGTTGTGACATACAACGAGAGCACAGACGGCCTTGGCGGTTGACATATGCTACTGTTGCTGTGTTGTCTGTCCAAACCAACACATGCTTGCCCTGGATCAACGGTTGGAACCTCCGCAGGGCGAGCAGAATTGCCAACAAGTCGAGGCAGTTGATGTGCCAATGCAGTCACGGGTGCGTCCAGAGGCCGACGGCTGTGTGCCTGTTGCAAACAGCGCCCCAGCCCGTTTTGGAGGCGTCTGTCGTGATCACGACGCGCCTGGAGACCAGTTCTAAAGGAACACCTGCCCGTAGAAATGAGAGGTTGGTCCAAGGGCTGAAAAGATGGTGACAGACCGGCGTGATGGCCATGCGATGTGTCCCGTGGCGCCATGCCCATCTCGGGACTCGAGTCTGTAGCCAGTGCTGAAGCGGTCTCATATGCATCAACCCGAGCGGGGTGGCCACCGCCGAGGACGCCATATGCCCCAGGAGCCTCTGAAAAAGTTTCAGTGGAACCGCTGTTTTCAGTTTGAACGCCTTCAAACAAGCCAGCACCGACTGGGCGTGCTCGTTTGTAAGGCGCGCCGTCAAGGAGACTGAGTCCAACTCCAAACCGAGAAAAGAGATGCTCTGAACTGGGAGGAGCTTGCTCTTTTCCCAGTTGACCCGAAGCCCTAGTCGGCTGAGGTGTGATAGCACCAGGTCCCTGTGTGCGCACAACATGTCTCGAGAGTGAGCTAGGATTAGCCAGTCGTCGAGATAGTTGAGAATGCGAATGCCCACCTCCCTTAATGGGGCAAGGGCAGCCTCTGCAATCTTCATAAAGACGCGAGGAGGCAGGGAAAGGCCGAAAGGGAGGACTTTGTACTGATACACCTGACCCTCGAATGCAAACAGCAGGAAGGGTCTGTGTCGAGGAAGGATCGAGATGTGGAAGTACGCATCCTTCAGGTCTATCGCCACGAACCAATCTTGATGCTGGACACTCGCCAGAATGCGTTTTTGCATCAGCATCTTGAACGGGAGTCTGTGTAAAGCCCGGTTCAGTACTCACAGGTCCAAGATTGGCCGCAACCCACTGCCTTTTTTCGGTACGATGAAGTAGGGGCTGTAAAACTCTTTCTTCATCTCAGCTGGAGGGACAGGTTCTATCGCGCCCTTCCGTAGTAATCTCCGTGCGCAAGGTGCCCAGGGGCGTTCTCTGCAGTGCACCAGTGCAGAGGAGGGAGAGGCCGCTGAAATGCGCCGTCAGATCCAGCAGAGGTGAATGAACAGTAATATTCAGCTCAATGAGCATGACCGTTCGGCTCTGAAGAGAAAATCTGAATGAGTGGTTGCATACCAGCTCCTTTTATACCCGTATGTCCGGGGGAGTGGCATGCAAATACCACTCGCCAATTTTCATTGGCCTTTTATCAAAGACCAGAGGTGTCTCGGGCTCCCAAGAGTGACCCCTAGTGTCACTACATTGACACAACGTCGAGTGAGTGACAGATAGGGAACAAATTCCAGCCGATATAAAGCCATTCAGCATCCTCGGTCACACAAACAAATTTTCAGTGAGCCAGCTGATGAGTGCAGCACATGACATAATCATTCCAATGTCCCACGAAAATACTCCACAAATCATACTCCAGCCAACAGAAGGCATAATCACAAGGAACTGACAGATTCATTCATCTGTCCCAAACAGAATAGTGTTATTTAACAAAACAAGCTCCAACTGCTAGGCGGAACCGGCACAAAAGGAAACGAAACACGCATCTTGGTTCTTTGGATGGTCAAAAGCCAATTTACTTGGAGGCTGCATAAAAGTATATCCCATGATTTACACAGTCCGCCAACTTTATAAAAGACATCCTTTGTGTGGGCATGTAGATATTTTGCAGTCATCCGTAGTGTCTATTCTCAATCTGCCTGGGAACTACATTGTAAAATTGATTTTCCGTCAATGCAAAAGTTTCTTTAAGGAAAAGTGTTAATCCACAAAACAAAACAAACTCCAACCACTCGGCGGAGCCAACGCAAAAAGAAACAAAAATGTCACGCAGCTTCCTCCGAAAGAGTATGTACAGTGAGTCAATCCACTCACAAGAAAAACACCCAATGGTTACTCACCCATTGTTTCAATAAAAGACATTGCCTAATTGGGACATGTAAATACTTTGCTGCCGTCCTTGGTGTTTATTCTCAGTTTGGCTGGAAACATCAAAGCAAAAGTGATCTTCCGCTGATGTAAGAGTTTCTTGCATTCCTTAAACCGATCACGTTTCTCTCTTGTCGAGTTCGCAAAGTCCGGGAACAAGAAAATATTGTAATTCTTCCGAGAAAGCTTCCCTTTGCTCCTCGCCTGGCGCAACACGAGATCTTTATCGGATGATTTAAAAAATTTGGCCAGAATCGATCGGGGCCTTCCTCCCTCAGCAGATCTGTGAGCTGGGACTCTGTGAGCTCACTCAATTTCCAGCTTGTGGCCTGTTATGTCGAGCAGACTCGGGAAAAGCTTGTCTAGGAATTTCACCATATCTCTGCCCTCCCCATGCTCAGGAATTCCAACAATTCGAATGTTATTCCTGTGGCTTCAATTCTCAAGATCTTCAAGCTTTTCAAGAACACGTTCCAAATCAGCTTTGGTCGCGGGCGGATTAGCGCCTAATTCCCTCTCTGATGACTCCATATAGTCGATTCGGTTTTCAACATCTGTCACTCTTGTGACTAGCTCAGAGAATTTTTTTTCTATCGCCGTAATTGATTGACGAATTACAGCGAGATCCTCCAAGTCCGCAAGTACCTTTGTCAACATCACCGACATGTTGGACAGTTGACGCTGGATTCCTTCTCCCGCCACGCCATCCAAATCGAGTCCCCAGTCCACAGGCCTGTCTGGGCTTTCATCTTGAACCCGTAAGTGTCTTTTAATGTCTCCAGGGCCCGAGGATTTTGACTTCTTTGCCATGTTTACCTCAAATAGTAAATGTGTAACTGGGTGTATCGAATTTCACCGGATTATATCATGAAAATAATTTAAAAAAATTAACAAAGTGCACAGAGCTGTCTCTGACACATCTGCCCTTCGCATGGCATCACCGTACTCGTAAAGTTGTATTCTTAACTAAATTTTTTGCTTTCCTCAAAGCTGCATATTAACGTAATTGACACATTTTCCATAACTAAACTTTTCCTTCCCTTACAGACGTATATAAAGGTAATGCATTTACGTATTCCTAACTAACCATTTGCTCTCCTACAGGTGTTAATAAATCTAATGAAGTCTTTTGTGCCCTACTCGATACCACAGCAACAGTGCCCCACCCATACCAAATGTGTGTACATGGTTGTTAATATTTTCTCCACAGGTGCTTTCAATGTCTAAGTTCCATACTTTCATAGAAGTGCATCTACAGCAATGGAAACACAGCAGCGCTCCCACAGAAGCTCCTTCACTATGCTCCCAAATACTCAATCCACTGCCGCAGCAGTGGTTTAAACTCTGCTCCTGCAGGAGGCCCACTTTACTCTACTGCCGCAGCAGCATTTTACCATGCTTCTGCCGAAGCCTTTTTGTCTTCGCTTCTCAGCAGCTGCAGCTAGCATTACAGGAAATAGCGGTCACCACCTCCTCTTCTCAAAGCACCATATTTCCCTATCTATGAGTAGTCTATTGAGTGAGGCTACCTCTGCAAACAAGCTCCGTTCCTCTCGTTCTCATTCTCCCCGTTTGATTGCTTGCTGGGCTTACCCGTTCGAATGCCGCGAGCGCTCTCTCTATAGAGCAGTCTCCCATTCGAATTGCAGTGTGAGCCCTCCCTTTCAAACGCAGCGTGACCAACTCTCGTTCTCATTCTCCCTGTATGACTGCTTGCTGGGCTTACCCGTTCGAAAGCCGTGAGCGCTTTCTCTCTCTCTATAGAGCAGTCTCCCGTTCAAATCACAGTGTGAGCCCTCCCTTTCGAACACAGTGTGAGCCAACTCTCATTCTCATTCTCCCCATTTGACTGCTTGCTGGGCTTACCCGTTCGAATGCCATGAACGCTCTTTCTTTATAGAGCAGTCTCCCGTTCGAATCGCAGTTTGAGCCCTCCCTTTCGAACGCAGCGTGAGCCAACTCTCATTCTCACCTTCCCCGTTACCCATTCAAACGCCGTGAGCTAAACCTCTCTCTCTTAAAACAGTCTCCCGTTTGAATCACAGTATGAGCTCTCCCTTTCGAATGCAGCATGAGACAACTCTCATTGTCACCTTCCCTGTTCGCATACCATGAGCCCACCCATTTCTACGTTGAGTGGTGGTCTCTCATTCGAATCGTAGCATAGCCCTCTCGACCAGCAATCGTACAAGAACGCACCTTCAAACAAATGCTTAAAGCATTCCCTCTATACAGATATTGGGGGGAAGAACAATTCAGAAGCATCCGCCAAGCCAGTTTACCAAATAAAATTGTTGCTGGCTTGCTGTCCTAAATACTTCCTGCCATAGTCATGGTACTGTTATTTCATCTTAACGCCTTTTTGGGGGTAATCAGGACTCGAGTCGAGTCTTGAGCTCCAGTATACGGACAGCAAGCCAAATACGTTTACTGCTTCAACACAAGATTACATTAACATACGAACTATGAAATGGAGTTAATTAACAGAGGTTCAGGAGGAGCATGTAATTTAAATCTGACAAATCACAGCCCACGAGCAGGAGTATATAAGCCGCTGCTTACCTGCTTCCTGTGACAACTCTCCTGACATCCCACCTCCACCCCATCTCCACATATACTCTAGATTCATTATCTAAATAAGTCAAGTCCTTGGTGGGGGGTAATCAGAAGTCGAGTCTCGAGCTCCGAGCCCTCCAGTATACGGACAGCAAGCCAAATAAGTTTACTGTTTCAACCCAAGATTACATTAACATACGAACTACTGAATTACTAACTACTAATTACATCTTCTACAGTGTAATTAGATTACAGTACTAATTACTCTGTCTGAAAAGTAATTGCATTACTTATTACTAATTACTTTCTAAAAACCTAATCAACCTCAACCAGATGAAAAATACAAGTATAGACATGAAATTGTTTTTTTAATTCTTTCAAATAATCATATAAAATCAAATAAATTATTCATGAACTGGCCAAAGAATTTAAGGGGGCAGCATTAAATTAGAAAACATATTTTAACATTTAGACGTTTTTAAATTCACTATTGTTTTATATAGAATTGTTCTAGAGTCTATACAGTATTTAACCCAATAACATCAGAAGTAACTGTAATAAAATTACTGAAAAATTAAGAGTAATCCCTTACTTTTTTCAATCAAAAAGTAATTTAATTATAGTAATTAATTACTTAGTAATGCATTACACCCAACACTGAATATATTAATACTGCACTGTAAGTGTTGGGTCTGTGCGAGCCACCCACTGACAGCTGTGCCCCCTTTTAAAATGACTGCCCCTACTTCCTGCCTTGCTCTGTAGGTATTCAATGGGCAGGGTTGGGGGGTAACGGAATACATGTAACTGGATTACGTATTTCAAATACAAAATGTATTCCACTACAGTTACTATTTAAATCATTGGTAATTAGAATACAGTTACATTCTAAAAGTATTTTGATTATTGAAGAGATTACTTTGCATTTTATTGTCATTTGTTTCATTTAATATTTAGTCCTTTCAGATGGAAAACATTTATCCATATAAATGATACAATCCACAAAGTGCATTTGAACAGCGGTGAAACACTTTCTTATGATGTGTTACATTCACATGAGCAGACAGAGAAGTAAGTTTGAAGTAAGTTTGGAGCAGAAGAAATAGAAATAAACCTTGTGTAAATTGTCAGCTTTACGCTAAGCTAAAATGCTATTTCTAACCATTTTACATGCACATGTTACCAGGCGCGATCAAATTTTTAATCAAGAAAATTCACGTTGGATCATAATTTCTTTTTTTCTAGTAAGACCTTTGATATTAGGGCAAAAATCATATTCTTGATAATAATTTTTGTATTGTTTTCCTTTAAAAATATCTAAAAATCCTTAAAACAAGATCAGTTTGATTTATCTTGTTTTAGAAACAACACTGCATAAGATATTTAGGTTTTTCAGAGAATGTATTTTTAACATGTGTATTTTGTCTTACTGTACTGGCAGAGTTTTTATAGTCAAAACAACTGAAAAAAATCTACCAGTGCTGAAGAAGTAATCCAAAGTATTTAGAATACGTTACTGACCTTGAGTAATCTAATGAAATACGTTACAAATTACATTTTACAGCATGTATTCGGTAATCTGTAGTGGAATACATTTCAGAAGTAACCCTCCCAACCCTGTCAATGGGCATGATGTCTGAGACTGAGACTAACTTTTAGCACTGAGCAAATTTAAATCTCATTGAATCTTCCTTATCTTAATTGTTTAGTGTTTAACAAGTACAGCTACTAAAACCTAAGGTAGTACAAAATAATCAATCCCATAATCCCATAAAGAATTAATCGTACTGTTTAATAATAGACCATTAAAAAACACTATGAATAACCTATTAGGAACACATCGCATGGTGTTTCTCTAAGAAACATGGTAAATTCAGTGTTTCTGAGTCAAAGCTCATCATCTTTAAGCTCATTCTATTAGTCAAGCATCAAATACTCACAGACTTGCGACAAACAGAATAATATCTCAAGTTTTATTTGATCGCCTCTGTTTCTGCTGCTCTTGTTTTTGCATACTGTGCATAAAATTATTTTAGAGTAGAGCAGTAGAGCAAAAACTGTACTCTCGGTTTATCCCAGTGTATTAAGACTAGCAAGGGCACCAATTATATTTTAAATTGTATTATCTTTTAAAGATTAGATCAACTCAGGGGTGCAACTACACATTTCCGAGCGGGTATGCAAAACCAAATTTTGTGCCCCATATATCTGTCAAGCAAGTGGGGGTGGGGGGTGTCATCCATAGTAAGCGTTGAGTGAGCCGCTGGCGCCCCCTTTACATGGTGCCCCTATGCTTTACATATCTCGCATAAATGGTTTTTGCACCTCTGGATCTACTGCACGCTATCCATTTTTATTGATATAATCTCTTTTAATGCCCTTTCTGTTATTTACAGTCAGATTGATTCTAATCACACATTGCATGGATGTGGTAAAGAAACTGCTCAACCAAAACACATTCGCTGAACAGCTACTGTTCTTAAAGAAACAGTACCATTTTAGCGCTTGTTTTATACATACTGTATCAATGCAAACTCAATGTAAATACTTGTAAATACTACAAAAGCAAGCATGTAACAAAATGTGTTATAAATGTGTAAATGAGCATATTTAAAGGGGCAATAGTACATTATGAAATATTTTAACTTTATCAAACACTTTAAATATTTAATGTATAATTATTAAATGTATCATATAGGCTCATATAGCATCTATGCATGGGTTTGTAGAACCCCATGCAAAGTACCGCTCCATAAACCTAGTGTTAACCTAGTAATGGCATTAGTTTAAAGTAGTAATCATTATTTTCTGATGCCTATTGAGGTAAATCAGGTCACATTTGGACAGCAAGACACATTGCAATTTTTTCATAGTACAAGTTATATGTTAGATGTGAAATATATTTTCATTTTAAGGTTCCAATACTGTGAATATTTTGGGTTGAAAATCTGAAGCTGACATGAAATTTTATACAGTGACATCACGTATCATTATTATACTGAATATGCAATTTCATGACATCATATTAATTCAGAAATTACGATTTTCTCCCCTTTTTTTAACCAATTTGGCATGCCCAATTCCCAGTGTGCTCTAGGTGCTCGTGGTGGCGTAGTGACTCACATCAATCCGGGTGACAAAATTTTTAAAAAATACGAATCTCCCTGTGTAATTATTATTTTTTTTTTACTTTTCTCTTTGCAGCAATTTATGTATAATCGTCTACACATGGGCTAATGTGTACCCTAGGGGAAGGGGCTGTTGGAACTCTGTCCTTGGGAGAGCGCCTCAATGGATTGACTGAAAACCTAAAATTGTACGGTAAAGAAACATCGTTTGGCGGTTAGCATAAAATGTACTCTGACTGTATAAACATGTCAACTAGCTCAGATGGAGAAAATGGAAATGAAATGGAGTGGATTATAGCTAAATCTGTGAAGCAGAAAAGGGCATTGAAAGGAGAGGATGGGTGGGCTAGAATGAGAAGTTCGACTGATAATAGTGAGTCTGGTAAAAGTAATACGACGAAAAAAACAAGATCTAGTCTACATGATAGTCAGAGCAGTTTTCATCTAACACAAACTATCGAGTGGAAAGTTGTTGTTGAGTTCAATCAAGATGGCGGGCATTATCATCCAATAAGACTAACAAGAGCAATAGAGAAAGAGATTGGAAAAGTAAAATCTGCTAGATTATTGAACAACAAACGTGTATTAATATATGCATCCAACAAACAGCAGCAGGATAAGATATTAGGAATGACTACACTTAATAGTGAAAGAATGAAAGCTCACATACCTGGAATTATGTCAAAGTTAAGAGGAGTAATTTCAGGATTCCCGTTGAGCATGTCTATGGAAGATGTCAAAAAAGAGATGCAAGAAGGTAAGGTAATAGAGGCCACAAGACTGAAGATTAAAAAGGATGCTTCAATTAAGGAAACTTTATCTGTAGTAATTCAGTTTGAGAAAAGTTTGCCAAAATCAGTGCAAATGTGATATATGAACTTTAGAGTAAGGGAATTTATCCCGAATCCTCTTAGATGTTATAAATGTCAAAGAATGGGACACATAGCTCAGCAATGCAAAGGTAAACTAAGATGTGCGAGATGTAGTGGTGAGCATGAGTATGGAAAATGTGAAAAGGATGCCAAAGTGAAATGCTGTAACTGTGGAGGAGATCACAGTGCAGCTTATGGAGGGTGTATTGTGCAAAAAGAAGCCATAGATGTTCAAAGAGTAAAGATAATGAGTAAAACCTCATATGCAGAAGCTCTAAAGTAAGTCAAGGAGAAGGGAAATACTTACAGGAATGATAACAGAAGATGCCAAAATTATACAGGCCAAAGGGATGACGTATCATTAGGTTTTCAGGAGGTAATCCATGGACCGGTCCCTACGGTGACTGAATGTAATCACAAGTGTAAAGTTGATGAGGATATATTGGTAGTGAAGAAAGTGAAGTTTGTGGCCTTCATTTGTCACATCATTAATGTTACCTCACAATTTAAAAAGAAAAGTGATAGAATAAAAGTCATTGTAGAGGCAGCAGGTAGGTTTCTTGACATGAGAGAAATTAAAGCAGATCAGATACATGCATTGTTAACAGTAACTGAAGGTGGAGAAAATGCACATGCTGAGGGTTGAGATTCTGATCATGGTTCTGCACATACTTCAATGGAATGCGAGAAGCCTTATAGCTAATGGTCAAGAATTTAAAATGTATATTTACGATTTGGAAGTAGTTCCAGAAATAGTGTGTACAAGAAACATGGTTAAAACCTCAGCTTGATTTTAGAATTCCAGGTTATAGTGCGATAAGACATGATAGAGGTAACAATCAAAGTGTTGGAGGGTGCACTACCTTTATCAAAGATGGGGTAGCTTTCAGAGTGATTACATCTCCTGAAGAATGGGAATGTACTGTAATTGAAATCTTTTGTGCAGGGAAAGAAGGAAATATTAAATTAATTTATACAATCCATGTAAAAAGTTAACTATTGAAATGTTAAATGAAATAGGAGGAAAGGTTTATAAAAAGGAAATTTGGTGTGTTGATTTTAACGCTCATAGTAGTTTATGGGGTGGAAATTACACAGATAGTAATGGAAAAATAGTTGAAGAATTAATGGATGAAAGAACATTAGTCTGTATTAATGATGGAAAAGGAACAATAGTAGATGTGAATAGGGGGTCAGTTTCATGTTTGGACATTACTCTGGTATCAGATAAGTTAGTTAATAAGTGTGAATGGTATGTCAAGAAAGACCCGACCGTAGGAAGTGATTATTTCCCAGTTCTCACTATAATAAATACAAATGTATCAATGCAAGTAGGGAACTCAATCACTAGATGGTGTTTTGATAAGGCTGATTGGGAAAAATTCAAAATATGTTGTAGGGAATCAGCGCATATGGTTACATTAGAAGGTACATAAAGGAATGCTCAAGGCAAGTCACAGAGTATATATTTAATGCTGCGACATTATGTATACCAAGGAAAGTAACAAAAGGGAGAAAGAAAGTTGTACTGTGGCGGAATGAGGAGTGCAGTAGAACCATTAAAGAACAAAATAAAGCATTTAGAGTATTAAGGAAAAACTTAACACACGAGAACATAAATGATTACCAAAGGAAAAGAGCTATTGCCCAAAGGACAATTAAAAATACCAAAAAGAGGACATGGAGGGAATTCTGTTCCACCATTGGTAGTGAAACCGAACTAAAAGATATCTGGAACATGTTTAAACAAATGAGTGGTAAAAGGAAGGTAACAAAAATCCCTGCATTAGTAGATGGAGAGAAGATGGCAGTAACAGACAAAGAGAAGGCGGATGTTCTGGGAATCTCATTTGCTGCAATACACAGTGGTGAACATCTAGATGATATACATAGACAAGAAAAAGAACGGGCAATCAGAGTAAATGAAAATGTGAGGGAAAAGAGAGAAGATGATATGTCAGCTCTTGATGTGGATATTTCAATGTCGGAACTTAAAATAGCTTTGCAAGACACCGGGTATTCAGCCCCAGGACAAGATCAGTTAAGTTATGCCATGTTTAGACAGATGCCTATGGAAACTTTGAAGATTATACAGAGACTCTTTAATAAAATATGGAGGGAAGGGGTTATACAGAAGGTGTGGAAAGAGGTGATAATATTACCATTCAACAAACCAGGGAAAGATCCTGCTAATCCAGGAAATTACAGGCCCATAGCTTTGACCTCACACTTATGTAAATGGATGGAAAAAATAATAGTAAGTAGATTAACACATGTTCTGGAACAGAGAGGATTATTATGCAAGTATCAGTTTGGATTTAGAAAATGAAGATCCACAACTGACACTCTTGTTCTAGTAAGTAATGAAGTGGAAAAGGCTATGAAAATGAAAGAGTTAATGGCAATAGTCTATTTTGACACTGAAAAGGCATACGATTCCATGTGGAGGGAAGGGCTGCTCATTAAATTAAGTAATATGGGTATGGGAGGGAGATTATGTAATTGGATACTAGACTTTTTATCAGACAGGAAAATTAAAGTCAAGGTTGGGGAGGAAGTTTCTAAGGACATTGAAATTGATAATGGTATCCTACAGGGTAGTGTAATCAGTCCTACACTGTTTAATATCATGATAAATTACATTTTCTCAGATCTTGAAGGCTGTATCAAATCTGCATTATATGCAGATGATGGGGCTATATGGATAAGGTGAAGAAATGTGAAATATGTAATAGGAAAATTAAGAGAAGCAATAAAGAAAGGGGATAAATGGTCATTTAAATGGGGGTTTAAGCTGTCAATGAGTAAATCATGCTATATGATATTTACAAATAAGCAAAAGATTGATGTTGAGAAGCTGACACTATATGGGAAGCCAATGGAGAGGGTGTCTGAGTTTAAGTACTTAGGACTATGGCTAGATGATAAATACACATGGAAAGTGCATATTAAACATATAGAATCAAAATGCAAGAAAGTAATAAATTTACTAAGAGCAGTGGCTTGATATGATTGGGGGGCTGATAAGCAGTGGATTGATATATACAGAGCTATTATGAGATCGACAATTGATTATGGATGTATAGTCTATGGAGCAGCAGCTAAGACAATACTACAAAATGTAGACAGATTACAGTATAGAGCTCTACGGCTATGTATAGGAGCCATAAAGTCAACCCCCATTAATGCTGTCCTAATAGAAGCAGGTGAAATACCATTGGAGTTCAGAAGAGAAAAATTATCACTTACATACTGGATTAGGTTAAAAGGAAGTGGAGAGGAAAACCCCACAAAAATAACAATTCAGAACTGCTGGGAATATGACAAATTTAAGTGAAGTGGATTTGGATGGACATCGAAAGAAAGAGCTAGTGAATATGGCTTGGAGGCTATAGAGTTCACTAGGACTACCCCAATTAGTAATATTCCACCATGGCTTTATCCAGCAACAGAAGTAGATATTAATATATTAGAGAAGAAAAGAGAATGGCAAACAAATGAAGTGGGTAACAAAGCAAGTTTATATGTAAGAAATAAGTATTTCAACTACCTTAAAATTTACACAGATGGGTCAAAGAATAAGCAAGGGAGTGTGGGAATTGGTGTATACATCCCTGAATTGAAAATAACTATAGCTAAAAGACTTTCCTATTATTTATCAGTATATACAGCAGAATTAGTGGCAGTCATAATAGGGTTACAATGGGTTGAAGAGGTTAAACCGGATAGGGTGGTTATATGCACTGATTCAGTCGCTGTTTTGGGAAGCATCCAATCGAGGAAAAGTGATAGAGAAGATCTTATCATAGAACTATTTCAAAATTAGTTTAGGATCCATAGAGATGGTATTGATGTGCAGTTTTGTTGGGTGCCAGCTCATGAGGGACTGAAAGGAAATGAGGGTGCTGACTGGCTTGCAAAAAAAACTTTACAAAAGGAAATCTCAATTTCAATTACATTAGGAAAAGGAGAAGGGAAAGCCCTGATTAAGAATACAGGAATGGAGATTTGGCAGAATAAGTGGGATGAAGATCTGAAAGGAAGGAGATTTTAATAAATTCAAAAATCAGTTAAAATAAAGATCTATAAAGAAAAGAACAGAAGAGAGGAAATAATAATAACAAGACTCAGATTAGATCACACAGGATTAAATAGTACGTTGGCTGTTCTAGGGAAAAGAAATAGTAATATGTGTGCTAACTGTGGAGATAAAGAAAATGTAGAACATGTCATCATGCATTGTACCATATATGAATCTGATAGAAGGGTCTTACATGACAAAGGACGGGCGTGGGATCTAAAAGGGGTATTGGGAACAGAAGGGGAGGAAGAAGGAATAAGAGAGATCAGGAGGGCACTTTTTACCTTTTTAAAAAGCACAAAATTGAATAATAGAATATGAGCTAAGTGACATGGTGATACACACTCTTGTACAGTAGGTGGCGGTATGCACCTTTAAAAGTTGTTTGCAACCTGCCAAAAAACGAAGAGAAGAAGAAGACGAAGAAGAAGAACGTGTACCCTAGAGGTTGAAGAGGGAAGTAGTACATCCGCTAGACCAGTAGGTGGCAGTAATCCGCCCTCAACAGCTTTTCACATTATTATAAAGACGCGAGCAACCGTTTAGAGTCAGCATGTCGCCGGTACAGTTTAATATCTCAGCAGAAGTTTGAGGAAACACCGCATATTATTCTGCTATTTCAGTTGACAAAATAAATAATTCGTTTAGGATTTTTCCTGTCGCCATCAAGAAGCAGTTACTGGAAAATGTTCGTGGCGAAAAGTATCGCAGCAGATCATAAAGATCTCATTCACGATGTTTCTTATGACTTCCATGGTCGGAGGATGGCGACCTGCTCCAGTGATCAGAGTGTCAAGGCAAGAAACCGCCGTGTCTGTGTTTACTCTCACTACACAGGACATTATGTAGAGGCTGACTGTGTCTCAAAACCTAATGAGCTGAGATGCCTACATAGACAACATAGAAAAGGCTGCACGCGCCTTTGATGATTGATGCCCAAAATGAGGTCTAGGTAGGCAGCAGGTTTTGAGACACAGACAGTAGTCTTAAATAAGTGAAAGATGTTTGCTGCAACTTTGCATCAGTTTGGGCATCTTTGCCTGTGATGCAGATGCAGTTCACACTTCAGCTCCAGCCACTGGCAATTCTTCTCTTTATAACGTGCTGTTTAAGTCAAATATCATCAGTCATCTTTAGTTTTGGGATCCTCAGATTCAGAATATCCTTTCTGGGGGTCTAGACGCCATGTGTGAGAGATATGAATGAAGAGCTGTTAGATGCCATGACATTAGGGGGTTTGGTAGAATAGGAGATGAATGAACTGTTTGTCGTTTACAAAAGTTTGGGAAAGGTCCTTATGGAGCTTCTTGTTCTAGATGATCAAGAATTTAGTAATATTATGTATGTGTGTATTTCGTTCAGGCAGGCTTAAGCCTCATGTTGCATGTTGCATGTTTTTACAGACTGGAGTTTAGTTCATGTAGCAGTTTCAGATCGAAGTCTTTGTTACGTCTGATTTCTGGCTTTTCTGAACTATTGTAGGTCTGGGATAAAGGTGACAATGGAGAATGGCACTGCACTGCCAGCTGGAAGGTATGATTGTTATTTCTTGTGTTGTGATCTGGGTGTAAATGCCCATTGAAATGTCAGGCTCAACGCTAAGGATTTTTTCTACTGACCCGTTTGGGCCAGTGGTTCAGATTTTTACTTGGAAAATATAAACAAACAAATATAAACTTTAAAAGCGCTCCAGCTTCACTTTAAGCATCGTGTAACGGCAAATGTTCTTGGTCATAGCGGGTCAGAGCTCAACACTAAGGATTTTTTTTAGGGCTGCCCCCTGATAGTCGACCAAACCTTAGTCGATGAGAAGAGTCTTGGTTGACCAAGTTTTGATTGGTCGGTTCGTCGCAGGAAAAAAAAACCCGCAGGAAACTGACGAACACCAGTATTACTGCTGGTTGGATGCTAGGTGGAACTATGGGGTAATATTCATTAAGCAGGGTTAGGGTTAACGCTACACAATAAAGCAAGACACCTTGATTTCAAACTTTGTACTTTATTTTAACTAAAAATTCAAATGAAACTGGAAAAAATTAATTGCAATTAAAATGTGTGTTCAACTTTTTGAAAGATGGCTTTACAACAGTTGTGAAGGGCAACATCTCTCTGGCAAAGAACCTACTTCATCTGTGCATTCTCTACCAGTCGGGAATTTCGTTGTCCGGGAAAATACATCATGTGTGTAATAAATTCGTTTTGTTCCTTCCTTCACGATATATATATATATATATATATATCGCAATATCCATTTACATTGTCAACACCTGGGCTGAGGGATCGGTGAATATTCTTGCTTTGGTGATTTTGCATTGAAAATTAAATGAATTTATTTAAAAAATGAAAAACGTTTCTAAATACATTTCTAAATTGAAATTGCACTCCAAACGAAATGAAAAAGCAATTAAAATAATGAAGTGATTAAAAAAAACGATATACTATATATAACCTTCCATTTACCGTCAGGCAAGTTTCCGTCTAAACATGCAGGTGGAAAATTACTTACACAAATGAAGACATAAAAACAATTATAAATGTAAAAATTATAATTATAATGATGATAATAATCACTGAAATGTAAATCATGGTTGGAGGTGAATGTGTTTTTGTATTATTTTATGTTTTAATCACAGATGTATAGGCTGCAGAGTTGCGTTCACAATAAACTGCTCTGTGGAAATAAAGTGAACTGAACTCAGAGCACCTCCTGAGCTGAGATGTCTGAGGTCATTTGCAGCACTCATAGACGATACTGTTCTTGCAAAAACAAAAATCAGAAGACAGAAACAAAGAAAGAGTGAGAACCTTTTACATGCACGTGTTCCAAGAGACTGCACGCCTCTGTACAAACAGCGTGTCATACATGCGCATAGACGGCTTTTCTGTCATCTGTTCTTAATTATATAATAAATTGTTTCTTCAAGCATGTCTGTGTGTCTACGGGCAAATTATTTGTAATATTAATTTGATAATAATAATAATAATAGCTTAATAATAAAAATAATAATTTAATACATTAATGGGAAAACGAGCCAAATATCGTCTTGACATGGTCAAAGGCATCAGCTATTGGCGATAACTCTGACCATCATCGATCCCCGAGTCTATCATCCGTCAGCACAACCCTAATGTGCATTTCTCTCTATAAATAAACAAAATGTTCAGACAGTCTCCTTGCTGGTTTTTCCGACTCATTCAGAATCATTACCGCTTTTGACCTGCGTGAAGTTGGCCCCCCCACCCAACGCAAAACGTCGGCAAAATATTCTCAATCGTTTGTGCTCCGTTTGTGCTGTAAAAAGTTTCGTTTGTGCTGCTTCGGCTTTTTAGATATTAAAATAATATTTATAGGTCATTCTGAGGTCGCTCAGCCCCCCCACATGCTCCAAATTCACCTCAAATAGTCTCGTTTGTTTGTGCTTCGTTTGTGCCGGTAAAAGTTTCGTTTGTGCTGCTTCGGTTTTTTAAATATTAAACACTGAATTACAGGCGAATTATAAATGCTGATATTTATTGAATACAATACTGACAGATTAAAATAGATCACTTAATGGTCACAAAAATCAAATATAGGTTAGTAGCAGTCTCGGTCATTCTGATTACTATATATTAGGCTACTATTTTGTATATTTCTAGAATAGGTCTATCTTGTTTTGTGTGTAGTCAGTACGATTTATGAGCAGTGAGCATTTTACTTTGGTTTGTCATTTCAATATCTTACCAAAATGTTGGATGAAGATGTTTTAATACAACAACAACTCCTTATCAATGTTTTTGTAGTTGCTATGGTGTTTATTAAAAAACGTATTGGTGTTCAGACTGCAGCAGCTCAATATTCATCTGGTGCTGTCGGACTCTTTTTCTGTCACTCACTTTCGCTCAGCTCTGGGCACGAGAACAAAAGTGCAAATCTCCTCGATGTGAACACACTTTTAGAGTCGAATTGCCGAAGACTTTCTGTCAAGACTAATCATCACATCATTTGTTCAATAAACAATTATCTTTACTTCATTCACTGGTCTTTCCTGAATGAACTTTTTATTTATTTACATGGAGTATCATCTGCTACACTTCACTGCCATCCACTAGGCACAAGTGACACTTCTGTTCAAGATGCTCTTGTGGAAATGAGTGTAGAGTTTGTAGAGAAGTCGATATAAATCAAATTTCTGGCCAATGTAAGTACAATGTTTTAACACTGTCAGTTACAATATTATATGTTAACTTCAAGAATAATGGTACAACATTCAAGAGAGCTAAGATTGTCAATGTTTATTGAACAGAAAACTCATTGCTAATACTAATATATGCTCATTACAGTTGCACATGTGACCCATGTTAGTTTTTTGAATACATTGTTCATCTAGGGGTCAACATTACCATATTGGTCCTAATATAAGATAAATTATCCTTATATATTATTATTATATTATATTATCCTTATATTCAGACCAATACAGTAATACATGAAGACAAGTTTATACTGAACATGACATTTTTTGAGTCAGGATTATTTAAGTGGGTAATTATGTTTTGCTTATGCCAGATGCCCAAGAAACCAGCAGTCGACAGAGATTACATTTTCACTGTCCTGTGTTCATCTAAAGAGGCCGTAGTCCAAAATGGCAACATAGTTACTCCTAATCAGAGCATCTGGACAGAGCTTAGTAAGCAGCTAGAAAACAAAATCACTGCAAAGGCTCTATACACTTTTGTTAAATTCAATAGACACAACATCTGGATTGCTTTAGGGTTTACTCATGAATGTGATCATGAAACAAATGGCAGTAGTGATGACACTGATTTTGAGCCAGGGTCCCTTTCACCCAGTTTCATTTCAGAAATGGATTGAATTCATGCCTGAAATGGTTAAATACAACAACAAGTTCTCTAAAATACAAAAAGGGAATACACAATTTTAAGCCTGGCATCTGGACACATGTGATATATCATCACATGTTTTTAAGTTTAAGTTTTTAAAGGTCCATTATTTGTGTTAATGGATGTTCGATAGTACACAGTAATTACATTTCAAAAGTAAAATCATTTTGGCTTAATTCATTGAGTCACGAGTTTCCACATACATATATAGTACTAGTCAAAAGTTTGAAAATATTAAGATTTTTTAATGTTTCTGAAAGAAGTCTCTTCTGCTCATCAAGGCTGCATTTATTTGATCAAAAATACAGTAAAACAGTAATGTTGTGAAATATTATTCCAATGTAAAACAATTGTTTTTATTCCTGTGATCAAAGCTGAATTTTCAGCATCATTACTTCAGTCTTCAGTGTCACATGATCCTTCAGAAATCATTCTAATATGCTGATTTGCTGCTCAAGAAACATTCATTATTTTCAGTTGAAAACAGTTGTGCTGCTTGGAAACCATGATACACAACCATTCAAAGGTTTGGGGTAAGTATGATACTTTTATTCATCAAGGATGCATTAAATTGATCAAAAGAGACAGTAAAGACATTTATATTGTTAAAAAGATTTCTATTTCAAATAAATGCTGTTCTTTTTACCTTTCTATTCATCAAAGAATCCACACAAAAATGTATCACGGTTTCCACAAAAATATTAAGCATGCAAAAATGGTTTTCAACATTGATAAAAAATAAGAACCATTCTTAATAATTGAGCACCAATAATAATTGATAATAGTTGAGCACAAAATCAACATTTTACTATGATTTCTGAAGGATCATGTGACATTGAAGACTGGAGTTTTTCTTTTTTTTTTTTATTATGCCAGTCAAATTACAAACAATGAACATGACAATAGTCATTCCAACACATAGTATAAAATATAGAGCATATATAGACTACAAATAGAAAAAAGAATATACAGTATAATCTATAAAATAAACAATACAAGTAAAACAAAGAAAAACAAAAATGAAATTAAAAACAAACAAACAAACCACTGAAGACTGGAGTAATGATGCTGAAAATTCAGCTTAGACATCACAGAAATAAAATTACATTTTAAATTATATTAAAACAGAAAACAGCTATTTTAAAGTGTATTGTTTCACAATATTACTGTTTTTACTGTTTTGTTTTTTTTTTGTTTGTTTTTTTTAATCAAATAAATACAGCCTTGGTGAGATTAAGAGAATTCTTTCAAAACATTAAAAAATCTTAATGTTTCCAAACTTTTGACCTGTACTGTATAGGCCCGCCCACACACACACACACACACACACACACACACAGCCTATGTATGTATAAACACAGAGCTACAGCAAACAGATTATGGTGCCTGTATTTATGACAGTGTTAATATAACTACTGTTATTCACATAACTACATACAGTAACAAGTAAAAACACTTGGAGTTTGTGTTACATTCCACGCATCCTCTGATCCGCTATGTCCGTTAAAAGTTGAAAATGCACAGTGGATAGGTAACAGTTAAGTGAATGCGAAAATATTTACAGCACAAACGATTGAGACTGTTTTGCCGACGTTTTGCGTGGGGGGCCAACATCACGCAGGTCTGCTTTTTATATCACAATTCCAGTGGGTCAGAAGTTTACATGCATTAAGTTAACTGTGCCTTTATGCAGCTTGGAAAATTCAAGAAAATTATGTCAAGCCTTTAGACAATTCGCCAATTAGCTTCTGATAGGAGGTGTACTGAATTGGAGGTGTTCCTGTGGATGTATTTTAAGGCCTACCTTCAAACTCAGTGCCCCTTTGCTTGACATCATGGGAAAATCAAAAGAAATCAGCCAAGACCTCAGAAAAAAAATTGTGGACCTCTACAAATCTGGTTCATCCTTGGGAGCAATTTCCAAAAGATTTTACTTTTTGGAGAAATTTCCTCTGGTCTGATGAAACAAAAATTGGAAATTTTGGTCATAATGACCATCGTTATGTTTGGAGGAAAAAGGGTGAGGCTTGCAAGCCGAAGAACACCATCCCAACCATGAATCATGGGGATGGCAGCATCATGTTGTGGGGGTGCTTTGCTGCAGGAGGGACTGGTGCACTTCACAAAATAGGTGGCATCTTGAGGAAGGAAAATTATGTGGATATATTGAAGCAACATCTCAAGACATCAGCCAGGAAGTTAAAGCTCGGTCGCAAATGGGTCTTCCAAATGGACAATGACCCCAAGCGTACCTCCAAAGTTGTGGCAAAATGGCTTAAGGACAACAAAGTCAAGGTGTTGAAGTGACCATCACAAAGCCCTGATCTCAATCTGGTAGAAAATTTGTGGGCAGAACTGAAAAAGCGTGTGCGAGCAAGGAGGCCTACAAACCTGACTCAGTTACACCAGTTCTGTCTGGAGGAATGGGCCAAAATTCCAGCAACTTATTGTGAGAAGCTTGTGGAAGACTACCCAAAATGTTCGACCCAAGTTAAACAATTTAAAGGCAATGCTACCAAATACTAACAAAGTGTATGTAAACTTCTGACCCACTGAGAATGTGGTGAAAGAAATAAAAGCTGAAATAAATCATTCTCTCTACTATTATTCTGATATTTCACATTCTTAAAATAAAGTAGTGATCTTAACTGACCTAAGACAGGGAATGTTTTCTACGATTAAATGTCAGGAATTGTGAAAAACTGAGTTTAAATGTATTTGGCTAAGGTGTATGTAAACTTCTGACTTCAACTGTAAGTGCTTTACAGATATAAATTCATAAATAGAACATATTAACCTCAAATGTCCTGTCGTTTACACGTGTTTTTAAGTGAAGAGTTCTGTGAAGCAAATTATGGGTTTTCACTTACCCATTTAGTCATGCTGTCAACTTTTGGGCCATAGTGTTTTCACAAGCAGGATCAAAGACCTAGTCACTGAGTTAAAGATTTGATTATTTGCTCAGTATAATAAAACGTATGAATTCCTGAGAGAGGAGAGCTTGCTACTAAATCGGTTGTGACGTGTAATATAAAATATAGATATTTTGCCTCATCAGTGAAACATGAAATTAAACAACCCAAACAAGACCAAAACTGACTGATACTCAAGACAGAAAGAAAATACCTGTAGAAATGAGAAATGTGACAGGTGTTTTATAAGGATGACTGTTTTAAATAGTCATTTTCAGCCTGCAGCTGAACAGCTCTGATAATAACAGCCATAGAGATTTTGCTTCGATTCTTATAATCGTATCGTATGTATTATTAATTTTCACCAACATGTTAAAACGAAATTTGGGAATTTCATGCATTGTGAACATGGAATGTGCTGTGATACTTAGTTGCATAAGACGTGCAATCCCGCTCTGAAATTTCCTCTGTAAACTGTAATTTTCTCTCGCAGTACATACTTACTCTTGCGCTTAAGATGGACATTCAATCTCTTGTGCTATACCGCATTATTATAGTGTGCTTTCATTGAAGTTACCTATTGAATCATATATATGTTAATTGAAGAAGCATGAACATCCATCCCTCGTTTATCATGAGGATTCAGATTGCTGACTGTTAAGCGCTACTGAAGTGCGTGCCAGCCTGAGAAGCGGATAATATGAGATGATGATCAATATTTATCATCGCTTGCCCTCCAAATCAGTCTCAGCTGAACTCATCAGCACCTGCTTCTAGTGTGCAATGAAGCGATTTCCATTTGCATGCCCGTGTGAAGTGGGTGAAAGACATTGCACATATTGGATAGGGGTCAGTCCATCTCAAGTGGTCCCATACAGGTTGCTTGACCATTTTTTATTTTCCTATTTTTTGTTTTGTTTTTTGGAGTGATTACCTCTATGTGCTGGTATTGCAAAACACTAGTTTTTTTATTTTTTATTTTACTTGGTTTGACCACGTCGGCCATCTTTGTGTCATGGTACATGACAAATTTTGGTTATACAGCTGTTTACGGAATCCTCTATCTCGGCTCAGGATGGTCCTAGCTCCTTGGAACAAAAACTGATCTCTAGAGCACATTACAAGGTACATGAACATGTATACAAATTGTGCACATTATTGTACCTTAGACTTTGCACTTAAGTCCTAATGTAATGCTTAAGAAAGTTCCACTTTTAGGGTCAATTTATAATGGGGTACATATGTAAGTATAGTGTGAATGCAGAACATTTCAGGTTTAAGAATTCTCTTATTTTTTTAAAAATTCGCCTAATTTTCTGGTTGAATATCTCTGGTGGGGGACCAGGTAGGAACCTGATTTTGAGTTTGAGATTCCACTGGTAACAGAGCTAGGGCTAGTAGAAATCTGGTGAAAAGCCTACTTTATTCATGCATTTTGAGAAAGTACAGATGTAATATAAGCATAACAAATAATAAAAATGCACAGTATTTTACTGTAATTGTTTATGATTGACGTACAGTAGCTTATGCTTGTCAATGAGGTCTAAAATTGTACTACTTTTGATATTGGCAACAGTGAAGCATGATCTATCACAGGGTTCTTCAAAAAGTTATTAAACAAGCATTTAGTTTTAAGTAACTAAAGTGAACTGTATGTGGAGTCTGCACACAACATCAAAACATCAAGCTGATGGTTGAGTCAGCAAAGCTAAAATGGACTACAAGGACCTGCTGGAACTTCTAGCCTGTGACATAAACAGTTATGACTGCATGCTCAACAAGTGTGACCAGTGTCCAGGTATAGAGGCCTTACTGCAGATGATTGAAGATTCAGTGAAAGATGACACACTTCCTGATAACATCACCTTTAAGCAGTGGATTATGACTGACAGAGCAGATATGATCACTGTCGTTCTCCCTAGGGATGAATTCTCTGTTTCTCTGGCTGAGAAACTCAATGCGTTAAGACACACCATTGGTTGAGGACATCAGCGTGGAAAACGTATGTTTTTGTAAAATAATTTCCACATACCTGGACCAAGAACATCATTCAAATCGTCTACTGTGGACAAAGTGTGGGTTCTCATGAACAATGTTTTCAGAAAACTGACACCCGCCGAATTGACTACTTTCACCGGACGCTCCCACAACATTTCAGAGAGACTGAGTGAGGAAATCTCACAGCTTCTAATAAAACATGAATGTGCAAAATGAATATGTACCTTGTAATATGCTTTAGAGATCAGTTTTTGTTCCAAGGAGCTAGTACCATCCTGTGCCGAGATACTGAGGTTTCCGTAAACGGCTGTATAACCAAAATGACGTGTGCCATGACACAAAGATGGCCGTCGTGGTTAAAACAAGTAAAATAAAAATAAAAAAACTAGTGGTTTTGCAATACCAGTACATAGAGGTAATATACAACAAAAAAAAAATTGGGGAAATTAAAAATGGTCAAGCAACCAACTTTACAATTATTGGACCACTTGAGATGGACTGATCCATAGAACAGACGTGAAAATAAGTTAAAAAAAAAAAATAAAAAAACTGGCCATTCTCTACGATGCGCAACGTCACATTTTTGAATCGCGATATATCATCCCACGAAAAACCATTACACCCCTAAGATAAATAGGAAACTAAATGTGAAAAACATTTCGCTGTTCACATCTTCAGAGGCACCTTTTTTGGAGGAATTCCTGGAATATCAGATGGGGGAAAAAACAGTTCACCTGTCAAATATAGCAAAACAAATTGGACTTTTTTGACCCATGTTTGCATTTTATGTCCATTACATGTATTCTCATTTCTGACTGTCTTTTTTTTTTTTTAGACCCACAGTGGTTCTGTGTGGAGAGTGACATGGGCGCACCCTGAGTTCGGTCAAGTGTTGGCATCATGTTCGTTTGATCGCACTGCGGCTGTATGGGAGGAGATAGTCGGCGAATCCAATGACAAACAACGCGGTCAAAGTCACTGGGTATGTCAAATGATTCTCTTTTTCAGAATCTAAGTCACACAAACTGTGAATTACAGAGAAGTGTCCAATCCATTTTACACTACCACTCAAAAATTTGGACACACCTACTCCCTCATATGCTGGGCACTTTTTGGCTGCATCTGACTTGAATGAACGCAGCATAATAGTTAAGGGTGTAAATCGCCGGTTTCATCACGATACGATCTTGTATCGATTCTCTTAGCCAGCAATCTGGTGTTGAGTCTGCCACGATACTATTTCGATTCAATTCAGGGGTCTGCGAGTGATATTAAGATATTATGTGCCTATTTTACACAATCAGTTACATTTATTATGTTAAACATGCAACCAAAATATAATTTAATATTTTATTGAGCTCTCAGAAAAGTGCAAATCCAGTATCCACATTTGGACATCCACAAAAAATATAAAATACAATAAAATAAATAATATAAAAAATAAAGTCATAAAATCACATACAAGTGATCATCAATGTTTTGATGACAGCTCATTGGCTTATGGAATGAGGGAAACACTAGAGTGACCATTTGTAGTATATTGGGACATATCAGAATATCGGGGCTCTTGAGCTGTTTGACATGGTTGAATTGCTCCAAAGCACTTTAAAAGAGAAAATTCTCATGTAGAATTCAAATGTGTTGCATGCGCCACCATATTGAGGGAAGCCTGATTTAATTATGTATGTGAGCCGCTCCGCGCTATGCTGTCACCAGAGCTTGCAGCCCCGTTGACGCGCACACGGAGAGGGCAGAGCGCAACTTCAATCGCTCCACGCACATCAGTGTCCCACATGATGAGAAGCATAATTAGCGCTTATAAAGCGAGATGAATATCATAAGGTTGCTGCATCACATTATGTGTGCAGATATGGCTGGCATTAGAGCGTTAAGGTACATTTAAAAAAAAAATATACATCGATCTTTACATGCTGTATCGATGACATCGCATCGTTGGTTAATTGATCAATGCATCGATCCAGATCGATAAATCGTTACATCCCTAATAATAGTAGAGTATTTTCTTGGTATTGTGACTGCGATGAATCGATTAATAATACTTATTTTGTGTGGAGCATATTCATGTCATATTCTTTATGTAGGCTACACATCCAAAACGAACTGTGATTGATACAAATAATAATAATAATTTTGACACATCAGGAGTAGACCTAAATGGAATCCTGTAATTGACACTTCTCATGAATGGTTAGCCTAATTGTGGCATCTGTAATTGATTAGAGAAAACTAAATTTAATCATTTAAGCATAAGGCTTCAAATCAAATCAAATCACTTTATTGTCACACAGCCATATACACAAGTGCAATAGTGGGTGAAATTCTTGGGTGCAGTTCCGATCAACATAGCAGTCGTGACAGTGATGAGACATATACCAATTTACAATAACATCAAATTAACACAACGCAATTTAAACATCTGATATACACATAATTACACATAACAATATACAAATAATAACATACACTGTACAGTATACAATACACACTATATAGAAACACATTATTCAATAAAAATAAAAATATATAAAAAAGTATATATAGAATGTACAGTATTGTACTGTATTGACATTCAGGCTGTCGGTTGATAGTCAGTTGTTAAGAGAGAATATAATATAATAATAATATAATTTATGACAGTCCGGTGTGAGATATAAGAGTAAGGGTAATAAAGTGCAGTGCTGATGTATTTGATCGTGGGAGATCAAGAGTTCAGAAGTCTGATTGCTTGGGGGAAGAAGCTATCATGGAGTCGGCTGGTGCGGGTCCTGATGCTGCGATACCGCCTACCTGATGGTAGCAGTGAGAACAGCCCGTGGCTCGGGTGGCTGGAGTCTCTGATGATCCTCCGAGCTTTTTTCACACACCGCCTTGTATATATTTCCTGGAGGGAGGGAAGCTCACCTCCGATGATGTGTCTGGCAGTTCGCCCCACACTTTGCAGTGCTTTGCGGTTGTGGGTGGTGCTATTGCCATACCAGGCGGAGATGCAGCCAGTCAGGATGCTCTCTACAGTGCAGGTGTAGAACCGTGTGAGGATGTGGCGGTTCGTTCCAAACTTCCTCAGCCGTCTCAGGAAGAAGAGGCGCTGATGAGCCTTCTTCACAACGACTTCAGTGTGGATGGACCATGTGAGTTCCTCAGTGATGTGGACACCCAGGAACTTGAAGCTGCTGACTCTCTCCACTGGTGCTCCATTGATGGTGATGGGACTGTGTTCTCTGTCTTTTCTTCTGAAGTCCACCACAAGCTCCTTTGTCTTACTGACGTTGAGGGAGAGGTTGTGCTCCTGACACCAGTGTGTCAGAGTGTGCACCTCCTCTCTGTAAGCTGTTTCATCATTGTCAGTGATCAGACCTACCACCGTCCTGTCATCAGCAAACTTAATGATGGCATTGGAGCTATGTGTTGCCACACAGACATGTATGTACAGGGAATACAGGAGTGGGCTGAGAACACAGCCCTGCGGGGCTCCAGTGTTGAGGGTCAGTGAGGAGGAGATGTTGCTGCCTATTCTAACCACCTGGCGTCTGCTTGACAGGAAGTCCAGGATCCAGCTGCACAGCGAGCTGTTTAAGCCTAGAGCCTGGAGTTTCTCATCTAGCTTGGAGGGCACTATGGTGTTGAATGCTGAGCTGTAGTCTACAAACAACATTCTCACATAAGTGTTCTTTTTTTCCAGGTGGGAGAGAGCAGTGTGTATTGTAGATGCAATGGCATCATCAGTGGAGCAGTTGTTGCGGTAAGCAAACTGCAACGGGTCAAGAGAGAGAGGCAGCACAGAGCAGATGTAATCTCTGATTAGTCTCTCAAAGCATTTGCTGATGATGGGGGTCAGAGCAACAGGACGCCAGTCATTTAAGCAAGTTATTTTTGATTATTTTGGAACAGGCACAATGGTGAATGTTTTAAAGCATGTGGGGACTACAGACAAAGAGAGGGAAAGGTTGAAAATGTCCATAAAAACACCAGCCAGCTGGTTCGCGCATGCTCTGATGACGCGGCCCGGAATGCCGTCTGGGCACGTGGCTTTGAGTATTTAGCTCATCCGGGAGAGAGGCAGCGGTGTTCATGGCGGAGTTTTTATTCCCTTTAAAGTCTGTGATGATGTTAATTCCCTGCCACATGCTTCTAGAGTTGGTGGTGTTAAACTGTCCTTCAATCTTGCTCCTGTACTGGCGTTTTGCAGTTCTGATAGTTTTTCGGAGGGCATAACTGGCTTGTTTATGCTCCTCCGCGTTCCCGGAATATAAAGCAGAGGTCCGCACATTAAGTGCTGCGCGAACATCGCTATTAATCCAAGGTTTCTGATTCGGATAGATCCGTATTGTTCTGGTCGGAACCACGTCCTCTACGCACGTTCTGATGAAACATATTACGCTATCAGCATAAAGCTCGATGTCGTCATCAGAGGCGGACCGGAACATCTCCCAGTCCGTGTGATCAAAACAGTCTTGTAGCGTAGAATCTGATTGGTCCGACCAGCACTGGATCGTTCTGAGGGTGGGTGCTTCCTGTTTCAATTTCTGCCTGTAAGCGGGCAGAAGCAGAATGGAAGAGTGGTCCGATTTGCCAAATGGTGGGCGGGGGAGGGATTTGTAGCCATCCCGGAAGGGAGAGTAGCAATGGTCCAAAACCCGGTCCCCTCGTGTGTTGAAACTAATGTGCTGGTGGTATTTTGGTGCGACTGATTTTAAACTGGCTTTATTAAAGTCCCCGGTCACAATGGACGTGGCCTCAGGGTGCGCGGTTTCCTGCTCACTTATACTCCCATACAGTTCCTTGAGTGCCCGGTCTGTGTCGGCTTGTGGGGGAATGTACACAGCTGTGATAATGACCGCTGTGAATTCCCTCAGTAGCCAGAATGGTTGACACAGAAGCATAAGAAATTCCAGATCAGGAGAGCAGAAAGTCTTGATAGAATGTACGTTCCTCTGATCACACCAGGATTTGTTGATCATAAAACATACACCACCTCCTCTGCTTTTACCTGAGAGGCTTTAGATTAAAAGGTTTTTAAGTAGGGTTGTGAACCAAGAATTGCATCATTTTGAAAAAGAATACAGATTTTCAGGACTCTAGGTTCCATTAATGGTTCCCGAACATGCATTATTCCACTGATGCGGATGGGACTCCTTGCTACAATTCAATACTTTGACTGTGTTTCCTGCTACCACTCAGTGGCACTACAGCTTAAATCTACACAGCAAAAGATACAGCGCTTCCTACTGAACTAATGACCCTTATCTGACCATTCTTTTTAGTGAATCAAAATCTTACTAAAGCGCAAGTCATTCATTTCATTATATCCGTCTTGAAATGAATCAAGAATTCAATAATTACTTAATTTCATTAACACAGAGTAACTCCTGGACGGTTGTTGATATGATAAAGTGTTGTTAAAGATACACAATCACATTACGAGTTTTGTTGTAATTAGTGGTATTTTTATGAATGAATGAATAAAATATATATTAAGAAGTGTGTATAAACCCCTTTTCAAGAATCTGTTCTGTTAAAATATGAAATGATCTCATCATTTGGTAACAGGCTGCTGATGGCAGTAAATCCCTTAAAGTGCATTACTTATTTCCAAATATTTCTTCCACAAAAGTACTAAAAGAATCGATAATTAAACTGTTAAGGAACCGGACTCTTTGGAATAATTTTTTTTATTTATTTATTTATTTTTTTGACTATTCCCATCTCTATTTTTGCAACACCAATTCCGAAAAAGTTGGGACAGGATGCAAAATGCTAATAAAAACAAAAAGTGATTTGTAAATTCTGTTCAATTTAACACTGATATATGGAAAACACTACAACAACACATGATGTTTTACCTTGTGAATTTATTTGTTTTTTTGAAAATATACACTCATTTCAAATCAGTTGATTGCAACACGCTCCAAAAAAGTTGGGACAGTTGAGTGTTTACCACTGTGTAAAATCACCATTTCTTCTTATAACACTTAAGCGTTTGGGCACTAAAGACTTAAGACAAGTTTAAGTTTAGCTAGCAGAATTTCCCACATTCATCCATTATGCAGGTCTTTAGATTCACAATTGTACAGGGCTTTCATTGTCGTAGTGTGTGCTTAATAATGCACCACACATTCTCAACTGGAGACAGGTCTGGACTGCAGGCAGATTAATCTAGCACCCGGACTCTCTTCTTACACAGTCATGCACTTGTCATGCAGTTTGTGGTTTGGCGTTGTCCTGCTGGAAAATGCAAGGATGACCCTGGAAAAGACGGGGTCTGGATGGCAATATATGTTGCTCCAAAATTTGTACATACCTTTCTGCATTAATGGAGAAGTCTGCAGCGTTCTGGACAGTGTTGATGTATGGCTTCTCCTTTGCATAGCAGCAAGACTTGACTTGCATCTGTAGATGCAGCAGCGAATGGTGTTGGCTGACAAGGTTTACCAAAGTATTCCCGGTTTTTAACACCGTGACGTCTGAGGGATCGGAGATCACGAGCATTCAGAATTTTATTTTTTGGCCTTGCCCTTTATGCATCAAGATTTGACCTGATTCCTTGAATCTTTTAACTATATTGTGCACTATAGATGGTGAAATTCCCCAAATCCTCCCAATTAGTCTTTTGGGGAACATTGTTCACAAAGCGCTGGATTATTAGCTGACACATCTGTTGTTGAGTCTCAACCCATCCATGCTCTTAAAGGACTAGGCTTTTTATTGGAGGCTCCTTATTTACTATAACACAACTGCCTCACCTGTTTAAAATCTCCTGTTTCACATCACCTTGTCAGTTCAACTCGTCAGATTGTTATTAGTCTTGATTTGCCCCTGTCTCAACTGTGTTGCAGCCAGGCATCAATTTCAGAAAATATCTTCAAAAAACAATGTCTGTTGATTATTTTAAACATGAAGTACCTTGTCTTTATACTGTTTGTTTAAAACAAGTCAAAGTACACTTACAAATCACTCCTTTTTGTTTTTATTAACATTTTGTCTACTGTCCCAACTTTTTGGAATTGGGGTGTTAAGATCATGAGAAACAAATAGTGTAGTGTATATGCAAAGCAATGTCACATTTCCTGTATTGATTTCTGCTGTGTGTTCATACAGATCAAGAGAACCACACTGGTGGACAGTCGAACATCAGTAACTGATGTGAAGTTTGCACCCAAGCACATGGGTCTGATGCTGACCACTTGCTCTGCAGATGGGGTGGTGCGCATCTACGAGGCCCCTGATGTGATGAACCTCAGTCAGTGGTCTCTACAGCATGAGATCTCCTGCAAGCTCTCCTGCTCCTGCATCTCCTGGAACCCGTCCAGGTCTGAACGTGATTTTTACACACTCGGTTACATCAAGACCTTACTTGCTATTTCCTCTTATGTAGTCTTTTACAAGATGACCCTGTGTCTAGTTTAAAATTCAGGAGCATTGTGTGTATGATCTGCCCTTTAGTTCCCGAGCTCATCCTCCAATGATAGCTGTGGGCAGTGATGACAGTAACGTGACATACAGTGGCAAAGTACAAATCTATGAGTATAATGAAAATACCAGGTATGAAATTCCTGTGTTTATTATGTTAACTTTAGTTCCTATTTTTCTAGATAGCCCTTACAAGCACATTTCTAATGGGTTTATGTTGACATTACAGGAAGTACGCCAAAGCTGAGACACTGATGACTGTGACGGATCCAGTGCATGACATCACCTTTGCTCCTAATCTCGGGAGATCTTTCCATGTGTTGGCGATAGCGACCAAAGACGTCCGCATTTTCAAGCTAGTACCGCTTAGGTAAATAAGCACCTCATACAAAGTATTAAAGGAGGTAAGCAGACACATATTTTTGTTTTTAGTAATATCCATAAATCTAGACATGCAAGAAATGATGGCTAGCCATTGCACCATAACCTGCAGATATATATTAAAACAAATAAAGATTGCCTCATTATGAGGCATACAGTCATATCTGTACAACACTTCCTTTTTAAGGTGTTTGACATTTCAAACCATGTGGCTTATTGAGGAATGGTGTGCTTTTATTTTTCTAAGTGATCTGACTTGCGTTTTTCATTTTTGAAAAAGTCCCTTAGACTTTGTGTTCTGTGTTTAACAGGCGAGAGAGTGCCACCAGCTCTGGTCCTACTAAGTTTGAGGTGCAGGTGATGGCTCAGTTTGACAGTCACAGCTCTCAGGTGTGGCGAGTGAGCTGGAACATCACCAGCACTCTGCTGGCCTCCTCTGGAGATGATGGCTGCGTGCGACTCTGGAAAGGTCAGCTGTGAACTTAATCTACTGCCTGCTGAGTGAACCTTTTCGACAGCTATTTCAAACGATAGCTCTTTATCATTTGCCTATTTAGATATTAGTCTTAAAGCCCAACTCTTTTATGTTCTTTCAGTGATGAAGACCACTTTGGCACAATTGTTTTTCATATTTGAAGTATTTTTGATTCCAAAAATCTCACTAATTTAAGGGTTATGTCATCCAAAAAAGAAAATTCTCTCATCATTTACTTACCCTTATGCAATCCCAGATGTGAATGACTTTCTTCTGCAGAACACAAATGAAGATTTTAAGAAGAATATCTCAGCTCTGTAGGTCCATACGATACAAGTGAATGGTGATCAGACCTTTATAGCTGCAAAAAGCACAAAGGCATCATAAAAGTTATCCATACGACTCTAGTGGTTTAATCCATGTCTTAAGAAGCGATGTGAAGAATTGTGGGTGAGAAACAGATCAATATTTAATAATAATAATAACAATAAAAACAATATTTTTTACTATAAATTCTCCTCCCTGCCCAGTAGGTGGCGATATTCAGGAAGAATGCAAATCGCCAAAAACAAAAGAAGAACAATGTGAAAGTGGAGATTTGTAGTAAAAAAGGACTTAAATATTAATCTGTTTCTCACTCACACCTATCATATCATTTCAACAGACTTGGATTAAACCACTGGAGTTGTAAGGATTATTTTATGTTGCTTTTATGTGCTTTTTGGTCATCATTCACTTGCATTGTGAGGACCTACAGAGATGAGATATAGAAATATTGAGTAAGTAATGAGAGATTTTTCAGTTTTGGGTGAAGTATTCCTTTAAAGGGGACCTATTATACAAAATTCACTTTTACATGGCGTTTGAACATAAATGTGAGTCGGCAGTGTGTGTACACAACCACCCTACAATGTTAAAAGTCCACCCACTCCTCTTTCTTATATTTCTATTAATCAAAACCAGCATTTCAGAATGATCAGTTTTCGTTTCTGCTCTAAAGTGACGTCACTTTAGAGCAGGCCTCACCCACGACTGGTGACGGACTCCACAATATTATCATAGATCCTCCCCTGAGTGATGACACACAGTCCACCATTTATTTCCACGCTGGAGCAGCTACAGTGAGAAGAATAATGTCTCAGCTTCGTAAGCATCATACGTGTTCTGTTGTTGGCTGTAAAAGTGAACATAAGAGTCTTCATGTACTCCCAGCATCAGAGCCACTGAAGACGCAGTGGACAAGTTTTGTTTTTGAAGCAAATGTGCCCCAAAACATACCAAAATTTGTGTATGTTTGTGCAAATCATTTTACACTGGACTGCTTTGTGAATGAGGATCAATATTGTGAAGGTTGCACGGGAAAGGATGAGTCGGGAAGCTCAGACACGGTCAAAGTAAGGCTTTTATTTTCTGCCCTCTGCACAGCCTGTACACTCTCTCTAGTGTTTTCCTGGGTTCACTCAGTTAGCTTCACCAATAACAAAAAACTCTCCATAAACTTCTTAAAAGACATGCAGCTTTTTGACATTCAGGACACACGCCAACACTGGACTGACATGTTGTTCTCTCTCTGCTTCTGACGGTGGCATGGCTGTTTATATGCTGCTCTCCCCAGCTCACTGGAATTAGAGACAGGTGTTAGACATAATTTAGCTCTGGTGTAAGCGCCCTTACTGCATTCTCTCTCTCCGGACGGGCACTCGACCACGCCCCCGCTGCCACAAATATAAAGCAGAATTTTCCAAAAATTCTCAAGCATGGATCAGTACCAACTGTCTGTGTTCCAGCTTTAGTATCGCGCTTTATATTTTGCGAATGTTTGCAAATCGCCTTTCCTGAATATGCTTGTTAGCTGAATCCACAGGCTAATGCAGCTAAAGTTACCATTGTCTCTGGTTGTCTTCACGGAGACCAGAGCTATGTCGTTATTTTTACGTTTACTGTCTGTATAATAATAGGGGGTGGGGAGCAGCAGCTCATTTGCATTTAAAGAGACACACACGAAAACAGCGTGTTTTTGATTCCACCCAAAAAGAGGCATTTACAACATGGTATAATAAATGATCCGTGGGGTATTTTGAGCTGAAACTTCACAGACACATTCTGGTGACACCTGAAACTTATATTACATCTTGTAAAAAGGGCAATAATAGGTCTCCTTTAATGTTGTCTACTCTTTAACACACATACTTCACCACAGAGTAAAAATGAAACCAAAATTGACCATATTTATTGATTTCGGCCATTTTAGAATTTCCACAAACTGAGCTGTTGGATTAGTCACGCCCCCTCTTTCCAAATCCCCGCATTCCGAAGATACCAAATGAGCTTTGAGACTGACACCGAGCCGAAGTGGTTGTCAAAAATAACAGCTGCAAAATGGCGCCCTCAACTGACAACTGTTATGAACAACATGGCATAAAAATGGCATTAAACCTCAATAATTCACTACAACACTATGAGAATGCGCAAAATAATTGACAGGCAGAAAGCGTCAGAGGCCGTGGCCCGCAGACACTTTTGTTGTTTGCTGTTTACAGAGTCTAGAGCTGTCACAGAGAAAGGTGAGATATCTCAAGACACTTAGAGTTGAAGTCAGAAGTTTACATACACTTCGGCTGAAGTCATTAAAACCCATTTTTTTAAGCACTCCACAGATTTAATATTAGCAAACTATAGTTTTGACAAGTTGTTTAGGACATTTACTTTGTGCATGACACGAGTCATTTTTCCAACAATTGTTTACAGATGGATTGTTTCACTTTTAATTGACTATATCACAATTCCAGTGGGTCAGAAGTTTACATACACCAAGTTAACTGTGCCTTTAAGCAGAAAATTGTCATGCAATTAGCCAATTAGCTTCTTACTGGATAATTGGTGTCAATTGGAGGTGTACCTGTGGATGTATTTTAAGGCCTACATTCAAATTCAATGCCTCTTTGCTTTACATCATGGGAAAATCAAAAGAAATCAGCCAAGACCTCAGAAAAAAAAAAGTCTGGTTCATCCTTGGGAGCAATTTCCAAACGCCTGAAGGTACCACGCTCATCTGTACAAACAATAGTATGCAAATATAAACATCATGGGACCACACAGCCATCATAACGCTCAGGAAGGAGACACATTCTGTCTCCTCGAGATGAACGTAGTTTGATGCGAAAAGTGTAAATCAATCCCAGAACAACAGCAAAGGACCTTGTGAAGATGCTGGAGGAAACAGGTAGACAAGTATCTATATCCACAGTAAAACGAGTCCTATATTCACATAACCTGAAAGGGTGTTCAGCAAGGAAGAAGCCACTTGTCCAAAACTTCCATAAAAAAGCCAGACTACAGTTTGCAAGTGCACATGGTGACAAAGATCTTACTTTTTGGAAAACTGTCCTCTGGTCTGATGAAACGAAAATTGAACTGTTTGGCCATAATGACCATTGTTATGTTTGGAGGAAAAAGGGAGAGGCTTGCAAGATGAAGAACACCATCCCAATCATGAAGCTTGGGGGTGGCAGCATCATGTTGTGGGGGTGCTTTGTTGCAGGAGAGACTGGTGCACTTCACAAAATAGATGGCATCATGAGGAAGGAAAATGATGTGGATATATTGAAGAAACTTCTCAAGACATCAGCCAGGAAACTAAAGCTTGGTCGCAAATTGGTCTTCCAAATGGACAATGACCCCAAGCATACCTCCAAAGTTGTGGCAAAATGGCTTAAGGACAACAAAGTCAAGGTATTGGAGTGGCCATCACAAAGTCCTGACCTCAATCCGATAGAAAATTTGTGGGCAGAACTGAAAAAGCTTCTGCGAGCAAGGAGGCCTACAAACCTGACTCAGTTACACCAGTTCTGTCTGAAAGATTGGGCCAAAATTCCAGCAACTTATTGTGAGAAGCTTGTGGAAGGCTACCCAAAATGTTTGACCCAAGTTAAACAATTTAAAGGCAATGCAACCAAATACTAACAAAGTGTATGTAAACTTCTGACCCACTGGGAATGTGATGAAAGAAATAAAAGCTGAAATAAATAATTCTCTCTACTATTATTCTGACATTTCACATTCTTAAAATAAAGTAGTGATCCTAACGGACCTAAGACAGGGACCTAAGTTTTCTACAATTAAATGTTAGGAATTGTGAAAAACTGAGTTTAAATGTATTTGGCTAAGGTGTATGTAAACTGACTTCATCTGTATTTCATTAATATCTTTCATGGAGTAAGACATTTTTTTGCAGACCTTTCCATGAAAAAATTTGATAACAGCACCTTTAATTTCCCTGCTCTTACTGTGCACGAATCATCAGCACACATTATTCTAAAGAAGAAAAGTAGCTTTTTAATTTTGGGGAAAATTCATTTTGCTCTTCACCCATGGTTCTCAAAGTGTGGGTGCATTTAGGTATTGTAAGGGGGACACAGAATACTGCCCCATTTTTTTAATATAAAAAAGCAAGAGTGTAACAAAACGATGAAAACTAAAAGAAAAGATAAAACTTTGTTTTCATAGTTTTTTTTTTTTAACTAAGTATTTTTGTAACATGAAGCTGAAAGCCAATGATTTAAAAGCTGTTTTTATTTTCAATAAATAAAATAAAATAAAAAACAATTCCATAATTTTTTTGATCAGATAATGGGTGAGAAGAGATTTTCTAGTTTATAATGGGGCATGACTGAAAAATTGAAAATTGAGAACCACTGCTGTACATTGTTTTTGTCCAGTCAAATGCTCTTCTTAATACCAGGGATGAGTTCTTATATTTCCTGCCCAAATGTCCTGTTTTAATAGGAAAACATCAGAAAGAGAACTGTGATTTGATTGGGGTCTTTATTAAACTTTCTTTTTCTCTGAAATTACTTTTTCTTCTGATTTAAACTAAGAAAAACATCATATTAACCAATAATATCACAGCATGACACGAAATAAATCCCATGAAAGACTTTGTGCTGTAAATGCTGTTTCATGTCTTGAAACCCTGCAGCTAATTACATGGATAACTGGAAGTGTACAGGGATCCTGAGAGGAGATGGGAGTCCAGTGAACGGATCTTCAGGACACACTTCTGCTCTTGGCGCTGTGGGCGTCTCTGGAGCTGCACAGATGGTTGTTGTGGCGGCTTCTGCTGGAAGGTATGCGGTGGTGCTGTGATGTTGGGATGGGTGATTTGATCAAAATCTCTGTAGGAGTAATTTTTTAATCATGAGAATGGTACAACGGTACATCTCAGATGTGTTTGACTTTCTGCTGAACACAAATGAAGATTTTTAGAAGAATATCTCCGCTCTGTAGGTCATCACAATGCAAGTGAATGGTGGCCGGAAGGTCCAAAAAGCACAAAGGCAGCATAAAAGTAATCCAAATGACTCTAATGGTAAAATCCATGTTGTCAGTAGTAGGGGTGGGTAAAAATATAGATTTTCTGATCAATCGTAATCTTCATATGGACTATCTCTATATCGATTCTTAAATCCCAAGATCAGTCTTTTACTCCGTGCAATCCTCCACTACAGTGAGAGGAAATCATCAACCTGCATTTGCAACCAAATTTCACACAATGCGACTAAAATATATATATATATATATTTGTTAACTGGCTGGTAAATGTTCAGATTTCACTCACCTGGAGTATAGTTTAGTGGTGGAGTATTCAGCAGCGAGATCCTTTCACCGCATGTTGAGAGTAAAAGTTATTCCGTGTAATGTGTGTCCAAAGACATGATCCACGCAACCCATTTGTCATTGAATAATGTCTCTTTTAATACACTTTGCTCTTTACAGTCAGTTGTTAATCAGAAACAACAAAAAAAGAAACATTTAATTCTAATCATGCATGGCACAGATAAGATAAACCATTCGAGACTCTCTCGTTAATATGTGCTCATTTACAGATGCTCTTTACAGATCTGCTGGTTTTCTTAAAGAGAGAGTACAGAGACAGAAATAATTTATTTCATATGTTAGCAAAAGGTACGTTATAACTAAAATAAACCCATATGAATTTATATTGAATCGGAATAGAATTGGAAGTTATATGATAGGAGTTATATGATTATTCCTTATTCAGAAGTGATATGATAGGTCTGGGTGAGAAACAGATCAATATTTAAGTTTTTTTCTTTTCTTTTTTTTTTTTTTTTTACTATAAATGTCCACCTTTGACCAGCCTGACCAGTAGGTGGCGATATGCACGAAGAATGTGAATCGCCAAAAAAACAGCAAAAGAATGTGAAAGTGAAACTGGAGATTTATAGTAAAAAAGGTCTTAAAAGGGGCCTGGGTAGCTCAGCGAGTATTGACGCTGACTACCACCCCTGGAGTTGCGAGTTCGAATCCAAGGTGTGCTGAGTGACTCCAGCCAGGTCTCCTAAGCAACCAAATTGGCCCGGTTGCTAGGGAGGGTAGATTCACATGGGGTAACCTCCTCGTGGTCGCTGTAATGTGGCTCTTGCTCTCGGTGTGGCGCGTGGTGAGTTGTGCGTGGATGCCGCGGAGAGTAGCGTGAAGCCTCCACACGTGCTACATCTCCATGGTAACGTGCTCAACAAGCTACTTGATAAGATGCGCGGATTGACAGTCTCAGACGTGGAGGCAACTGAGATTCGTCCTCCGCCACCCAGATTGAGGCAAGTCACTACACCACCACGAGGACTTAGAGCGCATTGGGAATTGGGCATACCAAATTGGGGAGAAAAATAAAAAGGACTTAAATATTGATCTGTTTTTTAACCACACCTATCATATTGCTTCTAAAGATATTACTTTTATGCTGCCTTTTTTACTTTTTGGAGCTACAAAAGTTTGGTCACCATTCACTTGCATTGAATGGACCTACAGAGCTGAAATATTCTTCAAAAAAATATTTATTTGTGTTCTGCAGAAAAAAGAAATTCATACACATCTGGGATGGCATGAGGGTGAGTTAATGATAAGAGAACATTCATTTTTGGGTGAACTAATCCTTTAAAAAAGGGGTTGATTTTTATTGTTGGAGGTTGCCTTTTATGTTGCATGAGTTGATAGACATGCTATTTGCATTTGACCATTTCTGTTTGCATTTTTTTAAACCATTATGCTGTGTTGTGGTTTATACATAACTGTGTCTTATTTTTAACAGAAAAAAAGCTCAGATGATGCCAGGCTAATGGCATTAAATGCTGATTGGCTGCTTGCTGCATGCACAGGATTGGACAGAGAACTCATTGACCCTTTTCCCTGCACTGTGTTACACCTGTACACTCTTCCAACTACTAATCCAGCAGAAGTGTGTGATGACGCCTGGATCTGTTGTGTGACTGTTAGAGCAACTGTGCCTGTTGTGTGTTCTGTTCAGTGGCACTTAACTAATGTTGAAGTTTGTGCTTTTTGGACAAATTACACTAACCACGATTCGCCTCAATATTGACATGCTTATTAAATTTGTGATGTGATATAATATTATTATATTGTTTTTTTTTGTTTTTTTACTCAATTGAACTTTAGGTTATTGTTCAAAACTTAAATGAATTTGCCATGTTTGCATCAAGAAATCACTTCTAACTGACAGATGTCATGATAGAAAACAGCCATAGTGACCATAAGACCAGTTTGTTGGTAGGAGTCAGACCATATTTGCAATTTTTTGGGGTGCTTGTGGAACAGCTTAATGGGAACAATTGCTCTCAGTGAACAGTATATGGGTTAATATCACAATTCACCACCTATATTAACATTTCACATCTAAAGACAAAGCTTTTCAGGACATTTTCATGACATCATCCACAGAGGTGATCTGAACCTGGCAACATATTTTTTATTTCACGTATTTATATACAAAGCTTTTTAAAAAAAAAAGTCTTAATACCTCTGGGTCAATTTGACCCGGTTCATATAAAAACTTTAGAGTGTTAGAAAAGTTACAATTCTTATTTATAAGTACATTTACACTCATAATTGCACATAAGCAAACACAAATGCAAACAAGATTTTTTATTGATATTAATTTGTTTGTTATTTTACTGTTAATTCAGTGTTCATTAAAATGTTCAACATGTTCAAATGAGATATAATAAACAAACATCTGTTTGAAAAATGTAGAATAAATGCAAATTAAAGTTATTAGATTATTTTTTCAAATAATTATCAAAAGAATTTCAAAGTAAAATTCTTTAAAAAAACAAACAAACAAAAAAACACAAGTCTCATATCTGCTCCGATCACTGCTATAAGCCTCAAGTAGCCACAAACTCTATATCAGCTCTTACCTTAGGTTTTTTTTATTTATTTTTTTATTTTTTATTTAATTAATCCATTTTTACTTGTCTCTCATCTTGTCTGGGTAAATAATCCACTGTTATGTCTCAAATGTCCAGAAAAAAATGCAGTTCAGCAAAGAAAGTATTAAAAACAAATAATTTGAATATGTTCCTGACTATTGATGATGAAGTATTATACATCATAACAAAGCTGAGGTTCTTAGAGGCCGAGATATTCCACAAAACATGAGAGAAGACTGGATTACTATGGGTGAAGAAGTTACAAAACACATTTGGGTGCCTCCTGCCTTTCAGATCTGTATATTGTGATGGAACATGTAAGAGAAGAATTTTTTTTTTTTCTATTGATCGCTGCCATCTAGTGGAATGATCTAAGACTAGAACTAACAGCCATTATTACCAGCTTTTGAAATTAAATGGGTCAATTTTACCCAGCAGGTTCAAAGTAGGGACTTGATCTTTAAGACCACCCAAGGGTTAAATAAGCATGATTTAAAGACATGAGAACAACTTCCACCATGACATAGAATTAATATATCTTTGTTTTTCTTATCATTACATTAGTGAAAACTGAGGGAGTGTGCTTAATTGTCATGAAAATAATGTCACAATGTCAAAAATCTAATAGTCATAAACTGTCGCTTATAGTAAATCCAGATTTTCTTTAAGCCAAGTATTTTTTTTTTCTTCTTTGATTTTGGGGTGAAATATTAACTGGACATGGTGACATTTTTGGTGAGATTAACCCATATTCATATTTTTGCTATTTAGTGTAGGGCTATTGTTCCTCACTGTATATTGTGCAGTGTAAACAATAGAGGGAGACTGTGTTTAGTTCTGCCCAGTTCGTTTCAGACACCTGGCTCCAAATTTGGCATTACTAACACATTTTCTAATTTGTTGATTTGGATGCAACTGATGCAGTGCAGAAGCCCATTAGTCAATAATAAACCCATGGATATGGTTCAACCATATCTATCTCAGTAAATAAATTATTATCAGAAGCGTGTGCCAATCCAAAGTCTTGATGTATGAATTCATGCGTCATAATCAAGGGCTGGCACCCCTAGCTGGTTGAATGCCACATGTTTTATTCACGAGATGCCAGCACCCCCTCAAGATAGGAAGTGGGTAAATTAATTATGTTTGTGATGTACTTTAGCAATTCAGATTTAGAAGGAACTAATACAACATTTAAGAGTGTTTATTGGTAAAATAAAACTTGTTTTTCAGATTGTCATGCTGTCTGAGTCTTGTGCCTGATGTACTTCTAATAACCTCCTCTGTGAAGTTTCTTTGAACAGAGTGGTCCTCATTCAAGGAGACCTTGCATAAGTACAAGTTGGACTGAGTAGACCTTTATTTTTATATCTAAATAAGAAGTTTGTTTTTAAAATGTCACTTTGACACAGTATGATTTTAATTTTAAAGCTGATGTAACTTTTTCTGTGTTAAAATACTTTCTCCTATCCCAGCTTAATTTGCACTGTAAAAATTGTCTAATTTTAACGGTAAAAGACTTTAAAAATGCTACAGAAAAAAAAAAAACTTTAATTGGTTAATGGGTAGTTACCTTGAAATATATGGTAAAAAGTAATAATATATTTAAAAAGAAAATGAATTTTACGGTAAAATGCCGTAAAAAAAAAAAATTTCGATGTAAAAAGTATGATTTTTTTCCTGTATAACTAACAGTAAAAAAACAATTATTATGGTTAGCAAGAGAGTACATGTACTTTTTACGGAAAATTATTGTTAAAATTACAGTAAAAATAAAAACAATAACCGGGTGTACCCAGAATTCCCTGCGTGACCCATAACATTTAATTACATTTTATGGGAATAGTTATATTCTTATTTTTAATATCAGTTATGTACTTTGGGGTACAAATATGTTATATTTGATGTAGATTAGTTCATGTTTATTGCATTATTTTAATTTCACATGTGTTACCCTGATGGTGTTTAGTGTTTGTGTGAGTGACACACGTCTTTCTAGCAAGTCAGTCCACAGTCGGCCATGTTTTATAATGCTCTCGGGAGATTAATTCTAGTCATTACAGTGCAGCTCCTATCTACTTGAATGGAGAAAATCCTAAATCTCAAAAATAGTTGGTCAAGATTACAATCAAAAAACATATTTCAAATCAACAATAAAATCTGACAATACTGGTATAATTGTGATTATTTACCTAATATTACCACAAAAAAACAAAATTTTCCCTGCTTGTATAGCTAATGCGCAGGCGCGTTCTCGAGTTGATTGACAGACAATATCTGTATCTAATCGGCTCTTTTAACTGTAAGGCGGGATTTCTTATCTACATCCGTTGACCGGTGGGTGCTAGAGCTTCTCTGTTGAGCGTTCCAATTTCTCCCATTCATTTGAATAGAAGTGGCCCATCTCTGCTAAATAATCTCTGGTGACACTGAGTTCTGTCTCTACATGTTTATTTGTCATCGCTCCTGGAAGAGCCACTATTGATGAACTTCATGTCATCATGTGCCCTTCTATAATTACTACAGTGATTAACAATACATTATAAAGTGAAAAGCAGATTTTTACAGTTTCAGAAGGTTAATATATCAAGTTTATCATTTAATATGATAAATGGTATTGCACTGTAAAATATCCAGGCATCAAAATTACATCCCGTAAAGCCTGAAACGTGGTTACCGTATTTTTCTTGGTAAATCTCTGGCAACCACAGCTGCAGGTAATTTACCGTCAATTTTACGGATTTTTTTTTTACAGTGTGCAGAGACAACTATTAGTAAGCCAATCATAGGTTTTCTCTGAAACAGTAACAACTGTCTTTCTTTGGTGCTATACATATTGCTTTGTTTGTTTTGAGTGACCCACTTAGACCCGCCCCAACAACATTACTCAACAAATGGCATGAGTTGGGGGCGGGACAATCTCTTTTTTTGACCAACGGCAGACGGGGTGTATTTAGAAAGCTGTTTTGAAAACAAAGTGTATTTTTGCAATACCATTTGGTGGCGCTAATACAACAGAAATTACATACTTTAGCTTTAAAGGAATATTTTGTGCTTAATACATGTTAAGCTTGATCGACAGCATTGGTGGCATAATGTTGATTACCACAAGACTTTATTTCGACTCGTCCCTCCTTTTCTTTAAAATAAGAAAGCCACAGTGCTAAAGCATGAATTTAAACTTTACTGGTTAAGAGCGGTTTAACAGGAAATAACTGTCTGTTCTGAAAATTGAAAAAAGCAGACACAATCACAAGAACTTCATAGATTTTTTTTAGTTTGGCTGATATCAACAGACACAGAAGAGAATCATGAACATCTGAAACTCAGGTTAATACAGGTAATCCACTAAAATAACTAACAATTCTGCTAGAAATGTTGCTTTTGTGCTTGTGCTTTCTTTGTCTTATGACTTTTTGCACTATATTGTCATGCAGTAGCACACTGACATATATATGTCAGTGACATATAAACACACTGACATACATCAATCACTATGTATAGTGATTGATGTATGTAGCCATGAAGTCAGAGACCCTCCCTTCGAAATCCGATCACAAGTGGGCACAGGAGATGCATTTGAGCGACCAGCTGTAAACGACAATGTGTCTCGCCTGACCACATGTGGTCGGATCAGCTGAGACGCATCTTAATACAAGGTGTAAACAGGGTCAGTGTTATAAAAGTATAGCCATAAGTCATAAACAATATGCTTGTTAACATGATGTGTAAAATAAAATCACTTAGGCTACTAAACATTTCTGAGTAAAGTTACATCCAATTTTACAATTGATGCCATGATTACATAACATAACTTTACAGCTCAAATAATACATGAGTTTCAACAAAGGAATTAATGTAAGTGTTTTTATAAAACTATAAGCTTCACATTTCTACCTTTAAAACTCATACAAAATTGGAGGGACGAGTCAAAATTATTTTTTGTGGTAATCAACATTATGCACAAATGCTGTCGATTGAGCTTAACTTGTATTGAACACGGAATATTTCTTTAACTCTGAGAATAGTAACTTGTGTTTTATAGCTGTATTTCCTCTTCATTAAATTATAATTTTAATTCATGTTATAATTATAATAATGCACCAGTTTTGTTCACCTGTTTATCCTCAGTGTCAATTTTCACATCTCTCTCATTCTTGTTTTGTGTGTGTTGTGGGTGAATCTTGTTTCTGTTGCTTGTTTGGCTTGGCACCCACTCTTTATCCTATAGGTATTTCTTCCCTCATTTGGACCCCCCCAGGGCTGGATCTAGACTGGCCCACCTCCTGCCTCCTCCCTCGCTCATCGAGCAAATGTATGAGCCTGATCTGAACCACGCTCTTCAGCTCCGTCATCGATACATAACCAACTCCACCGATCAAACCACTGAACATGACTGAGAACTGTTTTTTTTATTATCTTATTTTGTTCATAATAACCATACTATGATCAAATATGCTGGGTTGTTTTTCAATTGAATTTTATTTATTTTTTTTTTTTCAGTTTTCTCAAAAAAGAGAAGAAATTTTATTTTGCATTAACAAAATGAAGCCTATTTTTAGGATTTTCATTTTAGGACTTGGACTATTTTTACTATAGATTTTTTTTGCATTGTGACATTATTTTCAAAGCTTTTCAGCACATTTTCCACACAATTTCTTCCCAAAAACTGTAATTTGTCCAGACATTGTACTTTCTCAAATTTTGCTCCATTGTGATTCTCAGTAGATTCTTATTACTGTGACAGAGTATTTATCCTCTTGCGGTCAGAAATCAAAACAATGTAATGTATATATTATTTATCAATACCATACCATCAGTCTGGACTATCCTGTTGACTTGCGCTCTGTTGTTGTTTGTAATAAGTATATTGTGTTTATTGTTTGGTTTTCTTGTTTTGTTTACATGTATTTTTATTTTTGAGCATTGGCTGAAAGCTAAAGTACACATGGTATTATTTTTGTCATTATTAGTAGTAGTGACTCAGTCAATTGCATGACACAGTGTCATGTGTTGTCAACATGGCAGCAACCATGAGGGGGCGACCCGCTCAATATAAAATTAAACAGCTTTTATTGGGTTTTTGGCATGACAGGAGACTTCATCTATTGTGAGTGTTCATCATTTTCAACATATTTCTAAAAGATGATATTTATGTCTTTATGTGTAAAAATTTTTATCAAGCAAAATCTTACTTGGTGCACATTTAGTGCACCTTAGTGCAAATTTTTCATTTTAAAATCAAAACATTAACAAAATCATAGTATGCCCTCTACACTGAGAACTTCAAACCTCATTGGTTCTCATCAGTCTCGTGACCAAACGTTTGATATGATGTCATGACGTGGTCACAACACACGACAGAATAATGTTAGAATGCAAAACAATGTATGGTCCTATAAAAAAGGCTTTATTTTCTTCTAGCAATATATGATTTCTTGTTTGTTTCTTATTATTTTGGTGAAACATGACCTTGACATGTTCTTTATAGGTTTTGTGAGATCCACCCTCTTGCATTTGGCTCATCCATTCTGAAATCTTAGTTACGAGACAACAAGTATCCTACTTTTAAAACAGATTTATGAATTTGCTCTTTCTGTGTTGTTACAATCAATAACACTTTAAGCTTCTGTATATGTCAGATTGTGATTGGGTTGACCAGCCAGTCCTGAGTGGATCAAAACACTTTTAGTCACAGTTATATCTTTGGGTCTATTTTATTCCTCTTCTGTGTTTCTGTGGCAGATGTAACTGGCCAGGGCTTTTGCCCTCAGGCTAGAGAGTATTTTAATCAAGAGAACATGTGATCTGCTAACCCATGTCTGCATTGCTTTGGCAAGGATTTACTGATACACAACCACACAGCAATGGCAAACAAGCTTGTTAAATCCCTGCCTTTTCTTTCTGCCTTTTCTTTCTGCCTTTCCTTTCTGTCTTTTCTATCTATCTATCTATCTATCTATCTATCTATCTATCTATCTATCTACACTATGTGGCCAAAGGTTTGTGGACACCATATGTGCTTGATGAACCTTCAATTTCAAAACCATATGCATCAATTTCCCCCTTTGGTGCAATAACAACTTCCACTCTTCTGGGAAGGCTTTTCACTATACTGTATGTAGTGACATGGCTGCAGGGATTTGTTCCCATTCAGACACAAGTGCATCACTGAGGTCTGGCACTGATGTTGGGTGATGGGGCGATGGGGCCTGGCTTTCAGTTGGCATTCCAATTCACCCCAAAGGTGTTCAGTGGGGTTCAGGTCTCGGCTTTGTGCAGGCCAGTCAATTTCTTCCACATCAGACACAGTAAACCATTTCTTTATAGACTTTGCTTTGTGCACAGGGGTATTTTCATGCTGAAATAGAAAAGGGCTCTCCCCAAACTGTTGCCATAAAGTTGGAAGCACCAAATGCCCTAGAATGCCATTGTTTGGAGTAGAATTATGATTTATCTTCACTGGTATTAACGGAGTAACCAAACTCTTTAATTAGAAGGGGGTGCCCACATATTTTTGGCCATATAGTGTGTGTATCTATCTATCTATCTATCTATCTACCTAACTATCTGTCTGTCTGTCTGTCTGTCTGTCTGTCTATCGAGCCCTGATTGACACAGGATCCACCATCTCCATTGTCCGCCCTGGGGTCCTGCCAGGGACCAAGTGACTGTGGGCACTGATAACATTACCCATTAGTTCTGGTTGGCCGACGTTGAGGATGCACTGTGGAGCATGACACACTGTGGAGCATGTGTAGATGTAGCAGGGACTCATCTCCGATTAGGTAAGAACATTGTGCCCTTGCAGAGGGGTCAGAGAACAGCTGGAGTGTCCCGGGCCCACCTACGGAGGAAATCAACCAGCCAGCAGACCTGGGAGTCACCCCAGGAAACTACGCTCCTGGATGTCCAGACCATACTGCACCAGGACTCCCAACAAGTGCCACCCCACACTGGCAGTTTGTTGCAATGGGAAACCCCATCATCAGAGACCATCCAGGCTGTCCACAAACTGTGGCAGCGCAGCAGGGGAGGACTCACCACTAATCAAGGTCAGCAGCTCTGGGAACTGTTTGACAAAAGCCAGGACATCTTCATGGCGCGAGATGAGGAATGTTGGCAGACGGGGCTGATAAAGCATGAAATTGACACCGGCACTGTTCCACCGATACGCCTGAGGCCCCACGGACTGGCTCTGGCCAAGCAGTCGTCGGCGGAGCGGAAGATCCTGGAGATGGAAAAGGCAGGAGTCATTGAGCTGTTAAACAGTCCGTGGGCAGCTCCCGCTGTGCTTGTTAGGAAAAAGGACTCTGTGTTGAGTACTGACGTATCAACGCAGTCATAAGGAAAGATTCCTATCCACTGCCCCGCATTGACAACACCCTGTATTACATTGCTGGCTCTAGCTGGTTCAACTCCCTTAACCTCAAAAGTGGGTATTGGCAGGTGGAAAAAAGCCCAAGACTGCTTTTATCATTGGTCAAAGGCTTTGGCAGTTCCGGGTGATGCCGTTTGGACTTTGCAATGCCCCTGCCACCTTTGAGCGCTTGAAGGAGCAGGTGCTGACAGGTGTCTCTCATCGGGCATCTCTTGTCTGGTTGGATGACCTGCTAGTACACGCCCCAGACTTAGGAGGGGCTCTGCAACCCAACCTAAAGAAGTGCCATTTGTTACGCCGAGAAACAGTTTTTCTGGAGCACATAATAAGCATCGCAGATGTAGCCACTGACCCAGCTAAGGTGACAGCAGTACTGGACTTGCCCATGCCAAAGGACACTACCGAACTGCGCAGTTTCTTGGGTCTGGCATCTTACTACCAGCGAACTTCGCCACCATCGCAAGTCCACTGCACTGGCTGACGGAGAAAGGCCACCCCTTTAATTGGGATGGTGCCTGTGTGGAAGCCTTCCATCAGCTGCGGGAAGCTCTGTCTGAGGCTCCAATGCTGGCATATCCTGACCTAGGGCATCCATTCATCATTGACACTGATGCAAGCAACATGGGGGTCGGAGCAGTGTTGTCTCAGGCGGGCAACAACAGGGAACATGTTGTCGCTTACTACAGCCAAGCCTTAAGTAAAGCTGAGAGGAACTATGGCATCACCCGTTGAGAGATGTTGACAGTGATGCGGGCGCTCCACCACTTCCGGCCATACCTCTAAAGATTCCAGCTGTGAACTGACCATGCTTCTATTACCTGGCTGCTGAGTTTCTGAAATCCAGAGGGTCAGGTAGCCTGGTGGCTGGAGGTCCTTCAGGATTATGATTTTGAAATCCAGCACTGAACTGGCTGGCAGCATGGGAATGCAGACGCTCTGTCCCACCACCCATGTGAGGTGGTTGACAATTGCAGACGGCTGGAGGAGCGAGACCAGGCGGTGCGGGAGATGACCATACGACAGATTGACGGAGAGGTTGGCGACTGGGCTGCAGCCCAGCAGCTGCAGGAGTCCGACTCCACAATAGTGAGGCTATGGGCATGGCTGGCAGCCGGACAGTGACCAGAGTGGCAGGAAGTGATGGCACTGGAACCAGAAGTGAAAGCCTATTACTCGCAGTGGGACACTCTCACCCTCTATAATGATCTGCTGTACCAGCAGTGGCAAGCACCCAGGGGGCAACTACCTACTTGCAACTACTGGTGCTCCCTTAGACCCCAGGTCATGCAAATGGTCCATGGCTCGGTGGAGGCCAGACACTTTGGGGTGGCAAATGCCCTGAAATGGCTGAGGAGTCGTTTTAACTGGGCAGGATGTCGTCAGGATGTGGAGCTTTACATCCAATCTGTGATGCCTGCACAACCCAGAAGGGTCCCACGCGACAACCGCATGCCCCTCTGCAGCAGTACCTGGTGGGGGCGCCTATGGAGTGGGTAGGGGTCGACATCCTGGGGCCCTTTCTGATCTCAGAGGCTGGTAACCGCTATGTCCTTGTGGCCATAGAACACTTCACGAAGTAGCCCGAGGCATAAGCGGTACCTGACCAGAGCACTGCAACGACAGCAGAGAGGTTGGTGGAGGAAATGTTCTGCTTATTCGGGGCACCGAGGTAAGTCATAGCAATCAGGGACACAACTTCGAAGCGGAGGTCTTTGGAGAAGTTTGTCGGCTCCTGGGGATCAGTGATGGCCTGGTGGAGCGATTTAACCACACCCTTTCCACCCAACTGGCCATCCTGACTAGCGATCACCAGCACGACTGGGATCGTCACCTACCCCTTTTACTGTGGTCCTACTGGATGGCAATTCAGGAGTCCACAGTTTACACACCGGCTATTCTCATGTTTGACCGGGAGCTCCGGACACCGGTGGCCCCCTACAGAATACGGGTGGTCCACCAAAAGGCAAGAAATCAGCAGGGGAGTGTGGCGGCGAGACAGAAGCGGGCGTACGATATCCGCAGCAATGACAAGGACTTTACTCCTGGGAACAAAGTTTGGGTTTATTGCCCAGAACGGAACAAGGGCCGCTCTCCAAAACTCTGCAGTCACTGGCGAGGCCCTTGCGAGGTATTGTCTAAAGTTTGTGATGTCATCTACCAAATTCGGATGGTAGGGCAGAGGCGACGGACAGTGGTGCTTCATCGGGAACGACTCGCCCCGTACCAGTCCTTGGCAGCGGAACATTCTGGTGAGAGCAGGGAGGGGGACTCTCTGCTGGTGATTGGGGAAGCCGGGGATACCTCAAGGCTACAAGTAGCCTGCCACTCAACAGCCTGATACCCATGAGGAACATCCAGAGGCCCTCCAGGGCTATGTTTGTGATACCGTTGGTATTGAATTGGTAACCTCTGAGTGAAAATGTTTAATGTGTGTTATTTTATACGCAATAGGGTTTGTAGACGCCAGGACGGCTATCTGTTATGGGGGAGCAGTGTAGCATCACAGTTGCTAGTTCTGATTGGCTGCTCATGTTGCAATGCATTATGTGTACTTGTCATTTTCTCTCACCCTCTGGCAGAAATGTAGCACCATTAGTTAGGTGCTTGGGTGTGCTGTGTATTTCCTAGATTGTTCTGTGTTGGGTGCCAAAAAAAAAAAAAAAGCTTTTGAGTGTGATTAAACCATGGCACTTGTCTTCATTAAGACATTTCTCTGTCTGTCTGTCTGTCTGTCTATCTCTCTATGACGCATGTCTATAGTAGCCCCAGATTGCAGTCTGGACAATGGGACAGGGTGACACGTTGATGACACAAGAGGCACTTCAAACTTAAAAAAGTGGAACGATTTAGGAGGAAGGAGAAAATAATGACGTTGTCATTGCACGAGTTGAGAGAAACTGGTCGGTGTAAAGTTAGTTAATATATATACACTATATGGCCAAAAATATGTGGACACCCCCTTCTAATTAAAGAGTTTGGTTACTCCGTTAATACCAGTGAAGATATATCATAATTCTACTCCAAACAATGGTATTCTAGGGCATTTGGTGCTTCCAACTTTATGGCAACAGTTTGGGGAGAGCCCTTTTCTATTTCTTCTGCTCCGCCAACGACTGCTTGGCCAGAGCCAGTCGGTGGGGCCTCAGGCGTATGGGTGGAACAGTGCCGGTGTCAATTTCATGCTTTATCAGCCCCGTCCGCCAACACTCCTCATCTCGTGCCATGAAGATGTCCTGGCTTTTGTCAAACAGTTCCCAGAGCTGCTGACCTTGATTAGTGGTGAGTCCTCCCCTGCTGCGCTGCCACAGTTTGTGGACAGCCTGGATGGTCTCTGATGATGGGGTTTCCCATTGCAACAAACTGCCAGTGTGGGGTGGCACTTGTTGGGAGTCCTGGTGCAGTATGGTCTGGACATCCAGGGGCGTAGTTTCCTGGGGTGACTCCCAGGTCTGCTGGCTGGTTGATTTCCTCCATAGGTGGGCCCGGGACACTCCAGCTGTTCTCCGACCCCTCTGCAAGGGCACAATGTTCTTACCTAATCGGAGATGAGACCCTGCTACATCTACACAAGCTCCACAGTGTGTCATGCTCCACAGTGCATCCTCAACGTTGGCCAACCAGAACTCATGGGTAATGTTATCAGTGCCCACAATCACTTGGTCCCTGGCAGGACCCCAGGGCGGACAATGGAGATGGTGGATTCTGTGTCAATCAAGGCTCGATAGACAGACAGACAGACAGACAGACAGACAGACAGTTAGATAGACAGTTAGATAGATAGATACACACACTATATGGCCAAAAATATGTGGGCACCCCCTTCTAATTAAAGAGTTTGGTTACTCCATTAATACCAGTGAAGATAAATCATAATTCTACTCCAAACAATGGCATTCTAGGGCATTCCTGCTTCCAAATTTATGGCAACAGTTTGGGGAGAGCCCTTTTCTATTTCAGCATGAAAATGGCCCTGTGCACAAAGCAAAGTCCATAAAGAAATGGTTTACTGTGTTTGATGTGGAAGAAATTGACTGGCCTGCACAAAGCCGAGACCTGAACCCCTCTGAACACCTTTGGGGTGAATTGGAATGCCAACTGAAAGCCAGGCCCCATCGCCCAACATCAGTGCCGGACCTCAGTGATGCACTTGTGTCTGAATGGGAACAAATTCCTGCAGCCATGTCACTACATATAGTATAGTGAAAAGCCTTCCCAGAAGAGTGGAAGTTGTTATTGCACCAAAGGGGGAAATTGATGCCTATGGTTTTGAAATTGAATGTTCATCAAGCACATATGGTGTCCAAAAACTTTTAGCCACATAGTGTGTATATATGTAAAATAATGCTATGTTCGAGAATCAAATGCAGCTTAATAGCTTAAGCATAGCTGTCATTCACAGCAAATATGAAGCACCATACAGTCTTATCAGAGACAGAACGTAAGCAGCAGGAGTCATATTGTAAGATGGTTTTCAATACATTGGCAGCTATATTAAATCGATAAAACTCGCTCACAGGGGTAGAAGGTGAGATCGATAAGTTTTTTTTACTTTCTCTAGCAACAGCATTAAGAAGCATATTAGCAGATGTCCACTACACTGCAAGCCAAATAAAATGATAAAGTTAACTTGCATTGCAGAATAAGTGCTAATAAAAAGTTATGGCAAACTCATCCCACGTGTCTCTCATTTACCTTTTAATAAAATATGTATGTGGGCCAGTATGTTGGTTCTTTTCATTTTTTTTAAGCTGTGTAGAGAGTTGTTGCTCTCACAAAAAACTGAAAATTCCTGCAGGTGCGTGGAGCCAGAGAATCTTGCCCAAATTTTAGAGATTGCTGTCCACACACTGAAAAATGATCATGACTAGCCAAGCCTATCAAAAATTATTGTATACAAAATTCCATAGTGAGAAAAAAGTGCACAGTGCAGTCCTCACAGAAAGTATGTGCTGAAACGTTTGCTCAGTTTTAACCACTGCTCTGTGCACTTTTTTCTTACTATGGAATTTTGTATACAATAAAGATGGATACTTTTTGATAAGTCATTTTTATTTGTATAGCGCTTTTCACAACACACATCATTTCAAATCAGATTTACAGAAAATCTTGCATTAACAGAACATGAAACTTTACTATCTATAAAGTCTTAGAGTCATCATAGACTTGAGTAGTCTGGATCATTTTTCAGTGTGCTGTCAGCAATCTCTGTGACCATAGGCATTCAAAATTCAATTAGATAAAGTATTTTAAGCTGCATAATAATGGTCAGCTGGAGCTGTTACAATTCTGTGCTGTCCACTTCAAACACATTCATACATTGAGCTCGTTGTGCCACAACAGCCGAGCGCTGCATAATAAAACAAGAGTTTACAATCTGCCGGTTACGTGAGGATTACGTGAGCATAAAAGGGAAATAACCGCACGATCGGAACATTTTTTAAAAACGAAACATGAACATGAACTTCACGAAATGATTCAGTGTGTCTGATATCATCACGAGGGACAGATATGAGAGGCATGCACGCACATTAGAATCTCAGTTACAGGTACTGCACTAAAATAACTCTAAGAATTCTGCTCTGAACGTCACGTTTGCTTATAATTAAGAGAAACTGTACGCCGGTTTTTTGCGCTTTCTTTCTCTTTGTTTACTTTTTGAGCTTTATTATTATTCAGTAAAACATATGATGATTTATATATGTCCTCATAAAACTGTTTAGGCTTAGTTTAAAGCGTCAAACTTCTCAACACCACACACCAATGAGCGCTGCCGTATAAACCAATGAAATCGGAAGTGGGCGGAGCTACATGTGTCGCCGCGCCCCATCGTCCAGACTGCATTCTGGAGTCCTTGCATGTCTCCGCTGATTGGTACTCCTGTTCTGCAGATGTCGCTGCAGTGTGTTGTAAATGGCTCGTAGAGACAGACAGAGGGCTGGACTGACTGGAACACAACGGGAGTTTGTGCTCTGCTGAGTTCTGGCCATGAGAGTGAGACAATCAGTCTAGACGCTCTTGACAGCTTCGTCTGGAGGAGAGACACTTCCCTTTGCGGCTCTGTCCATATCACTACGAGACGTTTACTAACGTAAGACATTTATATCTTCCATATGAAGTTATTTAATGATGTCTGGGAGTGCTGCGAGAGAGTAAATGTGCAGCATTTCTGCAAGCAAAAAACAACTGAAGTTGTTGCAGGCAGTCGCAACGGAAAAGACCCTATGGGCGTTCACGTTCTTAAAGGGACCGTCACTAATTAATTAATGACGCGAAAACGTTTGCTTTTTCGCCGTGCACAACTGCGGTGTTTTCGGGGTACAGACGCGTTATGTAACGATGCTGTGATGCCGTTGGACTCTTGTAAAAGTTTTTTTTTTTTTTTTTTTTTTTTTTTTTTTACTTCAAAGTAAAGTCAGGCTGTTGTGTTTTCGTCTAATTAAAAGTTTCTTTGCGCATGTGTGTGGGGAGCTGCAAAGAAGGCAAACATATTACGTACTTAGAAATGTAGCTTTCTGTGCTTTAAAAGCTGTTTTTACTATCCAATATAAATACCTTAAAGCTGTCTGTGCATTATGTTAATCGTTTTATTGAGAGACAACATTTTGCCTTTTATGTGACTTATTTGCTGAAATGCAGTCCTAAATTACACACGATGTGAATATTTGCTAGTAGTGGTTGACCGTTTTGAGTTATCAGATACCAATATATAGAAAGGAGGGTGTCCGGAAAAAATACCAATATATGTAATATTAATAATATTAATGACAGCAAGTAAGATGTTTATAAAATGACAGAAATTAAACAAACACTTATTTTACCTCATATTTATTATTTACTCAAAACTCATTAAACATTTTGAAAATAGGAATTGTTTATTTTTCATTGACAAGACTGGAAGGTTTTGGAACTGACACAAGGGGTGGGTAACATTTCTGTTAAAGGGATAGTTTACTCAAAAAAGAACATTCTCCCATTATTTACTCACCCTCATGATATCCCAGGTGTGTATGACTTTCTTTCTTCACCAGAACACATTTGAAGAAAAAAATCTCAGCTCAGTAGGTCCTTAAAGGTGCATTATGTAAGATTCAGAAACCCTTGTTATTAATGACACCTGTGGCCATTAAGTGAACTGCAGCCAGCTACCTGTTGCTTGTGCTCGCGCTCGTGCACACACTCCATAGGGACGCGAGCATCGACCAAAACAATGACATAACGTACAAAGAGACTGAACGACTGAACTGAAAGTTATGAAGCAAGGTATCTTGCAATTCATCAGCGTTATCAGGCAAGATCAAGTTAGCTAAAATTACACACATCAATCCTTATGGCACTATATTTCACATGCTTTGCAGTTATGTAAGCTTACCTATCCAATAAGAAGAACGCCAATTCAGGGTCGGTTTTGATCCCCAAAACCGAACGAAGGTCCCTCCAGGAATCAAACGCCCTGCTGATGTTCACTCTAGTTTTCGCTCGACCACGATCACATTCCCGCTCAGCCAGACGGGATTCAGTAGAAGGCTCTCGGGAGCGTGCATAAACATCACATCCTTTGGATTTTCCCAGCAAAACCGACCCGCTCCCTTCGTATGAAAATCAGTCTTCAGGCTTTAATAGGCAACCTAGGAAGTCCGGGAAGGGCTCATTTTTTAAGTTGCATTACAAGCCGTTCACTCATTGGCAAAAAATGGTGAATATTACATGAAAATTGGTACATACTGCACCTTTAAAATGCAAGTGAATGTAGATTTCTCATTTAAAGCTTCAAAGATAACAGACATTCAGCATAAACTTCATCCATACGACAACAGCTGTTAAATTAATGTCTTATAAAGCGACACGATCACTTTTGGTGTGAAAAAGATAAATATTTAAGTACTTATTACTTATTAAGTACTTTTAACTCAAAATCATGCTTCCAGTGAGCAGCAGTACGCCTGTGTGACGTAATCGCATTGGCATTTGAAACATGAGAACTGACACAAGTTCGTCACAGCCGGAAGAGCAGCACTGTTTACAAGTGAGGAGGAACGCTGTTACAGTAGCTTGGTTGATTTTGCTTTAGATCTGTTATTATCTTTTTCTTTACTCACAGTGGTGCATTTCTGTGCTTGTCCTGGATGTCTCAACCGCGTGGAGAACGTGAAATTACGTCTGTATCCATGGCAACGCGAATAAGTCACACGAGAGACTGCTTGGACTCCAACCTCTCTTGAAGCATTGGATTAGAGTTAAAATGTACTTAAATATTGATCTTTTTTCGCACCAAATGCAATCATATTGCTTTTGAAGACATTAACCGCTGGAGTCGTATCGATAATGTTTATGCTGACTGTCAGTGATTTTTGGGGCTTCAAAAGAGAAACCTCTTTTCACTTGCATTTTAAGGACCTTCAAATGTGTTCTGGTGAAGAAAGTAAGTCATACACACCTGGGATATCATGAGAGTGAGTAAATAATGAGAGAATTTTCATTTTTGTGTGAACTATCCCTTTAATAGGCCAAGCGGGCAGCATTATCGACCGATAATTTCAAAATGGCCAGTACTGGCCGATTAATCAGCCTGGCTGATATATCAGTCTATCAATAATTGCTATAGTTTGAAAAACAACATAAGATAAATCATGAAACATTGAAGTGCGCTGAGTATCTATGACACTAATGTATCTGTGAGGTTATTGCTTGATTTGCTTCTTTTTGTGTGTAATGAAGCTCTTACATAGGAGTACATAACAACCTCAGGGGCCAGTTTGAAGCCTCATAACTCATGTCTGAGTTGAGAGAGAGGTGAATCACAGACCATGGCTATGGTCTCCTCGCTGTCTCGACCGAATAATTTAGCCCTACTCAGCCCCTACTGGCACCTTAAATGCAGCTCAACAGTAATTCTTAGAACAAGATCCTCTGTCTCTTTCCTGGGGCCATTCTTAATGGCTGAAGTAACATAAAGTGGCATTGCGCGGAGCCCCGGGCCCCAAATTCACCCGTTCGTTCCTAGTGATGCACAAAAACCAGCATCATAACACCCATGTCTGGGGTTGTGTTTTTAAAATCTACTGAGCTGCCTTCGTTGGCAGCATTTAAAGTCATAATAGGTGCACTCCAGGTGTGAAGGCTGTTCCTTTAAAGATGGATTCTTTTCGACAAATTCCAAGGAAGCATCGCATTTCTCCTTCACGTCATTGAGGCAATCCCCCAATGCATTGCGATGTAGTCATTGAAAAAATCCCTCCGAGATGGTGAACAAGTAAGAGAAATGACGATTATAAATACAATTCACTCAATACCAAAAAGTATTAATAACTATAGTTAAATTTAATTATAAATGGATTATTTGACCCAATATTTGTGTATGCTATTTATTTTTATGCTTATTGGCATATAATGTTGTTAGGCTAGCAACATGCAGGTTTGGGAGGGTTACTTCTGAAATGTATTCCACTACAGATTACAGAATACATGCTGTAAAATGTAATTTGTAACGTATTTCGTTAGATTACTCAAGGTCAGTAACGTATTCTAAATACTTTGGATTACTTCTTCAGCACTGGTAGATTTTTTTCAGTTGTTTTGATTATAAAAACTCTGCCTGTACAGTAAGACAAAATACACATGTTAAAAATACATTCTCTGAAAAACCTAAATATCTTATGCAGTGTTTTTTCTAAAACAAGATAAATCAAACTGATCTTGTTTTAAGTATTTTTAGATATTTTTAAAGGAAAACAATACAAAAATGATTATCAAGAATATGATTTTTGCCCTAATATCAAAGGTCTTACTAGAAAAAAAGAAATTATGATCCAACGTGAATTTTCTTGATAAAAAATATGATCGCGCCTGGTAACGTGCATGTTTTCTTGATAAAAAATATGATCGCGCCTGGTACCGTGCATGTAAAATGGCTAGAAATATCATTTTAGCTTAGCGTAAAGCTGACAATTTACACAAGGGTTATTTCTATTTCTTACTTCAAACTTACTTCAAACTTACTTCTCTGTCTGCTCGTATGAATGTAACACATCATAAGAAAGTGTTTCACCGCTGTTCAAATGCACTTTGTGGATTGTATCATTTATATGGATAAATGTTTCCATCTGAAAGGACTAAATATTAAATGAAACAAATGACAATAAAATGCAAAGTAATCTCTTCAGTAATCAAAATACTTTTTGCATGTAACTTTATTATAATTACCAATGATTTAAATTGTAACTGTAGTGGAATACAGTTACTTATATGTTGTATTTTAAATACGTAATCCCGTTACATGTATTCCGTTACTCCCCAACCCTGTCAACATGCTGACATCAAATTCTATTGGAATCAATTGTCTGTTTTCTGTTTAATGGTTTTCTGGTCTCTTTTTTTTGTTGACCCATCTGAAGTTGGCCTAGCTGTTTAAGCTTGGTGTTTTTCTTCTTTCTTTTTTTACACTAGTATTGACCTTACATTGTTGCGTCCAAATAACCACAATCCACTGAACTCTTAAGAACGGTTGATTAAATATACTTTGACTGTAGTTGGTGCAGTCCAATCTTTTAAATCCTACCACAAATATGCTGATAGCCTGACTCCCTCCTTCAGTATATTTATAAAGCCCATTCATGCATAGTTTATGTACCATGATACTGTAAATGGAGCATTGCAGCTGTCTGAATATACTGTAAAAGTTTTTTAACTGTAATTGTCACTTAGTGCAATTAATTGTTGATTTGTTTGATTTTATTTATAACTGTATGTTGTTTTTCATTGTTTTCGAAAGATGCCATGAAATGGTTTGACGAACATTATTTTCTTTGCAGTGTTGAGATATTTTCTATTGAAATGGGAAATTTGGGCATCACATATCAAAGGGGAAGACTAGATGCCACCCACATGCAACCTGATGAGGTCATTTGACAAAAATGTAGCTTACTACTGTCTGAAACGTTTATTGTAGAATAATGCCGATTGTTTAACTTGCTACCTTTAAAGAATAGTAGGCAGTATGCATTGTATACTGTGTAGTATTTAGTAAATAGTAAAGTGTTGCATTCCGAACATAAGTGAGATCATCATGATGGCGCCGCGGATGGCTGCCTCAGTGTGGATCTCCTCAGTTCTTTTGTTGTTTTTGTTTGTTTGTCCTATGTTTAGTAATCAGAGAGGAACTGCTGAACATTCGACAGCATATACCAGACAATCTTTTCCTGGTTTTCGAATATTCAGACGTTTTGCTAGACATTTTAGTTGGAGGTGCAGCTCTGCTGTTCAAGAGATGCAGGCGATGGAGACGAGCCAGTGCGCTGGTCAAACTCTGTCGGCACGGATTTCGAACAGCGCTGCCGAGTATTCACTTAGCGAATCTCCGCTTTCTTCCTAACAAAATGGACGAACTACATCTCCTCACCCACACAAACAAGGACTTTTCAACATCTGCTGCCTTGTGCTTCACAGAAACCTGGCTGAGTGAAGCCATTCCGGACAGCGCGTTACATCTGCCGGGCTTCCAGCTGTTCAGAGCAGATCACATCGCGGAGATAACGGGGAAAACAAGAGGTGGTGGAACATGCTTTTATATCAATGCAAGTTGGTGTAACAACATTAAAGAGGATGTGCTGTCCTAATTTGGAAGCGCTCTTTATTAACTGTAAGCCTTTCTACTCGCCGCGGGAGTTTTCCTCATTTATTCTGGTGAGTGTGTATATCGCTCCAAACGCATGTGTGAACACAGCACTGCAACAGCTGGCGAATCAAATCACAGACACGGAACAACAATACCCGGACTCAGTTATTATTATTCTTGGGGATTTTAACAAAGCAAATCTCACACGTGAACTGCCCAAATACAGCACATCACATGCCCCACCAGAGACAAGAACATACTGGATCATTGTTACACAACAATAAAGGATGCATATCGCTCTGTCCCTAGAACAGCTTTGGGACTCTCTGATCACTGTCTGGTTCATCGTCTTCCAACCTACAAACAGAAATTAAAATCAACCAAGCCAGTAGTAAGGACTGTAAAGAGATGCACCAATGAAGAAGAGTGGGAACTATAAGCCTGCTTCGAATACACGGATTGGAGTGTTTTTGAGGCTGCAGCCACAGACCTGGATGAGCTCACAGATACTGTTACATCATATATCAGTTTCTGTGAGGATATGTGCATTCCTACTACGACTTATTTAAAGTTCAACAATGACAAACCGTGGTTTGCAGCAGAGCTCAAGCAGCTTCGTCAGGCCAAAGAGGATGCTTACAGGGATGGGGATAAAGTCTTGTACAATCAGGCCAGGAACACACTGAATAAGGAAATCAGAGTGGCTAAAAGAAGATACTCTGAGAAGCTGAAAAATAAGTTTTCAGCTAACGACCCTGCATCAGTGTGGAGCGGCATGAAACAACTCACAAATTTCAGGACTCCTACCCCCAACCCTGTAGGGAACCAACAACTGGCTGACGACCTGGATGTGTTCTACTGCAGATTTGAAAGGCCCAATCTCACACCCCACACCCACTCTGACCTTCACTTCACACAAACACCAACACCTTCTGCAAGCCCCCCTCCTCCCCCCTCCTGCTACTCAACCTGCACTTAAGATCTGTGAAGATGATGTGTGCCGCGTCTTTTGGAAACAAAAGACGAGGAAAGCTTCAGGCCCAGATGACGTCTCACCAGCGTGTCTTCGATCCTGTGCTAACCAGCTGGCCCCCATCTTCACACAGATCTTCAATAGATCACTGGAGTACTGTGAAGTCCCATGCTGCTTCAAACGCTCAATCATTATTCCTGTCCCAAAGAAACCAAAAATCACAGGACTTAATGACTACAGACCTGTCGCCTTGATGTCTGTGGTCATGAAATAATTTGAGACTGGTGTTGGTCCACCTGAAGGACATCACTGGACCCTTTCTAGATCCCCTTCAATTTGCTTATCGAGCAAACAGGTCTGTGGATGATGCAGTCAACATAGGATTGCATCATATCCTGCAACATCTGGACAGACCAGGGACATATGCAAGGATCCTTTTTGTGGACTTCAGTTCGGCTTTCAACACCATCATCCCAGCTATACTCCATAATAAATTACACCAACTCTCTGTTCCCATGTCTATCTGTCAGTGGATTACCAGCTTTCTGACGGACAGGCAGCAGCTTGTGAGACGGGAAACTCACTTCTAGCACCTGTACAATCAGCACTGATGCCCCCCAGGGATGTGTGCTCTCCCCACTACTCTTCTCCCTCTACACCAATGACTGCATCACCAAGGACCCCTCTGTCAAGCTCCTGAAGTTTGCAGACGATACCACTGTCAATGGCCTCATCCGAGATGATGATGAGTCTGCATACAGAAGGGAGGTTGAACAGCTGGCTGTCTGGTGCAGCCAAAACAACCTTGAGCTGAACACGCTCAAAACAGTGGAGATCATTGTGGACTTTAGGAGGAACACCCCAAAACTGACTCCCCTCACCATTCTAAACAGCACTGTGGCAGCAGTGGAGTCATTCAGGTTCCTGGACACTACCATATCACAGGACCTGAAGTGGGAGACCCACACTGACTCCATTGTGAAAAGGCCCAGCGGAGGTTGTACTTCCTTCGTCAGCTGAGGAAATTCAACCTGCCACAGGCGCTGCTGATACAGTTTTACTCAGCAGTCATTGAGTCTGTCCTCTGCACTTCAATAGCTGTCTGGTTTGGTTCAGCTACGAAATCAGACATCAGAAGACTACAAAGGACAGTTCGGACTGCTGAGAGGATTATTGGTTGCCCCCTGTCCCCCCCTTCAAGAACTATACACTTCCAGAGGAAGGAAAAAGGCTGGAAAAATTACTCTGGACCCCACTCTCCCTGTCCACTACCTTTTTGAATTGTTGCCTTCTGGCTGACGCTTCAGAGCTCTGAGCACCAAAACCGTCAGGAACAGGAACAGTTTTTTACCCCAGGCTATCCATCTCATGAACAATTAAATTGCCCCATTGAGCAATAACTATGTGCAATACACAGTTTAGTCTTTTTTATATTTATCCAACACATCCAACCTCTTCTGCCAGTTCATTCCTCTGGGGGAAAAATAAATAAATAAATAAAAAAATATTTGCACTGTACATAACAGATTTGTATTTACACTGTACATAACAGATTGTATTAGATTTGCACTACCCATGTGTGTGTATGTATGTATGTGTGTGTCTGTGTGTGTATGTACATATGTGTATAATTATTTTTATTATTATCTATGTCTTGCAGCTGTTTTTGTGTTGTATTTGTATTGTTGTACACTGGAAGCTCCTGTCACCAAGACAAATTCCTTGTATGTGTAAGCATACTTGGCAATAAAGCTGATTCTGATAACCCATGATTTGCTACTGTTATTGCAGGTTGGACCTTAAAAACGTATATCTGCTAAAAGTTTATTTTAAATAAAATAAATTAACTTTTAAGAGTACACTAGCATACAGTTGGCCTCAAAGCTAACAGACATGGGCACTTTCTTGATTTCTTGGGATTTCTTTATCAGACCCAGCAAACAGTGCTTATTATGACTCATTCACATACTATTAATCAACTACAGTGCTGTGAAAATGTATTTGCCCCCTTCCTGATTTCTTCTATTTTTGTGTATTTTTCATACTTAATTGTTTTAGATCTTCAAACGAGATATGACATAAAACAAAGGCAACATGAGTACACACAAATTACAGTTTTCAGATATATATATCTTTTATTGAAGCAAAAAAGTTATTCAACACCTATATCACCCATGTGAAAAACGAACTGCCCCTTTAAACTTAATGGCTGGTTGTGCAACCTTTAGCAGCAACAACTGCGACCGAATGCTTCCGATAACTGGGGATCAGTCTTTCACAAAGCTGTGGTTGAATTTTGGCCCACTCTTCTTTGCAGATTTGATTTAGTTCAGCCACATTGGAGGGTTTTCGAGCATGAACTGCCCGTTTAAAGTCCTGCCACAGCATCTCAATTGGGTTCAAGTCAGGACTTTGACTAGGCCACTCCTAAACTTTAATTTTGCTTCTTTTGAGCCATTCAGAGGTGGACTTACTCCTATGCTTTGGATCATTGTCTTGCTACATAATCCAGTTGCGCTTGAGCTTCAACTCACGGACTGATGAATGGACGTTCTCCTTTAGGATTTTCTGGTAGAGAGCAGAATTCATGTTTCCCTCAATTATTGCAAGTCGCCCTGGCCCTGAAGCAGCAAAGCATCCCCACACCATCACATTATCACCACCATGCTTGACCATAGGCATTATGTTCTTTTTGTGGAATTCTGTGTGTGATTTATGTCAGATGTAATGGGACCCCTGTCTTCCAAACAGTTCCACTTTTGACTCATCAGTCCACAGAACATTCTTCCTAAAGGTTTGAGGATCATCAAGGTGTGTTTTGGCAAAATTCAGGTGAGCCTTAATGTTCTTCTGGTTAGCAGTGGTTTTCGCCTCGCCACTCTTCCATGGATTTCATTTTGGCCAGAGTCTTTCTGATGGTGGAGTCATAAACAGTGACCTTTATTGATTTGAGAGAGGCCTGTAGTTTCTTGGATGTTGTCCTTGGCTTTATTGTGACTTCCTGGATGAGTCGTAGCTTTGCTCTTGGGGGAATTTTGGAAGGTCGGCCACTTCTGGGAAGGTTCACTACTGTACCAAGTTTTCTCCATTTGGAGATAATGACTCTCACTGTGGTTATTTGGAATCCCAGAGCCTTTGAAATCACTTTGTAACCCTTCATAGACTGATGTATTACAATCACTTTTTTCCTCATGATTTCTGGAATTTATTTCAACCTTGGCATAGTGTGCTACTGGGTGAGAACTTCTAGCCAACTTCATACTGCTGAAAAAGTTATATTTAGGTGTTGATTTGATTGAACAGGGTTGGCAGTAGTCAGGCCTGGGTGTGTCTAGTCCAGCTGAACCCCATAGATTTAGGGATTTAGTAACTAAGGGGGCAAATACTTTTTCACACATGCCCAGTTGGTATTGGGTAACTATTTGGCTTCAATAAATAACATTATCATTTATAAACTATTTTGTGTTTACTCAGATTGCCTTTGTTTTATGTTAGATTTAGTTAGCATTTTTTAAACAATTTAGTATGAGATATACACAAAACAGAAGAAATCAGGATGTGGGCAAATACTGTTTTCACAGCACTGTATCACTACACATTATGGTACATATTGTATATAAATCATCACTCCTGCAGCGATGGAGCATTGGTAAACAAGCATGTTAGCAGCAAGCTATCTATGTAGTTGTTCTTAAGGTTGAAAGACTGCTGATGATTAGGGACTAACAGACTACTGTTTTTCCTGTCTTTCCCTCTCGATCTTTATTTTTAGCTGTCTCAGGCACCCTTCCCAGTCTACCCAGGGAGTCTCTGTTCTAGCTCAGGCTAAGGCTCAAAATTCACCAGGTTTTACCATCAATCTATGACTCTAGCGAGAAATAAAAAGGGCCTTTCAGTCTTTCTACAGATCTCCCTTTGAAAAAGCTCAGTTTTATTCATGTATGCTCCATAAATATTGATCAGAGTCCTGCTTGAATGCATCTTTTTGCTTTGAAGGCTTATTGATGGATTAGTTTTCTGCCAGAATAATTCATCGGGCAAGAAGAGGGACAGAGCTTGATTTGGGTGAATCGAGTCTGGAGGTTCTGTGAGGATGTACTGAACAAAAACTGGAAACAATGTCAAGTATTTTTTTTTTTTTTTTTTTTCAGTTTTAAACTTCTTTATTTTTTAACATGTAACACAATGCTTATAGCTGAACATATTAGCACCAACAGCACAGTTTAAAGTGGTTATTGTATTTTTAATATTTACTGAAAAAAATAAAAATAAAAAAAATGCAGTAAAAAACTGTCTGTTGTGGTTGCCAGATATGCACCTTAAAATATGGTGACAACGTTTTGGGCATAGCAGTAGATATTTTCAAAAACAAGTAAATAATATTAAACAATTGTTCAGTTTCAGACAAAAATTAGCCAGTTAATTTGTGCATTTCTTCTCCGCCAGCGAAAATAGTTCCAAAAGAAGCCAAAGCATCAAGCACATCTCCCTCTCTGCACTTCTGTCACAGATGCTTTTGAACAAGTCTTTTAAATGAATGAATCCTTCTCATTCACTTCCATTATTTCGGTGGTGAATGATCCTGTGTTTCTTAACTAATCCGTTGAATCAATGATTTAATGACTCATAACATAAATTGTGCTCATTGGTCACCACCTACTGGCATAAATATGCAGTCTCTAAAAACGGCCAGAAAACGAATCAGGGAAAGAAGTCAAAAGATGATTAAATAAAAATCCCCAGAACTACTGTATTTGGAAAGCAACAAACACAGAGAAAATACAAATAGAGAAGCGTCCCAGTGCTGTTGGACTATATATTAGCACTCTTCGAATGCCTTTCGTTTAATCAGATTCGAAGACTGAAACTAACTCTTGAATAACCGTAAATGTGTTACTTTTTATAAGTTTAACATATGTGTCAAGTTCAAAGGAAACCATGTTGGTTTCACAATTAAAAACAAAACAAAAAACATTAACATTTTGTACAAAAAATAAAAGTATTTAATGCCTTTTAGAAATGTATGTAAAAGGTAGTAAATACTTTATCATCTTAATCATGAATAAAAATACAATATTTTTTTTAAACATATTTTCAAGGTGTCTTTTCTTAATAATTTCAAAATATTGATATTTAATGATGTTAAAATAATTTTTTTATACTTGAAAAACAACAATATGCAGAAACAACCATTTTAAAATGATTAACAGAAACTCTTGATTTTTCTTACTCAAACATAATTTTAACAATACTTCACTATAAAATGACATTATTATTATTTATTGAATATAATATAGATTTTCAGAAAAAAATATTTCATTTTGTAATTCATATTTTTTACAGTGTTTTACAGTAAAATTGTCATGATCAATCTGATGTAATTTTGTAAAACATTTGAAAGATTTTCACTTTAGCATGTTAATTTTTTTCCATTAATATTAAAGTCATGGAGCCAAAGTGCAGTGCAAGAGGATCAGAATAAAAAATTCTATGATGAGGAGGTGTTGATGCATATCAATCCGTTGCTTGCCAGCATATTTATTCATGGAGATTAACTGTGAGAACAGCCTCCTGCTCTCTCTTGTGGCCAATGAAATGTACAGTCTATCCTCAGTCTTGACTTTGATGCATTCCAGCTGAATGGCTCTTAAACCAGAATTATTCAGTTTATACACACTCCTGTTTCTATTCTGTTCACTACCTTAGTGGAGAGGACTGGGAAATCCTGTTACTATGCACAAGTATGTAGCATGCCATAAAGTTGCATCTTGTTGCCACAGAACCCCTTTGGTGCATATTGTTTGAGTTAGCATCTAGATCATTACCTTAAAATGTATTTCTTAACTTTTCGGTTCACACATTCCAAAATTCTGTGATTGTCCTATCCACCAAAAAGATGGTAAAAAGTTCCAAAGAAATTGCTGTGGTCACTTTGAACTTGCATTTCTCGCCATTTTTCTCCATCTGAAAAATTCAGAACCTCACTAACATTGGGCTAACATTCTGAATGATGACATTCAAACACTCCTAACCCCGTCTAGTGAGTGAGCCAAACAAGCCCTGTAATCTGATAGCCGTGGTTTGATGAGTCTACATGACTTTGCTGATCCATGCAGACATTACTCAACCAGCTGTGTCAGTGCAGCATTCATCAGCTGACCTGAGATCAGGCCTGTACTTTGTTGTAACTGTGGCTGTGGCAGAGATTGCGGTTAGGGATCCTGATTACAGAAAAGCAATGAGAGGAGACCTATACCTGGGCTTTGACTGCTTGATGTGGAAACCTGTTACAGATGCCTTCAGACAGCATTGTGACAATGATGCCATGTTCACACTAACAGCGATTTTTAAGCTGGAATTTGTCTGGTCACTAGAGGGCGTTCCTACTGCAGGTTGCATTAACTTCATCGGGGTAATTCTCATGAAACAAAGCTTGAACCATGGCAGTGAGAATTTCCATATGAAAATCTTCATGAAATTCATATACGCTCCATCTTGCACAATAGGATTACAAAGGAATTCATGTTTTATTTGAGATTTTTAAAGAATTTTCTTGTAAATTTCTCATTATCGCAATGCTTATAGATGTAAAATTGTGATAATTTAACGTATTATAAATAAAATAAATCATTTAAAAATATATATAACTATTTTGTACTCAATATCCAAAAGTAGCCAAAATGTAAATTATTTATGTGACGTTCCAAAAAAAATGTATGATTACCGCAACATTTTAATACACATTTCGGTAATGAGAAACTACGAATGCAGTACGAAAAAAATATTTGTTTCTTAGTATTTCAACTCAAATTAGTAAAAGAGAGCTGGGAGGGATATGTGTTAAAATATGTGCAAACTTTAAACTGACTTTGGTTTTAGAATGTAATTACGATTAAATATGGTCTATCAAGGACCGGTTGACCAATATGGTAATAAAAACAAAATCAATTATTTTAATATAATTGTGTGTGAGAGGTTGTATAAGTTGTGAGTTTGAGAGAAAGAGGGAGAAATAGTCTGTTTTTTAATTATTGGATATTAATTGTAAATTATAAATATTCCCACTGTAACTTTCAACTCATTACCGCAACGTATTATTTAAACTTGTGCCAATACCTTACGAATTGAGACAGACAAGAAAATTAAAAAAAATTATAAAATTGCAAATCTGATAATTTCTCTTTAGAACAACCATTAGACAAGCAGTTGATAAAAAAGCTTTTGGGTTAATATGAAAAATATTAAAAACAATGTGTGAAATTGTCTGGCATTTTGCTGTTATGAGAGATATTGTTTTTTTATTTTATTTTATTTGATATTAAATTAGAGACACAGTGAGCCATTTGTACAGCCTTTACTAAATGTTTACATGTTAAGATAAAAAAAAAAGCTTTTAATATTTTTGGCCCAGGTATTGCGATAATGAAAATAAATCTGTATATATTAAAGAGAATTTCAGACCTCCCTTTTCATGTTCCAAAAGAAAAGTAATTTTTAACTTAAAAATTCTTTTGTAAACAGGCCATACCTTTTGAAAATCAGATTACAAATGAAATATATTGATGGTAAAAATAAGATGTAATTCTAATTTGACAAGGAATCAGTTGTCTTGTTGTCAAACATGAACATCCTGTATAGGGAAAAGTGTTTTTTTTTTTTTTTTTTAATTAACTACAGCAATGCTCAATGCATCATCTAATTATCAAGATGAACGATCTATCAATGTATGAATCAAACTCACTCAGAATTAATGTCTGACATGGATTTCAATGCATCAGTTTTTATTATCAATGTAATTGGTTACAGAGAAATCATATAAAACATTGGCAACTTCTCCGTCTTGACTTGTAAAAACTTTTCTCAACTTCGAGACACTGGAAACACCCACATCGTGTCGCCAACAGTTGCTGTCGCACCAGAAATTGAAAATAAAAAATCTCCAGTCGCTTTGTCACTGCAGATCGCTGTCAGTGTGAATGCCCCTTCTGTCTTCATGATCTGTTCCTTCCATTGGCTTCAGACTCTTGTATGGTCATTTCTACTGCTGCCACCTAACATGCCCATAACTGGCGAGGCAGACTGCTCCTCGCTTGTAGCCTGCCCACGTCTCGCTGTCTCTCTCTGTCTCTCTCCCCCTCTCTCTCTTCACTTACTGGCTGGTGGAGTGGGAGCCGAGAGAAGCCTGCATTCCTGCAGCATAGCGGGACAGCTTCCTGACACTGGCGGGGAATGCCTGACGTCCCCCTCCGACTGCGCAGTCTAACTGCTCTCTGGGCAGAGATCTTTCCATGGCCTGTGTTTGGCCAATCTCACGCTACAGCCTTTTGATTTACCAACCAGATACTTCTAAATAACCTTAGTTTGCTTAATTTAAAGGTGCAGTATGTAGAAATGTTCATGTAATATTCACCTTTTTTTTTTTTGCCAATTTGTGACTGGTTTGTAATGCAACTTAAAAAATGAGCCCTTTCCGGACTTCCTAGGTTGCCTATTAAAGCCTGTAGGCTGATTTTCATGCAAAGGGAGCGGGTCGGTTTGCTGGGAAAATCCAAATATGTGACGGTTATGCGCACTCCCTAGAGCCTTCTACTGAATCCCGTCTGGCTAAGCGGGAACGTGATCGTGGTTGAGCGAAAACTAGAGTGAACATCGGCAGGGCATTTGATTCCTGGAGGGACCTTTATTCGGTTTTGGGGATCAAAACCGACCCTGAATTGGCATTCTTCTTATTGGACAGGTAAGCTTACATAACTGCAAAGCATGTGAAATATAGTGCCATAAGGACTGATCTGTGTAATTTTAGCTAACTTGATCTTGCCTGCTAACGCTGACAAGTTGCAAGCTAATTTGCTTCGTAACTTTCAAATAATTTCAATGATCTTTTCTTTATACTAAAAGTCAGGTATACAGGATAAATTTAAGCAAATACGCTGGTTTCTTGATCATAGTACAACATATGACTTACAAAGCATACAGTAGTGCAACATAACAGTGCAGTGCAACAGTACACTGTCTGGTATAGTTCGGAAGTATGTAGCTGTATGTGTGTATCAGTATGCTATGTTAGCTGATAAGTAGTTTTAGTTTAGTCTCAAAGTTTGTAGTAAAACAATCATAACTGTGTAATTTTAATTATGCTGTCAGCATGATGCCGGTGGATCTCGTTCAGTCTCTTTGTACGTTACGTCATTGTCGATGCTCACGTCCCTATGGAGTGTGTGCACGAGTGCGAGCACGAGCAACAGGTAGCTGGCTGCAGTTCACTTAATGGCCACAGGTGTCATTAATAACAAGGGTTTCTGAATCTTACATAATGCAATTTTAAGCGTAAATTACTAGGTTGAAGCTCCTCACACTGTGCACATTTAAAGTCCAGAATTACAAGGTTATTCTCCTCCCGACTGTAGCCACGACCCCGAAACACTCACCTGCGGAAATTTATACTTGAAGACATGTCAACAAACAACATGGAGGAAGGTCTTATGGTCATTTTTTTCAATGATTTTCACAAAATGCTAAAAATCTGGGGAGATGTGGGAGGCAGTTTATTGGGGGCTTCTGATTTTTTGGCTTCTGTTTCCCAATACATCACTCTGCTCTTGTGCTCTTTTGCTGTCTTGCAGTTTGATTGGCTGTTGGTCATTAGTGTTGCCAACTGTCCCACATTAGATGTCCTGTATTTTGGCCGAAGTGAAGATGTCCTGTACTGACATTGTTTCCTGTATTGAAGCACCAAAATGCTCAAGGGGACCCCTCAGTCATCATCTATCTGGGGATTTAAACTTAAGAGTGCAAAGAGCTTCAGTCTTGTAGGCTATGCTTGGTTCTGCAGAAGAAAGTTTTAGACGGCATAAGAGTTAGAAAATGATGAGAGACTTATCATTTCGGGGTGAACTATTCCTTTAATGCTAAAGATTCACCCATGAAAATGGATCTTGCCATGAATACAATTGCATAGTTAGTTTTCATTATAGTACAAAGCAGCATTGTGCCTCACACCACAAAAAAGGTTTTGTCTTTGTCTTTTTGAAGCATTTGTCTGTCTTCTGCCACTGCTGCCAAGCTCTGGCAAGCTCTTTTAGAACATATTGAATGGACATGCCCCAAGTTAACGCCTGTGGGAGACGAGTTCTCATAGAACGTCCAGATGGAGATGCTTTAGGCTGCTGTAGCAATCCTTTAATCCCCTCCAGGGACAAAGTCTATGACCCAGGCCATTCTGCTCAGGTGCGCCTTCCCTGAAGGCTGAGTATAATACTGTGTGTAGTGCCAATGTAGTGGAGAGAGCGCATAAAGTTAGTATGATTCACATAATGCGTCTAAGCAGACTTGGTCTTATCTCATGGGTGCAGAATATTAGGCCAGGGTCCCACTAATAATTTTTTCAGCCATAAGTTTCATTTACAGGGCTCCAGACTAAAAAAATTACTAAGGAGCCATTGGTTCCTAAACTGAAACATTTAGGAGGCAAATGGCTGTTTTAGTTCCCACATCACAGATTTGCTTCATTTAGATTGTTGTTCAAAAACAAGATAGAAAGCCAAAGAAAAGATATCTGATAGCTCATTAATCGTGTGTTTAATATATAGACTGTATAGTTAAGTGCAAAAATTTGCATTCCCCTTTTGCATTCCCCTTTTATGTGTGTGTGAAAATCCCAAGAGAAATGCTCAAACCAGCCGAGAGGGACCTACACAACGCAGGTGGTTTTATTGTTGTGGCTGATTGGTGTGTGTGTGTGTGTGTGTGTGTGTGTGTGTGTGTGTGTGTGTGTGATATATATATATATATATATATATATATATATATATATATATATATACTCCTAAAAATCAAAAGTAACAGTCAGTATCTGGTGTGGCCACCAGCTGCATTAAGTACTGCAGTGTATCTCCTCCTCATGGACTGCACCAGATTTGCCAGTTCTTGCTGTGAGATGTTACCCCACTCTTCTACCAAGGCACTTGCAAGTTCCTGGACATTTCTGTGGGGAATGGCCCTAGCCCTCACCCTCCGATCCAACAGGTCCCAGACGTGCTCTGGGATTGAGATCCGGGCTCTTCGCTGGCCATGGCAGAACACTGACATTCCTGTCTTGCAGGAAATCACGCACAGAATGAGCAGTATGGCTGGTGGCATTGTCATGCTGGAGGGTCATGTCAGGATGAGCCTGCAGGAAGGGTACCACATGAGGGAGGAGGATGTCTTCCCTGTAACAAACAGCGTTGAGATTGCCTGCAATGACAACAAGCTCAGTCCGATGATGCTTTGACACACCGTCCCAGACCACGACGGACCCTCCACCTCCAAATCGATCCCGCTCCAGAATACATGCCTCTGTGTAACGCTCATTCCTTCGACGATAAACGCGAATCCAACCATCACCCCTGGTGAGACAAAACTGCGACTCGTCAGTGAAGAGCACTTTTTGCCAGTCCTGTCTGGCCAGTGAAGGTGGGTTTGTGCCCATAGGCGACGTTGTTCCCGGTGATGTCTGGTAAGGACCTGCCTTACAACAGGCCTACAAGCCCTCAGTCCAGCCTCTCTCAGACTGTCCCTATTGCGGACAGTCTGAGCACTGATGGAGGGATTGTGCGTTCCTGGTGTAACTCGGGCAGTTGTTGTTGCCGCCATCCTTTACCTGTCCCGCAGGTATGATATTCGGATGTACCAATCCTGTGCAGGTGTTGTTACATGTGGTCTGCCTCTGCGAGGACTATCAGTTGTCCTTCCTATCTCCCTGTAGTGCTGTCTTAGGCGTCTCACAGTACGGACAGTGCAATTTATTGCCCTGGCCACATCTGCAGTCCTCATGCCTCCATGCAGCATGCCTAAGGCACATTCACGCAGATGAGCAGGGACCCTGGACATTTTCTTTTGGTTTTTTTTCAGAGTCAGTAGAAAGGTGTCTTTAGTGTCCCAAGTCTTTATAACTATGACCTTAATTGCCTACCATCTGTAAACTGTTAGTGTCTTAATGACCGTTCCACAGGTGCATGTTCATTAATTGTTTATGGTTCATTGAACAAGCATGGAAAACATTGTTTAAACCCTTTACAATAAAGATCTGTAAAGTTATTTGGATTTTTACAAAATTATCTTTAAAATACAGTGTCCTAAAAAAGGGACGTTTCTGTTTTTGCTGAGTTTTTATATATATATATATATATATATATATATATATAACGGAATACATGTAACAGAATACATGTAACGGGATTACGTATTTAAAATACAAAATATAAGTAACTGTATTCCACTACAGTTACAATTTAAATCATTGGTAATTAGAATACAGTTACATTCAAAAAGTATTTTGATTATTGAAGAGATTACTTTGCATTTTATTGTCATTTGTTTCATTTAATATTTAGTCCTTTCAGATGGAAAACATTTATCCATATAAATGATACAATCCACAAAGTGCATTTGAACAGCGGTGAAACACTTTCTTATGATGTGTTACATTCACATGAGCAGACAGAGAAGTAAGTTTGAAGTAAGTTTGGAGCAGAAGAAATAGAAATAACCCTTGTGTAAATTGTCAGCTTTACGCTAAGCTAAAATGCTATTTCTAACCATTTTACATGCACGTTACTAGGCACGATCATATTTTTTTATCAAGAAAATTCATACTGGATCATAATTTCTTTTTTTCTAGTAAGACCTTTGATATTAGGGCAAAAATCACTTTCTTGATAATAATTTTTGTATTATTTTCCTTCAAAAAATATCTAAAAATCCTTAAAACAAGATCAGTTGGATTTATCTTGTTTTAGAAACAACACTGCATAAGATATTTAGGTTTTTCAGAGAATGTATTTTTAACATGTGTATTTTGTCTTACTGTACTGGCAGAGTTTTTATAGTCAAAACAACTGAAAAAAATCTACCAGTGCTGAAGAAGTAATCCAAAGTATTTAGAATACGTTACTGACCTTGAGTAATCTAACGAAATACGTTACAAATTACATTTTACAGCATGTAATCTGTAGAGGAATACATTTCAGAAGTAACCCTCCCAACCCTGTATATATATATATTTAATTAAAAAATATCTTAGTCTTTCTTTACTGTAACTAGATGGCCCAGAGACAGAGACTACCAGAGCTCAAACTGAATTAAATCCCAGATGCAGTTTATTGTGCCACTCCAATCCTAATCAATAATAACCAGGGGAAAAAAAAAGATTTGGTACATAATACAGAACTTTTAATTATAAACAAGCCCGACATACACATGGGACTACTGTTTTGAAAAGTCTGCACTCCCAGTTGTGAGCTCACGGACTGCTGATTCACTGAGAAAGTGATTCGAATTCAAACTGCTAACCTGAGCTCCTGAGATCAAACGAGCTCTTATCGGGTGATTAATTATAAAGACCCGGTTCAAAAGAGTCATTTGTTCACAAATCGGACATCATTGCTCACACTGTGTTTGTTGTTGCGTGCAGCCAGCGAGCTCATATCATCAACAGAAAGGGTGAAAAGTGGCGTGAGACACACTGGCACTCTCAAGATGTATTCAATGACTCACAAGATGATATCTGACGAAACCGCATATGAAAGCACATATCCTGACTGTTGCCAGTGGTGATTAGATTTTAAATTATTGTCGCAATCATTTATTTTTGGTCGCATTTGCGACCATTTTAGTCGCAGTTTGGAGCCCTGATTTACATAGTAGTTTGAGAATCAGAGGGAGTCATTGTGCTCGCTGCATCTTTTGGTGGGTGAGCATTAACGACCTCAGTGAAAGACTCTTTGCTAAGTTAATGGCCTTACCAACTCAAAGATGACTTCAGACTAGGGCTGGCCAATATAGCTGGTATTTTTCAGTCTTTTGATGATTTACAGTATGTATCTGTTTTGATATGTACAGTACATATTATGCAGCTCAAAAATGGCTTTAAGGAATAGTTTACCCAAAAATAAAAACTCTTTCCTTATTTACTAACCCCTTTTTAAAAAATATTCACATAAGTCTGGGCTGTCAAACTTCCTTAAAGGACCCAAAAAATTTAAAAAGCGGCATACAACTACTGTACAATTAGTCAATACATCTTCTGAAGCCATACGATTGCTTTGCATGACAAACAGACCAAAATGAAATATGCTGACTACGTCAATAACATCAAACCTCATTGGTTCTTGCGTGTCTCATCAATAAAACATTATGACACAAGAACATGTGAGGTTTGATTTTATTGATGTAGTCGCCATATTTGATTTGATTGGATCTGAGAGTGAATATCAACTGACTTTCGGTCATAGCACAGAGTGACCGTGTGCCTTCAGAAAATTTAGAAAATAGTTGGGGTTCACAATATATTGATGGCCGATCTATTATTGGCCAATATAATGGAAAATTAAAATATTACTGCGTCAGTATTGGAATTCACGGCGACACTTTTGCCAATAATTTGCTACAGTTTGTTTTCTTGAGGCAGACAATCTGTGAAAGTTTCAAGTGTCCGTGTGCGTCACGTCGCTCAGTGAGGATAATTTCAGCATCATGTTATGTTGTTTTGGATCATTTTACTGTATATCGGGATCATCTGCTGTAAGTAACAATATGCCATTACCCGTTTTCTATTTATGTTTTAAGTAATAAGTGACTACAATACAACGTGCACTATTTTCTAGGGATGCACCGATATGGAATTTCTGGGCCGATACCAATAACCGATTCAGAGCTCATTCTGGCTGAAACTAATATTTTTACTTTTTGCATTTTAACCCTTTAAATGCTAGCTAATAATTAAATTAAATAAAAACTAGCTAGCTAACTTATCAACTAAATAAAAATTACTCATTTGAAATGAAAATCGACCTGATAAGTTTGGAATATGGACTTTACAATCTGACCAACTTAACTGCTACTATTGGAGGTTTAACAGATGCAACGTAAACCACTTATGGTCATATCGACTACTTTTTCTGTGGGGTTATGGTGTTTTTTGTTTGTTTTTGTTTTTACCTTTATGGAGCTTGACAGCATGGAGTAACTATTTTCTTTCATTATATGGTGAAAAGACGTGTGTAGATTTAAAAATATATACTATGTATATAATTTAGTGTTCAGCAAAGAAAGACATATAAGTTTGGACTGATGTAAAGGTGAGTAAATGAGGACATTTTCATTATTGTATGAATTATTCCTCTTAAAGGGGGATTTTTTTATTTATTTTTTATTATTTTTTTTTAATCAAAGGAACCATCATTTCAACCAAACAGCCATTGTTGTCCATCAGATTCTAAATGTTTTATATAAAGTAAAATAGCTAGTCAAGTTGCCTAGTTTAGATTCTCCTTTCCTGATATTTGGAGTGAGGGATGACCGCTAAACCGTGTGCCAGACGACGTTTTATCTGGGTGAAAATTGTTGCAGAATCTTTAAATAGTAATGGGTAAATGCTAAGAGGTGTTTCTGTCTCGCACACATGCACGCCTCACTTTTCCTTTGTGAAAACTGTAAGAACAGGGCTATAAATGTTTGCTGGTACTATGGCAAACACTGCCTGCAGTTGGCATGGTTTCACTCGAGATCTGTGTGTGTGTGAGTGAGTGTGTGTGTTCTGATCGGAACAGAACAGTGCTGTACAAGCCCTCATTCTTTAGATTGTACGGGATGTACAGCTGTGGCCTGTGTCTCGTCATCTGGTAACACAAGAGCCCCTTTGGAAAGAGGCTCCGGAACATTGTGAATGCAATCAGACACATTCAAGAACACAGAGACGGAACAGCCCAATCTGACAAACACTTCAGCTACAAGAATGCTCAAGTTTTAAATGTTAAAACCAGCTGTGTTTAAGCTTGTATGCCAAAATAAATAAATAAATAATATTTTTTTGTGTTCTTTGCCTGACGGTACATAGGTACATGCTATCCTTCTAGAGAGTTGTCCAGTGATGGATGGATGAAAATCAGACTTCATTATATAACTCTGTTTTAAAACCTACAGTGAACTGCCTACCTAGACAGTATTTTAAAGTCGACATGAAATCTAAATGGACCCTATTTACTTTAAAGTAATAGTTTATCCAAAAATGAAAATTCTGTCATTATTTAGTCACAGTAATGTCACTCCAAACCCATATGTCTTCCATGTATCACAAAAGGTGATATTTTAAGCCTTCACTGGGTTTATTTGCCATACCGTATAAAGGGGTCTTCAACCATTTTCAGTCCAAGGACCCCTTGGTATGTAGAGAGACTGAGCAGGGACCCCCGTTGTATTTTGTCTGAAAATTGAGTGTTGCATTTTATGCCTATTAAAACGTGTACCATATTATTGTATGTACATATTTTATGATGTTTACATTGCAAAGCCATTAAAATAATCATTAAATTAAGTGTAGCAGAGGTCTGCAACCTTTTTGACATGAAGTGCTATTTTTAATTTTCCTTTTTAATCACTGTGCCACACCCCCTCCAAAAAAATAAATAAATAAATAGACAGATAGACCCTATCCATGCAGAATAAAAAACTTTTAGAAGGTTACTGATAGGCCTATATCTGGAGTCTTCATCTCATGTTAGTGATCGATTTTATACATATGTTTCAAAATTACTGTTGATTTCTGTAGGAGAGAAACTTTGTAATGAGTAAAAAAATGACCGTATGCACCTTTAATTATGTTGATTTGACAGTCACCATCAGTGTAGCCTATGGCAGCTTGATAAACTCAGCGGTAACTATATATTTAGACATATACTATATTACATATACATACACTACCAGTCAAAAGTTTTGAAACACTTATTCTTTATTATATTTTTTTTTCTTCACATTTAGAATAATATTAAAGTCATCAAAACTATGGAATAACATAAATGGAACTATGGGAATTATGTTGTGACTAAACAAAATCCAAAATAAATCAAAACTGTGTTATATTTTAGCATCTTCAAAGTAGTCACCCTTTGCCTAGAATTTGCAGACATGCACTCTTGACATTTTCTCAACCAACTTCTTGAGGTATCACCCTGGGATGCTTTTTAAACAGTATTGAAGGAGTTCCCATCTATGTTGGGCACTTATTGGCTGCTTTTCTTTATTATTTGGTCCAAGTCATCAATTTCAAAAACATTTTTTATTTTTATTTTTATTAATTTTTAGATTTATAATGAAATAAATTAATATGGTGGCACAATTATATTTTTGTCTACAAATCTAATTTCATACATTTAAGCATATGCCTTCAGATCAAAAGATTTTTAAGATCATGAGAAACATTTCAGTCAAGTATTTCAAAACTTTTGACCGGTAGTGTATATATTAAGTAAGTATAGGCTATTGTTCTGAAAGCAAAAAGCGACTAATAATTCAAGAAACTGTTGGCTGACATATGCACACAGCGAAAAATGCAAAGCAGATGTGTTTACTTATGCAACCCTCTCCTGCAGCACTGCTTAACCTGATATGCGTTGCGTTGTGAGCGGCTCTTAATGAGCATGGGCGATGGGCTAATTTCGTCAAACTTTTACAATGTTCGGCATTCCATTTAGTTAACAACTAAATAAAATGGGATGCATGAATATGAGGAAGGATTACTGCAAGAGGAAGATTTTGAATGCAGGTTCGTGGAGCTTCAGAATGTGGATGGACTAAAATACATACTCATCTCTCGCCAGGGACGTGTGAGCACGAGGAGAAAGTGCGAGCGTGAGGCAATCATTTGTGTTCTGCGACTACTACCGGGTCCTTGAATAACGTATAACGTGTAAGGGCAGCGGGTGAAGTTTCTGGTTACCCCCCTATGGTAAGATGGTGCACCCCTAGGGAGTTGGTGCCTTACGCAGACTGTGTAATATGCGTATAGGGAGCGGCGGTACTGTCTCTTGCTCGTGTGCGAGTGATTATTACAAGTGCTGGTGGTGGATCAAACAACAATTTGCGGACCCCCTGCGGTTCCTCCATGGACCCCCTGTTGAAGTAAACAGTGACTCCGATCTGTCAAGTTTAAAAAAGGACAAAAACAAAACAAAACTTAAAACCACTACGTATATTGATAACCGATATTGGATTTGGCCAGTACAGTAACTAAGGTGGTGGAAAAAGCCAATAACCTAATGATCGGAATGGCCGATGTTTTTTTTAAAACCAATGTACTGAATCATTTCAGAATGTTTTGCTTCAAAATGGAACACTTAATGATTATCTAATCAAAATTGTCAATGAAGACCAATGTAGACACAGTATATCCACAAGAGGTATCAGTGATTGTTTATATTTCACCTCTAGAGGCTGCAGTGGTATTCCAGAACCCTCTAATGCCAAACCACAGGGGTAAAAAAAAAGCTATTGGCAAACTGTTCCAAAAGGAGCTATTGGCACAGATTAATGGGCAAAAGTGATATATCGGTCTACCCCTTTTTAGAAATGCTCTATTTTTCTCAATATTTGAGTGTGCTATGTATATTTATGTTCATCACAGTACTATATTGTTAGCTTAGCAACATTCTAACGTGCAACATGCCCCTATTGGAAGTTTTTGTGTGCTCCGTGTAAAAAGCGATTTTTGTGTGGTGCATGGAGTTGCTGCTCATGAAAATTATTCCAATTCAGTCATTTAGGATTCCCCTTTTAGGATGCCTTTGTAGGCAATAGTCAGCAAGGCAGCTTACTAGGGTTTGAAACAGAGCTGTTTTCATTTCAACCCACCGCCTTGTAAATGTTGATGCTTAGCAATGTCAGATGTGACTTTGTAAGGTCAAGCCCACCCATCTCATGTCTAAACTTGGGCCTTTTAAGACACATGTTTAGAATCTAGCTTCAATTCTCTAGTGTCCTCATACATCAGGCGAGCAGACGACACAGACATGCTTAAATTCAACACATGGCCTTTGAAGTGAAATGTTTAGTCTGCCTACAGTCTGAGTGTGTCGAGGTATGTGAGGACGAGATAGCGATCCCCCAACCCCCACACCACACACGGTCAATGTAATGCCTCGTGTCCCACTGGAGAGCACGCACCCTGTGCGTGACCTCTGTTCCGAGACACACACACACACTTCTGAAGAGCAGTCAATGACCCCGGCGTCTAGACGATGTTAGTGCTACCATAAGAGCCATTGATTGAGTGAAAGCTGACACTTCTAACATCGCTGAGAGAGAGAGAGGGAGATACTGACAAAGCAGAGGCGAACTGGAAACTCCCCTCAGGCATTAATGTCAGGGCCTTTTTGCTGTCCGCACCCCCCCCCCCCACACACGCACATGTGAATGCGTATCCATATCCATAGGGATATGCCAGGATGTTTTTTTCCAGTCCCCTATGGAGTGCTGTGGTTATTAGTGCACCTAGTCATACCTGTCCTATTTAAAATGCTGCAATGTAGTTTTCTTTACACCTAGATAACATATGATAATTGAAAAATGTGTTTTGGGATGTAAAGTATTAGCTTAGTTCTGATTCGCTGGCGTTCATATGGCCACACCCAAAGATCTTGTACACCTTCAGAATGTTTGGAATGACATCAGTGTTAATTCTCACAGTTTTTTCATTTTAGTTATAATTGTTTTGACGAAAATGTCCTTTAAATTTAGTCAATATTTCATCATGTTGTATTCAGTAATTGTAGAACCTTTTTTAACTTTTTAGACACCGATAGTGTCATGAAAGCAAATGTGAGATGATATTTTTTTCTATTTCGACATGAACAAAACCAGCGCCCCTACCCTAAATGCTACATCTAAACCTAAACGATAGTGCGATAAAAGCAAATGTTAGGGGAACAAAACAGACAAATTGAGTTATAGTGACATTTTTACTATCAGACCAGATTGGACCAAACTTTAACCAAATATGTAAATATTTAAAAAAATATATAAACTGCGTACAATTACTTAATCATGTATCAAACATATTAAAGATTAATATGTTTAATATGTAAGATTTAACAACATGAGAAAACCTTCCTGAAAATCATCTGTCAAAGAAAAGTTAAATTATTTATAAATAAATAAAAAACAGTGTTAGTGCATTGGTAATATCTTGCAGTTTTATTTTTTCTTGTCATATTTTAATCAATTTTAATTAAAACAGCGTTTAATTATCATGATGTATCTTTTTCGTCTCGTCTTTGTTAACATTAACAAAATAAAATAAAAACCTTCTTCAAACATTTTCGTTAGTAATTTCGTTGAGATCAACACTGAATGACATACTGTCATACTACATGCTGTACACTAGTTTTTGCAGTACTGTATTTATGCACTGTATGTACTGTGCACAGTATGCAGGGAATACCCGAATGACCTGCTATTGCTGAAAATGTATTTCTATGATGATAACTGGGTTATTGCCACTCACTGAATGAAACATGCAACATAATGAAGTGATGTGTTGCTTACTGTTTAACATACTTATTTAAAAAACAATAGTTGGCAGTGTATAAAGCATGCAGTATGCACTAAGCAGAATACTAGTATTTTATCCCAAACATAGCCTGTCATACTATTTTTACTAGTTTTGCAGTATGTATTTTATGCACCGCATGCTTGGAATAGAGGAAGTATTTTTCCAAATTCTGTTTTTTTATTTTTTCAGAGGCTTTTCTTAAAATCCTTCATAAAAGCGTTCCAAGTCATGAATCAAACCAACTAGCTCAACTAGAGTCACAACATTACAAATTTTGATTTGAAGCAAAAAATTATTTGAAAATCGAACAAAGAGACAAAGTTACAAAATTGTGTACTTTTTTAATGAGGACATGCACTACAATCCCTTGGAAGCATTGTGAATGATGTAATTGAATAAAAAACAATGGAATTTTCTTTTATAAAACAATTGATTTAATGTTGTTTATAAGTTTAGAAACAATGTATATTAATGTTATATGTTAATGTTTTATTCACTTTCACTCAAATCATGCCCATAATGGCTGATTATGACTTTATAAATACTTTATGAATTTTTCTCCCTTTTACTCAGACCCTGCTATTTTATGATATCGCCAGTAACCGACCCACTGACATATATACACTTATTCCAATATGATAAGCTTGCGCGGTAGCTCACCTCACAGAGCGTTGGACTCTGACTCGAAGGACCACAGTTCAAGACCAGTCATGAACTTAAGCTGACACATGTCACAAACAGAGTCATAGAAGTGTCGCGAAATGACACGGTTCCTTCAGAATATGTGCTTTTCATTTCGCTTCTGCTTTTAAAAACACTATTGGTTAGGTTCAGGCAAAAGTTTTTTCAGGCTGGAGATTTCACTGGAAAACTGCAGCCAAACATGTAATACAGCACGTAAATTATGAATTACAAACTTTTTGTCATGTTCACATAAATTTCACGAGATCAGGCTGAATGTATAAATATAGAAGCATTCACAGTGCATCATGGAAGTGGGCGGTCGCTCCAGAGCTCTTTGGTGCACTTTGTTGCCCGCGATTCTCTGATTGGTGGATCTTGTCTCTTCAGGATCATGGGTAGTGTAGATCTTCACAAGGAATTCTTCTGTCAGACATGATTTAAAAAAAAATAAGTTTAAATAATGCAGACTGATGGCTTCAACAGAAGCATATATCATCGATTAACAACATCAGAGTTCATAGTAGGTCTGTCTTGAAATGTTTGTAATTATTCGTTAAAAAATTGATTTGCCTATGGAAAAAATGAATGGGTTTTTTACTTCTGGAACCAGACTGTTGAGGTCTATAGCTGAAGGATCTACTAAATTTGCCAAAATGTGTTTTATACAACTAGAGCACACCACGTAGGATGCTGTATCCTGCAATGCACTAACCTTCCAGTTTCAGTGTGACAAATGAACCTGAAGTAAAATCAACCTCCTTCCTTACTCATTGGCTTGAACTGACAGTTAAGACATTTTACACAAAATTGGATTAAAAATGCAAAAAAAAAAAAAAAAAAAAAACATTTATCTCCAAGATCATTACAGTACACCATTTGCAGAAAACAATGGGATGTTTCAGTGTGAACTGTAAAATTAGATTAAGCAGTTTGAATTGTAATCTAACATAATTTAACATGGGTCATGTAAAATATATAGAGCACCTATTATGGTTTTTCAAATATTACCTCTCATGTAGTGTGTTATATAGCTGTTTGTGAATGTAAAGAAGTCTGCAAAGTTTCAAAAATCAAAGTGCACGAAATATGAGTTACTGACTCCCAAAAGAAAGAACTGATTCCAGACTTACTTCCTGTACTAACCTACGTAATTTGGTAACAAAAAACCTGCCTCTGGTCTGTTTACATGTACAGCCAGTGCAGGCTGTTAGCCTGTTAGCTGTTAGCCTCTGCTAACCGGCTAACTCACGTTATCGTCAAACTACATATAAACTTACCACAGAGAAACGTCCTGTTCTCGTCGTGCTTGTGATGGTGGTTCGGGTTGATCTTCCGATGTAACACTATCGGACTCGGGCTCAAATTGGTAAGGTAAAACAGAAATATTTTCAGATGGAGCTGAAACTCTGATAAGGTAGTGGGTGTTTCCTTTCTGACATGCGCTGTAAGCGGTAGACCAATCACAACAGACAGGGACATCTGACCAATCAGAGCAGAGTAGGCTCTCTGAAAGGAGGAGTTTAGAATGAATCCTTTAGAACAGATCATTGCAGTCGTTTTTGACACTGGGAAAAAAAGGTAATGCTGCAATGAAAATTATGAGCAAATTAAAGTGTTTTTTTGACCTTGGATGCATGTAAATCTATTGTATGAGACCTTTAAAACAAATTTAGGCACGTATAAAAATCATAATAGGTGCACTTTAAGGCTGTCAATCTAATGCGTGAATTCAGTGCAATTAATTATATAAAACGTAATGTGTTAAAAACATTTACGCAATTAATCGTGTCTCCGACTCATACGTAAATTATGTAATAAGGGATTTTCCTACCAATTAAGCAATTCAAACTTGAAGAACCACCTTCATGTTTTGTGAGTCGCAGCCAGCAGGGGGCAGTCAGTGCAGCTCCAGCTGTACAGGCAACACACCACTGTAAAAGTGGTTGACTGACCTACAGAAGGAAAGTTAACATTTCTGTTAATCGGCCAAGTGGACATGGCTATTGGCTGATGATGATAATTGCAAAATGGCCAAAAATCGTCCGATATATCGGCCTGGCCTATATGTCGTCGATCACTAGTAAAACCCGCTTCAAAATTGTTCTTTTTTTTTTTTTTAAGTTTCATACTACATTAAACTTGACAGAGTACCCTATAAATGGGGCTTATATGGCTAGAGATGCTGAAAACCAGTAAAACATGACAGAACCATCGTGAGAGCTCCAAAAAATGCCTGTCTACCTCGGACAAATTGACAAACTCAGTTGCAGTATGGATCGCTGTGGACTGTAGGCCAGTGATAAGCTAATGTTCAATGAGATGGAAATAAGGCAAACAATTTATGGACTTCTAAGCCAATTTTTGTGGCTTTTCTGCCACAATAATGGAATGTATATGAATTATTTAATTTTATTTCTATCTACATTTTTCTCTCTCTCTCTCTGCGCTTGGGATCCTTACACCTCTCTTTCTCTCTTTTTTTATATCGTCTCTGTTGTTCATTATAGTCTGGCACCCTGGTACCTAACAAGACGCTAACATGCTCCTGCCCTTTCCATGCACTCTCTGTTTCTCTCTCGTCTTCCTGCGGCTCACACAGACACACGTCCAGCTAACACCCGAGGGCCATGGGAAGGTCACAGACATTTTATGTCCTCACTTAGACTCTCTCATTTACTGTCTAGACTACTATTTTATCATATATCTGTCCTGCTGCTGTTGTTGTTTTTTTAATGCAGGATGGTTTTTACCTCAGATAGCTGTTTTGAGGTAGAATTAAATTAACAGTTCACCCAAAAATGAAAATCAGTATCCACTGTCATTTTATTAAAAGTAGGACCAGGATATTCTTCAAAACACCTCCGTTTGTGTTTCACGAAGGAAAGAAAGTCATATAGGTTTGGATCGACATGAGGGTAAATGATATTCATTTTTGTGTAAACTATGCCTTTAAGACAGGAACTCATGAATTACCCTGTCAGCAAAACGTATAAGGTCAATTAGAAAGGATGAAATGAAGCTCAAGTCTGCACTCCTCCAGCCAATAACACCAACCAATTAGCTGTGGAAGCTTCTGCTGCAGATATATTAGCATCTGTTCTCTCACTGTACTAGACGCTTTGTATCGGCTGTTGTCTTTTTAAAAAGCTGTCCCCTTGATGCAAGTACACTGATATAATGTTTGATGAGGTATCAAGCTGAAACGTATGCATTAGCATTTATGAAAGAAAGTATCTGATTCAGCTTGTGATATTCATCTCACTCTCATATTGAGCTTAAGTCCTCTGCGGTCATAAAAAATTATATTTCAGCAGACTGGAACATTGTGTCTAGTTTGTTTCTTGCGGGATGAGAGAGATTTTGGCTGTTTGTCCCTGTACAGGCCTTTCAACCTTAGATAACACTAATGGAAAACCAAAAAGTGCATGTTTTCAAATTATTTTTACTTCAAACCTTGGTTTTGTTGGAGAGGATAAATTAACTTCATACTGTGTGACCCACATTTGGTTTTTGACCATTGAAAATGGGTAAAATGTTGTAATTTTTGGATGGAGCCACACTGAGAGCCCCATATCTCTGGGATTTAACCATAACGAGCCTTAAAAATGAAGAAAGTGACGTTTGTTCTGTACCAGAATCTAAAAGAATATTATGATATATTTAATACTTCTGGAGTTGTAAGCACTCAAACACAAAAGAAGTTGGACTCATCCCTCTGGTGTATAATGCAACAAGGGGTGCTGAAATCATTTTGGTAATAGACCTACACAACCTAATCTCACAGAATGAACGTTACTAGAACTACATTTTTGCAAAGTGACTTTTCGTGCCATGTTCTACATTTCACCGCAGTTTCCTGGTGAAATTAACACTAGAGGTGCTACAACAACTGTGCGTTTCATTCATTTTCAAACTAATCTTGCGTACAACGGCTGTTTATGAATTTATAAACACTTATTTTTAATACCATCACTCACACACTGCTATGTCAAAATATCGACACACTTTTACTCTATTACGTTATTTGAATAACGAAAAATTTGAATGCTTGTATTTAGTGCTGTCGGCGTTAACGTCAGTGATGAATCGCGATTTAAATATTTTAATCTACTGACAGCACTACTTGTGTTACAGACCCACCTACATTTACACACTTATTCCAAAGTGATTAGCTTGCACAGTACCACACCTCACGGTGTGTTTTACTTTTAACTCTGAAGACCGCGGTTTTACACCAGTCAAGCACACAAGTTGACACATCAGGTGAGTGTGTCACAAATGTGCTTTTCATGTCACATTTCCTTTTAAAACACTGTTGGTTAGGTTTAGGTGTTGGTTTAGGGTAAGGATGTCTGTTTTGTTTACCTCTCATTGTCCCGGTTTGAGAAGGGAGGACCCAAACGCAAGAGGCAGTTAAAGGGCTTTTATTTAAAAGAACAATATACAAACAAAAACTCTCACATGGGAGAGGAAACCAATAAACAAAAACGAAACCAAAACAGAACCGACATGAGAACAGGAACAAAACACGGCAACTGATAGACAAATTCACAAAACAATCTGGCAGAGAAATGTATAGGCAGGAAGGCACATGAGGAGCAGGTGAAACTAATTAACATAACAAGGACTAAACTAGGGAGGGTGATAAGGGAATGAGGAGGCGGAGTCGGAGAAGCACACATCAAGACAAACACAAAGCCATGTGCGATCATACAAGACAAACTGACATGAGTGCACATGGCTATGAGGAATCAACACAGCCATATGCACTCACAAAAACGAACCGAACCCGAAGCCATGTGCTCACAAAGATGAGACATGGCGCACGAGTGTCCGGATCCTGAACAGAAACCGAACAAGGCTGGAGAGCCAGGACCCAGACACCATGCTCCAAACATCAAAACACAAACACAGAACATGGGTGTCTGGATCCTGTCACAGCAATAAACATGACTGACAAAGTGGCAGGATCCAGACACTCATTTGAGTTTAGATCACTTAGTGGTTAGGTTTAGGTTAAAGTTTTAGGTTAGGGAGGTACGTTTTACTCATTTAAACCTCCTGGCTCTCTAACATTTTCTTTTAAAACCTTTTCTGATTACAACACCATTTCACTCACATTTCACCTCCCTGGACATTTCATTGGGAAACTTCAGCAAAATGTGTAATGAAGCCCGTAATTTTGTTTTGCATAAATGTTGCCACGGTAACCTAATTTTCATGAGATCAGACTGGACTTATCTATAGCTGTGTCTCGTTTGGAAGGCTGCTTGCTAGGTAGGACGCGTCCTTTGAAGGCTTCAGTATACCGAGTGTCCTCCTTTAAACAAGCCTCGTTTAAACGAGACTGTCTTCATAGGACAAATGGAAACAGAATGTAACATGGTTGCTATGACAGCACGCCACTCTTTAACAAGTGCGAGCACTTTGAGTGAGAAGGGAACAAAGTCCCTCTGGAAGGGAATGTATGAGGTACATTTTAGGAGAGTTATAATGATGTAAAGAGAAAAGAAAATAGATTTTACAGGTGTACTTTTAGTCTAATACTTTATTTTAATTATATATTAATATAATTATACATATTATATACTCTGCACCCATCTACTGAGGTACTTCAACTTGGGAATTAACATTCCTTGCGTTTGAACATAATATTTACGGGCAAATTGGCGTTTTTTTTTTTTATTTTTTTTTTTGACATTTCCGTTGAAGCAAAGAATTGTGGGTTGTGGGTTGTGAGTGCCCACGAAGGATACACCTCACGCATCCTCCGAATTCCTGTGAAAGAAGGTCGCATTCGAAGGCTGCATTCTGAGTGTCTTACTCACTTTTATGAAATGAGACAGCCTCTGACATATGCGGCCGACAAATGTGACCTCCGGAGGACGCAGCCTTCTAAACGAGACACAGCCTATCTCTATGTAAAAATAAAATAATGCTGCCACCTTTCTAAGGGTATTTATGTGTTTATGTTTTGCTCCAAAATCAAAGGTGAAAATTGTTGTTTTGACCCCCATTTGCAAAATAGTGGATTACTCAGTATATATTGATCTATGTTTTTTGCTTTCATCACCGTTTATGTTTATCTTTCTTCAAAAAAGTATGAACAAAATAAAAAAATGCACTCGGGGAAGTTTCTGAAATTTGATTGATTTGACATGGTTAAACCACATAGCAATAATTTTTTTTTTTTTTTTTTTTTAATAATTTTTTTTTATTACTTGTACCATGGCAATACCATTATTTGTATTTGAAAAATATAATGTCCCTATGATAAAGGGATTATTTAGCTGTTTTCCCTTGCATATTAATGATGGTCATTCATTGTGTCACTTTCGGCATAATATTCGAGGCGAGCCGGTCTCTGTCTCAATGTAAAACCTTACCAGAATCATAAAGACACGGTACCATGGCATATACAGTATCAACGTACCATGTTATTACCATGTGATTCTATTACTTTACCATGGTACTGCCACCACAGGACTTTTTTCACTGGGGGAAAAGGCCCCTGTCACAACTCCACCCACACTGCTACACTTTGCTTTCAAACTTTTCATTTCTATTTTTTGTCATTTGTTCTTGTGGGGAACACAACAGAGATTAAAAATGTTCCGCTGGCTTTTCTGTTCCCCCGCAAGCTCTCAGTCTCGTCAGCCAATTGAGAACGAGGCAGACAGATAATGATGCAGGCGAGAGACAGAAGTTTTTGCGCAGGGAGGGGAAAGGGGAAAAACATCCTCCCACGTTTTTTATTTCCATATTTTATTGTGCTGTAAATCAAATAAAAGAGAAAATTATGTTATTTACCTCCGTCATGCTTCACTACCATCAAGTGTTATGATTCCCCCTGTTCCAACTCCCCCCCCCCGCACCACCCTGTGTGTGTGTGTGATACACTGTGTCTGGCTGGCAAGCATTTGTCTGAAGGGAAAATGTGATGGTGGCAGGGGTGAGTGGGGGCGTTTTTTTGGGACTGTCTCACTTTGTGTGTTTGAAAGAGACAGAGATGGCGTTAGGGGGCTGTTGTCTTGATAAATCAATTGAAAGCATGGCAGACGAGACGGGCACCACAGAGACACTCTCAGACTGGCACCATTCAGCCCTGGACCCCTGTGCACACACACAGAGACAATAATTAGACACCGAAACCACGACACAATTATACACATATTACAATTGTAAGACACAAAAACAAAGTATACAGGCAGACACGACAGTTCTGGACCTGTCATCCTTATTCATGCTGTAGATGTGCAAACACTCATTGTGACAAATTCTTTTTATCCATTGTGTAATCCTGTGCAGTTTTGTTTGGAAAAGTTTTGTTTGGCTTTCGTGTCTTCATGTAGATGGTGTTGTTATAAGTCTCAGCCTCAGATGGCACACCCATGGATCGTCAACTTATTAGGACCAATGAGATTTTACTGTGGGTGGGGCTACTTAGTGCGACACAACAGAAACAGAAATTGTTCTGTTGCTTGTCAAGGTCCACGGCTCAATTTAGTTTTTGATCTCTTTTTTTATTTTATTTTATTTTTTTTTTTTTTTACATAAATGATGATGAAAGCCAAAATATTAAATGCCATGGAATGGATCAGGACAAGTGATCCACTATTTTGTAGACGGGGATCAAAACGACATTCATTTTGTAGTAAAACTACAGGTAAAAAAATAACTTGAAAGGTGGCACAAAGATACGCACAGCAGGTCTACTACTAAAATCAATTGACTTTAGCACCCCTTCTTGCATTGGATGTCCATGGGGTGAGTCCAACATTTTTTGTGTTGTTTTTATAAATTGGAGTGGTTATAACACCAGAAGTTTAAAAAAATTTCTAAATATATTTTTATATTATTGTTTGGAACAAACTTTCCTTCTTGTATCTTAATTTTTAAGGCTCCATATGGTTAAATCACATAAAGATCATCACTGATCCTCCACCTGGTCATTTAATGGTTAGACGGAGATCTGGAGAGGCCTTCGAGCCACAGTGTCGTGCACCCACTGTGAAATTTGGTGGAGGATCGGTGATGATCTGGGGGTTCTTCAGCAAGGCTGGAATCTGGCAGATTCGTATTTGTGAAGGACACTATGAATCAAGCCACGTACAAGGTTATCCTGGAAGAAAATTTGCTTCCTTCTGCTCTTGACAACGTTCCCCAACTTGAGGATTGGTTTTTCCAGCAGGACAATGCTCCATGCCACACAGCCAGGTCAATCAATGTGTGAATGGAGGACCACTGGTTCAAGACCATGTTATTTCTAGTTTCAACATTATTTGTATTTCAAACCTTTGTTTTGTTGGACATGAAAAGTAGCTTCATTCCATGCGATTCGACCATTGAAAATGGGTACATTTTAACAGTTTGCAGATGGAACCACATTGAGAGCCCCACATCTCTGGGATTTAATCATATGGAGCCTTAAAAATGAAGATACAAGACAAAGTTTTTCTGAACCAGAATCTTAGATATTTAGATATCTTTAATATTTCTGGTGTTCTATGCTTTATTTTCTGAAAACTTTATGTTCTTAGTTATGGCAGTGAAATAATCAGTACTTGTTACTTTTGGATGGAGAGAAATTCTAATCTACCAAGTCTAATCTAGTCTACCAACCAAAGTCTGCCCATTTTTAGTTTTCTGTACAGCTGTTTGTGGACCGAGACTGCTGCATCATAATTTGTTTTCGTTTCACCATTATGATTTTTTTCCACACTGTTCTGTTATTGTTGTAGTATCAATTTCAGATAAACCCGCAACCATAATTCCACAAAAAATAAAACTCTGGTTGGCCACTTAACATGCCAGTCTTGCAGTTCCCTTATGTCTAAGTGGGCGTTTCTTGGCCAGAAATGCTGCAAATTGAGTCAGACTTTATGCCGATGGTCAAAAGTCTGGATGAGACGTTTGCCTGAGGCCAGACCCACTATATCCAGTGCTGCCCTTCTGAGCTCTCAGCCTGCTTGAAGTGTGTGTGTGTGTGTGTGTGTGTGTGTGTGTGTGTGTGTGTGTGTGTGTGTGTGAGTGCCAGGGGAGGTTTAATTGAGCTGTGACTCATCTAATGGATAAGGCAATAGCCTTGTGTCACAATAGGAGCATGGCAGGACTGCAGTGAGAACAACAGGTGTGTATGTGGTCTGTGCTCTCCATGATGGGTATATAGTTAAATCCAGACAAATAAATTTAACAAAATGATGATTCAAATGTAGGCATGTACAAAGCTACATTTTCAAAATAGAGTAGTTGGTGGGTTGTCTGAACAGCTAGTCAGTCTTAAGGAAGCCCTGTATAATTAGTCTTGATTCGGGTTCACCTAATCACTCTATGCAAGTACGTGATGTCAGACTAGCTACACAAGTTTGATTTTGAGCGTTGTTGCATTCCACAAGTATGTGTCTCTCAACGTTGCCGCAAGGGGAGCTGTACCAGATATTAAACTGAACTGTTCATTAGTACAGGAATTTTCTCTTTTAAGACAACTACTGTCATGGCAGAACAACAGTTAAAAGAGATTATTGCTGAGCAATTAAGTTAGTCAATATATTTATAGCAAATTAACTGACTAATAACATTTCTAGTTTAATGGCACAGACTTTTGTGGGTAACTCTAATGCCCTGTTTGAGTGCTAAGGTTTGTTACTGCCGAACTCAAACAAATTAACTGTTGGATTTACTTAAAAAGGGAGTGAAAAGTGGTGTCACGCAACAGTATTGAATAGTTCCAAACAGCCACTGTTCAGTTGTATGCACTAAAGAAATTCAAGTAAATTGGACAAGAGCTTTTTGAGTAAATCTCAACCATTTGGATTTGTCAGTTTTACATATTGTTATTATTATGCTGGTTTTACTTGATATAAGCATTGAACTTACATAAGCCTAAGTTTAATGTATTCCCTCATTTAACAATTGGCTTGCAACTGTTCGCTTTGTCATGGTAAATGTATTGGCATGTATCTCAACAAAGTAGATTCATACCACTCTGCTGTGTGAGTGACACAAATATAGCTCATTGGACAAAGCAATTTAACAGTGTTAAGTATTTGTCCTCCTCAACCTATGCTCAAGCTCCACTCTTCATCACATTCCAACATTACAGAAACACTAAATCTCCACATGAACATTAAATGCTAACTGTTTTTTTGTTGTCTATTTTTTTTTGTTTTATGTTGTCCCAACACAAATGGAAAAAGTTAAGCCAACAACTGTCCTTTTTTTCTCCCATTGAAACAACTAATTTAAATTAAGTTCACATGGTTACATGCATTTGTTGAGTAACGTGAACAAGGGAGGATTCAGCTAAAGTGACGATAGTGAAAATTAAGTATTTGGAGTTCACAGTAACGCAAGAGCGTCCATTAAGCATGTTCAACCGGACCACACATTGGCAATGTGGTGGTTAACTGCTTGCATCAGCATATGCTTACTTGAGTAAAGTACTGTATGTTTCTGGCCTTAAGGCGTGGTCACACATACCTTTGCACAGTGAAATTCCAAGGGCGAAATACTGTCCTGTTAATGGTAATCTGTGCAAATGTGAATTTCGCACTATGGACTTCCAGTGGCAAAGAATTTCCTTGCGCTGATTTCGCCTTGAGTTCAAGTTTGGTGAACTTTGACAGGCGAAATCGCCACGTTGACCAATAGAAAGTTGTTTGGTTTGGCAGTGATCTCTGTGTGGGCAGTGCTTCGTACACCGCTACACTGAATATTCATGATGGACAAGGATATAATTTTAGAGGTGAGTTTCTTTATAACTTAAGTCTCATTGAGTATAAAGTGCAGTGTTAAAAAAAGACTGCTTGACAATTATATTTTTCCTGGTTTCACATGCGCTCAACGCCATCTTTGCCCGTGGAATTTTGCTGTGAGAAGGACTGTATGACTGCACCTTCAGGGGGCAGGTACTTAAAAGGGTTAGTCCACCCAAAAATGAAAATTCTGTCATCATTCACTCACCCTCATGCCATCCCATATGTGTATGACTTTCTTTCTTCTGCTGAACACAAATGAAGATTTTTAGAAGAATATTTCAGCTCTTTTGGTCCATACACATTGCAAGTGAATGGGGACCAGAACTCTGAAGGCCCCAAAAGCAGATAAATTGCATTGTGTGGACCTAAAGAGCTGAAATATTCTTCTATAAATGTTCATTTGTGTTCTATAGAAGAAAGTCATACACATCTGAGATGGCATGAGGGTGAGTAAATGATGAGAGAATTTTATTTTTTAGGTGAACTAATCCTTTAAGACATCTTCTGTTCATAAACAGCTTGACATAGTGCAGCAAAATGGAACATAATGCAGGGGCCTTGAAATCAATTTATTTATTTATTTTTTTACTATTTTTTTTATTTGACACTGTCTTAATTAAAAATAACTTATAATTTGTGTTGAGACTTAAAAAACAGGGTAAGAAGCATTACATTGGCCACAGATGTCCGTCTGAATATGTATTGCTGTTGTAGCTGTGCTATTCTAGCTGTAACTTTTCTGAGAGAGATTTACAGTGTTAGTGTTTACAGTGTTTACACACTGTTAGCATGCTAATTAAAGCACCGCCACTAAAAATATGAAAACTAAAAAGTTTATATAAGAAGAAATGTAGAGGAACTAGTCAACTTTACTGATCAACTTGTCAAAGTTGGACAGCTAGTCGGCCATTGTGACCCATCCCTACTGGAGAGTAGGTGTATGCTCCATTAATAGCAGGACGTTATCGGCAGTGTGTATATTTGAGTGTATTTGAGCAGTGTTTGGGTGTCAGAATATGCCTGAGAGAATGAAATCTAAGCTTGGCACATCCGGGCTGATTCACAGCTCCTCATAATAAAGAACAACAGAATGAAAGTGAAGACAGAAGGAAATCTTTCACGGGAGAGTAAAACAAAACTATGATGGGTTTTGGGATCTTACGTAAGATAAAAGATTATTACATGGATACACCTACACCAAATGCTTAAACCATCCCAAAAATTGGCGAAACAGGCTGAATGCTTATATACTTGTTAATATTGCTTTTGATTCTGGCTGGTGGTGCGAATAAGGTTGGGAGGGTTTAACCTGTCTGCTGTTATGTTTTACATTAGAAATAATAGAAGAATCGTTTTGCAGCTCTTGCCATACCATGACAGTTCAAATGACGGTACCTGCCAAAATCCAAATAAAGCCATAAACACCATAAATACAACCACTGTGTTATCAATTTTTTTTTTTTACAGTATGTTGCTAACAAGTTGCTAAATAAGGACTACTTCGTCCCTGACAAAACAGAAAACCGTTGTAATACTTTTCTAGCAACTTGTTTGCAACATACTTTTTTAAAAACAGGGTGGCTTCAGAATTCACATTTGGGGTATGATTGGTGTAATTTAACCTCATGCGACCCTGCGTCCACATGTGTGGACATTGTATTTTGGCTTCGCTACACACAACGCATAATTTAAATTAATTTAAACTGACTGAATACTGTTCACAAGACTCTATACTGTCATTTAAGGGTTAAACTTCTGGCGCACCACGTCACGTGACACAACAGCATGACGTTGATTTCTGTGAAGTGCTTCTATGGGCGCAGTGCCTGCAAATGTGCCTCTGGTAAGAAACCTTATTAAGTTTTTTGATTGAAACCTGTTTGGTTGTAAAGAGTAGTGTCTCTAGTTTAGTTTAATATGCCGCTTTAAAAAATCTGTTCATTTTCCGTGCATCAATGCGCTGATAAACATGATGTCCACATATGTGGAAATTGGGACCTTATTCCCTCAAAAGGTAAAAAAAAACAAAAAAAAACATATTTGTTATTTAGAATAACTGTGGATAATTTCACTTAATTTTAATATAAATTTTGTTCTTTTATTTTGTTATCACTGTACTCTACAGTTCTATTCATTAACATTAGTAAATGCATTCCTATATTTACTGTGCATTTTCACATTGAGAATAAATGGGTTCATGCAAAAGCTGAAAAATGTTGCTTTCAGAGGCTTTAAATGGAGTTAAGATGAAAATAAGGTGCATTTCTAACTGTTCTGAGACCAATGCAGACAGTCAACACACTGGAGGTTAATCATTCACTAAATGGGAGCAAGGGTCCTATAGCTTTCTATGTAGCTATGTGCATTCACTCCTAAAATCCGACCAAAAGTTCAGTTTCAGGCTGCAAATGATGTTTGGACCACTCAACATGTTTGGCAGATATGGGACAATGATATTCAGTACATAGATTCAGAATTTTAGAATGCAAAATTTTATTTTAACATGGTTGGTTGTGACTAGATGATGCTGACCATTACTTTTAATCAGAATTATTTATTCAGCTTTACAGAAAATCAGCTGTAATGTCTATAACGTCTCAAAAACATGAATAACCAACACTCCTGGAAACATAATAAACAATTTGATAAAAAAAATCTGACATTCTGTAGCTTGGTATTATTTAAAATTTCACAACTTAGTCCCGCTTTCCACATATGTTGACATAATTTTTTAGGGAAACTATTTGCTCTAGGTTTTTTTTCTTTTTTTTTTGCTCGTTTATTAGGTGCTACTAGTTACAAATCAAAAAGGGAAATGGAAAATGCACACAACAGTCATGCTTTAGTCTCAGAAGGTTAAGAACAAAACATCCAAGTTTCTTTTCAAGTAATGTTTACCACAGGCCTTATTTTATAAATCCAAAACTCCATGGGGGAAACTCCAGAGAGAACCCATGGCTCGAAAATGTTAATTCTGTTCCAGGTCTTTGGACTACAACCTGAACAGCTCTATTGCATAATATTCCAGTACATACAAATATATAAGTAGTTTGAGACTCAATTACATAATTTGCAGTGCCTCATGGAAGTGGATGGTCGCTGCAGAGCTCTTTTGGCGAGCTTTGTGCGCTGTGATTCTCTAATTGGTAGATCTTTCTTCAGGATCATGGGTAGTGTAGTCCAGTTCCTCATAAAAATTCTTCTATTAACGTGGTTTTAAAAAAATTATTTGAAATAACGTGGACTAATGGCTTCATGTGACGCATGAACCATCGACTAACAACTTCGGAGCTCAAGGTAGGTCTGTCTTTAAAGATTTATAAGTTATTGTTAAAAATTCATTTCCCTGAATGGGATTTTTATTGCTGGAATGAGACTGACAACAACAAAAAAATCAGTGTTTTGTTTAAGAATTCTTTATGATAGACATTTGGCTAACTGTGCTTGGGACGCCAAAAGACAGTTTGTGTTACATAAGACAAACCTTAATAGCCTGCATCCAGAAAATCTATAGAAATTTCTTTAACTTCACCCTCCTGAAAGTCATTGTTTGATTTGCACACTGGCTTTTGAATATGGCCAGTTATATAAGACAGCTGGTTACATAAAGTGTTAGGATTGTGTGTGGGGAGAGTATCCTAAGTGTGGCCAGAGACAAACATTAATATTAGGGTCAGGAATTAGGGTTAGGGATTCTCACTCGGCTTGCATCATGGGGAAACTTGCTGAAACAAAAGATCATTTATTGGCAAATAAGGGTGTGTTCACACTTGGCAGGTTTGGTTCGATTAAAACGAACTCTGGTGCGATTGTTCTGTTAGTGCGGTTCATTTGAACAAGTGTGAACGCTGCCATCCGAACCTTGGTGCACACCAAATAAGCGGACTGAGACCATCTGAATAGTGGGTCTCGGTCCGCTTCCAAACAAACTCTGGTGCGGTTCGATTGATATATGAACGCAACATGGACCAAAGACGTCTAAACGGACCAAAAACAGGAAGTAATTTGCCCAATACTGACCTCAAGCATACCTGGTTCTTCTCATCATAGGAGCTATGTTGCCCATTACAGTTCGGTACAGGTGTCGGAAACGCCGTCAGCCATCCTTGCAGCATACCTTCTTTTGTGTGTGCAACGGAGGAATTCCTGGCACTGTTTTGACTCCTTTACACATTTTATTAGCTCTTCGTTTGTTCTCAACTGGTAAAAATACCACTATATATACATATTTAAATCCAACGAACGCATTTCGCCCAGCAGCCAGCATTGTTTTGGATGTTCGGAAAGTTCCGTAAAAAAATATACGTCATAAAAGCTGTCCAATCAGGTTGTGACTTTTTCCTGATGCCGTTTGTTTTGTATCGTTAGGTTCAGTGTTAAAAATACCAGTGTGAACGCTAAGCGAACCAGGACTAAATGTTTCATTTTCTTTTTGGGTCCGGACCAAGAGAACCGAACTACAAGTGTGAACACACCCTAAGTCATAAATGGAACCTAATAAATAAATAAACGGAACTGGGTTTTCTTCAGTGTGATGGAAAATAAATGCAATGCAGTAGATTTGCTTCGTCAGCAGTGCTGCATTTTGGGTGTCTACACTGTGGCTGCAAATGGACCAGAACTTCAGTGGTCTGTGGGTGGGAGGCTTCACCTTCACTGTGCCTGTGTTTGCCTGTCAGACAGACTGCCTTTATCTGGAATTTGTGAATTTGTCAGATCGTTAATCAATGTCAGAAGAGCAAAATGCCCTCCGGCATCTCTCATCTCAATGCAGGGAGCTGCCATGTGCTTGTGTCATAATGCAATGGCACCCATTGACGGGCGAATGCAAGGATTAGTCAGTGTATTATGTCAAAGCTGAGCTTCAAGATTCCTGTCTCGTTGAAACCTTTTGTTTATCATTCAGTCATGACTGAAATGCATTTCTTTCTTTCCCAGATATCCCCAGTCTAAGATGTGCTTTCCTGGCCTAGCTTCAAGGAGCAAGATGTATGGTCAGATGTTATGGGCACTTTTGGCCCTGTTGATTTTTATAAAAAACTTTTTTCTTTTTTTTTTAAATCTCAGAAAACATACATTTCCCACTCTTACGAGTTCACTCCCTTACTAGTTACATGGTAAGACCTGTGAATTGTGGCTTCCATTGACTTTTTAGGTTTTTAGGACAGTGCCATACAGTATATTTTTAATGCAAATATTGTTAGGTATTAATTAACAATCAATTTAGGATTTTCTAAATGATTTCTTTGTTTTTATTTAATTCTGAATTTTGTACAGCATCTCCTAAGAGTCTTCTTTTAAAAGAGACCATTTTATTTTGAGGATGTCTTGTCAGGTTTGTGCTCAACAAATGAGCCACCAGTTAAAGTAGTTTGCCTAAAAATGGAAAATGTACTTTTACTCACTCATATACTCACCCTTATGTTGTTCAAAACCCATATGCTGTATTTTTTCTTGGAACATAAAAATAGATATTTTAAGCAGCTCTATTCCATAGAATAACTGTTCATAGTGAGCAGGAGCTGTCGAGCTTTAAAAAGGACAAATACTGTAAAGCATTATTAAATGTTCCATTGTTATGCACTTTTTTCCAAGCTCCCAAGCATATTTCAAATTTTATTTATTTACTTTTTTCTAGCTAGCTGACACAGTCATGTTATTTTACAGATACATCATTGATGAAAAGAAATTCAAATTATATTCATCTTTTCTTTGAGAAAGCACAAAAAAGAAAGAAAAGATGACTGAAACAGGCAAATTGCTAGCAATGCAGACACAGTATTAGCGTACAGAACTAGACTGAGAGACCATTTAAAGGCCTTTGCAGGTGTTTTGAGTTAATTAGCTGATTAGAGTGTGGCACCAGGTGTCTTCAATATTGAACCTTTTCACAATATTCTAATTTTCTGAGATACTGAATTTGGGATTTTCCTTAGTTGTCAGTTATAATCATCAAAATTAAAAGAAATAAACATTTGAAATATATCAGTCTGTGTGTAATGAATTAATATAATATACAAGTTTCACTTTTTGAATGGAATTAGTGAAATAAATCAACTTTTTGATGATATTCTAATTATATGACCAGCACCTGTATATATGGTTATTCGAGAATCCCGTTTTTAAAAAGTAGTTATTTTTGAAGGCTAGTGAAACTCACATCAGTCTAATTACTGACTGCTTGTACTTACTTACTTATCTGCAAATGAGTCAGCATCTAACAATTGTTTTTATAAGTTTAGAAAGTAGCAGGGACACTTGGAGGGCCAATCAGTCCTTCGCATTACTCGATATCTGCTGCAGTTGTTGCATTGAGGCCCTATCTTCCATTGTCAGTTTATCACAGTGAGCAGCAGAATGCTGGCCGATTTCCAGAAAGAGATATTCGGTGCACATAATGCTGACACAAGGTGGAGAGGAGCGAGGAAGTGTCTTGGCTGCGTGCGTGCTGGCTGATATCGCAGCTGTCAGTCAAACAATGAACAAAATGTGTCCTGGGGACAAAAAGAAAACTTCACTCACAATTCATCCAAACTTCCTCCCACATACTTATCTCTATATATCAACTCCACTGTTGTTCAAATTGAATGTGTTCTTTTATTTTAAACGACCTCATCCTCGAGTTGAACACACTGCCTGTGACAATCTATGTCCATAGACTAGTGATCTGCCATAGTCCTGAGATAGTGGGTTGTCTGAACAAATGGTCAATAAGCAAATCATTTATTTATTCATTTATTTTTGTCAGTTACTCAATCTCATGTCAACATATTCCAATACTGTATTATAGCCTTTCTTCAATGAAACACAAAAGGTGTCAGGCATAATGTCTGAGCAGCTCCTTTCCATAAAACAAAAGTGGATAATGATTAAGGGGCGTTCACAGGATGCATTTAAAGGGATAGTTCACCGAAAAACTTGAAAAATTTGAATTCTCTCATGATTTACTCACCCTCCTGGCATCCCAGATGTGTATGACTTTCTTTCTTCTGCAGAACACAAATGAAGATTTTTAGAAACATATTTCTGCTCTGTGGGTCAGTACAATGCAAGTGAATGGGTGCCAAAAATGTACAAGCTCCAAAATCCACATAAAGGGAGCATAAAAGTAATCCATATGACTCCAGTTGTTAAATCCATGTGTTCAGACACGATATAATAGGTGTGGGTGAGAAACAGATCAATATTTAAGTTATTTTATCATAAATGAATCACCAAAAACAGAAGGTGAAAGTGAAGGAAAAAGGACTTAAAATATTGAGCCATTTACCACCAGAATCGTCTGGAGTACTTTTATGTTGCCCTTATGTGGATTTTGGAGCTTCAAAATTTTGGCACCCATTAAATTTTATGGATCTACAGAGCTGAAATATTCTAAAAATCTTAATTTGTGTTCCACAGAAGAAAGAAAGTCATACACATTTGGGATGGCATGAGGGTTTGTACAGTGCATCCGGAAAGTATTCACAGCGCTTCACTTTTTCCACATTTTGTTATGTTACAGCCTTATTCCAAAATGGATTAAATTCATTATTTTCCTCAAAATTCTACAAACAATACCCCATAATGACAACGTGAAAGAAGTTTGTTTGAAATCTTTGCAAATTTATTATAAATAAAAAATGAAAAAAATCACATGTACAGAAGTATTCACAGCCTTTGCCATGACACTCAAAATTGAGCTCAGGTGCATCCTGTTTCCACTGATCATCCTTGAGATGTTTCTACAACTTGATTGGAGTCCACCTGTGGTAAATTCAGTTGATTGGACATGATTTGGAAAGGCACACACCTGTCTATATAAGGTCCCACAGTTAACAGTGCATGTCAGAGCACAAACCAAGCCATGAAGTCCAAGGAATTGTCTGTAGACCTCCGAGACAGGATTGTATCGAGGCACAGATCTGGGGAAGGTTACAGAAAAATTTCTGCAGCATTGAAGGTCCCAATGAGCACAGTGGCCTCCATCATCTGTAAATGGAAGAAGTTTGGAACCACCAGGACTCTTCCTCGGCCAAACTGAGCGATCGGGGGAGAAGGGCCTTAGTCAGGGAGGTGACCAAGAACCCGATGGTCACTCTGACAGAGCTCCAGCGTTTCTCTGTGGAGAGAGGAGAACCTTCCAGAAGAACAACCATGTCTGCAGCACTCCACCAACCAGCCCTGTATGGTAGAGTGGCCAGACGGAAGCCACTCCTCAGTAAAAGCACATGACAGCCCGCCTGGAGTTTGCCAAAAGGCACCTGAAGGACTCTCAGACCATGAGAAACAAAGAATGAACTCTTTGGCCTGAATGTTAAGCGTTATGTCTGGAGGAAACCAGGCACCGCTCATCACCTGGCCAATACCATCCATACAGTGAAGCATGGTGGTGGCAGCATCATGCTGTGGGGATGTTTTTCAGCGGCAGGATCTGGGAGACTAGTCAGGATCGAGGGAAAAATGAATGCAGCAATGTACAGAGACATCCTTGATGAAAACCTGCTCCAGAGCACTCTGGACCTCAGACTGGGGTGAAGGTTCATCTTCCAACAGGACAACGACCCTAAGCACACAGCCAAGATAACAAAGAAGTGTCTCTGGGACAACTCTGTGAATGTCCTTGAGTGGCCCAGCCAGAGCCCAGACTTGAACCCGATTGAACATCTCTGGAGAGATCTGAAAATGGCTGTGCACTGACGCTCCCCATCCAACCTGATGGAGCTTGAGAGGTCCTGCAAAGCAGAATGGGAGAAACTGCCCAAAAATATGTGTGCCAAGCTTGTAGCATCATAATCAAAAAGACTTGAGGCTGTAATTGGTGCCAAAGGTGCTTCAACAAAGTACTGAGCAAAGGCTGTGAATACTTACGTACATGTGATTTTTTTTTAAAAAATTTTTTATACATTTGCAAAGATTTCAAACAAACTTCTTTCACGTTGTCATTATGGGGTGTTGTTTGTAGAATTTTGAGGAAAATAATTAATTTAATCCATTTTGGAATAAGGCTGTAACATAACAAAATGTGGAAAAAGTGAAGCGCTGTGAATACTTTCCGGATGCACTGTAAATGATGAGAGAATTTTCATTTTTGGGTGAACTATCCCTTTAAGGCTTCAATATAATGCCTGTGCAGACATTGATGCATAAATCAAGAACCAGACACTGTTTCTAGAATTGCCGACAAATATTAACATTATTTGCTTTCCCTTCTGTCTACACACTTGTACTCTCTGCTAACAATGTTTCATTTGCTCTTGTTGAGCGAGTCTCTGTTATCCTTGTACTGTTTGATGTGGATCTGATTTTACTTTCAGAGGTGTGCACGCCACCCCCAGTTATATTTATCTCCCAGACTTCAAAGAGCCACCCTCTGTGTTTCTGCATCTGAACAAATAAAGAAAGTTGTTTCTCCAGTGTAGCCTTCCATATGGCTCTCTTCCCAAATGAGCCAGTGGAGGGTAACAGGAATCAAAGTATAATCATGTTAACCTAGTGTTTTCTACAAAATTCTGTTGTTGAAAGGGGGATCTGTAATGTATGTTTCTTCAACTTTGGGCACTTTTAGCATGGTGGATTTTTAGAAAGTAAAATCTCGTTAAAACTATTTTCACACCCTCAATATTTTGTTTTTTACAGTTGTCCTCTAACAATTTCCAGCATTGTATGTTCATGCATCACAGGAGTTTCATAGAATTCTGTGCTGGAAATGATGCTGATAGACATTTTTAAAATGTTTGAAATAAAATGACTGACTCCTTTGGCTAAGGCTAATTTCATAGTTAACATTTTATGTGTGCTAAATACACACAATTAAATAATATTTAACATCTTTTGCATAATTTTGCAAAATTACAACTTGATTGGAAATGACGCCTAATAACAAACAGTAAAATCTATACATAAAAGGCATTTGAAAAGTACCATAAATAAAACTGAATGAATTCAGTTTTAATGAGACCTTCATATAACAAAAAGACAAAAGTTGAAATCTGTTAAGACATGAAAGTGTCCGAAATGTAAGAAACACCCATATCTATTATGTACTGTATGTATGAGTGTGTGTTTGTGTGTAGATTTTTTTATTATTATTGATATACCTATTTTTAACAGTGTTGTAAATGTGTATCATTAACTACACATTGTCAAATTGAACAACAAGTTCAACAAGAAAATTTTAAGCAAGCAAAACCGTTCTTGCTTCATTTAGAATCAGACATGACTAAAAGTAAAGATTTGCAGTTCAGTGAGTCAGAGGTTAATTCAGTAACTGCTCTGACTGATCCAGTGAGTTCATTAAAATTGCATTAAAGGTGAATTCGTCATCTTGGACTTAGTGACACCTAGTGGTGTGGATGCAGCATCATTCAAATGCAATAGATTTCAGTTACAGATGCAATTGTTGAAATTCACTTTTCACAGTCAGTCATGATTAATTTAATTAACGAGTGAAAATGTCCAATAACGGGGTGGTTACTGAGATTAAGCGAGTAGTATTCAGCTATTCATGTGATGCTAACATAGCAGCCCCCATGATGAGACATTCTCCATGTAAAATAAAAAAGCTTTTACTGTATAAGGTTACTGATATGACTAGAGTCCTCATCTCATGTGAGTGCTCATGATTTTATACTTGTGTTTAAAAATTACAGTTCGTTTCTTCTGGTGTAAAACTTTTTTAATGAGGAGAAAATTACATCAAACTGATAACTTGTGAGTCATTTAGAGCAAATCATTTAAAGGACCAGCTCAAAAGAGTCATTGGTTTGTGAATCAGACTACACCAGTCACGCTGTACGGCTGTATGGATGATTTCGCAATAGAAATTTGTTAATTTGTGGTACACACTCTTTTTCTAGTATGTCATCACATTCAATCTAGACAGCAATGCTCAAATTAAATTTATGTCAAATATAATTTCCACTGCTGAACACTGCTGAACTGTTAACCCATTTTCTCTGATTCTCTTTTTCTGCAGTTTCTCTTGAGATGAAACTCCAGGGCTCCTGAAAAATGATGGCACCCCGAGGACATTGGATAGGATGGAGCCCGTTGGCATCTGTGTCACTCATATGCCAAGCCTGAAAAGCAGGGAAAAAAGTGAAAAAAACAGCCATTGCAGACAAAACAAACTTCCAAGCACTAGAGTGAAATTTTGCACACTCGGCCATGGCTATATATCTGTGGCTCGGAGGATAGGGTCTCTTATTTTACTATACTGAGTGTGTAAATTGGTCATTTAGTTTAGCACTTCCATTGGCACAGAGAGGCTGAAAGAGTAACTCTCAAGCCCATCTTGAAGGATCTGATATGGAGGTCGTACAGCCACGTTCTTTCAAAAGCAGCTCTTTCTGCTGGACTGGTTGAAGCTGCAGTCACAAGCATTACTGCAAGGGCAGTATGCAGGCAGCTGACTACCCAGCCACACATAATAATACAGGTAAGACTGACTTTACACATAGGTGCAAATTTTGAATTGTATGTTAAAAATGATGTACACTTACAGGAGTGAAAGACTGTAGTCACATCAGTGGTTTAGAAAAAGCTGTTTTAATTTACACGAGACAGGTTGCCCTTTCATGGTGGCCGCCATGTTGCGATCACAATCACTTTATCTCAATAACCCCTGTATTATCAGACACTTTCGTGTTTGTGAATAAATTAATCATGGGTGACAAAAGGGATGAGTTGAATGACTAAAATAGCACATTCACATCACAGTAAAAGTATATACAGGATCACAAAATTATTTTTGTAAGCACTTTTGTAAGTTCATTCCCAAATGAACATATAACATCTGCAACAACACCTACATTTACTCCAAGCTAATAACTGAACGTTAATTCATTTATGTATTGACTCAAGTCATAGTAAAAGCGATAGTAAATAAACAGTTCACAGCATCAAAATGAGTGTGTTATGAGACGGCTCTGTTAACTTATGCTAATGATATTAGATGTGTAATCGCTATTAAATGAAGTTTTTCTCTTTTCAAGTGACTGTAATAATCGTTTGCCTTGATTCTGATTCACAGTCTCCACAGTTTTGAATCAAATTATTGCGTAATTTAACAATTTATTTTACAAAAGTGCGGCAAAATACGGCAAAAGTGCTTTGCAGCGACCGCCCACTCCTATGATGCATTTTGAATGACGCAATCGAGTCAGTCTCCCCACACTCTCAAACAATTATATATATGAATATTTCAATAGTAGAGTATCTTGCAATAACCGTAATATGTCGTTTCTGCACTTTAAATTAGCAACTTTAAAATTAGTGTTATATTTTAATGTAGTATTTTTATTATTTTTTTATTACATAATTTTCAGTGCTTCATTGGGTCATAATTCATGCCCTCATTACAGACATTGAGTACACTGTCTTGTACCTTTTGTCTTTTTGTCTAATTTTCAAAGAAAAAAATGCCTTCAAATCAATGTTTGTAATGCTGTTTCACCTCAGAGCTGGTTGGTTTGTTTCAGAACTCTTTTATGAATTATTTTATGAAAGTTAAATGATTGGTTAAGTCTTTTGCATGAAAAATAAAAAATAACACTTGGGACATGTTTGAGAATACATCATTAAGTGTAAATCATTGTCAACCACAAACCGTCCCTGTCGTTTTATCGGCTCAAAAATTTTCAGAAAGTGAAACTTTTGCCTTTGTGTGTGGCCAGCCAAATGCTGACTCTGAAAATACTCCAATCTCCCGTTTTTTAATATCAGATGTGGAATTTGAACTTGGAGTGGAATTTGGAACCATACATCCAAAAATTCCTGCGGGACCTGAGGTAGAGTATATTGTTTTAACAACTGGAGGTCCCACAAGCTGAGCTGAGGTCACTATTTTATTCATCATTGGAGAGAAATGAAAATGTAGAACATTCTGTTCAAACGCATGTGATGGGCTCTCCAGCTGAGGGGAAACAATGCCGGCCCACCATCACCAGCAACCTGTCAATCAAAAAAATCTAAACTAGCAAAATCACATAATCATTACAAAGCTGGTTTGAAAATGAAAATTCTGTAATAATTTATTTACCCTCATGTCATTCTAAACTATATATAGTATGGTTTTCTTTCTTCTTTGGGACAAAAAAGGAGGAATAGAGCAGAATCTCAGATGTGAATGGGAACAAGGACTGTCAAGCTCCAAAAAGGACAAAAAAAGGAACATGATAGTATCATAATGTAGTCCATACATACTCAACGCTAGATTTCAAGTCTTCTGAAGCCATATGAAAACTTTGTGCGACCAATGGAACCTGTTTGACAAAATTAATTATTTTTTACAATTCCATTTGATGATGTTAGTGGCTTAGAAATGACACATTTCATCTTTGTTCCTCAGAATAGTTTGGGTAAATGATTCCTTTAACACAAAGATGTTTTGAACTTAAATTCTATACTTCCCCTCAGTGGGCGCCGTGAACGTGGCAGCCTGTTGCAGTAGCTTTAGAGTTTGTGTTTGTTTGTAATGGTTTTTATGTGTTTTTTTTGTTTTGTTTTTTTTTTTAGGTGTTTTTAGTGTTGTTTACTTTGTTAATGTGGACATAGGAAGGTGGTGGACCTTTTTACTTGCATTTTTGGTTGCAGGAATATTTTTATTTAATAGTAGTAACGCATGTCTGAAGAGGAGTGGAATTGTTTATACACGGGACCAGCAGATCAAGCTACAGGAGTCGGTAGGGCTATATGGTGGAAAACAGGACATACCAGGGGAAATCTGGAGAAGAATGCGAGGGTGTAGAGTGGGGGCTAAATGTAAAGAGAAAAGGAGATATAAACCATCAGTCACGTTTTTAGTTATAGGCAATGTGTGCGAGCATTGGCCAACAAAATGGATGAGCTAGCAGCACTGACAAGGAGTCAGAAAGAGTTCCGGGTATGCAGTGTCATGAGTTTTACTGAAAGGTGGCTCAACAACCATATACCAGACTCGAATGTGACTGTCGACGGCTTTCATACAGTGCGGACAGGAGCCAGCGAGAGAGTGGTAAGTGAAGGGGAGGAGGGCTTGCTGTGCTGGTCAATAATAGATGGTGTAATCCTAAACACATCACTGTTAAAGAACGAGGCTGTAAATCCAATATTGAATTGATAACGGTCTCTATGCATCCATACTATTTACAGAGGGACTTCTCTCATTTTATTTTTCTTGCTATTTACACCGATCAGCCACAACATTAAAACCACCTGCCTAATATTTTGTAGGTCCCCCTCGTGCCACCAAAACAATGCCAACCCGCATCTCAGAGTACCATTCTGAGATACTATTCTTCTCACCACCATTGTAAAGAGTGGCCATTTGAGTTACCGTAGACTTTGTCAGTTCGAACCAGTCTGGCCATTCTCTGTTGACCTCTCTCATCAACAAGCCATTTCTTAATGTTCACATCAACCATCAGAATGGGGAAAGAAATGTGATCTCAGTTATTTGGACCGTGGCATGATTGTTGGTGCCAGATGGGCTGGTTTGAGTATTTCTGTAACTGCTGATCTGGGATTTTCATGCACAGCAGTCTTTAGAATTGATTCAGAATGGTGCCAAAAACAAAAAGCATCCAGTGAGCAGCAGTTATGAGGACGGAAATGCCTTGTTGATGAGATAGGTCAACAGAGAATGGCCAGACTGGTTGGAACTGAAGTTTACAGTAACTCAGATAACCGCTCTGTACAATTGTGGTGAGAGGAATATCATCTCAGAATGCTATTCTGAGATGCGGGTTGGCACTGTTTTGGCGGTACGAGGGGGACCTACACAATATTAGTCAGGTGGTTTTAATGTTGTGGCTGATTGGTGTATATTACCCCCTCTGCTGAAGGAAAGACTGCATGTGAAATCATTCATATTGTAACAGCACGGATAACATTTTAATCATGTCTCCATATCAATTATGCTGCCTAACTTCAAACAGTATGTGGATTGTTACACTAGAGAAAATAGAACTTTGGACCTGTTGTATGCTAATGTTAAGTAGGCATACTGTGCCACAGCTCTCCCTCCCATGGATAGTTCAGACCACAGTTTGGTTTACCTTAAGCCCCTCTATAAACCATTGAGGAGACAGCTGGATCCAAGAAGGCAAAGCAGCAGAACCAGATAACATCAAACCCCAAGGGTTTTGAAGGTGTGTGCAGCTCAGCTGTGTGGAGTTCTCCAGTACATTTTTAACCTCAGTTTGACAATTGAACAGATTCCCGTGTTGTGGAAAACCTCATGTCTGATCCCCATACCTAAGAAGGGCCGTTCAGACACCTTAAATGACTATAAGCCCAATTAAAGACCTCAATTCAATTCAAAAATTCTGGAAAGGATTGTGTTGGGTCGCCTCAGACCTATGGTGAGAGGCAAAGTGGATCTGATGCAATTTACTTACCAAGAAAACATTGGTGTGGATGCCATCATTTATCTATTGCACCAGGTCTATACCAGGGGCGGGGCCAGAAGGGTGTCACGGGGTGGCAGCTGCCACCCTAAAAATGAGCTTTGCCACCCCAACTCGGAACACACTCGGGTCCTGGAGACGGTGCGCAATGGCTAAACCCGTCCGTGTCGCACATCCGTTTCTCCCTTCCTATTTACACTTTACACAACTGACTTCAAATACAACACTGGAACATGTCATCTACAGAAATATTCAGATGACACAGTGATTGTAGGATGTGTGAAAGGGGGTGAGAATGGAGAGTACAGAGGAGTAATTAGTGATTTTGTTGACTGGTGTGAGCAGAATCATTTAAGGTTAAATGTGGATAAAACAGGAGATGTTGCTAGATTTTAGGAGGAAGAAGGAACTTCACATGCCTGTTTCCATCAGGGGAGAGGAGATTGAGATGATACAGTCATACAAATACCTTGGAGTTTACCTCGACAACAGGCTCGACTGGACTATTAACACACAGAACGTATATAAGAAAGGCCTTAGCCGGCTCTGTTTTTTAAGAAGGCTTAGGTCTTTCAATGTATGTACAACCATGATTAGCATGTTTTATCAGTCTGTGGTAGCAAGTGCCCTCTTTTATGCAGTGGTTTGCTGGGGAAACAGCATTAAAAGTGTGGATACCAACAGGATAGGTAAACTGCTGAGGAAGGCAGGGTCTGTCATAAGGACCAGTAATGACCCACTAAATGTTGTGACTGAGAAGAGGTTACTGTCCAAAATTGTATGTATTATGGATAACTCTGCCTATCCACTACGACACTATAATGAGTTATAAGTGCACCTTCAGTAAGAGACTTGGAATGCCTTGGTGTATGAATGAGAGACATAGAAAATACTTTCTACCTACCACCATTAGCCTGTTTAATTCACTCCTTTAAACAGTGTATATTGCAGCGGTCACCAATTAGCGGATCACGGTCTGAGTCCAGACCTCGGCTTGGTTCCATCCGGACTGCGAGATAATGACAACGGTATCTTAAAGTTTCTACAGCTTTAGTGAGCAGTGCATCAAAACAACAGAGCTATACACATCACAAAGCACCAGTGGTGGATTTAGGCATGGGTGACTTGGGCAGTCGCCCAGGGTGGTGTCTTGTGGCAGGGGGGGCGGCACGAGGGGGTGGCACCAGGTCAACAACTTTGGGGGCGTGTTTAAGCAGGATTTGCCCAGGGCACCAAACAAGCTAGAACCGCTACTGACAAGCACTCAGGGGCAATCAGCACTATATCATCTTTTTCTCAAGCGCCGAACACAATTTCCTGCTCCATGCATGTTGCCTCTCTCCCTCGCGATATACATGAGGCATCGCATAAAGCCTGATTAGGCTACGTAGAGTTCCAGGTGCGGTTATTTCAACAACAGCAGCAGAGACACGGTGAGCAGCAATGTAGATGGAGACTGGCATCTTTCACTAAAACACTGCAGAAAATGAGAATAAAGCAAAGTGAAACTATCTTCATCTGTCTGATAAATGACTGGGATGGTTAAGCTAAAGAAGGTTTGTGACAGGGCAAGTTCACGTGTCACCTTTTTAGACTAACGTCTTTTTCCGTCTAAATTTAGCATGTTACGTGCATTTCATGACAAACAGTTTTTTGTTTTCATTTTATGAAAATCAGATGTCTTCATCTCTGATTATTAGTTAGAATTAATAGAAATAATTAGTTAACCTGGTTAGTAGAGTTCTCTGCTTATGATGAGAATTTTCCCTTTATTTCATAGTCAGCCCATTTGTATGTAACTACAGTATTTTTAAGATGAAAATTGTTAGTTTATTGTTATTAGATTCTCACTTCAGGAAAATATAAAAATGGTCCATTCAGACTTTTACATTTTCTAAATTTTCTCTCAGGGGTTACCCCTGAAACCCCATACAGTAACCTATATTTTCTCAGACAAAAGTACTCCTATGTCCCATACATACAGTTGTGCTCAAAAGTTTGCATACCCTGGCAGAAATTGTGAAATTTTGGCATTCATTTTTAAAATATGACTGATCATGCAAAAAAAACAAAACTGTCTTTTATGTAAGGATAGTGATCATATGAAGCCATTTATTATCACATAGTTGTTTGGCTCCTTTTTAAATCATAATGATAACAGAAATCACCCAAATGGCCCTGATCAAAAGTTTACATACCCTTGAATATTTGGCCTTGTTACAGACACACAAGGTAACACACACAGGTTTAAATGGCAATTAAAGGTTAATTTCCCATACCTGTGACTTATTAAATTGCAATTAGTGACTGTGTATAAATAGTCAATGAGTTCGTTAGCTCTCACTTGGATGTTTATAAAGATGGAAAAGGGTATAAAAAGATATCCAAAGCCTTGAAAATGCCAGTCAGTACTGTTCAATCACTTATTAAGAAGTGGAAAATTCAGGGAGCTCTTGATACCAAGCCAAGGTCAGGTAGACCAAGAAAGATTTCAGCCACAACTGCCAGAAGAATTGTCTGGGATACAAAGAAAAACCCACAGGTAACCTCAGGAGAAATACAGGCTGCTCTGGAAAAAGACGGTGTGGTTGTTTCAAGGAGCACAATATGACGATACCTGAACAAAAATGAGCTGCATGGTCGAGTTGCCAGAAAGAAGCCAATGCCACAAAAAAGCCCAGTTACAATATGCCCAACAACACCTTGACACGCCTCACAGCTTCTGGCACACTGTAATTTGGAGTGATGAGACCAAAATAGAGCTTTATGGTCACAAGCATAAGTGCTATGTTTGGAGAGGGGTCAACAAGTATTGTGCTCCTTGAAACAACCACACCGTCTTTTTCCAGAGCAGCCTGTATTTCTCCTGAGGTTACCTGTGGGTTTTTCTTTGTATCCTGAATAATTCTGCTGGCAGTTGTTGCTGAAATCTTTCTTGGTCTACCTGACCTTGGCTTGGTATCAAGAGATCCCCGAATTTTCCACTTCTTAATAAGTGATTGAACAGTACTTACTGGCATTTTCAGGGCTTTGGATATCTTTTTATATCCTTTTCCATCTTTATAAAGTTCTATTACCTTGTTGCGCAGGTCTTTTGACAGTTCTTTTCTGCTCCCCATGGCTCAGTATCTAGCCTGCTCAGTGCATCCACGTGAGAGCTAACAAACTCATTGACTATTTATACACAGACACTAACTGCAATTTAATAAGTCACAGGTATGGGAAATTAACCTTTAATTGCCATTTAAACCTGTGTGTGTCACCTTGTGTGTCTGTAACAAGGCCAAACATTCAAGGGTATGTAAACTTTTGATCAGGGCCATTTGGGTGATTTCTGTTACCATTATGATTTAAAAAGGAGCCAAACAACTATGTGATAATAAATGGCTTCATATGATCACTATCCTTACATAAAAGACAGTTTTTTTTTTTTTTTTGCATGATCAGTCATATTTTAAAAATGAATGCCAAAATTTCACAATTTCTGCCAGGGTATGCAAACTTTTGAGCACAACTGAGGTATCTGAATGTAAAAATAAATATTCAGAATGTAAAAATATCGAACACAAAAACTGGACTTCTGTCACCTAGCTTGAAAACAAATGTTAATCTTATCTTGTAATATTAAGATCCAAGTGCCCTCGACTAATGAACTTTATGAAATATATTAGCCTAATCTTTTGGTAGAAAAGATCCCTCACACCCCACTGCTTTGGCTTTGTCTCTGGGCCAGTGTCCTCATCTCTGCTTTGAAGAGACTATTTTGACTGTTTAAATGTTTTTTCTTTTACAAAGTACTGTTGCTGCCAATGTGGAAAGTTATAATAACTATTCCCAAAAAACAAATAAAAAAAATCATAATTTCATACTGACTACTGATAATATCTTGCAAAATATTATTTTCCGGACCTTTGCTGGGAAGGAAATGGAGAGACCGGACCTCTTGAAACTTTAATTGAATACCCCTGGTATAGTGTATATGTTGTATGTGTGTGTATGTTGTATTTGTACTTAATTTTACCTAACAATTGCATTTTATATTTATGTGTTGCTACTGTAACAAAGAAATTTCCCAATCAATCAGTCAGTCAGTCAATCAGTCAATCAATCAATTAGTCAATCAATGTATTTTAAATCAAGTACAGAAATGACCACAGTTAAGTTCTATAAAATGTTTGAGTTTAAGAGAGAGAACCACAAAGCTTAGTAAATGAGTATGTAATTAGACAAGTGCTATATATACTTAATTACAGATAATGTAATTTGATAAATATAAATCTCTGCCATTGTTCAGTGAACTTTTTCATTTCTATTTTCATTTAATACCAATTTAATGTTATTTAATCCCAATTAAAGAAATTAATGCTGGTGCTGAAATGATTTGATTTAATTTGCTCATGGTTTTGCCTAGCAACAGAGACAGAAGATACTCTGTTTTAAAGCTTGTGCTCTCTTCACTTTTTTTATACATGGCTCACACACTCACACACACACAATTTTTGGAGTGGGAATCGTGTTGGTGTTTTATGGCAGAGGCGTTTTGAGTGTGGACCGCTTCCAAATCGATTCCCGTCATTTTGCAAGCCCACGGCACACAGGTTTGCGTAGGGAGCTTTGGAAAGGTTGAGGGAGTTTACCGTGGGCTGCATGACGGGGAATATGGCCGTATTAAACAAACGGGTTAGGGGGAGAGAAAAACAATCGATACTGGCAAGATTAAACTGTGGTTAGCTGTGCTTGTTTTTACAGTAGTTTTTGTGCAAAGGCAGTGGACTGAATTGTTTAAAGATTCCTTCTAGTACATCCATTTTCAATCAAATTAAGAACATTTTAGACAAAAGAATGATTAGGGAAAATTAGCTCAAAGAAATTATTCAACCTAAAATGATAAATCTGTCATCATTAACTCAGCTTTATGTTGTTCCAAACCTGCATAACTTTCTTCCATTGAAAACCAATGATGTTAGGCAGGATGTTCACTCTGCTCTTTTTAATGAAAATGGATGGGGACTGGGGCTGTCAAGCTCCAAAAATTACAAAAACAGCAGCATAAAAGCACCATAACAGTAGTCCATACAGTATGATTCAATGCTATAGTCCAATCCTTCTGAAGACATTCGATTAGTGTGTGAGGTACACACTAAACTTTAAGTGCGATTTGAATATGTGCATATTATTTTATGATTCTAATAATTAAACAATAATTATATGTGAAAAAATTATATAATTATATACATAAATGATTTAATATTTTGAATTTAATTTAAATATATTATTGCATAACTGTGTAAATTAAAATAATTGAAATGGTTTTATCTTAAAATTAAATATTTAGAATGTAATATTAATATTACATATTACATGTACTATATGATTTTATTTTATTTATAATTATAATTTTATTATAATTATAATGTTATAAATGATTATATTATTTATTATGTTATAAATTATTACATTTTTTTGGTGTATTTGTCTTTTTTTTTTTAAAGTTTGACATTCTCTGGTCACCATTCACTTTCATTGTATGGAATAGAGCTGCATCAACATTCTACTAAAAAATCTCCTTTAGTGATCCTTTGAAGAAAGAAATTCACACGGGTTTGAAATGGTATGAGGGTGAGTAAATGTTGACAGAAATTTCAATTTTGGCATGAACTAGTCCTTTAAAAGTTTTCAACTTCAAAAAAGATGTTCCAATTAGTTATATGTAGTACATTGTCTAGCCCTTGTCTGGTTTACATTTTACACAGAAATATTAATAAAGTGAGAACATATTCGAGACGGCTGCTCCGTCTCGCACTTTTGACTTGGTTCTGCAATGCATACAAGCTTAATTATCTGAGCTCAGCCGGCGGAGGTCATTCTCTTCTCACCACGACACACACACCGACACTGTTGCTCCTCACCGTGCTGGGGAATTTGGCGCAAGAAATCTTTTGCTGGCTTTCTCGCCCTTATTTTCTGAATAAAGAAGCCAAGAGCTGGAGGTGGCGACAGACAGAGACGGAGGGAGAAAGACAGGGAGGGAGTGTTGAAAGTTAAAAAAGAAATAGTGATGTGTGGGAGAAAAGGTCTAAATAAGATTAAAGCTATTAAGAACAAAACTCATTTTGCAGCCTTGGAAGAGCATGCAGGCCTTGTGTAACAACAATGCCTTTAAAGACACCATTTACAAATCTAGACAGGAAAGTAACAATCTATTTGAAGGGCCAGATTACAAAACACCTGGTTCTGTCTCTGAGCTAATAAAGTGCTTTGTTTTCAATCATAGACGTCAGGGATCTTAAAGTAAACATAAAAATATAAATTCACCATGTTTCCTTTATTAGTACATGTTCCTGGTCTTCCTGTGTACGTTATTTCAAAGACAAAAAAAAAAAAAAGGTTCAGAGACGTAACTTTCCTTTTCGACTGACATCACATAGGCCGCGCAGGCTATAGGTCAATGTTAACAAACACCCAATTGCTATTGCTTTTATACAATAGTTTTATGCACAACCACTTAATAAAAGTTATTACACGGCTCTCAGGAATACTCAATTCTGATTGGTCAATGGTGCCATCTAGTGGTCTGATATTTCTGAGTAACAAAAGCACATCCAGGGATTAAGACTAGTAGTGTAGTCGAGGCCATACGAAGGCATACACCATTTGCCCACCTATCCGTCTTGGGATTTTGCATATGCCCACCTAAAATAAGTGATGATATGTATGGCCGCCAGAACAACGAGTAGGCTTTTGACCCGGAACTTTTTCAATCTATTAATGTGATGCCGCAGCACGGTTGAGTGAATTATTATTTATTTATTTTTTTGTAAAGTGTACACAGATTCTCCCTAAACGCACACGGAGCTTCAGGAGGCAGACAGTCTGACTAAACTGATCCACCAATCAGAATGTTCCTTTTAGACGTGACTTAATATTTGATAACCAGTCATATTTTCCATCTCAGTAAGGGGCGGGACATTTCCAGTGTCTAATGCTGATGCAAAAGCATCCCTGGAGGAACCATTATTTGCGCTGTAAATTTATTTCCCTGCTAAATGTGTGTGTGTGTGTGTGTGTGTGTGTGTGTGTATGTATGTATGTATGTATGTATGTATGTATATATATATATATATATATATATATATACACTACCGGTCAAAAGTTTTGAAACACTTGACTGAAAAGATTCTCATGATCTTAAAAATCTTTTGATTTGAAGGCGTATGCTTAAATGTTTTAAATTAGTTTTGTAGACAAAAATATAATTGTGCCACCATATTAATTTATTTCATTATAAAACTAACATTTAAAAAAAAAAAACGTTTTTGAAATTGATGACTTGGACTAAATAATAAAGAAAAGCAGCCAATAAGTGCCCAACATAGATGGGAACTCCTTCAATACTGTTTAAAAAGCATCCCAGGGTGATACCTCAAGAAGTTGGTTGAGAAAATGTCAAGAGTACATTTCTGCAAATTCTAGGCAAAGGGTGACTACTTTGAAGATGCTAAAATATAACACAATTTTGATTTATTTTGGATTTTGTTTAGTCACAATATAATTCCAATAGATCCATTTATGTTATTCCATAGTTTTGATGACTTTACTATTATTCTAATATGTGAAAAAATTATAATAAAGAATGAGTGTTTCAAAACTTTTGACTGTATATATTATATACACACAGTTGAAGTCAGAAATTTACATACACCTTAGCCAAATACATTTAAACCAAATATGTTTTTCACAATTCTTGTCATTTAATCATAGAAAACATGTCTTAGGTCAATTAGGACGCCATGCCATGCAAGGTTCGGACATGTGAACAGCGAGCTCTGCGCATTTCATACACTCTGTTCCATAACTGTTCTAGGAGGACAATATGTCAAAGAATTCAAAATCTTCAGGCTTTGGAGACATTAAAAGACACTTACGTGCTCAAGCTGACACCTCTGTGTAGGCCCTGAGCCCAGGAGTCAATTTGGTCGGAGAAATTAGGGAAATTCGGCGAGAAATGTTGAACATGTCGGCAATACTGACGAAGGTTGTTGCTGACTTGGAGGATCTTGCTGTAATACGTTGATCGATCACTGCCATGGAGATGAAATTCACTGAGGTGGTTACAAGAGTGGGGGATGTCGAGAAACGGATCGATTAACTGGAGTCATCGGAGAGGAAATTAGCTGCTAATCCGCTAGTGACCAAGGTGGATTTGGAGCATGTCTTGGAGAAATTGGAGGACGTGGAGAACCATAGCCGGCAGAATAATGTACATATTGTTGGAATTCCTGAGGCCGAAGAGGGTCGAGATATGGTGAAATTCCTGGAAGGTCTCTTTCCGAGTCTACTCAACATAGCAGGCCATAAGCTGGAAATCGAGCGAGCTCTCAGGGTTCCGGCTTGGCGATCGGCTGAAGGAGACAGGCCCCGATCAATTCTGGCCAAATTTCTGAGATCATCTGATAAAGACCTCGGGTTACGTGAGGTGAGGAATAAAGGAAGGCTTTCTTGGAAGAACCACAGCATTTTCTTGTTCCCAGACTTTGCGAATTTGACAAAAGAGAAACGTGATCGATTCAAGGAATGCAAGAAACTCTTACATCAACGGAAGGTCGCTTTTGCACTGATGTTCCCGGCCAAATTGAGAATAGATGCTAAGGATGGCCGTAAAACATTCACATGTCCCCAGCAAGCGATTTTCTTCATAAAGTCAATGGATTAAGTTATTTTGTGGTACTCACGTTGCAGCCGAGTGGACATTCATTTGACTGTCCGAGGAAACTGAGTGCCTTTTTTGTTTCTTTTTGTGCTGGTTCCGCCTAGCGGCTGGAGTTTGTTTTGTGGAGGAACACACCTTCGGGACAGTTATGCTGATGAATCTACACGTTCTTTGTGTTTTTTCCACCTATTGGCTGGTGTTTGTTTTATAGATTATCTTTTGCTGTGTAATTCTGTCTCACAAAATTTTTATAGAAACACCGGACATGAGCAATCTGACGGCAAAGTTGTCGCGGGGGCTCTCATAGGCGTACATGGACTGTTTGAGTTTAGAGGGATAGACGCCAGTTGGCACTGTCGTGCGTGGGGTTAATGAGCACATTTTCTTTTTTCTGTTTGTTTGGTTCAGGGGGAAGTTTGGGGTTTAAATTTTGGAATGTGGTCTTTATAATTTTGTTTTTGACACACAATCTATTTTTTCTAATATGTCAAAATGTCAAATGTTAAAATGAGTGGATTGTCTCTCTCCACGTGGAATGTGAATGGATTGGGGAACCCCATTAAAAGAAGGAAGGTTATTTCTCTTCTTAAGCATAAGAAATATGATATAGTGTTTCTTCAAGAAATGCATCTTTCCCTGCAGGAAACTGAAAATTTGGGAAGATATGGGGTGGACATGTTTTTTTTAGTGCTGGCTCAAGTAAGAGCAGGGGAGTCATTGCACTGATAAGTAAGCATCTACAATTCAAATCTCTCAAACAGATTAAAGATAAATTAGGAAGAGCCATTATTATTTTAGCAGAAATTCAGGGGCAAAGTCTTATTTTGGCTAATATTTATGCACCTAACGTTGATGATCAGGGCTTTTTTTATAGATCTTGAAGGGATGTTGCATGCTGCTGGCATTCCTCATGATATAATATTGGGAGGAGACTTTAATCTTTTGATGAATTCAGTCCTTGATCATAGTGAAGCAAAAGTGTGTAAGCCCCCTAGAGCAACACTGATGCTTCAGAGGATGTGTTACAGATATTTGGAGACTTTTGAACCCATCTGGTAGGGACTATAACATTTTTTCATCAGTCCATAAGATTTATTCTACAATAGATTTTTTTTCCCCTCATTTCATCTGTTGTTGATTGCTCAGTTGGAAACATTTTAGTCTCAGATCACACCCTGGTGAGTTTAGAGGTGTTGCCACATTTGGAGAAAAGATAATCATATAGGTGGCACTTTAATGTATCCATTTTGCAAAATCCTGAATTCCAACAAATGTTAAAGGCTGAAATCAGTGTTTATACCGAGACCAACTGGTCTTCAGTATCCTCTGTGGGCGTGGCTTGGGAGGCACTTAAGGCGGTTCTTAGGGGCCAGATCATACAGTATGCTTCATTCACCAAAAAATCCAAAGCACAAGAACTCGTGGAGTTGGAAGGGAATATTAAAAGTGCCAGGCAGAGCTGAAGCGCCAAATGTCGTCTGATGGCCTCAGAGAACTAACCCGATTGAAATACAGATATAATACTATTTTTTCACAGAAGGTGGAGTTTTGGCTATTCAGGGCAAGACAGTCATACATTGAGTTGGGGGACAAGGCAGGAAAACTTCTTGCTAGACATATAAAGCAGAGAGAGTCTTTTTCTACCATTCCCTTAGTGAAATCTGCTGGTGGTGAAATATTGACCTCATCCATTGATATTAATAATGCTTTTAAAGAATTCTATCTTGATCTTTATAGTTCCACGTCTTCGTCTACTGATGAGGATATTAGAAACTTTGTGGAACCATTAGAACTTCCTAAACTGACGGCTGAGCAAAACAATTCTCTTGATTCTGAGATAACCTTGGAGGAGCTTGGTGAGGTAATTAAGGACTTGCCTCCAGGCAAGGCTCTGAGGCCAGATGGCTTTGCCGCTGAATTTGTTAGATCTTATACTACAGAACTGGCTCCACCTTTGTTAGAAGTTTATATGGAATTATTAAAGAATGGAAAGCTTCTGCCAACCATGACGCAAGCCTGGATCAGTCCGATTCTTAAAAAGGACAAAGATCCAAGTGAGGGTAAGAGTTACCGTCCAATTTCCCTGATCCAGCTAGACATTAAAATATTGTCAAAACTTTTGGCTAACCGATTAAGTAAAGTTATGACATCTTTTATACATATAGATCAGGTGGGGTTTATTCAGGGCTGTAGCTCTTCTGATAACATTAGGCGTTTCATCAATATCATGTGGTCAGTGGCAAATGATCAGACTCCGGTCGCTGCCATCTTACTTGATGCCGAAAAGGCATTTGATATGGTAGAATGGGATTATTTTTTTACGATTATGGAAATGTATGGGTTCGGGAATACTTTTATTGGTTGGATTAAGTTACTTTATAGACACTCGGTAGCGCATTACAAACGAATGGATTAATTTCAGATTATTTTACTCTGGATAGGGGCACACAGCAGGGTTGCCTCTTTCCCCATTATTGTTCTGTCTTACCCTGGAACCATTAGCAGCCACAATAAGGAAGGAGGAGGATTTTCCAGGGGTGGTGTCGGGAGGTGTGCCGCATAAGCTTTTGCTTTACGCAGATTATATTTTATTATTCGTCTCCGACCCTACTAGATTGATGCCTTGCCTCCACAGAATTATTAATTCCTTTTCTAAGTTCTCGTGATACAGAGTTAATTGGTCTGAATCCGAAGCTTTGGCTCTGACAGCATACTGCAAGGTAACGGCTTTTCAACCAGGTGCCTTCCAGTGGCCCAAACAGGGCATTAAGTATTTGGGTATTTTATTCCCAGCAAATTTGTGTGATTTAGTTAATGTTAATTTTGACCCTTTAATAAAAAGGTTTTCAAGCAATGTGGGCAGGCGGTCTTCATTACATTTATCTATGATTGGGAAGGTTAATGTTATTAAAATGAATTGTATTCCAAAATTCAACTACCTGCTACAATCTCTCCCTATAGATGTCCCCTCTCTTATTTCAAGCAATTTGATAGCATAGGGAAGTCCTTCATTTGGAATGGTAAACATCCCAGATTACATTTCAATAAGTTACATAGGCCGATTGACAAAGGTGGGCTAGGCCTACCCAAGATTTTGTTTTATTATTATGCATTCGGTCTCAGACATTTGGCTCATTGGTCGCTTCCACCTGACAGAGCCCCTACCTGGTTTTGTATTGAACAGGAATTTCTTGTCCCTATTTTGCCATTGCAAAGCCTTTCTATCAAACTAATCGGAGAGCTTAAGTTACACCCTGTTATCTCGCATTTGCACTCGGTATGGACAGAAGTGTCCAGAGTGTTTAATTTGGACATTTATTTAAATGTTGCCTCGAGCATATGGCTGAACCCAAAATTATGTATTAATAAGTCACCTTTCTGCTGGTCAAAGTGGATTGTGAGGGAGGTTAATACACTCGGTGACCTATATGAGAGTGGAGTGTTGAGATCCTTTGAATATTTGGTTCAACATTTTGGGATTCACAGATCTCAGTACTTTAGATATTTACAGCTGCGCCACCAGCTCTGTATTATTCTTGGGAGTAGCATACACCCCACTAAAGAGGCAGATACTCTGGGAGTGGTGATTGCTGCTTTTGGAAAAGGTCATTAGGCATCAGTTTATTACTTCCTGCTAATTCAGAGTCTGGGGGACAGAGCTTCAACTTCTCTTGAGATAATGGGAGAAGGATTTAAACTTGGTATTGGAGGAGGGAGTGTGGGCTAGGATTCTAAAAAACTTCAAGTCTGCATCTAGAGATGCAAGGGTGCGCCTTATGCAATTCAAGATTTTACATCAATTCTATTGGACCCCCTCTAGATTGTATAGGCTTGGTCTTAAAGACACACCCACCTGCTGGCGATGCCAATCAGAAGATGGAGACACAACCAAAACACCAAGAATTTTGGTTGAAGGTTCAGAGTTTTGTGTTTGACGTATTGGGCACTCAGATTTCATTTTGCCCCAGGCTCTGTATTTTAGGCGATGGGGTGGTCATCAATATAGGGAATAAACACATAAAAAATTGGGACCTAACCAGTGGTATGATTGCCAGACAAATTGTTTTAAGGGGATGGAAGTCTGCTGGATCACCCCCATTTCAGGAGTGGTGTACGTAAATGTTGATTCTGTGTACATATGTTTTGCTTTTCTTTTTTTACTGTATGAATCAATAAAAAATGTTAATCCCAAAAAAAAAAAAAAAAAAAGAAAAAGAAAAAGAAATGTGAAATGTCAGAATAATAGTAGAGAAAATGATTTCGTTCAGCTTTTATTTCTTTCATCACATTCTCAGTGGATCAGAAGTTTACATACACTTTGTTAGTATTTGGTAGCATTGCCTTTTGGAAGCTTCTCACAATAAGTTGCTGAAATTTTAGCCCATTCCTCCAGACAGAACTGGTGTAACTGAGTCAGGTTTGTAGGCCTCCTTGCTTGCACACGCTTCTTCAGTTTTGCCCACAAATTTCCTATCGGATTGAGGTCAGGGCTTTGTGATGGCCACTCCAGTACCTTGACTTTGTTGTCCTTAAGCCATTTTGCCACAACTTTGGAGGTATGCTTGGGGTCATTGTCCATTTGAAAGACCCATTTGCGACCGAGCTTTAACTTCCTGGCTGATGTCTTGAGATGTTGTTTCAATATATCCATATAAATTTCCTTCCTCATGATGCCATCTATTTTGTGAAGCGCCCCAGTCCCTCCTGCAGCAAAGCACCCCCACAACATGATGCTGCCATCCCCATGCTTCACGGTTGGGATGGTGGTCTTTGACTTGCAAGCCTCACCCTTTTCCTCCAAACATAACGATGGTCATTATGGCCAAACAGTAAAAATTTTGTTTCATTAGACCAGAATATATTTCTCCAGAAAGTAAGATCTTTGTCCCCATTTGCACTTGCAATCTGTAGTCTGGCTTTTTTATGGTGGTTTTGGAGCAGATGCTTCTTCCTTGCTGAGCAGCCTTTCATGTTATATCAACATAGGACTTTTTTACTGTGGATATAGATACTTGTCTACCTGTTTCCTCCAGCATCTTCACAAGATCCTTTGCTGTTGTTCTGGGATTGATTTGCACTTTTCGCACCAAACTACGTTCATCTCTAGGAGACAGAATGCATCTCCTTCCTGAGCGGTATGATGGCTGCGTGGTCCCATGGTGTTTATACTTGCGTACTATTGTTTGTACAGATGAACGTGGTACCTTCAGCCATTTGGAAATTGCTCCCAAGGATGAACCAGATTTGTAGAGGTCCACAATTTTTTTTCTGAGGTCTGGCTGATTTCTTTTGATTTTCCCATGATGTCAAGCAAAGTGGCACTGTGTTTGAAGGTAGGCCTTAAAATACATCCACAGGTACACCTCCAATTCAGTACACCTATCAGAAGCTAATTGTCTAAAGGCTTGACAGCATTTTCTGGAATTTTCTAAGCTGCTTAAAGGCACAGTTAACTTGGTGTATGTAATCTTCTGACCCACTGGAATTGTGATAAAGTCAATTAAAAGTGAAACAATCTGTCTGTAAACAATTGTTGGAAAAATAACTCATGTCATCCACAAAGTAGATGTTCTAAATGACTTGCCAAAACTATAGTTTGCTAATATTAAATCTGTGGAGTTGTTAAAAAAATTAGTTTTAATGACTTCAACCTAAGTGTATGTAAACTTTGGACTTCAACTGTGTGTGTGTGTGTGTGTGTGTGTGTGTGTGTGTGTGTATATATATATATATATATATATATATATATATATATATATATATATATATATATATATACACATTTGATTTAACATGCAGTTAAAATTTTTAAAAATACAGCTTTTTTTTTTTGCCTTTTACTGCTGTCAGTGGTGCCTTTTTCTCGTTATATCAAATCATTTCAATTTATGTATAAGTAGGAAAACAATTTCACTATACACAGAAAAGCACAGTATAGTACACAAATAAAACAAAGAACCATTAATGTAGGCTATATATGGTAGGCTAATACAAGATAACGTTACATTACTACACTCATATTAGCTATACAGTGCTTAACAGTTTAGTGCAAATTATTTATGCATTAGTTTATTAGAGTAGTCATAAAGTAATATACATTTTCATAGTAGCCTAATGAAAGGAACATAATTGATAGGCCTACCTATTCATTTATATACATAACATCAAGTAACCATCATTTCCATTCTTAGTTGTGTACTGTACACCATGCCAGCAACAAACTTACGCCGATATACATTTTGTAGGCTCATTTGGGACTATATGACAACAGCCCATTTTTTTAATGGAAAATATATTTATTACACATTTTACATATGTACAGTATATACATTTAAATATATGATTTTTAGAGTCCATGTACATGTTTTATTTTTTATTTTTTTATTTTTTTATTTCCTTTATAAATTCACAGTATGCCCACCTCTTTAGACACCAGTACACCACTGATTAAGACGTATCAGACCGCTCATCCGGGTATTTGTGAGTCATCTTTCCTGCTCCTCAGATCACTGTGCAATCTCTACAAATAAACTAATAAAATAATTTAAACTCGAATCATTGTTTCGTGTGCATTTATTTATTTGTTTAGCAAGTAGTCTTGTAATATGATACAAAATTAGCAGTCAGACATTCATTAATTACAAAATAAACACAGACGGAACTCAGACGCAAACTGGGATTTATTTATTCTCACATAATTGCATAATTTCAAAGTAAATCAATCTTTCATATACATTTATTTGTTTATTTGGCAAGTAGTCTTGTAATAGGCTTGATAATGAGCAGTCAGACATTCATTAATTACTAAATAAACCCCAACAGATCTCCAGCGCAAACCGGAGGTGGATTTCAGCTGTTCAGCAATTTATTACTTACTTTGTAACACTCTCACAAATCATAGAGGATACACAGATACAAAATCATGTAAGATCATGGATTGGTATCTCTAAAATAAATAATGCAGGATGCACAAAAATGTTATAGTCTATTGAACCCTCAACAAGTGAAAGACATAAATGTAAATAAAACCTACCATAAGCACAAATATATACACAACCAACCTAAGCACACACACACACATATACATATACAGTTGTGCTCAAAAGTTTGCATACCCTGGCAGAAATTGTGAAATTTTGGCATTGATTTTGAAAATATGACTGATCATGTCTTTTATTTAAGGATAGTGATCATATGAAGCCATTTATTATCACATAGTTATTTGGCTCCTTTTTAAATCATAATGATAACAGAAATCACCCAAATGGCCCTGATCAAAAGTTTACATACCCTTGAATGTTTGGCCTTGTTACAGACACACAAGGTGACACACACAGGTTTAAATGGCAATTAAAGGTTAATTTCCCACACCTGTGGCTTATTAATTAATTGCAATTAATGTCTGTGTATAAATAGTCAATGAGTTTGTTAGCTCTCACATGGATGCACTGAGCAGGCTAGATACTGAGCCATGGGGAGCAGAAAAGAACTGTCAAAAGACCTACGTAACAAGGTAATGGAACTTTATAAAGATGGAAAAGGATATAAAAAGATATCCAAAGCCTTGAAAATGCCAGTCAGTACTGTTCAATCACTCATTAAGAAGTGGAAAATTTGGGGATCTCTTGATACCAAGCCAAGGTCAGGTAGGCCAAGAAAGATTTCAGCCACAACTGCCAGAAGAATTGTTCGGGATACAAAGGAAAAACTCACAGGTAACCTCAGGAGAAATACAGGCTGCTCTGGAAAAAGACTGTGTGGTTGTTTCAAGGAGCACAATATGATGATACTTGAACAAAAGTGAACTGCATGGTCGAGTTGCCAGAAAGAAGCCTTTACTGCGCCAATGCCACAAAAAAGCCGGGTTACAATATGCCCGACAACACCTTGACACGCCTCACAGCTTCTGGCACACTGTAATTTGGAGTGACGAGACCAAAATAGAGCTTTATGGTCACAACCATAAGTGCTATGTTTGGAGAGGGGTCAACAAGGCCTATACTGAAAAGAATACCATCCCCACTGTGAAGCATGGTGGTGGCTCACTGATGTTTTGGGGGTGTGTGAGCTCTAAAGGCACGGAGAATCTTGTGAAAATTGATGGCAAGATGAATGCAGCATGTTATCAGAAAATACTGGCAGACAATTTGCATTCTTCTGCACGAAAGCTGCACATGGGACGCACTTGGACTTTCCAGCACGACAATGACCCTAAGCACAAGGCCAAGTTGACCCTCCAGTGGTTACAGCAGAAAAAGGTGAAGGTTTTGGAGTGGCCATCACAGTCTCCTGACCTTAATATCATCGAGCCACTTTGGGGAGATCTCAAACGTCCGGTTCATGCAAGACAACCAAAGACTTTGCATGACCTGGAGGCATTTTGCCAAGACGAATGGGCAGCTATACCACCTGCAAGAATTTGGGACCTCATAGACAACTATTACAAAAGTCTGCACACTGTCATTGATGCTAAAGGGGGCAATACACAGTATTAAGAACTAAGGGTATGCAGACTTTTGAACAGGGGTCATTTCATTATTTTCTTTGTTGCCATGTTTTGTCTTATGATTGTGCCATTCTGTTATAACGTACAGTTGAATATGAATCCCATAAGAAATCAAATAAATGTGTTTTTCCTGCTCACTCATGTTTTCTTTAAAAATGGTACATATATTACCAATTCTCCAAGGGTATACAAACTTTTGAGCACAACTGTGTATATGTGTGTGTGTGTGTGTGTGTGTGTGATATATATATATATAATATACAGTTTCACAAATACCTCAACCCAGAGTCCATCATAATTAGCTCACTCTAGAAGAATATAGCACTAAACTTAGGGAGTCCGCTTATTATCAATGCATGCATTGGATTCCTTGTCAAGAAACGGAATCAATCTCACCGGTATCTGTAGAAGGTGAATGATCCAGCTAGCTGTTGTTAACTTAGTTGTCACTGAAGAATTAATTCAAGAGAAAGTCTTCCATAGTACATTAATCCACAGGGAGCAATCAGTACAGGCATATAATCCAAGCAATAGCGTTGCTAGCAACCACATTGAGTGCGAGAGAGTGTCTATTCACCATGCGGCACTCGCCTTTAGCATCTCTGAGAAATGAATGCCGCATCCCATTTCTGGGAAGCGTGGGAAGATGACGTCATCAGCACTATTACGGCAACTAGACACATACTCGTAACGTTAATCGGCACCAACCACACAAAACACAAAGGGAAATACACATAACGGGGACAGGTACATAATAATGTGTTCAACTCATAACAATATACATTATTATTAATTACAACCCCTTATAATGTGTGGCAAGTGTTACAACTTTTTACTTATTACTCTTACATAATTACATAATTTCAATGCAAATCAATATTTTATGTCCATGTATTTATTTATTTGGTTAGTAGCTGTTTAATAAACTGGATTGCATCGCGTCGGGATCCTGATCACTCTGTCAGGGTTTATTTTGCAACAACAACTGCCGGATTGTACCTTATTCCTTACGTAACTTACATTTTAGAAACAGTATGGGCAGTTATTTAGTCTATTTTTACTTTACTAATGGAAATAGTTCTGAACAAAGGCAAAGCTTGTCAACAAGCAGTGTGACTAAAAAAAAGTAATCCACTACAAATTACTAATTACTTCTCTAAAATCGTTATCAGATTACTTTATTGATTACTTCATAAAAAAGTAATCAAATTACTAATTTACTTTAAATTATTAGTTACTTTCTAAAACACAAAATTTCACCAAATTGTTTTTTTTCCTCAACAAATTTAAAATTATGTCTATATGTCCTTCTTATTAATTGTCGCATGCAAATCGTACACTCAGTACCACTCTTTTCTCCCTTACCATGAGTCATTATTGACTCTTCCCCAACGAAATGCAAACAGGTGAAAATATGCATGTAATTCCTGTTTTAAATTAGGGCTGTCAGTTGATTATACTTTTTAATCAAAATAATTGCATGACATGCTAAGTAATCAAATTAATTGCAATTATTAGCATATTTCAATATTTGCTGAGAAAGCCCCCCAAATAAAGATAATTCAATTTAAATAATACATAATGCAAATAATTATAAATGTATTATGTATAATAAATAAAATAATTCAGATATTTAGATCCTTTGTGACCTGCTATGAGGTTTGGTGAGGCGTGCTGACTGCCTCACGCTGATGCGGCTCATAAAAACATAGTTACGTTTACTTCAAGCTTGAATTGCTCTGATGGTATGAAAATATGTACTTTTATTACAAAATGTATGTGTGGGTCACAGGGCATGATTAATTGTGTTAATTTTTTTTAAGCGGTATTTTTATATAAGTAATCACACAAAATGAATGCGTTAAATCGGTAGCCCTAGTTAAAATGTATTCTACATATATATTTGTGGTGGTGGGGGTGTAGTCGAGCGCCAGTTTATGAATGGAGAGCGAGTTCAGGAGATGAGAGCGGTAAGGAATTACACCTGGAGTGAATTATCTCTAACAGCTGTTTTCTATTGCAATGAGAGCTGGCGAGGGATAAGAGCGAGCCAGACCGCCAGAGAGGCAGAGAGAAAAAGCACGTGGCTGCTTATGTTGTTGTGAGTTTTGTGTGCTTGTGATAGACACTGAAAAGTGTGTTCAATAAAAAAAAGGACTCACATTGTATTGTTTAACTGGCTCCTGCTTCCTCCTTGCTTTGAATGACCTAGATCTTGCCACAATATTATTTTAAAAATGTGTAACCTAAGTTATGCACTTAAGAATAATTGATATTAATATCTTAATTGAAAGTCACTAACTGTAATCTGATTACAAGAATTTAAAATGTTATGCATTACACTACTATTTGAATTAAAATAGGAGTACTTCGATTAAAGTATTACTCAGTAATCAGATAACACCCAACACTGCCGCCGAACAATGGATGGAGTGACAGACTGGAACACTTCAAAAACCCTATATACGGTTCTATGGGCTGCCGGAGACTCATGAGCGGAAGAAGAGAAAGAAGTAGAATAATAAAAATTCAAAATGCTGTTTAGGAAGTATGGCCGAGAAGGACAATTAAGACACGAATAGTCAATAAACCACAATCATGAACAGCTGGCACACTTGGACGGGTGGACTCTAAATCCCAGGTGTGGGGTAAATTTAGGCACTGAAGCTTCTCTCGCACCTATCCATTCCATAAATTCCACTGGCCAGCCAGCGGCTCACAGATAGCTTTGTCTGATGGCTTCTGGAGAGCAGAGGGCAGGACATCAGCAGCCAGGCCAAGGAAGTGAACCCAAACACTTGACATCTTATCAGGGCCAAATGAGTCATGAGAATGACAGGCAATTGCATGATGGGCATCCAGCGATACCGAGAGCAGCCAGAGAGCATCAGTTTAACCGACCAGACATGGGAAAAAGAGACAGAATGAGTGCTGGTCTACTGCATGACAATAGCCATTTATTACATTTGTCTGTGTTTGATACAGCAGTCTAAGGCGAATATCACTATTGCTATTGTTCATACTTTGAACAAACCACTAAATGTAAGTATTAAACAAATAGTTCACCCAAAAAAGACAATTCTATCATCATTTACTCACCCTTATGCCGCTTGTGAACATCCGTCCTTCTGTCCGTCCGTCCATCCATCCATCCGCGATAATAAAATGTGATGTAACCCAAAGCAACAAGGTCAACTCCGCCTTTCTCTTGCATTAGGATTTCCTTATTAAAACTTGCTCTTAGCAGTTTTTTGAATTGCTTTTAAGAAAAAACTCTTAACTAGGAAGAGAACTCCTAGTGGTTAGATGAAAATTATTTGTGAATATGGGCCCAGAACTGTTAAATTCCTGATTTTTATCCAGTGTGAATATTTACACAGTTTTTAACTTTGTACACAGTTTTAGTTCTAATTTTAGTCTTTTGATGAAAAGTTCTGTTAAATTTAGTCTATATCTCATCATTTCATATTCATTCATTTTTGTCAACTTTACTCATATCATTTTAGTGTGTAAAATGACAAAAACATGTAGGTATCAAACTCTTAACAGAACAGATAATTATAACCAATTATTCAAATATTTTGAAAAATGCACAAACTATTTACAAATAAACATGTATCAAACATATAAAGATTAATTTGTAGTATTAAACAACATGAAATCTGTACTGAATACTTCGAGCTCTTGAAGTAGCATATAATGAATATACTGAAGCAGGGTCCAAAACTAACTTTTATACACACCTGCCAAAAGCCGGTGACTTGAGAAAATTTACCGGCCATAAATATTTTTTACTGGCCATGAAACTGTATTTGCATTATTTCATAAAAAAATAGGCAGTTACTATTACTACTACTAAACATATTTACTATGTTTTTAACTTGTTCTGGCTTTACTTTCAAGAGAAAACAGGGGTTGACAACACATTTAAAGACATGGCCTGTGCAACACCATTATTGTGGCACCAGGGGCCTCGTTTATAAAGATGTTCGTAAAATGATCTTAAATGTGAACGTAAGACAATTTCCTAAATGTTCCTTTGAACGATTTATAAAACAGCCGTACGCACGAATAAATGTTCCTAAATGCATCTCACTTTCTAAATCGCAGTTTTAAATCAGTCACTGATTCAGATTTGCATCAGTAAAAATAAGAAAGCAAGCACGCACGCACTGGCTCATTGGAGCATACGTAAGCACAAAAAATTTTCGTACACATACTTGTCAGTTGACGTAGATGCATAAGATCATTTTCACTTCAGTTTCTGTTATAAGTCCTGATTTGTTCCAAACTTTTGACGTAGGATCAAATCCATGGAATTTAGGATCAAATCTGATTGTACGGACGTTTTATAAATGAGGCCCCATTTCGTGTTCTTAAATGCTTTCGAGTTTGTTTGTTTTTTTTGTTTTGTTTTTGTCCCTAAAACAAATTTTTTTTGAGATTCTTCTCCTTTGCGTATTTTTGGCGTACAGAGCAGGCCATTGTTTCAGTCACAGTATCAAATACAAGCCACTCTCTCTGTGATCCATCGTCAGTGAAACGCCACCTCTCACAAAAATGCCGAGAACCATCGTGATTTTGTAATGTTTGCGCATCATGTTTGCATTTTGGTGGCTTAACACCAGGTATGTGTCGCCACATTCTGGGGTTATGAACAATAAAAGAAGGGAATAGTTTTAACTTCTTCCAAGCAAAACTTATTCTTCCAAAGCAAAGCAATTTTCTCAGGTAAATGTTATTAGAACTGTGATACAGAACATCTAACCAATCACTGCGCTGACCGCTTGTATCTGATTCACACCCGTCGCTTACGACAGAACAGCTAACCAATCACTGATCTCTTTTTTAGTGGATGACTTGAATATTATAATTTGATTCGCTTACATCAGATAAATAGAAACAGTGAAGGTCTGACTATCTCTCTTTAAAATCTGACCATCGTTCTCACAACCATGCATTGTTACAATTCATAAAAAAGTTACCGGTGTTCTGACAATCTGTGTTACCTGCTCAGAATGTGCTACCAGCAGTAAAAACAGTGATGTGTAAAGCTACAACATGGGTAGCACATGTCAGGTGGCACAAGAGAACCTGTTGGTATGTACTACAACAGCATGAAAAATGTTAAAAACATAGGTAGCACATCTTGTCAGGCAGATAATACCTATCAGGATGTGCTACCAGCATAAATATCATGTAGTGTGATATGGTGTGAGGCTATACTAAGCCCTAACCCAACCACAAACCCTACCTGAAACCCTAACCCTAAAACTATGCAATTATAGCGTTGGTAGGTCATCCTGATAGGTAGCATATATTTTCAGGATACCGGCCAATTTGCGGGTAACACCGTTTCATATACTTGCCAACGCTGATTTTTACTCACATTTGGTGCTTTCCGAGTGTTCATTTTGGACCCTGCACTGAACTATTAGCTACCTTTTAGAAGTTACTCTGTTGTGAAATCCTCATGTTTAGAGAGTTTAGGATATTGCGTTACGTGTTCCACGTTTTTAAGGAAACGGCATATTCACAATGCAAGTTACGCATTCTGACTAGCGTGCAATGTTCAAGTTCACCTGTTCATTTACTTTATTATCTGTGCTGATGTATGTTGTAATATTATGTTTATTTAGTGGATATAACTGATTAATCTCACACTGAATGTGTTTGAGTGAGGTAATTTATCCGCTAGTTAAGTTTGTACTGGTTTTCAGCTCTTGCAGCTCAAGCGGCAACGTACTATGACAGGATTATTTCAATCAGTTCCTTTTAGAATTTTCTTTAAATAAATAAATAAAACACTAAACAGTTTTAGTACATTGTTAATATCTTGCAGTATAATTTTTTTCTCTCGTCATATTATTGTCAGCAGTGTTTTAATTAAAACATTTTGATTTTCGTCAAGTGTCTTTTTCGTCCCGTCTTTGATACTGTTGACAAAATCAAAAAACTTTTGTCAAGGAACATATTCGTCAGTCATTTCGTTGACAGCATAACGACACACTAAAAAGCACTCAGAACACCTTAACAACCGCATTGCAACAACCTAGCATTGTGACAGCGAGCTTTGCTCTGGCAAGCAGCACAAAAATGTAAGAATGTAGTTATATTGCTATAACTGGAGATGATACCAACAATGTGAGGCTGTATGTCGGCATCGCTCAGACTTTGCCCTACTTTTCTAGATCATCCTAAAATTGAGTGACACGCCTGAGTGTCTGCTCGGCACAGAAACAAAGGCCCTGTCCCAATACCCCCACTTGTGGTTTTGGTCTTGCCTACTTACCCACTTGTCTTATGTATTTCCAGTGTTTGGCCACTAGTGTGCAAGTAGACGTGAAGACTGTGAGTGTGTGGATGACTTCTGATTGCACGTTGGGACACTTGTAGACTTAAAGATGTTGGTGCTGGTTGTGACAGCTGTTTTTGTCTTTTCACTCAGCTGAAGACTGATTGTTTTTGGTAGCAGTGACTGTTATAGCCTACTTGAAATAATAAATAACTGAAAATTGTACCCATCTTTTCATTTATTAATACACTACTGGTTGTTGGAAGTGTATTGTGCTATAGAAAATGTTTTATAATGTTTTTACTGTGTGAAAATAATTGTTACTCATTTTGATTTTCAGTACTTTGCACATTAAAAGATGTTAACTAAAATTGCATCATTCATAACTGCTGAAAAATATGAAATATAAGCAATTTCTTTCTTCTTTGTTTCTCAATACACTGCATAAAACCTCATTTTAAAAAGATTACAACTTTATTCTATAAACCTGTGTGATCCATTAATAGCTACTAATACAAACCATTTAAATGATAAGCTTTGGCTTGTCATTTATATAAGATGACCAAAGACTGCTTTACACAACTTATAAGTATGTGGTTTCATACAACAAATAAAAAGCATTAAAACCTATATTTTAAATACATAAATATGAGAAAGAACCTGTTGTAGTAGCTGATAAATTTTAATTTTATAACAACATTTACTAGACTGCATATTGTATGCCACAATGGCTGATAAATTACCAAAATAACCAGTAGTATTAGTAGTATTAATATAAATATACACATAAATAATATTTTGTAATTATGATGCTGATATTAAGTCATCCCAAACACGTTATATAATGTTGAATATATTCATTTATACTAAAATAAATATATGCTTCACTTAAGTTTCACCATCTGATTATAATAAATAACTTGTGTTGACAAGCTTCCCTTGACATCATCTTGGCAAAAATACACGATTGCTCAGGTAGGCGGGGTGTGGCTCCTGGTCGTGATGAACTCTGGGATACACTTAGCCTGAAAGACCGCTCCGAAGCGGTATTCGTACTAGTGTGGGTTAAGTGCACTGAGCTTTGGCATGTTTTAGACATGGGACAGTCTTGAACACTTACTTCCTGTCGCGTACACGCGCACTCAGGTGGCCAAGACTGCAAGTGTGGGTATTGGGACACATAGTTGTCTCTTTTTAACCAGACATTTGTAGTGTGTTTGAGTATGTTAGGGCGTTGTGAAGAGACTAGCGTTTCAAACATAGTGTTTCGTTTCCACTGCTGGTGATCAAATCTGTGATTACTGCCACAGACCAGACAGCGGCGTACAGAAATCCTGCCCGTTATAATGGTTGTGAAGTGAATATTTTATGGTGGAGTATTATGTCATGGGGTGCGGCGGCAGGTCACGCATCATCAGATACAGAATCTGGGTAGATTAAAGACCCGTGAAACTCCATCACAACACCCGTGACCTCTTACTCAGAGCTGTCTGCCAAATAATTGCCTCAAATACTACATTATTCCTTTCCAAGGGATTTTTAAAGTACACCTGTATAAAAGACAAACAAAGCTTATTTGTTATTAAAAGGATGAAAATTAGGATGAAACATCCAACTTTTTTTCAGTGGTGTTGATCTAATTCATCTTTTAGTTGGTGACATCATTTACTCACACTCATGTGGTTACAAACCTTTAAGATTTTCTTCTTTTCCATAGAACACAAAAAGAGCAGAATCTTTATGAAGCACTTTTCCATGTGGGGACCAGGGGCTTTCAAGCTCAAACAATATCAAAAAAGTGCCATAAAGTATCATAATCTTGGTCGATACGGCTAGTGTGATATATTCCAAGCCAGTTTTTTTTCACGTGCCTTGTTGTACGTATTGGAGCAGTTTCCTGGCGAATTGAACACTAGATACGCTACAACAACATTGACATTTATTCCATTCCATAAAAATCAAAGTAAAATGATAATTGAGTAAAATGATTATCAGTTTATAAATACTTACTTTTGCCCTGTTCCTGACTAGGGGTCGATAAAAATATCGATTGTCCGATGCATCGTGATTTTCATTTGAACAATATCGATTCTTAAATCCCTAGATCGATCTTTTACTCTATGCACAACCCTCTACAACAATGAGATTAAATCACTTGCATTTGCAACCAAATTTCGCACTATGCGACTAAAATGTATATATTTGACAACTTGTTTCTAAATGTTTACATTTCACTCACCAAAAATTTAAATTGAAGTATTCAGCAGCGAGATCCTTTCTCAGTGTGTTGAGAGTAAAAGTTGTGTTATGTGTGTCCAAAGACGAGATCCACGCAACCCGTTTGCTATTGAATAATGTCTCTTTTAAAACCCTTTCTGTTCTTTACAGTCAGTTTTTGATCGAAAACAACAAAAAATAATTATGTAATTTTAATCATGCATGGCACAGATGAGATAAAGCCATTGAAGTCCTGTCTCATTAAGATGCGCTCATCCACAGACACTCATTACAGAAATGCTGGTTTTATTAACGAGACAGTACCGGTTTTAGCACAATCAATACTTCAATAGTTCAATACTTCAGTATACATGTAAATAGTATAAATTATGCAATTAAGCAATAAACATGTAACAAAAACAATTATATATGGAATATAATATCTTATTTATTGATACATGGATTTGTTCATTTTTAAAAAGACAATATGTGAACGAAATGATGAAAAACAAATAAAATATCATTAGTAAAATATATATTTTCGTAATGTACCCAGTAAAAAGGTCCCCTGTATAATTAACAGCATTAGCTGGGAGAGGATTTCTTTCATATGTAAGCAAAAGTGACATTATAACTTAAATATACCCATATGAATTTATATCTAATCGAAATCAGAACTGAATTGAGAACTTGTGAATCGAATCAGGAAATCTACGTATATCAATACCCAGCCCTATTCCTGACACAATGCTATCTTATGACAGCCATAAATTTGTGTGGCAAAAAAAATGACAAAAAGGCAAAAAAATGACAGGTGTTCAAAGACTAGTTTCAAAGTACATTTAAAATGCTGCTTTTATGACGTGAGACGCTGAAAACAAGTGAGAAGCACCACGACTGAAGTAACGGTTATACCAACAAAACCATAACGCAAGAACACATCCTGTAAAAATAACCCAAGTCTTCCTTGGACAGATTGTCCAACTCATTTTGCAAAATGGATCGCTGTGGACTGTAGGCCAGTGATAGGCTTATGTTCAATGAGATGGAAATAAAACAAACAATATTTTGACTGGTAAAGATCAATCAACAATGTAATGAATTTGGATCGCCTCCGGTCTGAGACCGTCAACCCGCACATCTTATCACGTGGCTTGTTGAGCGCGTTGCCACAGAGACATAGCGTGTGTGGAGGCTTCATGGCATCCACGCTCAACTCACCACGTGCCCCACCAAGAACGAACCACATTATAGCGACCACAAGGAGGTTACCCCATGTGACTCAACCCTCCCTAGCAACCGGGCCAATTTGGTTGCTTAGGAGACCTGGCTGGAGTCACTCAGCACGCCCTGGGATTCGAACTAGTGAACTCCAGGTGTGGAAGCCAGCGTATTTTACCACTGAGCTACCCAGGCCTCCCAATATTTGTATTTTTAATATAAGCGTCTGCTAAATGACTAAATGTATATGTACATTTTCCCGACTTGGCTGACTATTTTTTTGAAGCTGTGAAGGCGCCGATAATCATCATCTTGCATGTGAAGGAGCTGTCTGAGACATGTAAACAACCAATCACAGTTCATTTTGTTGTTACTTTACTTTCTTTAAAGACTTTCTCAGCAAATCTTAATTGCCATATCATGATGTAATTATTTTTATTAATTGTCATTTGTAAAAAACGTATCGATTGACAGCACTAGTAAGAAGTACCTATTGTTTTACTGATAAAACTCTGCACACAAAGTGAGATACAGTTGTGCTTGACAAGCTTTTACTGCTAATTGCCTCAAAACTCCTGATTATTGACAGATTTTATGGTACAAATCCATTAAATAGTTATTTCTCAGATGAGCTCATTGTAGCAACCAGATACCAAACCTGTTTATCAAAGGTTACTAAATTATGTACTTGATGTGGACTTGTGTCTTGTGGTATTCTGTCCTTTGCTTGTGCATGTTCACGAAAAGTGTCCATGTAAAGTTTTGACATTTCTATTGATCCTAACATTCCACCCAAAGCAAAGTTGTCATTTGTTATTCTCTTGCATGTGGTGCATTGCATCAGCTTAATTATTGAATCTGTCTGGTATGCAGTGCCTTCAGTTGTGTCATAGTGCCATTCTGTGTCATAATGATCCTTGAAAACCATTTCTCTTCCTCTCTCTTTATCTGACTGCAGAGTGCAAGTTCCGCTGCAACAATGGCAGATGTCTGAAACTTCTCTCGTTGATTTGTAATCATCTGAATGAATGTGGAGACAACAGTGATGAGGAACACTGCCCTGCTGCTGTACCTCCACCTCCAGACACCATCCAGTGTAAGTGCATCCACTCACCTCTGCCCTAACACCACATCTGAATCTCACACTGGTGATATTGCATCAGTGTTGGGGAAGCTACTTTGAAACTGTTTCTTGCCAAAGCTGCAATCTACCCATAACTGAACATAGTTTTAATTACTGCCAAGCTACCCCTTTGAAAATGTAGTTTGTTATAGTACAAGCATTGGCGTAACAACAGACAATGCAGGGTGAAAACAAATGCGGGCCTGGCGGCAAAATTGACCAAAGGGCCACTGGGGAAAGGCCACAGATGGACACAAAAACGGTTCTTTGTGAATGGCCCTATATACTGTGAAATGCTGATAAGTGCAAGAGATAACGATGAAGGACGCAATGACCAAAGACCTCCACCTAAGTCCTCGTCAGTGCTTGGCACACATCTTAAATTTGAACGCATAGTTTTCACATTCGAATGTGAATTATTATCTTAAATTCGATGAATATTCGAAGCTCCAATTTTAATTTGACTGCCTTATCAATCATTGTAACCTACAGCATTAAAATAAAAGACATATTTTTAAATAAATAATTACATTTATTAATGAAAATATTATCAATAAAACAATTCTTCCGACATTTAATAGAGTTCATTAAGCTTTAAATGTAGATGATAAATGTTGACTTGGTGCCTTAATATCAAATATATGTGCAATTAATGTGCAGGGTATACAGATATCGTTTTATAACAACTTTGAACGTGGCTCATCCAGTCAGATTTTTGAGCCAGAGCTAAAGTTTTTGTGACAGGTTCTTAGCTCTCTTGTAAAGGAGGAAGTGGGAGCCGGATAAACAGTCCACGTGATTCTTTATTTCTACACACTTTTCAGTATTTTCATCACTGTTTACTTTTTAGCACAACATGCACACACACAGCTTCGTGCGTCTCTCTCTCTCTCTCCTCCGGCAGACTGGACTGCTCTTTTATATCCCTCTCAGCTCTCACTGCAAAAACAAACAGCTGTTAGAGATAATTTCCCACAGGTGTCAATCCTTACCGTTCCTCCTCTCATGGCCTCACTCTCCACAGACTTCGCTCGGCCGCGCCCCCATCCCCTCAGTTTTATAATAGTATTCACTGGCCAGTTGTCATTTTTAACAAAATCTCTTTCAACTTTCTCCCATGCTGTGCTGATTTTATAAAGGTCAGCACTTTGGCTGTCTGCGGTCATTTTTGACCGGAAACAGAACAGGTGAAACGTTTTTTTTTTTTTTTTTTTTTTTTTTAATAAAGAAATTATAACATTTCTTCTTCCCTGAAATAATAACTAATTCTTTTGAATTGATATAAGTTTAAACATAAGAAAAATATGAAAATGTGTCATGTATTGGGGGCAGATTGCTGACATCTGGTTGGAAAAAAAGAACAATTACATGACTTAAAAAATCATGTCATAACAATAATAACCATTAGATGACTGCAGAGACTGTGTGGTCTGATTGTCTGTTGTAACTTGATTTTAGATTATCTAATTTTAGATTTAGATTAGATTATCACATGTTATGCATTTGGATATATTTAGACATTTATCAAACTTATTATTTGTCAAACTTTAACTTTTTTTAAATAGTTTTGGAGTGTCAGTTTTTGCAAAAATGTCACATTATGTTTACAGTCAAACTTGACCATGGTTTTACGAAGAGAAGACATAGAATGAGCATTTTGATACCAATAATTGATGTCATATATTAAAATTCAATAACTCAATGTCAGTTAATTAAACTTCATTATTTCAATAACAGAAAGAGAAATGTTTTGCACTCTGGATGTTTTATAGTCCCACCTCTTCATTTGTGTGTGTCTTCTGAATTGTAGCTGATTTACTGAAAAAAAAAAAATCCTCTGTGTCAGGGTCTTGCCCAATCATTTCCTAAGGTCCGTCAATTTTGACCATGAACAGCAAAGGTTTCAATTTAGACTTATCGAAACAAGTTCTTTTTTTTCTTTTTTCTTTGTATGTTTAGATTGCAAGTCTAGGACCACTCAAAATGTATTGTACCACTCAGACTGAGGAAACCATATATATATATATATAAATAAATATTGGTCAAAAGTGACCGAACAGCCCAGGAAGGTAAACTTAGTTGAACACATCTCTTTATAATTGATTCTGTCTGAATGAGTATTGCTGTTGAAGGTTAATTTTATTTTTGCTTTATCCCTTGCAAGTGGACTGTGTGTTTGTGTGTATTTGTTTAACAGTGGCTTTTGCTGAATTGGATTGTGTAGTCGTTTGTATGACCTTCCCCTTACATCTTGTGCATGAATGTGTGTTTTTATGTGTGGAAGTTTGTACATTAAAGTGTGCTTTAACTTGCTCTTGAAATCCCATACAAACGCACACAAACTCTTTCTTGCTGGATGTCACCCATGTTACAGTTTTAATTAAAGCATCCAGACTGGCGGTTCACTCTTTGGAACGTTAACAAATGTGCTTAGGTTTCTTTTCAAGACCAAGCTTAATTAGTGGATTTTTTTTAGGGCCAATGTAGGGTCAGGTTAGGTTAGGGGTAAAAGTAAGGGAATGGATAGTGTTAGAGTAGTGGTAAGGTAGGGCAAGAGAGGTTTACAGATCTCCAGCTGAGCACTGATTAAAAAAAAGAGGTGTCAGAGGGCTGATCATCTGACAATGGGTTGGTTTGGAAAGGTGGATGATGACTTTTTAAAGTTTTCTAGAAGTAACAAAAACTTCTGTTACAGCTCAGCTTTTATTGGCCGTGTCAGTTTCCTCCCACTTTATGTTACTCTTTTTTTCACGTTTCCGATTCCTTCTCAAGCACTCCTCGAGTTGAGATCGCTTGGTTTTGTGTGCTTTATTTAACATGCTTTTTTCCCATTTTCCCTGCTGTCTGCTGAACAAGGGCCACTCTTTAGCAATGGAACAAGTCCAACCACTGCACTTAAAATATTTAGCAGTCTGGACCGCATGTTAATGAAGGGCGTCTGCGGCTGGCTGGTATTTTTGAGACACCTGTGTGCGCCGTGATTTAATTTTCAGAGGCTGAGGAGTGCTGATTTTTTGTCTCAGAGACAGAGTGAGAGAGAGACACAGAGGAGGCAAAACGAGAGATGAACAGACAGGAATGAGGGGGGGTTGCGGTAAAAATATTTCAGTTCTAATGGTCACGGCCGTAGTGTTGTGTTCTCTCAGACAGATGGATCATGAATATGGTCTAGACGCTGTGTGTCTGGGTGAGTCAGGGGGCCCTGGTACGAGAGAGTGGTCTTTACGGATCCCCACCCCCACAACACACACACTCTCTGTCAGCAGGAGAGAATGAGAGTGTTTTGCAGGCAGAACATAAATGTTAGTTATCACGTGCTCATCAGACAGACATTAGAGGGCGGTTGCACTAAATACCAGTGGGGTTTTTTTTGGTGTCCATTGAAGAGCTAAAAAGCGGGATAGTTCACCCAAATATTTACATTCTGTCATCATTTACCAACCCTCATGATGTTCCAAATCTGTATGGCTCTTTTCTTCCACAGAAAACAAAAGGGAATGTTAGGTAGAATTTTAGCCTCCATCACTATTACCTTTCATTTTATGGAAAAACATGCAATGAATGTGAATGGTGAATGAAGCATTCTGCCTAACATCTCCTTTTTGTGTTGGAAGAAAGTCATACAAGTTTGGAATTACATAATGGGCTCTATTTTTTTGAGCATGCAAAGCGAAGCGCTACGTGATATGACTGTTCGCTATGTCTTATCCAATTTTCATGAGAGCGCTAATTCTAAGCGCAATTTTCGTGCCAGCACAAAGCGCAAGTGGGCCTAGTTGGGAGTGTTTGTGCTATTTGTGGATGTATGCATGCAAACTGTGGGTGTATTGTATGTAAATGAAGTGCCGCAAAGCACAATTTGCTATTTTCCTGAGAAATAGATTATTGCACTAAGATGTTTCAATGCCATGTCTGTTTCCAGCACAAAGTCTAAACTTAGTTCCTGCATTTGAAGTTTGGAGATTCCACCAGCAGGTGGTTATAAAGTTCATGTCCAAACACTGAAAATATAGTGGAACATCAAATTAAGTCACTGACAATCACTGTTCTAGCTGTTTTATGAAGCAAAATGCATGAAATTTGTGCTAAACTATCTATAGGTTATTTGTCAATTATTATTATTATGTTTATATTTACATTTATATTTATGATCTAATTTGTATTGGTATTTTTCCACCTGTTGTCAAAGTGTGATTTTTATGTCATTTTAAAAGGGGCCAGTGGAAGTTGGTGAGGGTAAAATGTTTGGATTTCGCATGATTTTTTTACCATTTTAATTTGAAAATATAATTTGAATTTAGAAATATTTTTGGTTTATTTTTTTTTGTGTTTCAATAATAAAAATAAATTTAATAAAAAAAGATCTAAATCGACCGGTTGAGGTGAAGTGCATGCCGATACAATTACTGTTAATACTAGCCATGATTTGTGTGTCAGTAGATGAAGACGATTAATAATACTTAAATTCTCTATAATTTTACAGAGCATACATTGAAATTCTGACGAGAATCACATTTTCTTTGTGTTTAAAAAGAGTGAGTCATGGGGCCTGGGTAGCTCAGCAAGTAAAGACGCTGACTACCACACCTGGAGTCACGTGTTCGAATCCAGGGCGTGCTGAGTGACTCCAGCCAGGCTTCCTAAGCAACCAGTTGGCCCGGTTGCTAGGGTAGGTAGAGTCACGTTGTGGGGTGCGTGGCGAGTTGTGCGTGGATGCCGCGGAGAATAGCGTGAAGTCTCCACATGCGCTTTGACGGTCTCAGACGCGGAGGCACCTGAGATTCGTTCTCCGCCATGCGGATTGAGGCGAGTCACTACGCCACCACGAGGACCTAGAGCAAATTGGGAATTGGGCATGCCAAATTGGGGAGAAAAGGGGAGAAACCCCCCCCCCCCAAAGAAAAGGAGCGGGTCACTGTCATAGAAATATGCCCAACAATCAACAAGGATGCAGTTATTGCACAAAAGAACATAACTCCATATTTCTATTCTACTAATTCATTGCATACAGTCTATATACACTACCAAACTCTGATGAATGTGCTGTCTTTGTTTATATTGCTGGTGGACTATGTATTAATACACAGATGCTGCAATAATCGAAAAGAACCTCAGAATTAAATTGCACTTGACCTAGCCCATTAGCGTGTTGTTCACGCGATTTCGCCAAACCCACATGTGCTTAGACTTAGCACATACTTAAACAAAATTAACAAAACTTCATGGCCTTGCCCACAGCCTTTGAATTATAATGACTTATGGCATGGCACTGCGCTTAGCGCTAGTGCTCTTAAAATAGGGTAGAATTCAATTCTATGATAGAATTTTTTATTTTAGAATTTTTAATTTTTTAAACATTGATCCAAAATCAGCTTTATTTGAACTAACCCTAACACCGTGGAGTTAGAAAAAATGCCAAAATCATAAACGTGACATTTCACAAAATGTAAAAAAAAATTGGCATACTTTAAATTTAAATTGTATTTTTAAACATCATATTTTTGGTTTAAAATTTTTTAGTGATGGAAATATTCATGTGCATATTTTCAGTTTATAAATTCAGATTGTAAATTACAAGTTTACATTTTCAGAAAGAAAAACATTTCAGAAGAATTTCAGAACTCCTAACACAAATCTCTATACAAAATACAAAAAATAAAAATCTGCTGTTTGAAAATACCAATTAATAAAATATACCACAAAATCCTTCATTTTGTTAAATGTTACAGCAAAATTCTGATTCAAATACTTTAGTCATTGTTCTAGCTTCATATAAAACGGTGTGCTGACCAGGTGTGAAGTTTCCATCATCAAATAATTTGTCTGACCTTACACAACGTGAAATGTACAATGTGGCAATCAGCAGTATGAAACAAATTTTTTGGACCATATTAAGACTAAACAGCCGACAAAATGTCATCTTGCAATGCTTGTTGCAGTCGTGGCTGGTTAGGACAAACACTCAGTCTGCATTCTAATTTGCATACTTATACTACATCTACAAGTATGTTCATCACTCATGATTGGAAAATATGCACATTTGAGGTAAAGAGGCTTGATTATTGTAAAATAGAGCAATTAGTTTTCAACATAATATTGTATTATTTTTATATGAAATGAAGTGCTTTTATACAGAACCTCACAGCACAATACAAAATACAACACTGGAGTTATTCTTGTCAAATAAAGTACTGCATAACAGAGCATCACAGATGTGAGATGTTGCTTAAATATAATACAATTACTATTTATTATTATTAGTAGTAGTAGAATTACAGTGAATATTACATAACTATACAGTAGTGAGTTGTTTCTGCAATATATACAGGTGCATCTCAATAAATTAGAATGTCGTGGAAAAGTTCATTTATTTCAGTAATTCAACTCAAATTGTGAAACTCGTGTATTAAATAAATTAAATGCACACAGACTGAAGTAGTTTAAGTCTTTGGTTCTTTTAATTGTGATGATTTTGGCTCACATTTAACAAAAACCCACCAATTCACTATCTCAAAAAATTAGAATATGGTGACATGCCAATCAGCTAATCAACTCAAAACACTTCAAAATGGTCTCTCAGTTTGGTTCACTAGGCTACACAATCATGGGGAAGACTGCTGATCTGACAGTTGTCCAGAAGACAATCACTGATACCCTTCACAAGGAGGGTAAGCCACAAACATTCATTGCCAAAGAAGCTGGCTGTTCACAATTCACAGAATGCTGTATCCAAGCATGTTAACAGAAAGTTGAGTGGAAGGAAAAAGTGTGGAAGAAAAAGATGCACAACCAACCAAGAGAACCGCAGCCTTATGATTGTCAAGCAAAATCGATTCAAGAATTTGGGTGAACTTCACAAGGAATGGACTGAGGCTGGGGTCAAGGCATCAAGAGCCACCACACACAGACGTGTCAAGGAATTTGGCTACAGTTGTCGTATTCCTCTTGTTAAGCCACTCCTGAACCACAGACAACGTCAGAGGCGTCTTACCTGGGCTAAGGAGAAGAAGAACTGGACTGTTGCCCAGTGGTCCAAAGTCCTCTTTTCAGATGAGAGCAAGTTTTGTATTTCATTTGGAAACCAAGGTCCTAGAGTCTGGAGGAAGGGTGGAGAAGCTCATAGCCCAAGTTGCTGGAAGTCCAGTGTTAAGTTTCCACAGTCTGTGATGATTTGGGGTGCAATGTCATCCGCTGGTGTTGGTCCATTGTGTTTTTTGAAAACCAAAGTCACTGCACCTGTTTACCAAGAAATTTTGGAGCACTTCATGCTTCCTTCTGCTGACCAGCTTTTTAAAGATGCTGATTTCATTTTCCAGCAGGATTTGGCACCTGCCCACACTGCCAAAAGCACCAAAAGTTGGTTAAATGACCATGGTGTTGGTGTGCTTGACTGGCCAGCAAACTCACCAGACCTGAACCCCATAGAGAATCTATGGGGTATTGTCAAGAGGAAAATGAGAAACAAGAGACCAAAAAATGTAGATGAGCTGAAGGCCACTGTCAAAGAAACCTGGGCTTCCATACCACCTCAGCAGTGCCACAAACTGATCACCTCCATGCCACGCTGAATTGAGGCAGTAATTAAAGCAAAAGGAGCCCCTACCAAGTATTGAGTACATATACAGTAAATGAACATACTTTCCAGAAGGCCAACAATTCACTAAAAATGTTTTTTTTATTGGTCTTATGATGTATTCTAATTTTTTGAGATAGTGAGTTGGTGGGTTTTTGTTAAATGTGAGCCAAAATCATCACAATTAAAAGAACCAAAGACTTAAACTACTTCATTCTGTGTGCATTGAATTTATTTAATACACGAGTTTCACAATTTGAGTTGAACTACTGAAATAAGTGAACTTTTCCACGACATTCTAATTTATTGAGATGCACCTGTATATATATATATATATATATATATATATATATATATTCATTTAAATTGTGTTTTTATTTTGGCAGAAGCTTTTCTTTTGGAGTGAAGCCTTTTCTGTTTCTGTGCGTTTTTGATGATAGCTTCTCACTTCCAGAAAAGCAGGCCTCTAGTGACCCAATGTGATTATTAAACCACAAAAGGCTGCTATATAATTAAATAAATATGGAGTCTGTGTCTTGCGCTACAAAGTGAATTAGCGCTCTGCTTGCTGTCATCTGCTACAAACAGAACACACGATGCTCATGATGTTTTTTTCCGTGTATGAACCAAGGAGCTCTAAAAGCAGCTCCACACATTCACAAGTGCTCACATTTGAAGCTTGTAGCACCTTTGCGATTTAATAATCATACTAGGACATAACATGATTTTAATTTGTGTGCTGAATGTTTATGTGATGACATTCGTACGTCAGATATCGGTTTTTGGTATTGGAGCATTTTTGAAGTAGATTTGACTATGTCAGATTTAGATGAGCTGGAACTCTGTCTACCTGATACAACTTTAGGGATATCTAAATAGCACTTGTGCGATGTGACCTGTGACAGAGTAGAAGAGCCATGAAGGGTTCATGGCTCACACATCTCTGTGCTCATATACACTATTTAACATGTGTCGCTTCACCGGCCTGCAGCACATGAAGAAATATAATGTAATATGTAAGAAATAAAATGTCTTTAAATGACTCAATATCATGTTGGGGTTATAATAATGCGTTGGTCATATTTTAGCCTAAAATCTAGATAAATAAAAAACAATTATAAATTATATTTTGCTCACAGAAAATAAAGTGTTGAAGCCTATTTATGACCATCAAGAGTTTTTTCTATCTGACATTGTTTCATTAAAATTTTAAGCACCATAATTCTCACAAAAATGCTACCTAACAGAACATGTGGCACTCTAATGTTGATATGGGAAATTCTTAATAAGAATGTTTTAGTTTACAATGTTGGCGTGTTGAAGATCAAAATCAAAATGTTGGGCTGGGAAATGTAATGTTAATTTCTGTGATAAATAGTTGACTGTTCAACGCGTTACTTTTTTTTTTTTTTTTTTTTTTTACGCAATTAATGCAGTCTGTTTTTTTTGTTTGTTTTTTTTTTTTCACTTCCTGAAACTTCACTAATGTTTTCCCCCAATTCCTGTAGTTAAAATTGGCATATTTAAATTTCCAGGAGGTGCACGCTTGACTCGACTGCACATCCTAGCACAGAAACTGATTGTGTGGAGCAGTTCACGCTTACTCGTTACACGCGACACATATTCTGGGCATAATATACACAGGAGTGAATTTACTGTACAGAGAATGAAGACTCCACCCGCAAGCGGTGAACAAGTTGTAGGCTAGATACAGGCAAGCTACCGTATCTCTTTGCAACGCCCAAAAATGCTCACTGTCATCTGAGCCAGTGTCAAAAGTGAAACCGCTCAAGAGAGACCCAGCGTGTGCACAGAGAAAATAATAGTTATGAGGTTTTAGCAACGGTGATTTTGATGGTGTTGTGCGAGTGTGTCTCCAGCAAGTGTGTCTCCAGCTTCACTTGCACTTGGGGGTGCATAGCGATAATTTGGGGGGGGGCAAAGCCTACCCCAGCACCCCCACTAGATCCGGCCCTGTTCATGTTGTTAAAGTTTCTTCGTGCAAAATAGCCTATTTTTAAACATAAGACAGCTGAGTTGTTTAAGTAACAAACAACGCAACATATCTACATTCTATTCACATGTTCCCACAGTACTAAAAAACTAAATGCTTAATAATAATAAATAATAATTATGTTTCAAATCACAGTAAATGTTTCAAGGACGAAATAGTTTCACATTAGTAAATGTACATCTTTCTGTCCCCTTTTAAAACGAAAAAGTAAATATGGGAAACAGAACATTTTTATACAGTTCAGTGCAACAACAGAGCCAAGGATTTTTGTCCTTGTCAAATAATGACATGGTATGTAATAATATTACGTGCAATGTCTTATCACCTATGCTTGTCTTATGAAACTGGACCTAGTTATTTGATGGCCAATTTGCCTTGAATTTGCAATAGAAATGACTCGTTAGTGGGCTCTGCACTACATTTAGCGGCAAGCGGGGCGGATTAAAGGAATAGTTCACCCAAAAATGATAATTTTATCATCACACTTATGCCGTCTCAAACTCGTATGACTTTTTTTTTCTCTGTGGAACAAAAACGAAGATATTTTAATGGAGATATGATGTGAACATATCCATACAATGCAATTTAATGGGGTTCAAAACTTTAAAGCTCCAAAAAGCACATAAAGGTGGCATGAAAGTAATCCATATGACTCCAGTGGTTTAATCCATGTCTTCTGAAGCTATATGATCATTTTGGGTGAGAAGCGCACCAAAATGTAACTCCTTATTCACTATATCTTGCCATCTGGAGTAGCCTTGCCATGATTATTATTTGAAGCTCGATTACCCTTCTGACTTGATGCATAACGATAAAGTAATCATTAAAAATAAATTCCCCACTGCAACAAACAAACAAAACGCTGCTTATATTTCCAGAACCAGACTGTTGTGCTCAATACTCTGGAAATGTTTTTCACACCCCTAGATTCATCTGGTACATCATTGTTAAATTTACCTTGACCTTCTGCTCTGTCAAAAGCTGAACTATTTTAAACCAGACACTGTGTCATCAAAACACAGCGCTCATGGCGCAAGACACTGAAAATGCTGTGAGAATGACCAAAGACATTCATCAGGCACATGTTTAAATAAACAAACAATTGAAAAATAGCTCAGACTAAACAATGCAAGACGCATCCTATGTGAACTGTCACTGAATGTTAAGGAAAGAATGTCTAGCCAATTTTCCATAAATTCTATGTGTGATGATCATGCACAATTCTGTATCTGTGATTATCTCTACCAAATTATACTATAGGGAACTGTGGGAGGTGAAAATAGCCTGACAGTGCAGTACATTGAAACACAAAAGGAATGAAAGCATTGAGTCTGTCTGTGGAGTGTATTGAAAAGCACTGTCACTGTTTTCAGCTGGTTCTGTCTGTCTGCCACACTCAAACAAACACACACATCCTGACCTGTGCTGTCTGCAGAGAGCACGAGAGCATTTTGTGCTTAATAAAGAAAAATCCAAACATATAAGATGATTTGAGGCAAAGACAAAACCCAGGGGTACCATTTTTGCATTCGAAGCAAGCCTTTTTATGTAGGGAGAGTAAAAAACAAAACAAATGCTGCTAAGAAGATAGCATGTTTTTTTGTGTGCTGATGTTACATTTGCTAGCGTTCAAGATATCAGCCTGTTGTTTGTCAGTCCGGTGGAGTCGGCGGCCCTTGAATAGTTCTCTGCTCCCTCCCTCTGGCAGTTGTGCGCAGGGTGTATTTATGTGTTTTGGGAAGGAAATGAGTGTGTCGGTGGTGAAGTGCACACTATACGCCTCTCTCTCGCTCTCTGCAGCAAACCCCAAAACAGCCCGACACACTGCACCGGCAACAGGAGCCACAGCAGACTGCAGATGTTTGAGTTTAAATTCTCAAAGGCACCGATTGTAGATTTAGCATGTAACTATTTGGAAATTATCAAATCTTGGAAAGGACAGATTGCAAAGAACAATTTCCCTGCTGAGAAAACAAAAGAGCATCGTAAAGGAATGTTCCAGGTTTAATACAAGTTAAGCTCAATCAACAGCCTTTGTGGCATAATGCTAATAACCACACAAATGAATTTCGACTCCTTCCTTCTTTATAATAAAAAAAAGCAAAAATGATGGTAACAGTGAGGCACTTACAACGGAACTGAATGGGGCCATTCAGTAAATGCTATAATACACAGCGTTTCAGAAGTATAGCCACAAGACGTAAAAAAAATTTACATATGTGCTTATATGGTTTGAGTGTGATCTGATTATTTAGAGCAACATCTGGCGATACTGATCACTTGGTGGTTCTGCATTTTTATGCTACCTTGTTTCAAATCACTGATAATTAATTACACATCTTTGAAAGAAATTTAGATAACCTTATTCTCCATGTCTTTATATACATATATTTGTTTTAATGTTTAAGAGTAACTGGTCACAGTTATAAACAAAACACTAAAACAAAAAGCACACTACAGTATTAACTCACATGAACTGAATTCTGAATAGCCTCCTGTCAGGCTTACATTAAATTGGTAAGATTTATTATTCTTTTATTTTTTTAACTCATATTATGATTTCAAGCCTGATTACACTTCATAGTGCTTGATGCACGCACAGAGCACTAGGAAGTGTAATCGAGCTGGAAATGATCAGCAGAGGTCAATAATTATAGTGAAAAATGTATATTATAGTTATAGTTAGATTTTGGTCTTTTCTCACCCAAAACCGATTGGATCGCATCAGAAGACATGGATTAAAACACTGGAGTCGTATGGATTACTTTCATGCTACCTTTATGTGCTTTTTGGAGCTTCAAAGTTTTGGATCCCATTTACTTGCATTGTATGGACCATCCAAAAAAATTATAATTAAGAACCTTTTACCCTGGAGCAAATTAAATATTGAATAAGGCTGATAAATACTAAGATATCATTTTAAAGGTATATTGCTCACCCTTCTTGGTATCAAAGAACCATGGTATTGTCACAGTACATTTTTGTAAGGGTCTGCAAGTTTATATGGTTTATTTTGATGTATTCTAGAATTGTTTCTCTCAAATATTCCAATCAGTTTAAATCAAGGGATTCAATCATTTACCAAAACAGAGAGGAAACAGACTCGCTCTGAGTGTGTGTCCTGGTCTGAGGCCTGAATCATGTGTCTGTGGAAGTTGCTAAAAGCCAGGCGAGACAGTCAGACCTGGGCGTGTGTTTCCCATCGGTGGATTGTGTGTGGTTTAGCTTACCACAAGTGTCCTACACCGGGCAAGAAAAATCAGGTGGAATCTACAGATGAAAGACTGAGTGTTCTCCTAAAAACTCTTGTTTGTGGTGTTGATTTCTGTATTCTCCAAGTTTAAGGGCTGCTTCAGCCAACAAATGTTATATGCGTCTGTGTGTGTGCTCTCCTGTGTTTCTACTGTACACATCAGACTTTAGTTGCAGAGTTGAGGTCTTTAGTTTCCCTGTCTGTTTAGCCTCCGCTGTTGTTGTAAGTTTTATCAGATTTTGTCTTGTTCTGAGTCTGTTTGGGGTTTTTTGTGGGATCTTAGGGGAAAAGGAGAATGAAAATGGATATTCCGCATGCAAAGTTTATGTGGCCAGACACAGATATTGCATACTGAAAAACACTTGCACTATATTCACCTGTACTGTATATAGTATCAATACCAGTAAAATTGTACCTGGCCAATGATTAAATGGGTGAAAAAAATCCCACAGACTTGCAATGAATGAGGGACCGGAACCAGATCTAGGGACCAGAATATATCACAGAGACTTGGGGTGGGCTCGTTACGGCCTAGCAACCACCCAGAACACCCTTGCAACCGCCAAGCAATTCTTTGGCAACCTCTCCCATTTATTTTCTTCAGAACATGTAAAAATCTTGTTCTTTTAATTCTTAACACTCGTGCATTAAAGACTCCCCTGAGCTACAGTTGCGTTCTTGTCAGTACAGTTTGTAAATGAATTAAATTAGGTGCTATGAAGCTCCAAGTGGAGCAAAGCTCAACAGCAAAAGTCTAAGTTCAAGAGCAGCTCCTCAAACAGAAGTTGTAGAAAGTGTGTGTGCATGAGAGCGAGAGGTTCAGTGTAGCGTGAGAAGTCAATAGTCTAAGTCTGTTAGTGTGGTTAATGAATACCGCCCCCTCAGGGTGATCCCTTCATGTAAACACTTCATCACACCAGCAGTGAGAGACTGCATAGCTCCCAGGGGTACGACTGCTCCCCGCCCAAGACTTTACAGCCTATCAATATCTCTCTAAACACAAGCACTAGGAGTGGGATTCAGCAGGGACCTGATGATATTATATCCATATCTGGGTTGCGATACGATCATGTTGCAATTCTTTAGTGTATTACAATTTCAAAACATATATATATATTGTGACACATATGGTTTCCTCCGGGTGCTCCGGTTTCCCCCAAAGTTCAAAAAAACATGCAGGTTAAGTTAATTGGAGACGCTAAATTGCCTGTAGGTGTGAGTGAGAGTGTGAATGTGTATGTCTGTGTGTGTTGCCCTGTGATGGACTGGTGTTTCCCTGCCTTTGGCCCAAGACAGCTGGGATAGGCTCTAGCACTACCCACGTCCCTATAGGACAAGCGGCTATAGAAGATGGATGGATGGATGGATGTTTAATATTGGAATTCTTGGTAAAGAACTACACTACCCATGATCCTGAGGGGGCAAATCCACCAATCAGAGAACTGCAGCAAACGAAGCACGACAAAAGAGCTCTGCAGCGACCGCCCACTTCCATGAAGCACTGTAAATGACGCAATTAAGTTGCTCTCCCTACACTCTCAAAGTACTTATATATTTGCATATTTCTGAATATTTTGCAATTATATTTTATATTTTAAATATATTGATTCTATTCTTATAATCAATGACTTTAAATGAATAGTTTTATATTTTTTCCTTCATTTTTAATTTGATTACATCATTCTCAATGCTTCATGGGATTGTAGTTTATGCCCTCATTAAAGATTGTCTGATTTTTAAATACTTTATTTGCTTCAAATCACAGTTTGTATAATGTTGTGATTCACATTGGAGCTGGTCGGTTTGGTTCATGGCTTAGAACTCTTTTATGAAGTTCTATGGAAGTTTTTTTTATTTATTTTTTTAAAAATGCCTATGGAAGAAATTAATGTAAAACCTACTTCTGGAAGCAAGACGGCTGAAAAAGTGGGCAGGCATTGTTGCTCTCTATAGAAATGGAAGTAATTGAGTGTCAGAGCCATAGCCTTGTGTGCAGTGCTTCGACATGGTGTGAGTCACAGGTGACCCAAACTTGAGGTCCTTTCCTGATCTCATTCCATCTCTTCTTTCCTGTTGTTTCCAGTCGCCCTCTCCAATTTTCTATCTAATAAAGGTAGGACAAAATGGTAAAACAAAGTAAACAAATACAAATAAATAATTGTGTGCTTGTTAACCTAATGCTGCTACATGTTTCAATGTCACAGCAGTGGTCAGTCTGTTTTCCCAAAAATAGTAATGTGAAAATATAACTATATTGATTTTTGGTGTTAGAATATTGATACAGTATCGTAAGATAAAATATTGGAATAATTACACCCATTCCCACACACACGCCCACCCTGAATTTTGTCTGCTATTTCTTCCTTACTACTCTTATACCTCATTTTGGAGTATTACCATAATTAATAGTCTAGTACTTAGAGAGAGAGTTGATTAAAGCTACACTATGGAACTTTTGGCCCTCTAGCGGTTGAAGCATAGAACTGCAAGTTACTTGCAGATGAACACTGTTTTGGTAAGTACGTCAGTCGGGCTTTGGCTCTGCTCTTCTGCGCTGATCAGTCTGATGGTAACTCGAACTGGTGTAACCATGGATACCAATGATGAACTTATCAGAGCGAATGTCAATAACAACAACAAAACTCGCCCCTCCCCTCAAAATTTAAATAATAACGAAAGGAAGAAAAAGACGGATATCCGAAAAATATTAGACAACGATTGCTAGTCATATCAGATGAAGTCAAACGATGGAAACTAGTATAAATTATCTAGCAGGCAAACAGACCAAGGTAGTAACTGGTTTAGAGATTGGCATTGTTACCAGCATGAAGTTTATTTTTTCCCATTGTCCTTCATCAAAAATGAAATTGAAAGCACTGCAGTATCACAATCCATAATAAAATGCCCCATTATCTAACGCACTACCGCACTAAGAGAGCTACCTGGCTAACTATCGTCCAATAAAATATATTGCCTGTAGATCAAGAAAAACTCCATCTCTGGGTCAGTTTTAAGTCCTTCGATATCTCTGAGTTGTCGCCACCTCTGAAAAAGCCAAGCCGATGTTGTTTCGTGTTTTATTATTACAGGCTCTGTCACTTCCCTTTTTGCTTGTAGACTCTCCTCGGTTCTCGGTTTCTTTATTTTGAAAACGGGTGATTCCCCAGACTGTCGCTCATTTGTTGTGGCTACAAGCTTTCAGCTTCAAACTACTACCACACCTATCACTGCACACATACACATGCTGTAGTAGCTCCGGACCTTCTTTTCTTTATTTACAGACATGGCGAAACACGCATGGATGAATGACGGAAGTATGTAATTTCCTGCCAAATCCGCCCTGACAGCTCTAAAATATAAATCATTATTATAGGCTTACCATAGTGAATTGGGGTGTGGCAAATACATTGTTTTGAAGACTGATTGTTGGTGTACTTGATAAAATCTTACATAGTTTAGCTTTAACAAGGATTACATTAGTCAGTAGTCATTAGTCAGCCCTAATCAATACTGTTTCCTATTCATGTGTAGAAGTAGTTCAGTGTGTGTTTGTGTGAACTTGTTAAACTTTCAGGCCAAGAACCGCTCAGTTAGACAGGAACAAACTGTTGTAAAGTGACTAACCACAGTTAGCTTTGTTTTCACGTGCCATTTAGGGCCGGATTTATTTGTAATAGTGGGTAGCAAAATAATAGACTTGCATGGGAATTGTTTTTTTTTTTGTTTTTTGTTTTTTCAGAAAACGACAAAGAAATTAGTGGGAAATGTGTGTAGATATTACAATCAGAATTTCTGTCCCTCCAACAGTAATAAGTAATGATTGTTTCTAGGGCTGTCAATTTAACATGTTAATTCAGTGTGATTAATTGTATAAAAAAATATGTTAAAAAATGTACGCAATTAATCATGTCCCCGAGCCCTAATAAGGAATATCTCTACCATCGGTGCAATTCAAGCTGGAAGTACCAGGTGTTTTCAGCAAGGGGCAGTAAGTTAAACTCCAGCTGTAAAGAAAACTCACAGCTGTACAGAGAACAAACCACACACAGGCTTGCTTGACACTAGCGACAGCACAAGATGAGGATGCGTTCTTCAAACACTGCTGGACGGAGTACAATTCCAAATGCAGGGATCTCGAGATGTGTTTTTCTATGTTTAACTTGACAATGACCTAAAACTGCTGTGTTTATGACACAACACAACCAAAGTGAGACGCTCCAAAAGCATCCGTTTGACACACGTGTACATTGACGCATCCTTAGGAAACCCTTTTAATAAATCGGTCTCGGACAGATTGGCAAATTAAATTGCAAAATGGATTACTGTGTACTGAAGGCCAATGATAGGCTTATGTTCAATATTATTATAATATGAAAATAAACAATATATTGCCTTCTAAATCGTCAGACATAATAATATAATGCATTTTAAATGTGTGAATTATATTTATAAAATATATTACATTATTAGTTATTCAAATATCATTATTTATAATTATTTAATCGTAATATATTGAATTATTGTTATTTGGGGGCCTCTCTCCACCAATATTTATATATGCGATTAATTGCGATACGATTCATTAATCAGCATATTATGTAATTAATTTGATTTAAAAAATTAATCGATTGACAGCCCCAATTATTTCAAAAACAGAGTACAATCTATAGTCTTGCTCATGGATTTCTGGTTTACTAGCTACTAAGTGCCTCAATAAAGAGTTATTTTTTAAGCTAACAAAAAGTAGCTGCTATTTTCAGAACAAAATATTTCTGAAGATATAATTATATTATTTATTAATTAGGGTGACAACATTAAATATATGTCTTAATATTTCGCTTTGAGAAAAAAAAAAAAAAAAAGGCAAAGTCCGTTTAAGGCTGTTCGGTGCTCAAGCGAATCATTTATTTGAACTAGTTAATTTCCATTAACCATCTGAAAGAACCAACTGATTAAAATGAATTGGAGTTGCCAACGCTAAATATAAGTGAATCGCTTATTGTAACTGGTTCATTTACTTCAGGGGTGCTCACATTTCTATGGCATGAGATCTACTTTTTCATAATGCTATTACAGTAAGTTCTACTATGTACAGTTTTAGTAGTCTGTGCCAGTACCAGTGAAATTTGACGATTCTTGACACAAAAACAAATACTATTAATTATTTAAAAAAAATTTAGTTCTCAAATAATTATTCAAGTCATTATTTAATTCATGTCAATCACTCCTGTTCAAAATGCAATTGCAAATTTCGATAATCTATTACTAGTTGAAATTCCAAATAGACTTACATATCAGCTATGAACTTATTACTAGTAAAATTATTATTTTTTTAATCAATAATTACATTGTTACTAGAAATGTCCATTCCTTATATCAACATTTGATACCGATATCAATAATTAGCATTTTTAATTGTAGTAATTGCACTGCTGAACTCGATAATTAACGTTAGCCTATAACAAGTGACAGCTGAATTATAGATATCTGTAATTCATATCCTGTACATGATCGAAAATGTCAAAAGGACTTGTGATAGTTCATTACCTAATTTGCATAATTATTTTAATGAATCAGGCTCTAAAACAATGCAGTACAAATAAACCACACCATCAGTGGCCACAATTCATTCTTAGTGAATTCCCCACTTGATGTCAATAAAAGGTCCTCACAAGATGATGTGTTCAAGGTTGTGTTTGTGTGTGTGTAAGCAATTTTCCTTCAGCTACTTTCATTTTTCTTATTCTCATCATATTGTCCAGACAGATTGTTCAATATATCAGTATAAACAAGAAGTTCCTGCCCGTTTCCCTGAAAATGAGGCACATGTACTTTATACGAACACAGCAGACACGGTGCAGTGGATGTTCTAATGGTGAGATGTTGATCTGTGCTGATGTGATCTCTGACAGCACTGTGATTTAGACTTCCACCTGAGCAATCACAAGTGCTGTAACGGAGCCAGACGGATGTGTCTGCATCTCAGCCGTAAGGAGCTTGGCCTCTGGGAACAGACACTATGAGTCATCCCTATAGACACTAACGAGTTTGTGGTGTGAGCTGATATTGTAAGAAGGCTTGATTAGTGTTAGGTAACTATGAAATCATGTGCATATGACTGCAGCTTACGTTTCATTTTCTTTTGAGCTGCTGTCATTGGTGGTGTTTGCTAAGGCACTATGGTCCCAGTTACACCTGGTATTAAAGGGATACTTCACCCAAAAAATAATTTACTCACCCTCATGCCATCCCAGATGTTTATGACTTTCTTTCTTCTGCTGAATACAAACAAAGGCATGGCAGAAAGGTGAATAAATTATGAGAGAATTTTCATTTTTGGGTGAACGATTCCTTGAAGATGTGTTTCAGGCAATCTGATCACAAGGACATCGCTAACAGTTTTGGGGAGTATTTAACTAAAAGTAATGACGCTACTACCATAACTACATTTTTCAGTAGCGTGACAGTAGCTATTATCACAGTAGTTTAGCTTTTCAAGTAACAAACTAAACATTTTCCAATAAGAAGCGCTGTATTGTCATGAAACGCTACAGTGCATTCAGAAAGTATTCAGACCCCTTCATTTGTTTTTCACATTTTATGTTGCAGCCTTATGCTAAAATGCTTTAAATTATTTTTATTTCCACATCAATCTAGTATAGTAAACCAATCACTAATTTTTTTTTTATTGGATGGATTGAATGAATGAATGAATGAAAGAAAGAATTAAAGAAAGAAAGCCACCACCTGGCCACCACCCACAACGCCCTAGCACCACTCACGTTTTCTTTAGAAAATGTATAAAATCTAGTTTGATTTTGCTGTCCATCTTTGTCGTAGTGGCCTTTGTTTACATTACAGTGTAAAGTGTACCGTGTTTTAGGACACAAGGTTAAATTTTTCCAATACTCCAAAATGAGGTTGTCGTAAACTGTACTCATCTGTTTGAACTTACTGTGACCTGCTCGTAGGGGAAACTAGTCTCAATGCAGATTTCATCTTATCATTGTAAATATACTCACAGCTGCACACTCACACATATATGTTACCGCAACTCATCAATCATCACACCGTTAGTGAGAGGTCATAGGAGAAAGTAGGCCACCAACACAGGTCATTTCCTCTGGACATGTAAAGCATTACAGTGGCGCTATGTCGCCAGACATCGCCAGAGGGCGCTAAAGTGAAGTCTGTGTCTCCAGTTCAACTGCAGACATAACAAGGCTAATTTTACCTCTCAAGTCCAAAGAACAGTTCTTAAACCCACAGCAGTTTAATGGAGTATACGTTTCATCTTTATATACACAATTGAATTAAGCCACATGGCCTTTGTTTTTGAGACATAAACATTTCTTTGTTTTGTCTTCTCTTATAAAAAAGTGTCAACAGTGGCCAGTATTGTTTAGGGTGAATCTCTCAAGAACGCGTCCAGGTCACATTTCAAACCCAAAATTTTAAAAAGATTTTTTGAATGAAAGATTTTTGAAAAACATTGGATCACAGTATTTTTTTCTTTAATGTATTACAGAAATGGGAATCATCATTAAGTAATAATAGGAATTAAAAAAAAAAAAAGTAACATTTTTGTATGCATTACAGTAATGAGAATTTGGGTTCAAATGTTCCACTAATATTTGACAACCAGAAAGTGTCCAAATACTTTTTGTACAGCACTTATTGGCTGCTTTTCTTTATTATTTGGTCCAAGTCATCAATTTCAAAAACTTTTTTTTTTTTAATAAAATGTTAGTTTTATAATGAAATAAATTAATATGGTGGCACAATTATATTTTTGTCTACAAAATTAATTTCAAACATTTAAGCATACGCCTTCAGATCAAAATAATTTTTAGATCATGAGAAACATTTCAGTCAAGTGTTTCAAAACTTTTGAACGGTAGTGTGTGTGTTTATATATGTGTATATATATATATATATATATATATATATATATATATATATATATATATATATATATATATACAGTACTGTGCAAAAGATGTTTCACAAAAACATTTGTCTTAAGATGGTTATTTATATCTTCAGCTTTAGTGTGTCAATAGGAAATATAAATGTTAGACTCCCAAACATTACTTTTGCAAATAGAAAAGATTAGAATAGAAGAACAGAGAGCCCTGCAACAGATGTCATGGCCCCCACAGAGCCCCCCACCGAACACTGTGTCTGTCTGAGATTACATAAAGAAACAGAAGCAATTGAGACAGCCGAAATAGATAGAAGAACTGTGGTGAATTCTCCAAGAAACTTGGAACATCCTGTCTGCCAACAACCAAGAAAAACTGTGTCCAGATGTACCTAGGAGAAATGGTACAGATTGGTGCTGGTCACACCGAATATTGATTTAGCTTTTTTTTGTTTACTGGACTTTGTATGACATTAAGTGATAAATGAAAACTATTTATTTAATTTTGTATTATTTTTGAAGACATCCTCACTATGCAACATTTTTCACAACCGCCTAAAACTTTTGCACAGTACTGTATATATATATATATATATATATATATATATATATATATATATATATATATATATATATATATATATATACATTTCACTCCCAAATCCAGACATTTTACAATTTTTTATTTTTTTAATTCCCATTATTCTTAATAACGATTCTCATTAGATTCTCATTATTACAATACTTTAGTGAAAAATTCTGTTATACAATGTTTTTTTCACTTAAATCAGGGTAAAAGTTTTTATTATTTTTAATAATAAAAAATAAAATTTCTTATTTCTTTGAATTTGGGGTGAAATGTGACCTGGGCATTTCACCCCCAGGGTTCCCGCGGCTCCTCAAAAACTCTTAAAATGTCTTAAATTCATTTTTCTAAAATTTAAGGTCATAAAAAGTCTTAAATATCTTAAACGGTATATAGCAAAAGTCTTAATTTTGTGTTATAAATTTGGGGAGGAAAGGAATTGCAATATAGCCTAAAATGATTAACAAACTTAAAAGTGTGAGAGTGCATTTTTTTTCCCTTAACCATTTAAACAAGTAGCTGGAAGCAGTGAATACCTTTCAAAATATGAGTCCACAGTTTTGGGCTTGTTTATAGTTATAAGTCCCACTGCATCTGCAATTGAATTCAGTTTGGTCTTTTGTAACCTCTGTCTGGTCCACCTTGTCACAGGAAGGAAAGACTAAGAAAATTTTTGAACACATTCGATTTTATCCAATATCGGACCTCTAATTATTATGTACTGATATATTGGTATATAAACCTTTTTTAATGTGATATATATATACATACACTACCGGTCAAAAGTTTTGAAACACTTGACTGAAATGTTTCTCATGATCTTAAAAATCTTTTGATCTGAAGGCGTATGATTAAATGTTTGAAATTAGTTTTGTAGACAAAAATATAATTGTGCCACCATATTAATTTATTTCATTATAAATCTAAAATTTAATAAAAATAAAAATAAAAAACGTTTTTGAAATGGATGACTTGGACCAAATAATAAAGAAAAGCAGCCAATAAGTGCCCAACATAGATGGGAACTCCTTCAATACTGTTTAAAAAGCATCCCAGGGTGATACCTCAAGAAGTTGGTTGAGAAAATGTCAAGAGTACATGTCTGCAAAGTCTAGGCAAAGGGTGACTACTTTGAAGATGATAAAATATAACACAGTTTTGATTTATTTTGGATTTTGTTTAGTCACAACATAATTTCCATAGTTCCATTTATGTTATTCCATAGTTTTGATGACTTTAATATTATTCTAAATGTGAAAATAATAATAATAATAATAATAATAAAGAATGAGTAAGTGTTTCAAAACTTTTGACCGGTAGTGAGTGTGTGAGTGTGTGTGTGTGTGTGTGTGTGTGTGTGTGTGTGTGTGTGGAAAACATGTCTTTAGTATTTTAAACTTGCAGATACCCTGTTTTTCTGATAAGCAGTTTTTAAGGCCTTGTTGAATGTGTGCCCCAGCCTGTTCAAGTAAAAGAATGTGTGATACATGATTTATTTTGAAATTCTGTGGGTTTGTTTTGGTATGGACATGCGTTATTAGTTTTATTTGTTCAAATCTGAAAAAGGCCTAAAGGGATAGTTCACCCAAAAATGAAAATTCTCTCATCATTTATTCACTCATATGCCATCCCAGATGTGTGATTTTCTTTCTTATGCAGAACACAAACAAAGATTTTTAGAAGAATATTTCAGCTCTGTTGGTCCTTACAATGGAAGTGAATGGTGACCAGACCTTTGAAGCTCCAAAAAGCACATAAAGGCAGCATAAAAGTAATCCATAAGACTCCAGCGGTTTAATCAATGTCTTCAGAGGCATCATGATATGTGTGGGTGTGAAACAGAACAATTTTATGTCCTTTTTTACTATAAATCTCCACTTTCACATTCTTTCAAATTTTGAAAGTGAAAGTGGAGATTTATAGTAAAAAAGGACTTAAAAATTGTTCTGTTTATTTATTTGTTTTACTGAGCTGAGATATTCTTCTGAAAATCTTTGCGTATGTTCTGCAGAAGAAAGAAAGTCATACACATCTGGGATGGCATGAGGGTGAGTAAATGATGAGAGAATCGACATTGTTGGGTGAACTTTCCCTTTAAAAAGTCCTAAAAACTTTGCAGCAACCCTGGCCCCAATTTACTATTGGCCACTAATGACACTATTTCTAAGAAAATTCTAAATAAAGAAATATTGTTTTATAAGCCTAACAAACATCTATTGTTGAAATGATTTGCTTAAAGTGTGCTGTCTATATTTCATGAAGATAAATGCCACTTGCTTTGATATTTTCTTATCCAATGGAATGACATTCATTCATTCACACAGTGTGACTTTAACTGTCCAAATAATTTTAAGTGTTCCAAATACGTTTTGGTGCCACAGTGTTTCAAAAACTCAGTTTACTTCACTTTGCCCACTCAGCTGGACATTCCCCCACACCAAAGTATCCGGATATATTTATAGACCGCAGACAGTTTGGGAAAGAAGGGGGTTGTCTGACACATCTGCTGAATATCTGCTAGACTGTGGGGTCAGCCCAAGGTTAAAGCCTCTTCAATGCCTGCCTTGATTGGTCGTGGCTGGCACTAATGAGTGTGTGTGTGTGTGTGTGTGTGTGTGTGTATGTGTGTAATTCTATACACACACAGTCCCAGTGAGTGTAGAGCAGCCTTTCTCTCTTTCTCTCTCTCTCTCTCTCTCACCACCGCCATTGTCAGCGCCAGTCTCTCTCCGCCCCCCCACCCCCCCACCCCCCGCTCCGCTCCTGTCTGTCTGTCTGGAGCTGCTCCCCTCTCAGAGGAGGAGGGAGGTGGAGTCTGAGCCTGAGACCGTCACAGAAAGCCATTCTTCTGAATGAACGCGATAGGAATAGACTGTCAGGATGCGGGTAACGTATTTACCGTAGTCGAGCAGCAGTAAATGCGTCGGGAGGCGAGCGAGCATGGCATGAGACGCTAGTGAACCGAGAGGCCGACACTGACAGCGGACTCCTGCTGTGGAGGTGTTCCTCAGTTCATCTGAGGGCCGCGGCCGGCGGCTCTCTTGCCCCCCGTCCCGTCTCTTCCCCGAGCCCCCATGCGAAACATCACGGTCCCGGACAGCAGCTCCAGAAACAACAACAACGCCAACTCCAATGACCCATGCTCCTGCAACAGCACCCTATCCCAACCACAGGGAATGGATATATGTAAGTAGGGCGGGTTTGCTGTGAATGGAACGCGAATGCGAAATATTTTCGAATCAAATGGAACGTTTGAATGTGCGACCGTTTTCTACTGACCCTGGTTAGAATATAGCAGTTTCAGATTCAAACGTTCCATTCCACTCGCTCCGCATCCGAAATGTATCAAATGGAACTGTAGCAGTTTTGAATTCTTTGTGCTTTATTAGTATATGCGCGAGCTGCGCGCACGTTTCAGACGGGCGCAAATCAGCAATTGTTTAAAAATAATAATAATAATAATAATAATTTTAACCATTGTGAGGTAGAATTATTCTATTATTTGACTGTAACTGTTTCACTGGCACATCAATCGAATTTGGCTGTGGCGTATTAAACTATTCATTCAGGCCCCCCAAAATGCGACGTGTTTGTCTGAATCGCGTTTTTAAACAGTCTCAGCGATTGAAATATTAATACAAGTGAGTGCTGATGATGACTCGGGCGTCTGGGAGTGTTATGAACAGAACTCAATGCATCTGTTATTGAAAATGGCTTGTGTTTCTGTGGGGGCTGCGCACATATTCCTTTAACTCTATCACTTCTGTGTTTCCACAAAAATACACCTCTATACTTGACTAGACGCACATATTCCCACCGTTATTGTAAAATGTAAGCACATTTTACTTTAGTATTCTTGTTACATGCGAACTACATGCACGTAATATGTAATGTTCCTACAATTGGTAATATTTGACATAGACACTGTATTGTAAAGTGTTAGCAAATATCTCTGTGCTGCTGGTGTTATTGCTGAGAATTGGTCCACTGCGGTCTGAAGCGGGCAGGCAGTCGGTCAACTCTTCCCCTACTTCAGTCCAGACCGTCTTACTCAAGTTCGGCTAAGATTCTGGGCTGTCTGAATCTACAGAGGACAAAAGGGCCCGTTATATTCAGCACTGGCTATTTCTGCCTCAAATGGGATGAATTATTAAAAGAAAACCTTTCGTATAATAGAATTGGCCCTCTTCTTAAGGGCCCCTGGTAGACAGCGGTGATGTCATAGCCCAGAAACTTTTCATCTGCTCTTGAACTTGAATTAGTTTGTGTTCTGTTAGATGTATGACGCATGTGTAATGTCCCTCGGCTATGATGATGACTACACTAGGGAGAACTAGGGAAAAGAGAGGAAAGAGTTTGTGTATTTCAACAGGAAACTGAGACGCAAAAGAAACTAGATTTTGTAAATGGGGGAATCTCATGAAAACATGTCCAGGTCATATTTCACCACAAAACTAAAATAATGCAGTATATTTAAAGGACTGTTAAGCTGTTTTAATATTGTGACATTATTTTCATTACAATTAAGCATTTTTTAAGATGTTTAAGATTTTGTGTAAATATTATTTATTATTTTTTAAATCCTATTTTGTGTGCATTTTTTAAAATTATTATTTAAATGCATTTTTTAAAATTATTATTTAAATCAGCATTAATTAAAAGCAGTGCAACAAATACAACCATGATGTCTAATAATCACTGTTCAATGAAAAAAAGGAAATGTAATAAAATTACATAAATACTCAGACCAGCTCGACTGGCACCAACAGTCATTCATGCGATTATCTAATCAGCCAATCGTGTGGCAGCTGTGTGTAAAATCATGCAGATACGGGTCAGGAGCTTCAGTTAATGTTCATATCAACCATCAGAATTGGGGGAAAAAAAAATTGATCTCAGTGATTTGGACTCTCAGAGAAGTAAGTTTGGAGCAGAAGAAATAGAAATAAACCTTGTGTAAATTGTCGGCTTTACGCTAAGCTAAAATGCTATTTCTAGCCATTTTACATGCACGTTACCAGGCTAAGGATTAGGGATGGGCCATGGTGGTTGACTAGTCGTACAACAATTGTCTAGTCGATTAGTGGGGTCGACTACTAACATTAATATTTTTAGTGATGGTGTTTTTTTTTTTTTTTCGTTTTTTTTTGTGGATTTTTCCCCTTTTTCACCCAGTTTGGATGCCCAATTCCCAGTGCGCTTTTAAGTCCTCGTGGTGGCATAGTGATTCGCCTCAATCTGGGTGGTGGAGGATGAATCCCAGTTGCCTCCGTGTATGAGACCATCAAACCGCGCATCTTATCACGTGGCTTGTTGAGCGCGTTGCCACATAGACATAGCACGTGTGGTGGTTTCACGCCACCCACCGCGGCATCCGCGCTCAACTCACCACGTGCCCCAGGAGACCTGGCTGAAGTCACTCAGCACACCCTGGGATTCGAACTAGCGAACTAGCGAACTCCAGGGGTGGTAGCCAGTGTCTTTTACCACTGAGCTACCCAGGCCCCCAGTGATGGTGGTTTTAATGGCAGATGCAATTCTCAAATTAATTGAGAGACGCAACTTCTCGGAGAGTGTTTTTGTGTGATTATTGCTCGCTGTGCTTAATGGTGAATAACAGTTAGCAGAGTAAAACCGTCTGCATGAAGTTTAATCTCTTTAATTCTTAAAGTTTAGTCCTTTTTTTATGAACCGCTGCTGTTTCAGCCATCAAAGCGGCATATAATCAACAATACATTTCAAGACGATCACTGTCAGATGTTAAATCCTCTGCTTTGAGTAATGTTCCCGTATTTGTGAGGTGTTGTGAAGAGATTACTGATTCTGTCTGACACTGCTTAAATAAATAGTTGCAGTACAAAAGGTTTAAATTTAAGGATGACGTGAGCTAGATGTTGCGTAGCCGCAATCTTGCAGTTCTGCACTTTTGAATGTGCAGCGAGGATCGACCTGATGCACTCTTGTAATCATTCTGCGTTCAAGATGCACATAAGTGGTTTTGTGCCGCTCTGTATCTTATGTCTTACTTTTCTTACTTTGATAGTTTTGTGCAATAAGATGTTATAGTTATTTAGCCTATTTATTTGAAATTATTTTGAAGTGCTATTCTTAGCGTCCGTATATATCCCTCTGAAAGGTGTCTGATCGGGGTCAAGTGAACATAATGGAGCCTAAGTAAATGAGAATGAAAATTTTTAGTTTTGCACATCCTAAAGATATTTTCCTTATAAGTGCATGTCTGTGTTAGCAGCACGTGAGTGTGTTGAGTGCATTTTTGGGTTTGCGTGTTTGTGCTGTGGCATTTGGGACGGGCCTTTCAGACAGGGGAATGCCTGGTGACTTGGCACTCAGATTCTACTGCAGTGCTGGCTGCATTCAGGGCTACTACAGAAAGACTGGGAAACTGGGGGAGCCTTTGACACACACACACACACACACACACACACACACACTTGCTAAGGACACACCATTCAGGGCCCAGCTCGCCAAACTTTGATAAAATAATCAGTGCTATATTAACTTAAAGGTGTGTTGACCCAAATAATGATCATTTATATCGTCATTTATTCTATTGATGTTCCAAAACTGCATGGCATTCTGTCGTGGGACACAAAAGAATCATAGGTATTTTAATTTTTGGTGTGGACTATCACTTTAAGCATTGCCTCACCTCAAATGCATACCTAGCAAGCAGTTTAATGAGTCTCCTATCCTGTTGTCTTTTCCAGGACTAGCCCCATTTTTGCATTGTTCTGTTTGCTGTTTTAGGTGCAGTCCACGTCTGAGGTTTTGCGAGCCAAAGGCTGCTTATCTTATCTAACAAAGGCCTTGCAGTATACAGCTATTTCAAGTGAAAACAGAAGCCAGCTATTAATAGAGCGTCGTGTGGAACGGCACTGTTGAGCGCTGGCATACAGTAGCTAGCTGTGCTGCATACAAGGAGCAATAGCTAACCGTTGCGTTATTCTTTCTGCAGTCTTCCTCTAGCACACAAATGGCTGCTCAATCAGGGTTAGTGTAATCCATTTTCAATGGGGCAGCAGCCAAAGCCAAGCATCAGAATGGAGAAACAGGATATTGGACTGGCATTTGGCTCCTCAATGCACTGCAGCTCATTTGTAACGAATATGCAGGGGACAAAAACACCATCCTCGTCAATATCTGATCACAGCATCAGTTTGGCACCTTTTGATTTTCCACTGGCGGGCCAAGGCTTGGCCCAGGCGAGAAGGTCGAGTGTGTATTGTAAGAGGGCAGAGGTTCTGTCTGTGTTGTTAACTATTTATTACAGATGTGCCCTGTATAAATCTGGTATTAAAAGTTTAGCGTGTGAGGGTGGTGTTTTTTTGTTTGTTTTTTTAACTCTTTGATTTAAAGTGTTATTACGTTTAGAGCTGTTTTCTGATTTTTGTGTGTGTTTATGGTTTGGAGCATAGTATTTCAACCTTAAACTAAAGCTTTTGCCCTCTACTGCTCAAGAATAGTTATAGACCAAAACATATCAGCTAGGCCCAATTAATTGGCCAATATTTGGCCATTTTGACAGTATCGGCGTCAGCTGACAAAACATGCCCTCTTGGCCGGTTGAAAAAAGTATTAGTTCCCAAAAGTCTACAGAAAGCCTTGTCAATGGATAATGCGCAATTTACCACATAGTCTCATGACATTGCATTGTACTTAATGCGAGAAAGCGAAATCATAATATATCATACTACTTGGCAGTTACGAAAAGTTACGACTTTTATTCCCAAAGAGACCAACCAATTAACAAACAGAATTTAAAATGGATACAATACAGGTATCAAATTTAAGCTAGCCTCCAATCCAACACTTTGTTTTCAGATGTTTCTTTTTTAAAGCAAATTTGGTTACTCATTCCATATTTATTTATGTAATACACATGACTATTGAATGTCAATAATCATCTCATTCCAAACCCTGATGTTTCCTTCTTCCATGGTACACAAAAGTTATTTTCCTATTATTACACGGCTCTCTGGCATACTCGATTCTGATTGGTCAATGGCGCCATCCAGCAGTCGGATATTGCTCTTTAACAACTGCACATCCGGGGTATAGACGTATCAGATTGCTCATCCGGGTTCTGCGCGCCGCCTCTCCTGCTTCTCGGCTCACTGTGCGATCTCTACAATTAAGCTAATAAAATATTTCAACTAGTGGTGGGTGATATGATGATACTGTATATATGGCGAAATAAAGTGTCAATCGACAGAGATTTTTTAATATTGTGGTATGTAAATATCCATGTGCGCAGCATGACTGTATCTATCAGTGGGCACGCTTAACGTGAAACTGAAACTAGGCTTGGAGCGGGGATTGAATTCGCCGGTTATTTGCACGCGCTGGTTTAACAGCAGATTCACGGAAGAAATTCAGGTAACGCCTACAAACTCGTGGCTGATTCTTTGCAATTCTGATTTTGCGGGCCGGTTCTGAGCGCTCTACAGCGGAAGATGCAGAAGTCAGCCATGATCTGACTGACATACTCTGCTGTAGGGATGCACCGATACCACTTTTTCTCTTCCGATTCTGATATCAGAAATCTCAGTATCGGCCGATCCCGATCCGATATCAGTGTTGTTTTTTTTGCATAATCAGTTTAGAATATCTTTACATTATCGTGTGGAACTAATAGGGAGTACTCTTTAATAAGTAAAGAAACACAAACCTCTAACTACACATTATTTCAATATAAATGTGTTTCTTAATAAACTATACTTTATTATTAACTAGTATACTGGATAATGTTGCAGCAAAATTAACAGTAATTCCAGTCTTCAAGTCTTCAGTAGAAAATAAGTTTTTATTTTTTTTATTTATTTTTTTTTTCTTGTATCTGGACTTAAAGGATTCAGATCTCTTTTTTGTGTTTAATTTATTTGTAAGATATCAGCTCACTTTTCATTCACACAGTTATTTTTTGGAACCCATTAACCTTAAATATTATAATAATTTGTAAACAAATGATAATAATAATATTATAATAGTAATATATAGTAATATATCTCAATCGTGCACCTTTAAATTTTAAACCCTCACGTTTTTATTATGACATTCTGAACTCTCCAGGAAGTCCTGTATGTGTCTGTTTGTAGGCAAGTTCACAGTTTAATTAGCTTCTTGTTCAAATTCTGGTAAAATGCACCTCCGGTGCCATTCTAAATGCATATTATAAGTGAACCGAGCTATTGAGCATCTACATCGGAGCTGCTGTTCTTGAGTAGCGCTCAAATATCGCGCATCATGTGAAGGCTAAAAATAGCCGCAAGTGTGTGTGTAAACAGAGCAGTGCCATTCAGTAACGTGCTGGCGCTGCACGTGCATATTATAGATTTACTTATTAAACATAGCCTTTTGTGATTCACAGAGCTATCACACATCTTCAAGTGGCTTTGAATAAAATGCACGAGTCATATGAACTACTTTAATGGTGTTTTTATGTTCTTTTATTTCATTTTTGGAGCTTGACAGTAACGAACATGACTAACACACAATATCGGATTTGGATCGGGCTCGTCGGACCGATACCCGATCCGTTTAAAAGCTTCAGTATCGGAGCCGATACTGATCTAGGTATCAGATCGGTGCATCCCTACTCTGCTGGGACAGCATTACTGTGATCCAGACACCTGGATCATCTCTTTAACATGCCGAGGTGCGCATGACTACAACGCACATCTGTACGTTCTCATCATTTGATTAATTTTTGATGATGCGATCAAAAGAAATTTAAGAAAATGAAGGGGAGCTTGTTATTAAAACAGGTGCGGCATCTGGTTCACAAAAGCCGACACAGATTAGAAAAATTTAATCTGCAAACTGTTGCGTTACGATAATCACTTGTGGTAATATAAACAGTCTGTTTTAACACCTTAAAATGAAGCACAATAAAGAATATTATGGGGGGGCCTCGGTAGCTCAGCGAGTATTGACGCTGACTACCACCTCTGGAGTCGTGAGTTTGAATCCAGGGCGTGCTGAGTGACTCCAGCCAGGTCTCCTAAGCAACCAAATTGGCCCGGTTGCTAGGGAGGGTAGAGTCACATGGGGTAACCTCCTCGTGGTCGCTATAATGTGGTTCGCTCTCGGTGGGGCGAGTGGTGAGTTGTGCGTGGATGCCGCGGAGAATAGCGTGAAGCCTCCTTACGTGCTACATCTCCGCAGATGCAGAGGCAACTGAGATTCGTCCTCCGCCATCCGGATTGAGGCGAGTCACTACGCCACCATGAGGACTTAGTGTGCATTGGGAATTGGGCATTCCAAACTGGGGAGAAAAGGGGAGAAAAAAAACAAAACAATAAATATATCTTTTAACTTTTTTTTAAATAGCAAGCACCTCGCGATCATTTTTTGATTGTAAAGTGTGTGAGATGTGTTAGTTTAACGATATTAACCATCATAGAAGAATTTACTTGCTGCTAACCATTTGATGACTTTTAATTTGACATGGAGGAAAAGAAAAGAAACAAAAGTAGACAAGAGGGTCTTGTTGAGGAAATTAAAAGGAAAAAGTTCTCCTTGGGAAGCTTGATAATTATATCACGTTGGAAATTAAGAGGCGAGAAACTGGGAAAGGGTGGCGATGCTGTCTCCACTGTGCCCAACTCCGATAGGGATGTGGATGGGGGGTGAAAAAGAAAGTCTTAGCTTTCTAATGTTATACAGTTGAAGTCAGAAGTTTACATACACTTAGGTTAAAGTCATTAAAACTAATTTTTTAGCCACTCCACAGATTTAGTATTAGCAAGCTATAGTTTTGCCAAGTCATTTAAGACATCTAATTTGTGCAAGACACGAGTTATTTTTCCAACAATTGTTTACAGACAGATTGTTTCACTTTTAATTGACTATATCACAATTCCAGTGGGTCAGAAGTTTACATACATTAAGTTAACTGTGCCTTTAAGCATCTTGGAAAATTCTAGAAAATGATGTCAGGCCTTTAGACAATTAGACAATTAGTTCTGATAGGTGGTGTACTGAATTGGAGGTGTACCTGTGGATTTATTTATACCTTCAAAATCATGGGAAAATCAAAAGAAATCAGCCAAAACCTCAGAAAAAAAATTGTGGACCTCCACAAGTTGGTTCATCCTTGGGAGCAATTTCCAAACGCCTGAAGGTGCCGAAAGATGCGCTCTGCATTAATTCAGACTTTTTTTTTAATCTTATTTATAATTATTTATTTATTTTTGTTGCAAGAAGTGTTTATAAATATATTTTACATTTATTTTCTACAAGACGTGTTATTTTCGTTATGTATTTTTAACTAACATTATGTAATATTTTCTACGTTTATAATAATACTGGTCAACAACATATCAAACTGAAATGTGGCATAATGTGAAATCGAGTATTATGGTAAGGTTGATTTAAAACTGAGTGTTTATTTTATTTCTAACTTTGTCAAGTTCTAAATAAAGTGAAAATTATAAAAGAGGAAGTAGTTTTCATTCAGAAAGTATTTATTTCACTGACTAGATTTTCCAAAAATAGCCATTACAATATGGTTATTTATTATGTTAACCGATTTTTAGTGGTTTTCCAGAAAAAATTACTATATTGCGATTATATATCGTTAACATGATATAAAATTACTCATATAGTGATATAAGATTTCGGTCATATCGCCACCCCAATTTTCAACTCAAATCAATGTTTCATGTGCCTTTATTTATTTATTTGGCAAGCAGTCTTGTAATAGGCTGAATAACGAGGAGTCAGACGGTCATTTCCTCAAAACAAACACCAACAGAACTCTGATGCAAATTAGAGGTTGATTTCAGATGTTCAGCGAATTCTTGCTTCTCAAATTACATAATTTCAACGCAAATCAGTATTTTATGTCCATATATTTATTTATTTGGTTAGTAGCTGTGTAATGAGGGGTATGATGTACAGTCAACCGGTTGTTATCACACAATAAACCCCTTCAGGGTGATGCAAGACCCCGTGCTTTGCGTCGGGGTCCTGATCCCCCTGTCGGGGGGTTTATTGTGCGATAACAACCGGCTGACTGTACATTATCCCATACTTAAAATCATGGTTAGGTTTAGGTTTGGGTTAGAGGTTAAACTTGGGGGAAAAAATTGTCATAACATAACAATCTGTCTTTAGTTTGTTTTTGTTTTTTTCTTCATGGAAGTAAAAGTTGTGCGTTTTTGTATGAGCCAACTCATGCGATTTCTTATGATTTTGCCATGTTGCACTATTATTCCGACTTGTTATTAGACGGTAGACCAGGTTGACAATTCTCAATTATTTTAGTGAATATTGAGACAAGTGTTTACTTCTTTAATTTTATAAAGGCAAAACGCAGTGGTTTTTTGTACATTGCAATGAAACAACGTTATCATTAAAGTACTAATTATTAAAAATACTATTTTATCTATTATATATTTCCAAGGCATGTTTTTTAATCCAAGCAAGGCCTCTTTGTTTAGTTGAACATCCATCACGTATCGAACGTAACAGATTGGCCAAACTGATACGTATTGTTATGTCACAACATTGCTATTGCCCATATTTTAAATCTATACTGTGTTGCCATGTGTTTTGCTCCAATGCTCCAGTCTTGAATTTTACATGGTGAAATAAGGCATCAAAACTATTGTGTCAAGTGTGTGAACACACTGGACGGTCAGTAATTGCCTGCTTAGAGAGGTGTCACTCAAACAACCCCGTTGGATCTAGCACTCTATCCAATACAATATGCATGTTGTGCTGCACCATTCCTCTCCAGCACAGCTTTAGGGTAGGCTCATGGTCACACCCCTGCCCCCGTAACCCCAGGCAGGGCAATCAAAACCAGACTTTACAGGCCCACCACGGCCATTACACAGCTCCATCTAATAATCTAATGCACCTAATGCATAAACTCAGGGGGCGTGTGTGTGCGCGTCTGTAAGCGAGTGTGTTGAGGTCACGCCGGAGGTCAGCTGTCACCCCCTTCCGCTAATCTTTGTATGGCCTGCTCCTGCTCTGAGGAGGGCGTGTGCCCGCTGGGTGTCATGTCAGATGGGTTTTAAGGCACAAAGGGGGAGGGTATGCCTGCTGAGGGGTAAGTAGATTTGTCTTTTACAACACTACTAAAATGAAACGCACTAAAAGGCACCATTCCATGTCCGTTTGATTATTAAATATCCTCAAGAGCTACTCCACTAGATAAGGACGCTGTGCTGATGAAATGCGTTGCTTGGACCACTACTTAAAACGTGCTACTGTAACTTGCAGTGTTGGGTAAGCAACTCTGAAACTGTAGCTTCTCAAGCTACATGATTCTCATCTTTAAACCAATTAATCGCACATTTTAATGGGTTAATGGGGTAATTTTCATTAAGCAGGGTTAGGGTTAAGCCTAATCTTCTGGTGTTTTCCAGCGGACTTTTTTTTAATAAAAGTATCATATGGGCAGATTCAATTCATATCAAACTTTATTAGCAAGAGAAACTAAAGTGTACATTGCCAATGCATTATTAGACACTATAAATACAGATATAAATCATATTGAAGGCTTAAGTTTAATTTGCTGATTTTAATTTTAAGTTTAAAATCTCAAAACTATTATTTTCTCTGGCTTCCGCTCAGTCTCTACAAGTATACCTGTCTGCAGCTCGCTGAGCATCCAGGTCCTTCTCAGTCTCTCTCTCGGGCGGTTTGACTTTTGACACTGGTTCAGATGAAAGTGAGTGAGCATTTTTGCCGATGACTCAGCAGCTTGCCCGTATCTCTCGCAAGCCTGGTTCACAGCTTGCGGGATAAGTTTTCATTCTCCATACAGTTAATCCACTCATGTGTTTATTAGGGGTTTAACGGTTCAAATTGCTCATGGTTTGGTTTGTATCACGGTTTTAGGGTCACGGTTTTGGTATGGTTCAGTATTTGCTATGTTCAGAAAAAAATATATATTCAAAATCCAAAGAATACTCTATTTGGTAAACACTTCAACAGGTTTGCCCTTAACAAAAATCATGGTTTTACAACAGTTACCACAGTTTAATCATGGTATTTGTAGTAAAATCATAATAACAACAAAATCAACATGGTTACTGTCATGGTTACAATATATAGTAAAATCATGATTACTATATGAAAACTGCAGTATTACTGTTAAAAAACCAAGGTTAATTGTATCAAAAACATGATTTCTGTTCAGATGGTTACTTCTGGTTGATGGTTACTATAATATTACTATAGTAAAACCATGATTAATTTTCATCAGGGTCCTTAACTAAAAAAAAAAAAAAATTATTTCTCTAATTACTGAATCAACATTTAAAATTAATACCAGGCAGAGCTTGTTTATCTACAGAGCCATACAGGTGCATTAGCAGAGGTTGTTACTGTGCCTGTTTATTTGACTCTGTTTCTTTCACCAAACCTTGTGCTCCAAATGCGTCATTAAACTTGAGGTGAAACGTGGTGCCAATGCTTACCGAACCGTGGGTGGCAAACCATACGGTTCAGTTTTTTGCCAAGAGCCATTACACCCCTAGTGTTTATTATGAACAGGACATGCGTCGCACGCAAAGAATAAGCGTGCACTGCTCCACACAATCAGTTTCTGTGCGGGGATGTGCAGTTGATCATACTACTTGGCAGCAATGAAAAGGTATGACTTTATTCCCAAAGAGACCAACCAATTAACAAACAGAATTTCAAATGGATACAATACAGGTATCAAATTTGAGCTAGCCTCCAATCCAACACTTTGTTACATCTTAAAACAAATTTGGTTACTTATTCCATATTTATTTATGTAATACAAATGACTGTAGAATGTCAATAATTTGAATCATCTCATTCCAAACCCTGATGTTTTCCTTCTTCCTTCGTACACAAAAGTTATTTTCCTGTTATTATAGGGCTCTCTGGCATACTCGATTCTGATTGGTCAGTGGTGCCATCCAGTGGTCAGATATTGCTCTTTAACAACCGTACATCCGAGGATTAAGACGTATCAGATCGCTCATCCAAGTTCAGCGAGCTGTCTCTCCTGCTTCTCGGCTCATGGTGCGATCTCTACAAGTCAGCAAACACAATATTTTCAACTCAAATCAGTGTTTCATGTGCATTTATTTATTTATTTGGCAAGTAGTCTTATAATAGGCTGAATAATGAGGAGTCAGATGGTCATTTCCTCAAAACAAACACCAACAGAACTCTGATGCAAATCGGAGGTTTATTTCAGTTGTTTAGCGATTTCTTCTCAAATTACATAATTTCAATCAATTCAATATTTTATGTCCATGTATTTATTTATTTGGTTAGTAGCCATGCAATAAGGGGTATAATGTACAGTCAGCCAGTTGTTATCACAAAATAAACCCCTTCAGGGTGATACAAGACCCCGTGTTTATTATGAATGGGACATATATTAATCGCAGAAATTAACGTGTTAAATTTCCCACCTCTAGTAATAATACAGATAAACTTGGCTTTTGAAAAAGTATTTAGCTACACTAAAAGCTACACACAAAAAGTAACTTAGCTACTTAAAGCTGAAGTTTGTAATTTCTGCGACATTTGAAAAAATAAATATTGTTTTCAAACAGATTTTCCAAACACTCCCCCGGCCTTCCATTGGTTGGTCAAACAGATAGTCCCCTCCCAAACTCATCCCATTGGTTGGGCCAATGTTGCTGTGTCGGGTTGGTTGGAATGCTCAAACAATAAAGCAGTGTTTTGATATTAACACAGAATTTTTCAGGGGAATCGGCCTACAAATTACTTGTCTCTGCATACTATGCTGGGAATGATAAAACATTTATTTTAACATTGAAAGATGCACTTCAGAAGTCACTTCAGCTTTGTCTTTTTAAATATGTAACAAATTATATTATTTATAAGATGATATAATTTATAATTTAATCAGAGAGGTGTTTTGGCACAAAACTTGATTGATGAACAATGAATGGACAGTCTCAATTAGGATGACCGCATTAAACTAAGACACAGTTATACTAAATGCAACTAAAAAGCTGGAATACACTTTTAATTTATTTAACTAACTTAGAGTCAAACGCAGTAACAGAGCATTTCATTAAAAAGAAGGAATTGGAATGGGTGAATTGTTTTTTTGTAATTGGGTCGTGTACATGAACCATCTGAAAAAACTGAAATTAATCTGACTTTACAATGGCACATAAAAGAGAGAGGAAAGTTTAAGGGAGCGTGTTTCATTATTGCCTCAGCTCACTTGTTTGTAGAGCTATGTGTGCATTTATAATGTGATGTTAATAACAGTTATATAGTGGTTTTTGTTTTCTGCACTCCAGCCTGACCTCATGAAAATTACAAGACTGTAGGGACATTTTTTTTTAAATAATATTACATGGTTCATTAAACTCATCATGGCAGTTCTGAGGTTAAATGTTGAAGTAAATGTTCTCCTAAACAGATGAGGTTAATGCTCTATTGACTTTTAAATCAACAAAACCTAACCCTAAACCTAAAGAGACAAAACATACAACTGCTGAAGCAAACACCTAATTTTGTGGTGCTTCGATGACATTGTGGTGCTTCGGCTTATGTGTCCACTCACGTGCTCTTCAGGACTTGTACCCTGGTCCTTTGCATCGCATGTGCAACGTTCTATCAATTGAGCTACCGTGCAATTTGAATGCACTCGAACAAGCTTGTCAGTGTAGGTATAGTAAAGTGATTCTATGAGACCAAAATGGGAAAAGCTATACTGTTTTGAAAACAGCTCAACTACTGCCACGCTACTGAAAATGTAAAAGTTAGCTGAATCACTACTTGTACCCAAAAATGAAAATTGTGATTATTTACTCGCCCTCACACAGCCTCAGTCCCCATTTCACTTCAAAAAAAATGTATCTTGTATTCCATAGAAGAAAGTAAAGTCATATGGGTTTGGAACAAGTAAATGATGACAGAATTTAAATTTTTTGGGTGAACTACCCATTTAATTACTCCCCAACACTCATGACTGGATAGCCTAGAACCCAGCCTCTCTTTGTTTGTTTGTTTGTTTGAGCCGGGTAATTTCACCGCAGTATTCCGGGTGTCTTTAGAAGGGCGGAAAGGGGGCCAGTTCCTGGAGTGTTTGCGCAGGGGTGTCACCCTCTGCCAGCGATGAGCTTTGCCCTCTGACAGCAGCAGCTGAGCCTCACCCTGCAGCACTCAGCCAGCCTTGACATTGGCCATGGTCCTCTCCTTTGTGTCTGGCCCCCACACACACCCTCTGGGACTCTCCAGAGGAGTCTCGGAGGAGATTGGTAGTTGTGCAGGGGGGTTTGCATGCCCTGCGGGGAAGGGGGGTTTGTGTGTTCACATGGGTCTGGCAGAGTCATATATATGGACCGACCCCATGCATGTATTCATGCTGTCTGATGGGGGTGCACTGATAATGGATAGAGTTTAAGAGTGCACGTCAGTCGCTTGTGTTTGGCTTTTGTGTAACCGGAGGACCAGACTTGTGTCCGATGTCAGCCCGTTTGTTTGTTTTCTTTTTTCTTTTTCTTCTTGAGAGAGGTCATTTCCTATAGGCAGTAACACACCACAGAAAAAAATGTGTGTGGTTTTTCAGTAACCGATACCGATATCTACAGAGCAGAGTGGTCGATGGTAGGGCTGGGTATTAATACAGATTTCCTGATTTGATTTGATTTGATTCGATTCCGATTCACATGCCCTCGATTGAATTGGACTCCAATTGCGATATGATTTGATTCGATTCTGATTCATTTGGGTATATATCAGTTGTAATGTCTATTTTGCTTACATATGAAAGAGATTCTCTCCCAGCTTATGCTGTAAATTATACTGGGAACCTTCAAACTTTTAAAGAAATAAAAAAATTAACAACAGGGCCCAAACCATGAAGTTCAATTGCTTTTTATTAAACAGATGTAACAGACTAATCAACTGAACCAAACAGAACTAAATTTTAAAGGAAAAGTTCACTCAAAAATGATAATTCTCTCATCATTTAATCACCCTTATTTCATCTCAAACTTGAATGACTTTCTTTCTTCTGCAGAACAGAAACTTGGTTATTGTGATGGAGAAATTATGTGAACATATCCATATAATGCAAGTCAACACTTTGACGCTCCAAAAAAAGACTTACAGGCAGCATTAAGGTAATCCATACGACTCGAGTGGTTTAATCCATGTCTTTTGAAGCGATACAATAGGTTTTGGGTGAGAAACAAAGAAATGAAAAAGGAAGATATCGAAATATCTTTGAATGCGTTCCGCAGAAGAAAGTCATAAGAGTTTGAGAAGACAAAAGGTGAGCAAATTATGAGAGAACTATTGTTTTTTGGGTGAACTATTCCTTTAAGGTACAAGATCGATCTTGGAATTTAAAGAATTGATTTCGAGATCTTTCAAATGAAGATTATGATTAATCGGAAAATCAATATATTTACCCAGTCCTAGTTGATGGCCATTATCATTATGACATATATATTTTTATGATGGTAAATGACACACAAAATTTCAGAAATAAAATAAAGAATTTTAGTTTTAGATGAACTACAGAATGTCACACTGCTGATAATGCTTGAAATTTAAATTAAATTAAAAAAAAATGATTGCATGAAATTCTTAATCAATCATCAATTGAAGGTTGATTAAGAATTTCAGGCAGGGCAAAAACCATTTAATTTCAAGCAGTTTCAGCAATGTCCTGCAGTGTGACATTCTGTAGTCCATCCAAAACTATTTCAAACTATTCAACTATTTCTCAAAAATGTTCCAATTTTTCTATATTGACACAATTTTGTTGATTCAAAAATACGTTCACAGACCTGTTATATGCACAACTTATTTTACACTAATTTCACAAAAATATGTGATTTGAATGGGAAATGTGACTTAGCCATTGAGAAAGCTGTTTAGAAACTGATACAAGCAGGAACTAATGCCAGTGATGATGCCGCTGATGCAGGTTGTCTCAAAATGTACAAATGGCCCTATTAATCATCTTCGCCGTTATACCAGTCTACCACTAGTTCTAACTCTAGTTTTAGTTTAAGAGTAAATGGAATGAGCACTGTTTTTGTTTGTGCCCATTTTGCATCTTCCGTCAATGAAATCTGCACTTTTAGTGTGCAAAATTGAAGCACTTAATGTGCAAAAAAATGTGTAGTTGTTAATGTGTAAAATTTTCTGGTAAGTGTAAAGCAAGCAGGCCTTTATTGTCCAACATAAAAGCAGAGCATGTAAGAAAAGGCTTGTCTGTTTCATGCCATAGTTTATAGAAATATTATATATAATATTTTTTTTTTTTCATGCAGACTAGGGCTGGGCGATATATTGAATATTAACAATATAATCGAGATAATTTTGACAAAGTAAAATTGACCAATATCGTGAATATCGCGATGATTTGAATGTGCTCTCATTTAGCCATTAAGGTTCATAAAGAGCGCATCAGTACAATAATTTAAGGATCCTTCAGGATCACAATGAATCAAAATAACATCAAAATGGCGAGTTGGTCATATGTGATTATTAAACCACAAAAGGCTGTGATTTAAAGACATTTAATCACGGTCTGTGTGTGATTCAGAACAAACCGGTGACGCTCTGAACTGTGCACACATGGTGGTGCTCTCAGATCAGTTCATGTGCATTGTGAAATCAAAGTAATGCAGTTTCAGACATTAGTAACAGTTACAAGTTATTATACAAATCTACAAACGGCACCGTATAACAGAAAAGGAGGAGATTACAGCGTTTCAGGAAATGACGTGTCCCAGTAATAATTTAGTATTATGCAATGTTCAACTGGGGTTTCACAAATAAGTCAGTGAAGTAGCTTTGCACACCTTGTTCATTCACAAAAATGTATTAGTAAAAACATTTGATGGTAAATAATGCTTTTTATTAAGCTACTAGGTATCACTGTATATGAAATATAAATATAAAAGTGCATATCAATGAAAATGATTGAATTTCATTCTCCCTTAGGTTTATTTATTGAAAACTAATTATTCGATTTTTATTTAATGCCTTTAAAATATTTAATCTACTTGGCTACAGTGACTGTTTGGATGAAATTATGGTTCCTCTGATAAAAATAAAAAAAAAATACACTTTTGAGCCATTTTAGGACATACATAATTATCAAGATATATATCGAATATCGTCAATAGGCTGAAAAATATCGAGATATAATTTTTTAAGACATATCGCCCAGCCCTTATGCAGACACAGACGAGGAAATCAGATTTAAAAATGCACTGTGTGGTTTTCAAAACAGTCGCGGCAGAATGCAGACCTATCTAAAGCAGTGTTGCTGTTTAGCTTTTACCCAGGAATGTAAACAATTTGTCTGCATAACACACACAACGTCTGGCCTCCCTTCCGCTGACTGTTTTTTGTGGTAAAATGGTGCATTTGTGCTCTGGGTGAGAGAGAGACGCGGGCGAGCAGACAGCAAACACAACAGTCAGATCAGACGTGATGTTATCAGACATTGTGTCTCGCACCCATCCCTTCTCATCAAGCATGCATGCACTGGGTTCTGCTTCCAGACATCACCCCTCCTGCTTCCTGCTCTCGGGGTTCAAAGGTCACAAGGTCACCGTGGTAACTTCGCCTCACTCTCATTCTTTGTGTCTGTCCTCATGCAGTGCAGTCTGCCTAATTTAAATATAAAAACAATCTTCTTTCCACTGGCAATGGCATGGAAAATAACTCAGTTTTCAACTGGGGATCAGATGTTTTATTTTGTTGAAACATAGAAGAATATTTTAACCATCATTTTTATATATATATATATATATATATATATATATATATATATATATATATATATATATATATATATATTTGGGGTGTACATTTAGCCAAGCACAAGATGTGATGTTGTTTAGGTGAGCCTACATTTGTACTTTGTGGGGGTTTTTGTGTTGTCTTTGCAGCCATTTTACTTTCAACATGTAGCCATTTTTCAGGCTTATGATGGTGTTTTATAATAACTCAATATTTGAGTATTTTCTCTGAAACTGCTTAAAAGAGTCTGTGTTTTTATATATGCAGTTGAAGTCAGAAGTTTACATACACCTTAGCCAAATACATTTAAATTCAGTTTTTCACAATTTGTGACATTTAATCGTAGAAAACATTCCCTGTCTTAGGTCAGTTGTGAAATGTCAGAATAATAGTAGAGAGAATTATTTATTTCAGCTTTTATTTATTTCATCACATTCCCAGTGGGTCAGAAGTTTATATACACTTTGTTAGTATTTGGTAGCATTGCCTTTAAATTGTTTAACTTGGGTCAAACATTTTGGGTAGCCTTCCACAAGCTTCACACTATAAGTTGCTGGAATTTTGGCCCATTCCTCCAGACAGAACTGGTGTAACTGAGTCAGGTTTGTAGGCCTCCTTGCTCACACACGCTTTTTCAGTTCTGCCCACAAATTCTATATCTGATTGAGGTCAGGGCTTTGTGATGGCCACTCCAATACCTTGACTTTGTTGTCCTTAAGCCATTTTGCCACAACTTTGCCACAACTTTTGTCCCCATGTGCACTTGCAAACTGTAGTCTGGCTTTTTTATGGCGGTTTTGGAGCAGTGGCTTCCTTGCTGAGCAGCCTTTCAGGTTATGTCGATATAGGACTCGTTTTACTGTGGATATAGATACTTGTCTACCTGTTTCCTCCAGCATCTTCACAAGGTCCTTTACTGTTGTTCTGGGATAGATCTGCACTTTTTGCACCAAACTATGTTCCTCTCTAGGAGACAGAATGCGTCTCCTTCCTGAGCGTATGATGGCTGCGTGGTCCCATTGTGTTTATACTTGCATACTATTGTTTGTACAGATGAACGTGGTACCTTAAGGCATTTGGAAATTACTCCCAAGGATGAACCAGACATGTGGAGGTCCACAATTCTTTTTCTGAGGTCTTGGCTGATTTCTTTTGATTTTCCCATGATGTCAAGCAAAGAGGCACTGAGTTTGAAGGTAGATCTTAAAATACATCCACAGATACACCTCCAATTGGCTAATTGTCTAAAGGCTTGACATCATTTTCTGGAATTTTTCAAGCTGCTTATAGGCACAATTGTAAATGTTGTTTAGTTGTTAGTGTATGTAAACTTCTGACACACTGGAATTGTGATATAATCAGTTAAAAGTGAAACAATCTGTCTGTAAACAATTGTTGGAAAAATTACTCATGTCATGAACAAAGTAGATGTCCTAAATGACTTGCCAAAACTATAGTTTGCTAAAATGAAATCTGTGGAGTGGTTAAAGAATGAGTTTTATAAACAGCACTATTAACACACACAAACACAAACACACACACACACACTAACATATATATATATATATATATATATATGTGTGTGTATATATATATGTGTGTGTATATATATATCAATTAGCTCATGTTTTGGTTGACAGGCTTCAGTCCTTTCGACATATATGATGGTGTTGGCATTTACACTCATTTACATTTACGAGAGAGAGAAAAACAAAATTACTTTTAAGCGGCTCTTCAGCATGAAACCAATCTAACGGTGCCATTTTTAGGGTGTGTCGCCAGTGTTAGGTTTCAACACATTCAAAATATATATATAGGATATTAAAATGAATAAATGTCTTCATTAGTATTTTTCACCCCTCATTTATTTTAGATACAGTTCCTATATATTATAATTTACACAGGGCAAATATACTATTTATTAAATCTACTTTTATTGGAAAACCAGACTTTTAAATATTACATTTTATAAATGCAACGACTGGAATTGTTCGATTGAAGGGGGAACTAATCTGTGAATCCTGAACAAAACAGTTTGGTGAATACATGTTTACACATTAGCTTTCACTCAGCTGACAACAATGAAAGTAGCTACGTGGTTAGCTAGTTAGCTATAAGCTTGTTGTCATGGAGAGTAAAAGATGGACTTTATTTACTTTCCAGCATTGTGTCTCACCAACTAGGCAACAGTGAAGCGTGAAATCAACACTCACCACACACAAACCACCACCGCACCGTTGTCTGCTGAGCTGCAAAAAGATGCTCTGATGTTTACCTTTCAATCTGCTGCATTACTGACTGCACTGACAAACTATAGCTGGCTAACAGCAAACATATATGATAAACATGAGTGACATGGTTGTCAGGGACAGGGTTAATGTTATATTAGTTATATAAAATGATGGGGTTATTTTGTATTAACTTTCCAGTATGTATTTCACAAACTAGTTAGCAATATAATGAGAAGAGATCGCTCAAATCCACACCGTTTAACTCCGCCCTGTCTGCAGTGCCACGTCAGCTTAGAGTCAGCTCTGTAAACAATGGAGTCGGGGCACGCTCTGCTGGACAAACTATGCTATGACACCAATTCTAAAGTATTGTTTTTTGCATTATATGTTCTGAAAAATAGTTTTCATATCGGCGCATATCGGTAAAATATACGGCGATACCGATATATCAGTGAAAGGCTAATATCGGCAGACTGATATATCGGTCGGGCACTAGTTACAAACATTATATAGCAGCATTTTAAACCATCGCTGGCTTTATTGTTGTGTGACAGGTGACTGATACTGGGGGAGGGATGTGGCCTGACCCTGATTTAAAAGTCTGTCGGGGATCTGATTATGTCGGTCACCACTTTCTGCATCTGACCCCAAACAGAGAGAATGGGGCTGCATAATTTTATTTATTTATTAAAATCAAAACAACAGTTGGCCTGTTGGTAAAAAAAAAAATTACCCCCAGTCCCCCATTATTATTAAATATAGTTATGTATTAGATGCGCTTTGGGGGTAGGAATCAGATTTGTGCTTACCACATTGCAAACACCTCAGTCACATGTAATGCTGCCTGTTATATTAGATATAAACAAGGTCCATAATTAACACTAAATTAACGTTCATGCACGTAAACATCTCTCGTGATTTGAAGATAAAAATATCTTGTGTTTTTCCTCTGGGAAATTTGCATCTGGAAATTCATGTGGTGAATTATATGAGGAATTGGCCTTGCATTAAACTACAAAAAAGAAAATATGAGGAACCAATTCACCATGCTTCAGCTTCACATTTTTGTAACTCGTGGCGTTTCACCAAGAGACAAAGACTGGCTCATCCCATACTGTATACTGTATGATGCTGCAAGTGACAGAATGACTTGCAATGTTTGTTACTAACATGCGAGGGAAAAACAGCTAAATAATTCCATTATAGGGACATAAAAAAGAAGCAAAATGCAGATTTTGCTCGCTCCAAAAGTGGAACAATATTCAGCACTGCTCAATGGATAGAGCGGGAGAGCGCAGAGCAGGTGCGTTTACTCACAGACCGGTCTCACCCAGCCAGTGCACATCATTATAAACATACTCATGAACCTGTGAAAAGCAGTGCGCAGATCGAGAAACCCATTTGAATGTGGCACAGAATTGTCTGTTGAAACACTCCATGTGTTGGCGATTAAACTTGTTTAAAACCGTATTAAACAGCTTCGCCATTCTAGAAGTCTCTGACAAAAACAAAAAAAAATAGAAGGCTTTTCAATCCACACATCCACACAAACCTTAATAAAAATTACCATGGATTCACCCTAGTAACACTGACTGTATTAACTGTGGTATTTTGGCAGAAATAGTTTCTAAATGTATTTAGCCTACAGTTTTTAATTAAAAAAATGCCATAGTTTAATGTAGAAACCATAGTTACCAATACCATCCATGATAGTGAAGAGCAATGAATGGTTTTATGAGTTGCCATGGTTTTACTACAAATACCATTGTAAAACTAGGGATACTATGGAAGAACTATGTTAAGTTTTTATAATTATTGTGGATCAAGTTATCAGTTTTCCTTCAGAAATTCCAAGAGATGACTGTACTTGAATCAGTAGGAGCCTGATGAAAGGAATCTGTAAAGGGGACCCAACTTAGTCCTACTGTCAGTATATTTTAATTTTGCCCTGTATAAATTAGGTGTTCATTTTTTTCACATATGTTACTGTTGTTAATGTCATAATTTACATATGCATCCCAAACTCAAAATCAATGCTTTACAGTCAAAGTCCCTTTCAAGGCAAGTCAGTCCACTCAGTGGCCATTTTTCCTTTTCTACATCTGTTGGCCACTACAGTTTCTCCCATTCATTTTAATAGCAGTGGCCTGTCTCTGTTAAATAGTCTCTGTTGCTGTCAAATGTGCATTTCAGTGCACAAAATATGCAATATTATTGGCAATTACGTGGGTAACACCAAATCAGGTGTTGGTGCCACTTTTTTAGCTGGCCCTTGAGAAATTTAGTTTGATACCCCTGATCTAGTGTGTCAGTGTTCAGACAGGATGGGTCTTACCTTCACGTCTCATATTACAGCCGTCAGAGTAGTCACATGCTTAACCCATCTTAATCATCATGATGTTGACTTGATGTTCACCGTTGGTTCGCCGACACTCTCTGCACTGTTTAGAAGACACTCTCCTGCCAAGACTAAAGCAAGCGAGGCTTAGCAGCGCTCGTTCTTTAGGTTTCCCTCTGTGATAATTTCCATTATCTTTTTGGAAGAGTTTGTCTGGGGTTTGGCAGGGTGACACATGCATGTTTGAGAGCTATTTTCTCTGCGTCACTTGTGTCTGTTGTAAGAGCCACTGAACCATTTGCTCTCCAGTCGGTAATGTTGTTCGGTCCATGGAGAGCAGATAAAGAAAATGGAGGAAAAGAGCCTTCAAAATGGGGGTGACTACACCAATTTAATCTTTTAATCCAAAATTAATTGTTTTAGCAGCTGAGGTTTTGATGTAAGTTCAGTTAAAAATACACTGCCAGCTAAATGTCTGTCTTTGTGTTGTATCTGTTTTTATTTCCTATTTAATTTTCTGCAACACATCAACCATTTTCCATATTTTGTTTATTTCTGTCACATCCTGTGAATCAAATAGTGGCTCTAATAATGGAATTTTAATGTTTGTTTCTTTTTTGCTCTGTTCCAAAACTTTCTGTGTTGCCTACTCAGACAGCATTTTAAGGCATCATAACCACACTTCCAAGGCAGAGCCTGTTCCAAAAGGTAGGCGGCAATGTTATGATGCCTTTTTAGTTTTGGTCAAATTTTAAACCAGGATCATATGCATCCCTTACAGTGAAGGCATCCCCAGGATGCATTGCTACAAGCTTAGTGAAAAAATACATTCAAGATGGTGGACGGAGTTAAGAGAAATGTCAGCTATACATTTTTAAAGTAAAACTAGTCAAATAAGACAAAAAAGTCAAATCTAATTAAGAATAGACTAAATGGTAAATGGTCTGCACTTATATAGTGCTTTTTTAACCTTAGTGGTTCCAAAGCACTTTACACTGTGACACATTCACGCACACACTCACACACCAATGAGGCAGAGCTGCTATGCAAGGTGCTAGCCTGCCATTGGGAGCAACTTGGGGTTCAGTGTCTTGCCCAAGGACACTTTGGCATGTGGAGTCATGTGGGCCAGGAATCTAACCACCAACCCTGCGATTAGTGGCCAACCCGCTCTGCCACCTGAGCCACAGCTGCCCTTGTGACTAGGGCTGAGAATCTTAAGGAATTTAACGATTCCGATTCCTAACGAGTAACTTTTAGTACCTTTTTTTTTAAATAATTATTTGGAAATGAGAAATGCAATTTTGATTGTATTTACTACCTTCTGCTGTCTATTACCAAATAATGAGATCATTTCAGATTTCTACAGAGCAGATATAACAAATCAGAAATAAATGTAATACAATTCTTGTAAAAGGTGTATTTGCAGACTTTTTAGAGACATAATTACAATCCAATAATAGATCCTAACTATATTTTAAATAAATCTAAACCAAAAAGAAATGTGATGGCATAAATTAATTCATTTATTATTTTATAAAATTCCACTTAGTACAACAAAACTTGTGTATATTTAATTATACAGTGTCATATGAACAACCAGTCAGTAACTACACTGTAAGTCTCACAGGTCATCATTAAATAAACAGTAACAGTTCCAGAGACAGTTTAGACTGTATTTTGTAGCCTAATGTTGTACTTCAGGCTTGTGAGACTTCAACAGTTATTATTTAATTTTGAGTTGGACATTCATAACTTGCACATCAGTATAAGATTACGTGTATACCAGACTACAAATGGAAGCGCTGTACGTTTTGCGCTGTAGATTCAAAAGAACTGGCTGATTAGAATAATTATTTCGGGAATTTAATTATATTGGAAGCGCTGTATGTTTTTGTGCTGTAGATTCAAAAGAACCGGCTCCTTTGAATAATCATTTTGGGAATCTAACTATACCGGAAGCGCATATGTTTTGCATTGTAGATTCAAAAGAGCCGGCTCGAGACTCGTTTGATCAGGAATCAAATACACTTGTAGACCTGTGTGTTTTACACTGTAGAGTCAGTAGAGGACAGTGCTGCTAGATATGTGCAGCTGGAAACACTGTCAGAGTATTTCAGGATGGTGTTCCAGCCGCATCAGTGGAAAATTGCACACAGGAGAACAGTTAACAGAACCGAAAGTCACGAAGATCATACGTTTCTGGTGTTTTTCTAGAGAATGGAACCGGTTCTGTACAAGAACCAGTTCTCGGTTCCCAACCCTAGAATAGACTATTCTGTCTTATATTTGTGTATGTATGCTCATGATATTAATGCATAGTTAGTGTGGCTACATGTTTAGGTCAGACTCAATTGGAATCAACTGTGAGTCGAGTCTTCTGAGCACTTCATGTAAACATAGCTATTTGTGTGGCTACATTTTGGTTAGAATCCTGCCTTTGAAGGCATTAAACAGGCAACTCACCAGTTTTGGAATAGAGCTTTTGATTCTTGGTATGGTATGTATTTTGTAATAGTGACGCTGAAGAGTAGTAATGCCAGCAAAGCTCTGATCAGATATGCTCAATGGCATCCACGTGAGATGCCTGTTTCATTTCGTCCCCTCAGGATGTGGGTTGAAATGAGCTGTTCTGAGCAGTATGTGGTATTTCAGCATGCCTCAGTGTGAGGTCCCCACATGCCTGTTCTCAGGGCATCCCTGTGGACAGAGACCACCAGTGAGGGACTACCCCACCATGGAATGACATTGATTATGAGAGTGAAATTGGGATTATGATGATGAAAGCTACATCTGAAGCCTGTCTGAACTGAGTATGTTTGAGTGTGTTTGTATGCACGCATGCGTTCCAGGTACCGAGGGAAGGCTTCCAGAGGAAACTTTGTCGTATGCAGCATGTGGCCGTAGTCTTACTTCAGCACATGCACTTGAAGGGCTCTGCTGTGCCATCAAAATTACAGTGAGAACATCATGTACCAAATGCTGTTTAATGAAGAACCAAACTCTGGGCTTGGTCCCATTTCAAGGGGATATGACTCAATCTGCCTGGTCTGAGTGGTAGTGAGAGAAGGAGGAGGAAAGGGGGTTGTTGGATGGAAGAAGAGGAGGAGAGGGGTATAAGGCAATATTCATTTGAAGTTGGTGTCACCGGTGGGATAAGATGAGTTGTAGGTTGGGGGTGGGTGTAGGGGATCTCTGTAGCAGGTGGCGTCTGGGCCTAGACAGAGCTTATCCTGTACAGTCTTACCGGGAGGTTAAATAATTAAAGAAAAGTGGGTGTTATGGCATGGGGAGTCAAGATGTGTCTGGCGCCCATACGGGGCGTCTCTTTAATACGAGCGCTTTATCTCAGATTAGAGAGCGAGGTCAGTGGCTTGCGCCCTGCTTAGGTGACAGTGCCTCTTTGCCAGTGAGGCACAGATGAATAGCTGCTGCCACTGGCATGATTAAATGCGCCCTAGATCCAGAACCGTACTTCCTGCTATCTCTCTGACTGTGAAAGGCCATGCGTTAGATAGTAGCATTCATTTTTACTCTGCTTTTTAGAGTGATTGAATATGGTGTGCCTCAAGCCCATATTTTAGGCCCATTTCTTTTTCTGGGAGCTCTTTGAGTTGTTCTCTGATCTCATTTGTTCCTTGAGACTCGCTCTCTCTCTTTCCTTTTCTCTGTCTCCCACATTTTCTCTTTCACACTCACTCTCTTGCGTTTTTTCATACACCTTGTGTGTGAATGGAAAATGTCTGTCACACCAGAAAAGGCCTGCTCTGGTGAGAGACTTCACAAGCTCTCCCTCCCCCTTTCTCGCAGTTTCCCAAAAACAGAAAAACTAGACAGTTCCACAGTGTGTAGAAACCTCCTTTCTTGTTTGCTTTCTTGCTTTCTTTCTTTCTTTCTTTGCTCTCATAAAGTGACTCATAGCATGTTGCTAGGGAATGTTCCAGAAAGGGGCATTTATTGCAGCAGTGAGATGCGGTTTTCCCTTATCATTGTGTACTGTTTCTGGGTGAAACCTACCATCTCACAAGTCTCCAGTCCACATGGGCGTCTGGCATGTGCCCTTTCCTTTTGTCTGGCGTTCTGATGGGACAACTCAGATAACACAGGAGGAGGGGGCAATGCCTCCCCTCTCAAGTTCCCATGAGGCTTTTGTTGTCTGGTCTGTACTGTGACGTGGGTGTATGGACTGTTAACTAGATTATGGCCTGTGCTTGATGAAACAGTGCCACTATCACTGGAAAAGTCCATCTCTGTTTTTTTCTGGTTACCAGTGCAACCCACAGTCATGAGCGCCAACGAGGGTGGTTGATAATTTTAGCCTATGATATTAATATTTACATTTAAAAGTGTACCTCCAGCTGATGGCTCAAACTGGTTGGAGAACTAGAGGATGCAAGAACACTTTCAACATTTTCTCACCTTCACAGTCTTGCCGTGCCGATGAAGTCACATGGAAACTAGTCGTTCGCTTCACATGTAACTCTTTGCTGTGGAAATGTGTTGTGTAATGTGTGTCTTGGTATGATGTCAAAGCCCAGTCTGAAGAGTTTTCCTCATGACTGTGAGCTCGACCGTCAGATCTGGCATGACATGATACCCACGTGTTGTGCTCGACTCCACTAGCATGGCACTGTACCGGGAAGACATTTGGAGATGGAGCACAGATGGCTGGCAATGAGTTGCAATCCCCATTCTCCAGCCTTTCCCCCACCTCCTCCACCCTCTCTTTTTTCTTTCCTCCCAGATCGTGAGAGCACAGCTGTTTTCCTTCTGTTATGAAACTGCGGAGAGGAGGAAACAGGAAATGGCTTCATGAAATATAGATCTGGAGGCCAGACTCGGTTGTCTTTGCAGCTTGTGAGCACGTTATAAAAAGAATAGAGTGAGAGAGAGGGAAAAAGTTTTGGGTAGGCTTATGTAATGCCTCCTCCATTTACTTAGGCTTGGAAACAGAATGGCTTCCGCAGAACAAGAGCAGTCCGGCAGCAGCCTGGGCTTTCCAACCTTAGAAACGAGGTAACGGTTAGTCCCTGCGCTTGAACAAAGCGTACAGAGTTCACCTAAGAGCCTGTTATAGGCTCGGTGACAGGTGTTAATGCATTTCTCCTCTTAGCTAACAACACAATGGAGCAGCAAATGTAGGGGTAAGAGGATTGAACCGTCTGATCTCAGGGAGTCCAAATAAGGCTAACCCGAATTAGCCCAGCTGCCTCTCAGGCATGCTGTTGTGCAGTCGTTGCCACATTATTGCAGTCTGTTTACATTTCTGCCCCTTTTGCAAACAGGCTGATGGCAGTTTGTTTTGTCTGCTCTGTCTGGGGTTTGTGCCGGTAATTATAACACATTAACAGATCTTCCGGGATGCTCTCATGTCTGACTTAGACACCTGAGTCCTCTGATTAGCATAGGGATGGTTGAACGAGGCTCAAGGAATACTAATTTATGTGTTTGAGTCAGAAGAGGCCATTCTGAAGGAGAAACGGTTTAGGCTACCTGATGAGATAATCTTGCCTGGCTTCATAGAAAAAACTGTTAGAACCGCAGTGGATAGTCCTGGATGAGGGAATGGTGCTAGGGGAGTGCCCAGTTCTCTAGCTCGGCTTAGATTAGGACCTTAATGTCTCTGAGGATGAGATGTGTTACAACATGTTCTCCCCACCCCCTATATCTCCATCATTTGTCTGTTTCTTGGAGCCGGTCCAGATAGTAATCCGGTTAAGGGCGGCAGATTTGGGCTGTTTTATCTCCTGTGCTGGGTTAACTCCTGAGATGTGTCTGGTCTCTGGTCCTCTCCTCCAAGCCCTCAACAGATGGAGCCTTGTCTTGCAAGCACTCTCTCTCTACATGGCACAGAGTCAGCGCCAACGCAGCTTATTTAACAGTGCCACTACAAAGCCCAGCTGCATTCTGTGTATGGCCTTGTTCCTGGAGAGAGAAAGTGGCCATGATCGGGAGGTCAGAAACATCATACTCAAGAATGAGACAGCTCAGCTACAGATAAAGCTGGACACCTCATTTAAACTTGGCTTTGAGTAGGAATGGGTCAGGATGGTCGGCTAGTCAGCCAACTGCCAACTAGTTGGACTTGTGAGGTTAATGTGAGGTCAAATCACCACTTTTGTTACAAATACATCACCTTCAACAATACATTTCTAAACAATTACTGTTGAACTTCAAATCACATGCCAAGAGACACATTCCCATTATTATGCATGTTCTAATATAATTTGTTTATGGCAATGTGATACAGATTATTTAGCGATTATTTTTAGGTTTAAGTGTCCGATAAACAATATGCAGAACCAATTTCTAATTGTTGCATTTCTGCCTTTGACACAATAAATACATAACCATTAATATTCATGCCATTATATTTATGCACCCACTGACTAGTTGATTTGGAAAATATGTAGTTTTGCACATCAATAGCTTTTAACGTTTAATATAGAATCTTAAATAGAGCTGCTTTTATTAGATTATCATCATCTTTTGAGGAAAACATGAAACGGTGTGTTGTCATATCCGTACATTTGAAAATGATCCTCAACCGCAATGTAGATGTGTTAGCTGCTGGTTCCAAGTTTTCAAACAGACTAAACCCTCATGTGTTAGAAGGAATTGTGGGAGTTTTTCAGTGGGCAGCAGGGCTAACAAGATTTTTGTGAATGTATGTGTGGCACATTTTTGCATGGTTTTCATGTGACTGGGGAACAAGCCTGTATTGACTGGGCCCATCTGTGTGTGAAAGTGTGTCGGGCAGGGCGGGGTGTGTTCAGGGGTCAGCTGGAGGTTGAAAAAAGGTCTCAGTGTGAGAATGAGGTCTGCCCTTGGTGTAACAAGGGTCTGGAACAACACAACACATTTGATCGCTTTTCACGATTGCTGGAGGTCACCCTTAAACATGGAGTGAAGAGGAGGCTGTCATGTTCATCCAGAAATTCCTTTCAAACAATTTCCAATACATGCTCCTGTTTCAATAGCAAAAATAATAATAATAAAAAAAAGCCTGTATTTTCATTAGCTCCCTTCTTGACTTTGCTAACATTCACAAAAATCTGTTTAGTGATGTAAGGCACAGAAGCCATGTGGAACGGCACGTTATCACATTTTTGTGGATTAGTCTATTACATCACAGTCTGATTTTGGTCAATTCCACCCCACACACATAATCCCCAGTACCTCACATGTGTTCTGTTTGCTGCCCTCTGGTGGTCAGAATAATGAACATGTTGGACTTGCTATAACATTATCTCTATTTTTTAGGTGACTATCAAGATACTTATTACCACAGTAATGTTAACATCATTTGGGCCTGAAAACACTCAAATCTGTTGAAATGTAAGCATCACTATTATTATTGCTCATGCTTGGGTTTGGGATTTGTACAAACCCTGCATGTTCTACAGACACAAACGATACCTCAAATCGTTCGGCTTGTTGGGGAGAGGTGTGCTAGTACTCTTCTAAGCAATCAGACTTAAGATTTTTGCCTGGTGGACAAAAGGGTTATAAAAATTGCAATCCCAAAATCCCCATTTACATTGATGGAGGGACATGAGCCATATATAGGGACCAAAATATAATAGATACTTGGGTGGTGGGCTCTTTTGGGCTAGTAAGTAACCACCTAGCAACCACCCATAATACCCTAGAAACTGCATAGCAACGCCCTGGCGACTTTTAACATCAGATCTCTCTGAATGACTGTACAATGCTAATGACTTTCTTTGTTTGCTTGTGTTGCAGCTGAACTGGAGTTTGTTCAGATAATAATCATAATTGTGGTGATGACTGTAATGGTAGTTGTGATCATCTGTTTGCTGAACCATTATCGGCTGTCAGCCTGGGCCTTCCTCACACGTCACAGCCAGGCTCGCAGACGAGACGAGGGCATGCAACCGGTAAGTGTATTCTGAGTGGGTGTTCTGTTTAGAAATGTGTCAGGATGGTTGATAAGTTATCCAACAACCAACTAGTCAGTTAGTGAGCCACTTGAACAATGAGTTTATATAGATTTTTCTTTTTTTTCAAATCTAGATTTCTATTAGAGATGCACTGATGTAATGGGCAAACATGGGACATCAGCCAGTTGTTTAAAAACAGTTGATGATCAGGGTAGATCAGTCGATTATTTCATGTCAAAATGGGGTGGAAATACACGTTGGACCAATAAGGGCCCAATATAATTCTAGAGGCAAATCAAAGAACAAACAAAACGCCCAGTTTTGAGTTTGTTGTGGTGGGGGGTGCATTTTAGAAGACAGTGTGATGTCATTTTTTTTTCTTTCTCAGATTAAGTCATAAATATGTTAACTGGTGCACATGGCCACAAATAGCATGTTAGCGTTAGCATTAGTGCAATGAATGCAGAATGTAAACATGACAAATGGCACAGGAATGTAGTCATTGATAACACATTTTAATGTCACATTTGTTAAAGTTTTACATGTTGATTGTCTGGCCCAGCAGCGTGGGCAGTATCCAAATTTCACAAATAGCATCCCATTGCTCAGCTGTTTCGACCTTTCTAGCTTTGAGTGAAAAACGAAGAAGATCTTCGCAATAATTGTATCAAAGCCTTTATCATGCTAACAATAATATTTGAACCGTTAGTCTGCTAAAGCCCTCTCTGAGAAATTGAATTTGTGTCTGTTTATGGAGTCTCCACTCCACCATGTGTGTCCTGTCTGTGTGAGTTCTAAACTCAAGTGGGTGTTTAGTTCCTGTTCTTTCATTTGAATGCTGTGTGTGGCTTTGTGACCGTGTTCATATGGGACTCATTCATGTCTGTGCCCACTTCTGAGTCTTTGCAGCAATGCCAGTAAACCTGCGCATTTAATGTACCTCCTCATGTTGATTTTTGTCCTGTAGTTGAGTGCTGAGACACGCTCGTTTAGACTGCAGTCCATTTCACCTCCCAGAGAGAGAGAGAGGAGAGAAACAGATAGGAAGAGGGTGAAAACATGATTTAGGAACAGATGCAGAGTATGAAAGGAGAAAAAACTGCTAAGCTCTTAAATTCAGAAACAAGCTCATAAATTAGAAAAAGTGCATTCCTCTTTTTTTCCCTGCATTTTGCTCATTTTATTTTGTAGAGGCTGCAAGACTAACCAGATGCATGTTATTTATGTATTCTGATATTGGGGTTTTGCATTTTCGGCCCAAAATCAAACCTCAATGCATCAGATGTTGATTTAAATGCATGAAAGTTGATTTTATATGTTGTCTTCAATGCATGACTCAAATTGTCCCTTTCTCTTCTGTATCTTTACTAGGATGGCTGTGCATGGCCTACAGATAGTTTGGTGACGCAACAAGGAGCCACTGAGGTTAGTTGAGTCAACTGACTTATTATTCAACCAGCCTGAAAAGCACTGTCCAATAGTTTTAATGTCATGTATTGGGCTGGAGGAGAATGCTATCTAAATATAAATGATATTATATCTGAATAATGTTGTTTTTTTTTTTGGCCTTTTGACAATATTTAATATTGATCATGACATTTATGTATTTGCTCTAAAATGGCTTAAAAAATGTTTTTCAATAATTTTCAACTAAACTAAACCATTTCAAGTACATTGAAAAAGTGTAATACAAGAAGAAAAATGTAGTTAAAAATAAAGAAGCCGTGGTTTCCACAATGATTTTGCACTAAATAACTTCAGGGAAGAATTATATTTAATAAATTGTATCTATGTATATAATATAACATACAATATAGGCCTAAGTACATTCAACCAGTCTGAAAAATACTGTTCAGTGTTCTTGTTTTAATGTTTTATGGTCTGTAAGAGAATGCTTAAATTATATCTAGATTTTCTTTCTTTATTTTTACAATATTTATGTTGATCACAACATTTGTTTTTTGGCTCTAAAATTGTTTAAAAAAATATTTGTTTACCAAACGTAACATTTTTACTAAGTACATTCAATTAAATGTTTAATGTGAGAAGGTGAATACAGTAAAAGCCTAGTTAAAAATAATTGAAGCATGTTTTTGTTTTTTGTTTTTTGTTTGTTTTTTACAATATTTCCCACTAAATAAACAGGGAAGAATTATATTTAATAATTTGTATCTATATATAACAATATAATATACAAGTACATAGTAATACAAATATATTTTTATCTACATATAATTTTTACTAAACTTAATAAGGCATGTAAAATGTCATACCTCAATGTCTACATACCTACCCTTGAAAGAGTGCCTCGACAAAACTAGATAATTTTTTTTTAAATATTCAGTATAATTCCCAGCACTAGTCAAGTATACATATTAGTCTGAGGGTTTGCTATAGAAATTGAGGTCTATATCAGTTGTCTTGATTGAGAGTAACCCTGATATAACATCAAATAAACTTGCCCATAAGCAAACAATTAATAGATGTTGACATTTAAAGCTTGACCGAAATGTGTTTATTGTATGATATAATTAGGGCTCAAGTGATATAATTTTTTTATTGAATTCATCACATGACACACAAATTAATCAAATTAATTAATCGTGTATATATAGTATAATACTATATATACTGTAAATACTGTATAACTTGCTAAGAATTTCCCAAATAGAGGAAATTCAATAGAATCTGTAATAATCAAAATATTTTTTAATACATTATATATAATAAAGATAATAATTGTGATATTCAGATTCAAATCCAATGCATTATTGTTCAGAAGAGTACAGAATTGATTAGATACTACAAAAAGTGCCTTTAGATTTCAGTATATTGTTTGTTTTGTTGCCATATCATTGAACATAAGCATGAAGTCGACAGCAATTAATTTTGCAGTTCTCACATGGTGCGTTCTTGTGTTCCATCTGTACTATTTTTTATTGTCGTCTATGTACATATGCGTAAGATAGATGCTTTTTAAGCGTTTTCAGCATCACAATCATGCGTTTTTATGATACTGAGTTGAAACTTTGAAAATAATGTCTCGAGGTCCCTGCATTCTGTTGTTCTTCGTCCAGCTGTCAAGAATGCGTCTTGTGTGACGCAAATCTGTAAGATTTGTTGAGGCGTGCTGACTGCCCCCTGCTGACGCAGTTCATAAAAACGCAAAGTTACATGAACTTCAAGCTTGAATTGCTCAGATGATCAAAAAATATGTATGTTTATTACATAATTTATGTACGGGTCACGGGGCTTGATTAATTTAACACATTTTCATGTATTTATTTGCACTAAATTAACGTGTTGAATTTGACAGCCCTAGATACTGTATAATACAATTAAATGATACACAAGATGTACAAAAAATTGCTTAAAATTAAATCAGCATTTACAGTATATAGTGTCAGAATTCACTCAAAAATATTTGGAAACAGTCTGTTCAGATTTCTGTTAAATGGCCAAGTGGGCATGATATTCGGTTAATGGTGATATTCTCAAAATGCCAAATGTTAGCTGATTAATCGGTTTTCCCGATATATTGGTCTACCACATGTTTATGTAAAACTTTACACTACACTCTCAGGTTAAATTCTAATGGTGTATCTTTTGTTTTTTCCATTTTAAGGTGATGTATGGGCCACGGAGCGGAGATCGCTTCAACCCGCCTTCATTTATGCAAAGGGACCGATTCAGCCGCTTCCAGCCCACCTACCCATACCTGCAGCAGGACATCCACTTACCACCCACCATCTGCCTGTCGGATGGCGAGGAGTTGCCGCCCTATAAGGGCCCCTGTACGCTGCAACTCAGAGACCCGGAGCAGCAGCTCGAGCTTAGCCGCGCATCCGTACGCGCCCCCCCCAACCGGACCATTTTCGACAGTGACCTGATAGACGTTTATGTGCATGGAGGCGGGCCGCTGCCCCCAAGCAGCAACTCTGGCAAGAGTGCCTCGAACTCGCACGTAGAGGGGCCACCGCCCACCTATAGTGAGGTGATGGGTCAGATGTATCCAGGCTCCGCCTCCTTTTTGCACCAGCACAGCAATAACGCACCGCCCTCCAATCAGAGGACAGCCAGCCGCTCCGCCCAAAATGGTGCAAGCACAACCCTGTTCGTCAAAGCTAAGGATAGCCGGCGAGACAAACCGGTGTGACCAGGAGGAGCCTGTGCTCTCTGGTACTGCCTCCTGGACCTAGAGGGGAGTGGCTTCACTCTTGGCCACGCCCCTTGCACAATTTGATTAGAGAATTGAGGAACCAAGCTTACAAAATTTATTTTTTGTATTTTTGTTGTTTTTGCGAGAACTACGGGGCCTTCAATGGATGTTTGGGCTCCTTGGCTAAATCTTTGTCTGTTTGTTTGGTGTTGTATGCTTTCCTGTATTTAAAGAGAACGTGTGTTGGCACAGATTGTTTGCGTGAGAGACCACCTAGGTCATAGGATTGAGAACATTTTCTATTTGTGCATTTCCAGGACCTGTGCACATAAACTGTTCACAACCAATCAAAATCCAAATTGAGTGCCATGATAGAATCTTACTTCTTGGGGATGAATGACTCATAACAACAACAACAAGTCTTTACGCTGCACTTATTCTTTAAAGAGAACACATGGCTACCCTTAGTTACTTTTTTGTATATCAAATCCACAGGTTTTCTGGTCTTTGACTGTACCTGGGAATGTTTTCCTTACTTTTTTTTTTTTTTTTTCGTTTTCCTGCAGTGGAGATGTAGAACTCTGATCCAGCCTAAAATCTCCACAACTGATCTGCATCATGGCACTTATAAAAAAGGGGTTTAACAAACCGTTCAAATTCCAGATCATTTTCCACTGACCAAGTGAGAGATATTGGCATGGATATCTGCAAGATGGAAGTTACGACACACACACCACTTTCATCCTGTCGAGTAGCACTTTAAACTTGCATCACTTCAGCATTGTGGGGTCCAAGTGCAAGGGAATCATGGGAACTGTAGTCTTATGCACATCCTCGCTGTCCCCATCTGAATGAGTGTGTCATATCTCATAATGTTTATCGTTTTCCACTAAGAAAAGCATGCATCATATAGTTTTCCAGTTATCCATACTATATCGTATTTTAATCCCTAACTCTTCTCTCCTGGAATGCTGTTTAATTCCAAGGCACCATTTATCTGACACCAGTATTTATTCTTTGTGCAAGTGTACCAATCACCATCTATGCTCTCCCCCATTTTTTTTCCAATTATCACCACATGGCGCACATTTGGAATGCTTTCAGACACATTGATTGTTTTTGTGATCACATCAGAACTTTGTAAACCATCGGCTTTTGGCCTTTCCTTAGAAAGTCCCATAGAAAACCTATCAGAGCTTAGGCTATTTATTTGTTAATAACTATTTAATAATGTTACAATTTTAGGAGGATATTTGGTTGTGGGTGGGAAAGCCACTGTTTTCCCCCAAAATAGGTTTCTCTACAATCTTTTTTTTTTTTTTTTTTAACAACCAAACGTTATCGCCTGTCCGGTTTTATGTTTGGTTTGATGCTTCAAAACGACCTCCTCTCACTGGCTCCGCTTCCTGTCACTCATTCTGGCCACGCGGTTTGAGTTTGTACTGTATTGCTGCTGCTGCTACTGCTGCTACTGTTGTTTGTTTGGCATGTAGGCCTATGTCCGCTTCCCTGTTACTTTATATCCCAATAGATGTTTGTGCTATTTTTTTTTTGTTTTTTTTTTTGAACCGTTAACATTCATAGTCGTACTAGGAAAACCAATCGATATGTATTTCTTATGTTTTACGCAGGTTTGCATGTTCCAATTTACGTGAGCAAATTTGGTGCCTAACAGTCATGTTTAAGCAGACATAGAAACCCACTTGCACTCAAAAGTCCCCACCTTTGTTGTGCCTCACTTCCTATGGTGCTTCTTTCAGTAGTCGGACTCTGTTTATTTGTACGGTGCTGTATATAACTTGAATATATTATGCACATATCCTACCCAATGGGTAGAAAACCACAAGAAAGCATTGTTAATACTGTAATATAACGTATAGGTATTAAAAATAAGAATTTAACACGGTGGCATCAAGTTTTGTGAATGCCTTCAATTGTGCTTTGTCTTTTTTGTAAAACAGAGTAATGTTTGCAAAGAGAAATGCTACAGTATGGTCATATAAATAAATACAAAAGTACTTCTTATATTTTTCTTTCTTATACAGTAAATGCAAATCTGTTATGTGATTAAACAAATATTCTGATTATAAGGTGGTTATATAATGGATAACTAGCTGCTGCTTTTGTAACTTCCAGAGAAAGAATGATAAAATGACAGCGCTTGTCATTTTATTTATTGAAATTTTTATTTTGTGACTGCTAGCTGTTTGGACTTGTAATAGCCATGCTCAGCCAATCGGAGAGAATAACTCAATTACGTTACGTCAAGTTAATTAAATGGTTTGTCGACATTGGGCACCCGAAACCGGAAAGAAGTTTAGTGGTTTATATCAAAACGGTAGTTCAGGGTGAAGCTTTATCTTATTGGTGTGACATCCGTAGGCCAACAAAAGGGATTTAAGTGATGCATTCCGAGAAAAAGCAAGAGCAAATGAGGAAAATCCAGCCCATTGCTGATTGTTACTGCATGTTCTTTTTGCCATTTTGCATAGCAGTCTCGTTTTGAGTTCCCCGCACCAAACAGTTCCTATTCAGAAACACGCTGTGTTCTGTTTCCTGTACTTGCTTGAATAAACGAATGATTGACTGACTGAAGTGTTGTGTGGGTGAATTCAGCAACGGGAATTCCGGCTTCATAGAAATTCACAGCAGTGCTCATCAATGGCCTTGCGCAAGATCACATCACAGGACTTTGACATATTGTGGACTACAACCTTTTTCTTTTCTTTTTTTACAAGAAAAAAAAAACATTTTTTTGAGCAAAGAATGCTGCTGTCCTTATGCCTTTTTTATTTTTATTGTTCTATTATTTAATTGTGATGTCAGCGGTTTTCAGTTTGAGGTCTGTCAATTGCAATATTTTACAGGAAAAATGTGACTAAAAACAATAAAAATAAATAAATACAAGGACAGAAAAACATAAAACTATTGCTCAAAGATACCGTTGTAGTCCCTTATGAAACGATTCCACGCTTGTTCTTTCGCTGTCATCAAATGGCTAGAGAGAGCAATAAAGTTGAGGAAAACATGCACTGTAGAATGAGTCTCTTTTGTGCTTTGTTTCTGTCATCCTGATATTCTCCTAAAAGTGAATCTACCAATCAGTAATCTAGAAAAGCTGGTTGTTTGCAATTGCATACTAACATATTCCTCTTACTTGTTCTGCAGTATATAGCCTAATACTGTTTGTAAATCCAGCTCAGTATGCAAGTTTTCAGTATGCATGGAATAGCCAGAACACACTGTGCAGAATACTGTATAGCATAATATGTGCTCCACTTGACCTTCCATTTTCAGTTTGACTCATTATTTGATAGGACTAACAAATTTTTTTAAATTTTTACCCAACTTAAAAAGAAAAAGCAAAATAACAATTTCTGCTTGTTTACATGTGTATACTGAACATAATATACACTCACCAGCCACACCTGTACACCTACTTATTCATGTGATTATCTAATCAGCTAATCTTGTGGCAGCAGTGCAGTGCATAAAATCATTCAGATATGGGTCAGGAGCTTCAGTTAATGCTCACATCAACTATCAGAATGGGGGAAAAAAATGTGATCTCAGTGATTTGGACCGTGGCATGATTGTTGGTGCCAGATGGGCTGGTTTGAGTATTTCTGTAACTGCTGATCTCCTGGAATTTTCACACTCAACAGTCTCTAGAATTTACTCAGAATAGTGCAAAAAACAAAAAACATCCAGTGAGGGGCAGTTCTGCAGATGGAAATGCCTTGCTGATGAAAGAGGTCAACAGAGAATGGCCAGACTGGTTCGAGCTGACAGAAAGTCTACGGTAACTCAGACAACCCCTCTGTACAATTGAAATGAGCAGAATAACATCTCAGAATGCACAACATGTCGAATCTTGAGGTGGATGGGCTACAACAGCAGAAGACCACGTCGGGTTCCACTTCTGTCAGCCAAGAACGGAAACTGAGGCTGCAGTGGGCCTACCATTGGTGTACCTCAGCAGAAATCCAGATTTGTCAGATCAGGTGATATTTTTCCAGTCCTCTACTGTCCAGTTTTGGTGAGCGTGTGCCCACTGCAGTTTCAGTTTCCTGTTCTAAGCTGGCAGTAGTGGTAGCCGGAGGGGTCTTCTGCTGCTGTAGCCCATCCGCCTCAATGTTCAACGTGTTGTATGTTCAGAAATGCTTTTCTGCATAGAACTGTTGTAACGCGCGTTTATTTGGGTTACTGTCACCTTCCTGTCAGCTTGGATCAGTCTGGCCATTCTCCTCTGACTTCTGTCATTAACAAGCAGTTTTCACCCACAGAACTGCCGCTCACTGGATGTTTTTTGTTTTTCGCACCATTCTCTATACCCTCTACAGACTGTTGTGTGTGAAAATCCCAGAAAATCAGCAGTTACAGAAATACTCGTCTGGCACCAACAATCATGCTAAATCACAATTCTTTCCCATTCTGATGGTTGATGTGAACATTAACTGAAGCTCCTGACCCATATCTGCATGATTTTATACTTTACACTGCTGCTACACGATTAGCTGATTAGATAATCGCATGAATAAGCAGATGTACAGGTGTACCAAATAAAGTGGCTGGTGAGTGTATACACACACACACACACACACACACACACTTGTATTTACAGCACAATATTTAGTAAGCCATCATTCAATTCCAAATGTTTTTACTGTTTTATTCTACATGGAACAGGTTGCCCCCTCATGGTGGCTGCCATGTTGAGGTCACATGACAAGTCACATGTCTTGCTCTAAACAAAAATAATAATCTTTAATTTATTAAGTGCTTGTCCAGTGATCTGAATGTTGTTCATCAATGGTATATGCTTCTGCTGAATCTGTAAGTCCATGTTATTTCAACTTCATAAAAAAATAAATAAAAAAAAAGAAGTAGTTTTAATAGGGTGATTCCTGGTAAAGAACTACACTACCCATGATCCTGAGAGGGAAAATCCACCAATCAGAGAGTTTCCACAGATAATTCATTCCCTACACTCTCAAAAATCATATATTTGTATATATCTGAATATTTTGCAATAAAATTAAGAAATATTGTTTCAATAGTTGTATATATTTTGATCGTTTTTAATACATCATTCGCACATTTAATACATCGTTCACACGGGGTTGTGGTTGATTTCCTCATGAAAGATGTTAACATATTATTTAACTAGAGACTGAGCACCTGTATTAAAATAAATGGGAGAAACTGGAACATCCAAATTGACGGATGTAGAGAAGGAAGTCCCGCCTACAGTTAAAACAGCCAATCATCTTTTAGATACAAACAGTTACCTCGAGAAAGTGCATGCACATTCGCTGCACCAGCCTGAAATTCTATTTTTTAGCATGATCTGAGATAAAGAAGCACAATTTATGATACCAGTGTTCTTTGATCGTAATCTTGACCAACAGTTTTAGAGATTTATCCATTCAAGTAGACAGGAGCTGTACTTTAATGCTGCTGGTATCCATAGAAAAAATGCCAGGGAGCGTTCAGGTGGCTGAGAGGACTCGCTTGCCTTGAAAGGGACTTTGACGTTAAGTACACAGTCTTGCATCTTTGTCTTTTTGTTTGAATCCTTTTTTGCATCGTCAAAGTTTGTGGTGTTGCGATTGACCTCGGAGATGGTTTGTTTTGTTAATGGCTTACAACTCTTTTATGAAGCACTTTATGAAATCCCTTTGTAGAAAAAAATCTATAAATAGGAAAAACACTTCTGGAACCATGACAGCTCAAAAACTGGGCTGTTTCCGTCACAAATATGAACCACGTTCTGCAACTTACTAGTCGGCTGCAGGTGAGGAACTCTAGAGAGTATTCATGGGACAAATATCTGGGTAGTGCAAGATGAGTCAACAATATTTTCCCAGGAAAAGAGAAAGACTAGATTTAAAACTAGACCGATGTATCCAATTTGCACAGTATAGAAAAGTGAGACACATAATAGTTATAAGGACATTGAATTTGAAGGCTTAATAATTAATGTTAATGTCTGAGATGAGAGATCACGGTTTATTTTTTATGTCTTTATTGTTCGTGTGGACAGACAGGTGTAATCACATCATGGTGCATCCTTCAGTTAACTGACAAAACAACAGATGCAGCCTCGCCTCATAACCATAACATCCATATGAACATTAACAGACAAAGCAGACAGTCCAAGTGCTTGACCAGCAGAAACATTTCATCAGCGGTTCAATAATCAGTTAAAGGATGAAACCTCATTTCTCACCCGTTCCGTATTTAAAGATAAAATGATGGGACGCGATTTGTCCCGTATTTAAGCTGGTCAGATGCCCTCACGGTGAAATCGTTCCAGATCGCTAATTTAACATTGTTGTAAGTTGAAAAATGTGCCTACGGTGAGTAAGGGACCGTCTGAAATGTCCACACATTGTGCTAAAACGTGCTGATACTGTGGAGGGTGTGGTAAGGGACCGTCTGTAAAGTCCACAAATGGTGGTTAAACGGTGGAGTTTTTTTTCTATAAAAATGTTCAATAAGATCAGACAATGTATGAATACAATCATAAAGACAAGTACAGGTGAAGGAAAAAAATAAAATACAAATTAAAAAAAAAAAAAAGATACATTTTGTATATATATATATATATATATATATATATATATATATATATATATATATATATATATATAAACCATCCAAAATGTATACATTATTAAGACAAATAATCGAAAAAATAAAAATAAATATATCTTTAACATATAAATGTTTTTTTTATTATTATTTTTTATAAATAAGTCATGGGTCAGGAAAATTCTAATTTTAGCATATAAGAAAGGATATACAATTTTTATTAATAACGCATATTAACGCATTTATTGCTAAAACTGTGGAGGATGTGGTTAGGACCGTGACCGTGACCCCCCCCTCCCTTATTTTAAAACTTAAAAAGTGGCAACCCTATTTCTCACTATGCAAAACTAAAGCAAACATAGAACCTGTAGGTGTGTATGACAGGTAGTGCATGGACATTAATTACTGAAAAACAACAATTCAAAAGATCATCATATAAGTTAAATATCTGACATCATGGCAGGAACTTTTGGTGACTTCCAAAAAGGATGCAAAATGGTTGTTCGTTCTTGGATTTCGTTTGATTTGCAGAATGACACAAGACTATTTGTGAATTAAAGTTTCTCTCTTTCTGTATTTTTCAGTTCGGTACATTAGCTATCTGCATTACATGTAAATCTGCAGCTTTGTGATGAACTGTTTTGCATAATACCCAATTAATAATCAGAATTTTGTAACATGATAATTTTATCTTCAGTAACACATCTATGTGACTAGTTCAAGTGCTGTTTTTTAGTTGAAATATAATTTAAATTGCCACTGTAAGAAATGAACAAAGCAGTGCTATGAATGGAGCATTACTGCTATACAATAACAGGCCTCACATGTGGACATTTATAATATTGGACAAATTACACCATGTCCTCTTTAGAAAAACATACTCTCATCCTTTAAAAAAAATATATAGTTCATGTAGAGTCCAACAGCTTTCAGCGGACTTATATGCTTTTGATGTGCTGTAATATTTTATATCTAGTCGTGGAGAAACTATAATCTTAATGAACTATGATTTTACCATCTTGCGATAGCTTAACCTGTTATGTGCCTATTATAACTGTAAAGCTATGAGCCTACTTTAGATATTTATTTATTCTTAAGACAGAATTCATGATGTTTCTCATGAGTAAAAAGACAGAATTTTCATTTCCCTTTAAAGTGAATTATATTGTTAAATAAAATCATGTGAATCTTCATAACATTATTGGTGGTGTCAGATAATCTTTAGTGCAACACTCACATTCTGACCTCTCGTAAGTCATAATAGCCCCTTCATGAGGCATTATAAACCTATTCCTTTTTCTTCCGGAAAGACACTTTGTCTTTGGTTTCTTGAAGTTTTTCAGTGAACTTGTCTTTCGTTTCCTCCATTCTCACAGATATCCGATCCTTGGTCTCTTCCATCTTCTCAGAGATCCTCTCTTTGGTCTCCTCCATCTTCTCCTGCAGGTATTCTTTCACAGGTGGAGGAGTGGACATGTAGCCGTGCTTCCTCAGGTACTTCACAGAGAGTGATGTTCCTCCTAAAGTCACAGTGTACCTTGCAGGTGTGGCGATCTTTGGGAAGTGAGAGAAAATAAGACCAGTGTCACATTAACTTAAGCTAAAAGGAAGCGAGTAAGCCAAATGTTGAGGTCAATTTTCACACAAACGTTGCAGTCACTGAGCACGTTTACATGCACTTAAGAAAACTCTTTATTCCAGGGTTTTTGCAGAAAGTGGCGTTCTGAAACGCCATGTAAACAAGAACGCTGATTTCCTTACGCCGTTTAAGCGATTAAGAGAAAGTGGTTTAACACACCTAGGTTTCTCTCAGAGAATGCAGCTTAATGTGCTCATGTAAACACATAAGCAGTGTTCTGATGTGCGCATAACAAACGTCATAGATAGAGCCCAACAACATGTCAACATAGTGGAAAGAATTCAACATTTCTGGGAGTACAGTGGGAAAATCACATAAACTATAAGCTATACCCATTTACACACACTAATGAAAAATATGGACTGTCCCTAACATCGGTGTATAAGCATACACTGGGGGAATCCCAGAGTTTTATGTAAAAGGGAAACCCCCAATACTGCATCACAATTCAGCTGCAGGTCATGATAGTAAGTGAAGGAAACAAACACAGCAACAACTGGAATATCTGGAAATAAGTAAAATAGTGAAGTCTTTCTCAGATGCCGTGTTATTTACACAAGCGTATACAGAGCATAAACAGGAACGCTGTTTTCTCGCAATAAGCTGCTTTCTGGTGTCCATGTAAAGGTAAGTCAATGTCATTCTAACTAAATGTTTTCAGATGAGCTGCAGTAAATATTACATTTCATACAGTATATATACACTATATTGCCAAAAGTATTCGCTCACCCATCCAAATAATTGAATTCAGGTGTTCCAATCACTTCCATGGCCACAGGTGTATAAAATGAAGCACCTAGGCATGCAGACTGCTTCTACAAACATTTGTGAAAGAATGGGCCGCTCTCAGGAGCTCAGTGAATTCTAGCGTGGTACTGTGATAGGATGCCACCTGTGCAACAAGTCCAGTCGTGAAATTTCCTCGCTACTAAATATTCCACAGTCAACTGTCAGTGGTATTATAACAAAGTGGAAGCGATTGGGAATGACAGCAACTCAGCCACGAAGTGGTAGGCCACGTAAAATGACAGAGCGGGGTCAGCGGATGCTGAGGCGCATAGTGCGCAGAGGTCGCCAACTTTCTGCAGAGTCAATCGCTACAGACCTCCAAAGTTCATGTGGCCTTCAGATTAGCTCAAGAACAGTGCATAGAGAGCTTCATGGAATGGGTTTCCATGGCCGAGCAGCTGCATCCAAGCCATACATCACCAAGTGCAATGCAAAGCATCGGATGCAGTGGTGTAAAGCACGCCGCCACTGGACTCTAGAGCAGTGGAGACGCGTTCTCTGGAGTGACGAATCACGCTTCTCCATCTGGCAATCTGATGGACGAGTCTGGGTTTGGCGGTTGCCAGGAGAACGGTACTTGTCTGACTGCATTGTGCCAACTGTGAAGTTTGGTGGAGGGGGGATTATGGTGTGGGGTTGTTTTTCAGGAGCTGGGCTTGGCCCTTTAGTTCCAGTGAAAGGAACTCTGAATGCTTCAGCATACCAAGAGATTTTGGACAATTCCATGCTCCCAACTTTGTGGGAACAGTTTGGGGATGGCCCCTTCCTGTTCCAACATGACTGCGCACCAGTGCACAAAGCAAGGTCCATAAAGACATGGATGAGCGAGTTTGGTGTGGAAGAACTTGACTGGCCTGCACAGAGTCCTGACCTCAACCCGATAGAGCACCTTTGGGATGAATTAGAGCGAAGACTGCGAGCCAGGCCTTCTCGTCCAACATCAGTGTCTGACCTCACAAATGCGCTTCTGGAAGAATGGTCAAAAATTCCCATAAACACACTCCTAAACCTTGTGGAAAGCCTTCCCAGAAGAGTTGAAGCTGTTATAGCTGCAAAGGGTGGGCCGATGTCATATTAAACCCTATGGATTAAGAATGGGATGTCACTTAAGTTCATATGCGTCTAAAGGCAGATGAGCGAATACTTTTGGCAATATAGTGTATATATATATTTAATCAAATCTAATATAAATATAATTTCTTAATATATTTGTTAATATTTATTTACATGTATATATTTATTTGACTTATTATTAAATATTCAAACATAAAATACATATACTTAAATGTAAATATTTTAATCATAGGCTTGGTTAATCTTTTCAATTAACCACTAATGGAAAAGTACTGTCTTAGAGACAGAACTTCTTTCTGAAATATGAACTTAAATTGCCTTGATTTTGTTTTGAACTTGACGCTAATCAACCTTGAAGTTCAATAATTGGTTCAACAGTTCAAGGTCAAGCTTGCTACTAATTTTATTTTTGTTATCACTATTATGTTATTTTTCTTACAAATTTTAATAAGTGAACCAATTACTGTATTATGTAAATTCATTTTTCATTTAGCTAAATAATTAGTTTACTAATTAAAAATAAATGTAGAAAAAGTTATCCTACCTTGTACATGGCATATGCTGTCAGTGCATATCCACTTTGAGAATTCTCCAGCAGTTTAACAACCTTGTCAGGAAATCCAACATACTCAAGAAATGGCACCAAATTTACTCCTCTAAGGTCAAGAAACAAAGGCAAAATTGATTTAAGAGAGTAAGCTTATTTTTAACAAGAATTTAGATTTCTATTGTTAATAATACAGTTCTGATATATTACTTTATACTGACAGAATGCACATTCAGGGTTCCCACATGGGTAGGGAAAGTAAGACATTTTAAGACCTTTTCATGCAATTAAAAAAATAATTTCAGAACAATTCTGCAGCAAAACAAAAGATAAAAAAAAAAAATCACATTAAATAAATACATAGAAGTTTTAACAAGGAAACATAGCTTTAAAAAACACATTATGTGGCCAGTAACCATTTGATCTGTATAACTGGTGATAACAGATAAAAATGAAAATTAAATCCTGATATTTTTAGACTTCTGGTGATATTTAGTATTCTCATATCAAACAGCAATTGTTGCAAAGTACATTAAAATGTTTAATGCAACTAAAACAGTAAAAATCTAGTTAAAATAATCCATAGTTTATCACTAAAAGAATCATATTTCATCATGTTTATTTTTATGTACCAATAAATATTAATAAACAGCAATAACTACCTACATACTTATTATCCTAAAACATTTTACAGCATGTAAAATGCCACACTGGAGCACTTAGCACCTTATTAAAAGCGTCTCCTGTTTTTCCGTCACTGTGTGACACCTGCACAATGATATTTAAGACTTCTCCATGGGCTTTAATTTTAAAATGTGAAATTAAAACATTTTAACACTTTTTAAGGACAAAATGAATCCCTTTGTAACGGTGGTAACTAAGCAAAATAAATGGTAATCAAATGATCAGATTAGAACAGAACGACCATCCTTATGTTAGCTAAAAGAGCTGTGAAGTTTGCTTGTGAGCACCTGGTGATGGGAACTGATAACTCGGACTTTCTCTGTAAAGTGAGGTCATGGTGAATGAAATGAGGCCATTTTTAAGCATCCATTACCACCTCCCACATTTGTGAAATGTCTAGACTGTGGTGACCCACATTCCGCCAGATGTCTTGCAGAGTAAACATTCCAGTGTGCCATTTACCTCAATTCACCACGCCACTTACAGATACAATGACCTGTTTGTATTTAAAATTAAAATAAACAAATAAATAATAATAATAAAGTAATTAGTTATATTTCTTTGATTGATTATATTTAATTATTAAATGTCATTAGTGATGGACCGATTAAGAGTACAATAGTCCGGAAGTGGAAATCCCACTCATTTTCTTCAAAGAGAAATTCATTTTTAATGCTAATATATAAAACGTTCAAGACAAACCTTTGAACTCTGAGGTTTTTAAGCCATTAATATATGCTTCTGTAAGAGCCACGAGTCAGTGTGACTTAAACTTCATAAAAATAATAAAAAGTTTAATAGTCAAATTCCCAAGGAGGAGTCACGTGACGCTTTGCGAGTATTGGCCTCCTAGTGGTGAGCTCCGCTTCACTTTGTTACAATAATCCTTTTAATCAATATTAACTGGTGAGAACTAAAAACATTTTGATTGTTAAACTGAGCTGGGAGTTCAGGATGCCGAAAAATTTGAAATCGTTGGCCTGTGGGAACATTAAAAGGCACTTACGTTCACAGAAGCCTGCCGCTTAACATGATCAAGATGGCAGGGGTCCAGTTGATAATGACAGCGAGCTTCATGACGTAGGTCAAGATATTGCGAACATTTATGCAGCACTAACGAAAGTTTCGACCGACATGGAGGCCCTCGCAGAAATACGTAGTGCGACCACATCTGTGGAGGCGAAACTTTCCACCCTGTTTACAAGAAAAGACGGCTTTGAAAAGCGAGTTGAGTCTCTGGAGGCTACCAAGAAAGAGTTGCAGGCTAACCCACCGGCGACCAAAACTGATCGCATTGCTTTACCCTGCTAAGCTGAGAATTGATGCCAAGGATGGACGCAAGACATTTACATGCCCAAGACAAGCTATGGCCTTCATTAAATCAATGGAGTGAGTGGGTAACTTTGCCTGCACATAATCAACAATATAGTCTACAGATCGTACATTTTGCTGATGCAGTCTGATCATATTGATGCAAAAGTGTGTAGACCCTTTAGGGCAATGTTGACACTAAAGAGGATGTGTAAAAATCTTGGTCTTACAGACATTTGGAGACTTCTGAATCCATATGGGAGGGATTATATCTTTTTATTTTCATAAATTCATAAGATTTACTCTAGAATAGATTTTTTTTTATTATTTCTAAGTCAATCATTCCTTTTGACACTGATTGCTCAGTTGGGAACATTTTAGTTTCAGATCATGCTTTGGTGCGTTTAGAGATGTTGCAGCATATAGAGAAAAGAAAATCATATAGTTGGTGCTTTAATACATCCCTTCTACAAGACCCAGAATTTCAGACCTTAGGAGACCTGGCTGGAGTCACTCAACACGCCCTGGATTCGAACTCGCGACTCCAGGGGTGGTAGTCAACGTCTTTATTCGCTGAGCTACCCAGGCCCCTGATCAGTCTCATTCTTAAAAAAGATAAAGACCAAATTAATGTAAAAGTTATCGTCCAATTTCGCTGATTCAGTTAGATGTAAAAAAATAAGTAAAAAAAAAAAAAGTCTAAAATTCTAGCTAATCGATTAAACAGATTCATTACATCTCTTATACATATAGATCAAGTGGGGTTTATTTGTGGTCGTAGTTCTTCTGATAATATTAGACATTTTATGGCCTAAACTATTATGTGGTCAGTAGCGAATGATCAGACCCTGATCGCTGCCATCTCACTTGATGCAGAGAAGGCATTTGATATGGTGGAATGGGACTATCTTTTTAAGGTTTTGGAACACTTTTACTGGGTGGATTAAGTTACTTTATAAACAACCGTTAGCGGCAGTGCAAATTAATGGATTAATTTCAGATTATTTTTCTCTTGGTAGGGGAACCCTGCAAGGCTGTCCTCTCTCCTTTTTATTGTTCTGTCTTGCCCTGGAAACATTAGCAGCCGCAATAAGAAAAGAGGATGATTTTCCTGGTATTGTAGCAGGAGGTGTGGTGCATAAACTTCTACTCTATGCAGATGATATATTATTATTTGTCTCCGACCCTAGTAGATCTATGCCTACCCTCCACAGAATTATTCATTATTTCTCCAAATTTTCAGGATATAGGGTGAATTGGTCTAAATCTGAAGCTCTTGCTCTGACAGCATATTGCCCTACCATAGCTTTCCAACCTGGCATCTTTCAATGGCCCAAGCAAGGCATTAGGTATTTAGGCATTTTATTTCCAGCACATTTGAGAGGTTTACTGGGGGTTAAAAGGGGATAATGGTTGATTTTGTACATATATACTGTATTTGTATAAAAATCAATAAAAATTAAAAACAAATTATCATAAAAAGGTCAAATTCCCAGTGAAGAACTACACTACCCATAATCCTGAAGAGAGATCCACCAATCAGAGAAGTCCCTGTTAACATGGGAAAGTTTCCTTCTCTCAAATTAATTATATATTTGTAAATCTTGTATAAACTTAAGACATATACCTACTTTATATACTTCTAATCAATCACTACAAGTCAATTGTTTTATATTGTACCATAATGTTTGATTCAATTACATTATTTGCAATACTTCATGGGATGAGTAGTTCACTGCCTCAAAATAATTTAAGGATAGTCTTGTGCCTTTGTCTTTTTTAATGATCGCTATATACTTCTTGGCTTCAAATGGAAGTTTATAATGTTAAGATTCATCTTGGTGATGGTTTGGTTCATGGGTCACCCTGGTCTCCGTATATTAGTATCGTCCCTTAAAAAACCCATATCAGTTGACCATTAAATATCATTGTTTGTGATTTACTCTGTGGTCTTTGACTAACATGCATCTTCAAGTTATTATTTTGAACTAAAAAGGCCAAAACATCCTCTACGCAGAACGCAGATGCGAGCACTTGGCCAACGCATTGCTAATGTGCGGTCCGATTATACATACATAAGTTGCATTCATGCCTTACCATGGCAGTAACAAACCTCAGTATTATTCTGGTAATTAGCTATAAATATATTAACCCTTAAATTACTCAATCAGCAGTATTCTATTTAAACAATTGCTCAGCCATGACCTTTTTTGACTTGAAATCACTCGCCGTAGAAGTGGACAATTCACACTAATAACTGCTATAGCGCCCCTAGTGGTAATGTTTATAATGCAACACGTACTTACGATGTGTTATGAATTGCGACCAGACACATTTGGGAATGCAACTATCCACAAAATCAAGCTTGCAAGGCTAGAAGCCTCTGCGATCACGTGCTTGTTTCGGCCTTAAAGTGTATGACTTTCTTTCTTCTGCTGAACACAAATTAAGATTTTTAGAAAAATGTATCTGCTCTTTTGGTCCATACAATGCAAGTGAACAGGTGCCAAAATGTTGAAGCTCCAAAAATCACACAAGTCAGTAATCCATATGACTCCAGTGGTTAAATCTTCAGAAGTGATATGATAGGTGTGGGTGAGAAACTTTTTTACTATAAATTCTCCTCTCTGGTCACTCAATCTCCACTTTAACTTTCTCTTTCAAATTCTTATTGTGTTTTTGGTAATTCACATTCTTCATGCATATCACCCTCTACTGGGCAAGGAGAATTTATAGCAAAAAAGGGCTTAAATATTGATCTGTTTCTCTCACACACCTATATCACTTCTGAACACATTGGTTAAACCACTGGAGTCATATGGATTACTTTTATGCTGCCTTTATGTGATTTTTGGAGTGTCAAAATGTTGGCACCCATTCACTTGAATTTTATGGACCTTCAGTGCTGAAATATTCTTCTAAATATCTTCATTAATGTTCTGCAGAAGAAAGAAAGTCATACACATCTGGGATGGCATAACGTGATAAGGGTGAGTAAATGATGAAATAATTTTCATTTTGGGGTGAACTAACCCTTTAATATGGCATTTTAACCTCTGACCCAAGTTTACATAATCTATTATTAATCTTGATTAATATACTTACTTCATTGCAGCATAGTAAAATGTACTGAACCATACTGTAGACAACACCAAGTGCACAGGGATCATGACTTTGCCATACTGCTTGAAGGTCTTTTTGTACTTCTGGATGAGGCCAATTGATTTGTCCTGCAGCGGGTCTGGATCATCCTGCCCTGTAGCTACATTAACCGGATAATCTCTGGAGGAGTTTTTTCGTGAGGCTGGAGAGCAGACGGCACTAGAGGAGCTCAGACATCGTGTGCCGGAGCTCAGGAGTGTCCAGCACCGCCAGGCTGGGGTTTCCAGCATCTGTGTGGGGTGACTGCAGTATGCATGTCTGATGTGCAGCAGGGCAGCCATCTGCCTGAAGACTTGAGCACACACAAACCGCTGCATGTCACACAAGCTTTTTATTCCTAGAGGTATATAACAAAAAAAAAAAAAACAGTAAATAGTTAGAGAGGGGACCTACTGTGGGTTTCGGACATCGGTCAAGGATATCTCACATTGATGCAAAGGGACTTGAAGAGTATACAGAGATAGCAGTCAGGTCAACAGCACAGATGCAAAATATACAAGAGGGTCCAAAAGTGCACTTTTAAAATCTGGGATTTTTTCCTTTTAAATTTGAAAATAAAAGTTTTATGATTGTAAAAAAAAATTACATTTCGAAACGTTTTTGTTCTTCTAGGCCACTTCTAGTTGGGTGATTCTTTTTAAACCTGTCAGAAAATGTCCTGGTCATACTTAGCTCCAAATCAATGCAGAAAAATATTTCGCATAAAGAAAATTAAGCCTTCCTTTAAGGCCTTTAAGATGTTGTGCACTATGAATTTATTTTCCATTAAAGTCACAATACGTGACTTTTTACTCCCTAATTCTCAATACCGTAACATGTTTGGAACTTTTACTTTCCCTATTGTTTTCAATAATAATTCTCATTACCGTAACAGTATTTTTTTCACTGTATAACAGTAAAAAAATTTTTGTTATACAATGATTTTTTTAAATTAAAATAATAAAAATGAAAAGCAGTATCAACAGAGAAGTACTACATAAAAACTTGACCATTTAAATAATGGTTTTTCTCTCTGCAGTAATGACAATATCACAATGACCATCTTTTTTTCACATTGCCTTCATTAGAATTGGGGGACAAAATGGTCATAACTGTCAAGAAATTCAAAAAAATATTAATGGTGCTATAAATAGGCTTCATTATCTATATGCAAAATACAATTTCTTGTTTCTTTTCATTTTGGAGTATAATATATATTTTGTTCTTGAAAGGTAAGCAGATTTGTGACACTGAAATCCTCAAATTTATGTACACTTTTCATAAAAGTCAATATCATAATTGACAACTGAATATACTGTATATATAAAAAGCAGGCAAAACACAGATTAAAGGAATATTCTGAGTTCAATACAAGTTGAGCTCAATCGGCAGCATTTGTGGCATAATGTTGATTCCCACAAAAATTAATTTTGACTTGTCCCTCCTTTTCTTTAAAAAAAAAAAAAAGAACAAAAATCAAGGTTACAGTGAGGCACTTACAATGGAAGTGAATGAGACCAATTATTGGAGGGTTTAAAGGCAGAAATGTGAAGATTATAATTTTATAAAAGCACACATTAATTATCCTGTTAAAAATCATGTATTATTTGTGCTGTAAAGTTTTAAAATCATAACTTTTACAGTCGTTTTAGGTTTTTTTGACAATACATCATAACTTTACACAGAAAAGGTTAGCAAGTGATTTTATCACACTAAAATCATGTTAACACACACATTGTTCATGTCTTGTGGCTAAACTTTTGAAAAAGTGAGTATTTTAACGTTTTCAGATTGTCCCCATTCACTTCTATTGTAAGCGCATCACTGTTACCTCAATATTTTTTTTTAAGTCAAAATAAATTTTTTAGGTAATTAATATTATGCCACAAATGCTGATTGAGCTTAACTTGTAATAACATTCCATATAAATAATTATTACCAGCTTAACAGTATCTACTAAAATTTCTATATACAGTGCATCTGGAAAGTATTCACAGCGCTTCACTTTTTCCACATTTTGTTATGTTACAGCCTTATTCCAAAATGGATTAAATTCATTATTTTCCTCAAAATTCTACAAACAATACCCCATAATGACAACGTGAAAGAAGTTTGTTTGAAATCTTTGCAAATTTATTAAAAATAAAAAACGAAAAAAAATCACATGTACATAAGTATTCACAGATTTTGCCATGACACTCAAAATTGAGCTCAGGTGCATCCTGTTTCCACTGATCATCCTTGAGATGTCTCTACAACTTGATTGGAGTCCACCTGTGGTAAATTCAGTTGATTGGACATGATTTGGAAAGGCACACACCTGTCTATATAAGGTCCCACAGTTAACAGTGCATGTCAGAGCACAAACCAAGCCATGAAGTCCAAGGAATTGTCTGTAGACCTCTGAGACAGGATTGTATCGAGGCACAGATCTGAGGAAGGTTACAGAAAAATTTCTGCAGCAGTGAAGGTCACAATGAGCACAGTGGCCTCCATCATCTGTAAATGGAAGAAGTTTGGAACCACCAGGACTCTTCCTAGAGATGGCCGCCCGGCCAAACTGAGTGATCGGGGGGAGAAGGGCCTTAGTCAGGGAGGTGACCAAGAACCCGATGGTCACTCTGACAGAGCTCCAGCATTTCTCTGTGGAGAGAGGAGAACCTTCCAGAAGAACAACCATCTCTGCAGCACTCCACCAATCAGGCCTGTATGGTAGAGTGGCCAGACGGAAGCCACTCCTCAGTAAAAGCACATGACAGCCCGCCTGGAGTTTGACAAAAGGCACCTGAAGGACTCTCAGACCATGAGAAACAAAATTCTCTGGTCTGATGAAACAAAGATTGAACTCTTTGGCCTGAATGGCAAATGTCATGTCTGGAGGAAACCAGGCACCGCTCATCAGCTGGCCAATACCATCCCTACAGTGAAGCATGGTGGTGGCAGCATCATGCTGTGGGGATGTTTTTCAGCAGCAGGAACTGGGAGACTAGTCAGGATCGAGGGAAAGATGAATGCAGCAATGTACAGAGAGATCCTTGATGAAAACCTGCTCCAGAGCGCTCTGGACCTTAGACTGGGGCAAAGGTTCATCTTCCAACAGGACAATGACCCTAAGCACACAGCCAAGATAACAAAGGAGTGGCTATGGGACAACTCTGTGAATGTCCTTGAGTGGCCCAGCCAGAGCCCAGACTTGAACCCGATTGAACATCTCTGGAGAGATCTGAAAATGGCTGTGCACCGACACTCCCCATCCAACCTGATAGAGCTTGAGAGGTCCTGCAAAGAAGAATGGGAGAAACTGCCCAAAAATAGGTGTGCCAAGCTTGTAGCATCATAATCAAAAAGACTTGAGGCTGTAATTGGTGCCAAAGGTGCTTCAACAAAGTATTGAGCAAAGGCTGTGAATACTTATGTACATGTGATTTTTTTTATTTATTTTTTTTTATAAATTTGCAAAGATTTCAAACAAACTTCTTTCACGTTGTCATTATGGGGTATTGTTTGTAGAATGGAGGAAAATAATGAATTTAATCCATTTTGGAATAAGGCTGTAACATAACAAAATGTGGAAAAAGTGAAGCGCTGTGAATACTTTCCGGATGCACTGTAGGTGAATCAATATTCAGGACACCCGTGCATACAGAAAATTCATGCAATAAAAAAAAAAAAGAAAAAAAAAAAAAACATTTTAGTTAGATCTATCCACCTTATTTTTCAGCGAAACTAGAACGCCGCCATTATCAACCTTGAATGGTTTCTGATTTCAGCCACTTTCAGCTATTTTAGCGATACAAAAATACTACATTATGCTGCTTTATATTACAGGCTGGCAATATATGTCATCATATTATTATCATTAATTATGATTTTCATACACTCATCGGTTTCAGAGGCATATAGTTTTACCGTATATCACATTTTGCCATCGTTTAATCACACTGTTGCACAGGCAGAATGAATGAGAGATCAGGCGCTGACAGGACAGTCCTCCGTGCTGTCTGACACACCTCCACAAACTTTACACAACATGCAGAGAGAAGAAAGTCACCGGGCAAATGCTGCTTTAACTTTCTTTGCATTAAAACTGCATCTTGTTTCATCTTAGCAAAATAATAAACGCATTTTACTTTTCTTGTCAGAGAGCATTCTCTCTTTCTTAGCGCTGTATAGTAAACAGACACGCAGATAACCATTCAGCATGGCTTATGAAACATCGCCTTTGGAAATAAAGGCATAAAAGGAGGTTATGCAGGTACATATAAATGGAAGTTTACATGAAGACAAGAAACACTGCATCGTCACGATCTCATTAAAGAAACACATTTTATTACCGTCTCTTCAATACAACACACAGCAACAAGTGAATGATCTACTTACTCTTTTACTATAAATGCTGAAGTTAGAAAATGATCTGACATTAGGCCATCATTCTGCTGTACATACTGTGGTTGTGTGATAGTTTATAAACTTATATCACTAAATTCTGGTATTATTATCCTTCTGTTTATTTACATTGCGATCAATAACAGTGGAACTTTTACATATTCGCCGGAAATGCAGCTGCTGCTTAATTCCGCGTTGCAAAATAAGGTGGATACACAGAATATAATTCCCTTACCTTCAATTTCCCTACAGTAATGATGACGTCACTGATGCTGGTTCAGCTGGAAACAAGGAAATACATGATAAGTGCAATCTGTTAAGTTACATTCATGTTATGAACATAGACAACATCAAATTCAACCTCGTTCTTGCATAATAAGCATATTTAAGGTTCAAATCTTTCAGTAGACTCTTCACATGTTTGGAGTATGTAATGATGGTCACTAAACGTGGGGGGTGGGGGGGTTGTAGCTGTCCTTTTCTGCATATCGCGGCGCCGTTTTGTGGCCCGTTCTGCATAACGCGGCGGCCCATTTCAGCTTATCGCGGCCCATTAGGCCCCGTTTCGCGGCCGGCCCTTCGGGAAAAGTCCAGGTTCTCCCGATGGCCAGTCCGCCCCTGGTCAGCTAGCTTTGCGAAGTGATGTCTAATGTTTGACCTACTATACTAACCAGAGTTTCACACGTTTATCTGTCTGAACACACAGAAATGATCATCGGAGAGCCGCACGGCTACATACATGAGTCACTAGGTCCGGCATGGTGCCATTTCTCCACCGCAAACACATTTTATTCATGTCCCTTCTGTCATTCACTGAACTCCTCGCCAGACTCACCGATATAACACATGCTGGCTGTGCTCGCAGTGCAGTGTGGGAAGTGTAGTACAGTAACACCGAAGAGAAAACGCGTTCTTACTGTTGTAACGCCTCTGTGGAACTACATTTCCGACAATGCATCGTAGCAACGCGATTTCAAGTCTATCTGCGTTTAAAAGTTCAGGGAAAAAGTTAAATAGGCCTAAATAAAACAAAAAGAGCCCCATTACACCCTATTATTTTATATATTAATAATATATAACAATAAGTCAAGTTTGTGAGTAGTTCAAAAGAGACCAATTTGAACAACTTTATAGGGTGATACATTTATAGGGTCAAGTGAGATTACAGTCCTTCAGAAAAAAATAAACTAAATATAATGAATTAATAAACAGATCAGCCAATTCAATAAGGCAATTAATGATCTAGATTATAATTTTAATTTTTATAAGGTTTAAAAGTAGCTGAAGTAATAGAAAGGACGTTGTTCAATAAATATCAGTAAGATCCTACTGGTTTAGATTTGACTGTGTAAGCTATTTACAAATAAATATTAAAGGGATAGTTCACCCAAAAATGAAAATTCTCTCATCATTTACTCATCCTCATGCCATCTCAGAGGTGTATGACTTTCTTTCTTCTACAGAACACAAATGAAGATTTTTAGAAGAATATTTCAGCTCTGTAGGCCTATACAATGCAAGTGAATGTTGAACAGAACTTTGAAGCTTCAAAAAGCACATAAAGGCATCATAAAACTAATCCATATGACTCCAGTGGTTTAATCCATGTTTTCTGAAGAGATATGATAGGTGTGGGTGAGAAATAGATCAATATTTAGGTCGTTTTTTACAAAAAATTCTGGGCTTCCTGCCCAGTAGATGGCGATATGCGCGAATTATGCAAATAGCCAAAAACAAAAGAAGATGAATGTGAAAGTGAAAGTGGAGATTTATAGTAAAAAGGGACTTAAATATCATGAGATCATTTTCATTTTTGGGCGAACTGTCCATTTAAGCTACTTTTTTTTTAAATGCATATAAAAGTGTATAGTTTAAATTTTTATTAGATTTTTTATTTTAATTAGCTACTAGCTTTTTTTTTCTTTTTTTTTTTTTTACAGTTTACTTGAATGGTTGTGTAGAGTGACAAATGAAAAGTGCACGTAATACGTGTCATTACATATTTCAATTAATATGACGTCATAATTATACAATATTTAAAACGTTTTTTATTATTATAAGCTACTGTATGTTTGTGCGTATATTGTGGGTTGTGTAATATCATATCATGTTGATATGGCATGTTCACTGTTCTTTTGGAGCACTCTTGTAGTAACACCAGTCCTGTAGGCGGCGCGACGTTCATTATCTGCACATGAAATACTCCAGTGAACATCCGTGAAGAGCGCTGTTGAATGCGAGTACATGATGGCGCAAAACTCAAGTGAGTACAGGAACATTCATTCCGCCTTCAGAGATCAGTGGGCAATCTAATGCTGCTGTTGAGCACATAAACTCACGATGTATTCCATGATGTTTGCGACCCTCTAAAACTCAACTGGACTAGATATGAGTTTGTACAGATGAAGCACGTGTCGAAATGGACGCTTGATATGAATGTTACTTTCGTTTGTTATTAATCTCAACACGGATGTGCTTCATCTACACATTTACACTGATCTATCAGTATCAAACTACATTAATGCCCTTTATCTTCTTCATTTTACTCCTTACATGTTTAATTCTGTTTTGTCCAGCTGTTCATAACCCTCATGCTTGTGTGTATTCTTTCTGCAGATTACAGAAATGTTTCATAATATATTAATATAATACACTGTGTGTTTATTCACAGGTGTATATGAGGCAGACAGAAAATATTCTGACTCTGAGAAGGACATGACAGGATCAGCTTTAGATGTGGCTCAGACATCATCATCATCATCATCATCATTGAAGAGACAGAGGGATGGCCCTGATGAGGAGGGGGATGAAGATGAATCTCCCAGAAAGAAGCTGGTAAGACTCACTATAGAGAGCAACAGTGATCGCCCACTTTTTAAGTGTGTTTTTCCCATCAGTTTTCTTTTCAGAATTCTTCAGTGAAGCGTTTTAAGCCATAAATCAAACCAAGCATAACCGCATTTGATTAAAAGCAAATATTTTAGAAAAATCTGAAAAAGGCACAAGACAGTTTACAGAGAGAGTTCAAACAAAAAAGTAAATTCTGGCATAATGTTTTCACCCTTATGTTGTTCCAAGCCTGTATGACTCTCTGTATTAACTTCTCATTCACTTTCAATGCATATTTTTTCCATGTGATGAAAGTGAATGGTGAATGAGTCTGTGAGTTAATGATTTTTGCTGAACCACCCTTTAATTGATTTTGTGTGAATGAACTACAATGATGTAATTGAATCAGAAACAGTTGTACAGTATAAAACTATTGACTGTAAGTCATTAATTGACTTGAAAAATATAATGCAAGTTTATTGCAAAATACTCACATATATACAAATGTACAGTATAAGTAGTCTGAGAGTGTAGGAAGACTCGATTATGTAATCTGCAATGCTTCATGGGAGGTGGACAATTTGACCAAAATCTTATATCATGATATGTGTAATTTTATATCACGATAATGATAATATACCACGATATAGTATAATTTTTTGGAAAATCAAGAATTTTTTTAAATATATTAACAATATTGTAATGCTTATTTGTGGATAATCCTGTCATTGAATTAAATACTTCCAAATACTTCCTTTTATATAATTTTCTCTTTATTTGGGACGTGCTTAACATTAGTCAAAGAAAAAAACACTTGACACATTTCAGTCCGTTATGTCTTTGACCAATATTATTATTATTATTATAAACTTTCCTCAAGAAACTCAATTTCTTCCCAAATCAATGCAACAAAGAAAATAATGTATAAGTAAAAAAAAAAATCCAATGAAAATAAACACTTCTTGCAGAAAATATCCAAAATTATGTAAACATTTCTTAAAGAAAATAAATATTAAATAAAAATAAATACTTGTTGCAAAATAAATAAATAATGCTGAGTGCATCTTTTGGCTTTCATAATATTCTTTTGCATGCTTCATTTTGAGATAAAACAAATTGCTTGTATTACGAGTGATTGTCATCATGCGACAAACTCAGATGAGAAGCATGAAGCTCGTGTCTTATGTAGTGCCGAACGCAAGATGAATGTCATTGAATGTGCTTGGGCGGCCGCCAAAAAGTTTGTAATGCCATATAAACCATGTCTGTTTCTTAAATTCTCTCAGTCTCACGTGAAGCCCTGCACACTGAAAGATATGCACACGCCACACTCATTGATATTTACATATCGCGATATAGACGATATAGCAAAATCTCTATCGATTGACACTTTACGATATATATCGTCATATCGCCCAGCCCTAATACATGATAGTGGGCAGTCGCTGCAGATCTCTTGCTGTGATTTCAGTTTCCATGTTAACAGGGACATCTCTGATTGGTGAGTCTTTGTTCAGGATTATGGGTAGTGTAGTTCTTTACCAGGAATCTGTCTATCAAGTAATTTTTTATTTTTTTTAACCAAAGTTAAAATCACTCTTATGAAGAGTTGATTACAGGCTATTTATTGGCTTTTCAGGAATATTTAAATAGTCAAAAAACAATTAATAAAAGAGTAAGAATGGAAATGTATACAAAAATATTAACCCATCATTTTGACCAACAGAAATTGTAATTACTGAATTATATAAAACACAACAAAGTTGTGTTCTCAGAACTCAATCTTTCGGTTAAAAGTTTTTTTTTTTTTTTTTTTAGGTCACGGAGGAAATACACAGTCAAAAAGTGGCCACACATTACAACAAACTGCAGGAGTGTGGCCTGGCAGAACGCAATAAAAGCAGGATAGTCCACATGCGCAACTTCAACAACTGGTTGAAGAGCGTGCTCATCGGTAAGAAACACAGCTTTACTTTGTTTTATAAGGCATGCTTACCCAGTCCATCTTAACTCAATGTAGCCTATGTGTTGTTGTATGGAAAAATCTTCCCTTAAATAGTTATCTTATACAACTTATCCTTTAAAATTTCATCTGTTGTTAATTTTAGAGATCTTAAGATATCAGTGATTTACTCTCGAATATGGACAAGCTTCGAGTATAGGGCAAATCTAACGTGATTGAGAGAAACTGTTATGAGGTCATTGTGCTGGTTTGCTCAGGGGAAATCCTGGACAAGGTGAGACAGAGGAGGAGAGAGGTGTCCGTGTTAGATCTGGGCTGTGGGAAAGGAGGAGACCTTCTCAAATGGAAGAAAGGACGTATTGACAAACTGGTGTGTGCAGGTAACCACGCGATTCTCGTATATTCTTTATAGAGATCGAGCCATGTTACTTTTGACAATCTGTGTTAATTATTTGAAACACGCACTTGATTTTTAGCAATCGTTTTATTTTCTTTTGAGTACAATACAAACATGATATGCAGTAAAAATATTTGAATTATGATTATTATTTATGCTAAGCTGTTTTGAGATCTAAATGGTAAAAAATATATTAAGCTAAGTTTATTTTCATCTTTGTTTTGGGCTAGGTCGAACTGTTAAAGCAGTAGTTCCACCCAAAATAAAAATTCTGTCATCATTTTGCTTTAGATGAATAAATGCAATTTCCTTGACTGCACTTGTGTTCCTCCATTACAGATATCGCTGGTGTTTCCATTGAGCAGTGTCAGCAGCGCTACAATGACATAAGACGGAGGGGTCATCCGAACGACCGCACGTTCTCTGCCGAGTTTATCACTGCAGACTGCAGCAGGGTATGTGCTGTTTACACTTCTGTTTTATTTGAAATTGTCAGAAACTGCCAATTAATTACAGTTTCCGAAGCGTTGCACTGTTTTTATTAGGGCTGAGTATTGATATAGATTTCTAGATTCAATTTGATTCCGGTTCACAAGCTCTCGATTCAGTTCGATATAGATTCATATGGGTATAGTTCAGTTATAATGTTGCTTTTGCTTACATATGAAAGAAATGCTCCCCCAAATAATGCTGTTAATTATAAAGGTGACTTTCTAACTGGGTACATTTGGAAAATTTTACTAGTTTTACATCATTTTGGTCACATTTAGGCTTTTTTAAAATGAACAAATCCATGTATTATGTCAATAAATAACATATATTTCATTTATGATTTTTTGTGACATGTTTTTTGTTTAATTGCATAATTTGCACTATTTACAAGTATTTACACTGATTTGTTAAACACGTGTTAAAAACCGGTACTGTCTCTTTAAGAAAACCGGCAGTTCTTCAAAGAGCGTCTGTAAATGTGCACGTGTCAACGAGAGAGACTCGAATGGCTTTACCTCATCTGTGCTATGCATGATTAGAATTTAATATTTCTATTTTTGTTATTTTTTTATCTAATACTGAACATAAAGAACAGAAAGGGTATTAAAAGTGACATTATTCAATGGCAAATGGGTTGCGTGGTTCTCGTCCTTGGACAAACATTACTCTCAACATGCTGTGAAAGGATCTCGCTGCTGAATACTGGATGGCTTTTGTTGTGTTAATTTATTTATATATATTAAATAATACTCAAAGTCTAAATGAACATCTTGACTTTTGTTTAATTAGCCACATGCCGTGTCCTCTTGCTGTCTTCTATGTCGCTTTTATACTTAACACAGAGGCACCATTTCAACATTGACATCTAGTGGTACAAATTGGTACTTACAATAATCTCTTATCATTACATCCCCCTTTTTCATTAAGTGAATAAAACAACTCAAGTAATAATGTTACATAAGCAATACAGCATTACATAAAAGATTATCAAAACATTACCAACATTCGACAATAAATTAGCACATCAATTTGACATTGAATCATATTCAAACTTGAATATCACAAATAATTATTCACCATTCTGATGTGTTTACCATACTGATATATCAGATTTTCAATATCATAAACACATTTCTTTGACTCAGAGATTTAGTCTGTCAGGTTTCTTTACTATTTGACTAGATCTTCTCAACACAGGCAAATTAGAATGTCCATCAGATATTTGTGAAAGATCAAGTTCAGAATGTTCATCTTGCTCAGAAAAAGGCTCAGCAGTCTTAACAAACTACGCCGATACCTTCCGAACACTTGACCATTTTCAGTCTTTATCTTGTACGATCTCGAATTGATTTCGTCCAACACGGTTGCTTTTCTGCTCCATGAATTTCCATCATGAACTCTTACCACATGTTGTTGAAAAAGAGGTGGTAATTCTTTAGCTGTTTTGTCATAGTAGAACTTTTGCTTACATTTCAACCATTCTCTTTTTCTTGTGATCCTCTTGTTGGTCTTGATTTTTAACAGAGAAGGAAGTGTAGTCCGTAACTTATGACCCATTAACAACTCGGCTGGAAATGCTCCACATTCCAACGGAGAATCTCTGTAACTCAACAAAGCTAGATACAAATCTGCATTGTCATCTACAGCTTTCTTAAGAAGATGTTTGAGAATTTGAACTCCTTTTTCTGCTTTACCATTTGACTGGGGATACAATGGACTGGATGTTACATGTTGAAATTCGTACTGTACCACAAATTCCTGGAACTCTTTGCAGCTGTAACACTGACCATTGTCACTGACTACTGTTCTCAGAATCCCGTGTCTGGCAAAGATAGATTTCAGGCGAGTTATTTCATTACTTGCTGTCGTGCTTGTGAGTAGAGCCATCTCGGGATAGTTGGAATAATAGTCTATCACCAACAAATAATCTTTCCCATTAAAGTGAAAAAGATCTGTGCTAACCTTTTCCCAAGGTTCTGATGTTTTGTCGGCAACGATCATGGGCTCTAACTGTTTTGTTCTGGAATTTGAGACAAGTAGCACATTTGCTTACCATTCTCTGAATATCACTGTTGATGCCAGGCCAGTACACAAATTCTCTGGCCCTCCTTTTACATTTTTCAACTCCCAGATGTCCTTCATGTATTCTCTTGAGTATGTCTGGGCGCATTGATTCTGGAATCACAGTCCTGTTATTCCTCAGCAACATTCCATTGACCAAAAACAAGTCTGATCTCAAATGATAGGATTGCGAACCTTTTTTCCAGCCTTGCTGCATATTGGTGATCACATCTTTCAGCACCATGTTCTTTTTAGTCTCATCTGCAATCTGTTTTGATTTATGATCAGGCACTGGTAGAGATGTAACAATCATGTTCACATGCAAAAGTACATCTTCCTCTGTTGAACTCTGCTGAGTTTTAACAGGCACACGAGACAGAGCATCTGCTAAAACCAGATATTTACCAGGTGTGTAGATCATTTCAAAATCATAGCACTGCAGTTTCATCATAAGAAGCTGGACATGTCATTCAAGTTTTTTTTTTTTTTTTTGTTGAAATCAGTGGCTTGTGATCTGTTTCAATGGTAAACATAGGTAAACCATAAACATAGCTATGGAACTTTTCACATGCAAAAACTAATCCGAGACATTCTTTTTCAATTTGTGCATAGTGATGTTCAGCTTAAATTTACAGTATAAAATTAAGGTGTATATACAGTGCTAATGTTTGTCCTTCATAAATAAACAATAAATATTAATATTATAAAGCACAGACTTTATTCATTCCACCAGTCTGAAAATAAAAACATATTAGTCATGTACACATAGCAAGTTTATATGGAAAATACTGTATATATTTTTTAATGAACTTATTTAACTTTTTTTTTTTATTATTATTATTGTGATTTTTAAAATTTTTATTGATTCATCTATTAAAAAGGAACAGCAAAACATATATATACACAGAATCAGTATTTAACCCTAACTATCCCCCCCCAATCCCTCACCCGACCCCCATCAACACCCCGGTGGTCACATAATTACAGACACACAACAAACAAAAAAAAAGTTTATAAATAAAAATAAAATAAATAATAAACTAATCACACATTTCCCCTACACCTCTCTCCACTGATCCTCCCCGAGAGCCCTCCAAAAAAGACAGATATTTGCCCCATTTCTCCCCAAACAGGTCTAGACTCCCCAGTCTTCTGGATATCTCCTCCTCAAGAGCTGCCACTCTGGCGACCTCTGAACACCACTCCTGAAATGGGGGCGCTCCAGCCAACTTCCAACTCCTTAAAATAATCTGTCTGGCAATCATAATACTAGTTAGGACCCAGTTTTTCACGTGTTTATTCTCCAAATTAATGACATCTCCTAAAATACAGAGTCTGGGGCAGAATAAAATCTGAGAGGCCAAAACCTCGCACATAAAACTCTGAATCCTCAACCAGAACTCTTGAATCTTAACACATCCCCAAAAGACATGGGTTGTATCTCCATCTTCTGATTGAAACCAAATTTTGAAAGGATCTCAACGCACCACTCTCATATAGGTCACCGAGTGTAGTAACCCCCCTCCCAATCCATTCTGACCAGCAAAAAAGGGGACTTGTTGATGCATAATTTGAGGTTCAGCCATATGCTCGAAGCAACATTTAAATAAATGTCTGAATTAAACACTCTGGATACTTTTGTCCATACCGAGTTCAAATGCGAGATAACGGGATGTAACTTCTCCGATTAATTCGGCCTATGTAACTTATTGAAATATAATTTGGGACGCTTACCATTCCAAATGAAGGACTTCGCTATGCTATCAAATTGCTTGAAATAAGAGAGGGGGACATCTGTAGGGAGAGACTGCAGCAAGTAATTGGATTTTAGAATACAGTTCATTTTAATAACATTAACTTTCCCGATCATAGATAAATGCAATGAAGCCCACCTGCCCACATCGCTCAAACCGTTTTATTAAGGGGTCAAAATTAACTCTAACTTAATCACACAATTTTGCGGTGAATAAAATGCCCAAATACTTAATGCCCTTTTTGGGCCACTGAAAAGCGCCCGGCTGGAAAGCCGTTACTGGGCAGTACGCTGTCAAAGCCAAAGCTTCGGATTTAGACCAATTGACTTTGTATCCTGAAAACTTAGAAAAGGAATTAATAATTCTGTGGAGGCAAGGCATAGATCTAGTGGGGTCAGAGACAAATAATAAAATATAATCTGCGTAAAGCAAAAGCTTAAGCACCACACCTCCCGCCACCACCCCTGGAAAATCCTTCTCCTATCTTATCGCAGCTGCTAATGGTTCCAGGGCAAGATGGAACAATAATGGGGAAAGAGGGCAACCCTGCCGAGTGCCCCTATTCTAAGTAAAATAATCTGAAATTAATCCATTTGATTGTACCGCCGCTACAGTGTCTATAAAGTAACTTAATCCAACCAATAAATGTACTCCCGAACCCATATATTTCCAAAATCTTAAAAAGATAATCCCATTCTACCATATCAAACGCCTTTTCGGCATCAAGTGAGATGACAGCGACTGGAGTCTGAACATTCGCCACTGACCACATGATATTAATGAGATGCCTAATGTTGTCAGAAGAGCTGCGGCCCCGAATAAACCCCACCTGATCTATATGTATAAGAGATGTCATAACTTAATCAATTAGCCAACATTTTTGACAATATTTTTACATCTAGCTGAATCAGGGAAATTGGACAGTAACTTGTACACTCGCTTGGATCTTTGTCCTTTTTAAGAATCAGACTGATCCGGGCTTGTGTCATGGTTGGAGGAAGCTTTCCATTCTTTAATGATTCCGTATAAACTTCTAACAAAAGTGGAGCCAGTTCTGCAGCATAGGATCTAAAAAATTCAGCGGCAAATCCATCTGGCCCCGGAGCTTTGCCTGAAGGCAAGGCTTTAATTACCTCGTCAAGCTCCTCCAATTTTTGCTCAGTCGTTAATTTAGGGAGTTCTAATGGTTCCACAAATGTTCTAATATATTCATCAGTAGACAAAGATGTGAACTATAGAGATCAAGATAGAACTCTTTAAAAGCATCATTAATATCAATGGGTGAGGTAAAAATTTCACCACCAGAAGATTTCACTGAGGGAGTGGTAGAAAAAGACTCTTTGCTTTATATATCTAGCCAGCAGCTTCCCTGCTTTGTCTCCCGACTCAAAGCATGACTGTCTTGCCCTGAACAACCAAAACTCCACTTTCCGCGACAGAATAGTATTATATCTGTATTTCAATTGGGTCAATTCTCTGAGGCCATCAGACGACATTCGGCGCTTCAGCTCTGCCTCGGCACTTTTAATATTCTCTTCCAACTCCACGAGTTCTCATGCTTTGGATTTTTTGATGAATGAGGCGTACTGTATGATCCGACCCCTAAGAACTGCCTTAAGTGCCTCCCAAGCCACACCCTCAGAGGATACTGAGAACCAGTTGGTCTCCATGTAAACATTGATTTCAGTCTTTAACATTTGGAAATCAGGATTTTGCAAAAGGGATACATTAAAGCGCCAACTATATGATTTCCTTTTCTCCTTATGTGGCAACACCTTTAAACTCACCAGGGCATGATCTGAGACTAAGATGTTTCCAATTGAGCAGTCAACAACAGATGAAACGAGGGATTTAGATATATATATATATATATATATATATATTAAAAATAAATCTTATGAACTAGATATCATCCTGTGAAGTGTCACTGTTGCTCTAGGGGGCTTACACACTTTTGCTTCACTATGGTCAAGGATTGAGTCCATCAATAAATTAAAGTCTCCTCCCAATATTATATCATACTAGCGGTTTGCAACATCCCTTCAAGATCTATAAAAAAGCCGTGATCATCAGCGTTAGGTGCGTAAATATTAGCCAAAATCAATCTTTGCCCCTGAATGTCTGCTAAAACAATAATGACTTCCTATTTGATCTATAATCTGTTTGAGAAATTTGAATTGTAGATGTTTATTTATCAGTATAATGACTCTCCTACTCTTACTTGAGCCAGCACTAAAGAAAACATGCCCACCCCATATCTTCCCAAATGTTTCAGCTTCCTGTGGGGAGAGATGTGTTTCTTGAAGAAACACTATATCATATTTCCTTCTTTTTATGGGGTGTCCCAACTCATTCACATTCCATGTGGAGAGAGATTCACATAAATATTTGACATGTTGATATAATAAAATAAATTGTGTGTCAAAAGCAAGATTATACAGACCACATTCCCCATTAATGCAACAATCAAACCCCGAACAAAACAAACAGAAAAAAGAAAAATGTGCACATTAACCCCACGCACGACAGCAGCAACCGGTGTCAATCCCTCTAAACTCAAAAGGTCCATGTACGCATGCGAGAACCCCAGCGAATTTTGCCATCGGATTGCTCAAGTCCGGTGCTTCTGCACAGGTTTTGTGAGGCAAAATTACATAACAGGAAATACTTTGTAAAACAAACTCCAGCCAATAGGCATAATAAACACAAAGAACGTGTAGATTCATTCACAGAACTGCCTTGAAAGTGTGTTCCTCCACAAAACAAACTCCAGCTGATATAAAGCCGTTCAGTTTCCTCAGACAGACAGACAATTGTTCAGTGAGCCGGCTGTTATGAGTGCAGACGATGACGTAATCATTCTGATGTCCCTTAAAATTACTCCACAAAACAAACTCCAGCGAACAGGAGGCGTAAGCACAAAGAACGATCAGATTCATCCACAGCTGACCTAGAGGAGTATTATTCAACAAAACAAACTCCAGCCGCTAGGTGGAGCCAGCACTTAAAGAAACAAAACAGGCATCCCGGTTCCTCAGATGATCCAGAGTCAAATTCACTCAGAGGCCGCATAAAAAAAATGACATCATGACTCAGTCCGTCAACTTTATAAAAGACGTCCTTTATGTGAGCAAGTAGATATTTTGCGGTCATCCATAGTGTCCATTCTCAATCTGGCTGGGAACTTCAGTGTAAAAGCGATCTTCCATCAATGCAAAAGTTTCTTGGAGTGTCATGCCACAAAACAAACTCCAGCTGCTAGGCGGAGCCATCGCAGAAAGAAACAAAAAATGGTGCCCAGCTTCCTCAGACAATCGAGACACTGAACAGCGAGTCAGTCCACTCACATAAGAAACCCCCAATGGTTTACTTACCCATAGTTTGTATGAAGGCCAGTGCCTTTTTGGGGCATAAAAATACTTTGCTGTCGTCCTTGGTGTCTATTCTCAGTTTGGCCGGAAACATCAGTGCAAAATTGATTTTCCGTTGATGTAAGAGTTTCTTACATTCCTTGAACCAATCGCGTTTCTCTCTTGTCGAATTCGCAAAGTCTGGGAACAAGAAAATATTGTGATTCTTCCAAGAAAGCTTTCCTTTGCTCCTCGCCTGGCGCAACATTAGATCTTTATCGGATGATCTCAGAAATTTGGCCAGAATTGATCGGGGCCTGTCTCCCTCAGCAGATCTGCGAGCCGGGACTCTGTGAGCTCGCTCAATTTCCAGCGTATGGCCTGTTATGTCGAGCAGACTCAGGAAGAGCTCGTCTAGGAATTTCACCATATCTCTGCCTTCATGTTCAGGAATTCCAACAATTTGTATGTTATTCCTTCGGTTCATATTTTCAAAATATTCAAGTTTTTCCAAGAATCGATTCGTTTTTCAACATCTGTCACTCTTGTGACCAGCTCAAAGTATTTTGTTTCCATCGCCGTAATCAATTGACATATTACAGCGAGATCCTCCAAATCAGCAACAACCTTTGTCAGCATCACCGAGTTGTTGGACAGTTGATGTGACCTCTAGTCATCGTTCTTGACGCATAGGCTACCGGCCTCCAAACATCACCATCAGCTTGAAACAGTGCTGCCCCCAATCCATCTTTTGACGCATCAGCTGATATTTTCACTGGCTTTGAAGGATCAAAGAACGCTTGCACAGGTTCTGTGGTGAGTGCTGCTTTTATGCTTGACCACTCTTTCTCATGTCTTGACATCCATTTGAACTCATTTTTTTGAAGTACTAGTTCTCTTAGACACACAGTTTTAGATGAAAGGTTTGGGATAAACTTTCCTATGACATTTATCATTCCTAAGACTCGTAATATGCCTTGTTTATCAGAAGGTCTTTCCATGTCAAGAATTGCTTGTATTTTGTACTTTTCAGGCTCGACACCTTGCTCTGACAGTTTGCCTCTGAGAAACACAAGTTTTCTCACTCCAAATTGACATTTACTCTTGAGTTTTAAGTTATTGTTGTGAATCCTCTCCAACACTTTTCTCAGTCTGTCATTATGTTGCTCTAAAGTGGAGCCCCAGACTATTATATCGTCAATGTTCACGTACACCTGCTAGTCCTTCAATCACATTCTCCAGAGCCCTATGAAAAATCTCGGAAGCTGAAACAATTCCAAAAGGTAGTCTGAGAAAACAATACCTTCCAAAAGGTGTATTGAAGGTGCAGAGTTTTGCGCGCTCTGCATCAAGCTTGATCTGCCAAAATCCTTGTGACGCATCTAATTTAGTGAAATACTTTGCATTTGCCATGTCACTTAAAATTTCTTCACGCTTGGTAATTTGGTAGTGTTCTCATTTTATGTTTTCATTTAAGTCTTTTGGATCCATACAAATTCTAATCTCACCAGTTTTTTGCTTTATGCAGACCACTGAGTTGACCCAGTCCGTTGGTTCCTCGACTTTGCGGATGATGCCCAACGCTGTCATTCGATCCAACTTTTTCTTTAGCTGGTCGCGCACAGATACAGGGATTCTTTTTGAAGCATGCACCATGGGCTGCGTGTCAAACTTCAACTGTATCTTATAGGTGTAAGGAAGAGCACCAAATCCTGTGAAGACATCTGCAAACTTTTGAAGTATAGGATTGAGAGAGTTATTTCCATGCACATCGTTAATATTCTGCACTCTTTTTACCAGCTCCAGGTCTTCACATGCTTTATCTCCAAGCAACGATTCATGACCCTCTGGCACAACTACAAACATCAGGTTATGGACTCTGCTCTTTACCATCACTTTGAGCCAACATACTCCTTCAGCATCAATTGTCTGGCCATTGTAAGCTTTCAAAGGAACAGTTTTCTTTTTGATTTGTGGTCTTTCCTTCATTGACTTTGTCACTCATGCTCATCAGATTTACCTTTGCACCTGTGTCAAGCTTCATTGTAATGACTGATCCATTACAAGGCACAATCCATTTATCATCATTCAGACTTACATCATTGACCTTCAGATGTACATCATTTTTCTCCTGAGACACTTTAGTTCATTTTTCTCAGTTGCATTGTCATTACATGCAACCAGTCCTACAAAGAATGTTTCAGCTAAATCAGTGTCCTCCACCATATGCAAATGTTTTCCTCTCTTAGCTTTTCCTTTTGAAAAACATTGCTTAGCAAAGTGATTGTTTCCTTTGCAGATCATGCACTGTTTGCCATAGGCAGGACATTGTCTTGGCTGGTGTTGATTACCACATCTTTTGCAATTAAAAGTGTCAGTATTCTCCATTTTCTTCATTAACATCTGCTGTTTCAGATTCTTTGCCTTAAATTTCACTGCGCTCACGGCTGCACTATCATTTCCTACGGCTGCACTTTAATTCACAAAAGTCTTTATGTGCTGCTGCGCGATTTCGCTCGCTTGACATTTTCACAGCGTCATCCAAACACAACTCTGTCTCTCTGAGTCGCCGCTCTCTAACTATTTGATCAATAATGCCAAAAACAATTTGGTCACGGATCATTGACTCTTGTAAATTGGCAAAATTGCATGATTGAGCTTTTAATCTTAGATCAGTCGAAAAAACAGTAAAATGATGCTCCTTGCATTTGAATTCGAGAACAAAACACATACCTCTCATATGTCTCATTTCCTTTTGGAGAGCAGTGTGCATCAAACCTCTGCAGCACAACATCAAACTTTCCACTGTCAACCTGGTTCTCAAAGACAAAAGTGTTGAAAACTTCAGTGGCTTGTGGACCTGCAACAGTAAGCAGTAATGAGATTTTCCTTCCATCTGCTTTGTCTTCGAGTCCAATGGCCTGCATATACAACTTGAATTGCTGCTTGAAAGTTCTCCAGTTACTGTTGATATTCCCAGTTAATCTCAATCCATCTGGCGGTTTCAAACAACTTTCCATCTTGGATTCTTTATCAACTCAGAGAAATGACCACTTCTGGTACCATGTTGTGTTCATTTATTTATATATATATGTTAAAGAATACTCAAAGTCTTAATGAACATCTTGACTTTTGTTTAATCAAAATCATTCGAGTTCATAAATGAAGATGCTTCAGAAAATCATAATTTTTACCCACCCCTAGTTTTTATACACCAGTTTATTGTGAGATTCTTTTTGACAATCAATAAAGTGCCAAGACAGGCTACCTGTATATTTAATGTCCCTGTGAATTGCTTCGACAAAAACGATTATTTTATTTTTTATTTTTTTTTTATGTATTTCCTACTATAAAACAGGAGATGGGGATGGGACATACTAAACGACTCATTTAAAAAAAATAGTCAATAGGCATTTCGTTTACAGCCATACACACACCTCTTTCCACCGTGCTGCTAATGTCTTACAGGAGAAACGAGACACGATCTCAACACCAGCCAGCTTTTCCAAAGATCACTGATCGGTTCTCAACTCTAACTAAACACGTTACTGCATAAAAAGCCCTAAAACAAACAGAACATTGTGGTCTTTGCTTACAATGAGGCTGGAGCCAGTACCTTAACAGATGAAGAAGAAATAAGCGAGTAAAAATAATATACCCATGTTTTCAATCACAATACAGTAAGCATAAAGAACACATAAGCCTTAAGTATACTTAGATTTTGACGTGAACGTTCAGCATCTGCGTACAGTTGAACACAAGTCTTTCAAATTATACTCCATTTGACGGTGCACGCATACACAGGCGGTTGGCGCATGCGCTACGATTGTACGAGAAACCAGACTATTTCTCTTCAGGAGTTTAGACCCATAAAGATGTCTTTATATTCCTTCAGACTCGAGTTATACAATTACATGTATCTCCTGACCTCCTCACACATGCGCTCTTGACATGCACATCAACTTTTGAAGTTTTTACTCCTGTCTCCTGTTGTTTACCAGCGATTACATCTAGCATTTCTTCGTGACAGCAACGGCTCAAATGTGAATGTTGCAACCTTTTGGACCCACAAATTAGTGCACATAATTCCAGGCGCATGCGCATTCTGCACATTCAAAGACGCACGGTTAGAAAAATCAGGCTGCGCGCGTTCAGTGTTTGCGCTGTCTGCTGATGACGAGAATTGTGTCACGCGTCCTGTACGTTAACGCGTTTGACCGAAGTATACTTTGGGCTTTACTCGAGCTGAACATCCCAACCTCCAGTGTTCGAGTTTATATAAATAAACTCAAGCAATTTTCCTCGTATCCAGCTCCCACTTTGGCGCGTCCTATTCAGAAGTGGTCATCCCTATGCCCTATTCCCTTCAAAGACAATTACTCTACACTCTAAGAGCTTAAATCATCTGAAAACAAATGTTGTCAGTGTTTAGAAGTACACTAACATATAGATTATACCTAGCTAATAGATATGAACTAAAAGCAGCAAAACTTTCATTTTGATTTCACAGGGTCTTTAAGGATGTTTCTTGAACTTCAGGCACTTTCATGCCCCATTGAATTTTTTATTAAAACGAAAAGTTTTCAATATTGTTCTTTTCGTTATATGATGGTCTCATTTAAGCTGACTTGGAAACTTTTTACCAGGCCTTCGTCATTTATTTTTGGTACTTTGCAAATGCCTTATGTATATATTTTACACCAAGACCCAGACTTTTAACATTAAACTATAAAATCCATGAAAAAAATATAGATTATTACATGATGAAAATATTTGCAATCCACTTTTTTCTTTTATTGCTGATAGTTTTTTAGTTTCTACCATGAAAAAGCCAATTCAATAAAGGTGGTTTTAACTAACAATACAAGTGTGCCGATGATACAAATAATTATGTTTAAAACTATGATAATCTAAACAAAGAGTGAAATAAACCATTTCAATATTTATTGTGTAAAAATGATTTCTATCAGTTAAAAAAAGTTTACGACTGTCCCACAGTTGTAGCATCATTTCCACAACACTAAACAATTTTGACACTAAAAAAAGTTTTTTCAAAAGTGTACTTGTTAACCAAGTGGACAAAAGTGTCAGTAAAGAGCATGCTTGAGATGAAATATGAGACAAGTGTTGTTTGAAGAAAATAAAAGGTAAATATCACTTGTGAGCAGAATATTTTTGTGCAATTTCCGTAATTTTGCCAAAATATGCAAAAAGTGTGAAAATATTTAATTGTGTGTATTTAGGATACAAAAAATTTTAGCTATGAAATTAGCCTTAGCAAGACAAAGGAGTCTTTTTTTTTATTTCCAAAACATTAAAAAAAAAAATATTTCCATCAGCATCATTTCCAGCACAGAATTCTATTAAACCCAATACAGAATTTGAGATGTGCTGGAAATGACACTGTGATGGGAATTTTTGACTTTAAAGAGAAAAAAAATAATACCCTGTGATGCATGTACATAAACCGTTTGACATTGTTAGTAGACAAATAAAATAAAAAATTGTTTGGAAAAATCTTTGAGACTTTTTTGGAAGTCCACAGTGGTAAAAGTGCGTGAAGCTGAAGAAACACCCTTATTTTTTCCATATTAAAATGAGTATGGATGCACTGATCCGATACCTTGACTTGGAGTTTACGTTTTCATTGCAGTTGGCATTAAATCTCTTAAACTTTCATCCTCGGGATTCCTCCACAATATTAATTGTTGCTATCCACGTTGCCACAGCAATCCTGAAGTCGCATTCCCAAGATTCACGCCGTTTTCAACTCCATGTGAAAAGTGCTTGCAGAAAACGTCTCATTTTGCTTTTACCGCTTGCACCATGCATGTAAATTATATTTTATCCAAATTGTCTGGTAAGATGGATAAAAAATACCCTCCAAAAATTGGCCCCATTCACTAACATTGCAAGTGCCTCACTGTAATCTCGATTTTTACTTTTTTAAAGAAAAGGAGGGACGAGTCAAAATTAATTTTTGTGGTAATCAACATTATGCCACAAGTGCTGTCGATACTTGAAATGAACCCAGAATATTCCTTTAAGAGGTCCTTTCTCCATCACTTGATCATTGACACGGAAAGCTGTTGTGTATTTGAGGTGTGTGCGTCAGTGTAATGACCTCGGGAGGACACATCGCAAAGCTCCGACCTATTCCAACCAGCGTTCAAAACTCACATGGAGCTGAAGGAAATGTCAAATTGGTGTTAAAGGTCTTGAATTAATTGCATGTGTTTACGCGTTTATTGTTAACAGCTCTAATTAAAATTCAATGGCAGATGGTGGGAATGTATGGGAAACCTGTTTGGAAGTGGTCATTATTTTTGCACTTCAGTTTGGTTCCTCTGGTGCTGCAGGAATGGCACACTTCACCTTTAAAAGCTTCTTTCATTTGTGAGAGACACTTCATGATCTAAATTCTCAGAGGGACTTCAACATTAAAGTAATTGAACATCATGACATGACAGCACAGGGTCATATTCTCTCTGTATCTCTTTTTTTCTGTCACAGGAGTTGCTATGTGAGAAGTTGCGAGACCCTGATCTGCGGTTTGACGTGTGCAGCTGTCAGTTTGTGTATCATTATTCGTTTGAGAGCGAGCAGCAAGCAGACACCATGCTGAGAAACGCCTGTGAGAGACTCCGACCGGGAGGATTCTTCATCGGAACAACTCCAGATGCATTTGAGCTGGTGTAAGCTCACACACACAGACATTGTGGCAGATTTCGGTCTTTCCCCATTGAATTAAAGCACGACTAGTAACTAGCTGCCTGGGTGCATTACGAATATGGTTGCAGAGTGACCTGACTTGTCTTCAGTTGTCCCAATACAGTTTCGATTTGCTCATCCTCTAGAGACAGCATAGATTCATTTTCAGTGCATAAAAGCTGCAATACAGAAATTTAAGAGTGATAAGCATGTTTCACAATGTATTATAATATTAAGCCACTTTGGTCCACAGGAAACGTTTGGAGGTGTCAGACTCGAACAGTTTTGGGAATGAAGTGTACAGTGTGTCCTTCCAGAAGAAAGGAGAATACCCTCTGTTCGGCTGTCAGTACGACTTCAACCTGGAGGGAGTCGTCAATGTCCCAGAGTTTCTGGTGTATTTCCCCCTGTTTGAGGAGTGAGTGTCACATCTCGAGTGCTCTTTGTGTACTCCTGGTTTTTGCAATGTTATTGCCTTGACTCGCCAGCAGAGGGCACAACTGATTCATAAATGTGTGCTTACAGCGAGCATTATGTTTGTAGTGTCTGAGATATTCTACATTTTATTATGCTATTTTGTCGTCTCTAGCAAATTCCCCAAATCAGATACATATGGAGACATTAGCAGATTTAAATATGTTTTGGCTAAATATGCTGACTGTATAGCACTGCATGCTTAATAATCAGTCTGTATATTAGTTGTTGTGTTTAAATTATTTCTTCTTATTTTCTGTCCAGAATGGCCAAAAAGTACAGCATGCGTCTGGTGTATAAGAAAACCTTCCTTGAGTTCTTTGAGGAGAAAGTTAAAGATGAGAAGCATAAGATGCTCATGCAGTGGATGCAGGCGCTGGAGGTATGTGTGTGTCTTTGTGTGCAGGGCTACAACTAACGAAACAATTTTGATTAAAAAATGGCTGTTTTCTGAACTTCAGGCACTTTTAGCACTGTGAACTAGAAAGTGAAGTCTTGATTAAACATTAAAACATTTTATTTGTCTGCTAACAATGTCTAACACTGTATGCACATGCATCACAGATTTATGTTGGTTTTGTCATAATTTTTTCCCACAGCAGTGTAATTTCCAGCACAACTCAAATTCTGTGTTTTTAGAATTTTGTGCTGGAAATTATGTTTTTATCAGTTTTTGAAATAAAATGTCAGACTCCTATCTTGCTAAGGCTAATTTCATTGCTAATGTTTGATGTATCCTAAAAACACACAATTAAATAATATTTTCACCATTTTTGAATAATTTAGCAAAATTACAGCTTGATTGGAAATGGAAACCTAATAAAAATATTCTGCTTGTGATATCTTCATTTTTCTTTGTTTTCTTCAGACATCACTTGTTTCACATTTCATCTCAAGCATGCTCTTCACTGACTCTTTTGTCCACTTAGTTAACAAGAAAACTAACAAAAAAATAAAATAAAATAATAATAATTGGGTTAATTGTGTTTGGTGTGGTGGAAATGATGGCACAACTGTGGGACAGTCATTATTTTTGAAAAAGTAATAAATAAATTTCACGCAGTAAATACTTAAATTGTTTTTGTTATTTCACTCTGTTTAGATGATCATAGTTTTAAACATGTAATAATTTGTATTTATTTAATGGATTTTCATGGTTTGATATTGAAAGTCTTGGTCTGGCACAAGGCAAAAACAGTAAAATCTGCACATAAAAGGTTTTTTAAAAGTACCAAAAATAAATGAAGGCTTGGTGAAAAGTTTTAATGTGACCATATAACAGAGACAAAAAGTTGAGATCGGTTAGTTTTAATACAACCAACCCCTATGTTAAAGAAACATACATACAGTTGAAGTCATAAGTTTACATACACTTACATATTTGAAGTCATTAAAACTCATTTTTTTAACCACTCCACAGATTTACTGTTAGCAAACTATAGTTTTGGCAGGTCGTTTAGGACATCTACTTTGTGGATGACATGAGTAATTTTTCCAACAATTGTGTACAGACAGATTGTTTCACTTTTAATCGACTATATCACAATTCCAGTGGGTCAGAAGTTTACATACACTAAGTTAACTGTGCCTTTAAGGAGCTTGGAAAATTCCAGAAAATGATGCCAAGCCTTTAGACAGTTACCTTCTGATAGGAGGTGTACTGAATTGGAGGTGTACCTGTGGATGTATTTTAAGGCCTACCTTCAAACTCATTGTCTCTTTGCTTGACATCATGGGAAAATCAAAAGAAATCAGCAAAGACCTCAGAACAAAAAATGTGGACCTCCACAAGCCTGGTTCATCCTTGGCGATTTCCAAACACCTGAAGGTACCACGTTCATCTGTACGAACAATAGTATGCAAGTATAAACCCCATGGGACCACGCAGCCATCATACTGCTCAGGAAGGAGATGCATTCTGTCTCCTAGAGATAAATCAATCCCAGAACAACAGCAAAGGACCTTGTGAAGATGCTGGAGGAAACAGGTAGACAAGTATCTATATCCACAGTAAAACGAGTCCTATATCGACATAACCTGAAAGGCTGCTCAGCAAGGAAGAAGCAACTGCTCCAAAACTGCCATAAGAAAGCCAGACTACAGTTTGCAAGTACACATGGGGACAAAGATCTTACTATTTGGAGAAATGTCCTCTGGTCTGATGAAACAAAAATGTATCTGTTTGGCCATAATGATTATTGTTATGTTTGGAGGAAAAAGGGTGAGGCTTACAAGCCGAAGAACACCATCCCAACCGTGAAGCTTGGGGGTGGCAGCATCATGTTGTGAGGGTGCTTTGCTGCAGGAGGGACTGGTGCACTTCACAAAATAGATGGCATCATAAGGAAGGAAAAATTATGTGGATATATTGAAGAAACTTCTCAAGACATCAGCCAGGAAGATAAAGCTCGGTTGCAAATGGGTCTTCCAAATGGACAGTGACCCCAAGCATACCTCCAAAGTTGTGGCAAAATGGCTTAAGGACAACAAAGTCAAGGTACTGGAGTGGCCATCACAAAGCCCTGACCTCAATCCCATAGAAAATTTGTGGGTAGAACTGAAAAGTGTGTGTGAGCAAGGAGGCCTACAAACCTGACTCAGTTACACCAGTTCTGTCTGGAGGAATGGGCCAAAATTCCAGCAACTTATTGTGAGAAGCTTGTGGAAGGCTACCCAAAATATTTGACGCAAGTTAAACAATTTAAAGGCAATGCTACCAAATACTAACAAAGTGTATGTAAACTTCTGACCCACTGGGAATGTGATGAAAGAAATAAAAGCTGAAATAAATAATTCTCTCTACTATTATTCTGACATTTCACATTCTTAAAATAAAGTAGTGATCCTAACGGACCTACGACAGGAAATGTTTTCTATGTTTAAATGTCAGGAATTGTGAAAAACTGAGTTTAAATGTATTTGGCTAAGGTGCATGTAAACTTCTGACTTCAGCTGTATATTGATTATACTCTATATTGATTATTAACAGAGACTTTTTTTTCTTTTTCTCCCAATTTGGAATGCCCAATTCGAAATGTGCTTTTAAGTCCTCGTGGTCGCGTAGTGATTCACCTCAGTCCGGGTGGTGGAGGACGAATCCCAGTTGCCTCCGCGTCTGAGACCGTCAACCCGCGCATCTTATCACGTGGCTTGTTGAGCGCGTTGCCACAGAGACACAGTGCGTGTGGAGGCTTCACGCCATCCACCGCGGCAACCACGCTCAACTCATCAAGTGCCCCACCGAGAACGAACCACATTATAGCGACCACGAGGAGTTTATCCCATGTGACTCTACCCCGCCTAGCAACCGGGCCAATTTGGTTGCTTAGGAGACCTGGCTGGAGTCACTCAGCACGCCCTGGGATTCAAACTAGCGAACTCCAGGGGTGGTAGCCAGTGTATTTTACCACTGAGCTACACAGGCCTCCCAACAGAGACTAATTAGCAGAGACAGGTTACTTCTATTTAAATAAAAAGGAGAAATTGGAACACCCAATGGTCAGTGGATGTAGAAAGGTAGTCCTGCCTTACAGGCATTAGAGCCAATCACCTTTTAGATACAGACATCGCCTGTCAATCAACTTGAGAACTTGCATGCACATTAGCTATACAAGCTGGGAAAATTGCGTTTTTCAGCATAACCTGAGGTAAAGAAGCACAATTTATGATTCCAATTATCCGATTTTATTGCTGATTTGAAATATGTTCTTTGATCCTAATCTTGACCAGCCGTTATTCCCCCATTCAAGTAGATAGGAGCTGCACTAGCATGATGTCTGACAGTGGACTGACTTGCTAGAAAGACTTTATTAATGTTAATATGAGGTAAATTAAAATGTGTATATTAAATATAAGTATATTAAATATTGATTCATTTGTTGGTGAATTAATTGATTAGAAAAAAAGCCTAATTGTTAAGATGCATGTGTGCAATCAAAGGTATTTGACCATTTAACTGCGTGTAATTTTTTGCTATTTAGTTTAAACGCAACAGTGGCATTTTATCGGTCATGTAAGGAGGGGCTGTTTTGCGAATAGAAATGCTTTCATTTTGTATTTCTAACATTTACAGATAAGAATATTACTGTAAAATATAAATGGTCACAACTTTCAGCCATGTTAAGCAGCATAAGAGCTGTCGGCTTGAAATCTGACACATTTGAAGTCACATGAAATCAAAACTGGCCCTATTTACTTTATTAATGCATATTCCTGGTATAATTGAGAACGATCACCTGTGCACATTATTCCAAAGGAAAAAAATGCTTGTTTTTTTTAAAGATTTAAATATTAAAAGATTACAGAAAAATAACTTTCCTTTTTCAGCTGGTCACAGATCCCTCTTATTTTGACACATAGAGCCCACTTTTCACAATCCAATTATTTCCTGGAGGATTTGTTAGTCCAGCCCTGCATTTCTTTTTAAATATTTTGTGTCACTTGGAAATATGTCACAGCACTGTTGCTCTCATGGTTTTGCCGATTTGGGTCTTACACTTTTGCTTGCTCTGTGGCCATTATTCAAATTTTTTTTTTTTTTTTCATATTTTTTTTCACGACTCTAAATTGACATCAGTTACAGGTTTTCAGTGCCACATGTAATCAAAACATCCATAAAAATGAGATTTACGTTCTTGAAAAGCAAAATTGCATAAGATATTAACATTTTAACATATTAATATTTTTTTGAATTAAGTTTATTTGTCTTCCTCATTGGTAAATGTTTTTTTTTTTTATATATATATAATTTTTTTTTTTATAAACCACATAAAATTTTGTCAGATTTAAGCTGAAACCTTAATTTAAGATATATCCTCTGAAAACAGCAAGTCCTACCTTCTATTATCTTGTTGTGTGGATGTGAAAATATTTTGACTGGAAAACAAGACTACATTTTGTTTTTTATCCAAGTGCACTCAGAGTGACTGCTGCCACATCAGCACAGAAATCTAGTCAAACAGCCATCATAAAGCACATTAGCACACATTGAGCATATTTAACCCACTCCAGTGCTCTTGGCCCTGTGAGAAATCCCTTTCACAATTACATATAATCATATTAGCCTTTCAGCGGTAATGCGGAAATAACTACTCCGTAACTGGCACTAGAAAAAAAATTTGTGCACACTAGATGAGAGAGTTGAGATTTCATCCCAGGGCTGCTTCTGTGAGCCAGATCTGTCTGTGGATAATGATGTCTGCCTTATCTTTACTTTAGAAGAATCAAACCATTTTTGTGCCTCCTTGTTGTCATAGCAATACCCTCCGGATGAGAGGGGCAGACTGGCATCCGATAGTACGGGGGAGTACGACCATGCCAAGAGAATAGCTGAGAATCCTGCTGTTAGACTTCCACTGGTGAGCACTGATGTGTTTTCCTTCTATTGAAAGGAGTTTTCTTCTTGGTATTAATTATGTTCTGATAGTTCCCCCTCTCTTTTCTCCACAGGGAACCTTGAGCAAGTCTGAGTGGGAGGCTACAAGTACGTGGGGATGTTCTCTTCCTGTTCAGATCAGTTTTAAAATTCACTATTGCTGCTTTTATACACTTGAGACTTTAGACTTTATGGTGTAACTTTTGATATTTGTCTTGATGTACAGATGCATTAACTTTGTCATCGCAGAGTCTCAAAGGCTTTAGAGATTGTACAAAAACACGATAAAAAACAAGAAATTACTGAAAATGTAAGATAATGTCACTTTCGTGAAAGGCTCTTTTAGCTGAGCTATTTGATATTAATATGCATAGGTACCGAGTAAAACACGCATCAGGGCTCATTTGTATTGAAAGCGTAGCCTGTACCAAAGGCAAGAAATTAAAGACTCCTGCTGTGTGTGCAGACTCTTTTATGAGGATAAAATGCTTGATCTTTTAGATGTTTCCTGCTGGTGAAGTACAGCTCGTGGGTCAAAACTGAATTTTTCACTTAAATATTAAAAACAATTCTAATTTTATTCCAATTTTGCAGAAAGTTAACACATTAACCACAGCGTAGTAAGACGAACTCCTTAAAGTGGTTCAAGACTTTCAATTATTTCTTATCTTGTAGCCCCATCTAGTGGACAAAATTGTACTTTCAATTGCCTTTCAATTATTTCTTATCTTGTAGCCCCATCTAGTGGACAAAAATCCTACATATGTTCTTCACTAGCATCATAAATTGACATTTTTGCACATGTCCTCAGAATGTTCTGTTAAGTTTGAAATGCGCTTACAAGATATAGTCCAATTCGTCATAATAGGCCACACCCAAAAATGTATTGGTTTATATCTTCAGAACGGTTTAACGAATCGAAATGCTCTCCTTACAGTAAGAATTTAAAATGTGAATTTTCTTCTAATTTTATACTCTTTATTTGACTTAAACAGCAAATGTCTGGACCTTATAGCAGCTTAAATTGTCCAAGAACCGCCCACGTTGACAGGAAGAGCCATTTAACTGACATGTAAATCGTTCAATCAGTCGATTTTGTCATTTTGAAACATGCCAAAATGTTTGAGTTATCAAAGATATAATAAAAGACAGACGTGGGGAAAGAAATAATTGATATATTGGTGTGGCAGTCTCTGCAAGCAATTGAACAGAAAACCTCATCACAGTATTTCACAGACATAACTGCGTAAATTTAGCAGAATATGCAGCTCTGCTCGTGGATTTCTTGTCGGGTTGTCTAGCTTTTTGATTTCCTCAATAGCACTTAAAAACAGTTGAAAAAATTCAAATGGGTCACGTAAGTTTTGTGGTCTTCGCTGCAAGTGATCCCGCTCTGCGCTTTCCTGTCTCTGGAGCGCAAATGTCGGGAAGCCTGCCGGATTTCAGAGATGGTGTGTGCGACACTCATGTAACACAGATGTGCGTGTCAGATGAGAAGCAAAATTAGCGCTTATGAATGGCTGAACGCAAGATGAATGTCATTGAGTTTTTGAAATTTCATTGAAGTTTTCAATGCCTGAAAAACCCTGTCTATGTCTCTTCAATTCTCTCAGTCTCACGTGAAGCCCTGACTGCTGATAGAGACACACACACCACGCTCATGGGTATTTACATATCTCGATTTACACGATATAGCAAAATCTCAATCGATTGACACTTTATATCGTCGCCACGATATATCATCATATCACCCAGGCCCAGTTGGATGTCTTTTACTTAAAAACTTTATGTAACATTCCAATTCTGCATCATTTCCCAGTGTACTGTATACTTTTGGCACCACAATGCAGTGCTAATCCTGGGCAGGAGCAGGGTTTTATTACCTTGGGTTAAAAATTACAAGTGTGAAATGTTGCTTTACCCAGGGTTATAAGCGGGGACTAAAAAGACAATAACTCAGGGTTAAGCGCAGTGTGAAATGCCCTAGAGTTTTAAAACGCATTGCTTATGCTGCGAGACGCCGATAAGAGAGCAAGACGCAACGGCCGAAGACCTCTGCCTTGTCGCCAGTGCTTTCAACACATACAATTCAAATGCAGAGTTTTAGCATTCAAATCTGCATTTTTTGTATTAAATTCAATGAATTTCAACAGCCTTTGTCAAAATAACTGTCAAAACGCCATACGGATATTATCATATGGCTTCAGAAGTCTCTGACTAGAGTGCACAACTCAGATCGACATATCATGCTTTTATGACGCTTCTTTGTCTGTTTTTTGACAGCTTGACAGATGTGGTTTTTGGCTCAAAAATAACGAACAGTAAGAATTGCGATCAGCCATCAGAAATGGTGAATGTCAGGCATGTCGTTTTTTGGCGTGAAGCAAATCTATTTTTACATGCAGATCATCTTATACCTTCTGTCTACTACAGTAATACCCAATACAACACTGACTGATGACACCATAAGAACATACATACAGTCTCAAGCCCTTCACTTGCATCTGTCCTGAGATGTGATGTCCAAGGCAGCAGACAGGGAAAAATAAGTCTCTTTTTAAGAGCCCCAAAAAAAGTTTTACTGGCAAAACACCTAACTATAATGAAATATTTACAATAAACAGTATATGCTGATAACTGGACTATGTTAACCAGCCAAACCTTGACCACTTAACTGAGGTTTGTTACCACTACATTAATGCAAGAACACAAGTGTATACAGTGGAACAGCATGCAATGTGTTGAGCAAGCATTTGAGTATTTCCATTGAGTAGTTTTCTGCCTACTTTATTTCAAAATAAGCTTTAGTGGCAGTCTAGTTTACAGTGCATCCGGAAAGTATTCACAGCGCTTCACTTTTTCCACATTTTGTTACAGCCTTATTCCAAAATGGATTAAATTCATTATTTTCCTCAACATTCTACAAACAATACCCCATAATGACAACATGAAAGAAGTTTGTTTGAAATCTTTGCAAATTTTTAAAAATATATATATTTTTTTTAAAAACACACGTACATAAGTATTCACAGCCTTTGCTCAATACTTTGTTGAAGCACTTTTGGCACCAATTACAGCCTCAAGTCTTTTTGATTATGATGCTACAAGCTTGGCACACCTATTTTTGGGCAGTTTCTCCCATTCTTCTTTGCAGGACCTCTCAAGCTCCATCAGGTTGGATAGGGAGTGTCGGTGCACAGCCATTTTCAGATCTCTCCAGAGATGTTCAATTGGGTTCAAGTCTGGGCTCTGGCTGGGCCACTCAAGGACATTCACAGAGTTGTCCCGGAGCCACTCCTTTGTTATCTTGGCTGTGTGCTTAGGGTCGTTGTCCTGTTGGAAGAAGAACCTTCACCCCAGTCTGAGGTCCAGAGCGCTCTGGAACAGGTTTTCATCAAGGATGTCTCTGTACATTGCTGTATTCATCTTTCCCTCGATCCTGACTAGTCTCCCAGTTCCTGCCGCTGAAAAACATCCCCACAGCATGCTGCTGCCACCACCATGCTTCACTGTAGGGATGGTATTGCCCAGGTGATGAGCGGTGCCTGGTTTCCTCCAGACATGACACTTGCCATTCAGGCCAAAGATTTCAATCTTTGTTTCTCATGGTCTGAGAGTCCTTCAGGTGCATTTTGGCAAACTCCAGGTGGGCTGTCATGTGCCTTTTACTGAGGAGTGGCTTCCGTCTGGCCACTCTACCATACAGGCCTGATTGGTGGAGTGCTGCAGAGATGGTTGTTGTTCTGGAAGGTTCTCCTCTCTCTACAGAGAAATGCTGGAGCTTTGTCAGAGTGACCATAAGGTTCTTGGTCACCTCCCTGACTAAGGCCCTTCTCCCCCGATCACTCAGTTTGGCCAGGCGGCCATCTCTAGGAAGAGTCCTGGTGGTTCCAAACTTCTTCCATTTACGGATGATGGAGGCCACTGTGCTCATTGGGACCTTCAATGCTGCAGAAATTTTTCTGTACCCTTCCCCAGATCTGTGCCTCGATATAATCCTGTCTCTCCACTTCATGGCTTGGTTTGTGCTCTGACATGCACTGTTAACTGTGGGACCTTATATAGACAGGTGTGTGCCTTTTCAAATCATGTCCAATCAACTGAATTTACCACAGCTGGACTCCAATCAAGTTGTAGAAACATCTCAAGGATGATCAGTGGAAACAGGATGCACCTGAGCTCAATTTTGAGTGTCATGGCAAAGGCTGTGAATACTTATGTATATGTGATTGATTTTTTTTATTTTATAAATTTGCAAAGATTTCAAACAAACTTCTTTCACGTTGTCATTATGGGGTATTGTTTGTAGAATTTTGAGGAAAATAATGAATTAATCCAATTTGGAATAAGGCTGTAACATAAAATGTGGAAAAAGTGAAGCGCTGTGAATACTTTCCAGATGCACTGTAGCTTCATTTTTTGGCATGTTTCAGTTTTGTTTTATAATAAGTATTTTAGGGCCAAGTCTCATCATTTCCCTTATGCAATTCTCTTCTCTCTTGTCTTTTTTTAGGCATATACCTGGTGTTTGTGTTTGAGAAAATGTTATGAGTCGGAGGGATTCACCGTTGTTTCCGCATGAATGATTGCCGCAGATGTGGAGAGTAGCCCTGTCTCATTTCCATTCATTCAGTTTCTACAACCCTGCTGAGCTTGTCCTTTTCACAAACCGTCAAATATTTTATACAGCCAGAGCATTTTTTGTGTGTGGGTTGGGGGTGGGGGGAAATAAAGAATGAGTGGGCAGCTGAATGAGGAAAATGTGTGTACTGCACATAATCAGTATTCTCATTTATACTGTATTTCTGTGGTTACCTGTTATACACAGCTTACCTGGTACCCTTTCTCTGTGTCAAAGAATCTAACAGCCCAGGATGGCTTACAGTCCCTACAGTCCCTTTGGGTTTTACTTTAATTTGTACTCCACACTTGCCTTCAAGCTTGACTGAACTGTTTAGGATTCCTCTTGTTCTGAAAATCACCGACCTAAAGCAAAAAATAAAAAAGAAGCTCAGTTTGTCAAAAATACAGTGTCCAGCTGTGAAGGTTTAGATGTGTGACTGGGGCCAACCACAGTTCATTATGACATATGGAACCTCAGCTTTAATCCATGAAAAAAAAAAATGGTTTTCTGTTTTTGTAATTGTTATTAAATAAATCAGTGTATTTTTCTCCAAATGTTGTCGCTGATGGTTACGACAGATGACAAGTTTTACACTGTCATTGTGTAGAGAATTGTTGTTTGGGAATGTAAACCTACCGTAGGAGTAATAAAAACCTCAAATTACATTAAGTGTCCGTTGTATGTTTTTTGCGAGATTATTTTCAAGAAAGGGGGTACAATACGTTTGCTTTATGCTATAGACAAACGAATAAGGTAAAAAGAATACTGAAATATACAGTATATGTACGGTACAAACACATGAATATAATGGGATGTATATTCATTACAAATAACACATTTCAGCTTTATTGTTTTTGTAAATTGAAGGTCTCATTAAAACTGACTTTAAATATTTAAGGCATGGTAAAAAGTTTAACTTTTGGTACTTTCCAAATGACTTTAATGTGTAGATGTTATTGTTTTAGCCTGGTCTCAGACCCAAGCTTTCAATATTACACTATAAAAATCCATTATAAAAATACAAAACATTGCATGTTTGAAACTATGATCATCTAAACAAAGTGAAATAAACCAATTTGATAATTGGCCCAGATGTGTCACTTACATTTCCTTTCAAAAGTAAGTGTAGACCTACTTGTTAACCAAGTATACAAAAGACTGAAACTATTATCTAATTGTGTATATTTAGGATACATCATATGTTAGCAATGATATTAGCTATTTTAATTCAGAAACATTAAAAATACCATCTCCATCAGCATCATTTCCAGAATTTGAGATGCGCTGGAAATGACAATTTCGTGGGAATTTTCATTACTTTCAGAAAAAAGGACAAATATGACAAATTTCTCACGATACATGTGCATACACCTGGAGCTCCACCTAATTTGAGGCCGACAACGAATTCATTTTCATTCAGTTAAGCTCAGTCAACATGAACACAACGATGTGTAGAGTTATAAGCAAGCTGGTACAAATTTACTTGCATCTGAATGATAGTTCACATAAAGATATTGTCCAAGAACATGTCATGTGATTTTTTGTTTGTTTAATAAGTCTAGAAAACTAATGTAATCTACTCAAAACTCTTAAGTGCCCATTCACTCATTTGCCATCTGCAGCCAAAAGCCATTCACACATCTGCCCAAAGTGAGATATGTTATCATTCTTTTGTCTATATTCTACCAATACTCTTTTAAACACACGTAGTGTAATCATAATTACAAAAACAGCATGTAATCGGCACATAATATGGTGTATAATATAGTTTTCATGTATAGTGTATAGTATGCATAGTGTAGCATGTTAGCACATTAGAGCCATGAATGCAAAATGTAAACATTACAAATGACATATCTACTGCATATACATTACTTTAAATAATCACTGAGTATTTAAAACAGTTTCTTTTACTGAACTTGTTTGAATTCTACTCAAAGAATGAGGCATGATGTCATTGATGCCACATTTTAATGTCACATTCGTTAAGGTTTTACATGTAGTCTTGAGCATCCTTGTATTTATACGCTTCCCTTAGTGGTGTGGCCGGTGTCTGAATTCAAACAGTATGTCGTTGCTCAGCTGTTTCGAACTTCTTTTGGCTCTGAGCGAAGAACGAAGAAGAACTTTGCCATGAGTGTGCCGGGGCCTTAAAAATGCACTATTCTCTGTCAGCCAACATTCATTTATTTCATGAGTGAAAGTGTTCAATTACAGGGGATTACTGAGATAATAGGAGTGATATTCAACTGGATAATAAGCAAAAAACAAAACAAAACTATAAATCACTGAGTGCACCTTTAAAGTGCATGTTAAGTTAATGGAAATATCCACTTGCAGACAATCATGTGGCAACTCAAAGTATAGACCCATGCAGATGTGATTAAACCTGGAAAGTGCTATCTTAGGATGAACCTATCAATATACATCTGAATCCAATAACACTTTATTGAAGTGCCTTCACTCTTTTTTGTTGTTTTTTTTTTTTTTTTGAAGGCAACATTAATGTGTCCTTCACTGCCTAATATCCCATTATCCTGTTCGGAGTATGAATGAAGCAATACAAATTTCTCCAGATGGAGCAGTTGAGAGAAGTAAATTAATGTTTATATATCCATTTTATTATTCTCTTTCTGCTGAGAAAAAACAACATATTGAATGTTTGCTTGGTTATCCCTAAAGCTCAAATGAATTTATTCTCAATCATAAGACATGGTGTTACAGTGCCCTGGAAGACAGTCTAAAACCAGTTTCCTTAAGATGTACCTCCACTGAGAGATTCTGATGTTCAAAGCAAACATTAGAATAGGGACGAATTGTGATCTAAGAGGCTTTGGCCAAGGAATAATTGTTGGTACCAGGGTGGTTTGAGGGACTGTCAAGCACAATAATCTTGAGTTTACAGATAATGGTACAAAAGCCATCCAGTGAGTGGCAGTTCTGTGGGCGAAAACACCCTTAATGAGAGGTCAGAGGAGAATGGTCACACCAGCTCAGACTGACAGGAAGGTGACAGTGATATCCAAAAGAACATCTCTAATCACACAACACATCAAATCTTGGTGAACTGGATTGGCTGAAGAAGAAGACCACACCAGGAGCCTCTCTTGCCAGGTAAGAACAGGAAACAGAAACTCGCGATTTAACCGTTGTCAGTAATGCACCTTTAGGCCCCTGAAAGTCAACATGAATCAGTATTCACAACACATTTTTACTTCCACAAGGTGATGTAAACATTTAAGGCAATACTTGCTTTTATCCATCGTAAATTGATTGAATTGTGAAATGTGGTCTCAGTATTACAGCTGATTGGAAAATAAAAGAAACATAAAAGGGCTTGGTGAGTTACTATACTACTATTTTGATAAAAGATTATGAAGATTAAAACAAATCCTTTGAAATAATGCACAGATGTGTATAAATTGTGATTTCATGTTTACTTCAATATTAATTGAGAATCGTATGACTGCCACAGCCTACCTACCATGTTCATTCCTTTGTGGCAAGAGTGTTACTATTCTATTCTAATGGTTGTTTCCAGCAGGATATCACACCTTGTCACAAAGCACGTCACCTCAAATTGGTACATTAACATGACAATGAGTTCAGTGAACTTCAATGGCCTCCACAGTCCCAGATCTCAATCCTATTCACAGTCCGAATGTACAACTGATAAATCTGAAACAACTGATGCCATCATGGCAACATGGACCAGAATCTCTAAGGAATGTTTTCAGCACTTTGTTGAATTGATTCTATGTAGAATTCAGGCTATTCTGAGGGCTAAAGAGAGGTCCCTCCCAATATTAGAAAAGTGTATACAGTGGCTGCTGAGTGTATGAAGATACCAACCTGGTCTCATAGAATCACGATTTTTGCATGCCTTTTTCTACATATCGCAGCAGATTCCTGGTGAAATGTACTACAACAAAAATTACTTTTTACTACTCAAGTAAAACAGCTGATTATCAGTTCTTATAACACGGCTCTCTGGAATACTCGATTCTGATTGGTCAGTGGCGCTATCTAGCGGTCAGATATTGCTCTGTAACAACCGAACATCTGGGGATTAAAGCCCAAAATATACTTCGGTCAAATATAGATCTCGTCATCAGCAGAGTGCGTAAGCACTGAACGTGTGCAGCCCGATTTTTCTAACCACGCATCTTTGAACGCACAGAATGTGCATGGAATTATTTGCGAATTATAGTGGATCCTCAAGGTGGCAATACTCACATTTGAGCCGTTGCCATCACGAAGAAACACTAGAAGAAGACATAATCAGCACTAGATAATAGGAGATGAAGTTAAAAACAACAACAGTAGATATGCACGTCAAGAGCGCGTGTGTGATGTCAGGAGATACCTGTAATTGTATACCTCGAGTCTGGAGGTTGATTTCAGCTGTTCAACAATTTCTGTCTTCTCAAATTACATAATTTCAATGCAAATCAATATTTTATGTCCATGTATTTATTTTATATACAATGTATATTGATATACAAAAGATTCTCTATGAAAGCCTTCAAAGGAAACAGGATTCAGACTGGCTTCCAAGGCACCAAATCATCAAATCTAAAGATTTAAATAGAACAAAATGAGCTTTAGAAACAGCAAGGAAAATGTTTAATGACTATAATGATTATTTGTTGATACAAATAGAATCATACACTGAAAAGAATGGACATTTACAACACATCTCCTCCATCATATGCCATTTTTATTCCTTCCACAAACTGTCGAACCGCACACATGCAATTTTGGGTTGTCATAGGCCACAAAGGATGCATCTACTCTGCTTCAAAAATCAACTAGATGACGACATCTCAAAAGACAGATGCAAACATTGGATTCTGCCATGCCTTGATGCTCCTCTGGATACAGCATAAATGGCATTTTATGCAGAATATTTTTCAGATTTTGGATACAGCCACTACACAACTACACACATCGTGTAGAATCTGCTGTAATTACAGTATGTACAATGCACTGGAAAATCTTGAGGCCCTGTCTGATTCATTGCTCTATAGGAGCATGCTTTCCTGCTGTAAATCGATGTCCTGTTCCTAACGCATGTGCTGGTAATTGTTTGTTGGGGAGGTGAATGTAAAAAGCGGTAGTTGACATTGTTTAAGCTCATCAGAACTGTCAGGTTTAGTCGATTGTGTTTGGCTGGCAATGGGGGCATGAGAGTTAGCTGTGGCTATCGACATTTCACACATAGCCCCCTCTACCGAAGAAAATCAATTCTTGTTGCACTTCCAAACTAAAATAACCTACAGTCAATCAATGACTTGTTTGAGCCGAAAGGCAGATTGTGCCAAAATGCCATTGTTACAGGGTCATCTGTGACATGAGGAAGGGTTAATTAGAAATCCGGTACGAAGCCTTAGGTAAACATTATTAACAGAAGTGTAAGTTGTTTTAGTCAGGTGATGTGGAAATTGGCGTAAACAGTGGTATATTTGATTATCACAGTCAGAAGCCTGGCCTAGTTGTTGTCTGTCTGTAATGTACATGTACCATAATGATGAAGCTTGTTAAACCTGAAAATATGAACAAGAGCTTCTTTGTAGTAGAGTGTGATTTATGCACTCTCCTGTTCTTCAGACTTGCAGTTGATTACAGTCGAGGGTAAGTCATGAACCCCAATGAACCTGTGAGGCATTGTGACAGGATACCTGTCTTTGCTCGAAGAGTTTCAAAGGAAACATCGCTGACATCTCTATTATTTTCTATTTTGAAGGCAATCTTCCCTGCAGGAGCACTGATGTCACATTAATGACACTTCCAGGTTGCTACTGATCAACTCATGGAAGCTGCCGTTGGAGCTATGCCTCCTTGACAAGTCTGGCTGGATTCTTGAGCACAATGTCCAAATATTGGACTTGTTTGTGCTCAGATTTTGTATTCAGATTCAGGGTGCTCTCCATGTCTGGTACATCAATGATTATGCATGTTCTCTCCTCTTGAATGCTAATTGCAGTAATTAGCATCTAACTCTGTGCCTTGAACAGGTGTTTACCCTTGGCCTCAAAAATTTATAGTCCAAACTAGAGCTCTAGAGCATGGCTGTATTTCTTATTTAGCCCCTTAACACTGTATATGTTTTTTGCATTTGTAATTCATTCATCAATATGAAATCAACATGGACCCTTTTTTACTTTCTTAATACACGTTTGTGGCAGACAAGCCTCTCATTCATCAGGAAAGGAGGAAGCAGGAACCGGATTAACAATCAAAAAGACTTTAATTCAACATAAAACACTGAATTGAAACATATCAGATGCGCACACACAAAACACTGCTGCGTGCATCTCTCTCTCTCTCTCTCTCTCTCTCTCTCTCTCTGTTGTCCCTGGCTCCTCCTTTTATCTCTCTCACACTGATTGGGCAACTCAGTGCCAGGCATGAATCCTCTCGGCCCGGCCATGCCCTCCTCCTCATCACATACCCCCACAGCCCGATTCAGGCAGGGGAAACCTCCGGTCTGACTTACTCCTCCCCCCACCGGAGGGGAGAAGACGCCCCTTTGGCCATTCCGTCACCAGCTGGTCTTCCCCGCCACCTAGGTACCTTGGTAAGATGGGGGGAGGGGAGAGGAGAGAGAAAGATAGCGGGAGAGAGAGAGAGAGGGAGAGAGAGAGAGAGAAAACAAAAACAAACTCTGGTTCCTGACCACGGCGCCATTCGGTCCTCAGCCAGCTGTCCAGCGAACCTCCGCGACGCCGGGCGACGGCACTGGATCCTGCCTCCTGGCGGCCGGCAGCGACGACTCCATCCCCTGGCAGACGGCAGCAGTTCCTCCGCCTCCCGGCAGTGGGTCCTCCGTCTCTTGCCGGACGGAAACAGCTCCTCCACTTCCTGGCGGATGGCAGCATTTCGTCCACCTCCCGGCAGATGGCAGTGACTCCTCCTTTCCCTGGAAGACAGCAACGGATCCTCCGCTTCCTGGCGGACAGCAGCGGCTCCTCCATCTCCTGGCAGACTGCTCCAGTACCATCGAACCACTCCTCTCCTCGGCATCACAATCCTCCGTCAGCGGCAAGGGCTCTCTGACGGCGCGTCTTCCTCCAGTCCCGGGTTTCGGCACCAGTGTGGCAAACAAGCCTCTTGTTCATCGGGAAAGGAAGAAGCAGGAACCGGACTAACAATTAAAAAGACTTTAATTCAACATAAAACACTGAACTGAAACATAACAAAAATTGCACACACAAAACACTGCTGTGTGCATCTCTCTCTCTCTCTTTCTGGCATCCCGGCTCCTCCTTTTATCTCTCTCCCGCTGATTGGGCAACTCAGCGCCGAGCGTGAATCCTCTCTGCCTGGCCACGCCCTCCTCCTCGTTGCTGGTCTTATTGTACTTATTGTGTTGTAATCTTTCATCAAAATGTAATAACTTGCTTCTCCTCTGAAACAACTTTCCTTTTCAGCAGGGGCGTAGGAACTATTATAACTGAGGGGGACATGTCCCCCTCACTTTTAGAAATAACTAAATTCGCCCCCCACTTTTTGGAAAATAAAAATTACATTTTAATAAGTTTTATTTTGTATATTGTAGTGCAAGGGAAAAAAGTGCAGCCATTTGTCTAAATCGAAGCCTTTAAGACCCAGCAGAAGCCACTGCCAGCTGGTTGCTGGTTTGCTAACTCAAAAACAGGAATACCATTGGTTAGTACTCACAGTCCACGTTTTGATTCAGCAAATCAGTTCGAGTGAATGCAGACAATGTGATTAATATTTATGAGCCCAACAGCCTGCCAGCAGCAACAGACACTGTGCAATCTACACGAGATAAGACGTGAGCAAACAGATAAGTCATCTTTTATTATTTTAAGTTAATGTTGCTAAACAGATAAAAACATTTTAAATTTTGGTAACTTAAAATATCTGACCTCTTTATTGTTAGTCTTTTTCACTGAAACACTAAATAACCAATTATGTCTCATGTACAACCATCAGCCAAAAAACTGAAGGGGACAGACATTCAGGATTTCTTTCATAGAATCATGTGTGTGACAACAATAATCTATTGTCATAGTATACTTCTAAAAAATATATTGTTCTTTGACTTTTCCATGTTTTTGTTTGGCTATTATATTGAATTTAGATTAATGGTAGTGGTGATTTTTGTGGCATGTCTGCAGAAGAAAGAAAGTCATACACATCTGAGATGACATGAGGGTGAGTAAATAATTAGAGAATTTTCATTTTTGGGTGAACTATCCCTTTAATTAAAGCTCCATCAAGTGTCAGATGAATGTGTGGTGTGGGTGCCTAAGCAGTGGTGGGGTTGGGTGATCTGACCATCCCATCAAGCTATGTTCAGACTGTCAGTCCAAATCCGATTTTTTTCTGTATCTGATCTGATGAAAAAAAAAGAAACGTTTTTTTCATCATTTAAAATAAGAGGTTATGTTCAGACTGTCAGTCCAAATCTGATTTTTGTGCATATCTGACTGGAATTAGATTATATTTAGCATGTCTGAACTAGAGGTCGACCGATTGTGGATTTTGCCGATACCAATAACTCCGATTAATCAGCCGATAGTTTTTAAAATTGATTTATAGTTGATTCTTTCCTTACTATGACAGGCACAGACAAAGAGTCCTAAATGAATAAAATCCCAGATGTAGTTTACTGTGCAGCCAAAAATTCCATAAATAACCAGAAAAAAATTCTGATTTGGTGAATAACACAGGACTTTGAAGTATAAACAAGCCCGAAACACACTGGGAAGATCTAAAGTCTCTGACACCCAGATGCTTTTAGGCAAAAAAAAAAAAAAGAAAGGATAATAAAAGCAAACACAATAGTTTCTGGACCTTTGGTGCTTGGACCCCTAACGATGCATTCCAGAGCTTTGCAGATATGTTAAGAAATATGCATTGCACTAATGTTCTTAATAATAGTTTATTTCTGGACTCTTGAAAATAAAGACTTTGACATTATTGTTTTTATGTGAATAAATAAAGGTACATTGGTAGTTCCAACAATATTTGTACTTAATTCCATTATTTTGTTGGACAAGAAAAATAAGCTTCATACCATGTGACCCACATTTGGTTTTTGACCTTCGAAAATAGGTAAGATTTTACAATGTATGGATGGAGCCACATTGAGAGCCCCATGTCTCTAGGATTTAACCATATAAGCCTTAATAATGAAGACACCGATAGGAAAGTGTCAAGATCCTGACATCCTGATTCTCTGTCCTGCCTGTTTCTGTTCCTTGTTCCCAGGCCACACCCCTCATTTCCAAGATTATATGTTAATTTGCCACATCTGTCCTCGTCCATTGCCTTCTTATTTCTCTCTTTGCATTCCCCTTGTGTCTCTTGACTTATGCTGGATCATTCCTCTAGGCTTTCTTATTTTCAGTTGTGTTTTTTCTTCCGTAGCTCTAGTTAGAACTTGTTTTTGCTGTTTATTTTTATTTATTTATTTATTTATTGCTTTTATGTTGGCCAGTGCTAATTTTCTTTACATGCAGGGTTTAAAATTAACTTTTTGGCTCACAGGTCACTGTGGCTAGTAGTTTTCAAGGTCACTAGCCACTCAGCATTTTCACTAGCCAAAATCCCCCACCTCACAAAAAGTGATAAAGATAACTGGAGACCGTAACTGCATGCATTTGTTTGTTTTAACGATAATGATATGAGTTTAGCAGGACACACGCCAAATGATTTAAGACACCTTTAGGATATCTGAAGTCAAACATGAACAGTTAGAACAGGACTAGGATAGATCAGGTCAATAATTTGTCTATAACTCATGGAAGTTTTAACCCCTTCATTAAATGTAAATTCTAGTGTTATATAACAGTGGCATTTGTAATGATAAGGCCAACACAGGTAATACTATGGATGGCTCCACATTACTGTGGTTTGGTTAATGTTGATAGCTTGGGTTCTCTGTACATATTGTGACAGAAATGTTTGTTCCGAACCAGAATCTAAAGGATTTTCAAGTATATTTAATCATTTTGCAGTTGTAGGCATTTCAACTGCAAATCAACGCATAAGTGTTTTTTTATTCTAGTTTTGCTCTAAAATCATAGGTGGAAATTTTAATTTTGACCCCCCTTCTACCAAATAATGGATTACTCAGTAAATATTAATCCATGACATTTAATATTTTGTCTTTCATCATCATTTGTATATTTTTAAGTATTAACAAAATCACGTTTCTGAAATTAGGTTTCAAAATTATGTGTTTCCTGAACCGCAGGGCAGACTTGCTCTCAGATCAGGCAATCAGACCGGGGGAATGGAAGCTTTATCCTAAGACATTATAGAGGATTTAGGAGGTATTTAAGGAAGCCAAGGTGGACCTGTTTGCTTCACCGGAGATGACGCATTGTCACCTCTGGTACTTCATGACTCAAACTCTGCAGGGCACAGAAGCCCTAGCTCACAAATGGCTAGCGAAAACTCTGTGCTCCGGTTGATATATCCGCGATGACGCACACATTGAGGCAGAGCGCAAACGGCATCTGCCATTAAGATTGCTGTGATTCCATAAGGTCTTCAGAGATCGTCACTCCTGGGAGGGGTTCCCATAGTATCAGCTATTGACTGTTGTCTTATTTCATTCCCTCCTTTCCTGGAACCAAGGTTACAGTCGTAATTGAGACATTATCATCATGAAAGTTACTAAGAACACATAGTAAAATTCACTGAAGCTGTTTAAGGGGACAACAGATAAATCAGAATATATAATTGAAAAACAAACAAAAAACAAACAAACAGAGGAGTATACCTGCCACAAAAACAATAAGAATCTAAATTAGGGTGACAAGATCTGTCTTACTACTACTACTAATAAAAAAACCATCATAACTAAAGTGTTCCTGGCAGGCTACTCGTTCATACAGTACGTAAAAAGCATAGTTATGAACAGTAGTATTGAACTTATTTCACTACAAAACAGAACAAATAAAATGACACACAGGGACTAGTAGTGCTGCTACTATTAGTTAGTCATTCCTCTACATTCTTTTTTTTTCATTTTGGTATAAAACGTTTACTTTTCACAATCCATTCAATTCCTGATGGATCAAATCTAGTACATTATATATTATATTTCATTAAATGCCAAAAATCTTAATCAGCATAACTCAGAGTTGATTACATTTACGAAATGATTATGCAGTACAGTATTTAACAACTTACACTGATGAGTGCTGTGAAATTGTCCTTGTTCAATCATGCAACACTGTATATGTGTACTGGAATTTAATGAAGCCTGTATGCTAATTAGACTCAGTGTTCTTAGACTGTCAAAATAAGAAGCCAACACATTAGGAATGGTACAACAGGATTATATAACTGATTGTGATGATATCATGATGAAAGCTGCCACTAAGTGTTGGCTTTGAGACAGAGGGCTGTTACGCAACAGCACACCCGCAAGAAGTGGAGAGCGCTAGAAGTGGAGAGTGAGGGGTGTCGTTATCTGACAGGTCTCTGGAGAGGAAACTGACAGGCACCTCTGAACTCCAGCTTGGCATGAGGAGGCAGACAGGTAGCATGTGTGAATCAGGAAAAAGCTAAATATCATTTCCACCATCAAAAGCCATTAAAAATGAAGCTTTCTAAGAGCCAGTTAGATGAAAAAGATGAGACCACTGGTGTGAATTTGCTTGAGATGCATAGCAAGGGCGTTGCCAGGAAATGACTTTTGGGTGGGCCTATCCAAAAATGGATGTGCCCATTTTTCACTTAACAACAGAGAAGCGGCGCATTTAAACAGTTCTTTCACACTTTCAGAAATCAGAATTCATGCATTTTAAAACTATTTCTAAATATACATTTGAAGTCAAAGAATAATCTCTAATATTCTGGGTGGGACTGGGTCTAATGATGCAGAGCATCCTATTAAAAAATCAGTCTGCAGTCATAAATCGCAGTGGGAGAAAGGTGTCTCGAGTTGTTTCTGGCAGGCTACTCTTTTATACAGGCTCCATATGGTTAGGATTAGTGTGGAAGGCGGGGTTAGGGCATCTGCTCCCTGTCAGGAACAAACCCAGACACCTTTGTACAATGGGCCACATATACAAGTATATACAGTAAGGAACCACCCAGAGCACCTAACTAGCAAGGCCCTAGCAACCACTCTGAACACCTTAGCAACTGCTTTGCAATGTCCTGTTAACTACCCACAACATTGTAGCATTGTGGTGATAAGTTTTGCATGGGCAAACACCACTCACATTTTCTTATGAAAATATAAATACTGTATCTAGTTTACAGTAAGCATATATCATTGTCTTGGCTGTTGCCTGTGTAATATGGTGTGTATATCACATGAATCCACAGAGAAAGGAGAAACTTATCTCACTTATCTCTAAAGGCACTTATACCTCTGAATCACACAGTCGTCTGATTAACAGTCACTGTCTGTGGTTTCCACTTCAATGCCTGCTTTATTAAAACCATTTGATTTACTTCAGATGGGAAAACAACTTGAAACAACTGCCTCAGTTTTCCTTTTAACATTTTGATTCAGTTTGTTCCAGGGTATTAGCTAATATTCAGGACTTCTGAAAAACAAAATTGTTTGGATGTTTCTTGATAATGTTTGCTGTTGTCTCTAATGTGCACTGATATTTTGATAAGGCCTTTTATTAGATATTTAGACAGGACACAAATTTTCAATATTGCTGTTTCATAACAACAATTAAGTAAACATGAACATTAATTCTTTAATCCTTTGGTGAGTTTTTTTCTATTAACATTATTTAAAGGGGTAATGACATGAGGAATCAAGTTTTCCTTGATATTTTGACATTTAAGAGGTTGTTGTACTATGCAAGCACACTGTAAGTTTCAGAACTCAAAGCTTCCCCTCCAGCCCAAAATGAGCATTTATTGTTTCCACCCTGCAAAAACGACTTGTTTTGAAATCGGCTACATTGTGACATCACTGTGTAGTGTCAATTGGATAGTCCCTACCTCCACAACATACATAAATATTGGGGCCTGGTGAGTTGACAGCAAGAGCTAGAGGTCTGCAACCTGACCTGGGTCCGACGGGACCCGAGAACTCGGCAGGATTCGGGCCGGTTTCGGGTCAGTTTTTCAAGTAGGACTTCAGGTTTGGGTCGGGTTCATGTTTGTATGAATGAAAAAATAAACAGGCTTACCGAACTTGTTTCGCGCACGCGCTCTCACTCACGAGTTAGGGGCCGTTCACACCGAACGTGTTTTTGCATGCGTCTGTTCTGTTTTCCTATTGTTTTCCTATGTAAACACATACTGGACGAATTTCTTTGACACTTGCACCATGTCTCGCTTTTTTTCAGCGTCTCGTGCAGGACCGACACATTTTAAACACTGTGTCAAGTTAAAAAGAACTTCAAATTTTCAAAAATGCATCTAGATTGTTTTTAGCACAGTTGTCACAAAGATTCAACAATCTGAACAAGTTCAGGCTGCATAGAGGGTACTGTTGCATTGTTTCATTTTATTCCAGATTGTTCTGCACCAACTGAAGTTGCAGCAAATATACTGAGGGGCTGCTGTGCCTTGTTAAAACTGTGTATGTTTACTGTTTCAATACTGTTATGAATGTTGCCTATATGCTTATATAAAATACAGCCTATTGGAACAGTACTTGCTAGGAGAAGTAATTAGATAGTAAGCGATTTCGGGTTCGGGCTTAAAATCTGACGGTATCGTTCGGGCCGGGTAGGGTCATACGGTCTCGGCTACGGGTCAGGTTCGGATTTCATTTTAAGGCCTGTGCAGACCTCTAGAGAGGGTGTTTGGAAATGATACTGTAACACTGAAAATGGTATTATTGTAACAGTAGTTTGTCCCCAGTTGTTGTTGTGTTCCTGGTTGTGGAAAAACTGTTTCTGCATAAAACTGCATAGTCTTCTGAACAGTGGCGAATTCTCAGGGCCTTCTCTGCTGGCCTAACATGCCAAATAAATAAATATTTTTCATCCTTTCATTCTAAATCACCTTTTTGCCTATTTATTTTGAATCGCTTTTCACTCTTAATTAATCTACAAACAAATAGACAAAAACGAAAAGTTTATCCAGTCCGGTCTTCTTTCCGTTTAAGACCAATTAATTATTATCACACCACTGAACAAACCTCGTAACTTCGGAGAAATGCGTTGAGGGTATTGCATGCCTATTTAATAAACTCAAAATTGATGTGTCATCCGAAAATTTAATAAAAAAGGTAGTGTCCTGACTACATGCAGTCATTAGTATATAATGTAAACAGAAACGGAGAACTGACACAACCTTGTGGAGCACCTGTGTTACCTACTTTCACCTCAGAATACGAGTTGTTAACGCTCACTGATTGAGTCCGATTAGTTAATAAAGAGTAAAACCGCTTTATACAAAAAGGATTTACCTTTAATTCTGACAATTTACTGATCAGTAATCGAGGCTGCACAGTATTAAAAGCTGAACTAAAATCTACTAAGAGAAGCCTTGCATATGCATCCTTATCCACTAAGTGCCTATTGACCAGATGAGAAATTGTGTTAATGGCATCTTTAGTACTACGTACTGGTTTATAAGCAAAGTAGTTGTTTAACCTCTTCCTTGACTGCAGACACCACCAATCTCTCAAAACATTTCGTAACATGAGATGTAAGGGCTACTGGTCTAAAATCACTGTTCTCTACAGGACACACCTTCTTAGGCACTGGGGAAATTATAGTTTTCTTCCATAATGACGGAATCATATGCGAATCAAGAGGCTTTTAAAAAATCGGGCAGAAAGCTTTGGAGAGTTCATATGCAGAGATAGATTTTTCCAGGTATTATAGACCACCTTGGTAGATTCATGTGAAAAATTATGATTTTTGAATGTCTGTTCAGGAGACGTTCATTTCACAAAACAGTCATGCTGCAGTTAAAATTAGGCTTGCTTGAGCATTAAGTGTGGTTTCAAGCTCTGGCTTTCTTGCGTGGACATGTTTTTAAAATGTCAATTGGTATTACTAGTTAGCTGCGACATAATGTATGATCATTGTGAAACTGCACGTGATTCATGCCATTTTCTTAATGGCATGAATCACACTGATGGCCTAGACTTAAAATGTACGGCCCGACACTGCTTCTGAATGATCCCAACAATAGGAATGAGTGGGTAATTCAATTGAAGTTCCTGAACATGTAAATGTGGGAATAAATGTTTGGATTCTTTGGATTCATGGATGAATTAGGGAAGCCGATGTGCTTATTACATGGTTACTTACCAAATAAATACATAATTGCTCACCTAATAGTGATTTGAGATTAAATTATTTAAATATGGCAGAAGTTCGCAGAATGCAACGAAAAACATTGAAGTATATTAGGCTGCCTGCTTTCTTCATCTGTCTTGTATTAGCCACGATGTCCCACATTTTGCCCGAAATAAACCTGTCAGGACACCCATTTTCACACATTTAAGCAGTGAATCAAGCAGGGAGATCAAACAGGGGAATCCCCTTGCCAACCATCCCTTATAACACTCTCCCTACAGCTTGATACACATTTATTATCCCTTCAAATTTGCAGCTTGACTATTTTGGCTGTTTAAATAACGTTATTTTATCACTAAATCCCATATGCCTGATAAGTTTTTGGGAGAAACAGTGTGACGTTTTGTTATTTCAGTCGAACAGCTGTTGTAGTTTGATTGTGTGCTTTGATAATTGGGACATACATCTATCAAGTATTACATGAACTGAGTGCTTTTAAGGGATTTCATAAATCATTTGCAAGTTTTCATTCTTTCATTTTTTGGAAAATACAGTTCCACACATGTAATGGCAGGAGAGTGATTGCTTTCAGTGATGTTAGCCAATCACAACAGTCGGCGTGCCTTAAAGGTGAAGTACACATAAAACTCAGCGTTTCAGACAGAGGGCCAAAGACAGGTTAGAAAAGATAATGTAATACTACATTATACTAACATTATAAGTGATCATCAAGTAAGACAATAATAATGAAATGTATGCCATCATGACCCCATGCTTACATTCTTATTATGCATTATCAATTTAGTGTAAGGATTAAACTTAACTGATGTTCTGTTGAAAAGAAAATGGTCAGTATAGCACTCAAAACACATGTAGATGAAGGGAACGAGGCATTGCCGTTTCAACTTTGTTGAAACCCTTATACAATCATCTGAGCCCCGCCCCTTCAGATGCGCGGTTGGCCTATATAAGCGGGCGCTCAGTCACCATATCTTCAGAATTTTCTGTCTGAGGGACAAGAGTGAGTCACTCGTATTATGAAACTCTGAAGTATTAGTGTGGCCAACTTTCCCTTCATTCCCTTCATCTCAGGGAATTGAGGTTACATGTGTAACCAGAGACGTTCCCTATCGTTTCAGTTCACTTGACATTGATGTAAGCACTATGGGGAATGATATCCCATCACGGTTTACTATGAGACATTACACTCCCAGAGTTATAACACTAAACAGAGATATTCATAAGGAGTCACAGGCCACAGGACGATGACTTATAAATCATATTAAAGTGTATATGAATAGTCCCACATGCCGGACTTCAGATGGAAATCTATATGGATCTATATGAACCATATAGATATATATAGTATTAACCCTCTCACAACATGGTTGGGAAAGTAGGTTTTATCTCTTACGGGAGTACTTATGACTTTAAAATAGGCAGATCAACAGCATATAATTAGGTGGCTGTGCTGATTATAGTCAGTAGCCCACCCTTTATAAGAGCTTGGACTCATCCGCTTTAATGTAAGAAGCACTCTATACAGAGAGGACTTGTGAGGTCATAAAATCTCGCGAACGTGTTTTGTGAGGACCATCCTGCTGCCAAGCATATATCCTGTAAGGACACACCGTTTGTCCACACCCATGAAGAGGCCATGCCTCTGGTTGAATGCGCTTTGACACCAATAGGACAACTTACGCCAAAATACAAAATACAAACACAGAAAACACAAGGAAAGGGAAAACAAGGAAACACAAGGAAACGGGAAAAAATAGGAGCCTTAGCCCAAACCATGACAATGAAAGTAAAACACATCTGGCAAAAATTACGTTTCTTCAATCACCAATCAATTTTAAGGTCCCAGGTATTTTTTTTCTCTCTCTCTTTAACATTTTTAAAATGCTGAACAAGGTTTATATAAAAAATGACTATATTTTGCATGCATGCTACTACCCACAGTTCCCTTTCTGTCACTCACTCGACGTTGTGTCGATGTAGTGACACTAGGGGTCACTCTTGTGAGCCCCAAACACCTCTGCTTTTTTGAAAAAAGGCCAATGAGAATTGGCGAGTGAAATTTGCATGCCACTGCCCCGGGTATAAAAGGAGCTGGTATGCAATCACTCATTCTGATTTTCTCTTCGGAGCCGAGCGGTTGTATTCAGTGCACTGAATTCAATTCCCTCCAAAGACGCACCTCAAAACTGCTGGATTTAGAGCGCATTTCAGCGGCTTCTCCCCCTCTGCACCCGTGGAGTGCAGAGAACGCCCCTGGGCGCTTTGGCAAAGCGAAAATAAGAGAGTATATTCTAAAAGAGTATATTTTCATTCACAAAAAGAGCGGCACACACATGGAACGTCTTTTTAAAGATGCCTTTCCGTTTGTGTGTTATTCCTGGTTGCGGTCGTTATCTCTCCGCTATGGGTTTGAGGCCGCGTCAGTTAGCACTGGGGGCAATTTGGGGACATCAATGGGACCACCTCCGCTGGGATCCCCCCACGGACATCCCATTCCCCAGCACACTCGCTTCCCGATCGGGCTCTCGCACGAGACCGCCAGCTCGTCTCAGCAGGAGTTTGACTTCTCGTTCGGAGCTCGGGAAGACAATGAGTTATCAAGCGCAGCATCGGGGAGTGGGCACGTCCAGTCTAACACAGAGGCTTCAGCTGGGCCTCACGCCGATGGGGAAATGACGGACTTGTTTTCCCGGGCGGCCGCGAGCGTCGGGCTAGAGTGGAACCCTCCGCTCTCCCCTGAACCCTCGCGGCTTGACGAATGGTTCCGTGGCTCGGGGCGCCACCCACGGCCACGCCCCGCCCCCGTTCCTTTCTTCCCGGAAGAGCATGAGGAGCTGAAAAGATCATGGGAGGCACTTTTTTCTGCCCGGTCCCGGTCTTTCAGCTCCCCTGCTCTCACTACCCTCGATGGTGGAGCGGCCAGGGGGTATTCAGTGATCCCCCAGGTGGATAAGGTGCACTTGTGTCCGCAGAGCGCCGCCACCTGGCGCGGGCGCCCGAAGATCCCATCCAGGGCCTGTAGGTTTACTTCGTCCCTGACGACTGTGGCCTGTGGTGCCGCTGGACAAGCCACCTCTGCCCTGCAAGCCATGGCTCTCCTACAAGTACACCAAGCTAAGGTGCTAAAAGAACTGCACAAGGGTAGTTCTGACTCAGGATTGATTCAGAAACTGCGCTCAGCGACTGACCTCGCTCTCCGGGCGATGAAGGTCATGGCGCGATCTCTCGGGCAGGCGATGTTCATCCTGGTGGTCCAGGAGTGCCACCTTTGGCTCAACTTGGTCGAGATGGGAGAGGCGGACAAGGCACTGTTCCTTGACGCCTCCATTTCCCAGGTTGGCCTGTTTGGCGACACCGTCGAGGACTTTTCCCAGCAGTTCTCAGCGGTGAAGAAGCAGATGGTGGCCTTACAACATATTCTGCCCCGGCATGGCTTAAGACCCCGCACCCTGTCTGCTCATCACCAAGGGCGTCCTCCTGCTGCAACAACACCGGCTCCGCCGCAGCCCGACCCCGTGGCCTGGCTCCGGCGTGGAGCCCTCCGCAGGAAGCAGACGCCACCCGTCTCGCTGCCGGCCGCTAAGAACCCGAGGAAGGCTTCGAAGCACCCCCGAGACGGGCGATCCAGGGGCGAGGAGACTCTACCTCCTACCAGCTCCTTTTATACCCGTATGTCCGGGGGAGTGGCATGCAAATTCCACTCACCAATTCTCATTGGCCTTCTTTAAAAAAAGCAGAGGTGTTTGGGGCTCCCAAGAGTGACCCCTAGTGTCACTACATCGACACTACGTCTCGTTCCTTCCATCAGGGAACGGAGGTTACGAAAGTAACCAGGACGTTTTCCTGAGCAACAACTGGGTGCTGCCATGATGATTCTAATTGCCTGTTTTGTGTTTCTGGTCTTGAGACACAATGTAAAAACTACCGAAACGAGCGATTCAATGGACCATTTATGTGTTATTTGGATTAAAATTCATTTCTGGCTCAACTTGTGCAGTTGTTGGCTGTCTTAACAACTCGAAGTAGTTAATGATATCAACATAACTAACCTTGGACCATCGCTTCAAAACATCTACATACTCAGGTGAGGCACTATCTCAACTCTGTTAAGCATCGGCACTTTAAAGCCACATGTTTTTGAAAATGTTTTCAAATGTAATAATTTAAACATCACATTACCTGCTAAGAGTACACACCGATGCAGGTGAAAAAACTGGAGACCAGAAATTGAAAACGAATCGTGGAACACTTCAGCATTCAGGAAAAAGGTAGACAGAGAAAAAATGGCATATGGAATGCTCAATAAATGTATCATCAGTAAACCTGCATTCACCATTACCACCTGGGCCTGGGATCTGTCATAATGATGAATTGGACTTGGATTGACAGAATTTAGATAAATAATTTAGATAAAGATTTCTGCCACAGACATTTTAGTTATCGAAGGTACAGGAAATATTTTTGGAAGTTCAAATAATCCATTCAAAATCCTCTTGGCTCAAAAATCTAAGGGGACACGTGCCCCCTCAGTCTGAATTGGCATGACACCTCTTTCCAGGCGTACCTATAAGAATTAGAAAAAGATTTACTTGATTATTATAGTTTTTCAGCGCAAACAATGCATCTAAATGCAGCTTTTTTATTACAACATACTAAGATTCTTTTTAAGTTGAACCAACAAGCACAGCAGAGAGTTGTATTAATGAATTTATTTAATTTTAAATTGGCCTACACACACACACACACACACAAAAACGTTTATGTGGTTGTCCCATTCAACCTCTTCCCAGCATGCACTTGGGCATAAATAATATGTTTGCATTGTTTGGTTGTTTGCATGGTTTTATGTACATTTTTGTTGTTAATTTTCTAATCATGGTGGCTAACTTGTTTTGTAATGTAAGGATGAGTTTGTTTCTCTAATAAAATGATCAATTTGTTGATTGTTAAACTTGACAGGTTTTATGTACCAAGTGTCGAGGTCTGTGCATGCCATTTTACAATAAGGATCTATTTGTTAACATTAGTTAAAGGGATAGTTCACCCAAAAATGAAAATTCTATTATCATTTACTCACCCTCATGCCATCCCAGATGTGTGACTTTTTTTCTTCTTCAGAACACAAATGAAGATTTTTAGAATAAATTTAAGAATATCTCAGCTCTGTAAGTGCATACAATGCAAGTGAATGGTGACCGAAACTTGAAAGCTCCAAAAAAAAAAAGTCATAAAGGCAGCATAAAAGTAATCCATAAGACTCCGGTGGTTAAATCCATGTCTTCTGAAGTGATATGTTAAGTGTGTGTGAGAAAAAGATCAGTATTTAAGTCCTTTTTTACTGAAAATTATCCTCCCTGCCCATTAGGTGGCGATAGGCACGAAGAATGTGAATCACCAAAAACAAAAGAATGTGAAAGTGAAAGAGGAGATTTATAGTAAAAAAAGACTAAAATATTGATATGTTTCTTACACACACATATCATACATATTATTATATATTTACAACATTTATTAATCTTGGTTAATGTTCATAAACCAAGATAGACTTTATAAAGATAGACTTGTTCATTGTTACTAATGTATACATATACAACTTTTATTTTTAAAAATGTGTTTGATAAAATTAATATGAACCAAGATCAATAAATTCTGTAAAAGTATTGTTAATTGTTAGTTCATGTAAAATAATATAATTTACTATTGTTGACAAATACAGCCTTATTGTAAAGTGTTACCAAGGTACTACAGAATGATTTTAGATAGTATTTACTTTTATTTCACAATTGCATGTTAATATGTGCAAAAATATATAGCCCATACTATATTGTCCAGTTTGAATATTAACATGCATTTTGGGGGCTGGCCTGCTGTAATGCAAAAGATATTGTATATAATTAGATTAATAACTTGGCACATTGGAATAGTTTTATTTACCTGCTCATCTGTAGTGCCCAACAGCTGAATGTGCAGCAATTGCGCATACAATAAATGTCTTTATTGTAAAAGAAAAACATACTCTGCTTTGAAGACTCACTACAGTTTTCCTAAGATGTTTGTTTACAAGAAAGAGTTTGAAAATCAAATACAACTACGAAATATAGACTACATACTGTTCCTCTTTCCATAAAATGCTTTAGCCTTTTTTTTTCAGCCCCAAAACCCTGAACATTTGGGATCTCTGCAAAACCCAAGACGTCCTATGCTATCAGAACTCTGTTACGTATGGTCTCAGAGTTATTGAAAACAAGTGTCCTCAACAGAGAACAAAAATGAATTGCTGGGTCACAGGAGGTCAACACATACAGTATTTCTTCAATCCTTCCTTACAACAAAGAAAAGAAAGAACTTTATTGCCAATGCCCAATCCCTCTCCCCATCAGCTGACTGTTGTTATACAGTTATGAGGCACCTTCTCAGTCTGCTTTCTGCCTGTGGGGTTTATCAACGTGCGCTAATCTAGCGGAGAACTGAGACACTCTCTCATGAGAGTCTGATGAGTTTCCCCTGCAGGACACTGGGCCTCGTAAATACACGGAAGCTGAAGTTCTGAGAACAGCCACATGGGCTGGTTTCCTAGAGGAGCAAACCACAATGAAATCAATGTGAAATTAATCATTATGACGGGTCCCAGTCAATTTATCACCATTTATTTCAAAGTATTTTTAGAGCTTCTTGGTTACAATTTAATATTGAATAACTTACATAAGCTTAAGCAGGATCAACCACCGCATATCACTGCAAACACAGACAGGCGAAGTGGTACAAACAGTGAAGCGTCCCAGTGGTGTTTGTCCAATTATATTAGAGAACCAAAAAAAAAAAAAAAAAACTGTATAACTGTTGGAGTAATAACAGTTAATTAACACTGACAGTTAATAAAGTATCTATCTATCTATCTGTCTTGGGACTTTTCTCCTTCAGATATAAATAAAAAGAAATCTCATGAAAGCAGCAATTAATCCTCCATTAGCATTCATGCGTTCTTGTTTTCTCCTCATCGCTGTCAAGCTTCTAATCAGCGGTCAGCACCACTGCTAATTAATTATACCAGTAATCTTTTGCTGTGCTATGTTGTAATACGCTTAATTCATTTGATCAACTTCCTCCAGGATCTTTTGAGTCTCTTACATTTTTTTCAGGAAGCCAATTACTCTGACATTGTGCGCTTGATGTACAAGTTTCTAATTTACCAGCAAATGATTCTGTGCATGGATGATGATCCTCTGTCATCATTATTAGTGTTTAAATTAAATTAGCTGTTAATTCATTGACGTTTTAGCTATTTAGGAAATTAACTAATTAATTAGGTTTAGGAAATTCAGTGCAAAATGCATTCAGTGCAAAATGTCTGAAGTTTGTTTCTAATTGTAAATCGCAATTTACCTTTTTTTAGTTTTAAGGGCATATTGCACTAAATGTGGAAAAAGAACAAAGCTTAATGGAAAGAGAAAAGGAAGGTGGTTTAATTAAAATGTTTCTCTTTTGTATTATTCTCTAGTATACTTGTAATTGGTAGTCTGAAAGTGTTCCAAAGGCTAACTCAGCACTGTGGTCATATAACATGGTCAGTAAACATCTTAGGTTGCTAATGGTACAAAAAGTAATACATGTTTAGTAAAAAGCAAAAATTTATTTTAATCCATTCATAACTATATGTAATGGCAATGTTAACTTACAAAGTTAAATTTTTTATTTTATTTTTTCTGGAAAACTATGGGTCTGTTCCAAAACAGACCCATGAATGTCCTCCAGAGGCAGCATTTTAAGACATCCTAGGCATGCTCCCGAAGCAAAGGCTGTTCCAAAAAGTTAGTATCTTAATTATGCTGCCTCCTAAGATATTTTTGCCCAAAATCTAAAGTAGCATCGTATGTATCCTTCCCCGGGTAGGCGATCCCAGAATGCACCGTGATGAGCATGGCGGAAAAATAAATTGGTGCACGAAGCGAGAGAAATTTTGCTCTGTTTTGAGGCATAATTTCTGTAAGGATGCTGCCATAGAAGACAGCTACCTATGTAGGCAAGAGACTTATGGGTAGTTATTGGTGGTTATTGTTAGTTACTGGTCAAAAAGCCCACCCCCAGGTATCTACAGTATGATATTCTAATACCTAGACATGGTTCGGGTCCCTGTTGACTGCTTTATTCCCTGGTTCCTGTTTTGTCCTGCTGCATTCACATTTTCCTGCACCTTGCCAGTGTCTGTACTGCCTGGTTCTCCTGCCCTACAAGTTCCCGATTTCTGCCTGCCACTGACCATGAGTAAGCCTGTTTCTTGTCTAATTTTGCCTGCCCAGTCAATCTCTGTTTTTGACTCCTGAGGGAGCCAGCTCCCAATCTGACTCTGCCTGCCCAGGCCTTGGTGTTCCCAGTTCCATCCTCGTAATTATTAGCTCCTGGCCCTTGGGTTTTACACCACTGCCCGCTCTACCCTCACACCCTGCCTGTTGGCTTACATCAGCCTTCCTTGCCTGCCTGCGATCATATCCTCTTGGCCCCTGGACTGTGTGCTTCCTCAGCCCCTACAGACTGCTTTATTTGCTGCTCTTGAGATTAATAACCCTCTTTTTTTATGTTAACCTACGTTTGAGTCCTCCATCTCCCACTGGGCCTTGACACCTTTGGCCCTAAATGTAATAAAATTGGGTCTTTAATGCAATAACGGCCCTAAAACCAATAATCTTTGGTCCTAAATATAAATACTTTTAGTCCAAAATATAGTTTAGGGGTCTAAATGTAATAACTTTAATGAGTGATTTATGAAATAATCGTTGGCTCTAATTATAATAATGGCTCTAAACACTTTTGGTCCTAAATTTGATTACATTTAAATTACATTTAGGGCCTTTAATTACATTTAGGACAAAATTCTCATTCTTATTAGAGCCAGTGTTTATTTAATTAATCACAAAAGTCATTACATCAAGACCCCTTGAATACATTTAGGACCTTTATTATATTTAAGACCTTTTACATTTAGGGCCAAAGGTTATTACATCAACATGATCACATGGGAGGTCGCAGGTCGGCATGTTGTTTCCAAGAGTACCGACCCTAGGATCGGCCACATTATGCCAATGTACTGACAATCAGCATCTCCTATCAGACTTTTTTGCATCGACTCCATCCGGTGTTGCATCAGTGTGTTTGGATCCCGTGTTAAAACCAGGAAGCAATCACATTCTCATTATCAGTGAAGAGCCTGATTTGGAGGTTGTAATTTTCCATCTTACATTAAATTTTTACTCTAATGATGATAAGGTTTAGGTTTGGGTTGCAGGGTTACAGTTTATAATACAGCCTGTACAGCTGGCGACAGTGTTTCGAATTTCAGTAAGCACAGATCGATTTTAGCTACAGAAAAGTCAACCTACTGTTTCCGATTTCACTTTTCTGTCTGATTATATTTAGGGCCTTTAATTACATTTAGGACCAAATGTTATTTACATTTGGGCCTTTTTACATTTAGGACAAGTTAGTACATTTGTGCCCTCTACAGTTCCCGTTTGGAGCATGTAGCATCTGGACCAATCAGACACACAATTATTCATTATTTAATTAATAATCCAACAGACATCTCAAGACCATAACAAGCAAAGGTCCAAGTAGGCCCAAGAAGACTCCAAGATGTCTGCTCTCCCACTAATCATTATCAGTTCTTACTCCCTCTTTGCTGACACTGGTCCAGCAACTAGTGGACCTCAGAGACATTCCAGGTGGGGGAAGGGAGCCACATGCAAAAGCAAAGGAATGTGAGAAGAAACTCACTCCATTCCCCCATAGGAAAGACACATAAAGCCCATAAAACAGACTTTCCTTCATTAATTTATAGACAAACTGTTCTATAAATGAACATGCATATCCTCAGGACATTGTGTGTATGATTATTACTGTCTCGTATCGTGTCTTTTGTACTGTATACCGTTTTGTGCATGCTTTATGACAGAACCACTAGATAATGTAAAATTATTGGTATCATGCTTCCTATCAAATGAATCCTTGTGTGATGCCCTAAAGATTGGAGTATAGCACCCCCTTATAGCATGCATTGTATGCTTGTTATATTAACCAGAGCATAAAGGGGCACAAACTGCTAGCTTACTCCAATCATGCAAATGGTCAGCTTCCAAACAAAGGAACTTTTCCCGTTGGAAAATTGCACCTTTCTCATTAGTCAAGCCAAACTCAAGAGGAGTTACCTCCCTCAGGAGTTAAAGGGCACTGTCGGAGTGACCGCTCTCTCTTCTCTTCTCTCTTTTGCTGCTTCTACTGGTTGCTGTTCGTGTTTCCGGTCCGACCGTGAGGTCACGGGCCGGTAGGCCTCAAACACGTCAAGCCATGTGTAACTTCCTCAACCATAACGGAGTCAAACTACCACTGCAAGTTCATCATTTCTTCATTCAACGCGGAAGAAATTGATTGCTACTTCAACACCATCGACTCAAGGAACCATCAAGACTTTCTCCCGAGACTGCATCCGGGCTCTCTCTCGACAGCCAAGGCATTGCAAGTATCATACAATTAACTAAACAGCGGTTTAGTATAAGCTGTGAACCTCTTTATTAACAAAGGTGCTTTGAAGTAAGAAACTGATGGTTCTTTCAGATGGTTAAATTACTATTTTCATAGCTTCATTCCCCTGTTCTGTTCCGGTTTCATTCACTTTCACTTTTCCATTTCCCACGTATGTGCGATTTGTGTGTATGTGTTTGTTTAGATTAGTTATGTGTTTGTGATTTAAATAAAGCTTTTGTGTACATTCTTGCGAGTTGATTCTGGTCTGCTTTTAAATCAACGTCAATTTAACGATTTGATCACATCTACATGCTAAGAAAGAGTTATTTTTCTGTGGCCACGAAAAATATCCTTGGAGAGTGTTCGCTGGATGAACAGATTAATTGATTGTAATGTTAATTCAGCTACATCAAGTTAATTCTATTAACTGATCCAAATATTTATAATTGATTATAACGAGTTATGATTAATTATTCATATTCCCCTTTTAAAGATAATTTGACTGTGGTATATTTTGATAAATAATCTCATCCCTGTTCAAAAAAAAGATTTTGCTTCAAAGCTGTACTTAAATATGTGTAATATTTTCAATAAGCCATGAGAATAATATTACTCCAATAAGAGAATTAATCATAATTCCCTTATTAATGTAATGAACTGGCCATGGAGACGGTGTTAGGATCCATGTGCAGGAAGTTTATTAAGAGACACAAGCAAACAATCCAAAACAGCAGGCAGAGAGAAGTAGTCATAAAGCAGGCAGATAAATCCAATAAACCAAATAGACATTCCAACCAGGCAAACAAAACAAAGGGTAATCCAAAAACAGTAAATCCAGAAAAACAGGCAATGGTCATAACATGAATCAAGAAACAATGGCAATGGAAAAATGCTCGGTAAGGCAGGGTAAACTGGCAATACTTCGCAACATGTTCAGTGAAGCACATGGCTTATAAAGCTACAAACAGGAAGTGAGAATACAAACAGGAAGTGCCACTTAACGGCTCCCTCTGGTGGAGGGATGAACTGTTCATGGGCTGAGGTATTACAGATTCCCCTCCTCTAGGAACACCACAAGGTGTTCTCCTCCTGGGCTGTCCCCTTGGTCTGGGTGCCGGTCAGTCTGGATGATCACGGTGGAAGTCCCTGATGAGTGAGGGATCCAAAATGTCTGAGGCTGCTACCCAGGATCTCTCTTCAGGACTGAATCCCTCCCAGTCCACAAGGTAATGTAGTCTATTAGCCCTCCTTCGGGAATCTAGGATCTCCCGGACGAGATAGGCAAGGGATCCATCGATCTCCAATGGTGGAGGTGGCGTTGATTCAGTGGTTATAGGTTCCAGTGCAGGGTGTGCAGGTTTCAGGAGGGATACATGGAAGGAAGGAGAAATATGATAATCAGCAGGAAGCTCTAGTCTATAGGTCACCGGGTTGATTTGTCTTCGTATCTTAAAGGGACCTACGTACCTTGGACTGAGCTTCCTGCTAGGTAGCCTCAGATGTAGATCAAATGCCATACCATCTGGCCAGGCTGGTAATTAGGGTGGGGATGCCTCCGGCGGTCGGCCTGAATCTTCTGTCTCCTGATGGCTCACTGAAGCTGATCATGGGTGCTGTCCCACACCCTCTCACTCCTCCTAATCCAGTCGTCCACCGCCGGCACCTCTGATGGTTCTTCAGACCAAGGGAACAGTGGTGGTTGATAACCCAGAACACACTGGAAAAGGATTAGTCCTGTGGATGAATGTGTGAGGGACTTCTGAGTGTACTCAGTCCATGGCAGGAAAGTGCTTCAATGGTGCTGTTCACGACTACATTAGGAGCGTAAGTAGCATCTAATTTCTTAGTATACTCTCTCCACTTGACCGTTAGCCTGAGGGTGATAGCCAGAGGTTACACTGACATTGATATTTAAATGACAAAAGGCCTTCCATACCCGTTATGTGAACAGTGTTCCCTGGTCTGTGACAATGTCATATGGGAGTCCATACACCCTGAAAATCTTGTTGAACAGGGCCTCTGCAGTCTCCATAGCTGTGGGTAGACCTTTCATGGGATCAGACAACATGATTTAGAAAAACGATCAACAATGACACAGATGGCAGTGGAACCATTGGAATTAGGGAGATCGATGATAAAGTCTACTGCTAAGTTTGACCATGTTCGTTGAGGGATGGGCAGAGGTTCCAGCAGCCCTGCAGGGAGTTGACGGGGGGGTTCTAACTTGTGCACAGACATGACAGGCATTAACATAAGTAGACACATCATGGAGAAGAGTGGGCCACCATAAAGAGTTACATACCAACGTTGCTGTTCTTTGAATTCCTGGGTGACCAGAAATTAGGGAAGTGTGCACCCACTGTAAGACCCTCTGTCTGAGATTTTGGGGTACGTATTGCCTATTGGAAGGACAATCCGATGGTGGTGGTTCACCTTGTTGTCCACGATGGTTCTCCTCCATAATATCCCAACGGATGGGTGCGATGACGACAGACTGTGACAGAATGGTTTCTGGGGAGAGGTGATGAATGAACTGGGTCATGTCTTCGTGACAGGGCATCTGCTTTGCCATTCTTGCTGCCTGGACGATAAGTAACTATAAAATTGAGTCGGGTGAAGAAGAGCACCCACCTGGCCTGTTGTGGATTCATTCTCTTGGCGTTCCTAATATATTCCAAGCTCTTGTGGTCAGTGATGACTTGAAATGGGTGTCTGGATCCCTCCAACCAGTGCCTCCACTCCTCTAGGGCAGATATGGTGGACAGCAGTTCCTTGTTGCCTACATCATAATTAGTCTCTTTAGAGGTGAGTTTTTTGGAAAAAAAGGCACATGGGTGGAGTTTACCCAGATAACCATGACGCTGGGAGAGTACCGCTCCGATACCACAGTCTGAAGCACCCACTTCCACTATGAAGGTGAGGTCTGGATCTAGGTGTTTCAAGATGGGAGCAGTGGTGAAACTAGACTTGAGTCTTTTAAAAGCATCTTGAGCACTCTCAGGCCAAGTCAATCTCCTAGGTTTTCCTCTGAGTAATGCAGTGAGAGGGGCTGCAATGATGCTGTAGTTCCTTATGAATCACCTGTAAAAGTTTGCAAACCCAAGAAATGGTTGTAGTTCCTTGATGGTTGTGGGGGCTGGCCACACAGTGACTGCCTTATTTTGGACTCGTCCATCTCTACTCCTTTGGGGCTGATGTTATATCCTAAGAAGGTTGTGGTGGTGTTGTGAAACTCACATTTTTCTGCTTTCACATATAGCTGATGGTGGAATAGACGGATGAGCACGGTCTTGACTTGTTGAATATGTTCATCCCTGGTCTTCGAGTAAACAAGGATATCATCAATGTAAACTATTACACAGCTGTTGAAAAGGTCTCTGAAAATTTAATTGACAAATGACTGGAAAACTGAAGGTGCATTGAGTCCACCATCCTTCTTTTCCACAAAGAAAAATCCAGCTGCGGCTGGTGACGTAGAGGGACGGATGAAGCCTGATGCTAGTACCTCCTCAATGTAATCCTCCATAGCCTGCATTTCACAGAGGGATAGAGGGTAAGCCTTGCTTCTAGGGGGAGATGAATTGGGTAGGAAGTCTATGGCACAGTCCCAAGGTCTGTGGGGTGGTAATTGGGTGGCTTTGTCTTTGCTAAATACCTCTATGAGTTCAGAATATTCCTTGGGGATGTGAGCGTGGATGTTAGTCTGGGGACTCTCCACACTCGTGGTCAGGCATGGTATTATTAACTCGGTGGTTAGACAATGCTCTTGACAGAATGGAGACCAATGCAGAAATTCCCCTTTTCTCCAGGAGATCAATGGGTCATGGAGTGATAGCCATGGGTATCCTACTATAATGTGGTGGCAAGGAGATGTGATGACATAGTGTGTTAAGGTTTCGACATGGAAAATTCCTAATTGAATCTGGATAGGAATGGTTTTATGGGTTATCTGCCCCGTGCCTATGGGTGCATTATCTACTGCAGTGATTCGGATGGGAGGATTACATGGTATTGTAGGGATATTGAATTTGGTAACTATCTTATGATGAATGAGGTTCAATGCAGCTCCTGAATCCACTAGCACTGTAACACATGATTGGTTATCCTCAATAAAAATGGTCACAGGTAGAGTAAAATTCTGATTGGAAACTGAATCAAATGTGATGCTCACCCTTAGAAAAGATCCAACTGAGGCTCTAGCTCTCTGTGGGCATGTGTTACAACGATGTCCTTGTTGCCCACAGTAGAAACACAAACCCTCATCTCATCTGCACTGGCGCTTCTCCTCGGGCACCCACACACGCCAGACTTACATGGGTTCATTCAGTTCAGATGTTGGATTAACAGAAGATGAGGCAGTGGCAGAGAAATGCTTGAGTGCACAGGATCGTGGCCGATTGCGCATGAGATTGTCGATTTTAACGGTCAAGGTAGTGTACTCAGACAAAGTTAATGATTCATCCTTGCATGCCAGCTCAGCTTGCAGTGTGGGATTTAAACCTTCTCGGAATACTGATTTGAGAGCAATATCGTTCCAACTGCTCTGCGCTGCTAAAGTACGAAATTGTACTGCAGAATCAGCTGCACATAATTTCCCCTGGCTTGGATGCAATAACTGCACAGAAATGTCCCTTCCCCCTGCAAGGTATTCAAAACATCCTTAATTTGTTGTGAGAAATACTTGAAGGATTTGTGAATTTGTTCATCATTATCCCAAACTGCCGAAGCCCACTCTAATGCTTTTCCGGTAAACAAACTCATCATTAAAGCACATTTAGTGGTCTCTTGATTAAAGGAGTCGGGTTGGTAAGTGAAATATATTGAACATTTCCTCAGAAATCCCTTGCATTTGTCAGCAGATCCATCAAACTTTTCAGGCAGTGCCAGTCTTACCGTGTCGGGGCGTGGGGAAGGCATCGACTGGATATAGCGTGTCAAATGTTCATTAGCAGCTCGAAAATTCACAAGTTGTTCTTGAAATCCCTGTAGTACATCACTTTGATATGCGATCGTGGCTCTGAGCTGTGTAACCTCCACTGGATCCATGGTAGGCGAAGTATTCTGTAATGAAGTGGCCATGGAGATGGTGTTAGGATCCATGTGCAGGAAGTTTATTAAAAGAGACACAAGCAAACAATCCAAAACAGCAGGCAGAGAGACGTAGTTGTAAAGCAGGCAGATAAATCCAATAAACCAAATAGACAGTCCAACCAGGCAAACAAAACAAAGGGTAATCCAAAAAGCAGTAAATCCAGAAAAACAGACAATGGTCATAACATGTATCAAGAAACAATGGCAATAGAAAACCGCTCAGTAAGGCAGGATAAACTGGCAATACTTCACAATGTGTTCAGTGAAGCACATGGCTTATAAAGCTACAAACAGGAAGTGAGAATACAAACAGGAAGTGCCACTAAAACTCAGATGATGGCTCCCTCTGGTGGAGGGATGAACTGTTCATGGGCTGAGGTATTACAATTAAAGCTAATTCCTTACAATAGAAATTGTGAGCGGATACAACGAGACATTGTATTACGATTTTAATGGTGGAGAATTTTATTCAGACAAATAATCTAATTATTTTTCATTTATCTAATTTATAATGGTTGTCAAACACAGCTAATTCCATTATAAATTTCCTTACATAATAATGTAGAATAAGGACAGTTTAATTTAATTCCTAGCTTACACATTCTGTTTCCCTACATATAATGGTGGAGGTATGTGGGCACTTTAACCCATCCCGTGTACATTTATACTACCAAATTCGCTACAAGCATCAGAAGTTTTTGATGTTTTTTTAAGTCCCAGATTAAATCTAACAACCTGTTTCATGCACACCCAAATCACTTCATTAGAGCTGCTGGTTTTGATTAAGAATACATCACATCGGGGGGAGGTGGGGGGGGAGTCACGTGACCCCATGCGAGAAGCAGACGTGTGAGCGACTAGCTCTGCGAACTTTGCTAGTTTTTAAATTATTTTCATGTTATAATCTGGTGAGATTCGATACACTCAGTTACATATTTGCTCTTTGAGGTAAACATGGCAAAGAAGTCAATCTCCTCAGACTCTGGAGATAAAAACGTATGTGCTCAAGCTGACATCCCCAAGCAGGCCGTGAGCTGAGGACTCGATTTGGAAAGCACGTCGGGAGAAGAAATTCAGCATCGACTGTCCAACATCTCGGTGATGCTGACGAAGGTTGTTGCTGACTTGGAGGATCTTACTGTAATACGTTGATCGATTACGGCGATGGAAACAAAAGAGTGACAGATGTTGAGAAACGAATTAGGATATCTGGAGTCATCGGAGAGGGAATTATCTGCTAATCCACCCACGTCCAAAACAGACTTGGAACAAATTTTGGAAAAATTGGAAAATCTTGAAAATAGGATCAATATACGGACTGTTGGAATTCCTGAGCATGAAGAGGGCAGAGATATGGTGAAATTCCTGGACGAGCTCTTCCCAAGTCTGCTCGACATAACAGGCCATATGCTGGAAATCGAGCGAGCTCACAGAGTCCCGGCTCGCAGATCTGCTGAAGGAGACAGGCCCGATTAATTCTGGCCAAATTTCTGAGATCATCTGATAAAGATCTCGTGTTGCGCCAGGCGAGGAGCAAAGGAAACCTTTCTTGGAAGAATCACAATATGTTCTTGTTTCCGGATTTTGCGAATTCGACAAGGGAGAAACGCGATCGGTTCAAGGAATGTAAGAAACTCTTACATCAATGGAAGATCGCTTTTGCACTGATGTTTCTGGCCAAACTGAGAATAGACACCAAAGACGGCCAAAAAGTATTTTTATGCCCCAAAAAGGCACTGGCTTTTATAGAAACTATGGGTGATTTAAACATTGCATGTTTCTCTTGTAAGTGGACTGAATTGCTGTTTAAGGAAGCTGGGCGCCATTTTTGTTTCTTTTTGCATTGGCCTAATGGCTGGAGTTTGTTTTGTGGCATGACTCCTTCAAGAAACTTTTGCATTGACGGAAGATTGGTTTTACACTGAAGTTCCTGGCCAGATAGAGAATGGACACTATAGATGACGGCTAAATATCTACATGCCCACACGGACTAAGTCATGATGTATTTTTTTTTCACGGCCTCTGAGTGAATTTGACTCTTGATCATCTGAGGAACCGGGATGCCTGTTTTTTTTTTGTTTTTTTTGTGCTGGTTCCCCCTAGCGGCTGGAGTTTGTTTTGTTGAATAACACTGCTTTGGTACAGTTGTGGATGGATCTGTTCGTTCTTTGTGCTTATGCCTCCTGTTGGCTGGAGTTTGTTATGTGGAGTATTTTTGCGGGACATTGGAATGATTATGTCATCTGCTGCACTCATAACAGCTGGCTCACTGAACAATTGTTTGTCTGTCCGAGGAAACTGAACGGCTTCATATCGGTTGGAATTTGTATTGTGGAAGAACACACCTTCAAGGCAGTTCTGAGAATGAATCTACACGTTTCTTTGTGTTTATCATGCCTATTGGCTGGGGTTTGTCTCACAAAGTATTTTCTGTTATGTAATTTTGCCTCACAACATTTGTGTAGAAGCACCGGACTTGAGCAATCCGATGGCAAAGATGTCGCGGGGGTTCTCGCATGCGTACATGGACCTTTTGAGTTTAAAGGGATGGACGCCGGTTGGCGCTGTTGTGCGTGGGGTTAATGCACACATTTTTCTTTTTTCTGTTTGTTTTGTTCGGGGGGAAGTTCGGGGTTTGAGTGTTGAACTAATGGTTAAATGTGGTCTGTACAATCTTATTTTTGACACAATTTATTTTTTCTATTATATCAAAATGTCAAAGGTTAATATGAGTGGACTATCTCTCTCCACATGGAATGTGAATGGGTTGGGGCACCCCATAAAAGAAGGAAGGTTATTTCTTTTCTTAAATGTAAGAAATGTGATATAGTGTTTCTTCAAGAAACACATCTTTCCCCTCAGGAAGTTGAAAAATTTGGGAAGATATGGGGTGGACATGTTTTCTTTAGTGCTGGCTTAAGTAAGAGTGTGTGTGTGGGGGTGGTGGGGGGGTGGGGTCATACTGATAAATAAACATCTACAATTCAAATGTCTCAAACAGATCCAAGATAAATTAGGGAGAATCATTATTGTTTTAGCAGAAATTCAGGGGAAAAGGTTGATTTTGACTAATGTTTACACACCTAACGTTGATGATCAGGGCTTTTTTATTGATCTTGAAGGGATATTGCAAGCCGCTAGCACCCCTCATGATATAATATTGGGAGGAGACTTTAATCTTTTGATGGACTCAGTCCTAGATCATAATAAAGCAAAAGTGTGTAAGCCCCCTAGAGCAACACTGACGTTTCACAGGATGTGTAAAAATCTTGGTCTTACAGATATTTGCCGACTTTTGAACCCATCTGGTAGGGACTATACATATTTTCATCAGTCCATAAGATTTATTCTAGAATAGATTATTGTTTTTTGTATCTAAGTCCCTCATTTCATCTGTTGTTGATTGTTCAACTGGAAACATTTTAGTCTCAGATCACGCCCTGGTGAGTTTAGAGGTGTTGCCACATACGGAGAAAAATAAATCATGTAGTTCCCTGTTGCAAAATCCTGATTTCCAACAAATGTTAAAGACTGAAATCAGTGTCTATATGGAGACCAACTGGTCCTCAGTATCTTCTGTGGGCGTGGCTTGGGAGGCACTTAAGGCGGTTTTTAGGGGTCGGATCATACGGTATGTCTCATTCATCAAAAAATCCAAAGTACGAGAACTCGTGGAGTTGGAAGGAAATATTAAAAGTGCAGAGGCAGAGCTGAAGCACCGAATGTTGTCTGATGGCCTCAGAGAATTGACCCGATTGAAATACAGATATAATACTATTTTGTCGCGGGAAGTGGAGTTTTGGCTATGGACAGTCTTACTTTGAGTCGGGGGACAAAGCAGGGAAGCTTTTGGCTAGATATATAAAGCAGAGAGAGTTGTTTTCTACCATTCCCTCAGTGAAATCTGCTGGTGGTGAAATTTTTACCTTGGCCATTGATATTAATAATGCTTTTAAAGAATTTTATCTTGATCTTTATAGTTCCACGTCTTCATCTACTGATGAAGATATTAGGAATTTTATGGAACCATTAGAGCTCCCTAAATTGACGAAAATTCTCTTGATTCTTAGATAACCTTGGAGGAGCATGATGAGGTAATTAAGTCCTTACCTTACTACAGGCAAGGCTCCGGGGCCAGATGGCTTTGCCGCTGAATTTTTTAGATATTATGCTACAGAACTGGCTCCACTTTTGTTAGAAGTTTATACGGAATCATTAAAGAATCGAAAGCTTCCCCAAACCATGACTCAAGCCCGGATCAGTCTGATTCTTAAAAGGGACAAAGATCCAAGCATGTGTAAAAGTTACTGTCCAATTTCCCTGATCCAGCTAGATGTAAATATTTTGTCAAAAATTTTAGCTAACCGATTAAGTAAAGTTATGACATCTCTTATACATATAGATCAGGTGGGGTTTATTCGGGGCTGCAGCTCTTCTGATAACATTAGGCGTTTCATCAATATTATGTGGTCAGTGGCAAATGATCAGACTCCGGTCGCTGCCATCTCACTTGACGCCGAAAAGGCATTTGATATGGTAGAATGGGATTATCTTTTTAAGTTTTGGTAATATATGGGTTCGGGAGTACATTTATTGGTTGGATTAAGTTACTTTATAGACACCCTATAGCAGCGGTACAAACAATGTATTAATTTCAGATTATTTTACTCTGAATAGGGGCACTCGGCAGGGTTGCCCTCTTTCCCCATTATTGTTCTGTCTTGCCCTGGAACCATTAGCAGCCGAGATAAGAAATGAGGATGATTTTCCAGGGGTGACGGCGGGAGGCGTGGCGCATAAGCTTCTGCTTTACGCAGATGATATTTTATTATTTGTCTCTGACCCTACTAGATCTATGCCTTGCCTCCACAGATTTATTAATTCTTTTTCCAAGTTCTCAGGATACAAAGTCAATTGGTCTAAATCCGAAGCTTTGTCTCTGACAGCGTACTGTCCAGTAATGGCTTTCCAGCTGGGTGCCTTCCAATGGCCCAAACAGGGCATTAAGTATTTGGGGATTTTATTCCCAGCAAATTTGTCTGATTTAGTTAGTGTTAGTTTTGACAATTTAATAAAAAGTTTTTCGAGCGATGTGAGTAGGTGGGCTTCATTACATTTATTTATGATTGGGAAGGTTAATGTTATTAAAATGAATTGTATTCCAAAATTTAACTACTTGTTACAATCAGCTCCCTGTAGATGTCCCCCTCTCTTATTTCAAGCAATTTGATAGCATAGCGAAGTCCTTCATTTGGATCGGTAAGCATCCCAGATTGCATTTCAATAAGTTACATAGGCCGATTGACAAAGGTGGGCTAGGCCTACCCAAGATTTTGTTTTATTACTATGCGTTCAGTCTCAGACATTTGGCTCATTGGTCTCTTTCACCTGAGAGAGCCCCTCCCTGGTTTGGTATTGAACAGGAAGTTCTTGCCCCTATTTTGCCATTGCAAAGCCTCTCTATCAAACTAATAGGAGAAGTTAAGTCACACCCCGTTATTTCACATGTATATTCGGTATGGACAAAAGTGTCCAGAATGTTTAAATTGGACATTTATTTAAATGTTGCCTCGAGCATATGGCAGAACCCAAAATTATGTATCGGTAAGTCCCCTTTCTGAGGGGGGGTTACTACACTCGGTGATCTATATGAGAGTGGAGTGTTGAGATTGTTTGCAAATCTGGTTCAACATTTTGGGATTCCCAGATCTCAGTTTTATAGGTATTTACAGCTGTGCTACCTGCTTTGTACTGTTTTTGGGAGTAGCACACACCCCCCTAAAGCGGCAGATGCTCTGGGAGAGGTGATTACTGCTTTTGGAAAAGGTCATGGGGCATCAGTGTATTACTCCCTGTTAATTCAGAGCTTTAACCTCTCTTAAGAGAGTAAGGGAGAAAGACTTCAACTTGGTATTGGAGGAGGGAGTATGGGCTAGGATTCTTAAAAACGTTAAGTCTGCACCTAGAGATGCAAAGGTGCGTCTTATGCAATTCAAAATTTTGCATAGATTCTATTGGACCCCCTCTAGATTGTATAGGCTTGGTCTTAAAGGCACACCCACCTGCTGGCGATGCCAATCGGAGGATGGAGACATGGCCCATGTTTTATGGTGGTGTGTTGAGATCCAGAAATTCTGGTTGAAGGTTCAGAATTTTGTGTCTGATGTGGTAGGCACTCGGGTTTCGTTTTGCCCCAGACTTTGTGTTCTTGGCGATGGCGCGGTCATTGATGTGGGGGATAGTCATATAGAGAATTGGGTTCTGACCTGTGTGATGATCGCCAGGCAGGTTATTTTGAGGGATTGGAGGTCAGCTGGTGCGCCCCCATATCCAGAATGTTACACGGAGATGGGGTGGGTGGCAGCTTATGAGGAGGTGTCATCGGGAAGACAGGGTGACTTGGTTTTGTTTATCCGGAAATGGGGCAGGTATTTGGAATTTTTGGAGGGCTCTCGGGTGGGGCGTGGAGAGAGAGTAGTGTAATATAGTTTTAAGTGAGTATGATTATTATGTGTATGTGTGTATATATATATATATATATATATTTGTGTGTATGTGTTTATGTATGTGTGTGTATATATATATATATATATATATATATATATATATATATATATATATATATATTTATATGTATATGTATATATATATATATATATATATATATATATATATATATATATATATATATATATATATATACACACATACATGTATGTTTTGCATTTTTTTGTTATTGTATGATTTAATAAAAATATTTAATTACAAAAAAAAAAAAAAAGAATACATCACATCACATCACATTACACATTCAGCTCTGTGTGTTGTTAAAGACCATCCGTTAATGAGCAATATTGGTGATGTTTCAGATACCAGTTTTGCTTCATTTATTTTACGTTCAGAAATCCTCTTTGAAGCTTCTGACAGCTTCATCAACACAGCAGTGTTTGTTTTAATGATCTATTGCCCGATGCCACTTTTATAATGATGCTTTTCAGTTTAGTTCATTGCTTATTGTAAAGAGGAGGCGAGAAGCAGCTTTCCTGGTTCAGGTAAGGATTTATTTTTTCTCTTTGCAATACTGAACTTAAATCACACACCGCTTCATTAAAATAAAACTCTCATCATCACACAACTCTTGCTTCCTGTTCGGCTCTGTGGTGCCTAGACTCTCTCTCCTTTCTACTTGCGGTGTGGCTCTATTTATCCGCTCTCCCCATGCTTACTGAAATTAGAGACAGGTGTAAGACATAATTTAGTAAGCGCCCTTACCGCTTTCTCTCTCTCTGGAGAGATGCTTGACCACGCCCCCGCTGCCACACTTATGTTCAGAGGAAAGGTCATGTAAAGGTACAGCAAAATAATCTACAAACTTTTTCTAACATTTGAAAATGAGCATTTCAAATAGAATGTCAAAAGACTAACATTGCATAGTAGGGACAAGGTTTATGTGTTATGTATTTCTTATGATGGTGAAAGACCATTCATAAATGGTTCAGTCTCAGTCATTTGTGTCCCCATTACTTACTACTGATATAATTAACAGGATACTGAAGTAGTCACATTTTTTGATGGATTTACCTCTGTTTAGGGTGTAATGCAAAAGATATTTTTAAATAATAAAGCATTTATCTATTTTTAAATGTTTGTTTTTTATCAGAATACCAGCCAATACTGTCCCTGTTCTTTTCTGCATATTGCGGCCTCCTTTGGCATATCGCGGTGCCGTTTTGCAGCCCTCTTCAGCCAGTCGCGGCCCGTTCTGCATAACGCGGCAGCCTGTTTCAACTTATTGCCATCTGTTTGGCTCCGTTCGGCCCCGTTCGGCCCTGTTTCGCGGCCGGCCCACCAGGAAAAGTCCCAGTTCTCTCTATGGCCAGTCCGCCCCTGTGGCTCACCAAAGTGTGTCTAAGTGTTATTACCAGAACTTGCACGGATATCTACTCAAATTGCAAGTATATCTGAAACTTACTGGGTGCTCTTTATTATTACTAATAATGAATGGCTATTTTCCAAGGCTGTAAGCACATACTGTATTTGTATATGTTAACTACTCACATTAGACCAGCAAAACTTGGTGACTTATTCCATTTGTTTAAATTGGAGGTACAGTGTGTGCTTATTTAATTACACTTATGAATACTTATGTTCAGGCAGTTTGTCAGGGAGAAACTTTTTGTTTTACTGCCTGCGATCTTATCACAACATAGATCTGATATTTAAAAGGAACCATACATTGATATACAATGCAATCTCATCTGAAAGCCATGCTGCAGTTCTTTAGTTATGTGTAATATAGTGCTCCATCTCTTAGACATTAGGAGACTAATCAAATCTAAAAGAAATAGAGGTTATTGATGGAGGAAATGGTCTTCTTTTGCCTTAGGGAATACTTAAAATAACTTTCTCAGTGCCTCAGAGAACAGAGAGCATAGAGAGAGAGACTTTAACAGTGCTATTGCCAAAAACTTTTTTTATTCATTAGCAGATTTATTGAAACAATGTATTAGCAAAATATTTAGATATCTATCTCTAAAGGGAAGATGTTCTGGTTTGAATATGACAATGTAAAGTGATTAGAAGAGTATGTTGTTGTCCATGCAGTCCACATAACAATATCAAAGTGTTTTTTGAGGTCTGTACACCTAAACACACAAAATATACAATTATACAGTCACATTCACAAGAGCTAAAATCTGATTCATTGGTTTCTTTGGATATTTAGATCATAAGGCAGGGTACGTTCCATCAATCATTTCGCATGCAGTCAATTTAGAGTGCTCTACGGACTGACACATTTACAACTCGAACGCCTCTGCAAATGCTGATTAATTACACTGAGGCTCATCGTCCCTATTCAGGGTGCAAAAACCCATTTGGACTGCAGCTTGCAGAGAAAATTGTTTTCTGCAGTCCCATGTCTATAGAAAGTGCTACATAGGTGAATCTCAAGATAACATCTCTAAGTCATATTTCACCCCAAAATTCAAAGAAAATATCAATACAGTGCTGCCTTCCAAGCACAAAAAAATAAATACAAATTTTTTCACTAGAAGAACATAATGACTTTTTGGACTGTTATTATTAGACTATAATTTTTGCAATGCATTTTGGAATGAAACATAAGCATAATGAAAATTTGCATTACCTCAATGTGTTTTGATATTTTACTTTTGAGTTGTGTTGTGTCAATGGCAATTCTCATTAAATGTTATTCACTGTAAAACAGTCATATTTGGTAACACTTTACATTACATGTTCCCTTTCTTAAGGGCTTACATAGTATAATGTTTATGACTAATAACTGATTTACAAATGCATATGAATCATTGATCTGCGGCTATAACAACATGCATTAAAAGGATGACTTTCATGCAGTACCTACCAAATAGTTAGCCATTTTAACTCACATGTTATGAATGTTTAACACTTATTCAACAACATTAGTAACGTATGAAAGTGTACCTTGACATAAAGTGGAAACATATGAAGAAATTGAGAAAACTATTAACATTAGACCAACATTAGAAACCTATGTACATAAAGTTCAGGATTGTTTTATGGTCATCAGGCTTTAATATAAACTCAGCAAAAAAGAAACGTCCCTTTTTCAGGACACTGTATTTTAAAGATAATTTTGTAAAAATCAAAATAACTTTACAGATCTTTATTGTAAAGGGTTTAAACAACGTTTTCCATGCTTGTTCAGTGAACCATAAACAATTAATGAACATGCACCTGTGGAACGATCTTAAAGACACTAACAGCTTACAGACCGTAGACAATTAAGGTCACAGTTATAAAAAAGTAGGACTCTAAAGAGACCTTTCTACTGACTCTGAAAAACACCAAAAGAAAGATGTCCAGGGTCCCTGCTCATCTGCGTGAATGTGCCTTAGGCATGCTGCATGGAGGCATGAGGACTGCAGATGTGGCCAGGGCAATAAATTGCAATGTCTGTACTGTGAGACGCCTAAGACAGCGCTACAGGAAGGACAGGTGATCGTCCTTGCAGTGGCAGACCATGTGTAACAACACCTGCACAGGATTGGTACATCCGAATATCACACCTGCGGGAAAGGGACAGGTACAGGATGGCAACAACAACTGCCCGAGTTACACCAGGAAGGCACAATCCCTCCATCAGTGCTCAGAATGTCTGCAATAGGCTGAGAGAGGCTGGACTGAGGGCTTGTAGGCCTGTTGTAAGGCAGGTCCTTACCAGACATCACCGGCAACAACATCGCCTATGGGCACAAACCCACCTTCACTGGACCAGACAGGACTGGCAAAAAGTGTTCTTCACTGACGAGTCACGGTTTTTTACTCACCAGGGGTGATGGTCGGATTTACATTTATCGTCGAAGGAATGAGCGTTACACTGAGGCCTGTACTCTGGAGCGGGATCGATTTGGAGGTGGAGGGTCCGTCGTGGTCTGGGGCGGTGTGTCACAGCATCATCGGACTGAGCTTGTTGTCATTGCAGGCAATCTCAACGCTGTGCATTACAGGGAAGACATCCTCCTCCCTCATGTGGTACCGTTCCTGCAGGCTCATCCTGACATGACCCTCCAGCATGACAATGCCGCCAGCCATACTGCTCGTTCTGTGTGTGATTTCCTGCAAGACAGGAATGTCAGTGTTCTGCCATGGCCAGCGAAGAGCCTGGATCTCAATCCCATTAAGCACGTCTGGGACCTGTTGGATCGGAGGGTGAGGGCTAGGGCCATTCCCCACAGAAATGTCCGGGAACTTGCAAGTGCCTTGGTGGAAGAGTGGGGTAACATCTCACAGCAAGAACTGGCAAATCTGGTGCAGTCCATGAGGAGGAGATGCACTGCAGTACTTAATGCAGCTGGTGGCCACACCAGATACTGACTGTTACTTTTGATTTTGACCCCCCCCCCCCCCCCCTTATTCAGGGACACATTACTCCATTTCTGATAGTCACATGTCTGTGAAACTTGTTCAGTTTATGTCTTAGTTGTTGAATCTTTTTATGTTCATACAAATATTTACACATGTTAAGTTTGCTGAATATAAAAGCAGTTAAAAGTGAGAGAACGTTTCTTTTTTCGAGTTTATGATACATATAATGTTTTTAATGAAAATCAGTATTTATAAGTGTATTAATTAGTCATTCATAACGTGTTATAAGTTAAAATGCTCACTTTTTGGCAAGTATTCGATGAAAGTCACCCTTTTAATGCTTGTTGTTATAGCTGACAATCAATTGTTTATAATGTATTTGTAAATGACTTATTAGTCATTCATTAACCCCTTTAAAAACACTTAATACATTATTACGTTACTTAATGTAAATTAAACAAGAATAAATTACACATAATTATATATAACACGTGAAAAATAATTAAAGGGATAGTTCACCCAAAAATGAAAATTCTCTCATCATTTTCTCACCCTCATGGCATCCCAGATGTGTGTGACTTTCTTTCTTCTGCACAACACAAATGAAGATTTTTACAAGAATATTTCAGCTCTGTAGGTCCATACAATGCAAATGAATGGTGACCAGACTTGTATAAATCTCTACCTTTGACCAGCCCCGAACAGTAGGTGGCGATATGCACGAAGAATTCGAACCACCAAAATAAATAAATAAATAAAATAAGAAGAATGTGGAAGTGAAAGTGGAGATTGATTGTAAAAAATGACTTAAATATTGAACTGTTTCATACCCACATCTATCAAATCTCTTCTGAAGATATAGATTAAACCACTGGAGTCTTATGTATTACTTTTATGCTGCCTTTACGTGCTTTTTGGAGATTCAAAGTTCTGGTCACCATTCACTTGTATTGTAAGGACCAACAGAGCTGAAATATTCTTCTAAAAATCTTAATTTGTGTTCTGTAGAAAAAAGAAAGTCATACACATCTGGGATGGCATGAGTGTGAGTAAATGATGAGAGAATGTAAATTTTTGGGTGAACTATCCCTCTAATGTAAAGTGTAACAAAACAATTTTTCCCCTGTACTACAGTACAAATTTCAGTAATACAATGTTTTTTTTTAATCAGTGTAAATTTAGGGCAGTACAACAAATACTACTTTGATTTGTAAATACTTCACTAATATTTCATTGCTTAAACGTTACAATTATGAAAATTGGGGGAGAGGTACTACATTTTCATGAAAATAAAATGATTGTCATTATTTTCCTAATAGTCTTAATATTCTATAATCAAGATATAATTTCTCATTTATTTATTTTCATTTTGGAGTCAAATATGACCTGAACATTCACCTACATAAACACTGATTCCATGATGGTTTTGAAATTGCTTCAAAGACTCAGTTCTCAGGGAAATATTGAATGTTCTGTGAAATGTATTGTGGATTCCAGGAGATTTCTTCTTAGGAAAGAAACTATAAAAGGAGATTCTTATGCAGACATGGTACAGCTATGAAACTTGTGTCCACCATCATGCAAGTTTGTCCTGGTTTATTTTTTGGTAGCAGACACCCTGTTGAGAACCATGATCATAATTTACATTTATCACTGTGCATAACATGAGTTTGTAATCAGACACCCCTTGAGACAACTCTTCTTTTTCAGTTTCCGACATCACTTATTGTCTCCTACAGTTCTGTGGGACTGGAATTTGTTCAGACAGTAGTAACAGAGATAGTCTTCACCCAGCTGTCTCAATGCGCCTTTTGTTCAAATTCATGAAACAGTCATGGGTTCTGTTTACACGGTTTCTCATGTTGATCCTGATGTTAAGCTGTCACTCAACAGACACTATTGATGTATATCAAATGAACCCGAACAACATTAGATGGTAGAAAATGTGGTGCCAGTGCATCACTTTTTTTTAAAGCTGGTAAGAAAATCTAATGTCTGTTATAAAGATAGACGCTTTGGCGTCAAAGTTCTGCTTTAATTGTTTTGATTTAGAAAAGAAGATAAACTTGAGTCAGAAATGTGTCATTAGAATGTCTTTATGATCAATCAGACTTCATACATCATACCAGTAAGTAAACAAGAGGGTTTGACTGGCAGCCCAAAAGAACAACCCAATTGGAAGAGCTGAATATTGAGATTTCAAAATGATAATAAATGATTTCAGAAAATGGAAACAATCATATTGTGATTAATGTCATTGATTTATGTACATCAAACTACAGTATAATTCAGATGTTAAAATACTTCCTTCCATCCCAAAGGAACAGTTCATATAAAAAGAAATTCTGTCATCATTTACTAACCCTTAAGTTATTTTAAATACATATAACTTTCTTCTGTGGAATTTTTGTGGAATATCATGGACACTCATTACATATAATCAAAATGAATGAGGACTTGGGCTCCAAACTCAATAAATGACACAAAAGCGCCATAAAATCAGAAAAATTGCTCCACACAACTCGTGTGTTATATTACAAGTCTTCTAGAGCCCCTTGATACCTTTGTGTAAGGAACAGACCAAAATGTAAGTTCTCAGTTCCAGAAAGATTTTTTTTTGATCACCTGGGCCATAAATGCCATGTGACTGATAATTTTATTAGAACTCTTTGCAACAGTCAGGTTTTTTTATTTTTTTATTTATGCTGTTAAGAGCCCTCACTTTAAAATTTGGATGTTTGTGAGATAAATTATAATATTATTGACAGAGGCTGTTTAAATTTACCAAGAAATACAGTGAAGACATTTATAATGTTAAAAATCACTAGTTCTTTATAAATAAACGCTGTAATCTTCAAACTTTCTGCACAGTCAAGAATCCTCCACTTGCAGCAATGACACCTTAAGCATTCTAGCAGTCAGTATATTCTAGATCTTCAGGTAAAGTTTCATCCCATGCTTTCTGTAGCACTTCAGTAAAGATGTCATTGGCTTGTAGGACACTTCTTGTGGATTTTCCAAAGAAGCTTTTCAAACAACAGCTTAAGACATTACATTTCAATTCATCCATCCGTAATACTCATTTCTAGTCATTTAACTCTCAATCTTTTAAGTTCTTTTGCACACTCTACCCATTTCTTCTTATTTTCTAGTTTTCAGATGTGAAATTTTCTTTGAAACTCTTTCTAAAAGGACAACATCCCAGAGTCTTCTCTTCACTGTTGCAGATGAAACTGGTGTTTGGCATGTTCTGGTCATTGAAGCTGCTAGTTTAGGACCTGTGAGGAATCCGTTTTTTCAAACTAGAGACTCTGATGTATTTGTTGTCTTCTTGCTGTTGCGCATCTGGGCCGTCCACTTCCCTCTCTATCCTGTTTAGATCCAGTTTCAGTTCTTTTTTCAAGACACTAGTTCATGGAATAGCCTTCAACAGACTTTGTAGATTGGTTTACGTCTTTTTGGACATTTTTAAAATAAAAATCGCAAGTGTACTCAATACTTAAGCAAAATAATTGGCTCAGCGTTTTCAACTGTTCCAACAAATTAGAAATGTTTCTTGAGTGCCTAATTAGCACATTACAATAATTTATTAAGGATTACATGGCACAATATTTTCTTAGTAGACTGGAGTAATGATGGCTGAAAATGGAGCTTTGACATCACGGTTAAAGATTTAATTTGAAAGAAAATAAAAATACAAAACAGTTATTTCAAACAATAATAATAGTAATAACTTACAACATTACTCATGTTTAAGGTAGTTTTTGGTCAATATAAAAAATGGAAAAATGCTTTTAGTGTAGTTATAGTATATTCCAGTAGGTGCTAACTGGTGAAACTAGAGTGTTTTGGAAATCTGTTTGGAAACAATAATTATTTTTGCAATTCTGTTTGGTGCCACTAGTGGTGCAGAAATTTCTCTTTTGGCTAACCCTTAAATACACGGGTGTTTCGTCAAACATTATTACTTTCCTCAGGTCTTTAGTGACCCAACATGTATGTCTATCTCAAACGGATTTACAAAATTCCCAGATAGTGTCCAATTCTCAAAACATTTTCAAAACTATTTGAAAATAATAGAACAGAATATATTCTGATATACATATATATTATTTTTTATATATCAAAGAGATGATGCAGCAAATGTAGAACAGAATATATTCTAATATACATATATATTGTTTTTTATATATCAAAGAGATGATGCAACAAATATAGAACAGAATATATTCTAATATACATATATATTGTTTTTTATATATCAAAGAGATGATGCAACAAATATAGAACAGAATTTATTCACCACTGAAATTCCATGAGACACAACTTGCTGTCAAAGCCACATTGTATGTAATTCACCACTGTCACACAGAAAATCAACGTGTTATCATTTATATATAGTACTGATTTGTCTCTTAATAAACACAGAAATAGATATCTGGTGATGGTAAATTTATTTACACATGAAATAAATAAAAATATAATGAACTCACAAACAAAAAAGCAACACTATTACATATCTATAGTGTTTTTAATGACCCATTATATAATTAAGAAGTTATTAATTATTTATAATTATATTAGTTATTAATATATATATATATATAATTTATTTATTTATTTATTTTTTTGCAATTTTGCCTTTTTTCACACTATTCAGAAGAGAAAGTTTGAATAATACTAAAGAAGTGTGGGCATAACGCCATAAAATGAATAAGGTCCTGGGTCACTAAATACCTGAGGTATGCATTAAAGGTTAGTGCAGTTGTGCAGCCAGATGTACATTTTGTTCATTTAGATTTTTATACAAGAATAAAATTGTTTCCAAAAAAAAAAAAAAAAAAAAAAAAAAATGCTTAATATCATTATTTCTTTTTCAAAAATGTCTTGCAATATAGACAATGAACATAAACATTGAGTAATCATTCCCATTAATAGAGCCTATTTGTTTTTTCTTTTTCTTTTTTTTTCTTTCTGGTCGTGGGGATTTTCTGAAATCTTCAGAAGCTCTGGAGGTGGGGCTGTCACTGTTCCCGACCTTAGCCTATTTATTTATCTGATGCAGCAGTGCCCCATCCTCATGTGGATCCTCAAACATCCTCCAGCGCGAATAAACGGAGCTCGACTGAAATAAGCGCACGGGCTTTGAGATTTGTTGTGTTCACTGACCGAGCATAGAGAACTGCTTCAAACAAGTGAGTTAATACTTAACATCTTCTGTTTTGTCATTTCTGCTCAGCCTATGTCTAGGTTACATCATTCCCCAACGAAACTTGTGCAACATTTTGCTAACAGATATTTGTTTTGCACTGCGGTGTAGAAAATGTACTCGCGCATTCGGTTTTCTATACTATACCAAAAGCTGAAAAGCACCACCATCTCGTTTATTTCGATTAAGCTCTGGGAGAAATTGAATACTGGATTTAGTTGTGAAGCCTGCGAACACTATATGCATATATGTCTAAATACATTAGACATAAGAATTGAATGAAGTCAATGAATGAAAGGATGCAAATCCCTCATTCACGCGGCGCTGTCCACCTACAAGTGCTGAAATCTCGGCAGATTAAGGAATGTCGCAAATTCAATTCAACTTTCCTGTCAGTTTATTAATAGCTATTTGCAGCTTTTGATGTTGATGATAACGTGAAATACCTGACAGGAATGTTCTAATGAGATCGGGAACATCTATGGCTACTTCTCTGTCGTATTATAGCTGTATATTTAAAACAGAGCACACAGAAACAAACTTACACTGATCTCATCATCTCTTATCATAATGCTGTTTGCATATGTGGTGGGGATAAAAATGGAAAATCTGTTGGACTCATTCATCCATGCTTCGCGTTTATGGACATACAAAGACTGAATTCAGTTTTCGTATGGATAGTGTTGCTAAACCTTGAGGGTGTTGGTACAGTAATTCGCCGCGTGACTGCAGACAGTATCGGTGCTTTTGAATGATTCGGACGAATCGATTCGCAAAACGTTTGTTTGTTTAGGAGTGGTAACTGAGGTGGGTGACGTGTTCAAGCCATAAACAACTCCAAAAATCGACTCAGTATGTAACTTAATCGAAAACATAGTCTTAAACTTGAATAAATATTTATTTATCGCTAAATAATGAGACTAAAGAATAAATAAATAAATAATTAAATAATCCGTAAGTATTTTTGGGCCCCTGACACCTTTGCACTCTGGGCCCCCTATCATATCGCAACCATGCAAAAAAAAATTTCCCATTAAAAACTGTCATTAATAATAAACGTGAACATTATCACGACTGCACTTTCAATAATAGACACTAAAAAACAAATTTGAGTTTGAAAAGTTCATTAAAATAACAATGCATTTCAAAGAAAGAATTAAATAAATTAAATAAAAAATTAATTAATAAATTAATTCATTTTATAAATCAATTCGAGTCATTTAAGTGAGTTTGGACTGTGTTTCTAATGGATATTGAATTTACTATTTTAACATGAAGTGGTCTTTTGATCTGCCACTCCAGGTATTCCTCAAATAAAGTGTCTTTTATCATGTGAACTAACGTTTGTAAAATTTAGGTGAATATATTTTTTTTAATTAGTAGAGAATTTCCATGACAACCCGTAGAATGCATATGTGGGTCCTATATATATTTCCTATGGTATTAAATGCATTTAACACTGGTATTTTTTTTAATACATTGATTGATTGTAGAGTAAAATAGAAATATAGTGTCATATGGCAATATAGAGTACATAAGGTTGTAGTTTTACAAGTTTATAATTTTTTAAAAAAATATAATCCTAGTCCATTGTACTTATATGTACAGTATGTGTTTGCATGGGTTGTTGAGACACTTCATGTTTTCCCACCAAACATAGAAATTGCCCATATTTCTTTTATACAGGCTTTTTTAGACTCTCATCCAAAAGTGTGTACTTCATTTTCAATGTGACTGAAAGTCTTCAGAATTAAATAAAACATATATATAAGCTATTTAAAAAAGTAAATTGCTTATAAAATTATCTTTAGAGTAAAAAATAAGTAGATTTATTAAGGATAGTCCTCTAGATTTCCCCTGGGTCTTTTTTTGACCCACATACAGCATTAAAGAGGGGTGAAGTTACATATTCATTCTAGAGTTAATTCATCTCTTGGAATGTCTAAAGGCATTGAATAGAACAGATTTTATAGAGCTGAAAAACTGATAGATTGGCCCATAATTCAAAGAGGACCAGGTTTTAAAGCCCTTGATTTTCCTTTTTTATTTGTAAGAATTACCACAGGTTTGGGCATGGAATATGTTCTCGTTTGTTTGTCACAAAAAACTCCCTGCCACGTTCTGGGAAAATTTGTTTATGGTTACAAAAAGGGGATTCCAAGAAAACGTTCTCTGTAGGTTCTGTGTAGTTTCTTTTAGGTTAAACCACAAAAACCTCCCTGCAACTCTCTGGGAACATTAGATTATGGTTACAAAATGGGATTCCAAGAGAACGTTCTGTACAGGATCTTTTTAGGTTGTCATAAATAAAAACTCCCTGCAACGTTCTGGGAAGGTTAGTTTATAGTTATAAAAATATATCCTAAAAATTACCATTATATTAGAGAACATTCTGTACAGGTTCTTTTTAGGTAGTCATACAAAACCTCCCTGCAATGTTCTGGAAATGTTTATGGTTGTAAAATGAAAACCTAAAAATTACCATTAGAGAATGTTCTGTAGAAGTTCTTGTTTGGTTGTCACAAAAAACTCCCTGCCACGTTCTGGAACGTTAGTTTATGGTTATAAAAATAAACCTAAAAATAACCATTAGAGAATGTTCTTTGTAGGTTCTTCTTAGGTTCAACCACAGAAACCTCCCTGCAACTTTCTGGGAATGTTAGACTATGGTTACAAAAATTAGAACCTAAAGAGACTGTTCCAAGAATGTTAGAAATTGATTCCACCAAACCCCCCCCCCCCCCCCCACAAAATATCCAAATGCTAACGAATGTTCTTTTTGTGTGTGTGTGTGTGTCTCAGTACCTAGCGAGCTGTCTCAGTTGACCACTATTGGGTTGCATGGGGGACATAGATTTACCCACAATCTATTGACCGATTGAAAATACACCCTATCATTATAAATGCATTTTATTGTTGTCCACTCACAAACAGTTTAAAAAGCACTTAAAGTACCTAAACAGTACCATGTTTATACCATGTAAATACCATGGTACATAAATACAGTAAATTTTGAGTAGGGGAAACCGGGGATGGTTGGCACTTTTTTCATTCTTGTTGAACAAACGTTGAGCTACGACAAATAAAATCAGGCTCTTAGGTAAAAAACAAATACATTCAATGTCACAAATTTTTTAACTGACTTTTGTTAATTAATGATTAAGTTATGTGGATGTGTGCCAACCAACCCCATGACCTCAGGTTGGCAGTGTTAAAACACTAAAGTTCTGAGAGAGAAGTAACAAATACAAAAAAACAAAAAACAAAGAATAGTTTACTTTAAACCAGGTCGACGGAACTCAACATGTATTTGTCTTACCTCATTAATATGAATAATAATCTAGCAATTTAATATGATTATATTAATACTGTATGATTATGATCAATACCTGTATAAGATTAATTTATTCTTTTGAATTAATATGATTGTTTTTTTTTTTTTTTTTTTTTTATATAGGTTATAAGGTTATATGGTTATACATTTTATGAAGGCTTTGATTTTTTTAATTTTCTTTTTCTCTTTGTGTATGTGCTGATAAACTTTAAAACCAATGTGCCAACCAACCCACTTTTGGTAAATTATGTTATCCAGCTAAAATAGCTCATCACAGGCTTACCAAACTTATTTCAAAATACAGGATCTGATACTCATCACTATTAACTAAAATTAATAGGCTATATTTTAAATATCTTTCTGTTTTATTTCTATAACATTTATAGCACAGGAGTTTAATTTTTATTTTGTTATAGATAAAATGAAATGTTGTCTTCTCCTTAAATTTTAGCATTCAAATGCCCTGACTGAATCAATCTGTAAAGTCATGAAGGTGAAAATGTACATGTATCTTTTGTGAAATTAAATACAAAGTTACCAGAAATCACTTCTGTGACAACAAACCCCCGTCTGCCCTATTATTGTATACATCAAAAGTACCATGTCTTAAAAGGAATTTTTTTTTGTAAGGACACATATTTACTAAAAATACAGACGAAAATCTCAAAATGCTGATATCAAAGTCACAAGAATTGAATGTTTTTGGAATAAACAAACAAACACATGAATGAATGAATGAATGAATGAATAAATAAATAAATAAAATTAATTAATTAATGAATAAAATAATAATCCATGGACCCCCCACTAAATAAAGCTACACCATTTTTCGCAACACACTCTCACGGTGAAATCGTCAGGATTCCTATGACTTTTCTAAATTTGGCTAATTCGTATGATATCGTGCGACTGCACTCGTTTGAATTTCTACGACTTTCACTACAGCCAGTGACGTCGCTGGACATAACTTCCATCTAATACGCGACAATTACTTGCTTCTGTCACACACAACAGCTTCCTATCATGTTTACACACTCTACTGATCGGTTAGGTTTAGATAAAGGGTTTGGGTAAGGGCATAATATTAATAAGTATGTCCTTAACGTCTCGTGTGCCGAACTCGCTCTTACTTCCGCATTAGACATCTGGGCATTTGTACATGATGAAGTCATACAATTTTATGCGAACAACATCATGCGAGACCATACGAAATAGCCAACTCGTAAATTATGTACGACTTTTCATGAGATCAGGTTGATTTTTCTTGATGAGATTGGCATTTTAAGATATTGTCAGACTATTTATTTTTATACAAAATGTATAGATTTATATTTATTCCTAATTTTTACATGCTATCCCCATGAACACATGATATTTTACATAATTTCTTGTAAAGTTATGATCTTTATTTTTTAACTAAATTATGGCAGTATGTTGTAACTGAAATGAAAAATAGAACTGTATGCTTATTTGGTAAAGTAGTTTTGTGTTGAGTTATGTGTTTGTAGTCTTCTCTGGATGTAACTGACCATCATCCAATACTCTGTGTTGGTCCCCCACCCCCTCTCCCTTTCAAACCACAGCTGAACCACTGGCACATTCGTGGGACTGAGTCAGAGCTGTGTGTGTGTGTGTGTGTGTGTGTGTGTGTGCGTGCAAAGGTCTGGCCATGACTCTGTGTGTGTGTGTGTATGCCCACTGCAGTGGTGCATGGACAGGATACTATGCCAGGAACATTAAGACACGACTGAGATTTAAGCAGGTCCTCTGAGCTTATTTAGGAAAAAACAATAAACAAGCACACACTGTAGCCCTAGATAAAGGCAGTTGTTTGTTTGGAGTGGGGTTTAAATCCACAGGCCCGGCTCAGACAGTCACTTATTTATTGAGTCCTGGGAAATGAAGGCGATCAGAAAGCTGATAAATGCAACATACTATATGCAAAAGACTCTTTGTAACTTTAGTGTTATGTTGTGCATGACAATGATCAAAATATTTTCCATTCATAGATTTTTAAAGGACTTTGAGATAGTAGATATAGCACATTTTGGTACGTGGCAGCAGCACATATTGCAATGAAATTTCATCCATTACTGCATTCATTATGTCAAATTAAAAAAGTACACTACTTCGGTAAATAAACGATGAGTGTTTCTTGTTACCTTGCATCACTGGCATAGAATCGGGGGGATAGGGGGCTTTCAATGGTGTGACTGTGAGTCCGTCATAATCAGACAAAAAACGGAAGTCCCCCTCTGTTGTACAAGTTGGTAATGCCCAACTAGTGTTGCACAATCTCCTCTGACAACACACATCATTACTACTGTTCCACAGGTGAAGCACCCTGACGACAAGATAAAGAGAAGCGCTGCCAAGCAGAACATTTTGCATTGCTGAGCGAAGAGGGACTATAAAAAAATAAAATAAAACTTGTACTCAAAAGGAGGTAGGATAGTATTGTAATCTAGCTAATGACACTTCAGCTATACTATTAAATATTTAGCTACTTCATTGCAATTCAGTCCTACTTGCAACTATCAATATAGCAAGTTAGCGAAAACACAACGTTACTTTGTCACTTTATGTTAACTAAATAGCTCCCATTATATCAACAAGGTTGTTCACACTGGAAGCATCCTTTGCATCGTGTCACACTGCATCACTCCTTCAGTTGACATATGTCCTGACTGTATTTTGGATGCCCACTGTACTGTTGTAAACCTCCTGCAACTTTCTGGGAACGTTAGATTATGGTTACAAAAAGGGGGATTCCAAGAGAATATTCTGTACAGTTTCTTTTTAGGTAGTCATACAAAACCTCCCTGCAATGCTCTGGAAATGTTTATGGTTGTAAAATGAAAAACTAAAAATAACCATTAGAGAACGTTCTGTAGAAGTTCTCATTTGGTTGTCACAAAACACTCCCTGCCACGTTCTGGGAAAGTTAGTTTATGGTTATAAAAATAAAACCTAAAAATAACCATTAGAAAACGTTCTTTGTAGGTTCTTCTTAGGTTAAACCACAAAAACCTCCCTGCAACTTTCTGGGAATGTTAGACTACGGTTACAAAAATTAGAACCTAAAGAGACTGTTCCAAGAATGTTAGGAATTGATTAAAAAAATATCCAAATGGGAACCAAATACTAATGTTAGGGGAATGTTCTGAGTTTTTTTAGTGTGTGTGTGTGTGTGTGTGTGTGTCTCAATACCTAGTGAGCTGTCTCAGCTGACTGATGTCTAATGTCTGAATGCTCTGAGGTGACGTGAATCTTTCAATGTGAACATCCTCAGGTTGACGCAACACTGTACGCTTCCACTTTTCCTTTTATTTTCTATGTTTTTCCACTTTTATTGTAAGTGTACATATAAAGTGGATATGCAATGTATTTTTACCTTCAAAAGTCTTAGCTTACACTGTCATTAACCTATTAATGCGGTTAATCGTATTATCAGTGTTTGAAAGAGAACTTTAAAATTTTTTGTTTTGCAGAGTTGAATAATTGCAAATAATAACTTGATTTGACACCCACGTGCAAGCAGGATCACACTGTCATTAACATTAGAGATTTACTTGAATCTTTCAGTGGTTTTTAAGATTTGTTTAAATATTGCAAATAGCTTTATTTCTATGCTTTAGTAAGTTCGGGTACTTTTGTGACACTGTTCTGAAATCAGTTTGTCAGAAAACAGCTTACTGAGAACCGTTTCTTAATCCTTTATATTGCCAATGTTTCGTGTTTGCATCTCTTAAAATAGCAGCAGAGCTCCAGTCAGTCAGTCAGTCATAGAATGAACTTACGGGCACAGTCGAAAAGTGTTTTGGATAAAGTGCTGTGAATCTTATATAAGGGAGACCAGGGCTAGTTGTCACAAAGACTTTATCTCAGTAACTACAGTATAAATATGTGTTGATTCAAACACCTACTTTAAGACTCTGTTAAATTAGAATCATTGGTAACACTTTATATGAAGCCTATATTTATATTAAATCTATTATAATGCATTCATATTGTCTCATAAAAATGACACAATCAACATCCAATTATATCTACAGAAGTTGTAATTTTATATATATATATACTGTATATATATATATATATATATATATATATATATATATATATATATATATATATATATATATATATATATATACTGTGCAAAAGTCTTAGGCGCATTATATTTTTCACAAAAACATTTGTCTTGAAACGGTCAGGGACCTTGTGTAACACCATCAGGGAATGGAGGTTACACAAGTAACCATGATGTTCCCTATCTGTCACTCACTCGACGTTGTGTCGATGTAGTGACACTAGGGGTCCCTATACAAAACGCCACAATTGGCTGAACTGTCTTACGTGAACTGGCGGTGTGTGGTGGGCAGGCTACTGTGTGCCTCATAGCCAGCACACCAGGTCGACACATAACCTCCCCCGACATAGTAATGAGTGTCTAACGGCCCTTTGGGGACAAGTAGACTACCCAAAAGATAGAGACAGGCTTAACCCAGTCATGGCCACTTTTCCCCTTCTCTTTTTCCACTCCCTAAAAAAGAAGGGGGATTATCCGACTGGGCCGCCAGGTCTAGTCGGGGGGTGTCCCTCCCAAAGGGAAGACACCGCGGAGACCACACCTCGCCCAAAGAGAGGGGGGGATATTTAAGTGGAAGAATACATCACATGGTCTTTCCGACCATGTGGGGAGTCTTCAAGGTAGATCCTACCCAACGGGGGAGGAGTTACTACAAACATGGAGACTGGGGCAGAGGGGCTCTGCCCTAGGAAGATGCAGTTTGCCAACAGGGAAACGAACTAGCGGAAGATATATATCGCATGGGGTTAGCCTTACAGGGAACCGCAACATGCGGAGCACCTATCCCAGAACAGGACTCTTAGTTAGCACGTGTACTGGACCGGCAGCGAGTCTCTCCAAAAACTCGACTGCCACAGGGCTCGGAGGAAGTCAACCAGGGAACAAAGTTTGTGAACACTACTGGGCATTAATGGCACACGTCTTCAGCTCCAAGGGAGGTGGAAGGCACTATGTGCAAGCGATACACCCGGCCAGCTATCCCGGGCTTATCCGCTTGTGTTGCGTGCCACTACCTGGGACGAAACCGGTTCCACCCGGAGGTTGTAGAACCTTGCAAAGGTGTTGGGCGTTGCCCAGCCTGCTGCTCTGCAAATGTCTGTTAGAGAGGCACCTCTGACCAGGGCCCAGGAAGCTGCTACATTTCTGGTAGAATGGGCTGGTAGCCCTACCGGAGGTGGCATGTCCTGGGCGAGATATGCCATAGTTATGGCGTCAATGAGCCAGTGTGCGATCCTCTGCTTGGAGTCAGCGCTTCCTTTCCGCTGTGCACCAAAGCAGACAAAGAGCTGCTCAGAGATTCTAAAGCTCTGCGTGCGACCCAAATAGATGCATAAAGCGCGAACCGGACAGAGTGACAACAGGGCTGGGTCTGCCTCCTCCTGGGGCAATGCTTGCAGGTTCACCATCTGGTCCCTAAAAGGGGTCAAGGGAACCTTGGGCACATAGCCCGGTCGGGGTCTCAGGATAACGTGAGAGTATCCCGGACCAAACTCCAAGCACGTTTCGCTGACAGAGAATGCTTGCAGGTCACCTACCCTCTTGATGGAAGTGAGTGCAGTCAGGAGGGCAGTCTTCAAGGAGAGTGCCTTATGCTTGGCTGACTGCAAACGCTCAAAGGGGGCTCTCTGTAGACCCTGAAAAACTAGAGAGAGGTCCCATGAGGGAACTAGGCACGGTCTGGAGTGATTCAGCCTCCTGGCGCCTTTTAGGAACCTGATGATCAGGTTCCTAAACTGAAGGTGGAAGGGGACAGCCTCCCTTCCAACCTCTCCTGCAGGAAGGAAAGCACTGATCTGACTGCACATCTCTGGGGGTCTTCGCATCAGGAAGAACACCACTTAGCGAGCAGATGCCACTTAAAGGCATACTGGCGCCTCGTAGAGGGGGCCCTAGCCTGAGTGATCGAGCTGGACCACCTGAGGGTGGAGTCTCCATCCTCCCCTGAGGGCAACCTGCCGTGACAGCGCGTCTGCTGTAGTGTTGAGGTTGCCCGGGATGTGAGTGGCTCGCAGTGCTGCTGACTCCAGAGGAGGAGACGGCGGTGAGTTGTGACATACAACGAGAGCGCAGACTGCCTTGGTGGTTGACATATGCTACCATTACCGTGCTGTCTGTCTGAACTAACACGTGTTTGCCCTGGATCAACGGCCGGAACCTCCGCAGGGCAAGCAGAATTGCCAGCAACTCATGTGCCAATGCAGTCACGGGCCCGTCCAGAGGCCGGCGGCTGCGTGCCCATTGCAAACAGCGCCCCAGCCCGTTTTGGAGGCATCTGTCATGACCACCATGCGCCTAGAGACCAGTTCTAAAGGAACACCTGCTCATAGAAATGAGAGGTCGGTCCAAGGGCTGAAAAGACAGTGACAGACCGGCGTGATGGCCACGTGATGTGTCCCATGGTGCCATGCCCATCTCGGGACTCAAGTCTGGAGCCAGTGCTGAAGCAGCCTCATATGCATCAACCCGAGTGGGGTGGCCACCGCCAAGGACGCCATATGCCCCAGGAACTGTTTTCTGTTTGAACGCCTTCAAACAGGCCAGCACAGACTGGGCATGCTCGTTCGTAAGGCACGCCGTCAAGGAGACTGAGTCCAACTCCAATCTGAGAAAAGAGATGCTCTGAACCGGGAGGAGCTTGCTCTTTTCCCAGTTGACCCGAAGCCCTAGTCGGCTGAGGTGTGAGAGCACAGGTCCCTGTCTCGAGAGTGAGCTAGGATTAGCCAGTCATCGAGAATGTGAATGCCCACCTCCCTTAACGGGGAAGGGCAGCCTCTGCGATCTTCGTAAAGACACGAGGAGACAGGGACAGGCCGAAAGGGAGGACTTTGTACTGAAATGCCTGACCCTCGAATGCAAACTGCAGGAAGGGTCTGTGTCGAGGAAGGATCGAGACGTGGAAGTACGCATCCTTCAGGTCTACTGCCGCGAACCAATCTTGATGCCGGACGCTCGCCAGAATGCGTTTTTGCGTCAGCATCTTGAACAGGAGTCTGTGTAAAGCCCAGTTCAGTACTCGCAGGTCCAAGATTGGCCGCAACCCACCGCCTTTTTTCGGTACGATGAAGTAGGGGCTGTAAAATCCTTTCTTCATCTTGGCTGGAGGGACATGTTCTATCGCGTCCTTCTGTAGGAGTGTAGCGATCTCCGCACGCAGGGTAGCAGCGTTTTCGCCCTTGACCAAGTTGAAGTGAATACCGCTGAACCTGGGCGGGCACCTGGCAAACAGAATCACGTAGCCGAGTCGGACGGTCCGGATCAGCCATCATGACAGATTGGAAAGTGTGAGCCACGCGTCCAAGTTCTGCGTGAGAGGGACCAAGGGGACAACGTTGTCGGACGTACCGGCAGGTGGGGCCTCGTGGCGGGACGGAGCGCGAGGCGCCACACCGCGTCATGGCCGTGCTGAGTCTAGGGACATCGAAGCACTTACCTGGCTCCTTGTGACCACCCCCGGAACAGCCTGGGAACAGGGGAGGAAGAGGCCTGTCCTCGTAACCTGTGGAGACTGCCACATCGGGGGTGGCTGTGTGCCACAGCTGGGCGCTCAGGGGCGGAAAGGCCACTGCTGGAGTGCCAATACTGCAAAAAAAAGCCCGTGGACGGTAGTCGTGGTGATGACCGTACACACCGGGTATGTGACCCAGGGAGGAAGGAAGCCGCTCTTTTGCTGAACTGTTGGGTACTGCAGCCACTTGGGCATGCGGCAAAATCAAACAAAATGGCAACAAAAGATTTTCCACCCGGCCCTCCACCGGGGGATGGAGTGGTCTTCTTACCAGCTCCACATGAGTGGGTTCCCTGGGTCGCCGGTCTCAGGGGCGCTTTGAGGACCTCCGTGGGTTCTTTGTTGCCGGCTGTGAGACGGGTGGCGTCTGCTTCCTGCGGTGTGGCTCCACGCCGGGGCTGTCACCGCAGAGGGATTCCCTTGGTGACGAGCAGACGGGGTGCAGGATCTTGATCCGTGCCGGGGTAGGATGTGCCGGATTGCCTCCGTCTGCTGCTTCACCGCCGAGAACTGCTGGGCGAAGTCCTCGACGGTGTCGCCGAATAGGCCCACCTGGGAAATGGGGGCAGCAAGGAACCATGTCTTGTCGGCCTCGCCCATCTCAACGAGGTTGAGCCAAAGGTGGTGCTCCTGGACCACTAGTGTGGCCATCGTCCGCCCGAGAGACTGCGCTGTGACCTTCGTCGCTCGGAGAGCGAGGTCGGTCGCCGAGCACAGTTCCTGCATCAAATCTGGGGCGAAACTACCCTCGTGCAGTTCTTTCAGCGCCTTGGCTTGGTGGACCTGCAGGAGAGCCATGGCGTGCAGGGCAGAGGAGGCTTGTCCAGCACGCTGTAGGCTTTAGCCATCAGGGACGACGTGAGCCTACAGGGCTTGGACGGGAGCTTAGGGCGTCCACGCCAGGTGGAGGCGCTCTGCGGGCATAGGTGCACCGCGAGCACCTTATCCATCGGGGGAATCGCTGTATAGCCCCTGGCCACTCCGCCATCGAGGGTAGTGGGAGCAGGGGAACTGCGGAATCGGGGCCGGGCAGTAAAAGGTGCCTCCCACGACTTCATCAGCTCCTCGTGCACTTCTGGGAAGAATGGCACTGGAGCGGGGCGCGGCTGCTATGAGCGGCGCCGCGAGCCCAGAAACCAATCATCAAGCCGCGAGAGTTCAGGGGAGAGCGGAGGGTTCCACTCTAACCCGACGCTTGCGGCCGCCCGGGAAAGCATGTCCATCATTTCGGCATCGGCCTGTGACTGGGCAATCGTCCTCAAAGGGGTAAGCCCAGCTGAGGCTTCTGCATCCGACTGGACAAGCCCGCTCTCCGATGCTGCGCTCGAGAGCTCATCATCTTCGCGGGCTCCGAACAAGAAGCCAGACTCGCCGTAAGATGAGCCGGCGAACTAATCCTGAAGCCTGATTGGGGCAGACGAGCGTGCTGGGAAATGGGAGGTCCGCGGGGGGATACCCGGCAGAGACGATCCCATTGGGGTCCCCAAATCACCCCCAGTGCTAGCCATGCTGGCCTCATATCCATAGGTAGAAGGACCGAGGCGGGGAGCGTAAAATGGCTCACTATTTGGCAGGTATTGCATGAAAGTGCATGTTTTCATAACTGCATATATGTTTACAATGCATTTTTAAGCAACTTATTAGTCATTAACGGACCCTTTTAAAACCTCTTAACAAAGGGGTCATTAATGTAAAGTATTAATCATCATACAGTATTTTTGCAATAGCAGTTGGGTAAACAAGTGAACACAATGAAATCACAGGCAAGGTCCAACTTATAATAAAGGTAAATTTTAACCAGTGGGTTTTAAGGACAGGTATTTTTCACAAATATCAGGTCAGGACAAGTTATTAAAGGCAACATATGTGAATGTTGTATTTTTATATAATTTAGGAATTACAATGTGTATGTTTCCTTTAAATTATTATTATTATTTTTTTTTCTGTTTCTTGATTTGTTTTCTGTTTCATAATTAATTTACTGTCTATAATAGCCAGTTTAATTGCAGTTTCCATTATGACAACTTACTCAATGGGCATATTGTCACAAAAGTTCAATGTGTGTTCAGTGTACTGTATCTTTTTCCCTCTGTAATAATGGTGGAAATGTTCGTAGATTTTTAAGAAGTGTGCCTATAAAAATTGACTTCAAAAAACAAACCTATTCTGATGAATATTCTCTGTGGTAGTAAAAAGTGTGACTTCTAGTCCCAGTCTCCCCTATTATTTTAGAAATAAAACAATTGTACCATGAGTAAATTTTTTTTTAATGCTTGTTTTAAAGGCTTCATCTTACTGTCTTTCTATACATGTCTGTGATTAGTCAACTTCATTCATCTATAGTTTCATTTGCTTATTATATGTGAATGTTTATCCAATTCCCTCTGGTTTTAACACCATAGACAAGAGGCTTTAATGATGCAGTAATGCAATCAAGACAAGTTCATTATCCAAATATTCAGAAACATGGTCACAGCGATTTTAGCCTGTAGGAGCACAATGTGTTCTGGCTCTGAACAAACATGTTTTATTCATGATGTGTCACGAACAGTTTGAAATCCTCTTTAGAAGGGACACTTCTGAGCTGCTTATATTGATCGTTATCAAAGAACAAGCAGATTATTTAAAAACAACAACAACAACAACAATACAATGAATCCTTAAATTCAGAGACTAAGAAATGTTTTGAGGCATCCGTCAAAAAATAAATAAAACTCAAAACACTAAAGTGTAAAAGAGCTCAGTGTTTACAGCTGATGTGAGACAGAACCACAGGGATGTGGCACTAAATGTGAGGAGACCTCAAAGCTTTGATGCTCATAACTCATGTGAACACGATGATCTGAAACCAATGACGCACAGAGCGATAATTATGGCTTATCATGAGACACATTCTGTGTGTGTTTGCACCATGTGCAATAAGGTGAATTTAAGGTGAAACTGATATTATAATGGCATCAAAATTAAACAATTCCCATGCACTATTTTTCCCACTTTCAGACATACATGCAACATGCTGCTGTTGCTTTTAATTGGCGGAAGCAAGTTTCTTTCAAAAAATAAAAAAAGTGAAATAACTCTGCAACACGATCTGAAGAAATACAGTGTTTAATGCATTAGTTCACTCAAAATGAAAATTCTGTCATTATTCACTCATCCTCATGTCATTCCAAAACTGTATTTTATTTTTTATGTGAAACACAAAACTTTTCTATACAATAACAGTTCATACTAAGCCTATCAAGATAAAAAACAAAACAAAAAACAAAACATTAAAACACCATTTATGTTATGAATCATTCACTCATAAACTTGCCCTCCACCGTAACTATGAAAACTCATTCGCAATCATGTTTAAATTAAAAACTGGCATGTCTATGTGTTGTGCAAGGTGTGACATCTGGTGTTGGTTAGATTACTTCTGACTAACATTGTAATCAGTAATGTAATATTATGTAATATACTGATTGCTTTTGGATTACTTGCATAAATCTAATCTTTAATTTTAAATGTATTAAGTAAATTGACTTCTTTCACTAACATCAGTAAACATAAAATCAAAACAGCAACTTGCTATTTGTCAGTCAATGAGAAAAACAAAAGGTACTTGACAAGGGAAATCAAAAAGGAAAACACTATGTTACCCAAAATTGAAGACAACAACAACATGCATGTATTTTTAATTGAAGGAGAATAGGGATTTTTCATGAGAAGGTGTGGTCTTGGTGCTTTTTCTGCCATCCTGAAGCATGAAACAAAGTGCAAATTTGTGTGATTGCCACAAAAATAAATTTTCCTTTTCTTAAAAAGAAGAAGCAAAAATCGATGTTATAACGAGACAATTACAATACAATGGATGTGAATGGGCCAATTTTTAAAAAATCTTTAAAGGCAGAAATATGAAGCTTAATTTAATAAAAGCACACATTTATTTATTCTTCTTAAACGTGTCTACTATTTTTCATGTTTTTTAAAGTAATATTAGAAAAATAAATCTTGGAAAAATAAAACCAAAATCTCTTCCACACAATGGCAACAATTACAACAAAGACACCATATAACTAACGAGAGACAAACTGCTTCATGTACAAACCAACTACATAAATTTGCACTACTATTCACTCCACTTCTCTAATATCTAGATATTAATACCACAGTGAAATCTGTCAACTGACTTAATGCCCCACACCACACAACTGTATTATATTATAGAATAGACAGATATTACTTTGGTGAATTGATGCCGCACATAAAACGATTGTGAAAATTCCATTCTATATTAATCAGTGATGCATGTATGTATACTCAATAATGTATATTCTTTATGTGTTTGATACTGTATTGTCTGTCTAAGTGTTTATGTATGTATTTCTTCTGTTATCTCCAGTTCCACCCTATTCGAAGTATTATGCCCAATGCCTTTTCAGTGTTTTGCTGAATAAAATAAAAAAACAAAAAAGTAAAAAAATAAAGTAATCTTAGATTTTGGGGTTTGCGGCATTATGGCAAATTGGATAAGTTTACACAGAAAATGTTTATACGTGATTTTATGACACTAAAATCATGTTTACACACATATTGTTACCATCTTGTGGCTATACTTTTGAAACAGTGAGTATTTTAATGTTTTTTTGAAGAAAAGGAGGGACGAGTCGAAACTGATTTTTATGGTAATTATCATTACGCCACAAACGCTGTTGATTGAGCTTAACTTGTATTGAACCCGGATTATTCCTTTAAGATTCTTCCGATTAGATCGTGGAGTGGTCACACTTTATATTAGGTGGCCTTAACTACTATGTACTAACATTAAATACATACAAAACTATGTATTTACTGTGTAACTATATGTTGTTCTGCAAAATGCCCACATTTGCTGTTACTGAGGTTGAGGTATGGGTAGGTTTAGGAGTAAGGGTAGGGTTAGGGTTAGGATTAGGGGTTAGATTTAGGTTTTGGGGTAAGGATTGGGTTAGGGTAAAGTTAACAGTGTAACTACAAATGTAATTAAATGCAAGTACTTTAAATGTAATTACAGTGCAACAACATGTATGTACATAATAAGTACATTGTATCAAATGGTAAAGTACATAGTAGTTAAGGCCACCTAATATAAAGTGGGTCCCGTGGAGTCTTTTTCAATGGATATAGTATGTCTCTTTGAAAGTCAGTTATTTCTGTATGTGATCAAATAATAAACAGGATTTTTCCATGATAACCTGTTTCTCACACAAAGCTGTCGTATGACTTCAGAAGACTTGGAATATAGCACAAGAGTCATATTGACCACTTTAATGGTGCTTTCATCACTATGAACTGATTTTGTATAGAATAAAGCTTCTTGAAGATTCATGAACATTTTTTGTTTACAGATTAAGCCAGATTTCTCTGACTTAATTTGTAACATCATAACTGCAATTTTTTTTTCTCCCCTTTTCCTCTCCAATTTGGAATGCCCAATTCCCAATGCGCTCTAAGTCCTCATGGTGGCATAGTGACTCGCCTCAATCCGGGTGGTAGAGGACGAATCTCTGTTGCCTCCACGTCTGAGACCGTCAATCCATGCATTTTATCACGTGGCTTGTTGAGCGCGTTACCGCGGAGACATAGCACGTGTGGAGGCTTCACGCTATTCTCCGCGGCATCCACGCACAACTCACCACGTGCCCCACCAAGAGCGAGAACCACATTATAGTGATCACGAGGAGGTTACCCCATGTGACTCTACACTCCCTAGCAACTGGGCCAGTTTGGTTGCTTAGGAGACCTGGCTGGAGTCACTCAGCACACCCTGGATGCGACAAAGGCCAAAAAAAGTTTTATTCACACCCGTGTTTACATAGTTGCATAGATGCTACATGTGCACCTTCTCTGTCGTATTTTGAATGTAGCGATATTTAGTGCAGGGCTTTTGTTGCCAACAAATCTGTCTGAATCTTGGAATTTGTCTGAGCATGCATTTTTGTTTTTATACTTTAAAACGTTTTGTGATGTATTAGAGTAAAACAAAATTGGTGAATTAACTATAAACATGTTTTTGAGGTCTGAAGAGTCTAAATTACTTTTAAACATAATGAGAATTTAAACAAAACTGAAAAAATTCCCCTCATGATAGTGAATTTATGTTGTTTCTATGCTACCTAGGTTTTGCTTTCTTAGAGCATACTTTATATGTGTAAGGGTTCTCAGAGGTGTTTTTTTTAAAAGTACTTGATGTTGCAGTATTTAGGAGGATAACATGTATATGAATGCACACTTTTATGCATATATTCATACATTCTGTAGTACATTTAAAAGATATATTGCTTAAAAAAAAAAAAAAAGATTTCATTAGGACCATCAAGTAGGGCAGTCACCTACTGCAGGCATTAGGGGTACTAACACCCCCCGCCCCCGCCCAATCCCCCCCCCCCCCCAAGCATGCCAGGCATAAAGAGAAAATCAATTTAACAATAAAAATCTGTAAGAGTTTTCACTCGAATTATCTTGCTCAATCTACTGCGTACTGCATCCTATTTCTGCTCTGTAATAAAGCTGCCCATAATTGCTGGTCTAGGATCAGTTTCTTCTCCTCAAATACACACTTTAATAAGAGGCACTAGTGGGAAAAGCTGACACTAGATCAGAAGATGCGGCCAATTTGAATCGCTCACTGTGTGCATCTGCAGACAAAATGTAATAATTTTTAAATAATCATTTTTACATTGTTGAAACAAATTGTAAATAAAAGTAGTGTAGGGTTATGGTAGCACTGAAATGAGTTCATATCCATATACCACACTGAAGATAGTCTGCGGTTTGAAATTCAGGCCTCTATCTGTCTTTTGATCATAAAGTGTGCTGGGTAGAACTCAAAAACAACTTCTTTATTATTACAACTGCATTATGCAACTTCATTTGAGTTAATGCTCCCAGATGACAGTTTTACAGTTTTTATTTGTATTTTTTTGCACGCAGTCTATAATGTCATAAAGTGTGAATAATAATAATAATAATAATAAACAGTTTCATTAAGCAAACAGTCACTCTATAAGGAAGCAAATGCTTTTCAAGGACACACTTTTCCAATCAGTATGCTCAAATAATGAACACACAATTCTTTGAACAAATGCAAATAATTTTGTATAATCAGCCAAAGTTTTCTACATCAGACAGGGTTAGTTTGTCTTTCCACTACAGTGGGAGTAGGGCTTTTTAAATGAGTTAAAATGAGTAAATATAAAGGCAGACACAGGCATTTATTTTGCACTGTAAAATAAAGATTTACAGTATCTTCTAAGCACATGATGTAAACCAGGCCTGAGTGTCGAGAAAGCATTTGACTGGTTTTGTTCCAATTTCAATGGAACCATAAAGGACAACATTATCCATAAGCAGAACCCAACAAACAATGGGTGCTTTATTAATAACTGGAATGATGAGGCAAGCTTGTTTTTCTTAGTTAACTGATGTGCACCACCCCTGGCTGGAGGGTGTTACTCTGTTTAGCAGAAGAAGCTTGTAATTTAGTGTGGTTTACCATGATCTTTTAGGACCAAGACATTTACATTGACACATTTGGCAGATGCTTTTATTTAAAGCACTTACAGTACATTAAAGGAATAGTTCACCCAAAAATGAAAATTCTTTCATAATTTACTCACCCTTATGCCATCTCAGATGTGTATGACTTTCTTTCTTCAGTAGAACACAAATTAAGAATTTCTTTCTTCTTTTGGTCCATACAATGCAAGTGAATGTGTGCCAAAGATTTGAAGCTCCAAAAATCACATAAGTCAGCATAAAAGTAATCCATTTGACTCCAGTGGTTTAATCAGTGTCGTCTGAAGTGATATGATAGATGTGGGTGAGAAACAGTTCAATATTTAAGTCCTTTTTTGCTATAAATTCTCCTTTCTGCTCAGTCAATCTCCACTTTAACTTTCACTTTCACATTTTTCTTCTTGTGTTTTTGGTGATTCACATTCTTCATGCATATTGCCACCTACTGGCAGGGACAAGCTTGCCTCATCATTCCAGTTATTAATAAAGCACCCATTTTTTCTACCAAAAAAAAGGACTTGAATATTGATCTGTTTCTCATCCACACGTATCGTATCACTTCAGAAGATTTGGATTTAACCACTGGAGTCATATGGATTACTTTTATGCTGCCTTCATATGCTTGTTGGAGCGTCAAAATGTTGGCACCCGTTCACTTGCATTGTATGGACCAACAGAGCTGAGATTATTTCTAAAAATCTTCATTTATGTTCAGCAGAAGAAAGAAAGTCCTACGCATCTGGGATGGCATGAGGGTGAGTAAATGATGAGAGAATTTTCATTTTTGGGTGAACTAACCCTTTAAAGCATTTTTATCAGTACCTGTGTTCCTTATGAATCAAGCCCACACCCTTAGGATTGCTAGCGCCATGCTAAACCAGTTTAAAAACAGAAACACCAAAACCAGCCCTGTGTCCCAAACCACATACCCATATAATCACATATCCATCATAAGTATGCAAGATTAGAATTAGTGTACATCGAAAAAAGTATGTCAAAGATTCCCAAATGGTAAAAGTTTTTTCCAGTGGACTTTTGAAATGTACTTCTATGCATACATTTTGTGCTTATATTACCCTCAACCCCTTGCAAATCTCAAGACAAGAGTTTGTTACCGTCTCTTTCAACTTTTTCAGCTGTAGAAAAGTGAAGTAGGAATTCATTTTAAAGTAATGAAATTAGCTAGATGCTAATGTATAACAGTCTATGATATCAAGATGCAATTTAATAACAAGCATGTCCCAATACTGACATACTATCTTAAAATACACTCAGAAGCAGGGGCAGTGCCAGCGAATTTTGAATGCTGGTGCTGAAGAGGTGCTAAATCATTGATGGGGGAGCTGAGCTTTGGTCACTAAATACATTATGTGCAAAACCCGGCATGGCCAAGTGATTTTATTAATATCAGTTTGCACGTGGTGACAACAGAAGTGAAATGTCTGTGCTGCAGCCTCAATAAAACAGGCAACACAATTTCCGGGGTATTTTCAGCTTTTTACAGTACTGTCTGAAGCACAGGTCCAGCAAAAACAGTGAACCCTTATTGGGAGTCTGGTGACATACTCCCCCGGGAGAAAATTTTTGCAAAAATGGCACTAAAGCATTTAATTCTGGTGACTTTAGGAGCAGCATTTTTACCTTTTCAAAAGTATATATCTTGTGTAGCAATTAATGTAACTAAGGGCTTGATAAATACGTATTGTTTATCATGTATTGATAAAAGACTTATTCACACAACACATCCAGCACTAGTTAAAGTTTCTCAAAATCAGCCTCCTTTAAAAAAAAAAATAGCTTGCTGTGGCAGGACCATGGTATTGTGATGGTATCAGATGGTAATACTGCGATGCACTGATGTACACCATAGTATTTACATAGTACTCCAATTTACATGTAAAAAAACATGCAATGATACATTTTGATACCTGTTAGGCTGGAAAAATTGCTTTATCTTGAGTTGTTCAAAAGCCGCACACGCAGGCGTTGAACTTAATAAAGACATTATTCATCACTGTCAAACGAAGGACGCACTTGCTGGTTTTGATTCAAAATATCGCCGTCACCATATGAATGGGGAGAGCCATAAACTAGCCCCTCCCTAGTGCCGCCTCTGCTCAGAAGTATGGACTTTCCCATCACAAGCAAAATACATACTTTTAAGCATAAGTTTGCAAATTGGGATGCAGCCTAGGCATTGAGACAACCCATAAATTATGCTGCACACACTTAATACAGTAGATACTTTTTTCCCTTGTCTAGAAACTTAAATCATGAGATAATACTTGAGAAGTTGAGATACTGAATTTTTATAGTAATCTTATCAATATACATTTTTAAGTCAGCCAGTAGATAAAACTGTAATGTGAAGCTAAAACTGAGGAATAAAAGATTTGTATACATCAAAGGCACACAGGCAACCAGTGAAATTTACAGATCAAAATTTGATTTATTATTCTTTATCTGAGTAAATCAGGGTTCAAACATAGATGAATATTTGCATAATATATGTGGGTGTGCGGGCACCCTGATGCACTGCATCCCTTCTTTCTAAGAAAATTAGATGAATGTTGTTCTACTGTTGAGGCACCATATTTTTTCATTTGTCTAACTGCATTGCTGTATGGAAATACAAATGCATCTTCTACATCATTTGCTAAACTGAACCTCTTGACTCTTGGCTCCACAGCAGTCGACTTTAATTCTCTATAATACCCTTATTTGAATAAAAATGTATTGCTTGCCCATATAAAAGTTGCTACCACAATGCCAGGGGTTTTTGGGGCACTGTTATGTGGTTGCTAAGGTGTTCTAAATGGTTTTCACCAAATAGCAAAGTGGTGGATAGGGTGTTATGGGTAGTTACTGGGCTAGGGTGTTCTGTGTGATTGCAGCAGTAGGTGGTTGTTTACCAGCCTAAGCCAAAAGAGCCCAGCCCAAAGTATGTATGAATGTAATTTGTGTGCAAATTTGGAATATCGCAAAAACAATTTATTAACGAAGCATTTCCATCCCATGTGTTTAAGAGAACAAAATCTTCAATTCTGGTAAAACTGGCAAAAAAAGAGATGAAAATGGAAGTTCTGGGAGATTAAAATAGCCAATCATTGTGACTTTCACATTTCAGAATTACCAGAGCAACATTCAGATGCTATGCGGTACCGATATATCACATATTCTCTGAGCGAATTAAGTATTCACATGGCTTGGTGAAACAAAGTCACATGACTTTTTTTATGCACATCAATATTCCTATATAAATCCTTTAAGAATATATTTAGTAAATCTGTTTCCGTCATAGTTTATGTGCATTTATTCTTATCGAATGAAAAATTTATCCACCTCAAATGAGCGTATATGTTCTTTTATACGCATTTTGGATATTTAATTCAGATCTCTGTGTTTCCATCAAGCAATGTTTATGTGATATCCCAGAATTCTCATAATAATATATGTATGTAAACCCATCTCATGATATTCTGGTCTCTTATCATTCATAAGATTCGGGTCCCTCTTTCAATGTAAGTCTATGGGATTTTTCCAATTGCATTGAAAAGTAATAGTATACCTCTCCTAAACAGGCCGCACAGTTTGAGGAATCATTCATGTCAGTAGTACGATCAGTGCAGGAAGTTAAACATTTCAGGTTAAGGGTTCGTTCAAATCCCTGATCTTACGTATGAGCAATAGCAAGCACCACTAATTAAATAAAAGGAAAAAAATGTATCTTAAACATTACCCGCAACTCTAACCTCCAGCACCACACATTCAGCATATAACGTCCAAAAAATAATTGTTTTTGCACGAAAAACACACAAGAGTAATTCACTGTGAGTTCACAAACATCTATAGTCCATGTTGACATTATCAGCTGCTGTAGGAAGTCATTAGTAAGAAACAGAGACCTACATAAAAAAAAAAAACATATATATATATATATATTATTTTTATTTTTTTGTCTTTTGAGTTGTTTGACTTTTCAAGTGCTGGCAGTCATTATTGGTGTTTGCTAAGGAAAGTATCACTATTGTTATTGCTCATTCATAGGTTTAAAGATTTCTTCAAACACCTAACACCATGGGTGCCTGCAGCATTTCATCTTAGGGTATTCATAGAAATCTGCCTTGTACAACCTTCTATTTAGGAGGGTCTAGGGGCATGCTCCCCCGAAATTTATGTTTGTTGCAAAAACAACACCAAATCATTCAATTCTGGTGACTTTGAGATAAGCATTTGTTTCATTTTCTCGAGTATGAGTAGCGTTCAAGGAACTATTGGCTAAAGCATTTCTTCCAGTAACCGTTCAGAACAGACGCGTTCTCATGCTAAAAAAGCAAAACGCACCACAATGAATACAGCAGAACCCAGGTGTCTCGAGACGGGTTTTTAACAGCTGAAGTTCTTTTTAACTTAAAACGGCTTCTAAAAATGCAGCGCTCCTGTCAGAGATCCTAAAAACACAGTGAAACGTGACACAGTTGTCAAAAGACATCCATCTAGCGAATGTTTACATGGAAAACGATTGAAATACAGTGTGAGCGGACGTAAAAACATGTTCAGTTTGAACAGCCCCTTGTTCACATGACACATCACTAGCTGAAGTTTCTCAAAGTTACCTCTCAAAAAGACAGCCTTTTGTCTCAGTTGATTGTAGGGAAATTTCCACTGTATCTAGTGCTGTTTGTTCTCTGTATTCGTAAATATCCCGATACTGTTTTACTGTGTGAGAAACTGCTCCAAATGATTCAGTGAGAGTGCGGTCCGAAACGAATTGTACTGAATCACGAATCAATTCAGACAATTTTGTAAGCCCGTTTGGCCAATTCACTAAAAAGAACCGTTTCAAAACAATAATTCATTTGCAAATTGGTCATCGCTAGTTCTTTTAAACAGCCACGGGACACACTTCATGACTGATGAAATATTCTGAGAGTAAATATTTCTCAGGTCAGTCAGAGCGCTCATGGTACACAGTGTGTACGGCCGTACAGCTGTAGGCGCCACTGCCTAACACTAAGTATTCAACAGTGACACCTCAAATCATGCAGCTTGTTGAGGAAAGGTGCTCTTTTACTTTTCTAAGCTATTGGATTTACAATTTCTGCAATCAGCCCAACTTGCTTTACAATTATGTGGTTTAGCTTGGCTAAAACTGTGGTTTATGAATGTTTTGTGTTTTTTTCTCTATGAAAGGACACTTACAAAACCTCAGGTCCTACCTCTGGTGACTCATAATTGTTAATTAATCAGCAGATAGTACAACACACACACACCATATAAAGTTAGAAAAACCACTGATGCACATGTTCAAGTAGTAGACCCTTTATCCTGAGATCTGAGCAATGCTCCACGGTAGTCGCAATAAATATGGCTCTTTTACAAGAAAACAAATTCACTGGTAAAATTCTTGCAGAGGCATTTTTGTGAACAATAGGCTTATTTCAAAACCGTACTGGCCATCTGTCAGGAAACAGATGATCATCTGAAATGCTTCAGAGGAAGTGCGTAGATTTCAAGTTGTGCAATAGCTAAAGACCCTGGTGCAGATCGTGTTTTTTCTTTTAAAATGCTGTCTCAAAGATTAAAGAGAGGGATGTTGAATTAGTGCCAGACAGGAATTCATAACTGTAGTAATGAGGTATCATCTGGGGTTTGCTTGCGATCAAAGGTTTGCCCTGCGGCTGCAGGCAACATTCGGAAAAGCTACTAAGTTACTTTTTTCAGAATGCCATTAATGCCGTTAAAACCTAGTTAATAACCTTGAAAATGTATTACAAGCACATGAATGCAATCCATGCATTCCCACTTTGATGTCAATCTATCTGATCATACTTAGGGATTTGAACAAACCCCTAACCCTATTAAACTACGTCATGTAAATTGTCCTGCACTGTTTTTACAATGCAGTAGCTGGATCTTGGCATTGGCGATATAGGCAGTCATCTAGGGCGACAGCATTTTCTGTGGCACCCCAACAAGCCAAGCAGCACCCCTGCATTAAAATATTGCAGGTTCAATACAAGTTAAGCTCAATCAACAGCATTTGTGGCATGATGTTGATAATCACACAATTAATTTTGAGTCATCCCTCCTTTTCTTATAAAAAAATCAGAAATCAAGTGAGGCACTTACAATAGAAGTGAATGGGCACAATTTCTGGAGGGTTTAAAGGCAGAAATGTGAAGCTTATAATTTTATAAAAGCACTTACATTAACTCATATCATTCGTATCACTTACATTAACTCATACATTACCTGTATCATTTGAGCTGTAAAGTTATTCAAAGCATCATTTTTACAGGATTTGAGGGTTTATGGCGTTATGTTGTCATGACAACAAAGTTGTAAAATTTGAAATAACTTTACACAAAAAAGGTTAGTAATAGATTTTATTACACTATGATCATGTTTACACATATTTTGCTTGCGTCTTTTGGCTATACTTTAAAAAACAAAACATTGAGTTTTTTTTACGTTTACCGATTTACGGCATTCACTTCCATAGTAAATGCCTCAGTGTCACCCAGATTTTTGCTTTTTTAAAGAAAAGGACAGACAAGTCGTAATAAGTTTTTGTGGTAATGAACATCATACCACAAATGCTGTCGATTGAGTTAAAATTTTAATGAACCCGGAATATTGCTTTAAGTAAATAGCGACCATTTCTTCTCAACACAGAAACGGGGTGCGGCTCGGCTCTTCGGGGTGCCCCAGAGAATGCTGTCGCAAATATTTAGTTGATTGAAAGTGTATGGAATTGTGGATTAATAAAAGAGTTAAAAAAAATAAAAATCTAATATCCTGGCTCATGACTTAAGGTTTGTATAAATTACTCTGTTTTCAGAGTTATACAGTATATCAATATATTTGGTATTAACTGAATCTGGAAGGACCAACTCAACACATTTCGTTTTAGTATCAACTTGATACCGAAGCACTAGTACTTCTGACTTCACTACAAGATGATAAAAGCGTTTGGGACTTTTCGGAAAACATTTGTGGCTTAAACCCCAGTAGCCCAGCCTTAGGGCCGCCCATGGTCCTGTATTTTAGCTGAAATGACGACGTCCTATACGGGATGCTTAGTGTCCCTTATTGTAGAGCCTAGACGCTGAATGGGATCCTATAGCCTTCTTTATCAAAATACTTGTCTAAACTTTCAGATAATGGGACCACAATGCACGCAATTTTCAGGAGGTGCGCAGTGCAGGTCATTTGGAGTGCTCACATAATGTCCTGTTGCACTGGAAAATGACAGAAAAAAAACATGCCGTTCATGTCATATGTATATCATGAAACTTGGTGGAATAGTAGTACTATTGCTTGCTACTCATGCGCAAGGACTTATTTGTCAGTTGGAGTGCTACAGTGAACAAAACAAGAAAATCATATCTTTTGGGTCATAACTCCTGAACCGAATGTCACAGACTCAGGTGCATTATATCATTGGAATCATAAGCCAAACAAAAGGACCACCACTGGTGCTATGGACATGATGCATCAAATTCAGTGGCTTGTTGGGAGGTGTGCCAGTACTTCTCCAAATGATCGGACTTACTTTTTTTATGCAGCCGATACAATAAGTGAAAAAAATCCCAAATGAATGTAAATAGAAGGAGTGACCTGAGATGTATCTAGGGACCAGAATTTTAAAGACACTTGGGGGTGGGTTCTTTTGACTTGTGCCAGTAAAAAAACACCAAGAATCTCCTAGCAACTAGGCACAACACCCTAGCATTGTGGCAAAGAGTTTTGCATGGACAAGCATCATTTTTCTTAAGAAAATTTAAATAGTTGTTTTCCTAATTTGAACATTATCCATTTCATTTCACCCAGGTTAAAGATGCCCTGCCCACCAGCTCAGTGACTCCACGAAAAAGTCTACAACATTTCCAATCTCCACGATGAACACCTCGGAGACCACAACTCTTCCCCTGCCTCTCTGGGCCTTCCATGTCAACTCCAGCCCTGTCTCCTACCCTCTCAATGCCACCGAGACCCCGTCCCACCCTAAGCCAAAAGCATGCGAGCAGCTTAACATCGCCACCGAGGTCTTCCTCATCCTTGGCATCGTAAGCCTGCTGGAGAACATCCTGGTCATCTGTGCTATTGTGAAAAACAAGAACCTGCACTCGCCCATGTATTTCTTCGTCTGCAGCTTGGCAGTGGCCGACATGCTGGTGAGTGTCTCCAATGCTTGGGAGACCATCGTCATCTACTTGCTCACCAACCGACAGCTTGTGGTGGAAGATCATTTTATCAGGCAGATGGACAATGTGTTTGACTCCATGATCTGCATCTCTGTTGTGGCCTCCATGTGTAGCCTTCTAGCTATAGCCGTGGACCGCTACGTTACAATTTTCTATGCTCTACGATACCACAACATCATGACAGTGCGACGGGCTGCCCTCATCATCGGAGGCATCTGGACCTTCTGCACAGGCTGCGGAATTGTGTTCATAATCTATTCCGACAACACATCCGTCATTGTGTGTTTGGTCTCCATGTTCTTCATCATGCTTGTGCTCATGGCTTCGCTTTACAGCCACATGTTCATGCTGGCCCGATCTCATGTCAAGCGCATCGCCGCCCTGCCTGGCTACAACTCCATCCACCAGAGGGCGAGTATGAAAGCAGCCGTCACCTTAACCATCCTCCTGGGCATCTTCATTGTCTGCTGGGCTCCGTTCTTTCTACATCTCATCCTCATGATCTCGTGTCCCAGAAATCTGTACTGCATGTGCTTTATGTCTCACTTCAACATGTACCTAATCCTGATCATGTGCAACTCTGTTATCGACCCGCTCATCTATGCTTTCAGGAGTCAGGAGATGCGCAAGACCCTCAAGGAGATCATCTGCTGCTACAGCCTGAGGAACATTTTTGGAATGTCTAGGTAACATTAAACCGGATCAAGAAACATGAGAGATGGATTATCATTTCACACGAATTGGGAGAATCTTTAATTGATTAAGTCTTAAGTGCAGAATGCCCCCCGTTACGCTTGATCTAGATGAAAAATGACATTGTGATGATTTATTCCATCAATGCTCTCCTCATACTCCTGAATTCTCAGGTGGCTCATGAAATTACTGTACAAAGACATCTCAGAAATGAAGACACATAAACTTGTCAATGCAAAAGTTGGACAAATAGGAAACGTAATCAAAATAAAAACTCTCTGATGGACAAGGATGCAAGTGAATTCCAATGAGACAATAGTTGATATTAAGATTATATTTAGATGTTGCAATGTTGGTGGTGTTTTAAGGAGGCCTTAATGGACTGTGGAACAATGTAATCCTTGACTGACAGTGTGATACACATCACACTCTCCAGAGACACAGTGCAGCTGTCAATCAAAGTCTATGGAAAAAAACAAGTGCTAATCATGAGTCAAATTAACCATGCAAAACAGCTTTTTGTTGACGTTAATGTTGTATTAGCATGCAATTTAAATGGGTGCATGTGCTCTGTGGTTGACAGTACAACATAAAGTACCATTCTACAGACTGCCAAGTTAAAAATCATCTGCAGAATTACAGAAATCATCAATGTGGAATACACCACTATACATATAGAATGGAGACAGACAAACTGTGGTAAATATGGGTTCGCTGTCATACTGTTTGTAATATGACTGCTAATGGTTCCAAAAGCCTGAGAGGATGACAGCTAAGGATTCTGGGTACCATGAAACTACTAATTTACCTCAGATCTTGAAAGACATCGGGGGGTTCGTTATATTGGAATTGAGAATATGTTATGCCTGCATAGTGTGTCTACTGTATACCTATGTAGCTGCAAAAAAAAAACTATTTATGCCGCCTTTGTTGAGTGTCTGAAATGATGCATAATTACGTAGGCTTTGTTCACATAGCAGCAGAATTCAGTTGTCAGTCCAGTTTGGGGTATGAAATGTAGTAATGTTCACACATTTTGATTAGTTTTGAGACAGATAACTTCATTCTTTAACCAAAGCGTTTTCTGAAAACTGCAGGACTCACAGCCACATTTTCAGGTTGAATTTGGTAAATATGTGCGGTACGAACGGAACCACACTTGTCAACTAGTTTTCTGTCACGTAAATGCCAAACATAAGGCCATAAGGTGCTTGAGTCGCAAGTTTTTCTTCACTGTCACTCTCTAATGTTGGGGCTATCAACCTCTCTTCATCCCTATTCAGATGTGATTGATTTTATATAATTAGCAGATCTTCTCTGTGATTTTAATCCCATGCAAATCGGTCAAATCAGTAATTACAGCGTCATAAAATTACAGTGTCTTTTACCTTCTATAAAATGCCCAGTAAAAATAACCCCCGGTTTTACTAATCCCATGTTTATTGATATAAGGGTAAATCTCCAGTGAGAATGGAGTTGTCCCAGTATTTTTGCACTGTTGTAAGTCCAGAGGCACACCTGGATGCTGTTTTTTACTTTGTACCCAAATTAAATCATGTGGTAGTATCACGCTGAGATGCAGAGCCCGAAGATACAATATGAAAACATTAAGAAAACCCAAACCACTTACCAGAGGATTAAGACTTGTGACAACTTTAAGTAAGATTTATATTGCTGTAGCTAGCCTAGCCTAGCATATGCATCTCCCAATACAAAATGTACCCATAATGCTAATATTTAATACCCTAATTACTGCAAAAGTATTCAGCTAAATAAATGCTGTGATGGATCAGTTTAGATTTAAAGAAACTGTTCACCCAAAAATAAATGGAATTAATTTACTCTTCGCTTACTCACCCTTGTGCTGTCTCAAACTCATATGATGATACGATTTGTTTTTGTGTTAGAATAGACCAAAATGTAACAAATTTTTTTACTATAATTCTTGACATCTGCAATCTTCAAATCTAAAAGAATGACAGTGTCAGATGTCATAAAATCCATCTTTTTCATAAGTGTATACTTGATGTTCCTGCTGCTTGTTATTATGCAGCCTGTTGTCTAATCCCTTGTGAAGCACTGAATATGTAAATGAGTACTGATTGACATTATGGGGTTAAAAGCAAGTGCTGTGTTGGTTGTTGTTGCATCACATTTGTCATTTAATACCATTCAAAGAAAAAGATGGCAACACTTTACAATAAGGATGTATTTGCTAACATTAGTAAATGCATTAGGTATCATTAACTAAAAAACATGCTTTTGAAAAATGTATGAAAATGTACTTTTACTCACTCATATACTCACCCTTATGTTGTTCAAAACCCATATGCTGGTTTTTTTCTTGGAACATAAAGATATTTTAAGCAGCTCTATTCCATAGAATAACTGTTTATAGAGAGCAGGAGCTGTCAAGCTTCATAAAGGACAAATACTATGAAACACTATTAAAGGTTCAGTATAAAAACATTATAACAGTATTCCATATGGCAAGTGCATTATATTCCAAGCTTTCTGGGGCCACACGACTTCTTTGTGTTGTATGGACTACTTTTATGGTATATTTATAATGATCTTTGGACCTTGACAGCAGTGGTCAATATGAATTCTTTTTGTATGGAAAAGAGCAGTGTTAGGATTCTTGAAGAAAATAGTGTGTTAAGATTCTACTGGGAGGAAAAAACAATGAGGGACAATTTGAGGACAGTAAATAATTTTGTGTATTTACTTTTTGCTAGCCAGCTGACACAGTCATGTTATTTTACAGATACATCAATGATGGAAAGAAATTCAAATTATATTCATCTTTTCTTTGAGACAGCACAAAAAAGAAAGAAAAGATGACTGAAAAGAGGCAAATTGCTAGCAATGCAGACACAGTGTTTGTTTTGTACTGTGTGAACTTTAAAAATACATGTATCTTTTAAAACCAAAAATTATACAATTTTGGGCCTTTATTGCATTTCAAGCCTTTATTCAGAAAAGTATTGCATTCAGCGCCTTTACTATATTAAAGGACCAAAGAGGACCATTATATTTGTGACCTCAACACCTGTGATTATAATCTAACTTCAGTATATACTTGACTATTGCCTGAATGTACAAAAAATGGAAAAGTAACTTCAATCCATTTTTCTTTTTGCCAACAGAATTTGTAATGCATGTAATGTATAAAACTTATATAACACATGACAATTTGCCCCAATATAAATATCCTGTCTTAAGAATGCAGTTTAACTTGTCAGTTAAAATCTACCTTTATAGTTAAATCTCTCCTGAATGTATGCCAGTGTGGGTTTTATTGTGCTCATTTATTTAACTACCAGCTACATACAAAATATGATGAAATCAAAACCTTACAACTAATGAGATATAGCGCTTGTGACAACTTGCCCCTATAGCAGACACTTTTATTCAGACCAGCTTACAAAAAGTGCATTAGCTTTCATGTGTGGTACTGTTCATACTGTTAAATTAGTATTCTAAAAAACATATACCTATCTATCTATCTATCTATCTATCTATCTATCTATCTATCTATCTATCTATCTATCTATCTATCTATATATATTTACCAGAATTGACAAAAGCATTCCTGTAGTACAGCAGGCTAGTCGAGAATCCATGACAATCTATCTGTAAGTCCCTCACTGTTCTGATAGAAAGCAGCTTGAAAGCCTCGTTTCTTTCAAGATAAATTGCTCTGGAGTGGTTTCACAGACACAGAGAATTATTAGACAAGTATTATGATCATAAAAAACAGACACTGCATCTCTGCATGTGATAAACCATACTTTGACATTCAAAGTGAATGCCAATTCCCAGTACCACTTTTAAGGCTGAAACATACTTCACGCAAGTACGTGAATGCAGACGCGGGCGCTTGGCCAACACATGGCCTATGCATTTCCCGTTGTACATACTTTACGTGCACTCTTGCTTTGCTCTGGCGGTTACAAACCTCACACCACAAGGGATCACGAAACTGAAACACGAAAATTTGACTCTGTGCTCTGGTGTTTTATGAAGTCAAAAAGCCCATCTACCATGTCCAAAATGGCTGGATATCCATATCCATGCATCTCTGCTGCGGACGCCTTTCCATTTCTTCCTGGCTTGGACAGATTGGTCCCGTTGTTATTTCCATTTTCTCTTGACAGTGTGGTTATCAGAATTTAGAGAAGCTGCAATTTCTTGCCAAGCATTTTCAATCGCTGTTTTATTTGAATGTAGATGGGACGAGGGGTCGTAAATATGTTTGTATAACTTGGTCAGCAAGACTCTCCTCAAATTGCTGCTCCGCCATGACAATTGTTGACTGAAAACAGAAAATCTGCTCTAGCACCCCTTGTGGCAACACAGCTTGCGTAGCAAGGTGCGTCTGCGTTCGTGTACTTGCGTGAAGTACGTTTGGGCCTTTAAGCCCCATTCACACCGCGGGCGGCATGTCACTGGACTTTGCGATCTGTGTCACTGGTGGGTGTTCCAACTGCTGCCAATTAAACTAAGATATCATACTAATTTGACAAGGAATCAGTTCTTTTGTCTCTAAAAATGCACATTCAGCAGGGGAGAGCGTTTTATACACGCAGCAGTGCTTAATGCATCTTATCATTAAACAAGATGAACGTTATATCAATATATGAATCAAACTCACTCAGAATGCCGACACGGTTTTCCACGCATCATTTTATTAGGCCATAACTATGTATGTGGTTACAGACAAATAATTTAGAACAGTGAAATCGCTCACAAAAACCTTTAAATTCTCCTCCGTCTTGCCTGCACTCCAGTCGACTCCAATATCTCACACTCACCCTGCCTGGAGACAGAAGACTAGCAGCTGTACATCATTGTACCATTAGCTAGGTAACTCCTAGCCAATCACATGTGAGCCAATGCTTTATAAGTCTGCTCACATTCTATCACATTGCGGTTTCAGTTTGCTAACACGGCAACATCATTCTATAGCACTGTCCGACGTCGAGTCCATTTCGCTCTCCACTAGCTAACATCCAGCTATGGACAAGGACTCATGACAGAGCTCATGATGTGGGCACTCCAAGGGATCATGGCATCACAGTTTAATATAGTCTTCACCAAAGTCTTGTGAAAGGGTCCCTAGTGAAATAATTAACTTAATTCATTTGGTTCAACATTTCGAGCGGCATTCCCTACCTGAGCGCTTTCAAGGGCGCATTAATGCCGCTTTGGAAAACGCAGTGTTTTCTTACTTATACATACTTACACGTTCTCATCGGAAGCACCACTGTTGTGGTGCGCCTCTGACACCTAGCGGTAGGCTCCGCACTGCATTCTCTTATTCAGCATATAATTTCATTACCAGCGCAATGCATATCGCCTATATGATCAGCTCATACAGGGGGTAATTCCTTTTTAACGGCATATTTATGTTTTATTACTCATTCAGGCATAATTAAGTGCAGTAACTTGTATCGTATGTCTTCATAAATAATTAACTTTTATCTTTGGTCGGACCATGTTTCAATCCATGGGGGTCTTCAAGCATTGGGGCTTCATCAGTGTTCAAAAAGTTTAACAGTCATGTCAGCCTAACTACATTAATTTAAATATCAACGCATTTCAGTATGATGCTGTTCACTTTTAATGCATGTGGTCGGGGATGTTACATTTAGTAGCAAGTAAGTAGGTATCACCTTGGGATACTTTTAAACAGTATTGAAGGAGTTCCCATCTATGTTGGGCACTTATTGGCTGCTTTTCTTTATTATTTGGTCCAAGTCATCAATTTCAAAAACTTTTTTTAATTTTTTTTATTACATTTTAGTTTTATAATGAAATAAATTAATATGTTAGCACACTTATATTTTTGTCTACAGAAATAATTTCAAACATTTAAGCATACGCCTTCAGATCAAAAGATTTTTAAGATCATCATATATATATATAATATTCAAGGTAGCTCTCGTCAGCAGCAGGCAGTAGGATTCGTTCCTCTGGACATCACAGTGCCGGATAGGTGTTCTCGCAGCAGATACCGAAATACAGTCCACTGGAGCTGCATGTCATGGACCATGCATGGTCTGCTGGTTTCAAACATCAAACAATGTCCGCCCTCGTCAGAGGGTTACATAATCAAATGTTGTTTTCTTTCAGTGAAAGGTATTGCACGCAAAGTCGCCATTATCGTATGGCTTTACGCTACGTTGTTCATCTTTCGGCAAAGATATCTCAAACAACTCTTCCCTCGTCAGAGGGTTTTCATAATCTGCACAGCAACGCTGGCTTAACGTAGGGCCTCATACCACGTTGTTCGTCTTTGGCAAAGATTCTGCACAACCAGGGGCTCCTCGACAGAGAGCCCAAAATCGCACTCAAGGATAAGGATAAAATTAAACTAAAAAAAACCAAAAAAAAACGGACAAGGACAAAATCAAACTCGAGGAAGAAGAAGAAAAAAAAAATGCACAGCTTTTCCTATTGCAAAGGTATTGCACAACAATGACAGAGATATCGCGCACCATGTCAAATCTAGGTGTTCACATCTCTTCTTTCTTTTTTCCTCTTCTCCAGAATGAACGCCTAACACAAGACCTGGTTTGTACCTGACTGGATCTTCTCTTTTGGGGGTAGTATTCTACTTTCTTTCTCTTTTGGGGTAGGCTCCTCTCCCCTGCCTCCTATCTCCAGCAGGAAATGACGGTTCCGAGTACAACTTCTTCGGACAGCCAGACGGGGCTTACGCCAAAGAGAGACATTACATTTAGTTTAATATTCATCAAATAAATGTCATCTTCTATTTCACTCAAGTCTGCGAGTCTTCCTGATAGAAATGTAAGCGCAGTGTAGTTCTAGCGGGAAGAATAGCAGCTGTACATCATCGCACCATTAGCTAGGTAACTCCTAGCCAATCACATGTAAGCCAATGCTTTATAAGTCTGCTCACAATCTATCACATTGCTGTTTCAGCGTGCTAACACAGCAACCTCCACCACCCCACCACAACCAGTTGAGTCCCGTCCTGCACGGGGGTAGGCTCAAGTCTGCGAGTCTTCCTGATAGAAGTCGCTGTGCTCTCATTGAAAATGAATGGGATGGTGTCGCTGTCTCGTGCAATGTCGCTGGCGGTGTGAACAGGGCTTTAAGAGAAATGACAACAAAAATACTGTCTCGCAAGCTTGTTTTCATACTTGTTCTTAATGTATTGACAGCTTGGAGTCCATGGAAGTACAATGTCAACAACATGCACTGTGAAAACTGTGTTATGCTGTGTGATATCTTGCTTTTACAGTATGCATTAGTATACAGTATTTGGTTGCATGTATAATTAAAGATATATATATATATATATATATATATATATATATATATATATATATATATATATATATATATATATATATATTTAATTTAATTCTTGTGTCAGTTTGTCATTGTTAGGTGGGTTCAAAGTTAATATTTTTTAAATAAAAATGAATTTCAATAACATTATTTAATTGTAATAAGGGTCAATTGTGACACACTGTAGGGACAATAAACATTGAGAATGAACTGCAGCTGCTGAAAGCATGCAGACAGAGCCTAAACTCACTAAAGAAATTAAAATATATTTTTCTTCCGTCTAAAGTAATGATGATTTTTAAATTAAACTTTTACTTATTTAATTATACATTTTAATTATAATTATACATTTTTATTTATTTTTAACTTATTTTAAGGTAAAGTCAGAGGCAATTGAGACACTAGTTATTAAATACAAATTGTATGACTTTTTAATCTTTAAAGTGTTTAATGAAAATGATTTCATTGAAGTATGTGGCTGGAAGCTGTTCATGACCAGTGTTGGGAAATCTACTTTGAAACTAGCTTTCCAATCTACAAGATACTCCTAATTTACTTAAAGGGTTAATTCACCCAAAAATGAAAATTTTTCGATAGGTTGGTGTAAGAAACAAATTGATAATTAAAAAGTTATTAATATTAAATTGTTCCTTCCAGCCAGAGCTAGATTGCTGTTTGAAATGAACTAACTCTCGTGACGTTCGTTCCTCTGTTTTATATAAAGTGTGCACACCATAGCTCTTATGTCACTGATACATCGACTGCTGGCAGGAAGCGATTTTTTTAATAAATCAATGTATTTTTTACACAAACTTATCGATTCGGTTCAGAAGACATTAACTGATCGACTGGAGTTGTGTGGATTACTTTTATGCTGCCTAAATGTGACTTTTGGACAGTCAAACTGCCAGCAGCCGGATGACACCCATTTACATGCATTGTATGGACAAACTGAGCTGAAATCTGCTTATAGAAATTTTCACTTCGGTTCTGCTGAAGAAGGAAAGTCATACACATCTGGGATTGCTAAAAGGTAAGTACATCATGAGAGGATTTTCATTTTTGGGTGAACTAACCCTTAACTAACACTGTTCTTGACTCAGCTGATCATTATATAGTATTTTTATAATATGGATTTAACACATTTCAAATAAATTATAAAATAACCACCATACTTTCATTTTTAACACATTATTCCTGACTGCTATGCAGAAAACTATTCAGAAATCGTAATACCTTTTACATCAATGACATTATCACTGTAAGTATCAATATTTGGTCAATATTTTAAAGTATTATTACTATTACACATACTATATGTTTCTTATAAAAAAAGATTACAGGTAGATTTGTATTAGTCTGTTAGTGAGTCGAGTCTGTTAGAAAAATCTAAAATAAATGCATATACATATATATGTAGGTCTTCATAATATTTCGTTTATCTCACAGTGAACTCGGAAACAGTAGGTTGACTTTTCTGTAGCTAAAATCGGTCTGTGCTTAACAAAATTCGAAAACACTGTCCCCAGTGGCCAAAGCAGTAAGTGCTGTTGGGCATATGTGAAATGTACACAGAGGGGCGCCAAAAGCGAGTTATAAAGTGAGTTGTTTTCCGTCGTCCAGGCTGTAATACAGTGCAATTCAGTGAAGAGGAATGCATGTTTTATAAACTGTTCCCCCAACTCAAACCCCAAACCTAAACCTAACCATCAGTGGAGTAAAAATGTAATGTTAGAAGGAAAAATGCAACCTCCAAATTGGGCTCGTCAATGATTATGTGAACACAATTAATTCCTGGATTCAGCACAAGATCTGAACCCAGGTCTCACACACCGCTGCTGCAACGTTCATCCAGTCGCTCCACAGGGGAAGGTAAACACACTGGAGCCGATGAAAACAAGCTGATTGGAGATGGCATAATGTGGCCGATCCTAGGGTACTGGAACTCTCGGAAAACAACATAACATCTTCCTGTGTGATCATGTTGTTATATCAAGTATTTTATCTAATGTTTCAATAGCATACCACTTTAGAAATTGATAATGAAGTGCTCTACTAGCTGGGCCAGATAAGGATTTGGGATTATTGTCTGTTTCTTATCACTTTGCGAATAATTAATTTCAGATAAATGCTCTTCTTGTCTATGATATATATAACTGATATAAATCACTGTAAACTTTGAAAATAAATTAGATAGTCTATATGAATCAGATGCTTCTGCGATATAATATCTGCCGATTTTCTTTCCTTTTCGGATATCGTAACATTGAGTACACATAAGGACATGCACACACTCATACAAGTGTAAAACATAAAAGTTTTTGAGTATAATGGGGTTAGTGCTTGAGTAATCAAAACTGTAAGGAATGAATATGAGTTTAAAAGAACATTATGATATGATGTATAATTAACTAGCTGTTCATTATTTGTGAAACATAAGAGCTTCACATTTTACAGAAAGGTCAGTCTCGGTTACTCCATTTGAGGGTTGGCAGACGCTTGCTGGCATAGTAATAGAACCATGATATTAATTACATAAATCATTTTCCATTTAGCAGATATGTGATAACAGTGAAAAAAACTTTCATCATAAAAGAGACAATGTAAAGCAGAGACAGAGGAATTTGACAACCACAATAAATAAATAAATAAATAAATAATGGGATGTTGTACTTGGTACAGTTAGTCTTCTTCGGCCAATTTCCAAAAATTTTCTGTTGTGGTTCAGAGAGGCACTGGCCCATGTCAGATCCTTGCCTTCTATTAGTTTTTTATTTTTATTTTTACCTCAACATTTTGAAATGACTGCTGCAATCCACAGACTCCTCTGTTAATAGAACCCTGAAATCTCATTTCAAAACTCTAATAAAATTCTGTATTGCAGTTAATATGTCTGTCTTATGCTGTGTATTACAATCGATTCTAGTCCTCTTTTAAAAATGCTACAACAATCTCTATATAATGCATCTAGATCTCTCTGGCCACTTCATAATAAAAGGAGATTAAATTTCAAGTTGGCCTTTAGATTAATGCTCTCCTGAGAAGACAGTCATGTGAGTTATGTCAACGTAATAAAAAGAGTAAACACCACCAGTACCAGCAGCTCTCTGTGTGAGTGTCCTTTCCCTGTGGACTTCTCCTTTGATGTTTCTTGCTGTGGTCGAGCCATCATCGCTTTTGCTGAATGTTCATGCTTCAGGGCATGAGGAGAACCACAAAGCACCATTTGAAAGCTCTCCAATGACCTTAAATATGAAGTGATAGCAGCCTGAAGCATGTGACCCTGCTGATCACACATCGCTGCTAGCAATGTCAAAATCATTTGTGTGGGTTGAATGTTTCATATTTAAATGTGATAAAGCAACAAAGTATGAGCCACCAATGTTTGGTTATGCAGTGAATGAGGTACAATGTATCTGAGTTGAAGGGATAGTTCACCAAAAATTACATTTTCATTATTTACTCACCCTCATATCAAAACTAATAAGGCATTCTTTCTTTAATGGAACTAAGAAGGAAATGTTTACTGGGGCCGTCTGTCTCCAAAAATAAAATAAAAATAATAATAATAAATAAATAAATATGATAGTATCATAAAAGTAGTCCATATAACATGTGCACAATATTTAAGTTTTCTGGTACAATACCATATCAATTTTGTGAGGGAAAGTCTGACATTTTATAGAGCACAACTAGGTTTTTCAAGTCTGTCAAGAAGAACTAGGGCGTATGTCAAGATTTTTAGTGAATATCAGACATTTTAGTTTATTTCTCACCCACAGATATTGAATAACTTGACAAGACTTAGTATAGTCATCTTATATGACATCACAGCATGACCACACCACCATCTTTGTGACCAAAACCCCACATAACTTCAGTGTGCCACTTTTTAGAAAGCTTGATAAAGAGATTCTGTTGTGATGCTGTTTACTTATCCAACCAAAAATGTAATTTTTTAAACAATTAAGTTTAAGTGACATGGCTTCATTTCCCCTAAACGAAACAGGCTTAAAACAAGTGTCAGTTTTTGATCATTTATTCAGAAAATGTTTTAGCCTAGAGCTTTGAAATTTTACCTCAAACATCACTGACATGTCAGTTATCTGTACACGTGCCAATTAAATTTATAACATGATAGATGAGTCGGATACAAAAATGAAAATTCTCTCATCATTTACTCACCCTCACGCCATCCCAGATGTGTATGACTTTCTTTCTTCTTCAGAACATAAATTAAGATTTTTAGAAGAATATTTCAGCTCTGTTGGTCCACACAATGCAAGTGAATGGTGACCAGAACTCTGAAGGTCCAATTATCACATAAAGGCTTCATTAAAGTAATCCATAAGACTCCTGTGGTTTAATCCATGTCATCTGAAGCAATCCAATCGGTTTTGGGTTAGAAACAAACCAAAATGTAACTCCTTTTTCACTGTACATCTTGCCATTGCAATCTCTAGGCACTCACTCAGAAATGGACTTATTTGATTCAGGACAATGAAAATAGAGAGGTTTAACATTCATGAGTTGGAATACTAGAGGAATTAATAACCCAGTCAAAAGAGGCAAAGTTCTGGCCCATTTGAAATCATTAAATTCAGATATAATGTTTATACAAGAAACATACCTGAAAAATGAGTCCCATAACAGGCTTAGAACTAAACAGATAAAGGATATATACCACTCAACGTTTTCCACTAAAGCAAGAGGTACCGCCATCCTAATAAGTAAAGGAATACCTTTCATCCACAATAAAACAATTGCTGATAAGGAGGGACGATACCTAGTTGTAGTTGGAGAAATACATTATTCTTCTTTGACCCTATAAATTTATATGCCCCAAATATAGATAATCCTTCATTTAAAGATAAATAAATAAATCTTTACATTAATACCAGATATATCTCAAACAAACCTATAATAGGAGGAGATTTTAATACTATGCTAGATCCATAACTCGAAAGATCCTCTACCAAATTGGTCCCAAGAAATAACTCAAGAGAATTTTTAAATACATTCCTTAAAAATACAAATATTTCAGGTATATGGCATACTATGAATCCCTCCAGCAGAGATTATTCATTCTACTCCTCAGTACATAATTCAGTAATGCTTTAGATTACAGCCCGCAATTTACAGTGTAAGTACACCGAATTTACAGTGTACCTTTTTTGTATTAATAGTGTAACTACACATTACGTACTTGTAGGTATAAGGGAACAATATGCAAAGTTTGGGGAATAAAGGGGTAACAAGCACCACTTCAATTTACAGCCCGCAAATGTTGCACTTACCCTATAACTACATGGAAAAAGGGGGCAACAAGTTGGAATTACACTGTAACAGCACAGAACAATGGTATATTTACACAATATCTACAGAAAAATGTTTTGCAATAGTTCTAATTTTGCTTGCCTTGTTTTCCCTAGTTGCCTTGCCTAGTTTTAATTTTGCTTGATGAACTAAATGGGGGGGGGGGGGGGGGGGGGGTGGATTGCTGGCATGACTTGCAGCTTAACTTTCATAAGTTAAGTAGCCTACATTGAAAATTCGAAATAAAATCATAGCAGAACCTCATTAACAAATTTCCCTAGATTTCAAGTTTTGTTGTTCAGTAATCTCCATCATGTATCCTGTAATAATAGAATATGTACCCTGTGGTTAAAAAAAAATACCTAGGCCTATATATATATATATATATATATATATATATAGATATATAGATAGATAGATAGATAGATAGATAGACAGATATAGATAGATAAATAGATAGATAGATATTATAATATAATACCTATGTATTATTACAAATATATGCAGTGTATGTTCTTGCTAAATTGCTCGCAAACGTAAGATTGTTGTTTAGCATAGTAGGTCATACATACCACGTAATATTAGAATAGTTACCCCTTAGTTATAAAATACTTACAGTATAAATTATTTGTAATTTTCCAGGTTGTTACCCCTTTATTCCCCAAACTTTGCATATTGTTCCCTTATACCGACACGTAAGTAATAAGGATACAGTATTAATTGGAATAAAAGTACATTGATACAGTCCACTCTATCCCACCAGGTACCTTAGAACACTTTTCATTTAAGATAGCAACAGATTCACTTATTTAGGGATTAAGATCATGAAACATCACTCTTGCAGGCCAATTTCCTCGCTTTAGCAGATAAACTAAAAAGTAAAATTTAATTCTGGAAAACTCTCCCTATCTCCCTGCTCGGTAGAGTGAACTCAATTATTATATCTAATTCAAAACATCCCTATTTTTCTTACAAAATCATTCTTTAAGAGGTTAGATTCAATAATAATGCCTTTTTTGTGGAATTACAAAACTCCAATACAAATACAAATCTAAGGGAGGACTAGCTCTTTCAAACTTCGTGCTATACTACTGGGCCTCTGCCAATAAGTCCTTTGATTTTTGGCTGGATGCCTCAATCTCTCCACCTACCTGGTTAAAAATAGAACAGGAAGATTGCCATCCCTTTTCCATAAGTGCTATACTCCTAGCTCCCATTCCAATTGACAAATCAATCTACAACTTGAATCCTATCATACACAACCTAACTTGTATCTGGAAACAAATTAAATCTAATTTCAGTCTTAAATCTAAATCAAATTAGAAATTACATACAAAAATATTTAATAGGATTTGAAATCGAAAGACAATCAACAATAGACAATAGTCTTAAAACGTCACCATATCAAGACAATTTCATCTCCTACCTATATGACACCCTACTATCAATAACCTCTCCATCTTCTGAAAGCTTTAAGGTCAGTTGGGAAAAAGAATACCAGATGACCAATGGGAAGACAGTCTCAAATACACACACAAATGCTCAAATAATGCCAGACACTGTCTTACACAATTTAAAAAATACATAACATATGTGTTATGTGTGATAAATGTCACTCCTCAGAGGCAACTCTTTTTCATAGCTTTGTATCATGCCCCAAAGTTGCATCTTTCTGGTCTGATATCTTCAACAACATTTCAGAAATTATTAAACTCCGCTAGAACCAGAGCCTTTAATATTATTCTTGGAGTATCTGAAGCATTACGAAGACTCACCACAGCCCAACAACAATTCCTCTCTTACTGCCTCATCACAGCAAAAAAAATGACTACTCATGTCATGGAAAGGAACAACAGTCCCTACCTCCAAAATGTGGCTACGTGATCTATCCAGTACATTGCATTTGGAAAGGATAAGATATGTCTTAAAGGACAGACTCCCACAAAACAATATGATCTGGTAACCCCTCTTATTATTCCTTGCACATAGAAATTCCTGAGTTATAACTTATACACTGCTTCACTTTATTTAAAGAGTAAATGAGTGAGAGAAGGGCAGGGGACAGGGAAACAGGAGAGATTTAGGAAGGCAAGGCTAAGGGGGAAGATAAAGGTTGAAATTAATTCAATCTGAGTTAAGTCACTGTTCTTAGATTGCTTTATTTTATGTTTCTTTTAATTAATACATATACATTTATCCTAACTTTGGCATGTCTATTTTTTGTAATCTTTATTTTGTTTTGTATTTGTGAATACATATAGATATAATTGTTCAAATTTTTCATGTAAATGAAAATGAGCACTGACATAATGCATTGTATGTATACTCTTTTTTTGGCTCAATAAAAATACTTAAAAAATTATTTATTATTTTATATGTACTGTATGTATACAGTATGTATATTATTTGGTACAAATAAAAATCAAGTCTTTTTTGTTTTGTTTTTTTAAGTGAAGATTTGAAAGACATGATGGATTGGAAGAGTGGAAAGAAGAAGAATAAAAGGCTGTTCCAGAAGACTAATGCATGAAGCACTAAAACAAACGCAGTCTGCTGTCGTGCTCTACACACACTGTACAAAACACTGAGAGTCCGGAAAAAAACAAGGTCTAAATAGAAGGTTAGTTACTGTCAATGACTCACTGTGTGATAAATGGACCTCTATCTAGCTAAATATTACTGACAACTTTAGAAAGGCTGATTTTCAAAAGTCCACAGCCAGCCGAGGAGAGATTGTGTGTAAAGCTGTGCATGATCACGGTTGCCCATGGCGACATTTATCGCTGCTTCAGAGAGTCTGCAGTGGAGTTACATTTGTCATAATGTTTGAACTACATTGATGCTCTGAATTTATAAGGAGCTCTAGCTCATTAATGTGTGCCATTGTAAAACACAATTGTAAAGACTATGTTTTTTGCTAATACACAAAAGAACTGCAGGAAATGTTCACTGGAGTGTTTCTGAAGGTGTTATGAAAAAAGCATATTGTATCAGATCTTATGGTTGCCATAGCTCCTGTAAGATTTCAGAGATTTGATGTGCTAGAAGAGAGACTAACAATCATAGACGTCGTGTCGTGACTGTGAAAATTTGGGGAGACCAGGGAAAATGGTCAGATTCGTAAAACTCACAAACTACTACAAATCTGCATGCCACCTTTTGATGTACAAAACATACACTACAGTATATGTGGCAACAGTAAAAGTACAATTAATATGTCGTCAACACTGAGAAAGACAAGGTCATATTAGCCTACAGTATATTGAATTAAATACAAGAAGTCAGAGATTGAGGGGCACCTGTAAATGAAAAATATTAATAAAAAAAATATCATAGCACTGTAACTCAACTAATTGCACACTTCAAAGGAATCATATTACTGCTTTTATTGTAATATTACTGAATATAGTTCTTACTGATGTACTAATTGGTTTATTCCAAGAATTCGGTGCCATTTTTGTCCCCACAACAAGTTGTGGTATTTATAATATTTAATTTCACCCAATTACAATTTTAATAGGCTTGGTAAAATGAATAAAGACTATATTCAGCATAATGTTAAACACTGCTCTGGGCCTGAAAGTCAGTTATTTTCATTATTGCACTTCATTTCCTCATGTTCCCAGAGTTGCACATCAAACATCTTTGATAAAAAATAAGTGCTAAATCATCAGATTTTTTACATTTATTTTTCTCCATACAATTAAGTATGACCTTTAATTGAAGATACAGTAGATGTTATGAAAAGACATCACACCCACTGGAAGTTATATCAGACATTCAGCAAAATGATCCTGAATGAGTTATTTGAAGTACATAACTGTTCTGTTTTATTTGTTTTATATCACTTTGTGATGTTAGTCATATATGGTCAAGCATAACATGACCACTTTATTATGGGAAGACAGGGACAATTAATATATATATAAAATTTCAATATGTTTATGTTACAGGAATAAAATCATCAATATAAATGTACAAATATGTTAGCTAGATATCATTCACAGATTATGTAGTGGTTAATTTTACCCAATGAATGTCCACCCTGTTATTGTCCACACTGACCTGCCCATTTGACCGGCTGGATGTCTGAATTTTTCAAGTAAGTAAGCTAGGCTGGTATGACTCATAGAATCTTAAACATGTCCCATTAATGATGAAACACACAGATACTTATAAAAGTATGACTCATTCTTCAAAAGTTTAAAAGGCAAAATGGCACCGAATTGTTGGAATGACCCAATTCCTATAGTTTAAAGGAAAAGTGGGACAACAATTTAATTATTATTAATTTTTTTTATCCATATTACTGAAACATTTTAATCAGATGATGTATCAAGAACAGAAATTAAAATTTTAAATACTGAAATGATTCAATTATTTATCATTATTTATCGTCATACCCCTGTTTTCTCACGTGTCTCCACTATCAGAAATCTCAACAATATTTCAAACTGTGCTCAGCTGCCAAAGTGTGGCATCAAAAGATATTGAATTAATTATTATTACTATTACTATTTTGTAAAATTCTTCCAAGACCAAATTATCAGAGCTATGCTATCTACTTTTCTTAGAAGGAATTTTAGGATAAAGGCACACTTAAAAGAAACATAACTAAGAACATCATTAATTCTCCTAAGGTGTGAAAGATCAACATCTGAGCAAGAAAATTCCTCTACCCAGTTATATTGTATCTGTCATTTATGTTAGCTTTTAACCTTAAACGGAGAGATAAAATAGACCAAATACAATTTTAAAGTAGATAATACATTTTGGCAACACGTTTCATTAATGTTTCCTTTGTTAAGTGTTTATGAAGGGGTTCATTAACAACTGCATTATAAATCATTCATATGCAGTTATCACAACATAAATAAAAAGTGCATCAAGCAGTAGTTGCCAAATAGTGTGCATTTTAATGTACGTTATAAATGCTTAGTAACACTTATTCATACGTTTATTTATCAAAAACATAAATGACGATTCATGATTTCACAAATGGAGCAAAAATAGATTACTACAGTGAGAATAAAAGGAGGGGTTTGACTCTCACAATATCAGGCGGGGTTATTGTGTTGAATAAGCGTTGTTATTAGCTTTAATAACATATTAGGTAGAATGGCTCACTGTTTGGCAGGTATTGCATGAGAGCCGCTCTTTTATGCATTTTGTCATAACTGCATTTCAATGATTTGTAATGCATTTGTATATGACTTATTAATCATTAATTAACCCAATTGATAAACCCTGAAAATCTTTTTCACACCACTTTTTTTTATTGACAATTTTTCACAAGTAAAACTATTTATTTTTCTCAGAGAGAGATCTTAAATGAGCATGCACTGAGTAAATATCATCACTCTAGCTCGTTTGTTATTGAAGAAATGAGGCATGTTGCAATTGCCATCGGCTTCCTCTTGTTTTGAAAAGTATATGTAAAATTTGACTGATTGTAAGCTGAATGTAAAGAAGGTCTTGAATTACACTGACAGTTCTGCTTTGACTTTCATGAACCCACATGCCAGGTTCAGTATGCAGATTGCTGCTCGCTCTGCTGTCTGCGATGGCATAATCCACTCTCATGTGCATCTTGTGTTAATTGGCACCTACCATCTCTTTTATGTGCCAAGAACTGCAGCGATTATAGAGAATTAACATTAAACTCACATGAAAAGCACATGCATACCCAGAAAACAAAGACTCAGCAGAGCACAGTATAAACATCATTAGAGTCTAAAGAGCTGTCCAGCCATGATGGAAACAACATATTCTTATTTTAATTCATTTGAATCATTTTATTTATGTAGCCAGTCAAGTCAAACTTTGTTTTACATATCCCACTGATCCATGAGCCTAGTTTGTAAATGGATTTACATGAACCTTTATTTTCTTAGTAGAAACTTTCAAACCAAAAAGACTTAGTCCACAGACACAGACATACAGTAAAGGCACAATATTTGACCAAATCTAATTTAAATATGTATCCAATCAGTCAAGTCAAACATTGTTTTTTATTGTATATTTACATTGTTCCACTGAACAAGAGATTATGATCCTTGAGTCTTTTTTCTTTTTTTTTTTCTTTTTTTTTGTGTGTGTAATTAAAGATTTACATTTATTTTCATAAGAGAAATATTCTAACCAAAATGACTTCACGTCCAGTTATCATCTCTCAAATAAAAAGTTATTTTTGTATTTTTAATCCAATTTTGTGTACAAATGTCTTAATGCTTGGTAGTCTGTTAAATAATGAGTCAATATAAAGTTAAAAAAAAAAGGGCAAAAGTGTTGACATGAAAAAATATTAACATGAAAAAATATTTTTGACAAACAGTTGACAGAACTGAAAATTAAATGTCAATATTTGTATGCACTGTAGTGTGGAATAGAATATCTAATACATACTGTTGTATGTATACAGCACATTTTAGCAAATAGTAGGTCATCAAAACAGATTCTGTACCTACAGAAAATGAATTTATTACACATGAGATTCATACTGCATACTGCAGAAACAGCACTATGTGTAGCCGGTGGGATGTAAAGAAACAACACAGATACAAAAATATATTTTTGGGGTTTTATTCTGATGGTTGTTGAAAAGAGAGAGAGAGAAAAAAACAGCGGTCGAGCGGTCAATGGGGCTGTATATATATATATATATACACACACACATCACAGGACTTAATGACTACAGACCTGTCGCCCTGACATCTGTGGTCATGAAATCATTTGAGAGACTGGTGTTGGCCCACCTGAAGGACATCACTGGACCCTTTCTAGATCCCCTTCAATTTGCTTATCGAGCAAACAGGTCTGTGGATGATGCAGTCAACATGGGATTGCATCATATCCTGCAACATCTGGACAGACCAGGGATATATGCAAGGATCCTTTTTTTGGACTTTAGTTCTGCTTTCAACACCATCATCCCAGCTATTCTCTGGACTAAATTACACCAACTCTCTGTTCCCACGTCTATCTGTCAGTGGATCACTAGCTTTCTGACAGACAGGCAGCAGCTTTTGAGACAGGGGAAACTCACTTCCAGCACCTGTACAATCAGCACTGGTGCCCCCCAGGGATGTGTGCTCTCCCCACTACTCTTCTCCCTCTACACCAACGATTGCATCGCCAAGGACTCCTCTGTCAAGCTCCTGAAGTTTGCAGACGACACCATTGTCATTGGCCTCATCCGAGATGACAATGAGTCTGCATACAGAACGGAGGTTAAACAGCTGGCTGTCTGGTGCAGTCAAAACAACCTTGAGCTGAACACGCTCAGAACAGTGGAGATCATTGTGGACTTTAGGAGGAACACCCCAACACTGACCCCCCTCACTATTCTAAACAGCACTGTGGCAGCAGTGGAGTCATTCAGGTTCCTGAGCACTACCATCTCACAGGACCTGAAGTGGGAGACACACATTGACTCCATTGCGAAAAAGGCCCAGCAGAGGTTGTACTTCCTTCGCCAGTTGAGGAAATTCAACCTGCCATAGGCGCTGCTGATACAGTTTTACTCAGCAGTCATCGAGTCTGTCCTCTGCACTTCAATAGCTGTCTGGTTTGGTTCAGCTACGAAATCAGACATCAGAAGACTACAAAGGACAGTTCGGACTGCTGAGAGGATTATTGGTTGCCCCCTGCCCCCCCTTCAAGAACTATACTATTCCAGAGTGAGAGAAAAGGCTGGAAAAATCACTCTGGACCCCACTTACCCTGCCCACTACCTTTTTGAACTGTTGCCTTCTGGCCGACGCTTCAGAGCTCTGAGCACCAGGACCGTCAGGCACAGGAACAGTTTTTTACCCCAGGCTATCCATCTCATGAACAGTTAAATCTGCCCCTTTGAGCAATAATTAACATGCAAGACACAGCTTAGTCTTTTTATATTATCCAACACATCCTACCTCTTCTGTCATTACATTCCCTTGCACTGTACATAACCGATTTGTATTTAGATTTGCACTATGTATGTGTATGTGTGTGTGTATAAGTATGTATATATATATGTATGTGTGTGTGTATGTATGTATATATATCTACATGTGTGTGTATATTTATGTATATCTATGTATGTAGGTGCGTGTATATATATATATATATATATATATATATATATATGTATATATATATTGTCTATTGTGTATTCTATATATACTTTTTTCTTTTCAATATTTATCTATTTTTTATTCAATTTTAATTATTTTTTAAAAGTCTTGTTGCTGTTTTTGTATTGTTGTGTACTGGAAGCTCCTGTCACCAAGACAAATTCCTTGTATGTGTAAGCATACTTGGCAATAAAGCTCATTCTGATTCTGAATTTTCTGATTATATATATATATATATATATATATATATATATATATATATATATATATATATATATAAAATGGAAATAAAATGAAATATACAGTAGAGGCTAATGTCAAAAGAAAATACAAATAGGGCATTAACCTATATGCTTCAGCATACATCACCTTAATACATGCTTATATCATTCACAATATTTTATGCATTTAAGTACTTGCTTAAATTACTCAAAGCATTTTGCTTATTTTTTTTAACCAGGCATTAAGGACATGTACTGCATAACAGTCTCAACAATTAAATTCTCATTAAACGTTGTCACATATAACACATAGTACACTTATTCACTAAACTGGAAAACACTCTGGGCTATAAATCATTAAAGTGAGATATGATTAATACTAAATCTACATACTCAGTCCTTGCATGTGCAGCGAACGTGGTCAAACTCCACACATGCAATCCATATCATCCTTCAAAAATTATCCATAACAAACACTCAATATTAACATATGAATCTTCTGAACACATATTTAATGCAATTTATGAGCATTTTGTGTAAAAGTTGACATTTACCCAAGTAATTCTCAAACGATGAACAAAACTGGGAGATCTCTTGTGCAATACATGTTCTCATGTTCTAACCAGCACACATTTGTGTAAAACGAGAGAGTGCCGGAAAGCAGGTTATGTTATTAAAGGGGCCATGTCCAATTTATGACTAGAGTTAAATTACATGAAATTTCTCCACTTGGCTACATATGGTAGAACACTATTCCGAACATAGCCTTTGTCAGATGACAGGCGGCCATCCCACAGACAACCAGGCCATCACAAAACACATGATGCTTAATACTGAAGACAATGGCTTCCAATTACAGTTAACACACAACAACAACATAAACATGCAATAACTGTGGATTGAGTATAGTAAATCACTTCTCTGAGGTTTTTGGGGCATTAAAAGTCACCTAAAAATCATCAAGATCATTCAGGAAAGAAAGGTTTAGTACTATTGCAAAAAGAATGAATAAATAAATAATGAGTCAGGATAAACAACAAATTTTGTGTAAAAAAATGTTTATGTGCTAGACCTAAAACATTGTAGATTTACAAAAAAGGGGAGTTTTCATCAATGTTTGGCTTATACATTTTAAGGAAAGCTTTAGTGAGGTAGAACCTGGATTAACAAGCAAAAACGTTAGAGGGACTAGACAGTACCTCTATCCCAAGGCACATTCTCTACAATATTGTTCCAAAAAATGGTAAGGAATTGTAACAATATTCTTCTGGAATGGAGTTCATTTTGTGCCATTGTTTTTCTGCCTCTCTGTAGAAAAAGATGCACTACAAACTGCTGTATCCAATAAATAAAAAGTGTGTGAAATAGCCATAGAAAGTTATTACCTCACATCAGCAGAGGCACTTCAGTTGGAACCGAACAGAATAAAATTGCATACCCCGTACACGAGAGAATTGGATAATTCAGCAAAAATCTGAATAGCTACAGAGCCTACCATATGAATCGAAGATGAAAGAATTCTTTATAAAAAGTTTTTATAAGAATAGATAGGGTAGATGCCATGTTAAATTTGACATGAACGAGAAACAAGATTGATATTAATACAATCTGTTCAATGTTGCGTTGTGTACATTAATCAGTTCGTCGATTAATCATTGAAAACATGTCATACCAAAACATTCCCAGTGGACATAAGTCCACTGAAAACATGGGTAAATATGGATATTGTAAAAATATGGGTTATAAAAGTAGGCATGACCTATAGATCCTCTAGGAAAGTATGGCATACTGAATGGATTGTACTTCTGTTCCCCAGAGTCTTGCTTTCCTTTGCATCAGTTTTAAAATGGCACCTACCCTTACTAAGGTCTACAGTCTTATTGTTCCAGATGTAATATTTATGCAGGTAAATAAAGTTGTTTACATATTACTAAAGTCAATAGTGTTTGCTTATGGAATTTGTTTAATTTGATTGGTATATTTATAATATTTGCATAATAATAGGAATCTCCATATGGAGGGCCAAATTACTCAATTATATAATTAAATATTTAAATAAATCATTAAATGCATAACTTATAAAAAAAAAAAATCATTAAATTACCAGATGAATCAATAATCGTCCTTTGTATTTTATTTTAGCACTAGTTTGTGTCCAATTTCATGTTAGCATTATCTTTTTGTTAATCCCTCATTTAAGCACGAGCTTTGTATCTTTTCAATCTCAATGTTCTTGACATTGACAACACTTCTGTCAATGTTCGGTTGGCAACTTCATCTGCAAGAATTAACAAAAAAATCTGTAATGAGTCAGCGGAGTTGGGATCCATGTGCAGCTTTATTAACAGTAAACGTAGTAATATAGACAGGCAGGGGTCAATCACCAGCAATAGTAGTATCCAAGGTAAATCAGAGACAGGCAAGAGGTCAGGGCAGGCCCTCTGGTGGTGAGCAGGAGGAACTACAGAGGCGGGATTCATTTCTCAGCCTTGGCGTACAGTTGATGGGTGATGAGATGTTGCAGAACAGCTCTTCGTAAGTGTTAGAATAGATGAAGATGTCACTGATATAAACGATTACCCCTTGATTCAGCAAGTCTCGGAAGACATCATTGATGAAGGCCTGAAACACTGATGGACTATGACCAATCCGAAAGGCATGACCCGGTATTCATAGTACCCTGTGCTGGTTGAAAAAGTCTTCCATTCATCTACCTCACGAATGCAGATGAGATTGTAGGCACTGCGAAGATGGAGTTTGGTGAAATACTTGGCAGAACGGAGTTGTTCAAGGGCAGCTGGAACCAGAGGCAGGGGTAGCGAAACTTTACAGTGATTTCATTTAGACCACGATAATCAATACATGGGCGAAGCCCTCCCTCCTTCTTGCTCACAAAGAAGAATCCGGCTGATGCTGGTGAGGTTGAGGGTCTGATAAATCCCTTGGAAAGTTCCTCCTCAATGTATGACTTCATAGCCTCGGACTCAGGTTGGGACAATGGGAAGATTCTGCCTTGTGGAGGTGAGGAACCAGGTAGTAATTCCCTACCACAGTCACTGGAGCGGTGAGGAGGAAGTTGCGATGCTTTGGTTTTGCTGAAGGCTTCAACCAAGACAAAATACTCAGGAGGTAGATTGGGAACTGTAGTAGGTTCAACTCTAACAGCAGCAGCTCTAACAGTCCTGGGAGAGATGGGCTTTAGGCAAGTGGAAATGCAGGTGCTGGACCACTGGATAACTTGCTGATCACTCCAAGAGATCTGAGGGTTGTGTCTTTGCAGCCAAGGTAGTCCTAAGATTACGGTGTAACGAGGCGATGGGATGATATATAGGCGAATGGTTTCTTTGTGCAGTGCTCCAACTTGTAGAATGATATCTTTGGAAGTGTGTTGAACATGACCATCACCAAGAGGGCGTCTGTCTAACACTGCCACTGCCAAAAGTGTGTCACAGAGGTTAAGCGGAATATTATGGACTTTGGCGAATTCCTCGAAGTTGCCTGCTGCCCCAGAGTCCAACATGGCTGTAGAAATGACAGACCTCCCCGAAAATTTTTATATCACAAGTAATTCAACACATGAAGTAGAGCGGGTTAATGAACTACTGGAACTCACCATAGTAGGGTGATGCTGAGATAGTCGGGTTGGGCAGGAAATCCATAGGTGTCCAGCTTGACCACAATACAGACACAGGTGCTGCTTAACACGATGACCTCTCTCCTCAGAGGTCCGATGTGCATGGGTTCAGTTTCACTCAGGGTATATGAAGCAGTAGGATGTGATACAAGAGTGTTGGAAGGTCTTCGTGCTCGGAGGTTATCAATGCAGATGGTCAACTCAATGAACTGATCCAAAGCCTTACCCCCGTCACAAAAAGCCAGCTAAGATTGAAGCTCTAATTTCAGTCCTCTCCGAAAAAGCAGCTTCAAAGTATCCTCCACCCACATGGTTCGAGCAGTGAGTACGGAAGTTGAGAGCATATTCCACGGCGGGAACATTACCCTGATGAAGAGAAAGCAGCTGATCTCTGACGTCTTTGCCTCCCACTGGATGTTCAAAAACAGCATGAAATCATTGGAGGAAGCAACTGAATGAAGGGAATGTTGGTCGGTCATCGTTCCACACCGCTGTAACCCAGTCTAACGCCTTACCGGTAAGTAGAGAACATCCAAAGGAAATGCGGCTCTCATCAGTGGGGTATAGTGTGGGCTGTTGATTAACAAACAGTGAATGTTGGAGCAGAAATCCCTTACATTTAACAGGTGACCCATCGAATTTCTCAGGAAAAGCAAGGCATGGGTTAGCGGTGAATGTGCTAGATGAGGCCGGGTGTGCCACTGGGTTAGATGAAGGAGCTGAAGGGTTTGGTGTGGGTAAATGGAGGTTCTGCAGGGTTTTAACAAGCTCCTCTGTTAACAATGTCAGCCGGTCAAGCTGTTGGTGGTGTACATTCGCTTGGGCTGAAACCTCGGTGGTTAGTTGCAGAAAAGCTGCTGGATCAGTTTTTGGTGAAGTCTTCTGTAATGATGAGTCAGCGGAGTTGGGATCCATGTGCAGCTTTATTAACAGCAGACATAGTAATATAGACAGGCAGGGATCAATCACCAGCAATAGTAGTATCCAAGGTAAATCAGAGAGATAGTCACAAAACTGACAAGAGGTCAGGGCAGGCAGTAGGCAATCACAGGTAATATCCAGGTAAAAAAAGCAGTAACAGTAGGCAGGCAGAAAAGGGTCAAAACAGGGTAAACAGTCCAGGATCATACACAGGTTAGGCAGTAAATACAGATAATGCTCAGAAAAGTCAGAGAGTGAGAGTGAGTCTTAAATAGCTGAGTAGATAGGCAACAGGTGAGGAGGTAATCAGTGCCAGGTACGGGGATTATGGGAAATGGAGTCCGGAGAGTTAGAGTCAATACTCAGGTGATGGAGCCCTCTGGTGGTGAGTGGGAGGAACTACAGAGGTGGGATTCATGACAAAATCTCTTATTATACCAAATTTAGCCATAGTTGCAGAAAAAAAAAGAAAATAAAAAAAAAAACACGCCTAGAATCTCTAATCAGAAAGTCCAAAGAAATCGATTTTGAATGGTGAACCTACAGTCATTGAATGACGTGCCAATAACGGTAACCCTGAAAATGAAAACAAACAAAGCTTGTGTTTAAATTAATAATGGTTGATTTATCATAAGCACAAGCTTTGTGTCTTTTTTTTTTTAGGCTTAGGCCTACCAAAGATATGGCTAAAATGAAAATGGATGCAAACTAGTGCTAAAATGAAATACACTGGGTATTTATTGATTTATGATTTAAGGACCAATTAGATTTTTTATAGGTTTTATTTACAAATTCATTATATATTTAATGCTTTATTAAAATATTTATGTAATTATTCAATTTAGAGTAATTTGGCCCTCCATACCTCAATTGAAAAAAAAAATTAAAATTGTCACAATTTAGGATGATGTTCCAGAGAAATGAATACATTTAGTTCATATTTAGTCAATCAATTTTCAATGAATCGTAAGAGTAATGTCCAGAAAATGTAGCACACCCAAAAAACTGTTCCGCAAAATTTCACCAACTGGTGGCTACAAGACTACATAGACTACAATCTGCGTAAGTAATTCTGGAGAACCCTTAAGCTCTAGTGTACAAAGTAAGATTCCCCCTATTATTGATAAATCTCTTTGCAACCATGAAATCAAATTTTAGTTCTTTATAAAAGAGTTTCATGGCATCTTATATTCTGATCTTCAGTAATTATTATTCTGAAGTTATAACAACTTTTAATAGCAATTAATTCAGATTTAAGGGTTAGGTAACGGTTAAGGGCCATTAATTCATTGTTACTGACTAGAAGCCTTTGATGAAAAGAGAATTATTCTTGCAAGAGGGATTTGGGAAGAATATTTAAAAAACAGTGTGGTTTTATCAGCCAGCAGTCTAATGATAATATGTCTATACTAGAGATTGTCACTCACTCTAAGACAATATTGGCAATAAGAAGAGCATGAAATTGAAAGGCAAGCAAGACTAAAAACAGTAATACAGGGCAGACTTAGTAGCAAATAAATGTAGCGGATATCCTTGTGCCCACCTGTATATTTCCAGGATCAGCATTGTGAGACACTGCCGGAGAGCATTCATATTTATAAGGGCACTATATGAAAAAGCCACCTTACCCAGCTCTGCGAATACTCTGAGCACAGTATTAGCTCTAAGACCTTGTCTAGTAGCTTCTGGCAACAACAAAAAGAAGAGCACAGAGATAGGAGGTAATTTTCCCAAGATTGCCGTGTAAATAAAGACGTACGCAGCTGTGTACACATTGAAAGGGAGGCCACCCCACCATCTCATACAGTAAACAGTGATGGCTCAGGAACTTGGCATTTGTGACAAAATGTAGTGAGGCATGATAAACAAAATCCATTCATAAATCAAAATTACATTTTCTCAACAAGGAAAAGATAATGCTGTGGGAGTTAAAAAACAAAGACAAAAAGGTTGCACCTACAGTTGCAGAGCATGTGCATTTTTGGCAGCAGAGCAGATAAACATGCAGTCATTTACTCTGCCACCACTGTATTCTTGCTGAATATTGGCAAAAGTGGGAGCAAAAACTATACTTCCCTATCTGTCACTCACTCGACATTGTGTCGATGTAGTGACACCAGGGGTCACACTTGGGAGCCCCAAACACCTCTGCTTTTTGAAAAAAGGACAATGGGACTTGGAAAGTGGAATTTGCATGCCACTCCCCCAGACATACGGGTATAAAAAGAGCTGGTATGCAAATGTGCTAACTAAGCCCTGTACTGGGGTAGGTGCTCCACATGCGCTGGTTCCCCCTAGGTGACCCCATGTGATATATCTTCCACTAAATCTTTTCCCTGTCGGTAAACTTGGGCAGAGGCCCCTCTGGCCCCGGTCACCATGCTTGTAGAAACTCCTCCCCCCTTGGGTAGGACCTACCATGCGACTTCTCCACATGACATACTTCTGACAAGACTCGGTAAGACCATGTGACGTATTTCAACTCAAAATACCCCCCCCCCCCTTCTCTGGGCGGGGTGTGGTCTCCGCAGTGTCTTCCCCTTGGGAGTGACACCCCCCGACATAGACATTTATGGCCCCCAGTTGGTTAACAAAATCCACTCTTTTTGGAGAGAAAAAAGGAAAAGAGGCCACGGCTGGGCTAGCCTGTGCCTATTTGTTGGGCAGTCGACTTGTTCCCGAAGGACCGTTCGATGCTCATGAGAGTGTTGGGGGAGGTTACGTGACGGCCTGGTGTGCTGGCTACGAGGTAAACAACGGTCTGCCCGTCTCGCACTGCCAGTCCACGTAACACAGTTCAGCTAGTTGTGGTGTTTTGTATAGGGACCCCTAGTGTCACTACATCGACACAACGTCGAGTGAGTGACAGATAGGGAACATCCTGGTTATTTTCGTAACCTCCGTTCCCTGATGGAGGGAACGAGACTTTGTGTCCCTCTTGCCACAACACTGAATTACCCGCTGAAATGGCCAGGACCTTGTCTCGGCTCCTCAGCACAAAACCTGAATGAGTGGTTGCATACCAGCTCCATTTATACCCGTATGTCCAGGGGAGTGGCATTCAAAATTCCACTCGCCAATTCCCATTGGCCTTTTTTCAATAAGCAGAGGTGTTTGGGGCTCCCAAGAGTGACCCCTAGTGTCACTACATCAACACAACGTCTCGTTCCCTCCATCAGGGAACAGAGGTTACGAAAGTAACCAGGACGTTATACACTGCACACAGTGTAACTGTGTTTCATTAGTTTTTTTTATAATAATCTGTAGCAGTTTGGAATAGATTTGGAATTATGTCAAAGTTAAATTAAAATGAATCTAGAGTGCATTCTAAAAGCATGTTATAAGTGAACCATGCTGTGAAGGGGAGATGTCTGGGTTCATTATAGGATTTTCACATTCTTACGAACTACTCTAAAGATGATCAAGTGTTGCCCGCAGGCTGACAGAAATTATAAGCGAGTGTGACATGACGGTCTTCATCATCTGTATTCATCTATTGTCTCCACTCACACTCTACGTCTATCCATACTGAACTTGCTAGAAACAGCAAAGACAGCTGATGCTGCATGCAGTATGTTGAGACATTTACATAAGGTAAACATTGGCCCGCTAACTATTTTTCTGGAAAACTAGTCGACTAGTAAAAATTTGTACTATGCATACTATGCAATAAACGGACACAACACTTGTGGACTAGAGTGGTATAAAATCTTGCATTAAACCGTGCTTTAAAACTCCATGTGCAGCACAAGCCCTAGGGGTGGTGCGAGGGGTCTTAAGTCTTGAACAGTTTTACTAAAGCTCTGAATGTTTTGATCCTATTCTAGGGAACTCACAGTGAAACTGGAAACAGTAGGTTGACATTTCTTTTGCTGAAATTAGTCTGTGATTATCGAAATTCGAAACACTAGGAGGAGTTAACTCAAGAATTGCTCTGACCAATTCAGTCAGTGAATTAAAAATGCATCTTTTCTCTCTAGCCTACAACTTGTGATGTTCTCGTCTTTTGCATATAAATTATTATGTTTTATTGTGGGTTTTATTGCATTTAAAAAGTTCTTGTGAACACATTGTACAGAACATTGGTCAACTGTTGTTGTTTTTAAATTGTGCTATATAAATAAAATGGAATTTAATTGAATAAATGTACTACTCATCTGGTGCAAAATAGCAAAGTAAACAATATGAATTAGGCTAATGGTGCATTCGAGTCATGTCGGAATGATCATATTTACAAGATGAGTGCAACTGAACGGCACCATAAAAGTCATAAAGGTAATTACCAGTGGGATTTTCTTGGAGCCCCAGTTTTCCGAGTTGGGGGGCGAATCAATTAAAGAACCATAGCAAGTTGAAATTGGACAATTGGACAATTCTGTTTTACTCATTGATTTTGACTGTACAGTTTAGACTGTATGCGTTTTTGTACCATTAATAAAAAATAAAGCTTGCCAGAAAATAAGACTCATTTAGCTGGTTTATGAGGTGACAGGCTTGTGCGACAAAACAACATTTAACATCAGTATATGTGGCCACACAAGTATGACAAAATAAGATAGGTAAAGCATCAGTTTAATGCATTAAACTACATGAATTTTGTTGCATTGCTACAAAAAAGCAAAAAAGAAAAGTGAAAAAAAGTGGAAATTGCAAAACGGGCCAGTTCTTTCCTTCTAAAATCACTTAAAACATCACATTGCAATTGACTTCTGACCTTGTAAGTAAGAACTACCCAGGAGGACTTGAACGCAGCATAAACCACAACATACTGTAACTGAAATGGTGTTTATACTGGTTATGTGTTGAACAAATGTGCATTTGACATATGATGGATGAGATGAAGAAGAAAAAAGCAGTTCATAAGAAACTGGAACATTGAAGGAGGGACCTAAGCCATATTTAGTGTCCAGAATAGAGCGCAACAGTACCCGCCCACTTTTTCAGCATCTGGGTTCTGGAAGAATATTTCCCGTTAATTTCTTCCATAGACTTTTCATAAAATCCTTCATAAAAGAGTTGTAAGTCATTAACCAAACCCACCAGAGGTAAATCACAACATCATTACCTTTTTTTGAGGCAAAAAAAGTATTTGAAAATCAGATATAAATACAAATGTACAAGGCTGTGTTCTTACCATCTTTCACGAGGACATGGACTACAACACCATGAAGCATTGCGAATGAAGTCATTGAATAAAAAACAATGGGAATATATAAAAGTACTAAGTTTAGGTTGTTAATTATAAGTATAGAAACAATCTATAGAAAAAGTTTATTGCAAAATTTCTGATATTTACAAATAGATAAGTAGTTTAAGGGTGAAAAGACACCAACTCAATTAAGTCATTCACAGTGCATCATGGGAGTGGGCGATCACTCGGAGGCATGTTTCGTGGGCTTCGTTGGCCACGGTTCTCTAATTGGTGAAGCTTTCTCTGCTAGACCATGGGTAATGTTGACTTTACCATGAATTCCGCTCTCAAAAACGATTTTTAAACAATGAATTTGAAATAATGCAGATGCATGGCTTCAACAGAAGCATATTCCATCGATGAACAACCATGTAGCTTGTGGTATGTCTGCCTGTAAAGGTCTATATGTTTTATTGAAAATCAATTAGTCTATTTCCTATTTTTACTTCTGGAACCAAATTGTTATGCTCCATTGTACCCAATGTGTGCTGAACTGCAGAAAGCTGAAAGAGACAAAAAGGGCAGGATTCATTTTTATACTACCACATTTAGAGTACACATTGTTAAAGTACGCACCCAGTGCCTGTCCTCCCTATACACAATATATGCAAGTTGCATAGGGCCCCCGATCTGCCAGGGGGCTCCCATGCTGTCAAAGACATTATAATCAGTCGAGTACTGGTATGTTGCCATGCAAACAGCAGAGCTCCTTGATGCAAAGAATCATAACAGAATTTATTTATATATATTGAAAATATACATCTAATAACTGTAGAGGAGGGGGTTGGGGGTATATTATAATTATCATAATTAATTATTTTGTTTCCATTTCAGACATGCACTCGGTAATGAGATGTGCAACATATAAATAGACATGGCAATGGTTACTACACGTCAGGAGCTAAAAAAAATGCCACATTGAAAGTAATTTTTTAATCTGTGTCAGGAGTACACATCACAGTATGAAAAATCAAAACGCAACACGTGTTTAAGAATGTAATAAAGAATGAATTTTTAAATGTTTCAAATTATTTGTTTACTACAAAACTGCTCTGTGAAACAGGCTTAATAGGTGGGGGGATTGTTTTGGGGGTTACAAACACACAAAATATTGCTTAGGGCACCCAAAAGCTAGGACGGGCACTGAACGCACCTTCTGATCTTTGGGCATATCTGAGGTAGAGACAAGTTAATTTGACCTTTTAGTTTTCATTCCAGTAATATTTAAATATTTTTTTGAGAGTTCGAAATCACTGCATCAGTTACAGCCTTGCTGGGCCAGCAGACATGTGATCACTTCATATAGAAAGAAGACAATATGAATGAACTAAGAGAGAAGCTTGGAGCCTTGAATCTTCATGAATCATTCAACTTGAGATTTAATATAACTGTTCAATCAGAAAATCCATTGGCAGTTTCTTTGCTGTTTTGTTCCATTTTTCTTGACAAGGACATAGCAGACAGCCGATACACACAAGGAACTCTGCTTTGTGCGTGACTGGCTGATCAGCCCACAGGCTCAATATATTTGGGTTAGGGCCTCATAAGTCTGTCAGGCACAAATCCCTTATTGTATAGGCACCTTATTGTAAATGAAAATTAAAACTCCCAGTGAACAAGTCTATTATGGTGAACACATTTTCAAATCAGACTGTACAAAGCGGTTGCATTCAGTTGTTCCCATAAAGTGCTATTTCTACTTGATCTGGCCTTAAAAATGACTTTTGTTGATTTAACCCAATGTGTCCAGGTTGTTTTGTTTTTTTGTAATATTAAATTATATTTTTTTTTACTTCAATAAATCATGTTAATTCAAATGTTACCACATAACAAATGTTTTTCAGTGCATTTCATAGCAAAAATAAATAAATAAATAAATAAAATAAAAAATACATAGCAACAAAACTAATGAAAATGAATGAAACCTTAACGACAAGATGGCAGAGGTTTATGTGAATAAAACCATTTATTTATACTACATAAGAAATGATGAGCTGCCCACTCTCATCATTCAGTACAATAAGGAAGTATATTGAGATATTGTGATAGTGAAGGACAAATTGATAGACAGATCTGTCTTAAGACATAACAGACATTGCAGCATTATTTTCTGTAAAGCTGCTTTGAAACGATGTGTATTGTGAAAGCGGATATACAAATAAAAATGACAACATAATCCCTCAGTTAAATGAATGAACATCTTAAGCCCTATTTGGATAGTTTTCCCTTGAGTTAAGGTAAATTGGAAGATGTACTTTGTAATTTTCATCCTTTCTGAATTGAGCACAACTGTGTTTTTTTACACAACCTCCTAACTCCTCTGAGAAATGCTTTTTTGCAATGCTCAGATATTTTGATCTCTGCTGAATAATGGAACCAAGGACGGATTAAAAACTGAGAGGCCCATGGGCTGGTACACCATGGAGGCCCCCCATTAGAGTTGGGGTACTCGAGTCCAATTTTAATGGACTTGGAGTTGTCACGGACTCGGAGGCATTTTTACTCGAACTTGACTCGGATTCGAACCTTTCGGACTCTGGATTTTTTTCTGAGTTCAGCCGAGTCCGAGTCGAGAAAAACAAACATACAAAACAAACAACAACAACAACAACAACAACAACAAAAAGCTGTAAAGCTGGCACTTGAGTTTCAATGGCAAAAAAGTCAGAAAATACAATGAAGAATACAAGTGAGGGGAGAAGTCTCTATTCACCTATTATCCATACTAAATATAATATGAAAATTCTGATTCATGAACAGATTCATTCGGACTCAAACTCGACTCGGACTTGGCCTATTATGGACTCGGCCTTGAGTCCGACTCTGACCCTTTTGGACTTGGACTTGACTCAGACTCAATTGTTTAAAGACTCAGACTTAAATCTGACTCGACTATGGTGGACTTGAACCCAGCACTATCCCGTAACTATGTTCACTTTTATGCGCTACAGTACACTTGCCAGATTTGGTTGGATTTTTCAAATTGACAGAAGAAAATTTTGGAGCAATGTCTTACACGGCCAGTAATATGTACTTTTTAATTATGAACCGATCCAAAATCATGCATTATTAATAGGGATGTGCAAGGTATTCAAATACCAAAATCACTATTCGGTTCTTCTGCACGTATTTCAAGGTCTTCAACCTGATCTGAGTCGACGGTACCCATCAAACCTATAGGTTTTGGGCCAGGTTCGGGTCAGTTTTTCAAGTAGGCTATATGGCAAGTTCACACGTGCGTCGAGGCCATGTAAACATGCACTGGACGGACGTCTTTGATCGTTGTGCCACAACTCACTGTTAAGTTTAAAAGAACTTTAATATTTATAAAAGGCATCTCAAGACACACCTGCATTCGGTTTTACAATTTGTTGTGCAGGACCATCACATTTTTTAAGTTTAAAAGAACTTAAAGTTTAAAAGAATTTCAATATTTATTAACACATCTCGAGACACCTGTGTTCTGTTTCATAATTTGTTGAGCTGCATCAAGCTTTATCAGCGCTGGTGTCACAAATCGACATTCTGATGAAGTTCAGGTTGCAAAGAGGACTTAATGCAGCCGTGGCCCGTGCATTTTAAGTCTAGGCCTTCAGTGCGATTCATGCCATTAAGAAAACACAGTTTCACAATGAATAAGACACCGTATGCCCATCATACATTACATGGCAGTCAACTAATAATACCAATTGACATTTTAAAAACACGTCCACACACGAAAGCTAGAACCAAGGAGGTCTAATACCAAGAAAAATCTCTCTAATAATATTTGCGATTTAAATTTTGCTTGCAATAAATTTTGTTTCGTCAGGGTGCATGGTTACTTTCAAAACTTGATCCGACACTGAATGCTCAAGCAGCCTAATTTACACTTAGAAAACTCCTGATGTTGCTATAACAATGCAAAAAGCACTTACCAATTTACTTGAAGTGAAAATCAGTCCTCATATCCTGTTTAATAAATTAAGCAATCACACAGTCATGCAGAACATCTCGTGTTTTTAAATCCATAAGGATCTCTTTCTCAATGGCAATGGCGGCAGTGATGACAGCCGATTCGCGCTCTTCGCTTTCAAATTACGTACATCACTCAAGAACAGCTAGAAGGCCTGGACTGGGATGTCTCCTAAAGACCACACCCACCAAGAACAAATAAATCAATCTGATTGGCTGACGAATCTGACAATCTGACTTTAGATGCTTATTCATTTGCACTGTTGAGGGATTCTGTGGAAACTGATGGGGTGGAGCTCAGACTCACACGCTGCTTCAGCTAAGGAGTATGGCTTCGAGCATGCGATTTGTGAAACACTTTGCATGAGCATGGGGTGGGCATGTGTTTTGTAGTGCTGGTTCGAGTAAAAGCAAGGGAGTCATCACATTGATAAGTAAGCATTTACAATGTAATTGTCTCAAACAGATTAAAGATCATTTAGGAAGAGTCAGTAGTGTTTGTGAAATACAGGGGCAAAATCTTATTTTGGCTAATATTTATACACACAACGCTGATGATCAGAACTTTTTTTATAGATTTTGAGGGAAAGTTACAAGCAGCTGAGATCCTTCATGATATGGTTTTGGGTGGATCTTTTAATGGATCCAGCACTTGATCATAGTGATGGAAAAGTGTGTAGACTCTTTAGACTCTAAAGGTTTTTCTTTTACACATCCTCTGTAGTGTCAACATTGCTCAAAAGTTTAGAGCAACATTGACACTATAGAGGATATGTAAAAATCTTGGTCTTACAGACATTTGGAGACTTCTGAGTTCATCTGGGAGGGACTTCACCTTTTTTTAATCAGTTCATAAGATTTACTCTAGAATCGATTTTATATATATATATATATATATATATATATATATATAAATCTAAGTCACTTATTCCATTTGCCACCGATTGCTCAATTGGGAACATTTTAGTTTCAGATCATGCTTTGGTATGTTTAGAGTTGTTGCCGCATATAGAGATAAGGAAATCATATAGATGGTGCCATAATACATCCCTTCTACAGGACCCAACAAATGTTAATGTCAGAAGTGCATGTTTATGTGGAGGCCAATTTGTCCTCACTGTCCTCTGTGGGCGTGGCATGGGAGGCGCTTAAGCCAGATCTTAGGGGTTGGATCATACAATATGCCTCATTCATTAAGAAGATAAAAGAACAGGAATTCATGGACTTGGAAAAGAGTATTAAATGTGCTGAAATGGGGCCGAAGCAGTGAATGTCATCCAGTGATCTTAGAGAGTTGACTCAGCTAAAATATAGGTACAATACTATTTTGTCACAGAAGGTACAGTTTTGCTTATTCAGGGCAAGACAGACATACTTTGAGTCAGGAGACAAGGCAGGGAAACCTCTTGCCAGATACATAAAACAGAGAGTTTTGTTTCCACCATTCCTTCAGTGAAGTCTTCTGGAGGCAATACTCCGATCAGCCACAACATTAAAACCACCTGCCTAATATTGTGTAGGTCCCCCTCGTGCCGCCAAAACAGCACCAACCCACATCTCAGAATAGCATTCTGAGATGCTATTCTTCTCACCACAGTTGTACAGAGCGGTTATCTGAGTTACCGTAGACTTTGTCAGTTTGAACCAGTCTGGCCATTCTCTGTTCACCTCTTTCATCAACAAGGCATTTCCATCTGCAGAACTGCCGCTCACTGGAAGTTTTTTGTTTTTGGCACCATTCTGAGTAAATTCTAGAGCCTGTTGTGTGTGAAATTCCAAGAGATCAGCAGTTACAGAAGTACTCAAACCAGCCCATCTGGCATCAACAATCATCCATGCGATTATCTAATCAGCCAATCGTGTGGCAGCAGTGCAGTTCATAAATCATGCAGATACAGGTCAGGAGCTTCAATTAATGTTCACATCAACAATCAGAATGGGGAAAAATGTGATCTCATTGATTTGGACCATGGCATGATTGTTGGTGCCAGACGGGCTGGTTTGAGTATTTCTGTAACTGTGATCTCCTGGGATTTTCATGCACAACAGTCTCTAGAATTTACTCAGAATGGTGCCAAAAACAAAAACCATCCAGTGAGCAGCAGCACTTAATGCGTGGACCTCCGCTTTTAATTTTAGGAAGGCGGAGGAGCATAAACAAGCCAGTTATGCCCTCCACTAAACTATCAGAGCAGCCAAACGCTAGAACAGGGAAAAGATTGAAGGACAGTTCGACACCAACTCTAGAAGCATGTGGCAGGGAATTAATATCATCACGGACTTAAAAGGTAATAAAAACTCCACCGTGAACACCACTGCCTCTCTTCCGGATGAGCTTAATACTTTTATTCTCGTTTTGAGGGAAATAACACCACCCTCGCGGAGAGAGCTCTCGTGGCCGAAGTTACAGAGGTTAGTTCACTCTCCGTCTCTGTAGCGGACGTAACACGATCCTTCCGACGGGTGAATGTCCGTAAAGCCATGGGTCCAGACCGCATTCCGGGCTGCGTCATCAGAGCATGTGCAAACCAACTGGCTGGTGTTTTTATGGACATTTTCAACCTTTTCCTTTCCTTGTCTGTGGTCCCCACATGCTTTAAAATATCCACCATTGTGCCTGTACCAAAGCAACTGAAAATTACTTGCTTAAATGACTGGCGTCATGTTGCTCTGACCCCCATAATCAGCAAATGCTTTGAGAGGCTAATCAGAGATTATATCTGCTCTGTGCTGCCTGCCTCACTGGACTCACTGCAGTTTGCTTACCACAACAACCGCACCACTGATGATGCTATTGCTTCTACACTACACACTTCTCCATCCCACCTGGAAAAAGGAACACATATGTGAGAATGCTGTTTGTAGACTACAGCTCAGCATTCAACACCATAGAGCCCTACAGGCTTGATGTGAAACTCCAGGCTCTGGGCTTAAACAGCTCACTGTGCAGCTGGATCCTGGACTTCCTGTCAGGCAGACGCCAGGTGGTTAGAATGGGCAGCAACATCTCCTCATCACTGACCCTCAAACCTGGAGCCCCGCAGGGCTGTGTTCTCAGCCCACTCCTGTATTCCCTTTACACACATGGCTGTGTGGCAACACATAGCTCTAATGCCATCATTAAGTTTGCTGATGATATGACGGTGGTAGGTCTGATCACTGACAATGATGAAACAGCCTACAGAGAGGAGGTACACACTCTGACACACTGGTGTCAGGAGCACAACATCTTCCTCAATATCACTGTCAGGGTACAGTGTATTCTGTGTATACTGTATATTGTATATTATTAGGTGTATATTGTATATTGTGTTGTGTAACAATATGTGTAAACTGTGTTATGTGTAAATCAGATGTTTATTGTAATTGTCATACTGCTAACTTGCTTGGAACTGCACCCAAGACTTTCACCCACTGTTGCACTTGTGTATATGGTTGAGTGACAATAAAGAGATTTGATTTGATATGCTTTTAATGTTAGACACTTGGCCCATTGGTCTCTTCTACCTGAGAGAGCCCCTCCCTGGTACAATATTAAAATAAGCGGCACTTGCCCCAATTTCACCATTGTAAAGTCTTTCTATTAAATTGCCTAGAGAAGTAAAAATGCATCCCATAATTTCACACTTACATTGAGTATGGACAAAGGTTTCCCATCTATTAAATTTCAATGTTTTCTCAAGCATTTAGTTGAACCCCAAAATATATATTAACAAGTCCAAATTTTTCTGGAAAGAATGGATTGAGAGGGATGTTGCTACACTTGGTGATATTTATGAAAACAGAGCTTTGAGATCATTTGAAAATATAACACAGCAATTTGGGGTTTCTAGGTCTCAATTTTTCATGTACTTACACATGCACCATTTACTTTGTACTATTTTTGGTGGTAGAACACAACCACCTAAAGCTGCAGACTATCTTTGTATGGTGCTCAGAGCCTTTGGAAAGGGGCATGAAGCGTCAGTGTATTATTCCTTGTTGATTCAGAGTCTTGGTGATGGGGCCTTAATAGCTCTCAAGAGGTTATGGGAAAGAGATTTGAACTTGGTATTGGAGGATGGGGAATCCTTTTTGAAAAGAATTTAAAAAAATGTTAAAACTATGTCTAGGGATGCAAGGGTACGCTTATTAAGTTTAAGATTCTGCATTGTTTCTATTGGACTCCCTCTAGATTGGCTGGCGATATCAGTTGGAGGATGGAGACAAAGCCCATGATCTGTGGTTCTGCGATAAGATTAGAGAATTCTGGTTAAGAGTCCAGAATTGTATCTGTGACGTTTTAGGTACTTTTGATGAGGAGGAGGGTGGGGCCAGGCTGTGACTACGCATGCCCGGCCCCCAATCGGGCTAATCAGCCAAGGAGAGGGATAAGTGCAGTGGATTGTGACAGTTCGGGAGAGAGAGAGCCACACACAGCTGCAGTGTGTGAATTTGTGTTCTGTGTCTTTTTGTTTAAGTTCCTATTAAAATATTACTTTGATCGTTCAGCCAGTTCCCACCTCCTCCTTTCCCATTTCAACTGTGTTACATTGGTGCCGAAGCCCAGGAAAGAGGAGGGATGTGCTGTCATGGGGTCCTCGCCACTACCAGCCAACCCAAAGGAGCAGCCGCGGCGGTCTACCGGGAGATGGAGGAGTCACTGCCAGCCACCTGGATGCGGAGGAATGGCCGCCATCCACGAGGGGAGGAGGGGCTCACTGCCAGCCACCTGGAGCAGTGGAGCCGCTGCCAGGGGCGGAGGGGCTCCCTACCGGCCACCAAAATGCGGAGGAGCGTTCCATCCACCAGGGGTCGGAGGACTTGCTCCGGTCCGCCTGGGGAGGTGCGACTGTTATCCGCCAGAGGTTGGGGAGTGGCTGAGAGCCGGGCGACAGTGTATCTGGGTGCCGGCAAGCCAGGTTATTCCTCTCTCTCCTCTCTCTCTCTTGCTGTCACTCTGCTTTGCACTTTCCCTCTCCTCTTTTTTTATTTTTACCTCCCCTCATCCCCCTCCCCAGCCCTAGAGAGGCAGGGGATGTATGTTATGCCGGGGATTCCCCAGCTTGAGGCAAAGGAGGGAAGAGTTTGACGAGGAGGAGGGTGGTGTAATTGGGCTAATCAGCCGAGGAGAGGGATAAGTGCAGCGGAATGCGGCAGTTCGGGAGAGAGAGAGCTACACATAGCTGCAGTGTGTGCATTTGTGTTCTGTGTCTTTTTGTTTGAGTTTTAATTAAACTATTATTTTGACTGTTCAGCCGGTTCCCGCCTCCTCCTTTCCCATCCTTAACCTTGTTACAGTACTCAAATTTCATTTTGCCCCAGACTATGTGTATATTGGGTGATGGGGTTTTATTAAAGTAGGTGACAAATATACAAAAAGCTGGGTACAAACTAGTGTAATTATTGGCAGACAAATAATTCTTAGAGGATGGAAGTCACTTTCAAGAGTGGTTCACCGAATTGGCAGGGTGGCATTCGAAAAGATGTCATACAAACAGCTTGGCAGATTATTTGCATGTGGTAAGAAATGGACAAATACATAACCTTTCTGGAAGGCTCTCGGTGAGGGCCATGTGGAGAGAAACTGTTTTTTCTCTCTTCTTGTTTATATGTGTATACTCAGGTTTGGACCACGGGAATGTTTGTTTGGGCTTGGCGTGGGAACTGGGAAGGGGATGGGGAATTAATGGGTGTTTAGGGGGATAATTGTTGACTCTGTGCATGTATATTTTGCTTTGTTCTGTGTTATGTTTGAGAATCAACCAGTACAAATATGAATCTGAAGAAATAGCACAGATGGGTGCAAAATCGGTCCAGGACACCTTCAAAACAACAGGAAACCATGCAGCTGAATTAAACACAATAGAGGTCTCCTATATAGAGTTCAAACTTGATATTGCATCTTTTAAAAGTGGCGCATGATAACGGTCAAAGCCTTTCATCTAGTGTTAAAGCTAATTTCATTTGGGTGTGCAAGCTTTCATTTTTGGTGCCATTTGAGGGGCACCTCAGCAAAAGGTCAGGGGCTCGAGCCCATAGAGCCACCCCCTCTACACGTGCCTGATATCTTACCATTATTGTGAGGTGAAAATGAGGATTCACTCGGCCAGTATCACTCAGTCACCATCTGTAAGTTCCTTCAGAAAACAGCATGTTGCACACTCAAGCGTGTTTAGAATTTTCTGATGTAAAAAGTCTAATTTGGATTACTTATGAAAACTGGGACAGATGCTTGACAATATCGTGTTGTGTCACTGCAGTTATTTGAAGAAAAAAAAATAGATATATATTTTTAAGTTTCTAGAAAAAAAAAACATTCTAGTATTCTAGTTTTGATGAAACACCAGGGGACCCCACCCTCTTCACTGTCACCAAAGGTTTGATGCAGGTTCACCACTACCAGTGAAGAGCTGCAAACTTCTGGCAAAGATTTAAGGCATATAGCAAATTTACATGTGATATGTTCACGTGTAAATTTGATTTAGCGAATTTACGGCAAGTGGTAGGATCCTGCCATCCCAGTATGTTTTGGTTATTTTTACTTATGCTTTTGGTTTGCTTTAGTTTTCCTGTGTTTATTCCTGTTACATTGTGTGTTGCCATGTCTATGTGGAGCACATGGTGATAACTGTGTTTGCCATGTGCTCTCCTTGCCGCTCCTGCTTGTTTCCCCTGCCACACCTCGTTTAGTTCTTGTTTAGTTCCTGTTGTCCCCAGATTTTGTATTTTGTCACGGGATCTACCTGGCGGTCTTGGTACATGAGTAGTGCACTACACCACATGGTACCTACCAACCTCACAATGTCCTGCTGCAGTATAGAAGAGAGGTTCCCCTACTCCAGAACCAATGCTCACATAAAAGTCTAAACACCGGTAACACCAAGAGCAGCTGAGCAAGAGGACATATCAAGCAATGTAGAATTTATCTAACATGAACTGACAATTTATTACTGAAGATGTTTGTCAAAAAATTCTAATTAAATGAACTCTCTAAGAAAAAGATTCATTTTCAGATAAACATATCCACAGTTTGAATGAACACTTTCCCTTTTTCCTAAGTAAACACTTTTGACATTAACAAAATAAGTCCCTGTTTCATTGTTTTACAGAGGATGTGGATTCCTTTCCTCAAATAAAAGAAGATTCAATTAAATTATTTTAGATTTGGGGTTAATTCCTTTAATGATCTGAAATAATGATGCTGCACAATCACACCACACTCCTAATCATTTCTCACGGCTTTTTGCTTCCCAGCCTGTTGAACGACGTTGTAAACTCGAACAATCTTCCAACCACAATATAACAGAGCCTATAAAATGTCAGGTTTGGACGTTTAGTTTGACAACGACAATCAATATAAATCTAGATTAGTAAAAGTCCAGCAATGTCTACTCATACAGACACTTTCCTCTTTCTCTGAGTGTCCAAGAAACGTTCAAATCAGGCATCCAAATGTTCAAGAAGACTCACTTCAGACTCACATCTTTTTTCAGTCAAACTACCGTATTTTATCCACTTTTAGTCCAAAACAAACAATGAAACCCACAATCATTTCAGCTGCATCAATGTGGTATCCTTTCTGCACAGAATCCTCTCATTTCTTGTTTCCACTGCCTTATTTGCAAATTCCTCTGGTTTCCATAGCACCACTAATCAAATGTCGCAACCCATTCCCTTATATCAATTACTTCCCCCTTGTTAAATTCTGCCATCACTGTGACATTCCAGAACAGAAAAAAAATACATATGACAGTATTCATTTGACATTACTTATTTAGCCCATGACATAATCATTATTAAACCTTACAGGAAGTCTACCCTTTTACTCTCTTGTGGAGCATCTAGGCTCCACCACTGACCCTGCAGTGCTCAAATCAACCCCCCTTTATGAACACCAGGTGAGTTCCTCAAAACAAAAGTTGACTCATACTGTAAAATATGTAGGCTCCGTGGGCTCGCTCGCTGACTGATCTGGGATCCTGGACAGAACATCCGCATTAACATTCTGCTTGCCCGGTTTGTACAGGATATCAAAGGTGAATTTATCTAACTGAGCAAACCAGTGCTGTTCTAAAGCCAGAAGAGAGTTGTATTTCAGAGAGTTGTGATCAGTGACAAGTGTGAATTTGCTGTACTACTCTCTGATTTTCTCTGTAATTGCCCATTTTAGGGCTAGGAGCTCCAATTTGAAAGCACTACAGTTACAGCCATTCTTTTCTGAGCCACATAACCCCCAGCTGGCATATTGTATAACATGTTCCACACAATCTCCGTTCTGAGTCAGGGTGGCTTCAAGGCCTCGAAGACTGCCATCAGTTTTCAGGGTAAATGGAAGGCTGAAATCAGGAAAGTCCAACAATGGAAAAGTCATCAGAGCTTTCCTCAATGCATCAAAAGTCTTCTGACACTGCTCAGACCACTGAAAGGGGCCTTGAAATCTAAGGAAATTGGGGCACAATCTACGATAATAGCTCATGAACCCCAATACCTGTCGTACATCCCTAGTACACTTTGGAACTGGCCATGTCGCCAACACCTGCACCTTTTCCCTGTCTACTTGGATACCCTCCTTGAATATAATATGGTCCAACAACTTGATCTTTTCCTTGAACAGAGGACCCTTGCTATGCTTCAGTTTCAAATTGTTTTCCCTCAAATGAGTGAATGCTTTATCCTGCTTCTCACATTCCTCATCAAAGTCTTTTGAGGTGACTATGATATAATCTAAGTATACCAGAAGAGCATCAGATGTTAAATCTACCAGGACCACCACCATTAGGCACTGAACGTTTTCCGGGGCATTTCATAACCCAAAGGGCATGCGAGTCCATACAAATAGGCCAAAGGGAGTAGTCACCGATGTCTTCACCTGATCCTTGCTATCCATGTCAACCTGGAAGTAGCCAGAAGTCAGATCTACACTATATTGCCAAAAGTATTCGCTCATCTGCCTTTAGACGCATATGAACTTAAGTGACATCCCATTCTTAATCCATAGAGTTTAATATGACGTCGGCCCACCCTTTGCAGCTATAACAGCTTCAACTCTTATGGGAAGGCTTTCCACAAGGTTTAGGAGTGCGTTTATGGGAATTTTTGACCATTCTTCCAGAAGCGCATTTGTGAGGTCAGACACTGATGTTGGACAAGAAGGCCTGGCTCGCAGTCTTCGCTCTAATTCATCCCAAAGGTGCTCTATCGGGTTGAGGTCAGGACTGTGCGCAGGCCAGTCAAGTTCTTCCACACCAAACTCGCTCATCCATGTCTTTATGGACCTTGCTTTGTGCACTGGTGCGCAGTCATGTTGGAACAGGAAGGGGCCATCCCCAAACTGTTCCCACAAAGTTGGGAGCATGGAATTGTCCAAAATCTCTTGGTATGCTGAAGCATTCAGAGTTCCTTTCACTGGAACTAAGGGGTCAAGCCCAGCTCCTGAAAAACAACCCCACACCATAATCCCCCCTCCACCAAACTTCACAGTTGGCACAATGCAGTCAGACAAGTACCGTTCTCCTGGCAACCGCCTAATCCAGACTCGTCCATCAGATTGCCAGATGGAGAAGCGTGATTCGTCACTCCAGAGAACGCGTCTCCACTGCTCTAGAGTCCAGTGGCGGCATGCTTTACACCACTGCAACCGACGCTTTGCATTGCACTTGGTGATATATGGTTTGGATGCAGCTGCTCGGCCATGGAAACCCATTCCATGAAGCTCTCTACGCACTGTTCTTGAGCTAATCTGAAGGCCACATGAATTTTGGAAGTCTGTAGCGATTGACTCTGCAGAAAGTTGGCGACCTCTGCGCACTATGCGCCTCAGCATCCGCTGACCCCGCTCTGTCATTTTACGTGGCCTACCTCTTCGTGGCTGAGTTGCTGTCATTGCCAATCGCTTCCACTTTGTTATAATACCACTGACAGTTGACTGTGGAATATTTAGTAGCGAGGATATTTCACGACTGGACTTGTTGCACAGGTGGCATCCTATCACAGTACCACGCTGGAATTCACTGAGCTCCTGAGAGCGGCCCATTCTTTCACAAATGTTTGTAGAAGCAGTCTGCATGCCTAGGTGCTTCATTTTATACACCTGTGGCCATGGAAGTGATTGGAACACCTGAATTCAATTATTTGGATGGATGAGCGAATACTTTTGGCAATATAGTGTAGTATTGAGAATATACAGGTGTTTTCCAGGACATCAATCGACTCCTCGACCCGTTGGCCAGTAGTGCATCTTTACAGGTCACATGGATCAGTTTCCTGTATTCACAGCAAAAACATTTTCCCCCATACTTCTTAACAACGATCACTGTGGGCAAGGCCCATGGACTGCAACTTTCCTTCAGTATGCCTTGGAAAACAAGGTCTTGTACATGCCATTTGACTTCTTGAAAGACCTGAGGTGGCAAATAGAAAGAGAAAGAAAATATTTATATCAATGAAATGATAATGAGCCCTTTAAATAAAAATTCATAATCAATTAAGGGCTAATTCAACCTTTTCCCATTTTACACTTTTGCCTGCCTTGTTTTCAATAATTGTTTTCATTTTTATCCTGTCTGCAACTGGGTCCTATTTACCCCGAACCCTGACAACCCACCACCTTCCAGGTAAAGTAAAAAGAGAGTTGCGCGACCACATGTGGTTATCAGCTATTCATGGCTTGGGAAATATAGTCACACGGAGATAAAATATGATTTAAGTATTGTATTGTTTTCATTTTGCGGTCTGGGTTCTGTTCTGTGCAGATTAATAATTGGATGTAAAGGTGATCCCTCATCTTAATTAGATTTCATGAAGATCAAGTTTGTAATAGTTTTCAATGACCCAATCCCGTTAACCATTTCATATTTAATGGCCATTATTTAAGGAAATACTCAATGTAGTAACCCAAAAATCACTTTACTATCTTAATTAGAGCCGCAGCTCTGCAGCAGAAACACTTTGAGAGTGAAAGCAAACTGAGCACTTGCTCTTGCAGTCAAGCTGCTGTGACGCTCACAAGCTGCAGACACAAGATGTGTAAAACAGGTCTAATTATAAAGGTGTGTTTTAAACTTCAGCTAAACCATACATGGCTAATGGCAATGACTGATACTCCAGCTGCATTTATATCAATGGATATAAAAAGATATAGCGAGTGTCCTCAAGGAGATCAGAGTGAAATTTTAGTGACTGGGAAAGGAGAAGAAGTAAGACGAGGGGCATTCAATTTGCCTGGAAATCTGCCCCAGAGACTCAATATCACTGAAAGCACAGCTTGAGTAAACAGGATTTTAAATGGATCTTCTACTCTTTAAACAAATAATATCAGCAGTCCGGTTTGCCTATGCACTGTTTGACATCTCAGACATTTTGTGTGTGTGTGTGTGTGTGTGTGTGTGTGTGTGTGTGTGTGTGTGTGTGTGTGAAAAGTGCTAATGTAAACAGACTTGGCTGCATGCATCGGATAATCACGCTCGATCAGCATGTTTTCACTGTGAGTATACGAGTTTTAAACTGTTATCGTGGTGCTTTTGTGATAGTCTGTTTCAGAAAACAAACTTATTACATGCCTGAAAAGACTGTTTGAGTTGCTGTTTGTGTGAATGAAAACTGCATCTGCACCTAATCAGCAGACATGGCTACATGCATAGATCATGTTTAGATATGATGGCTGTGCATATACAAGATGTGAACTGTTATTGTGGTACTTTGGTGACAATTTGGCTGTTTGTTACATAAAATAAGCATATTATGTGCTTGAAAAGACTCTTTGAGTAGCTGTTTGTATGACGAATGACAACCGCTACTAATGTAAACAAATGGCAGCACGCATCGGAGGAAGATCGCGTTTGATGTATTGACTGTGTGTATAAGAGCTGGAAACATTTTAACGTGATACTTTGGTGATGAGTTAGATGTATGTATATAAAATAAACATATTCTGTGGTTTAAAAGGCTGTATGAGTAACTGTTTGAGCAAATATAAATAACAGACACTTGACTAGTGCAGTCTGTGTCGGCGTGAAAGCCGATTTGAATCTAGCAGCTTGTAATGTATCTGGCTGTTGCAGAATCACATATGTGTGACGCTACTCTGCAGGGACCAGTTATTAACTGTCACATATGTGTGATGATACGTATGAAAGGGTTAAACAGAAGTGTAATTAGAAAGTTGTAAATTAAAGAGATATACGTACTGTATGTGTATAAATAGGGGCTAAAAAAATGTATGATTTTTGCAGAAACTATATTTTTTGTTCCAGTTGCACAGCCTCCTTTCCAAATGGTAACCTGTTAGAAAGAAATAAAAGACTGGTTATGTTCTTTTTAAAATGACAGTCCTCTGTGCTAAGGGTGGGTGATATACCAGTTTCAGTGTTTCCAGATCTCATAAGAGAAAAAAGGGGCTCAAAATAAGGGACTTGCCTCACCTAAAATAAGCAAAAATAAGCAATTACATTTTTTCCCCATTTGGGGTACAGAAATCATAACAAGCAAAGTATACAGTAATCTATATAAATGAACATCTTTTCAATAAATGTATCCTTAAAATTAAATATATCTCAAAAATATATATATTTTTTAATATTCATTTGGCCACCTAAAATCATTTAATAGCCTAAATCTCTCTCTCGTTTGGACTGAAAGTCACCTTTTGCAGGCCGAATTATTTTTATAACATTGGTGTAACGTTGGGTGTCTAGGAGTGGAAGAGAGGAGATGCAGGAGTAGATTCTTTCAATCCTTTAATTATAAACGCTGGAGTGGAACAAATGCTAGAGCTAACATAACAAAATAGCAAACCAAGGAAACACTTTAACAATATAGCAATACTTCAAAAACTCAACGTAACACTTCAAGGACTGACAAATGATGAACAAAACTAGAGGGTATATATACACACAGGAAACTAATGAGGGAATGGAAGGCAGGTGCAGATGATGATGAACAGATGGAAGTGATTAGGGCAGTGAACTATGGGAAATGTAGTGCAGGGGAAAACTTCACAAATAAAAGTCCTTGAAGAACATGCTGGAGACAGACTGTGACATTACTACACAATTAAAGGGCACCTCCTGGTGCCCAAAGATGGATGAGGAATGTAGGGTGACGCAGAAGATGAAGGATCCCAGGAGGATGATCAGGAGGCCTAGGTGGCAGCTTCAGGGCTGGGAATGGATCCGGAGGCCTGGGGGGTGGCTTCAGGGCTGGGAATGGATCCGGAGGTGGCCTCAGGGCAGGGAATGGATCTGGAGGCCTGGGAGGCAGCCACAGGGCAGGGACTGGGTTAGGAGGCCTGGGAGGCAGCCACAAGGCAGGGACTGGGTCAGGAGGCCTGGGAGGCAGCCACAGGGCAGGGACTGGGTCAGGAGGCCTGGGAGGCGGCTACAGGGCAATGACTGGGTCAGGAGGATCAAGGGAAGAGTCCGTGGAAGGCTTGGGGCTGAGAGCCATGGAAGAGAGTACAGGCAGAGACTGGGGATCAACCTCCGTGGTCGTGAGCATGGGCAGAGACTGGGGAATGAACTCCATGGTCGTGAGCATAGGCAGAGACTGGGGAGGAGGAGTCCTTTTCCTTCTCTTCCGACCAGCAGGGACCGTGGATACGGGAATGGTCGAGGCTACAGGCACTGGCTCTGGGACGGTCGAGGCTACAGGCACTGGCTCTGGCTCGTTAACCGTGGCAGGCATGGGCACTGGCTCGTTAACCGTGGCAGGCATGGGCACTGGCTCGTTAACCGCGGCAGGCATGGGCACTGGCTCGTTAACCGCGGCAGGCATGGGGACAGGTTGTGACCCGGGTTCCCGCCATAATTCACAGCATAAGGGGGAAATACAACTTTCGTGGTCATTACCGCTGGCTGCGGCAGGGAATCGACCACCGGAACCTGGAGAGGATGAGCCCCCCCAAAACAATTTAGGGGAACTGAATGGAGAGGAGTTACCTTGGAAATAGGGGGCGTGGAAGGCGCAGAGACAGGGGCCGTGGAAGAAGTCAATTTCTGTATTAAACATGATGCGAGTGAAGGGTTATGCATATTCAGGGTGGCTAGGATGTAATTCGCCAAGGGAAGATCTTCCACCTCCGGAAGTGCTGTGGGTCTGTGGAAGTTTAATCCCATTCCATAAATGGGCTTGAGGTATATGTCCGGAATTGATGTCGAAGCAGCGAGGTGAAGGAACTTGGTTGTGTATTCCAAGAGGGGAAGATCCTGCCTGAACAGCTCCAAGAATAACTCTGTTGTCTCCATGCTCAGTGATGTACTCGTCGAGGTGAGGCTTTGTAGGAGAGGAGGATAAGTGGGATCGCTGGAGTAGAGGAAGACACTTGGAAGAGAAGGTAAGTATATCCGTATTCTTTGTGGGTCAGTCCTTCTGTAATGTTGGGTGTCTAGGAGTGGATAAGGAAGAGAGGAGATGCAGGAGTATATTCTTTCAATCCTTTAATTATAAACATTGGAGTGGAACAAACGCTGGAGCTAACATAACAAAATAACAAACCAAGGAAACACTTTAACAATATAGCAATACTTCAATAACTCAATGTAACACTTCAAGGACTGACAAATGATGAACAAAACTAGAGGGTATATATACACAGGGAAACTAATGAGGGAATGGAAGGCAGGTGTGGATGATGATGAACAGATGGAAGTGATTAGGGCAGTGAACTATGGGAAATGTAGTGCTGGGGAAAACTTCAAAATAAGAGTCCTTGAAGAACATGATGGAGACAGACTGTGACAATTGGTTTTTAAATGGGTTCTGTCCTTCAGAATCAAAGCACATGCTTACGTTCTACTAAAAAGCGAGAAGCCTAATTTTTCAGGTAAAAGGAAGTGTTGTAATTCTGAAAATTTACTGCGATAAACCCTTCGGTCTTTGGGTTCATGAAAAAATTATGGCAACCAAATTAACCGGTTATTAACCACTTACCAGAATTTAAAAATATGCTCTCATTCCAGAACAACTGAAAGATATTTCGTTCCTGTTTTCAGTTATGTTCTGCAAAACATTCTGTTCATTTTTGGATTTCGTTCCTTGAACTTTTTTAGTCCCAAAAGTAACAAGAAATATACAAAGTACAACAAATAATACAAATGACAGCAGTGTTCTTTTGATACTTAATTAGAAATATAATATAAAACTTTCATGTCAGTGGTTATCAGCTGGTTTAGCTTCAGGGCCCAGATTATTCATTGAACATCAAGTAGCCAACAGGGTACCAAAATGATTTACTGTACAAATGTACAAAATTGTCCATAACATTAAATATGACATAATATGACATGAGTAGTATTAGCCATATTACCAAGTGGCGGATGAATTTTAGGCAAATACTGTTAAACTTGGACGTATGGCCTTTAATGTCAACATCAAAAGATGGGAAGCATTTTCTTCTCCCTTCAACTACGGGCAATTACATGTAGCCTAACATCCAAGAGTTGATTTTTATTAAATCTAACTGTTCTCAACTTTTGTTTACTGTTTTAGCCTTGTCCCAGACCCAGATTTTCAATATTAAACTATGAAAATCCAATATAAAAATACAAATTATTACATGTTTATAACTATGATGATCTAAACAAAGAGTGAAATAAACAAAAACAATTTCAGTATTTATTGTATGAAAATGATTTTTATCAATTTTTCACAAATGACTACTGTCCCAACCAAAACATATTGCCCCTAATAAAGTTTTTTTCAAAAGGTAGTGTACTTCTTAACAAAGTGGACAAAAGTGAGAGTGAAGAGCATGCTTGAGATGAAATATGAGTTATGTTCGAAGAAAAAATAAATCAAGATAAATATCACTAGCAGAATATTTTTATAATAAGGCATCATTTCCAATCAAGCTGTAACTTATAATGTACTTAAAATGTTGTAATATTATTTAATATTTTTATATTAATAATATTATTTACTGTAATATAATTAAGGATACATAAAATGTTGGCCATTTTATTTCAAAAATGTTTAAAATGCTATTACCATCAGTGTCATTTCCAGCGCAGAATACTATTAAACACAATACAGAATTTGAGATGTGCTGGAAATTACACTGCGCTGGGAATTTTCATGATTTTCAAGAAAAAAAGACATATATCTCCTTTGATGCGTGTATATAAACTGTTGGTCATTGTTAATAGACAAATTAAATTAACTAGTGAGAGTGTGAAAAATGTTTTAACGGGGCCGTAAAAGTGTTTCTTTATAGACCTCACTTTGTGCACAGTGACATTGTCATGCTGGCATAGAAAAGGGCTCTCCTCAAACTGTTGCCACAAAGTTGGAAGCAAACAATGCCCTAGAATTCCATTGAATGGAGTAGTATTATAATTTGTCTTAGAATTAATGGAGTAGCCAAACTTGGTAATTAGAAGTGCAGCATCCACATACTTTTGGCCATATAGTATAGCTCTCCACAAGTATTATCCTTGGAACAAATTGCATTCACATAATTAAATACCTTAACAAAAAGACATTAAACAAGTACATTTCCAGCACACATCAACACAATTCTATAAACTGCCAGCACTGTTTGAGCCTGAGTACACGCTGGAAAAGCTCCACTAACAATTGTGAACCAGCTAAAGCAATCATATTCCAAACATCAAAAGCACAGAGCTCTGTTTCCACAGTTTCACCGCTCTATTCTATTTCTCTCTGACTAGCTGTGCCAAAACTTCTCTTGACAACAGAAACGCTAATTAGCCAAGTTACCCATAGCCGAGGCTGTGACGTTTCTGCTGAGCTTTTAGACCGTGGCGGAACAGTGTGCAACTGAATCTGTGGGAAACAAAGAAGTATTGGAAGTGTGTTTTGGTTAAATGGGCATGGAGAAGACAACGTCAGAGCAGCACAGAGACAATCAATAATATATTCATGAGTATGACTCTAACTGATAAGGCATGGATTTCCAATGCAAGCAGTTGTAGATATAGATGAGTCAGTGAAGAGAGCACAGCATGAACAGGAAATCCCACAGTGGGCATCTCTTCTGACAGCAGCTGTTGTGTCCTTGACCAAAGCATTTTAATCTCCGCTCTCAGCCCTCATACCATAGCTTTCTAGTTACCAGTGATAAACAGCAACAAGCTGAAAACTTAGCACCTCTGCTCTTGCAAGGCAGCACTGTGATGAAATTGCTCAAACTTTCCAATGTTATATAAATCATATAAACCTTGAATTAACTTCAGTAAACAAAACGAAATAAACAGAACAAAATCTTCATCTCTGCCGAAGACACTAGCCCGTGTCTGCATCCAAATAAAAAAAAATGTTGGTGCGTCAACGTCATTGAACGAATTGGTTCTTACATGTGTAATAAGACAATTCAATCTGACATGTTTTAATTCTGGATGCGAATGTGGGCTAGATGCAAGCTTTGGTGGAGACTTGGAATAGAGAGCATATATCATATGGACAAATGTTATGATGCTTTTTTGTGCTTTTTGTCTTTTTAGAACATGAACAGATGTAGTCACTATGAACTGTTGTTCACTGAAAAAAATTTTTTTCTTACTGAGTAAAATTCTGACAAATTTAGTAGGGTTTTTGCTTAAACTAGAAAAAGCTATTTGCCAATGGGTAAAAGGGTTCATTCACCCAAAAATGAAGGTTCTCTCATCATTTACTCACCCTCATGATATCCCAGATGTGTATGACTTTCTTTCTTCACCAGAACACATTTAAAAACAAATAAAACAAATAAATAAAAAAATATCTTAGCTCAGTAGGTCCTTATAAATCATAAACAGTCAGCATAAATGTCTTCCATACAACACCAGCTGTTAAATGAATGTCTTCTAAAGCGACACGATCACTTTTGATGCGAAAAGATTAATATTTAAGTATTTTTTAATATTTAACTCTAAATCATCGCTTCTGGTCAGCAGTGGTATGTGCATGTGATGTAATCAAGTTGGCACATGAGACACACCCAGAAGAGCAGCGCTGTTTACAACTGAAAGTACCTAAATATTGATCTTTTTCATACCAAAAGCAACTGTAATGCTTTAGAAGACATTAACCGCTACAGTCATATGGATGATGTTTATGCTGACTGTCTGAGATTTTCTGGAGCTTCAAAAGTCGAATCACCATCCACTTGCATTTTAAGGACCTACTGAGCTGAGATATTTTTCTATTTTTCTTCAAATGTGTTCTGGTGAAGAAAGAAAGTCATATATATCATAAGGGTGAGTAAATGATGAGAGAATTTTCATTTTTGAGTGAACTAACCCTTTAAGAATTATAAACTTGTTTTCCTTTTGAATCAAGTTTTTTTTTCTTAGGCAGGTGAACACAATGCAAGTTCCGATCAAGACCAATCAAGAACGCAAGCTGACGTGTGAGACGAGAGTATCATAGATGTGACACAAAATGATGTGGTTGCTTCAGAAAATGTGCTTTCCATTTCACTTTTGCATTTTTTAACACTATCGGTTAAGTTTAGGCGTTAGTTGGGTAAGGATGTCTTTTTTAATGTCTCATTGACATATATTTTAAAACACTATTGGTTAGGTTTAGGCTAAAGTTTTAGGTTATGGAGGTACGTTTTAATCATGAAAACATCCATCTAAAATTCACCGCAAAACATTGTCTGGTTACATCAAATTTCAATTGCTTTTGGTGCCCCCTGCTGGACATTTCACTGGAAAACTGCAGCCAAACATGTAATACAGCATGTAAATTTTGAATTGCAAAAATGTGGTCATGGTCACGTAAATTTCGTGAGATCAGGCTGTAAATGGGGAGGCTGTCTGATTTCTTAGAAGTATATTTCTTAGTTTTTAGAACTTTCACCCTAGAAGCCTTGGTTTCACCAGACTTGCACTTGGGGAGTCAAAAGAATTGATCATTTATGCACTGTTGTGTATATACTAATGCTGTTAGTAGATTTAAATATTTAATCGCGATTAATCTCATGATTTTTTATAGTTAATTGCGATTAATCTCAGATTTTAAAAGTGCTGCAATTTGACTCTTTATACTGTATACTTATTTCCTGTCAAAATGCATTTATTTATTTCTTTGGAAAGAACAACAAAACAGAACAAAACAATATGTAGCAATAATGCTTTATTAACATTTTCCAAACTCCACAGTACAAAGACAGAAATTCACTAAAATAGCACCAATTCAAGTAACATTAAACATTTACCAAAACCTAAGTGGGATGCTGACTGATTGATAGAACTACTATTCATTGCAGTGCACATTAAATCTTTTAAACCCTCATCCTCCACAAGTTTTATCATCATCAGGCTGTCTTTTCACTTTGGATATGGAATGCACATGATTGGTTTCTGGGCCGCAAGCGCCACGTTGAACTCCATATGAAAAGCGCGTCTTGTTATGCTTTTAGTGCTGACACTGCCGATGGAAATATCATTCATCCGAATTGTTTGCTAATCATTAGCTGATGCTTCAGAAGCTCGGCGGCAATGGGTACAAAGTTTAAATTCTGTTACATTTGAGCGGAGCGTCAACAGACCCTCCAAGGGAGAACAAGCTGCGCAGCAGGCTTGTAATAACTGACATGCTTCTGTTGTAAAATGCTGACTTACAAAAGACACAAAGAACTTAACTTTTGTCACAAGTCCATCAGCATTTGGTTTATAAAAGGTCCTTTCTCCAGCTCACTGTTGTGTTTGTTTGTTGTGTGCATACAAGTGTAATGTCCCACTGGACACATCGCAATGGTTCCGCTCTCTAAATTCTAACCAGTGTTCAGAACTCACACAGAGCTGAATAAAATGTCAGAATCTAATGTCAAATCGGTACATGCCTTAATCGTGATTAAGAAAAATGTACACATTATACATTTTAAATTAACTGCATGCACCAGTATATACCATTATTTAATGGATGCTACACTCTCCTGAATGTAGCCCTAAAACTGAAATGAATACAAGTATGACGGATAAAAATAGACAATGACGGAAATTTTACAACTTAGTATGAGTTGTAAAGAGTGATAGAACCTCTATGACAAAGGTTTTGTTTGAATAAAAGAGAACATGATGACCTTTCTGTACAATCCTTCTCATTACAAATGTGTAAAATCTATATGAACACTCAGTTTTCATAGATAGATTTGTGACGCCTCCTCCTGATTGGTCAACTTTATGTAGATAGCCAAATTGGCTGCACACATCTTATGAATTCAAGCCGACAGTACCCAGATTTTTTAGACATGTTTAAAAATTATTGGGAGGTCGTGAGCTGCTCAACAGCTGCACAGCTCCACCTGTAATTCCTATCAAATGATGCGAGCCATGACCACATGAGCACCAACGATTCCCAGATGATTTCTCCCCACATGAAAAAAATTGTCGGTAGCTCGCACAACTGGCAAAAGTTGCAAAAATATCAGCACACGGGTTTGGATTCACATTAGGGTGAGAAAATAATGAAAAAATTTACATGTTTGAGTGCACTATTCTTGGTAATGCTTAACATTATTGCTCCATTTGTTAAGGTTTTATAAAAGGGTTCATTAATGACTAATAAGTGATTTACAAATACATTATAAGCATTTATACAGTATATACTGTATACATTTGTAGCAGCATGTATACATTTGTAGCAATATGCATAAAAAGGGCAGCATTTATCCAATACTTGCCAAATAGTGAGTTTTTATAAATGTTATAAATGCTTAAAAATATACTTTATTTACTTTACTTTATTAGTGTGACTAATCTGATAATATGCAGGGCAAGTGCAAAGTCATGATGTGATCTGATTATTGCTCAACAAGCAAAGATGGGACCGTCTGTGCAGAGTAACTGTGCCAAATAGTTCTCAGAGCTCACAGCAGTTTCAGAAAAGTTTTAGAAGCTATGAGAAAAGATGTCTATACAGTGGGTCTGCTTCAATTTGAATTTGACTTGCTGAATTCCATAGGACATAATGAAGGCCTGTACATCCTCAGATATTTGTGCCAAGACTGGACTGCTTCCAGGACAGATGCTTTCCAAAACAATTAATGAGAGAAATGTATGTAGCTTGACAAATTGGAGTAAAATAGCTAAAAGATTAATTACAGATTTTGAATATTCTTCATAATTTTAACGCTTGTTTTCAGCACGGACCTCAATTCTATCCGCAATACAGTTTAACCAGGCACCGTTTGTGCTCACTAGGGCTGCCAACTGTCCAGTATTTTGGCCGAAAGGAACATGTCCCATTACAGGATGGCTATTGTGTCATATGTAAGTGGCAAAACGCTCGAGGAGGACACCCCAACTGGAAGTGAGCCATGCATATTGTGTTAAGCATCGATGTTTGGCAGTGTTTATGTCATAACCTGATTTGCATACACTTTTAGCAAATCGGGTGCTATAACAACACAGACAACTTGCAAATGCACAACTAGCAAATTGAGACTAATATACAATGAGACTAATATACTTGTACATCTGCCAACTTTCTATTCAATGCACTGCTAAAAGTGAGAGAATACTGTATGAAAATATCACAGCAATTATCATCATCAGAGAACAGTAATGTGTAGTTCAGAACACTGTGGTCAGGAACCAGCAAGCACAGTTTTATTTTAGTTTAAAATGTTTACCAGTTATAGACAAAGAAACACACAAGTGCAACATTGATTGCAGCCCTGATTACAATGCTGTCATACTTCATTTGGACAAATTTTGATGATGTTAGGCACTGCAGTGCATAATGCATAGATATACTGGAATGGTATTGTTATTTATATATGCCCTCAGAACAAAACAGTCAAATGTAATAGTCAAACAACAAAAGATTATTGTGATATTGATCTTACATCCACCATATATAGAAAAGACCACATCTATATGACCATTATGTTTTCTAAAGCAACCACTGGTTTGGACAAAAAAGAATAGTTCTAGCCCTCTTAAAATGTATCATTTAAAATTGTATTAATTTCAGCCAAAATATGGGACGTCCCAGCTAATACGGGACTGTTGGCAAGAATGGTAATACAGTTGCCGATATAGAGCCAACACCATTGCTAAGATGAAATGTAAAAAGGCATGTCTAATTAATGAAAATAAGTTTGGAATTGAACTAAACTGCCCAGTTTTACTTCAAGGAATGTTCCGGGTTCAATACAAGTTAAACTCTATTGACAACATCAGTGGCATGTTGATTACCACAGAAAATATTTTTGATTTGTCCTTCAGTTTGTATTAGAAGTCTATGAGCCAAGGCATTCCTGAGGGTTTTAAAGCAAAAATGTGCTTCTTGTCTTTTGTTAAAGCACTTACATTAATTACTCCATATAAAAATGTGTTTCTTAGCAGTGGGACTACTGCTCTTGGTGGATGAAACTCTGGATGAGCACTACCGATGTAATTCCTGTAGGTGATTTTTTTCATAATGTAAAAAGTCCCTTTTTGGTATCCTTGTGGTAATACAGTGTGCGCAAGACATTGGGCTATATTTTTCTGAGTGCGCAAAGCCAGCGCTACGCACAATGAACGTGTGCTTAGTCTTATCCAATTTTCATGAGAGCGCTAATTCTTAGTGCAATTTTCATGCCAGCACAAAGCACAGTGGACGTGGTAGGAGTGTTAGCGCTATCTGTGGGCGTATGCGCGCAAACTGTGGGTGTATTTCCTGAGAAATAGGTCATTGCGCTAAGCAGTGACATGCACAGACCTTAGCAGGGGTGAAAGGGCATGGACAGAGTGTGAAGAGAAATCTGCCGGCAATAGTTGCTGAGCGGGGGTGGGGGGTTGTGCTGTAGTAAAGACCGCTTAAATCTCCACACTCTTACATGCACTTCCGTGCTCTTAAATGCACCTCCACTTAAAAGTGCACCTTTACATTAGTGAAGGGCACCTTTAGATTTGTGAACGAAAGGGACAGGGACTTACATCCTTGTAGCCCCATTCTGTGCACGTCTTTTTTGAAAGACTCTTTCAAAAGCAGGTCTTTTTTCTGCGCAAATTCCAAACTCAGTTACAGCATTTGCAGTTTGGAGATTCCACCAGCAGGTGGTAATATAGTTCATGTCCAAACACTGAAAATATAGTGGAACATCAAATTAAGTCTCTGACTATCAGAGTTGTAGCCGTAAAATGTGTTAAACAACAAATGTTTTTGTGTTTCAATAAATGAATTTAATTGTTCAAAATCAAAATCTGCCAGTAGAAGTGAAGTGCGTGCTGTTACAATCACTGTTAATACTAGCCATGATTTGTGTGTCAGAAGATCGGTTAATAATACATACATTCTATAATTTAACAGTGTATACATCCAAATCCTGATGAGAATAACATTTCATAAGCATATAAAAGGAGTGTGTCGATATTTCTATTATTCTATTTAATTGCATACAGTCCATTTACACTACCAACTCCTTATGAATGTGCTGTCATTGTATATAGCACTGGTTATTGACATGGATTGGACTATATAATAGGATGCAGATGCTGCAATAACCGGAGAAGAACCTCAAAATTAAACTGCACTTGACCCATCCCATTATCGTGTTGCGTGCGCAATTTTGCCAAACCCACTTGCGCCTAGACTTAGCGCATGCTTGCATGAAAATACCAAAACTTCATGGCCTTGCCCACTGACTTTGTGATTATGACTTATGGCATAGCGCTGCGCTTAGCACTAGCGCTCTTAAAATAGGGCCCATTATCGGAATTAAACATTTGAGTAGTAACTACATTAATATACTACTACTAACCCAAACCCTAACCCTTACAGTACTGTGACCAAATCTGTATTCTTACATTTACTTCTTTGCAAATGTATTATCTTGCTAGCCAGGGATCAAAAGGGATGTGTCGTCAAGGGTGAGTACAATTTTCTGGGCATGAAAATTCACCACCTTTTGTCTGGAATTTGGTACATCTGAGCCAAATTTGGGTGCTAAAAAAATCGGAACTAAAACAGATTTTCTGCAAGATCGTGTTGCATAAACAACCTGCCACAAATGTTGTCGATAGAGCTTAACTTGTCGTAACTTGGAATATTACAATATTAATCAACCCAGGCAAGCGTCAAAGATTTAGCTTTTACTTATTTACATTATTAATTTGCTTTTTTTATTTGTATGTTAGATGCCATTGCTATTCTTAATGTTACATTGCCAAACATAATTTTCCTTATTGTCTTACTTCACAACATTGTGCTGAATCTTAGTCTATGCACATGTTATGCTGTACACTAGGGATATTATACAGAACATGCTCACACGGTCACCTGTCCCCGACAGGCTCAGCTTTGATATAGCAGTCTAATCAACCATGGTACATGTCTTGTGATGCTTATCAAACAACCTCCAAAAGACTTTAGACAGCTCAGCCATGCAAGGTTGCAGCAACCTTCTTCAGACTGTTTCAGAGCCTCCCCAGCATCTTTATTGTGTCACTTCTCAAAGTATGTGAAGTAAACGAGTTCAGTTGAAGTTAGCAGACTATTTAATATAGTATATTCAAGGGGCCTTCTCCACTTTTTGCCCTTTGAACGATCACTGCAGAAAGAGAGACTTTCCAATGAAGCCTCAGCCAGACCGCTGTATTGTTGTGATAGAAAGCATAGCACATGATAGTGCAGATACCAACATGTCTGCGAGATATTTTGGATTACTTATTTAATTAATGGGGGATATTTTTGGAATAGGATATATAAACAGTTGGCTAGGGCAGCAGCATTCTTTAGGGCACCCCAACTAGCTGTGCCACGCCCCAGAATCAGTCTTGGCAACTAAAGCTTAATCACATTATACAATAGCGTAAAAGGTATATGTAGCCAGAGCTATAGCTAGTGGGGTGAAAGGTGGTAACAATTCTAGTGGCCCAATAGTCCAGGGGGGCCCACAACAAATTCGAATCTGTATTTTTTTTTTTAAATAGGTAAGGAGCCCAGAGCTATATACAGTCAGGGGGCCCAGAATTCCTTGCAACGGCCCTGTATTTGGGAAGTCCAGTTCATTGTAGTGAATCAGTTACTTTGGATGGTTCTAAAGAACCAGTTCAAATACACGATTCATTGATTCACTTCAGCATATGCGTAGAAGTCACAAAGTAATTGCAGTTGTTTTCACTATGTTTTTCTGTGTTTGTTTATTTACTATGATTCAGTTGTTTAAAAAGTTCACTTTATATGTTTTTATTCATCAGACAGCAAAATGTGAAAAACCCCATAAACTTATATGAATCCATTAGACATATTACAGTGACTTGGGGTGGGCTTCTTTTTCTTGGGCCATTAAGCAGCCACCTAGCAACCATCCATAACACCCTAGCAACCAGATATCAACTTGCTTAAAACCACTCAGAGCACATCAGCAACCAGACAGTGACACCCTGGCAGACCACAACACTCAAGCATGGCATAAATTAGCCAGGACGTCCTGTATTTCGGCCAAAATTAAGTTGTTCCATACATATGGGACACCTATTGTCCTTTATTTTAGCAGTGAGATGCTCAAGAGGGACACCCCCCACCCCACCCCCAATGGATGGCAAAATGTTAAAGGGGATCCACGGCAAAACATTTGAGCGGGTTGGGGGCTGAAATTTGGCAACCCTATCAAGGTGGCGTGTTGTGCACAGATAGTCAGCAGGTAGGCCTGCATTTTCTTTAGAAAATGTAAAAATATAGGTCTTTTTACTTTTCCATTGGGTAGAACATTGTAAGATTATTTTAACAGCATAAATTACATTTGCAACAAACAGCTAAACATTTCACCGCAGGGCCTCTTAACACACAGCACAATTATCGAAGTTCTGAATTTCTCGAAATTACTCGATTTCCTCTGTGGGTTTACTCTACACAGTTTGGAAACAAGCAAACTTTATATGAGTGTACTTACCTCATTAATTAAAAAAACAAACAAACAATAGACCACCAGCAGCTTTTGTCGTATTTAATTGCCTTGCCTTCCCATCCCCGCTAATTCTATTTACTCAGACAAATAAACAAACTTTGCTCCTTTGATAGACCTGACACTTCTTTTTATTCATGTGGAAACAAAAGAACTTCTCAGATAATGCTTTATTCCTGCTTAATTATCCCTGTTGTGTGTCCCTTTCTGATCTCTTTGAATTTAACAGACTGAGGTGAGGGAGGATGGCTGCATTTGTTTGTAATGGGACTAACAAGCTGTCTGTCATTGGGGGCTGTGATTTAAATGCAAAGTCTGTCGCGTAGGTGCAATTTAACAACAAAAGGCTGCCTTACTTTTCTTAATCAACGGCTTTCCACTCGTTCAGTGCCACTGTGAGTCATTCAATGGACAGAAGAGGTTTATTCACATTAATGTTAGACAGATGGACACAGTGGGACACAATAGCTTGCACCACAAGAGACTGTATGTGCAGACAGCTTAAAGTATGTGCAGTGTACTTTATAAACTAGATTTTTACATTTTCTGAAGAAAATCACCTGTTCAAAAGTTGATTCCATAATGCTAGAATGTTCTGGGTTGTTGCTTGGGTGTTGCTAGATGCTACTTGCTAGGGTGTTCTGTGTGGTTACTTACTGGTCCAAGTCAAAAAGGCCCATTACAATCTACACTACCGGTCAAAAGTTTTGAAACACTTGACCGAAATGTTTCTCATGATCTTAAAATTCTTTTGATCTGAAGGCATATGCTTAAATGTTTGAAATTAGTTTTGTAGACAAAAATATAATTGTGCCACCATATTAATTTATTTCATTATAAAATTAAAATGTAATTAAAAAAAAAATGTATTTTTGAAATTGATGACTTGGACCAAACAATAAAGAAAAGCAGCCAATAAGTGCCCAACATAGATGGGAACTCCTTCAATACTGTTTAAAAAGCATCCCAGGGTGATACCTCAAGAAGTTGGTTGAGAAAATGTCAAGAGTACATGTCTGCAAATTCTAGGCAAAGGGTGAGTACTTTGAAGATGCTAAAATATAACACAGTTTTGATTTATTTTGGATTTTGTTTAGTCACAACATAATTCCCATAGTTCCATTTATGTTATTCCATAGTTTTGATGACTTTACTATTATTCTAAAATGTGAAATATATATATATATATATATATATATATATATATATATATATATATATATATATATATATATATATATATATATATATATATTTCACATTTTAGAATAATATTAAAGTCATCAAAACTATGGAATAACATAAATGGAACTATGGGAATTATGTTGTGACTAAACAAAATCCAAAATAAATCAAAACTGTGTTATATTTTAGCATCTTCAAAGTAGTCACCCTTTGCCTAGAATTTGCAGACATGTACTCTTGACATTTTCTCAACCAACTTCTTGAGGTATCACCCAAGTGCCAGTTGATAGCCAGTTTGTGTATAAATGTAAGTTTTTCCCCCCACTTTTTCCAACTTTTGATACCAATTCTAGCGAAAAAGTAGTATTACAGTTATTACGCTTGTTTACGCTCTCTTGATTTTGTTCTAGATTAATAGTCCTTTGTGGTTCGGTTGGACTGAATGAATGCTGGTATCCTTGCAAAGCTGTGACAGTGCCTGTCCGAAACCAGGTACCTTCGTAAGCAAATGCTGGCTCTTGCAGCAACAAGCCAGCTACATTAGGATTCGGATGCAACCATTATTAGCATATTAATGTGTGGTTTCTAGGGTGTCATTTGTGGTTTTTAAGGCATTGCTAAGATGTTGCTAGGCAATTCTATGTGGTAAAATACTGGCCTTCTCCCAAGTCTATGATATTCTGGTATTAAAGGTATGTTCCAAATCGCACACTTCTGCTCTATTCTATGCCATTTTGTTGTGCATTGAACACTTCACCATCAAGCTGTGTGAATATGGTACGTAGAGTACATAGCATATAGTGCGTTATTTGAGACACAGCTTATGAAACTATGACCCCATAGTTTGGGGGATTTCTTCGCCCATTTTATCATCTTCCAGGAAATGTCCATTCATTTAAAACAGTAATAGCAGTAGTGCACACATCTCAAGCATATTTGCACATATTTATTACAGAGACTTTAGAATTATCAAGCTGAAAGTGCACATTACGGGTGGTGTGCATGTGTGAATGTGCCGTAGTTGAACAGCAAGTTTTGAAACAAAGCGCTTTTGCCATCTACTGGTTACTTTCCTGTGTCCATGCAGATACATCAAGAGATGATTAATTGAAATAGGCTGAATTCAAACCTCTGCAGCCAAATACTTAAAAAGAAAGGAACAGGAGATAGTTAGAAAACAACAAAACAATCACATTTCTGCACCTACATTGTGTATGGGTGTTTGCGCAAATCAGATAAAAACTAATTCTGTTTGACAGTGCTCAGGGTAATAGACAGAAGTTGCACTGTTATTGGTACCGGTCTACTTGTACATTCTCAACATAAGATATCTAAGATAACTTATTCATAAAAATTATAATGAGTAAAGACTAACGGTCAAGTTTTAATAATAAATTATATGATGTATGGGCATATAATATATATTTTCTGTGCATTATAAACTATTTTTTCACTGTTGAAGGATATAGTCTTGATTTAAGGGCAATGATTACTGAAATGTGCAAATGTTTGCTATTTCCTGAGATAACATTGAGAAGAATAAGATGAATGACCATTGTGTGTGTTTTCAGATGTGGCGTGGTCCGTGGAGCCAGGGTAAAGGGGATGTTGACAGGGAAATGCCTGTGCTGTGCTCTGGGTCCGTATACAGTCTCTGTGGTGTCTGCAGGTCAACAGAGTTAAAATAGCACATGGGCCCTCACAGGATGAATAGGCTGCTTGTTCAGGAACAACTATTCAAAACATTTCTTAGATTATATAACAATAGGATGTTAATAAAAATTGAAAGACGCAGACTGAAAGTAAAAAAAAAAAAAAAAAAAATTATAAAGTAATTTAGAAAGTAATAGATCCACAAGTGATGTCTTAAAGTAGCCTACATAGTTTGTAACAGCAGTGCACCTTAAAAAAAATGCTGTGTTGATAACATTTGTCCGGTATAATTCTGAGAGGAAAAATAAACTTCAAGTACTTATAAGTTACGTACATATCCAAAATTCACCAAAGACCACCTTAAAATAGCTAATCTGCAATTATTTTTTATATATTCTGTTGAGTGGCCCATACCATAGAATAAGGATAAATAAATGGGCGGGATTTAGCGGCCCGGATGTTGCCTCTAATTGGTCAGATCCGAAGTGTTTAAATAATATTGATCTCATTTTACTTTTTAATTGCGTGTTTTCAATTAAATAGCTATTAAAATTTCTCAGCATCATTGCTGAGGTGTGAGTTATTGTTCAGACTTATACTTATACTTGCAGCACATAGACGGCGTTGTCACATGGTATGTGTTACTTTTCTAAGCGCTTGTCAGGATGGACCAATCACAGTAATTAGTTGTTCCTGGATAATTTTTTTTTTTTTAAAAAGACTCAGTGTATAGCGACGGATATGCGGATTAACATGGGAATATCAGGTACCAATATTTTCAATCAATATATTTAAATTAATGTATAAATGTCTGCATTAAGATGAGAAAATGTCGTAAGATTTAAATGCGGCTCAGTCAACTTTCTGAGCTGTCTTGCGCCCCCTGGAGGAAGACTACTTATTTATCATTGAAAACCATTGTTGGCCAGTAGAAAAGGATAGGCCAGTGACATTTATTGAGATCTGGAGCGAACATTCACTGTGAACCGATCCAGCTGTACAGCAATGATGGGATAACTTTACCTTTCTGTTTCACGCAAAAAGCTAAAGAGAGGAACTTCCGACAAAGAGACGGAGAGTTTACTGACAAGGTAAGATATAAAAAGAAGCATGTTTTTAAAAGATATGTGCAAAAGTAAACTCAAAGTGGCACATTTCTATAACCTAACCTAACCTAACACACACACACACACATATATATATATATATATATATATATTTAGGTTTTCAGTTTAAATGAAGAAATGGGTATCAATTGCATAATGACTTAATTAGGCTTATTTATTTATATAAATATACAAGTGTCATTTTCCTTTCTACTTTTCTACGATTTAAACAACTGTACACTTCAAATAATACATGAGTTTTAACATAAGAATTAATGTAAGTGCTTTTATAAAATTATCAGCTTCACATTTCTGCCTTTTAAACCCTCCAAAATTTGGCCTCATTCACTTCCTTTGTAAGTGCCTCACTGTTACCTTGATTTTTTTTGCGACTTGAAAGGAAAAGAGGGCAAGGGCGTAGCTAGGAAACTGCTTTTGGGTGGGCCTCAAAAAAAAAAACAAAAAAAAACATTTAAATGGATGGGCCAAGTTTTTGCCCAAATTTTATTTTACCAAATTTCTTTAACAGCAGAAAAGAGGCACATTCAAACAGTTCTTTCACACTTTCAGAAATCAGAATTTATGCATTTTTTAAAACTATTTTATAAATATATATTTGAAGTCAAAGAATAATCTCTAATATTCTGGGTCAGCCTGGGTCTAATTTGGGTGGGCACAGGCCCACCCCAGCCCACCCTTGGCTACGCCACTGAATGAGGGACGAGTCAAAATTATATTTTGTGGTAATCAAAATTATGCCACAAATGCTGCAGATTGATCTTAACTTGTATTGAACCTGGAATATTCCTTTAATTAATCAAAGAAGAAGGATCAGAGTGAAGTCATTTGAGGTAATTAGTTGCATTTTGTTTTAAGAAAGAAAACGTTTGTTCACTTTCAAGAGCAAGCAAAACTACACTTTGTCCATATATGGTGTTAAACAGTTTGTGGTGTTGTCTGAATTGCGAAAGCACAATCTTTTGAGCTTCTTTCGAGTGATTCAGTTGAACTGATTCACAAAGCTTTAGTAAATCGCTCGACTCTTAAACAGTTAGGTGGCATGATGAAGCATTAAAACACAAAAACAGATACGATCTATGTAACTCAATTAAAAACATAGTCATAAACACCAATATTTTACTAAATAATTATTTTATGATGCAGTGGGATTTCTGGGAAAACCAGAAATTAGTGAATGAGTGAATCAACATTTTGGAGCGGTTTATTGAAACAAACCATACAAACAAAAAGATTCACTTACATGATTCGGACATCTCAAGTGACTCTAAGGAGAAGTGATCATATTAAACATTATAGGGACACATCACCCACAGCCCTCACAATATTTGTGGCAATATGAAAATAATAATAACTAATTATAAAATTTTGATAACACTATTAGCATGCATCTCTCTATTTGTCTACCTTTTCATTGGCAGTGTAGTTTCATTTAATTCATTTCAACTGATTTATTCAGCTGCTCACTGGGTTTGGGATTTTGTTTATTATAACCACTGTGGCTTAGTGTGATCAAGATGGCCATTCTGCTTTGTTGCCTTTGGCTGGCTTCTTTTCATGTGAGGAAGTGAGTAATACCCACTAAACATAGAAAATACTTTCTACATTTCTCTCAGTGGTTGCAAATAAACCACAGCACCAATTCCTTTTTGGGTTTTATGTCACACTGACATTTGCACATATGGGTATGATTTTATCAAACCCGTAAGAGATCTGATTGGTCTGTGAACCCAACACAAGGCAACGGAGAACTGTTATAACTGGAAAACCCCATGATAGTGGATCACTCTATAATTAAACTTACAGGATGCAAACCAAAGAATTCTGACAAAGACTTATTTAAATATTTTGCTGTGCAATAAAAATGTGTGTGTGTGTGTGTGTGTGTGTGTGTGTGTGTGTGTATATATATATATATATATATATATATATATATATATATATATATATATATATATATATATACTGTATATATGTATGACCCTTATGACCTATATGACTCTTTCCAAAGGCTGTGAGCACCATACAAAGAGTGTCTGTAGCCTTAGAGGGCTGTGTACTACCACCAAAAATAGTACAAAGTAAATGGCGCAGCCGTAAATACCTAAAAAAAAAAAAAAAATTGAGACCTAGAAATCCCAAATTGCTGTGTTATATTTTCATATGATCTCAAAGCTCCATTTCCATAAAGGTCACCAAGTGTAGCAACACTCCTCTCCATCCATTCTTTCCAGCAAAAGGTGGACTTGTTAATACATAAATCTGGGTTCAGCCATATGCTTGAGGAAACATTTAGGTAAGTATCAAAATTGAACATATGGGAAACCTTTGTCCATACTGAACGTGTGAAATAATGGGATGCACTTTTACTTCTATAGGCAATTTATATAGAAAGATTTGCAGTGGTGAGACTGGAGCAAAGACTGTTTGTTCAATGTTGTACCAGGGAGGGGCACTCTCAGAAGAAGATACCAATGGGCCAGGTGTCTAAGATTAAAAGCATAGTAACTAAAAAAAACCTCCTATGTCAACTGGTCTATGTAACCTACTGAAATGCCACCGAGGTTGTTAACCATTCCAAATAAAAGACTTAGATATTCTATCAAATTGTTTAAAATAAGAAAAAGGAACTTTTAGAGGGAGAGACTGTAGTAGATAATTGAATTTGGGGATACAATACATTTTTATAACATTGACCTTCCCTGCCATAGACAGATGTTGTGAAGCCCACCTATCCGCCTCACATGAGAACTTTTTCATTCATTGGTCAAAATTAACAAACTAAATCTCAAATTTGCTGGAAAGAAAATGCCTGAATACCTAATGCTTTGCTTGGGCCATTGAAAGACACCATGTTGGAAAGCTGTGGTAGGGCAATATGCTGTCAGAGCATGAGCTTCCGATTTAGACCAATTCAACCTATATCCTGAAAATTTGGAGAAAGAATGAATGATTCTGTGGAGGCTAGGCATAGATCTACTAGGGTCGGAGACAAATAATAATATATCATCTGCATTGAGTAGAAGTTTATGCACCACACCTCCTGCTACAATACCAGGAAAATCATCCTTTTTTCTTATTGCAGCTGCTAATGTTTCCAGGGCAAGACAGAACAATAAAAGGGAGAGAGGACAGCCTTGGAGGTTTCCCCTACCAAGAGAAAAATAATCTGAAATTAATCCATTAGTTTGCATGGCCGCTAATGGTTGTTTATAAAGTAACTTAATCCACCCAATAAAAGTGTTCCAAAACCCATACATTTCCAAAATCTTAAAAAAATAATACCATTCCACCATATCAAATGCTTTCTCGGCATCAATTAAGATGGCAGTGATCGTGGTCTGATCATAGAGACTGATCAGAACTTGTGTCATGGTTTGGGATAGTTCACCTTTCTTTAATGAATCTGTATAAATTTCTAAAATAAGTGGAGACAGTTCTGTGACATAAGATCTAAAGAATTTTGCGGCAAAATCATCTGGCCCCGGTACCTAACCTGTTGGCAAGGCTTTAATTACCTTAACAGGCTTCTCCAAAGTAATTTTTGATCATTCGTCAATTTAGGAAGTTCTAATGGCTCTACGAAGTTGCTAATATCCTTATCGGTAGACAAAGATGTGGAACTATAAAGATCGAAATATAATTCTTTATAGGCCTTATTAATATCTGTGGGAAAAGTAAATATATTGCCTCCAGATGACTTCACTGAAGGAGTGGTCTTGCCCTGAATAACCAAAACTCTACCTTCTGTGACAAAATAGTATTGTACCTATACTTTAGCTGAGTGAACTCTAGGGCTGTCAAATTAAAATTCTAAATTCGAATTTTCGTCGAATTTTAGAAAGAAATGCACATTCAAATGCTAAAACCGTGCATTTGAATTTTGGATGTGTGCCAAGAACTGACGATTACATTCTTGCGCTAAAATAGGCTAGACACAGCGCAACAAATACAGTTTAACAGAAAGCAGATGTCGCAATGTGCTTTTAAAGTTTAAAATGTTACGCTCAAGAAAATATACCACCTTCCTTCTTTTTATAGGGTGCCCCAGCCCATTAACTTTCCACGTGGAGAGAAACATTTGATCTATATTAAAGTGCGACATACTGACATGCAAATAAAAATTGTGTACCCAAGGCTAAATTATATCGACCACCATCCAACATTAATGTAACCATAAAATCTTTAATAACCCACAGAACAGAAAAAAGATTAACTTCAACCAACTGGTGTCCATCCCCCAGAAATCTGACAGTCCATACACGCTCACGAGATGTTCCGCGACACTATTGCTACAAGATTACTTCAGTCCAGTGTTTTTTTCCCCCTCTGTTTTTATTTATTATTATTTTTTACGTAAACCATAGCATTGAACTGCACATAAAAGTTTTAAATGAAATAGGCCCCAGTAAACAACAACATCGAACCCACAATATGAACAAATAAACTCAACAATAAGTCAATAAAGGGAGAGAGAGAGAAAAAAAGTAGAGTGAGAGAGAGAGAGACAGTGGGCAACAAACCGAATAACAAACCCTCTCAGACTGCATCAGCAAAATGTTCAATGTGTAGACTATATTGTTCATTCAGTGCGAGCAAAGATACCCTCTCACAAGGCCATAGTTTGTCATGGCATGTGAAAGTCTTACGTCCATCCTTGGCATCAATTCTCAGCTTAGCCGGGTAAAGCCAAGCAAATCTCACCTCCTGTTCGTGAAGTAACTTCTTACACTCTTTGAATCCATCCCGTTTCACTTGAGTAGCTCTGGCAACTTGCCTTTATTTGTTGCTGCACATAAAACACAGTCTCTGTCTGCCAACAGCAAGAAACTTGCCAGGATGGTTCAAGGCCTGTCACCCGCTTTGGTAAGCAGGATGAGAGCTCTGTGCACACGCTCTATTTAAAGATGACGGCCCACTGTGTTGAGCAAAATTGTAATGAGCCCATCCAAGAACTTGACCAGATGTTGACCTTCCTTTCACTCAGGGATTCCAACGAAAAGAACATTGTTACCTCTGCTTTGATTTTCCATATCCTGTCATTTTTCCCACACCTGATCTGAATCAGTTTTGGTTACTGGTGGGTTAGTCTGCAGCTCTTTCTCGGCCGCTTCCAGAAACTCTATTCGCTTTTCAACCTCATCTATTCTTGTGATCAGGGTGGAAAGTTTCACCTCCACAGACGTATTTCCACGAGGCCCTCCATGTCGGTTGAGATTTTCATTAGTGCTGCATAAATGTTCGCAATATCTTGACCTACAATATGAGGCATGCTGTCACTCCCAACTGGACACCAGCCATCTTGATCCTATGAAGTGCCAGATGTGTGCGACCGTAAATGCTTTATAATGTCCCCACAGGCTGACAGTTTCTAATACTTCGACATCCTGAACTCCCAGCACAGTTCAACAATCAAAACTAAATCAGTTCTCACAGAGTGATGTTGCTTAAAAGGATAATTGTAGCAAAGTAGAGCGGAGCTTGCCCCTAAGCTGCTTCCACTCTAATAACATCACGTGACTCCATGCTTTTGATGGCTTAGAACTTTTGCCAGCCTTTCACTTGCATTGAATTGTCCTACAGGGCTGAGATATTCTTCTAAAAATCTTAATTTGTGTTCTGCAGAAGAGAGAAAGTCATACATATCTGGGATGCCAATAGGGTGAGTAAATGATGAGAGAATTTTCATTTTTGGGTGAAATTCCTGGGAGAGACTGACTTAAAGGGGAGAAGGGAGAGTGTGTGTTGAAGAGGTTTGAAGATCCCTGGAAGCCCAACTTCAAACAGTGTGTTTGGAAATCTCTGAACTATGGGATCGACCTGGGCAAAATAGCTGTAAGTATTATGTACAAAGTGCTATTCAACTTATGTTATTTATATTAGTGTGTGATTTTTTATATTAGTGTAATGGTCTTAGAGAACTAATATCATTTATTCATCATCAAGTCTTTTGAAACCCATATGAATTTTTTTTCTTCCTTGGAACGCAAAGGAAGATGTTTTGCAGAATGTCCAGCCTGCTCTTTTCCACAGAATGAAAATGAACGATGATTCACAATCTCAAGTTCCAAAGATCACAAAAAGCACCATTAAATTATTCAGAATGTCGTCCATGTAACTTGTGTGCCATACGATAGCTTCAGAAGACCTGATAACAGTCAAATTGGTTGGTAATGTCATGAAGACAATGTCAGTGCAAAAAACATTTATGTTCCTAAAATCTGCCTAATTTTCTTTAAGCACAATGTCATTTATTTATATCTTTTGATTTTGGGGTGAAATATGGCCCAGTTTCATTCATTCATTCACTGGTCAGTGGTTATACATTGGAACATGTGTTGATTTGTGTGTCACAGGAGTGCACATTCACTAAGCAGCGTTCAGACAGTGCTTTGCATATGATGTTCAGTGGTTCTCTCAGGTTGAAGTGTAAGACGGCCTGCTGTCAGCGCTGGTACTTCACCTTTAATGGAGCCAAATGCACTGGACCGTTACCTGTAGAGTCTATCATTTACCTGAACTCAACTCCAGCATAAACATATACAGGACCTCCACAGGTAACGTTTATAAAGCATCTATAACTCACGTTACAGAGCATTTAATAAGATCAAGAAGACAAAAATAATGACAATTCCAATTAAGTCAATATAGGTGAACAAATTCAGCCAGTGAGCCCTTTAACTATGTTGTTTTTCAAGTTCTCCAAGTGCCGAAGTGGATTTTGGCCAATGAGAAGACACCAGAAAATGAAACAAGCTTGTTTTCTGTTGGAAAATTAGAAAGGTACACAAGCCTGTAATTTTGTGATTTGAGCAGAGTGAATAGGAGAAATTTTGTTGAGGTTTTTTTGTTGTTCAGACATTTTGAACATATTTTCTGGAGGGACGAATAAAATCACGTAATGTATATTTTTAATTCAAGAGTGTAATATTATTAAAGATCGCACAACGTTTGCTTTATTGTAGACAAAGTGGAATTCAGATGCTTGATTTTTACATATAACAACCAGAAATATTGCTCATTTGAAAAGATTATATGCTGCTTACATTATATGCTGTGTGTACTAGAAGAAATAAAGGCCAATATTATTTTAATACGAATAATGCAATCAGTATTTTGAATCATTTGAATGTTTTTTATGAATAAACATGATATTATACAAACATAAAATAAAATGATATAAACATGTACGGTTATAAAAACATGGAGCTGTAAGAGTTTTTGCCGAACTGGAGGTGTCAGTATAAACACCTTGGTAATGGCATACTAATATACTACTCTTATTTCTGCCATAGACTGCCATAGCAGAAGTAGTAAGAGTAGTATGTGAAGTGTGCAATTGTGAAACACAGGTCACCATTGTCATATTGTAAGTCTGGCCAATTGTGAAAAAGCGGTGTTGTCATCAGAGCTTGTGCAGCTTCTCTGGAACGACTGCAGAGGCTGCGCCAGCCGGCTGCTCTGGAATTGCTCTCGGGGTACTTTGATGGCATACATCACGGTGACGCGGCAGTGGTGGTGCCGTTTCAAGTCAGACAGAATTTTTAACTGACATGCACTGCTTCAAGTTCTCCGCCGATCGGTCTGCACAGCGATGCATGAAGATGAACACACCTAAAGGCAAACATGAGGGCAAACAAGGGGCAAACAAGATAACATCACAACCAATGACGAACTAGGACTGATAACAAGAAAACACAGAACTAATAAACTAGATAAGACTAATGAATGAAAACCAATCAAAAGACAAGACTAGGGTCACATGACAACAAATAAATCACATGACAAAACTCATGACATGAAACAAGAACAAGGAAGTAAACTAAACTTGCAAAATAAAAGACATGAAATCAAAACATGGACAAAAACTATGGTGTAATTTTTATATCACCAGAACTTGAATTTGAAAAAGCCTCCGAATTCATGATCTTGAAAAAAGACTGAGTGTAATTTGATGTTATCGTGTGTCAAATTACACTCAGTCTTTTTCCAAGATCATGAATTCAGAGGCTTTTTCAAATTCAGGTTCTGGTAATATAAAAATTAAGCCATAAAAAACACACTTAAAAAGTTACACATTACAGACGTCTGCAGTAATGATTACTTTACAGACATTTGTCCAGAAAACGTCATGGTTACTTGTGTAACCTCCGTTACCTGATGGAGGGAACGAGACGTTGTGTCGATGTAGTGACACTAGGGGTCACTCTTGGGAGCCCGAGACACCTCTGGTCTTTGGTAAAAGGCCAATGAAAATTGGCGAGTGGTATTTGCATGCCACTCCCCCGGACGTACGGGTATAAAAGGAGCTGGTGTGCAACCACTCATTCAGGTTTTATGCTGAGGAGCCGATATAAGTTCCGGCCATTTCAGTGGGTAGTTCAGCGTTGTGGCAGGAGGGACACAACGTCTCGTTCCCTTCATCAGGGAATGGAGGTTACACAAGTAACCATGACGTTCCCTATCTGTCACTCACTCGATGTTGTGTCGATGTAGTGACACTAGGGGTCCCTATACGAAATGCCACAACTGGCTGAACTGTGTTACGTGAACTGGCGGTGTGTGGTGGGCAGACTGCTGTGTGCCTTTCACATGATCACGTTGCTGCCAAAGAACAGTTTACAGTAAAAATGAAATTTTTCGTATCCGTAATCTTCTGTTCTATACATAAAATGTACACATTATATTTTTATTATCAAATGAAAACAGAGATAATTCATGCAATCACAGATATCTTTGTCCTATGGATTCCCTTGAGGTTTCTTTTGTGTGGTTTAAAGCAGCTTCATAAGCATCTATCCTGCAATTACAGAGAGACCAAATTAATTTGAGAGCCCTGTGTGGTTTCTCACAGCACTCCCTCTACACTTAACTTACTACAAAGGGCTTCATCATTTCTCATGATATAACATGATTTTATCTTGTGTGCAGGGATTCTGTACAAACTTTTTTTCTTTTAATTTATCTACTAAACTGAAGGAATAGTTAAGAAAAAAAAGAAAAAAAAAGTCTGTGCTCATTTACTCAGACTCACACAAACCTGTGTGACTTTCATCACTTCTGTGAAAAAAGAGATATTATGCAGAATGTTCACACTGCTCTTTTCCATACAATGAAAATGTTCTGTGTTTCTGACTTACAAGTTCCAAAAAGGGTAAAAGCAGCATACAAATACTCTATGTCACTCATGTGCTATATTCCAAGCCTAATAAATTTGATCAGTTGTAAGAATCACAAGAACCCATGATTAACATGGAGGGATTAACATGATCAATTTAGCTAGTGCAGACCCTCAACAAAAGAGTAAGATGATATTGCCATGGTTTTTGGACACTACCATGATGGAATGCCAATTCTTTAAAGTATCTTGGAGTATCATAGTAATCAAACAGTACCATAGTTTTATCGTCTGATAGTATTACTGTACCATGACACCACCACAGTCCTTTTTAAGGGGAGATCAACAAGTAATCATGGATATCCTGGATAATATTTATTTAGAGGCCCTTCTTTTTGTGCATGGACGATTTAATTACCTATTGCAGCGAATCTCACAAAAACAGTGAAGACATACCTGTGTCATACTGGATAACCCCAAAATGTACTGTAATTCAGGAAAATGGTATAATTGTTGCTGCAATGCAAATAATGATGTATTGTTTAAATTACCAAATGCATTTGTAAAGTACTATTGTAATTATAGATCATGTTAGTATTTGTTGTACTAAATTTAATTGATGCTGATTAAAAAAAAAAAAAATCATGTGCAGACAAGATGTTTTTCATTAGTGTATTACAGTAATGAGAATAAAATAGTTGTATATTGCGGTTATTTCGCAAAGAAAATGTTTAATCGTCAAGAAAATCTCATTTTAAAAATAGGCTTCTTTATAAAATGTTTTGTACAAAAAAAAAAAAAAATCCTTTTTATTTTGGAGTGAAATATGACCCAGACATTTCTTCCTAAGATTCACCCATTAATAAAGACATATACACATTTTCCCCTATGTTATACTGAGTTTTCTTACTATTTTAACTATACCCAGTTGTCACATTTTTATACTCCACTTAAATGTTTTGAAAAAATAAACACTTGTATACATACTAAAATGGCTTGTGTTAATGAAATGGGACCAAATGCTTGTTAAATGGCTTCATAATGCTGATGAACTGTCTGAAAATACTACATCATAAAAGAGGGCGTAGATGGGAAAATCCTGGAAAATGAAATGTGTGGCATGACTAAGGTTTGGAATGTCTGCTGTGGTATAAAGTAGTTCTGCAGCTTCTGTGCTGAGTGTTCAATATTATGACAAATCAGATTACTGTTACTACAGTTTAGGATACAGTAGCCCTAAAAAGTGATTGGACATTTAAGCAAAATTTAGAAAATGTATAAATGCCACTGCATTACATAAGAAACCATCAAAGCAAGTGGCATTTATTTTAATTAAGGCCGGGTCTTGATTTAATGGGATAGTTCACCCAAAAATTCTCTCATCATTTACTCATCCTCATGCCATCCCTGATGTGTATGACTTTCTTACTTCTGCAGAACACAAATGAAGATTTTTTAAAGAATATTTCAGCTCTGCAGGTCCATACAATGCAAGCGAATGGGTGCCAAAATTTTGACACTCCAAAAAGCACATAAAAGCAGCAAATAAGTAATCCATATGACTCCAGTGGTTTCATCAATGTGTTCAGAAGTGATATGATAGGTCTGGCTGAGAAACAGATCAATATTTAAGTCCTTTTTTGCTAGAAATTCTTCTCCCGGCCCAGTAGGGGGCGGTACGCATGAAGGACGTAAATCACCAAAAACACAAGTAGAATGTGACAAGTTAAAGTGGAGATTAACTGAGCAGGGAGGAGAATTTATAGTAAAAGAATCACTTCTGAAGACATGGATTAAACAACTGGAGCCGTAGGGATTACTTTTATGTTGATATATGTGATTTTTGGAGCTTCAAAATGTTGGCACCCATTCACTTTCATTGTACAGAGCTGAAATATTCTTCTAAAAATCTTTGTGTTCTGCAGAAGAAAGAAAGTCATACACATCTGGGATGGCATGAGGGTGAGTAAATGATGAGAGAATTTTAATTTTTGTGTGAACTATCCCTTTAAGTGTTCGATCCAGGGTTTTTTTTTTTTTTTTTTTTTAACTGCTAATCACAATTTTAATAAGTTTATTCATTATACATCCTAAAATAATGAAAATGTCTGGGTTTGTTATACCCATGCAGGTCAGTTAACGAGTGTCGACTGTTCAGATCACAATGTCTGATATGGGCTACATTTCAAATGTTGTGTGAACAACCTCACCAATAAATAAATAAAATTCAGATTTTAGCAGAAAATCAGATTTGGGCCCTTGTCATATTTGGACCTTCAGAGTTCTTGTCACCATTCACTTGTGTTGTATGGACCTACAGAGCTGAAATATTCTTCTAAAACTCTTCATTTGTGTTCTGCAGAAGAAAGTCATACACGTCTGAGAATGCATAAGGGGGAGTTACTGATGAGAGAATTTTCATTTTTGGGTGAAAATCAAGTCCCAGCCTACATTTAATCTCACTGAAAATCCTGTTTCACTCAGTTTCAGAGACACATGACATTACAGAAGTAAAATGGGTTTGCGAATGCCGTGTCATGTTAAATTTAAGTGGGACTTAAAAGGAATATTCCAAGTTCAATAAAAGTGAAGCATAATCAACAGCATTTGTGGCATAATGTTGATTACCACAGTAAATAATGTTGAATCCCTTATTAACCTTTTCTGTGTAAAGTTCAATCAAATTTCAACGTCATTGCCATGATGACATAACACTGTAAACCCTGTAATCTGGTAAACACCCTCGGTTTATCACACTAAAATCATGTCAGCACATAAAATGTTTACATCTTGTGGCTATACTCTTACAAATGTTTACATTTATGGACTGACCCCATTCACTTTCATTTCAAGTGCCATACTAAAATCACAATTTTTATGTATTTATTTATTTTTGTGGTAATCAACATTATGCCACAGACACAGTCATTTGAGCTTAACTTATATTGAACCTGAAAATTTTAAGTGTGACTTAAGTGTCCATACCTTATTTTAAATAACGATCTACAGTGTCCCAATATAGTTTGTAGAGTTCATAAATCAAAGTATTTTTAGGCTCATGTGTCTTTTACATTTATATTGTTTTATTAGATGTGTAAAAATGGCTTATACATACATCAGCTATCTTTTTTGTGCGTGATAGACAATAGCAAATTTTTATTTACATTTCCAATGGCCTCTCAGTTGCTACGTAACGTAGTTCTTCTTCTTCATTTATCTTCTGTCTTCCAGTTAAAATCTTCTTCTCAATCCACAGACATCTGTTTAAAATATGCTTGTGTCCTCCAGTAAGGTATAAGTTTCTGTCAGGTCTGTATGCTATTATCCTGTAGCGTTTTGTCATTTCCTGAGCATGCCCAGTGAGTCTCGTCTTGGGCACCTAAAAGCCAGCGGAGATTTGCTTAGTGACCGAAGGTAAATGGGTTCATTCTCTCGCATAGCTGAACAAATGAAGCAGCTGTTTTGTGACAACATAAAAAAGACAAACATCTCCTTTGGTGAGTATCGAGTTGGGTTGCACTATCACAGGATGGCTTGAATCCAGTTTTCCATGACCCGTTTTATGACCTCTTGTCACTGACAGCTTGAAATCATGGTGTTTGTAATGTTACACTCATCTATACTCTAATATTTATCAATCTAAGAGATGATATGGACACTTCGTGCATCTCTCTGGTTAATTAAATGAACACCTTAAAGGGATAGTTCACCCAGAAATGAAAATTCTGAAATTATGTCATTTCAAGCCCATATGAATTTCTTTCTTCCATGGAACATAAAAGGAGAAGTTTAGTAGAATGTTCTTGCTGCTCTTGTCCAAACAATGAAAGTCAGTGGTGTACTGTAAAGCTACATTTTCAAGGCAAGATTTTCAGTGAACAATGAAAATTTTAATTTGTATCTCACATATAGCTATCAAATATCTTCAGAAGATTTGGAAAATAGTGCACAAGTCAAGTTGCATTTTTATGGTGCTTTTTTTCTGTCCCTTTTAGAGCTCTCAATACACTCATTGTACTGAAGAGAGCAGCTCCGATATTCTGCTAAACATCTCCTTTTGTGTTCCACAGAAGACAGAAATTCAAATGGGTTTGAAACGACATGAGAGTGAGTAAATTAAGACAGAAATCTCATTTTTGGGTGAACTAGTCAATATGTCCCAATAAACGTAAGTATCAACAATACAATAAATCTGAAACATCATTGTCATTTACTGGATATGCACCTCAATTTTCTACTTTTCATTCAGTGCAAACACTCAATCCTAGTTTTGTCTGCACATCGAATTTAGAGTTAAACAGGAAATGTTTAATTTCCCTGCTCTTCTCCAACACACATACACAGTCCTGCCATATTTTGTGTTGGTCCATTGTTCCGTTGGTGTGTCCTCATCCACATGAAGGTTTAATGATACTCGCCCAACAGTAAGCGTGACACGTTTTCAAACACCAAGAAGGTGATGCAGCATGCTGGAATGACTCGCAACAAGTTGGGGACCATCCCTTTGTAAAAGCCCTCAATCCCCTCGTTGCTATTTGGGAAGAAATAAAAAAAATATATAAAAAAAAACCCCTGAATTGATTTAAAGTGAAATCAGATTCATAATATATCCCCTGACAAATCTGGATGACTCATCTTTTAACAAATGTTTGCATAAGTTTTGGGGTAACTGCATACCAAGCTATGAGCTATTCATAATTTAAAGTAGTTAAACAACAGTTAAGCTACCAATACTATTTTGTAAAAAACAGTTAACTACATTTAAGCAAAATCTTTTTACATATATAACTATCAAATTATATAATATGTTTGGTTTTTTTTCTCAATCACATCAGTATTTATTGGGCAAAAACCCCCAATGAGAATCTAAATTAGGGTGACAGCATTAAACTTAAATATATACATCATACAACCCCAATTCCAACAACACTGGGACAGTATGGAACATTCTTATAAAAATTAAAAGGAGTGATTTCTATTCACACTGTGCTATATTGAAAACAATACAACAACTGTTTTTTTGTTTTTTTTTAATATACACTCATTTCAAAATCAAAATTGGAAAAGACAGCATCTGGATGGCAGCATATGTTGCTCCAAAATTTTTACATATCTTTCTGCATTAATGGTGCCCTCATGTGCGTCAGTGCATGTCACGGGTAACTTTCACAACTGTGAGAGTGAATATACAGGTGCATCTCAATAAATTAGAATGTCGTGGAAAAGTTCATTTATTTCAGTAATTCAACTCAAATTTTGAAACTCGTGTATTAAATAAATTTGGTTCTTTTAATTGTGATGATTTTGGCTCACATTTAACAAAAACCCACCAATTCACTATCTCAAAAAATTAGAATACATCATAAGACCAATAAAAAATTTTTTTTAGTGAATTGTTGGCCTTCTGGAAAGTATGTTCATTTACTGTATATGTACTCAATACTTGGTAGGGGCTCCTTTTGCTTTAATTACTGCCTCAATTCGGCGTGGCATGGAGGTGATCAGTTTGTGGCACTGCTGAGGTGGTATGGAAGCCCAGGTTTCTTTGACAGTGGCCTTCAGCTCATCTGCATTTTTTGGTCTCTTGTTTCTCATTTTCCTCTTGACAATACCCCATAGATTCTCTATGGGGTTCAGGTCTGGTGAGTTTGCTGGCCAGTCAAGCACACCAACACCATGGTCATTTAACCAACTTTTGGTGCTTTTGGCAGTGTGGGCAGATGCCAAATCCTGCTGGAAAATGAAATCAGCATCTTTAAAAAGCTGGTCAGCAGAAGGAAGCATGAAGTGCTCCAAAATTTCTTGGTAAACGGGTGCAGTGACTTTGGTTTTCAAAAAACACAATGGACCAACACCAGCAGATGACATTGCACCCCAAATCATCACAGACTGTGGAAACTTAACACTGGACTTCAAGCAACTTGGGCTATGAGCTTCTCCACCCTTCCTCCAGACTCTAGGACCTTGGTTTCCAAATGAAATACAAAACTTGCTCTCATCTGAAAAGAGGACTTTGAAACACTGGGCAACAGTCCAGTTCTTCTTCTCCTTAGCCCAGGCAAGACGCCTCTGACGTTGTCTGTGGTTCAGGAGTGGCTTAACAAGAGGAATACGACAACTGTAGCCAAATTCCTTGACATGTCTGTGTGTGGTGGCTCTTGATGCCTTGACCCCAGCCTCAGTCCATTCCTTGTGAAGTTCACCCAAATTCTTGAATCGATTTTGCTTGACAATCATAATGCTGCGGTTCTCTTGGTTGGTTGTGCATCTTTTTCTTCCACACTTTTTCCTTCCACTCAACTTTCTGTTAACATGCTTGGATACAGCACTCTGTGAACAGCCAGCTTCTTTGGCAATGAATGTTTGTGGCTTACCCTCCTTGTGAAGGGTGTCAATGATTGTCTTTTGGACAACTGTTAGATCAGCAGTCTTCCCCATGATTGTGTAGCCTAGTGAACCAAACTGAGAGACCATTTTGAAGGCTCAGGAAACCTTTGCAGGTGTTTTGAGTTGATTAGCTGATTGGCATGTCACCACATTCTAATTTTTTGAGATAGTGAATTGGTGGGTTTTTGTTAAATGTGAGCCAAAATCATCACAATTAGAACCAAAGACTTAAACTACTTCAGTCTGTGTGCACTGAATTTATTTAATACACAAGTTTCACAATTTGAGTTGAATTACTGAAATAAATGAACTTTTCCACGACATTCTAATTTATTGAGATGCACCTGTATATACACTCCGTACCATGACAAACACTGGATTTTGGACCTGACGCTAATAACAGCTTGGATGGTCCTTTTCCTCTTTGACCCGGAGAACACAACGGCTGTTTTTTCCAAAGACTATTTGAAATGGGAACTCATCAAACCACAAAACAAAATTCCACTGTTCTTCTTTCCATCTCAGATGAGACCGAGCCCAGAGAAGTCAGCAGCTCTTCTGCACTGTGTTGATGTATGGCTTCTCCTTTGCATAGTAAAGTCTTAACTTGCATCTGTGGATGCAGCGGCGAATGGTGTTGACTGAAAAAGGTTTACTGAAGTACTCCCAAGACGATGTCATGATATCCATTATAGATGCATGATGGTTTTTAAGACAGTGACGTCTGAGGGATCAGAGATCACGTGCATTCAGAAGTGGTTTTCCAGCAGGACAACGCCAAACCACATACTGCCCGGATTACAAGTGCATGTCTGTGTAGAGAGTACGGGTGCTAGATTGACCTGCCTGCAGTCCTGACCGGTCTCCAACTGAGAATGTGTGGCACATTATGAAGTGCAATATACAACAACGAAGGCCTGGTACAATTGTACAGCTGAAGACCTACATAATGGATGAATGGAGGAAAATTCTGCTTGCTAAACTTGTCAAACTTGTGTCTTTAGTGCCCAAATGCTTAATAAGTGTTATTAGAAGAAATGGTGATGTTACACAGTGGAAAACACTCGACTGTCCCAACATTTTTGGAGCATGTTGCAATCATCTGATTTGAAATTAGTGTATATTATAGAAAATAAACAATTAAATTCACAAGGTAAAACATCAAATAATGTGTTGTTTTAGTGCTTTCAATATAGCACAGGGTGAATAAACTGTAATTTACAAATCACTACTTTTTATTTTTATTAGCATTTTCCATCCTGTTCCAACTTTCTTGGAATTGGGGTTGTACATTAAATACAACAACACCCTAATTTATAGAATTAAGTGAGTCAAAAGCACAGTGATGTACAGACACATTTAACTAAATATTTCACTTTGACTTCCCAACGAGCACAATACAATGCAACCACAAACAGCGCTGTAGCGTTTTGTCTAGCTACATCACAAAAATAGACTGTTGATAGAAAAGCAACACTATTTTGGAATAAAAAAGCCGTACAGTGAAATTATAGTTGCATTGTTTGCCGAGTTCATGTCATGCTGTTAAATGCATACCTCCACGTTCTACGGACGACATCCACGATTCCGCTGTAGTTATTGTGCTGGTCCTGCAGGCGAGCACGCACAACCTGGTATGGGTAAGTTACTGCCACTGCAAATATTTTGGAGATGGCTGCCATGGTGATGTACTCCAGTGGAGACTGAAGCAGAGAGACAGGAAGGAGACAGTGACTCACCTCCACCAAACAAAAAAATTACACAATACATTTCTTATAAAAAAAGTTACAAATTGAACATCAGAACTTTTCCTTTAAAGGAAAATTCCAGGTTCAATATAAGTCAATAGACAGCTTTTGTGGCATGATGTAAATTACCACACAAAAATAATTTCAATTCGTCACTACTTTTCTTTAAAAAAAGCAGAAATGGAGGTTACAGTGAGGCACTTACAATGGAAGTGAATGGGGGACAATCTTTGAAGGGTTTAAACAGAAATGTGAATCTTATAATTTTATAAAAGCACTTACATTAATTCTTCTGTTAAAACTTGTGTGTTAAGCTAGAAAGTTGCTTAAATCATAGTTTTTATGGTCATTTTATGGTTTTTACTGTATTACGTTGTAAATGCAACAAAGTTGTATAACTTAACACAGAAAAGCTAAGTCAGTGATTTTATCTCACTACAGTAAAGTCATGATAACAAACATATTGTTTCTGTCTTGTGGCTATACTTTTGAAACAGTGAGTATTTTAACGTTTACAGATTGGCCCCCATTCACTTCCATTGTAAGTGTCTCAATGTAACACATATTTTTATTTTTTTTTTAAAGAGAAGGAGGGACGAGTCTAAATTAATGTTTATGGTAATCAATATTATGCCACAAATGCTGTTGAATTAGCTTAACTTGTATTGAGCCAAAACTATTCCTTAAATCTGAGTTTTGGGTTATGAAAGTCTTATATCTTCCTCCTTCCTATTAAATGTTTCTAGTTGAAAACATAAGGCTGGTTTCATTTCCTCACCAGCAGTGATTCAGATGGCATCTTCTTATATTTATTTTGCTCCCTCTTCAGGCACTCATAGGTCATGAACTGTAATGCAGCATGGGAAGTCCCCACCAGCCCTGGCACAAAGCCCTGCAGTGGTAGAACAACAAAATGAGGCACCAAAACACACAGACACACACACTCACAAAGCCACAATAACATGGCTTCCTCACTGACTAAATCAGAGGAACTTAACTGTTCAACTAATCTAGAACAGAATTAAACTAGACTGAATTCTACTAGTATATGTAATTATTTTAGGTCAATTTGGCGTGCCTCACAATTAATTTAGCCAATATGTAGGCCTGACCTATACCACGGATTACGGTAGGTGCTGTGTCAACGCTTCAAGTATTGTACAATAACACTCTCTTTTGGCTCTCCAGAGAAACTACAATCTTAGAGAGCAAAAGATTGGATCACCCCACCAACTAAAGTCAACATGAAAGGCAGTTAGCGGTCCCTATTACTTCTGTAATGTGACATATTTCCAAGTGGCACGAGATATTCAAAGAGAAAAAAAGACAGCTATATGTGAGTTTGCAGTCAAATGTTGCGGACTACTGCCTTCCTGAAACACTGCCAACAACTTTTTTGTTGTTGCCATTTTTAAACCTTTATGAGGGCATTTAAAAAAAACACTGAATGTTGTATTTTGATGTAAAATATTTAATAAATAAATTACTAATAAATTCAGTAACCTAGTAACCTATAACCACCTATAAATTAAAATCAGTATTAACTCATATTTTGTTATAATATGTATTAGGCTTAAAATAAAATATTAGGAAATACATCAAAAGTTAAAAAAAAAAAAGAGAGAATATAAGAAACAGTATTCGTTATGGGGGCATTTTTGTTACTTTCAATGGAATTTTTGTTCCAGGCCCCCATTAATTTTTGACCCTGGCCAATACTGATATCTAAGGTGGTGGGAAAAGGCAGATAACCGATTAATTGGCTGATAGTTTTTAAAATCGATTTACTGAATGTTAAAAAATTGTCTTAGTCTTTCCTTACTGTGACGGGCACAGACATAGAGTCCAAAATGAATTAAATCCCTGATGCAGTTTATTGTGCAACTGAAATGAGGATTAAGGTGCATAATGTGGGACTTTTAACTATAAACAAGACCAAAATATACCAGGGACTCTTATTTTAAAATATATGTGCTCCCAGCTCAGAAAAACACATAAGGGAAACAAAGTCTATTGGCAAACTATCGTCGTTGCCGATAACACTATTGTTTTGCCGATAAATCCGATATCAGTGCCGATTAATCGTTTTATCAGCACCGATATCGGTTATCGGCAAAACAATAGTTTTATCAACAACAACAATAGTTTGCAGATAGATTTTGTTTCCCATATGCGTTTGCATGAGCTGGGAGCACATATCAATATATTAGATTAAAATATATTTGCAATTAATCTACAAAACTGATTAATCGGTCAAACTCTAATCCCAATGTAATGCTTCTTTTTCAATTCTAAAGTTTTTTGCTATTAACCTTTATGTTAACCTTAACGTTAATGCTATTAAATTACTAGCCAGATTAGAAAGGCAGTTTTACAAACAATAGGAGTCTAAAACAATGTTAAAATAGCTATTTGTTGTATAACATAAACCAATAGTATGTGGCCTAAATAACATCAGACAAAAAGGAAAGTTGTTTTAGAAGCGGAGCAAATGATTATATTTTCATCAGAGATTACAAGATTAAAAAAGACAATAAAAAAAAAAAATTCTTTAGAATAACATGCAATGAATTGTGCACAATCTGACTTGGAACCTGTATTAAGAAAGTACATGGGGTCAATTTTGATTTCATGTTGACTTTAGGATTACCACACAAACAATTATAATTATTCCTGTAACAGAATCTCTGTTTATGAAACAGAAGAATAGGGGTTAATTTAAAATCTGTAGATGTACCCTGTATAGTCCTGGGATACCCTCGTGACGGTATATTTTCACGAGGGCGTCCATCATTCCCTTGTACTGCTTCCGTGAAGGATCTGCATTGTACTGCAGCACCAGCCGGGTCTTTGTCACCCAGACCGGGTTGGTGAGGCAAAGCGTCAGAATGCCTAGAAATGCAGGGGAACATGGTACAGCCAGTCCAACACAAGGGCACCTTCACACCAACACTTTGCCAAAGCCACTCACCGTTAGTGCTATACCAGCTACGCTTCAGTGCTTAAGCGTTTTTACAAATAAAAGAAGCCAGTAAGAATAAGTATTATCAGTAAGCATCTAGAAATGCAGGCCATGATTGATACATGATTAGTATACAATGAAGTCGGTAACACGGTTTGTTAAAGGTGAAGTGTTTTATTTTTTCAATGTTAAAATATTTTCTTCTATCCCAGTTTAATGTGCAGAGACAACTATAAGTGAGCGATTCGTAAGATGACACTCCTTAACCATACAAACAAACCCTTGGATGCTCAACATTATATGTATAATTACAATATTAAATGATAATTTAAATTACAACTAGCCATTATTATTGTTTTTTGTTTTAAACAGTTTATCTAATAACATATAATCAAGTTAAGGAGAAAGACTTCTTAATGGCTAATGCAGATGGCTTATTTTTTAGTCATTTGCAATTGTATGGTGGAATTTAATAATAACCATCACAGCTCAAGAATGTAATATAACATCAAAATCGAAGGGCAGCTGAATTATATACAGTACATGTAAGGTTAATTAAGTAGAGTTGTTATTTATAACTATTTCAGATTTGCAGACTTGCATGCATTCACGTTTTGACACAGTTTGGAAAAACTCTCTCTGGTATCTTCATGCACATTTTTTTTACTATACTATGCTAAACCCAACTCTTGAAGCCTATAATTTTATTTACTTTCCTTTAAAAGTAACTGAATGTGTTAAGATACAACTCGAAATTAAATGTTTTTAACCACGCATGGCCTACATGAGTTAAATCAAGTGTACAAATGATGGATGTTGAGCTCCACATGTTGAAAATCATGTGAAATCCGTCCTGACTGTTCACACTGAAAGCACATAAATTATTATTTTTTTTTAAATCACAAACGGATCCACATATTTTCAACTTATGGAAGTGTTCCAGATCGGATTTGAAAATGTCAGATTTAATGTGCTTGTGGCTGTTCACACTGTCATCCAGTTAACAGATCTGGGTCACGTGAGTGAAAAAATCTGATTTTTATGCCACATTCAGCTGCGTTGTGAACTTTTGTAGCCATAGACAGACCAGTCCGTAAGGGCAAGCATCACTAACATTTTCTTCATGTGTTATTTTTGTAATTATGTAGTTATTTTGCCATTTTGTTTGGTGTAATAATGCTGCAAAAATTACACACTTCACCTTTAACAAAGGGCTCTAAAAACATTTCAGCCCAAAAGCATTTAATATCAGGCAGTGTTAACATTGTACAGATAATACTGATTCAATTGGTCAACTATGACTGCTTACCCTTAATGTTTGTTCTGTGCAATAGAAAAATCAGTTGGTTTCACTTCCTATACCACAGTCTTGATTCTTCCCTATTTACAACATTGTCAGTTTTGAAAGAGCCTGTTTTTAAACCTAGGTCATTCCTACTGTGCAGAACATTTAATGCAATTTATTGGATACAATATTACACTTACAATTTTAAAATATGGATCTCACATTAGTAAGTTTTCTTTTATCACAATATGTCAAGTGAGCATAGTGGTCAACTGAAATGTTTCAAACAAAACATGTTTTCATTGGAACTTTGTTTTAAATGGGTAATCAATTAACAACTTTTTCTACAAGTCCTCAATATCACTTTCTACTTCAAAATCTTTGAAAAAACAAAAGACAATCCCTTAATGACATCATCCTTTAGGAAGTGACATCATTTTTAGTGGTAAAACAACATCACGAACATCAGTATTCACAGCAGGTTTTATGAATTATGTGATGTTTTATGATATTAGTTGGATTGTCTCACTTTCAAACATTCCAAAATCCTAAATAATATTATTAATTTATTTTTATACATGTTATTTATTCCTTGCCATTGTGTAAATCAACAGGTTATAATTAATAACATTTATGAGTTAGACCAGAGCATATTTCTGAAAGTCTGGTACACCCTTTAATAGAAATACTTAACTTAAAATCATAAGCATATTCATATTTTAAGTCATTAAGTTCAAAAGGTACGACATAACAGGAATGACCCAGCTAGCACTGAAGAAAAAACTCTTCTTCAATGCTTCTGACTCTGCAGTTGAACCAGTCTCATGAGTGAACTATAGCTGTAGCTGTGTTTAGTTTAAGCTCACAGGTGGCTCTTTTCTCATACTGACCTGCCTCTGCTGCAGACACCAGGTGTTCACCTGCACTCAGCTCTGTTTGCCGCCCCTCCTGTTTGTATGCTTTAATAGCATTATAACTGTAGGAAGACCAGACAGAGCAACATTACATTCCTGGAAGTAATATAGCACATGGATGTGTATTGTAAAGTGCTTTATAGTGCTGTAAAATGACCTCCCTTCATTTGTTATTGAATCACCACGGGGTTTTTATGGAGGGTAGGTTTATATTAACGCAAAAAAATGATAATAATAATAATTTTTTTTTAAATTACGCAATTAATTATGCCTCCTGGGTCAGTAAGTAAATTTGGTGAAAATAGCGGTGAGGTTCAGCAATTCATTTGGACTAAGCTCATAGTAAAATATTACTACGAGTTTAGGAAAAAAAAATAAAATAAATAAATAAATAAATAAAAAATAAATAAATAAATAAATTAAATAAATAAATAAATATAAAAAATTTAAAAAAAAAAAAAATCGCAGAACCTCACCGC